>NW_026555152.1:5449875-6664750 GCF_021234165.1 Pteronotus mesoamericanus
GGAAGAGGAAGAAGAAGAAGAAGAGGAAGAGGAAGAGGAAGAAGAAGAAGAAGAAGAAGAAGAAGAAGAAGAAGAAGAAGAAGAAGAAGAAGAAGAAGAAGAAGAAGAAGAAGAAGAAGAAGAAGAAGAAGAAGAAAATAATCACCGAATTAAAGAACAGTGAGTATTTTTACTTTGTGGAAAGGACGATTTCAGCACATGTGGGTAAGATCTCAGCCTTACCAACTGCTTAATCTACGATTCTCATGCTCCCCAGGGATGTTTTATTGTGCTCCTTCCAAGTTTTATCAGTTTATTTCCAATTTGTATCCTTAGGAACAAAACAGAAATGATTTTCTGATTCATAGGAAATGATTCCAGCTAGGTACAGTTTGATTCTAACAGGATATTCAGGAGTCACAGAGGAACTTAGCTTTTTCATAGCTTCTATAATGGGATCCAAAGTGGCAAATGTTATTTTTTCCCCCTAATTTAATAAAGTGACAGAACAAGTTAAGTTATTAAAGATCTGACACCCCACCAGGATTCTGCAGTACTGGGGTAAATTGAATTACTCTTTCTCAATAATACGGCAGGGAAAAATGAAAACATTATTGTTACTATGCCTCTGAATAAATGAAGAAAGCATGTTTAGTGTTATAAAGAAATTCAGTCCTCAAGACATCTATTTTTTTTTTTTTAAACATCAATTTGATTAAAGGGATTCTGTAAACCTAGAATCCTTCCCAGATACTATCATTTGCCATTGCAATGGCCTCACGGACACGTGTGGCTAGGAAATGCCTGCAGTCTGTGCAGTCACAATGGTGGATGAGGAAGATAAACATTTTCTCTGAAAAACATTAATATGCCAGACAAATCAGGAAAATAAATCTGAAAATAAAAATGAACATAGATGCATCTAGTCCAAACTCACGTTAACGAATATCACAATATTTTAATTAGTGATTTCCTATAATGTGAATGAATACTTGTGGCCTGGGTAAAATTTCTGTCAAAAGCAACAAACATAAAAAGCCAAAAACTGCTATATCTCAAGCAACTTCGATGACATAAAAATGATGTTTTGACTAACTCAGAGATTATAGTAATGACAAAATTACGAAAATCAAAGATATATATAAGAAATTGAATAAAAATTATTTCAAGTTAGTGGGAGTGGCAAAAGGCAATATTCTAAACATAGGATCACAAAGGCGAGGATGTGGAGAAAAGGGAACCCGTGTGCACTGTTGATGGGACTGTAAGTTGGCACGGCCACTGTGGAAAACAGTGTGGAGCTTCTCTGAAAAATGAAAAATACAATTACTATATGATTTAGCAATTCCACTTCTGGGTACATATATGAAGGAAAGGAAATTACTAAGCACCCCCATGCTCACTGCAGCATTATTCACAATTACCACGGTATAGAAATACCCTGTGTCCATCAATGAATTAATGAAAAAAGATTAATATAATATTTCATTATATATGCATCCATGAAAAAGAAGGAAACCCTGCTATTTTTGACAACATGAAGAGAACCTGAGGACATTGAATCAAGTGAAATAGGCCAGACAGAGAGAGACAAATGCTGTATGCATGGTGTCATTTATATGTGGAATCTTAAAAAAAAAGTCAAACTCATAGAAATAGAGAGTAAAAAAGTAGTTGCCAGGGAATGGGAGAAATAAGAAGAGGTTGGTAAAAGCATACAGACTTCCAGCTATACAATGAATACAGTTTAAAGATCTAATGTATAACACAGTGACTACAGCTGATAGTACCGTACTGTACTGTATAATTGAAATTGCTAGGATAGAACTTAAGTGTTCCTACCACCTCCCCACCCTGCAAAGAAGATAAATATTTGAGATGTGGACGTATTAATTAACTAGATGAGAGGAATCTTTTCACAATGTACAGGTATATAAAATCAGCACACTGTATATTTTAAATATCTTACAATTTGATTAGTCAATCATACCTTAATAAGGCTGAAAAAAAATGACCACTTATACAAAGAAGCAGGAAAACATGAGCCATAAGTGCGAGAAACATCAATCAACAGACATAGACCTAAAAAATGACAGAGATAATGTAAGTGGCAGACAAGAACGTTAAAACAGCAATTGTAAATATGCTAAGTATATCCAAGAAGGTCAAGGTACATAAGAGCATGATGAGATATGAAAGCCCACATCCCATGTGGAATTTTTATATTTGAAAGACACATAAGTTAAATGAAAAACTAGTTGGATGAGATTAGTAACCAATTAGACATTGTAGAAGACTTATTTCTTAAAAATGTTGTCTTCCCCTCTCTGGACCCAGATGTCTTTCCATTTGGATCAGTACATTTTCAGTGTACAAGCCTTTTACCTTCCTGGCTAAATTTGTTCCTAAGTATTTATTTCTTTTAGTGATATTATTTGTAATTGGAATAGCTTTCCTAGTTTCATTTTTGGATTGTTCACTGCTGGTATATAAAAACATAGCTGATTTTTATGTGTTTTATCTTGTACTTTGCATCTTGTTGAATTTATTAGCTCTAGTAGCTTTATTAGGGATTCTTTGGGATTTTCTATATATAACTTCAGGTCATGAATAATTACAACTAGTTTTACCTCTTCCTTTTCAATTTGGATGTTTTTCTTTTTGATTAATAACTGGCTAGAAGTTACAGTACTGTGTTGTACAGCAATGGTAAAAGCAGGCATCCTTGTCTTGTTCCCGATCTTAGGAAAGTTTTCACTTTTTTCACCATTAATCATGTTAGCTGTGGGTTTTTCATAAGTGCCCTTTATCATGTTGAAGAATATTCCTTCTATTCCTAGTATGCTAATAATTTATATCATGAAAGGGCAATGTGTTTTGTCAAATGCCTTTTCTGCATCGAGAGGATTCTTTTTCCCCTCATAATATTAATATATTACATTGATTAGTTTTCTTCTGTGGAACCACCCCTGCACTCCTAGAATACGTCCCATTTGGTCATGATGAATAACCCAATATGCTAATGTTTTGCTGAGGATGTTTGCATCTATATCCATAAGGACTATTGGTCTGTTATAGTCTTGTGATGTCTTTAATTGGACTTGGTATCAGAGTAATACTGGACTCACAGAATGGCTATGGAAGTGTTCTCTTAAATTTGTTTTGGAAGAGTTTGAGAAAGATGGGCATTCATTCTTCTTCAAATGTGTGATAGAATTTATTGGTGCAGCCATCTGGTCCAGGATACTAATTCGTTGGGACATTTGATTACTGATTCAATCTCTTCCCTTGTAGGTCTCTTGAGATTTTTAAAAATTTATTTATTTCTAAGAGAGAGGGGAAGGGAAGGAGAAAGACAGGGAAACATCCATGTCAATCGGTTGCCTCTCATACATGCCCCAGTTGGGACTGAACCTGCAACCCAGGCATGTGCCCTGACCAGGAATCAGCCCACGACCTTTCATTTTGTGGCAGGATGCCCAACAGAGCCACACCGGTCAGGGCAGGATTTCTTTTTGATTCAGCTTGGCTAGTTGTGTGTCAAGAAATTTATCTATTTCTTTTAAGTTACCCAATTCATCATTGTACTTCTAATTCATCATTACAATTCATCATTGTATTCACTGTATTCATCATTACAATTCATCATTGTATTCATTGTATTCTAATCCTTTTTATCTCTGTAAGATCAGTAGTAATGCCACTTTCAATTTTGATTTTAGTTACTTGCATCTTCTCTTTTTGTTAAGTCTAGCTAAAGTTTGTCCATTTTGTTGATCTTTTCAAAGAACTAACTTTGGGATTCATCAATTTTCCCCATTGTTTTTCTGTTCTCTATTTTGTTTTCCTATGGTCTAATCTTTACAATTTATTGCCTTTTGCTATCTTTAGGTTATTTTCTTCTTTTTCTTATGAACGGTTCTTAATTAAGGTATATATTTGGGAACTTTGCAGCTATTATTTGTCCCAATAATTTCTCTGCTCCATCCTCTCTCTCCTCTTTTCAGGATTCCCACAATGCATATGTGCTGTCCCACAGATCCTTTAGACTCTGCTCACTTTTCTCCGTTTTCTCCCTTCTGTTCTTTAGACAGGTTACCTTCCTTGTCCTATATTCAAGTTCATTGATTTTCTGCTGCTTGATCACATCTAATTTTGAACTCTTCTACTGTATTTTTAAATTTCAGCTATTGTACTTTTAGCTCCAGAAATTTTGGTTTCTCTTTCTAATTTCTATCTCTTTGATATTCTCATTTGGTTTATACATTGTTGTCCATCTTTGCTTATGTCTTTCTTTAGCTCCTTGAGCATCCTTAAGCAGTTCTTTTAAAGTATTTGTCTCATAAGTCCAGTGTCTGGGCTTCTTCATTTACATTTTTGTTAATTTATTTTGTTCCTCTGACTGGGCTGTACTTTACTGTTTCTTTGTGTGCCTTGTACTTTTGTTGTTGTTGAAAACTGAAGATTTGGCTCTTATAGAAAACTCTGGAAGCTCTTCCCCAGGGTTTCTGTACTCTTTAAGCATGGTTATAGGGTGTCTGTGCCAGGGATTAGCCTGAAGTGAAAGCCTAAGGCCTTCTCAGGCTTTTATCTGAGCTAGTGTGTTTTCCTGAGCACGTGTGGTGGCTTTCTAAATTCTCCCATATACACAGTTGTTTTTGAATGTCCACCCCCCACCACATGCATGCAAAGAAGCCGAAAACAAAACAAACAAAACACAGGTGCAGCTTTAACCGGTAGAGGTTGATACAAGGGCACCCGGACTCCCTGCCCACCCCACCCCTCAGTGATCCAAGCAGCACTCACAGTGAAAACACAGAACCTCAATATCTGAAAGGTCATTATTGTCTATTTTGGCTCTATTAAGTTGTGCCAGGATGTCTGCCACAGGATGAAAGGTGGGTAGTGACTAGCACTCTGACTGCTGAAATAAACTTCAATTTACCAGCCAAGCTGTTCCCTGGAAGCTGCAAGTGTTCAGATAAACTCCAGAGTTTCAAAATCATCCCTTCAGGCTCTTTCTGCCAGTATAATTGTTGTCCAGGTGGAGGTGGATCCCTGGCAGCTTCCAATTCCACCATTTTCCTGGACATAACCCTCCTGTAGACAATATTATAACAAAGAGAGGTATTGTGTCCCTGAGGCAAGAGAAAGATTGTACTATCGTCTTTCTCAGGTAAACATAAAGTGTTTTTGATCTTCTTTACTGATGGGGAATGATAATACGGGAAAATTGCCATACATATGAAGTGCCAGAGGTTACTGCCAGAGGCTATGTGGATCTGTTCTAGTAAAGACAACACATGTGGCAAAACAGCTGCAATTAGGGCTATTACTTGGTTCAGTTTACATTAAGTTTGCATTAGTTTACCATTCACTCTGACTGTCTGACTTTCACAGCATGTCCTGGATTGCTAACGGGCTACTATGAGCTTGTCATTTTATTATTTTTTTTAAGCTTTCCTAAGCAGTTGACAACAGTGAGCCAATCCCACAATCTTTTAAATATTATTGTTTCAATATTGTTCAAGTGTCCCAGCTTTTTCAAAATCCAGTTATCCACCTTCCACCTGTAATTTACCCCGAAGTACCACAGGGAAAACCTTAGTAATTCTGATGCTACTGCCAAGCAGATGTTAGTACCATACACTTGCCACCAGCAATGGGTACCTTATTGCCAACTGCTTCTGGAGATCCATTTAAATACAAACTTTTTAAAAGCCTAGGCTCCATGCCCCTCCAAAGCAGAAACCGAGACAAAGAGTAGAGGACATGCAGTTTACTTGTCAATGTGATCTCAGGCAGCAGTAACATGAGATAAGGGAGAGAACGAGAAAGGAAGGAAGGAAAACTTAATACAAGGATGCACTGTTCCATTAGCTGACACTGGGCAACTGGTACTCAATTCTGTCAAGACTTTCTAAAAAGCCGTATGAAATGCAGCTCCAAATGGTTCTGCTTTGGAAATCAAAGAAGGAAGCATCTACCTACTGATTCCTTTAATCCATTGGTCAAGGGTAACCCCTATGCCTACGGGCCTTACCCTCCCCTCATATCCTGGTTGTGAATTCCTGAATTCAGAGTGGACCCAACGAGCATTCTGCACTGAAGGATCAGAGCTCTATGTCAGGGAGGGACACACAGTTGCCGAGGGCCCCGGGCAAAGCACCTCCCCAAACATGGTCACAGTCCATGTGGAACTTGTCACTCTAGCAGGGGCTGGAAGAAGGGACAAAGAGGATTTCAAGGGTGCACAAGAAGAGTATAGTACTAGTTGGCATAGTAAAAGCTTCTGATTAAATCAGAGAGCTTTTGTTATGTTATTGTTAGTTGTCTGCTTTTACCTCCGTATAGCCTTTATTCCACCAATGGAGTAACTCAACTGGAAAAGCAATTGTACGTATTAATCAAGCTGATTTTAGGGCCTATAAATAAACATCAATTTTTAAATCCATTCGTTCTGTTCAGCACGCTTTCGACAGATATTATCAGTAACTAGTAAAATACAAATTCTTTTTGTAGTTTGTAATATAAATAGGAAAACATACCTGAAAAGTGACTTTATTTGTAAATAGGACTGCCCTCACTAGCAGCCCACAAGTTTACCAGTTTGATCTTTGCTATTGTTGCTTGAAGCATGTTTTGTGCTCTGGACAGAGTGGTCATCTCGCCGTGCATGACCACTGGAGGCTTATTTTCTCTGAGCCCTGGGAGCCGGGGTAAAATAAACTCGATTTTCTCATGTAGTTGAATTGAGTTTGACCAGGGCATGATCTGTCTGCACTTTATTTTTCTCATTTGTAAAATGGGAAAAATAATACTTAACTCACAAGGATTGTGTGAAAAATAATAATGTGTAAAATGTTTTACATAGTGCCTGGTACACGCTAGGCAGTCAGTGTTACTTCAGGGTCCAGCTGAGATAATAAAGTTAAACATGCAACTTTGAACAGCTTTTTTTTTCCTCCTTCTAATTGCTTCCTTTACAGTGCCTTTCTGCCTTTCTGTGAGTCAGTGAGAGCGTGAGAGTTATTACTACAACTATTATTTACAGGGGCCTGAAAGCTGAATGACTTGGCCATGGCTTTACATTAAGTAACTGGTGGGGCCGTGACCTAGGTGTTTTGACCCAAAAGCCCATGTTCTTTCTGATGCTCCATACCAATCCCCAGCCCCCCAAACCTTTCCCATCATACTATTTTCTCTGCTCAAAAGAGAAATGGTTATGGTTCTTAAACTTCCATTTAGTGCCTGATCCAGTAACGGCTTCCACTATTGCTTCCCATGAGTGGATCCTAACTCCTCAACTAAACTAAGTTCCTTGCATATCTAAGGATAGGGATTGTGGCTTGTTTCAGCTCAGTTTGACCACAAGTCCTAATGATTTTTAAACGCATACCAAGTGCTTAGTAAATATCTAAAAAATTCAATTCTATTGCTCCTTCAAAGAATAGTCTCAGTTTATAAGAAACTTCACAGTTGGCCCTAGGTGAGATGAATATTGTCAAGGGTATTAATTGTTCAGTAACATTTTTGAGAAATAGGAGTCCCTAACCTTTATAGAATTTAAAAAGAAAAAACTTAATAAAGATTACTGAATTTAGAGGCACTTTTAAATATCTCAGCCCTGGAATTATCAACACTCCAGCACTCCACTTATTGCTCATGTAAATGTCTGAAGTGGATTCAGGAGAGGCTAGGAAACTTTTGGCCACAAAATGACTTGGAAAGATTAACTTACTGCTAGAACTAGGTCATATTTTAAGTTTTAAGAAAAAATTACATTTCCATATAGAGAGAACACTAATAATAGCTAACATTTAACAAATGCTTATATGCTAGGCATGTGCTATGTGCTTTACGCCTATTAGATTTTAAACAAATCACCTTTAAGGCATAATTTACAAGCAATACAAATCACCAATTTAAAGTATATAATTTGATGAGTTTTGTTATGGTCAGGCTTGTCAGTATTGATATTCCTCAGTTCTTAAGTTAGTTGTTTTATCTTCTGTATTTTGTGCAGGAGGAGGGAGGAAAGATGTATCATTTGGGATAAAACAATCAAATAGGTCTCAGCATAACAAAGAATTAGGCATTATTCTAGAAATGGAAGGCTCATCATTACTTCTTTCCATTAGAAAGCTGTCTATTTCATATCTTACAGTATTACAGTACTAAATGTAACAGAAAGGAATCCACATCTATAGCATTATGGAGGCAGAGTACATAGAAATTAGTGAAAACAACTGGAGATTGATTTAGAGGGTACTTGTTAAGGCACATTTTTAAACAAAATAAAACACCTTTGTTATATAAAAATACAGCTGACTCTGTATTTTGATTTATGAAAAATAAATTTATTACATAACACCTTGTTTTTAACAATGTTCAATTTTTTTAAATTCAGAATACTTGTGTCATTCAGTAAAATAGTTTGATACAGTACATTGTATGTTATAGGTTTTTTTTCCTCAAAAATTCTAAGGCTCTCCTACTCCTTCTCCTTTGCTGAAGTAAGGGCACCCTAAACAACGTGCGAACAAGTTTTTAAAAAGAAAATTAACTGAACAAAATTTTAATAGCACTACTTGAACCGGCTTTAAAGTCAGGACAAAATATCTGAATTGGATGCCGCACCTTTTTAAGGAAGTTACCATTCATGCTTTTTCCATCTTAAAGCATGCTCACAAATCAGCAACACCAACAGGAAAAAAAAAAAAAAACACTGTCTATGACAATCATCTCAGTTTGTTTGCTGAACCAAACAGGTTTATATCAATGACAACATATTTAATTATTATCAAATAGCAGCTTTAATACCAGTCAAGTCATAGATTGAAAATAAAAACAAACTTATAAGTTGGAAATTAATCTTTGGGAGTTTTGAAACCTTTCTGGAAAAATTATGTGGCTTTTTGTACTTTCAAAAAAACCCAAGCAATAGTCTTGGTCAAAAAACACTGATTAATGTAGAAAATGAATCAATCCACTGATAAGACACTAAGATGAAAGGTGTACCAAAATAATCTCATTTTGAATCTTGGTTATTTTGTTGAGTTAACAAATACTGTATGTTTCAAGTACCAGTTAAACTTTTTGTGTGTGTACTATTGGTCAGATAATGTTGTTACACTGAAAGAATTCACCACATACAATGACAAATGCTTGCCCCTAGCACATTTCACAGCTTCAACTGCTACAGACTGTCACTGAAAAAAATGCATTGGTCAGTCTGAACCATGTCAAGTAAACTATGGAAGTAGCAAATCCACGACACAAACTGTGCTAGCACTTTCTGTTCAAGTCTAACTCCAAAATAGGTACAATTTGGAAGCCACTACCCCAATCTGTGAAAAGTGGTGGAACTTGGCTACTGGACATTTTGAATATGTGGTTGTACAGTACATTCTCATGGCCCATACCAGGTTCCCGCAGAGAGCTGCAGTCAGTCCTGCAGCATTAGCAACAGTGCATTGACAATATTCCAACGCAGCTCAGTACCGGTGTGTCTGATGTGAGTACTGTGGAGGCTGCTGGGAGGTAGTTGAGTAGCCCATGCTGCTCTGTGGCTGTGATGTGCTTGGTCCAGGATTGGGATAGGCAGCATGTGGATTGGAACGCTAGAAAAGGAGATTGAGGGAGAGATGTGATCCATGTGTTTCTGAGTTGGCTATATCCCAAGCCGGCAGGGCTGATCATGTGTGTTTGAAATGCCATTTATTTCAAGACATTAAGAATTTAAAAGTCTTGAACTATGCACTAGCTTTACAATTAAAACGACAACCCCCCCCCCCCCCCCAACCCGCTGCCCCGCCAGATCTTTTAAGGTCAGTTTTTCTTCATGAAGGTCAGAAGTATTGCTAGTAAAGAATACTCAGCTGAGTCTTATACTATGCTGTAGAGTTCCTTTTTTTTCTACAACAGTAACACCCTTTATTATGCTGTTTTATATCTACTTACTATGTAACAACTAATTTGCTTGAGAGATTTACACATGAACTTGATGTATACATTAAGTAATCCAAAGGAAACTTACACATTAGTTTCTTAACATACCTCCCAACACACATGCATGACTGAAGAATAAAAATGAGTATGACAAGAAGAGGTACCACAGAATCATCTTCTTTGGCATCAAATATTTTTATGTCCTTTAAACTAATGAATCTTATTTTCTACTACAAGGTATATTGAAAAGTAAAATTACTGAAATGTAAGACTGGTATTCTCAGTTCTAAAAGTAGCACAAAGGGCAAGAACAGTGATAGAATTTAGACTCTAATTTTGATGTTGTTCTATTATTCCTATTCCTGCACCTCTCCCTCATGCTATAGGCTCCCAAGACACACTATAAAAGATTAACCATAATTTATTACTTTCCTCTTTCAAAGCCTGTTTAATAAGTCATATAATTCTAAATTCTGCCAATCCTTGCAAAAATGACATTTCAAAAAGAGTGGACAGAGATATTCTTTTTGAAATCACCCATAAAAGCCAACCACAATAACAACATCAACAGAGAAACACATTTTCTTGGTTTCAGTAGCAAAGGTTAGAGCTGTCACCTTAGTGTGCAAACAAGCTCTGGAGCCAAGAGAGGGCAACTCTTCCCACCCAGACAAGGAGAAAAAGACATTGGAACAAACACCAACCCCCACAGGCACCTGCCCTTGATTTCCTAGTTTGGCTTACAGTAAGGGAACTGCTACTATTCAGGCAATGATGCCCATGGTGTGGTGGGCCGGCCCTCTCCTTTTACCCAAAGCAGAGTCAGTATCTCATTCTTGAAGTGCAGTAGCTGGCTCTGGTAACCTTATCAAGTTTAATAAAACCTCCTTTTCTCTTTTAGTAGGTAAATAATTCTAATTCGTCAAGTTTTTAGTATCCTTCCCACATTGAAACCCAGGTTAATTGGGAATGCGATTAGAATAAGCAGAGGAGCAGTATACGATTTTCAAAACAGGTCTTTCCGCAAAGGAACTGACAATGTCACTTGATAGGATCCACAAGTAGGCAATGCAGCAGCCTTTGTAGTCAGATCTGAGTTGAGTCTTGGGTCTACTACCAGCTTGCTGGATGAACACATGAAAGTTATTTAGCCTCTACAAGCCTCAGTTTTCTGAAATGACAGAAAATAACGCATGCTTCATCCTTAGTATGGTAGCTGGCACACAGTAAGTACTCAACAAGCTCTCATTACTATATTCATCAACAGCACTACCACAACTCTTAAGTAGTTCCTGGGCACTATAAATGCTACTAAGAATTTTAATGATAATAAACACGACACGAGTGATTCCTATCATCTTTGAAGTGCTATGTCAGGCTAGCCTTTCATGCATCTGGTGCCTCAGCACATACTCTCTTATCTAAGCCTTACAGCAACCTTCCACTCACCATTGTCCACATTCTACAAATGAGAAAATGGAGAACATCTGAATCACTCAAGGTTACCTAGAAGTCAGTAGCTGGGCTAGAATTTGAAAGCCTATGTTCTTCTTAATCACTATAGTATATTATTATTTCAAAACGATGGATATAATTAATTGAACTCCTACTACAAGGTACTAAGGTGGGTCATGTCCCCTCCTACAACAACTGCAAGTTCGGCTTTGCCAGTCTCATTTTACAGATGAAAAACTAAAGCCAGAAAATGGTATAATACTTGCCCAAGACCACACAGTTAACACATGACTTAATTTAAATTCGATTATTCTAAGTCTGTCTAGCTCAAAAGTCTAACCTCCCTCTACTGTACCGCTTTTCCATGCCAACAGCACTTCTTATTGATGTATTTCCCCAGGCATATAAAAGTCTTTTCTAAAATACATCCCATTTTCCGGTGGTCACAAACTCATGCAAATACTGACATGGCAGATCAATAAAAAGTAATCTCAGAATACCTGATAGTCTGAGGTCATGATCAGTCCACCTGAGGTAGTGGTAGGAGGAACAACTCTCACTTTTTTCAGCGGGGGTCCCTGTGCGTGACTGCTGTCTTGGTTCCCTGGGTGACCAGTGCCATTAGTGTGGTTATTGCCCTGCTGCTGCTGCTGGTTCTTCTCAATTGGTCAAACAGAAAAACAAAGTTCAGCTCAGAAGGAGAACAAAATACACCCAAACTTGAGTATCTTATGGTAGCATGGACTAAAACAAGAAGGCGCCAACTATACTTTAATACTTACTTTGTCTCCTTTGTCATCAGGTTCTTCTTCTGTTAAAAATTCTCGTTTTGGGTAAGGGATTTGACAACCGGCAAAAACACTAATCACAAGAAAAAAAAAGATTTCTGGTGTACTAATCAGTCTTTCAACTGCTTCATTTAAGTGGTTTTCATTTTAATCGTTTAAGATGGACTTTTTCTCCATATTTATAATATAAAAAAAACTTTTCATGTAACTAGGACAAAAATGAGTCCTTCTTATCAGTGACATTATAGCAGGTAGTTCAAGGGCATATCATTGTATAAAATTAATCAATAATCATCTAATACGACTCAACTTTTTCTTTTATCCCAGCATTACTCTTTCATTACTGCAACCCAAATATAGATTCCAGCCGAAATGTCACCAAACATTTTTTATTTTAAACTCTCCCTACCATATTTAAAATAAAAGATGGTACAGGGAACACAAATTTATCTGGGAAGGGGATTTGTAATTGGAACACAAAACTGTAACTGAAAGCAGTGAGCAATCTTAGTCTGAATGCATAATCAACCTCCACTGAGCAACTGCACTAGGGCTGAAGCAAATGCTTAGAATGTCTGATGAAGAAAGAAAGAAACAGGAACAGCTTTTAACTATAAAACCTTTAGGTAACACTTCAGTCATCAGAGCTCGTTTTTTGCTTATCATAAGGATTTCCTTGGGTCCTCATATAAAAAGAGTGGCAATTTGGAGTTGACAGCTAAAAAAAGGAGGTTTCCCCCAATGTTACCATGCTGATCAGTTAATAAATTGATCACTTACTCTGATGTAGGAAGTGGGTCTTCTAAGAAATAGGGATCCTGCATAGCCTGTTCTGAGGTAATTCGCTTTATTGGGTCCATGGTAAGCAACTTCTGAAGCTGAAACCGTAAGTCATAACAACATCACTGCATTATTTCTCATAGTTACACACCTTGGCACATTATGTAGAAGCTATGGTATATATTGTTTGATGAATAACACAATTTGGATGGTATTTATTCCCTCAAATTAAGAAAAAAACTAATTATTAAATTTAATGTAGTTATTCACATTTTAGTCATCCTAATATTATCTTATGTGCTTGTCCTATAGGAAGTAACAAAACCTGTATCTTCTACCTCTAAACCAATGAGCTTTCCCCTATGTTATCTGAATTGTTTGATCTATTTTAGAAGAGGATTAAAATTCTTCTATTTTTTAAGAGAAAAAGAATACTATAACACAAATAATATACACTAGTCACATCAGTTATTTAGTTTAAAACCCAAATTAATTAAAATAAAATAAAATTTAAAAATAAATTTAATTATATCAGATATATTTCTCAAGCTCAATAGCTACGTGTTGCGAGGGGCTGACCCATTGGAAAGCACAGGTCATCAGAGAAAGTTCTGGACAGTGCTGTACTAGTCTAAATAAATACGGTAACTTCTATAGAATTTGGAAAGTAGAGCGGTGTAGTTAAGTACAGAGGAGATTCTGGAAAAGAGGCTGCTTGGGTGAAAATCCTGACTTGATGTTTATTAGAGTATCTTTGGACAAGTTAGTTAACTTCTTTGAAATCTCGTTTGTTAAATGGAGACCAAAAATAGAACCTATTATCACAAGTTTGTTTTCAGGATTAAATGAGTTAATATATGGAAAGCAATTATAACGGTGTCTGGTGTTATTGTTATTATTATTACATATAGGAATGTCACACTAATGTGAAAGTTTAGCATTTTTTTTGGTTAAAACATGGTTTACCAAAGGCTCATATTTAATTTTAATATGTGATTTAAGAGATTATCTAAATAGTGGTCTCTTAGCTTATAGTCTCTGATACTATATAATGCAGTGGTTTTCAGACATTAGAGTATAACAGAGTCACTCCAGGAGGACTTCTTAAGACTGCTAGACCCCACTCCTAGAGCTCCTGCACGTCTACCTGGGCAGGAGCACAAAGGTCTGTATTTCCAACAAGTTCCCAGATTATTCTAATGCTGCTTGTCTAGGCCTCACTTTGAAAACCAAGGAACTAACAGACATGTTGAGCTTTACTGGGAGATAACACAATTAGAGGAGAGAAGAACAAAACTCTCACTCACTCTCTCTCATCTATCTATTTATTTCTAGAGAGAGGGGAAGGGAAGGAGAAAGAGAGGGAGAGAAACATCAATGTGTGGTTGCCTCCTGCACACCCCCAGTGGGGACCTGGCCCACAACTCAGGCATGTGCCCTGACTGGGAATCGAGTGGGCGACCCTTTGGTTCTCAGGCCGGCACTCAATCCGCTGAGTCACAGCAGCCAGGGCCAAAACATATTAAAAAATGCATCCAAAATGCTTGGGATAGTAAGATTTAAATTTAATTTTAATGATCTGATATTTTAATGAAAGCACAGTTTTACTTTCAGAGTTGAAAGGGAAAGCATGGATTTGTTATTTAAAATACTCAAGAACAGTTTTAATGGCTTTATAGCTGAGCTTTCAGATGCAACCACCCAAGACATGTCATTCCAGTAAAAACAAGCAAAGAAGCTGCAAAGGAAGTATATCTCTAGAATTTCAGCAGTGATGGTAGTGAGAGTCACCTAAGACTACAGTGAGTAGCAGTGAATTGAGGGGAAGAGTAATTCCCCTAAATCCTAACTTTTGACCCATCACTATTAGCATTATTTTGTAGAATAAATAAGTCCATACTTTTGAAGGCTCTAACCTTCTAATTTGGGTCCTGCTGTAAGTACATTATAATAAACATTATTCGGATAATAATACATTGTATGGTAAAATAGTACATTAAAAACTGTTTTTAAAATTGATGGTAAGATATGAAATATATATGACAATATAAACATAAGTAGAAGATGCAGAGGCAGAAACAGTAGAAGGAGAAGAGAAGCAGAAACAGAAGAAATGTTTGCCAAGTGGCCTTGACTATTATAAAGTTGAATCTTTTCAAAGTAAAAAACCTCCCATTTAATGAGCTCATTTAAAAGTATTGGAAGTAAAGGAGTAAAAGGATTTTAAGTCAAGAAAAATATAACCTGCTTTCTCAGATACCCCTTTTATGTTATATAACTTTTTTGGAAAACATAAAAGTGAAAAACATTTTTATTTTTTATGACATAAAATGTAAATATTGTAAATTTAAGTTGGCAATAGTTGAATATAACCTCATCATAAATTACCTCGATAGTACACAAATTTAGATTCTAAGTTATCATTTTTTCCATTATACATTGATAAATACTGCATCTCTCATACTCTTCCAAAAAAGCAAATAATGTATGCTGTCACTGAAGGACCTCTAATATCCAAGTTTATAAGAGTTTTGTTTATAAGAGTTTACAAGAGTTTTGTAAACAGTCTTTCAAAAAGCTGAAATACAAAATAATCTGTAAAAAATATTTCTGAATGGTGTGATTATTTTCTTCTTGATTTTTCTCTGAAATTTTTAAAATTTTTAAATAACTGATTTAAACACAGTGATTTAAAAAATGCTCTTTGCAGACTTGGTACAATGACTATCTTTAGAAAATCTAACCATGTCAAATCATGCTACGGGTTTAGAAAAACAAATATTTTGATGTCTTTACTATATTTACCAACAACACCTCCACATTTACCATTAAAGTACTCTAAATATGCAGAGTAACCATGTAAATTGACCCCATAAAGCCTCGCGATGGGCTAATCAGCGGGGGAAATGCATTTCATTAGTACTGTTCTCTAAAGCTTACCAAGTGGAATGCTTTACTATCTGGCTTAACTTTATGTTTTTCCATATACTTGATAAGGCTGCAGTTGGTATACCTGAAAGAGAAATACTATGAAATATCTACATTAGATTTGAGGTAAATTTCACATTAGCTAAAGTTTTCCCAAACAGAATTCTTTTCATCATAAACAATATAGAATATATACTGAAAATGCTATGATCAGCAAAAGAGTGGCATTAAATCAATTTTATACTTCACGGAATAGTCACACTAGTCACTTTTGAATGGATACCACTGATACATGTAAGATAATCTCACTAATAATACATACTGAATAGCTTTTTCCACATGAATGTTATCTCAACAATTATCGTAAATAACATATGGGCCAAAAGTTTAACTCAGCTTTAAATAAATAAAAATGAAAAAAGTTTGTTATAGGTCTATAAATTGCCCTCTCCTAATCCCTTGATCTTGCATTGTAAATAAATGAAATTCCTTCTTTTCTATTAAAACTTGCTAAAAATTACATAACCTAGATGGGTATGCAAGTGGCTATTTGCAAGGTTTTTAAAAAAATTATCAGTCTCTTACTGCTTCAGCTATGATACTTTCCAATGATGCTTCCAAAAAGTAACAAATATGGAAAGAAATAAATTTTTCTCATATCCAAATCAGCTACTAATATTAAGATATTCACCTTCCTTATATTATTTAAACACTTAAAGAAATGAAGACTCTCATAATGTAAAATATTTATTAGAGTAATTAGGAATAATTTTATGTTGCATATTCTATTGTGTTGAGTATTCAATCTTCTACTGAGGATTCTGGAAAGGCAAAAATCAACAAAGGGTCTAATTTCTTTCCAACTTACGTATTTCTTCTGAAATCTTTCATTAATGTTGAATGTTCAGGCATCTTTTTTATATCTTCCCAATCTTTATCTGTGAAATACATTGATAAAATTTTATGTTGTCTAGGTTCCTATTCTCAAGAATTTTAATAAAGGTTATCTCAATTTTCATTACTTTTCTATACTTTTAGGAAAGTATGAACTTCAAATAAATATCAGTTATAGTAAACATCTTATCTTGAACTGTAAATACAATTCTCCCTTGTATAGCATTAGATCTCTCTATCTTCCTAATGCCTGCTTTCTATGTTTTATGTTTCTATATGTTTATGTTACCTCGGTTTCTATATTAGAGGGAAATAAGTTTTAGATAAATATTTCTATTATTAAATAATTCTATTTCTATTTGTAAGACCAATTTTTTTCCTTTTTCCATGAAATTTCTTGTTTAAATCAGTAACCAATCTCTTAAATAATAAATGTAATGTCTTCCCCTTAGTAGCTTTAAGGTACACTTCTTTTTATATCGCCCTCCTTATTTTTACCTTATCTAATACACTGCTTTACATCAGTGATCTATGTAAGCAGTAATAATTATCTGAAAGAAAATAGAGTAGGCTATAACTAGTATACTAATCAGTCAGCTGTTGCTTTGGCTAGTCTCAGTAACATAAACAAAAACAACCCCAGCTACTAATATATTAGTAGAAAACCTTTTCAATTAGTTTTGCTGGCATTAGAGTTGCTCAAACAATATATGCTAGATAGCTTGTTTTCTCCATCATTATCAATGGACTTTTACTTGATAAAGTAAATGAGTCTACTAGGTGCACAGCATTGTTAACAGGTAATTTAACAGCACCTTTAGCTTTTAAATGTCCTTTAGAGGTTTGATTTTCTTTCAATTTACTTGTAAAAATATTTGCTGCCTTCCTCCACAGTTATCACATACTAGAGAGTAAACTAAATATATTCTTTAAGCTCATAAATGGAATTTTCTCCTTAACTATTTTCTTACTTCAATTTCTCTATTTTATCAATTTATCAAGCTAAAAAATCCTGAGGTAATCTTTTTTAACTTTTTCCTCAATTACATACTCCCTGTAAACAATTATGTATTTGTCTTTATTTGCCATCCTTATTATCACTTTATACATGGAGCACTGACATAGGCAAGCAGCTGATTTCCCTGACTAAAGTTAGTTTTCTTTCCTTGATTTTAGCATATTACTGTCATTCTAATCTTTTACAAATGTAACATAAATCATGCTACTGGTTCTTTAAGTTTATCAGGGATTCTCATTCTTTAGCACATAAAATCTAAATTCTGCTGCTTGCTCTTTAAGCTCCTTATAAGCTGAACCTACCCTAACAGTTGAATCACACATTAAGAAACATCTCCTAAATAGGCCTCCCCTTCTTATACACCCCGCTCCTTTAGCCATGTCCCTTTCCCTGGGACCTTGGAAATGGCTGACCCATTCAGAAGTGGGAAGCAAAGGCCACCCTTCTCCATCTACTCAAACCATATCTATTCTTTAAATCGTCTACTTAGACTAGTACAATGTAAACTCTAAGAGGGTAAGAATCATGTCTCAGTCAATAATATTTTTTATTTAACATACTGTCTGGCATATGGCAGGACTCAATAAATATTCAGTGAATAAATGAAGTTCCCATCACATCAACACAGTCTTAGCAGAACTGTTAACCAATTTTGGAGAAAGGTAATATCTGTGTAGTTATTCTGCATTTATTAATAATTAACACCCTTATAAGGAAATGTGAAATTATAACTACTAGTTATTTCTGTATTAGTCTTGAGTTATATTGACCTGAGAAAAATTCCTACTAAACAATTTCCAATAAGTACTTGACTAGCCAAAATTATGTAGGTGTTTTAAATAAATTTTCATTATCCTGGACCACAGGGCAGAGTTTTGGTAACTGATAAACTATCATTCTGTGGTATAACAAAGCAATGCGATCTCGCTTGAGAGATCTGACACCCACCCTGAGACACCTGAACAACTTTCTTCTTGCTGCAAATCAGTGTAGGCAAGGCTGTTGTGGAATGCTAGACTTTCACCTACATTCTGAATGTTCTAAGAGAACACTTAAAGAATGTTCTTATTGACAAAGGATATAGAACAAACAATGCTATTATGCAATAGAATGTGATTCTGTACAGTGCCCTAAATAAAAATCATGTTCAAAGTTTATATTCATGTCCCAAGTAATGACAATATTATATGTGTTGCCAGACAAAAAAAATGCATGCTACTGAATTTTATTTATACATCCCCCTGGTAAGAACTAAAGGCATCTTTTTAATACAGATATTGCAAATATTTTATCATTTCAAATATTAAACAACAAAACAAAACAAAACAAAAACCAAATGAAACAAAAATACACCCTCAAATTCAGGAAATCTATAAATATTTTTATGCTAATATGTGAACTCTACAAATTTTACTGTTTGTATGGATCTTTGATTAAGGCAAGTCATAAATATAAAGAATCGAGTAAGAGTAGCTTTTATCAGCTAAAAATATACACCTTTCCAATGAAACTTTCCAATCTAAGTTCAAACAACAGTGACTTAAAAACAAAAACAAAAACATAATGTGTACCTGCAGGAAATCCCATTACATTGAATATTCTGTCCAGCTGGTCATGGTGATAAGGATTACTAGTTTTGATGTCCTCTTGTCGACAGTGAAATATTGGTTCTGACGTTAGTAGTTCTGCAAATATACACCCTATAGCCCAAATATCTTTAAAATAAAAAGACAAAAAAAAAAAAAAAAAGAAGAAAAGAAAAAAACGGAAAGGAAAAAAGAAAAAGAAGGGAGGAAAATAAAGTGGTTCTTTCCAAAAGAAAATGCATTTTTATCTTGGTGGGGTGTGTTTTTTTTCCTTTCTTTCCCTAATAAGTCATATTAATTCCTAAGCAATTATAAATATCACGGAATATGGTTTATTAATAAAGATTCCCATTCTACCCCCCCACCCCCCAATTCTTCATGCGCTGTTGTACCTCCACCCCACCCAGTGGCTTTATTCCATGTTTAAATCAATTTATTACCTACATTTTTGGTGAGTTTTAAATGCCTCAAACATTACCTTGTCCATGAAATATATACAAAGCTATATAAGGAGCATGGGAACCACAAACAAAACTAAACAAAAAAAAATAAACAAGCCAAAAATCCAGCAGACTCTGAAACGGGACATACTTGCCGAAAACAATCAGCACAATTTTTTTGTGGTAAAACATTTTTTTCTTTATCTTGTTTATGTACTTGCTAATTTGTAAAGTCTAATAATTTCGGTCCCATATTAGCAGTATTTAGCAGTATTTAGGTGCTATTACAACAAGAAAAAGACAGTGACTGACCTCAAATATTCTAAGGAAGTAGCATTTCTACTTGAGTATTTAGTTCAGAGTGTTTCTTTACGGTATAGCAAGTGTCAGCTGATTTTGCAAAGTGAAGTATTTAATAAGGACAAAAAAAGGGATGTAAAATACTACCTTTAAAATGGGTACCAAGGCTATAACTTCATAAAAATTACTTATAAAAGCAAGCTAAATGTATCATTGCACACAACAAATTCCCTTCATTTGCATTAAGATACAGGCTAACTTGCATTCATATTTCATTTTTACCCAAGAGAAAGATCTACCTACCAGTTTAGAAGTTAAAGCTGAAAGTACTCCAGTTCTACTTTTAACAAATCCCTAAAACGACAATGCTAACTTCTTTACATTAAGTACAATGGTGTGCACATAGCAGATACTCAGGTAGTGGTTTTTGACTGATCTAACCAATACAACTACAGTGGGACAAATAAAAATCACTTTTATTAAAGCTGATCATTCATCTATATTATTAGTTGCCACTTAAATAGAAAATGAGAAAAAAATGTTAATTGAAAGATAACAGAATTCTTAAACTCCAAAACTGGTATATAGGTATTTAATTTAAAGTAAAGTTATCATATTTACATTTCAGAGTTACAAGTTAATCATCTATTTACTTAAAGATTATACACCCTCACTACCAGCAAGTGATTTTAAAAAATTACACTGATTACGTATCAGTATTATCCCACATTAGAGAACCAAGTCTAGAGAATACCACCATATGGAAAAATCTCGTCAGGAAATATAAATCAAGTTCTCCTGTTTTTAATGTCAAAAGGGAAATGGGAAAATTAGGGAGTTTGTGTTTATTCTTTTTACATGGGTACCCCATATAAACCTGACCTTTGATAATCTTAATCAAATGAAAGATAGGTTAGCTAAGCAGGATTACAAAAAGGGCTGAAAGATCAGGTTGCATGTTTAAAACTCCACTCATAGCACCCAAAAGACACTGTAACAAATCCTTCTGGTTAGCTAGGCAAAATTCTAAAGAAAATAAAATATGTAAAGAAAGATGAGAAATGAGTAAATGACTTAGGTATCCTTAAAACTATATTGCTTTTACAATAAAGAGTCTGGAAGGTAAGAAAAATAATTTACTAAAACTTTGCTTAATCTCACTGTAATAATGTCCTTCTTTATATCTTTTCTATTATCTTTTACTTTTGTCAATTTCACCAACCTTTCTTCAAAATCCTGATCCAAACATTAATAATGAATTTGAGATAGCTGACCAGGCTATTATTTCAGACAAATTTCTAATCTTTGTAAATAGTATCTCCTTCCTATCATGCCTATTTTTGTCAGATTGTACCAAGTTCATTGGAAAGTGCTTTCCTGCTCACCCACCTGCTTAAGTCTTTCTAGAAAGATTTTCCAAATTAAAAACATTAGTTTCACCTACTTCTCAAAATCTGTGATGCTCATGTGAAGCTACTGAACTAACCAGGCAGAGTAGACAGCAATTAGCATGCTACACAGACCCAAATGGGGGAAAAAAGATTTGTTAATGTTCTAATCAACAGGTGTACTAATAGCAAGCTTATAGCTTAATAAAAAATTTTCATTCTCCCTATTTTATTGTGTATTTCCCATTTAATAGAATGCTACATAATCAGTGAGCATTCAGTTATCTGAGGGAAAATATGAGCTTGGAAGTCCATACTTCAGTAAAACTTAAGACTCTTTTACTATTAATTAATTAAGAGTTAATAACCAACCCTCTTTCATTCTTCTCCACAAAGTCAATCAAACAAACTAAACCCCAAACACTCAAAACTGAATTAAACTTTGTCCCTAGAAGTACAATGTTTACTAACCTATTATTTCCTCTCTTTGGTTTAATGATTCAGCTTGCAGTTCTGAACAACAGAATAAATGACCACAGCACTAAAATCTGTTTGTAATAGGAAGTGGGAAAATGTTAGTTGGATGTGTTCAAATTTTTCCCCTATGTTCTTTTGTTGCTTCTTAATAGCCTTCAGTTTAACATAATCCACCAAACTCCACTAGCAGATTTAACCCTCCTAAATGATGCCAAAGGTATTTAGCAAATGGTGTTTAAATTCAAAAACATAGGTTCTTCTATCAGCTGCTCCTACTACAACTATCTCACAGGGAAGTCGAACTGCTAGGGAGGTTTTTGGTAGGTAGCTTTCACTGTGGTGTGCGCTATCTGTTGACTACTTTAATGGATTCTTAGGCTACCCGCATAGGTATAAGAAGAATGGGGTTTTCTGGGAGACACTGAAATCAAGAAAGAAATTTCATTTCTTTACTCCTTTATTCTATTCTTTAAAAACAAACTAAAATGGTTTATATATAATTTCTCTCTCTCAAACAAAAGTACAATTTGTAAGATACCAATATAACTTTTTTTGAGCTAATGTTTTGACTGAAGACTGTTCCTGGTCAACTCAGGTGGCCAACATGCGGTGGGGAGCACCATTATAGAGGGACTGTCACTGACCGGAGTGTCAATCACTGGCGCTCAAGTCAGTAACCTTTGTGATCGCCCAGTCTCAGAAGGCAGTTGTTTTTACCTAAGGTCATAGAACTTTTCAGAGTTTTCAAAAAATGAGGCTAGCCCAGGCCGGGTGGCTCAGTTAGTTGTAGCATCGCCCCTGTGCACCAAAAGGCTGCAGGTTGAATTCCCGGTCCGGGCACATGCCTAGGTTGTGGGTTCAGTCCCAGGTTAGGATGTGTATGGGAGGCAACCAACTGATCAGTGCTTCTCTCTCTCTAAAATTAATTAAAAATAAAACCAAAAACATATACTTGGATGAGGATTAAAAAAAAAAGAGACTAAAGGACTAAATGCCTTGCCTAAACACATATACACACACCCTCCAAAGTGACAGAGCTAAAGCTACAAGTCAGATTGCTAGTCTTTGTGACTTCTATTGTGTAAAGATGACAAAACTATTTTATGGATATATTCATACTGTTTTCTCAACTGGACTGGACATCGTTTACACTACACAATTTGCATTCATTTTAGTTTCTCTTAAGTTTTAAAATGTTTATCTAAGAGTTATCCAATAAATTTTAATGTTGAGGAGAAGAAGGAAGAGGGGGAAAAATATGAAGAAAGGCATTTTCTTTTCCAAATTATAAAGTCATTTGAATAAGAGAATCTACCTGTTGGTAGTTTAGCTTCATGACAAACAGCCCTGATTAAAACTGATGGGTTATATAATTAGTGAATGGCAGGTTATATAAATCTTAATGTTCACAGTAAAATTCAAAGTCTCAAATTTTTAGTTAATAGCAGCTAAGATTATTTGTACTGTCTGTTAATACGTCTTACCAAAAGTAACACTGCTTTTAGATATTCATATTCTAGATGAAAATGAATAGCTATGTATCATATTATTAGTTTATATGCTTTTAAATACATTTAGGATGTATTTTTAAAAAATAGATAACCAGATGTGTGTTTAGGTAATAATGTATAATGCAAAAACAGAATTATCTTTTTTTTGAAGATAAAAAATTATCTTCAATAATTTTTATTTTTCCTTCTAGCTGACTTAAATATATATTTTTTATTTTGCAATTATTTTAAATTTGTAGAAAAGTCACAAAGATAGTTGAGAAGTCTCATATCTAACTGACTTAATTTTATCTACCTTTATTTTTCTATAAAATAAAATGTGATCTCAAAGCTGGTATAAAGATTAATGAATATAAAAGATTTTTTGAAAAAAGACAAGTTGGATTCAAGATTGATATGGGGAAATGATCACAAGTACTTCTCCTTTTTCCTTGAGTATGCACTGAAATGGCAATACAGTAATAAAGGTACAAACTCACAGTAATAACAAGAATAGGAGGTGACCCTGAGAGATGAGATACATTCACTCACTCAAAAGAGTATTAAATTCCCACAATGCACCATGTAGGCACCGGCCTATAATGGGAAACAGCTAGGCCGGGTTGATCTATTTTAGTGGATTTTAGGCACTATTTGATGCTATCAAGACAGGAAGTGTGATGGGGAAGACATAGTGGTTGCTTTCGATTATGTGGTCAAGGAAGTTCTTTGTTAAGAGGTAGTATTTTGAAGATCTGAATGAAAAGAAGAGATTAGTCATGTGAAGACCTGATCTAGGCAGACATATTTCTGGAACATGAAAGGCAGGTGCAACAGTTCAGAGAAGGCCCCAGGACACAGTATTATTGTTAAGTGGGAAGCAGAATTGTCCCATACAACTCTGAGAAGATTTTGTACTTAGAAATATCACCTACAAAGTCTGTACATATTTACAATTCAGAGTGTAGAATCCACGTATGTGGAGGGCCAACAAGTTATGTGCTGATTTTTGATAGTGCGGGTGGTTGTCATCCCAACCCCTGCATTGTGCAAGGGTCAACTGCATTTAGAAGAGTTGATCTTCCTGCCATGCTCCTCCACTGCCCTAGGCCTATGGTATACATAGATTGGGCCAAAGGTTGGAGAGCTCTTCCTTGAAAGAATTTGAATGGTCTCAAAGGCTTGCTGTGCAAGCCTTTAAGGATTTCCCCAGTTAATGGCAAATCTCTGTTGGATCACCCTAAAGTCAAGTCTAATGATCTATGTACACAAACTTCCTGTGCAGCTTTTTGTAAATTAGATTCTTAAATACAGACAGATAATCAAGGATCAACAAACAGCTGAAGAACGCTTGCCATGTGGAAGGAAGTGACCAAGACATATACATTAAAAAAGTGCCTGTAGAGAAAACAGATAACTATTCCAGGAATACAGCAAATTACAAACAATTAAAGGGCACTGTTATCATGCCTTAATAGATACTTGAGAAGCTTTTCTTTCCATAAAATACAAGATATTATGAAAAATTAATAATCAGAGAATAAGAAGGGCCTCTTGGAAATAAAAAAGACAAAGGCAGAAAAATATGAGAAGAAAAGTGGCATAAAAGTTCAATCCAAGAAGTTCAACATCTGTCTACACTAAGTTTAGGAGACAAAGAGATAGGGATATAGGAAATGAACTGTAGGTGGAATGTGTCTACCAAGTGGCCAGCACATCATTGTGAAATAAAAGGATGAGAAATTCTATTTTGTTTTCAGAAAGACAAAACCTCAGGTAGTCTACCAGTGAACGAGAATAAGGTTGGCATGAGACATTTCATTAGCAACACTGATGCTATTAGACAATGGAGGAATATCATTAAATTCTGAAGGCAAATTGTTTTGCACCTAGAATTTTAAACTCTGCCTAAACTGTCAAGTATGATAAAGGCATTTTTCAGAAATACAAGAACTAGAAAATTCACCTCTAGATACCCTTCCAAAGTTAGTTACTTGAGAATATGCTGTAGCAAAATAAGGAATGAGAGAATGAAATTCAGAAAGAAAGAGATTCAACCCAGACCAAAAAAAAAAAAAAAAGAAAAGCCAGGATGAAACAATCCAGAATAGAGCAAAACACGGAGGACTTCAGGATGGAGTTATTCTAAAAAAGAACGAAAGGGGGGTAAAATGCCATCCTGGAGAACATAGAACAAGTAAAGTAAGCAATAAAGACACACAATGAAGGCAAAAAGAGGAAAAGCACATAAGAAACTGGTACTAAAAGGACAGTAGTAGCTGAACACTGGATCTGTTATATATGACCTAAGGACAAACCTTGGGAATTATGGCTTGCAAACACAATAAATGCTGTAATCATCAACAAAGTAGTAACACTAATGATGAAAATGATATTACTAATATAGCTTATAAATTGAGAAGTAGGTGGGGGCAAAAGTAGAAGAGCACTAATTTCCTAATACTTCACAGTAGGGAATCAATCAGTATTATTGAAAATTTAAAAGTTAATTAAAATATTCTAAACTACTACTTTTTAAATATTTTTTTCCCTTTAACAGGATCTTTTAGGAGCTAATATTTAAAAGAATCATTTGTCTGAAGTTCAATGATTTAGAAATTTTACTGTGCTTATTTCTCTTTTCAAGTAAAGTTAAATTTAAAATATTTAGAATGGATAGTATGATCCCATATATTTAAAATATTTTAAGTATCTATTTATCTATCAGAGAGATATCTAGAATGATAAATCCTAACACTAATGACAGTATTTCTAGGCAGAATTTTAGGTTAATGTTTGCTCTTCCTTTTATAATTTTCTGTTACTTGATTTAGAAATATACAGAAATTTATATATTTTACAACAACAAAGCCACTTTTAAAATGTCATAGAATCTTAATTAGTTCTACTCACCAATAGCTTTGGTATAATGCCTCGCTCCAAGAAGTAATTCTGGGGCTCGGTACCAGAATGTTACAACCACTGGATCCAAATCTGCTAAAGGCTTCAAAGGTGAATTAAATAATCGGGCAAAGCCCATATCAGCTGTAAAAAACAAACAAACAAACAAACAAACAACAGCATAAAAAACTGTTAAGTAGATTTTAACAAATTTAATTGATTACTCTAATTTTACCATTGGTATTTAGTAAGGTATTAAAAATGTGCTGAATTCTGGGAGAAAATCCCACAAAACCTAAAGATTGAGATCTTCATTCTTTGCAAACTACTGTCACTCACTCTTCAACTGGGTTAGAGACAGGCTGTGCTACCATAGGTCAAGGGTGACCCTACTCCTCTGGGCAGATTTCTTTCCATCTGTCATACCACCAAGGGTACAGGATTGTTAAGCTGCATTTCCATTCTTTGCATTGGTCAAAAGCACTGAGAAATTAGATCAGAGGAGGCTTTCCATTATTTTATCAGTAAGCCTGTTCACTGGTGTAATCAAAAGTTGACTATATAACCACTATCCTCCCCCACCCCTGATTTATTTGGGTTGAATTTTACTAACTTAAGAATCATAGTATTTTGTTAAGCTGGAAAAGACTTCAAAGGTCATATAATTCAATCAGTCACCTCCTTTTCCAAATAAGGAAAACTAATGTTACAAGAAATTAAGTGATTTGACAAGTGCCATCGCTCATATCTCAGAGCTGGAGCTGTGGTGAGACACAGCTCATGGCATTTAACATGGCTCAACGTGTAGTGTGGTTACTCAGGCATGGCTGCTCGTCCTACTAAACTGTAATCTTGTTAAAGGCAAAGATTGTGTCTATTTCATCTTTCTATCCTTTTTAGTATCAAGTGAGGTGTCATTATGCATAACTTTTGGCAAATACATGTAGAATGAAAAATCACCACCATGCCACCAATTCAAAAATGTCAAGATTCTCCCAACATTTAGTTTTGTTCTTTTAATATATATTTTTAATGAAGTAGGCCCTAGTCTAATCTACTTAATTATGGAGGTTTAAAAGAAAACACAGAAATTTGGCAAAGAATTAAAACCATGAGTCAGTTTACTAAGTCCTGGTTTATAGACTGATGTTTCTTCTTACATGTGAATGCTTTAAGTCACCAGTGTCCCCCTGCACCTGCCAACATTATACACATTACACAGAAATAGAATTCCAAAATAGGTTATCTTATTATTTAAGTTTTCCCCAAATTTTACAGTAAAGTACACACGCATTAAGTACTGTTTGGTTGGGTCTTTTGTATTTTGCATTCTTTGAATTTACATTTAAATTTGATGCCACCAAACTGGATTGGACAAAATCCTTTAAAAGCACGTGTAAGGACCTAACAGTCATTTGATGTGAGTGCTAACAGGGGCCTGCCTGGTTCTCCAGGGAAGTCAAGGACTAGGAATACTCTGAGGTTCATCAAATGTTATTACTACTAAAAAAGTTGCAGAGTTTATATCATAAAAGAGTATTTTGAGTCCAATTAAAAGTAGAAAGTGAGACTTGGGGAATTTATAGAGGAGGAGAGGGAAGAAGAGTTGGAACTCCTATGTCTTTCTTTGTTGGAGAAGTG
Organism: Pteronotus mesoamericanus; assembly: GCF_021234165.1. NCBI lineage: Eukaryota > Metazoa > Chordata > Mammalia > Chiroptera > Mormoopidae > Pteronotus > Pteronotus mesoamericanus. Next base: position 5,477,892 of record NW_026555152.1, read on the forward strand.
GTACAGATCAACTTATAATTCTAATTCATATTAGGTAATGTAATCAGAAATTAATATTTACTTTGTTAGATACTCCCACAATCTTACTGCTTTTAAATTAATACAATTCAATTACAACATTTATTCTACTCACACACAAAACAAACTAAATAAATGTGACAAACATAACTTGGAAATGACAATAACCAGTTAGGATAAATTAATTTAGTTCTATTGTTACAGGCTATCAGACCAAAAATGGGTAAAATTCTGTTTTGATATTTAAAAAATAGAGCTATTTAAAAAACATGCCAAGGAACATAATGCTCATTGATTTTTTTTTTTCCCCCAATCAGGCAAAAGCCTACTACGAGACAGCCTTGTTAGAACTCATGGTTCTGTACCTATCTGGCCTCAGCGATTTTCCTAGTTTGTAATTCCTAATCTAGATGAGGTCAACAGAGATATGTGTTCAGATCTAATCTGGCTCAAGTGAACACACTGATGGTTTCATTACTAGTATACTGTATGCCCTTAGGATTACAGGTGAGCTAGATAAAAGCCACTCATCTCTACAGGCTATTTTTAACAAAGGCAGAGTTTTCTAAAAAACTTGCATGGCTTATTTTATAATTAGAACACTTCAGTCTCTAAGGATTGTCTGACACCTTTAAGAGTATGAAACACTTTCCACTTTTAATGTATACTTTTAAAAAATGGCTTTGATCATATGGAGGTACATGAATATATGCATATTATTAAAGCAAAAATTAGAAGTAATAGAGCTGCCTGCAAAAGTCTTAAAAGAGTGCTACACTGTGACTTATCAAAGATATAACATACCAATTTTTACTCTTCCTCGCTCAGGACCTTCACCCATAACTAAAATATTAGCAGGTTTCTGTGGAAACAAAATAGTGTTTTTTTTCAGTAGATAGTACTGGTTTCTTTCAGATAGACAATATGCCAATATAACATAATTCCACTTTTAAAAAAACTTCATTTACTCAAAAATTAAGATCAAATACAGAAAGTCACCCAAGAAACTTTATGTGTGTGTGCAAAGCAATATGCAATCTTCAGGAAGGCCCAACATGGCAGTGCCTCTCTCCATACAAAGCCAAGGCTTTCCTCGGCCCTTTTATCAGCTGTCTTCACAACTGTGGATCATCTGACGCAAAGTTAGGATGTTGTGGTTCCTTTTAACTCTTCCAATTATATAAAATGTCCTGCAACTTTAAGGAATAGTAAGTTTTCAAAGATGATTTAGTACTAAGTAGCAAATTAATTATAGGGAAGGAGCCACTTGATACCCTTTTTTGGAAATAGCAAAGTATGTACCTATGTTTAAACAAAAAAAATTACAGTGAGATCAATTTAATAAAGTCTTTTCTAAATGAGTTAATGAAGTAATATGAACCTTCCATGACCTGAACAGTTTTGAGGTTTCTATTTTTAAATTAAAAAGGCAGCTACATTTTTAAAGTGAGATTTTACAAAAGTAGTATTTCAAAATTTAAAAATCTCTAAAAATACACAAGATTAACTGTCATCTAAAATCTGTTCTAGTGGTATCTACTATACTAACATAAAAAGGTAATCCCTCTTCTAGAAGGAGGAGGAAAAGTGGAAGAAAGAAAAAAAAGGAGGGGGAAGTAGGCATAAAGAGGAGGGAGAGGGGAAGAAACAAGCCATGCCCATACCTTACTCATCCTGCTATCCTAATTTGGCCGGTCTGCTAAGTATAAAAGTGAAACTAGATGAGAATGCCTTTTGATTATTGATCAAAGCAACCTTAAAATCAAAGTGAAGATTTTAATGAAGGCTGTTTCTGGTGGTAACTAATTCACAGGCTTCCCTAACCTACTTTAGTGATAGTCCCTGTGCTACTGCTAACGAAATGTAACTTATAGAATATTATTCTATCAACTACTAAAGATCAAAATTCTATACCCAGCCAAAAGAAAAGATATTGCTGAAGTGCCAGCATATACATTTCAGAGGTTAAAAATTCCTACATTTTTTAAGGTGAGGAGACTGGCACCAGGGAGATTAAATTACTTGCCTTAAGTATAATCAACAAGACTGTGGGAAGAGCAGAATCTACCCCATCTCTGAACAGTCTAGTAGTGCTCCCTTCCTAATATAACAGAGTGACTGCATGTAGTGAGTTTTTAAATTAATATGTATTACTGCGATAACAATGATGATTATTCAAGAAAAAGTTTTCAGAACGCCTGTCTACCACACTCACGCTGAGATAACTGGCTAAGTACCAAAAGGGAGTACAGCACTAACAATAGGCCCTGTGAGCTACATGCTTTTCATGCACTGTGTCAAACCAATCAACACTGGGTTAGGAACTGAAGAGACTGAGAGCTCAGCCTTCTTTAAAATGAAACCAGATCTTTGAGACGAGTATAAAATGTTGAAAGCAGAGGAGTGCTTTCCAAGAGGAATAAGGTAGCATTTCTACTTAGTTGAGGGGAAAGGCTTGCTTTCAACTCACAATGTGGGCTCAGGAGGGTAATTTCATGTTTGTGCTAGAACTCTCTTCTCATGGTTCCTCAGGGCAGGACTCCCTAAACATCTCTTAAGCACATTTCCTACTCTTTAACCCCGTTTTGATTCTCTTCCCATCAAGTCTATCTTCCCTACTGATGCTAGGGTAATCCTTCTACAAGACAAAGCTGATCATGTCACTCCTTTGCTTAAACTCTTCCACAATAACAAAAATTACAAGAAGATTAGGGGAAAAGAGCAGAACACAAGATGAAACATAAACTATGATTATAACTATTTTTTAAAAAGTGCTCAGTAAGACTAGAACAAAAGAAAAGACAGAGGTATGGATGAAACTTTTCAAAAATGTCTTCGAATGCTTTTGCTATGCTTTATTATTATTACTAAAATATGATTTCAACTTTAATTGGTCCTTCACCACTGTGAACAAAACCCGAAGTCCTTATGATGGGATGCAAGGCACCTCTAAGCTCATTCCCACCAATCTCTCCAGCCTCATTTTCCACCACTTCACACTCCTGGCACATGTATATTTTCAGTGTTTTGTGACTAGACTTTTCACAGCTATATCATTGCTATCCCATTATTTCTCCCTCAAAAGACCTTTCCTTTGTGCTACTTGGAAAAGTCTGATTTCCCCCTCTTAGTGACATAAGTAATATATTAATACATTCTGATTATAAACAATTCAAACCTTAAAGCTCCATACAGTTAAAAGTTAAAAATCCTTTCACCACCCCACCCCAAGTCCCACTCTCTTCTCCAGAGGTCCAAGTTAATGGATTTGTTATGATGGATTTTTCCAGCACCAGAGTGCTCAATCCTAAAAGATTATCTCCACATCTGGCAAAAGTACAAGTATAAATGAGCATCTCTTCTACTTCCAGTTGGATGGAGTAGAAAAAAAAAAGTATCTTTTTTTGCTTTCTTATTCAGCATCTGGGCCCAGATCCGACAAGCCCTGGGATGGTAGTTATCAGTCAGCCTGCTACTGGGCAAAGAGGAAAAAACTCCCTCTCTTGTTCTTCATTTTATTCTAGACTTACCAGATTGGGCCAATTTCAAATCTGGATTTGAGTACTGGTGGGGAGTAGTTTCTTTGTTGAGAGGTCTGGCCTAATTATTAGGGTTTGGGGCCAACGTTCTAGTTAATTAAAAATTAATTTGCTGGGCAACTCATTGTCTATGGTATGAAATGAAGCAGGTTTTAGGCAATGCCATAACCTATTTCTTTTTTTAAAAAAGATTTTATTTATTTATTTTTAGAGAAAGGGGAAGGGAGAAAGGGAGAGAAACATCATTGTGTGGTTGCCTCTAGTGCGTCCCCTACTGGGGACCTGGCCTGCAACCTGGGCATGTGCCCTGACTGGGAATCGAACCTGCGACCCTTCGGTTTACAGGCTGGTGCTCAATCCACTGAGCCACACCAGCCAGGACCTATTTCTACTTAAGAGTACTTCTGCCTAGAAATTCAAGTTAAAAAGAAATGCAATGAGATATCACCTCACACCTGTCAGAATGGTTATCAATAAATTCACAAACCAGTGCTGGTGAGGATGTGGAAAAAAGGGAACTCTGGTGCACTCTTGGTGGGAATGCAGATTGGTGCAGCTACTACAGAAAACAGTATGGAGGGTCCTCAAAACCTTAAAAATGGAACTGCTTTATATGGCCCATCAATTCCACTTTTGTGTATATATCCGAAGAAACCCAAAACACTAATTCAAAAGAATATATACATTCCTATCTATGTTCATTGCAGCATTATTTACTACAGTAAAAATATGGAAGCAGCCCAAGTGTCCACGAGTAAACAAGTAGACAAAAAAGTTGTGGTATATGGAATATGAAATCTTACTGTTTGCAACAGCATGGATGGATCTAGAGGGATTATACTAAGTGAAATAAGTCAGCCAGGGAAGGAAGAATACCATATAATTTCACTTATACATGGACTCTACAGAACAAAATAAATGAACAAACAAAATTAAAACAGACTCATAGACACAGAAAACAGACCGATGGCTGCCAAAGGGGAGTTGGGGGACTGGGTAAAAGAGATGAAGGAATTTAAAAAGTAAATATTGGTAATTACAAAATAATCATGGGAACCTAAAGTACAGCTTAGGGTATAGCATAATCAATAATATTGTAATAACTATGTATGGTGCCAGGTGGGTACTTTAAATATTGGGGGAAATACTTTGTAAAGTATATGACTGTCTAACTACTATGCTGTATACCTGAAACTAGTACAAAATAATACTGAATGTAAACTAACTGAAAAGTAAAATTTCAAGTTCTTTTTTTAAAAAGTACCTCTGCCTATAAGTGAATTTAAATTTAGTTTGGATATACCATGCAGTCATAGAGAGAATAGTTTTAATTGTTGTTTTAATAACTCTTTAATAAACAGTGGGTCCCTCCTTCTTTGTGCTATTTCCCATGGTAGCATTCCATATGCCCCGGGCATGATATTTAGATTAGTAGACAATTTCCACACTAAATTTCTTTTGTAAATGTAACCTAATGGAAATCTCAGTAGAAAAAGGTAAGAAAGCCAAAATGATCATGAATGCTCTTATCTGCATTTGTTTCATTGCTTAATCAATAATAATAAAGGCTTCAAAAGACTTCAGGATAATTTTTTAGTACTTAATGCCACACTGAAATAATATTCTCCAAAAAAGCAAATTTCTTTCTTTTTTTTTGTCTATCAGTAGGAGAATTTGGTAGTTTTTAACTCTAGAGCCCAAACTTCCAAGTAGTTGGTGATAGACAGTACATGCAACAATGCTATCAAGCATAAGCACCTTGAAAGAACAAATACAACTTTGCTGATATTTCATGAGGCATTTACTCCATCAAACTATATATGTTGCTATGGAGAATAGAGGTCCAACATGACTTAAAAGTACTATAATATGATGGCAACATCTTCAAAGTATAGCTATGCTAGGCGCAGAAATGGTTACAGAACATCGTTTTTTTTGCTTGCTGAACAATGAAATAAATCAATGAGATATTTATTTGAAGTATATTTGTTTCTTTGAAACTATATCCTTATCTTATTATTTCTCCCAGAAAATAATTTATGGTTTTCTTCTTGTTTTCTGTTGTTACACTCCAAAAAACCAAAACTAAAAGCAAAAACAACTCACTGACATCTCAAAGCAAGATCTTTGTATTGCAGAGACAATTTTTTTTAACTCCTCACCCCAGGACATGCTTATTGATTTTAGAGAGAGGGGAAAGGGAGCAAGGGAGAAAGGAAGAAAAACATCAAAGTGAGAGAGAAAACACTGATCGGTTTCCTCTCACACCCGGAGACCAAACCTGCATGTGCCCTGACTGGGAATCAAACTTGCAACCTTTCAGTTTACCAGACAACTCTAAAATCAGCTGAGCCATACCGGCCTGGGAGAGACAACCATGCTTACTAAGGCTTCCTGTTCTCCAGAATTTTACATGCTGAGGAATAGTACACTGATGATTTTGGCATACAGCAGGAATAGCAAACCAGTTTCATTTAAGGAGCCAACTCTGATAAAAAGTAAGGATTACAAGGAACTCTTTCTTGAGAAAGAAATTAGGCTGATCTGGAAACTGTCATTATCAATCAGAGGTATCTGATGTAGGTGCGTAAGTAGAGAATGGTGGCTTGTCCCTCAGGTTGTTAACTGCACCAACCCTTTATTCTAAGGGTGCAAATGGGATTCCCATATGTTCACTAATATATCAAGGCAAAGTGGAGACATTGAATCAATAGGGAAACCTGATCTGTCTAACGAAAAGACAGCAATTCATAAGTAACCACAGTTAGTGTTTTTATCCAAGATTTGTTCAGAATTAAACTTTCACAAACATCAAACCCCATAAATAACACAACCTGGCAGCAAAACTTCTAGATACTCAATGACTCTGACTACGGACGGTAATCATTCTGTTACAACACATAATGAAAAAATTAACTAGCATATATATGATATTCAAATTCAGGCAGCAAAGACTTAAATAGACATATATTCAGTAATTTTTTCACTATGTTTAATTGATTATGCTATTACAGTTGTCCAAATGTTTCCCCTTTTTGCTCCCCTCCACCCAGCAACCCTCACTCCCTCAGGCAAACCCCACACCACTGTTCATGTCCATGGGTCAGGTGTATAAGTTCTTTGGCTACTCCACTTCCTATACTGTACTTTACATCCCCAAGGCTATTCTGTGACTACCTCTGTGTACTTCTTAATCCCCTCTTCACCCATTCCCCCACACCCCCCTCTGCCCCCAATCTGGCAACCATCAAAATGCTCTCTGTATCTATGATTCTGTCTCTCTCTTCTTGTTTGCTTAGTCTGTTTTTGTAGATTCAATTGTTGACAATTATGTGTTTATTACCATTTTATTGTTCAGAGTTTTGATTTCTTTTTTCTTAAATAAATCCCCATAACATTTCATATAATAATATTTGGTGATGATGAACTCCTTTAGTTTTTTCTTGTCTGGGAAGCTCTTTATCTGCCCTTTTATTCTAAATGACAGCTTTGCTGGGTAGAGCAATCCTGGCTGATGGTCCCTGCTTTTCATGACTTTTGATTATTTCTGCCAGTCCCTTCTAGTCTGCAAAGTTTCTTTTCAGAAATCAGGAGACAATATCATTGGGACTCCCCTGTAGGTAACTATCTGCTTTTCTCTTGCTGCTGTTAAGAGTCTCCCTTTATCTTTAACCTTTGGCACTTTTAATTATGATGTGGCTTGCAGTGGGCCTCTTTGCACCCATCTTGTTTGGGACTGTCTGTGCTTCCTGGACTTCTATGTCTATTTCCTTCACCAAATTGGGGAAGTTCTCTTTCATTATTTTTTCAAAGAAATTTCCAATTTATCGCTCTTTCTCTTCTCCTGGCACCCATGATATGAACGTTGGACCACTTGAAGTTCTCCCACAGATGCCGTACACTATCCTCAATTTTTTTGGATTCTTTTTTCTTCTTCTTGTTCTGATCAGTTGTTTCTTGCTTCCCTATGTTCCAAATCATTGAGCTGATTCTTGGCTTTATCCACTCTACTGTTGGTTTCCTGTAAATTGTTCATTATTTCAATTAGTGTATCCTTCATTTCTGACTGGATCTTTTGTGTGTTTGTGTCATATGTCAATTTATTTATTTATTTTTAAATATTTTATTTATTATGCTATTACAGTTGTCCTGATTTTTCCCTTTTTGCCCCACTCCACCCAGCGCCCCCTACTCCCTCAGGCAGTCCCCCCACGATTGTTCATCTCCATGGGCCAAGTTCCTTGGCTATTCACTTCCTATACTGTACTTTATATCCCCATGGCTATTCTGTAACTACCTATTTGTACTTATTAATTCTGCCACATCTTCACCCATTCTGCTCCCCTCTCTCATCTGGCAACCATCTGGTAACTAACTTCTTTTCCCTTGCTGCTTTACAGATTCCCTCTTTAACTTCTGGCATTTTAATTATGATGTGTCTTGGAGTGGGCCTCTTTGCATCCATCATAACTGGAACTGTCTGCACTTCCAGACTTATATGCTATTTTCTTCATCAAATTAGGGAAGTTTTCTTTCACTATTTTTTCTGATGGATTTCCAATTTCTTGCTCTTTCTTTTCTCCTTCTGGCACCCCTATGAGGCAAATGTTAGACTTCTTAAAGTTATCCCAGAAGCTGTTTATACTATGCTCATTTTTTTGAAATTCTTTTTCTTCTTGTTGTTCTGATTGGTTATTTTTTGATTCCTATGTTCCAAATCATTGATTTGATCCTTGGCTTTATTCATTCTACTGTTGTTTTCCTATAAATTGTTCTTTATTTCAATTAGTGTATCCTTTGTTTCTGACTGGGTCTTCTTCATGCTGTTGAGGTCCTCACTAAGTTCTTTGGGCATCCTGATAAAGTGTTTTGAACTCTGCATCCGATAGATTGCTGATCTCCATTTTGCTTAGTTCTTTTTCTGGAATTTTGATCTGTTTTTTTCATTTGGGCCATGTTTCATCATCTCTTTGTTCTGGTAGCCTCCCAGTGCTTGTTTCTATGTATTAGGTAGAATTGCTATGACTCTGTGTCTTGGTAATGTGGCCTAAGGTAGTAGATGTCCTGTAGGGTTCAGTGACACAACCTCCCCCTATCACCCAAGCTGGGTACTCGAGGTGTGCCCTTTTGGTGGGCTGGGTACACCCTCCTCTTGTAGTTGAGCCTTAGTTGCTATTGGCAGATCAATGGGATGGATTTACCCAAGCCACTCAGCTACAAGGACTATAACCACTGACCACAAACCTCTGCCCTCAGAGGAGGATCAGCCATGCAAGGGCAGGGAGGTAGTGCTCCAATGTGGTCTGTAGCTGTCCGCTGGGTGCACTGGCCCTGGGGTTTCCCCAGCAGTGCAGGCCAAGGTCAGCCCGCACGTGTGTTTTGCTTGGGCCACCTTGCCTGAGCTCTAAAGCAACCTGAGATGGCTGCTACTTGTGCTGGGCTTGGAGATTCCCAGGCAAAGCCAAGCTTTGAATCTAATCTGGCTGCTTCTAGTGCTCACTGAAGCCAACTGTTGCTTGTTAGGATTTAGAAGCCAAGCCAAGACATTCTAATGGAAAAACAGGTTGGGTGGGCCTGTAAGTTGGGTGGGATAGAGCCTCTGGGGATCTTGTGCATGGGTCACACAGTGTTAGCCAGGTTGATGGAGCCTCAGATATGTACCAGCCTACTGGCTCTGTGGGTGGCGGGGGGAGGGCTCATCAAAGGGACAATGGTCTCTGCTTGCTCTGATGCCAGACACTTCAGCCTCTCCTTGTATACCACTGGTACCCTTCAAGCCATTGCCCTGGTGCTGGAGCTCAGAAGAAGTGAGTATGAGTTGGTGTTTCTGTGTGTGGGTTTTCCAAGATGAACTGCTTAGGACTCTACCAGCCTACTCCACTGACTCAATCCCCGCTGGTTTTCACAGGCCAAAGTTGTGAGGACTTATCTTCCTGGCACTGGAATCCTGGGCTGGGGGGGCGTGGTGTGAATCTGAGACTCCTTGCTTCCGAGATGTCCCTCCCAAATTTTTAGGTACATGGGGGTGGGGCCAGTCTCTTCTGCATCTGCGCCCCCTCCTACTAGTCTCAATGGATGTGGTTTCTTCAGTCCATAGTTGTCAGACTTCCATTCAACTAGATTTTGTAGTTGTGAGACTTACATTCAACTTGATTTCTGACATTCCTGAGTGATGGTTGTTCTATACTTTAGTTGTAATTTTGACATGATTGTGCAAAGAAGCTAGCCATGTCTGCCTACATCGCCATCTTGACCACAAGCCCCTATCTTTTTTATGCTGTTGAGGTCCTCACTAAGTTCCTTGAGTATTCTTATGAGCAGTGTTTTGAACTCTGCTATTGATAGTATGCTTGTCTCCATTTTTTGTAACTCTTTTTCTGGAGTTTTCATCTGTTCTTTCATTTGGGCCATGTTTGTCTCTTTCTTTTGGCAGACTCCCAGTGTTTGTTTCTATGTATTAGACAGAGCTTCTATAACTCCCTGTCTTGGTATCATGGCCTAATGTAGTAGGTGTCCTATAGGGTCCAGTGGCACAGCCTCCCCCATTACCCAAGCTGTGCTTGAGGTGTGCCCTCTGTGTGGGCTGAGTAAACCCTCCTCTTATAGTTGAGCCTTGGTGCTGTTGGCAGGCCAATGGGAAGGATTTACCCAGGCCAGTCAGCTGCAAGGTTTGACTGTGACCTCTAATCACCAACCAACCTCCACCCTCCCTGGAGGATCACCTGTGCAGGGGCAGGGTGGTGGTGCTCCACAATGATCTGTACCTGTACACTGGGTGTGCAGGCCTAGGTCAGCCTCCACCTGTGTTTTGCCTTGGGGCCACCCAGTCTGAGCTATAGAGCAATCTGAGATAGGTGTTACTTGTGCTGGGCTTGGGAGATTCTCTGGCAAACCAAGATGTGAGTGTGGGCTGGTTGCGGCTAGTGCCATGCCTGGGGACACTTTGCAAGAGGTATGGGGACTTGGGGCTCACTGAGGCCATTTGCTGCTTGTCTGAAAGGATTTAGGAAGCTGTTAAGCTTGAACCAAGATCAGTCATTCATATGGAAAAGCTACTGTTAGTAGCTGTTACAGCTTTAAGTTGGGTGGGACAATGCCTCAGGGGTTTCTAGGGCAGGGCAAACAGTGTTAGCCAGGTTGATGAAGTCTCAGATGTGGCACCAGCTTGCTGGTTCTGTGGCTATGCCCACCTTTCTGTCTGGGAGACACCTGTACATGCCAGACACTTCAGCTTCTCCTTGTATGCCACTGGTGTTTTACAATTTGCTACCCCAGTGCTAGATCTCAGAGGCAGTGAATCTGAGTAAGTTTGCATGTGGGTTCCTTAAGAGGAACTGCTTGGGACTCCAGAAGTTTCTTCCACTGACTCAATACTTTGCAGTTTTTGTAGTCAGAAGTTACAAGGACTTATCTTCCTGAAACTGGTACCCTAGGGTGGGGGGCCTGGTGTGAGGATGAGACTTCTTGCTCCTGAGATAGCCCCCCCAAATTTTTATCCAGCACATGGGGATGTGGGACCAGCCCATTCCATATCTCTGCCCCTCCTACCAGTCTGGATGGATGTGGCTTTTGAAACTCCATAGTTGTGAAGACTTCCATTCAGCTTGATTTCTGCCAGCTCTATGTGATGGTTGTTCTATAATTTAGTTGTACTTTTGAGGTGGTTGTGCAAGGAGATGAGCTGTATTTACCTACACTGCCATCTTGAACAGAAGTCTTCAGTAATTTTTTTTAAAAAACTATTTTAATAAAATATTCTAAGGAGCTAAGTTAGAGACAGAAATTTGGAAATCCAGTGAATGAGGTTTGAAAGGTATCTTTTATTTATTTTCATTTTTTCTTCAGAGCTGTGAATTTATATTTTTTATCCTTTAATACTAAATTTTACTCCAGTATTGCTGCTTAATAAAAACTGTAATGAAAGGAGAAATTATCATTTCCTAGTAGTTTCTTCTCTTTTGTATAAATATGAACATAGTATGAACTATTCTCACATTTTATTAATACTTTTGATACTTTAAAAATATAACACATTTTCCCTTCTAAAATATAATACATAATCTTAGAAAAGTTATTTTTTTCCAAATATGATTAATACAATTCACTATACAGCTTTGACCACAATTTTTTTGGTATACTGTCTTTTGCTGATGTATTTCTTTATACAGTTTCTTATTACTATTTTGTGTCTGCTTTTTCTCTTAACATTATAAGATTATTTAAACTTACCACAATTTTATGTGACTACACAACCATTTTTTGCTCAATTACTTTCTAGTTGTTACACCTAATTTTTTTTTTCAATTTATCATTATATCAATAATGCTGTGATGGCCTTTTCACCATTTTTCATGATATCCTACAAGAGTTTACTAAAGGTAGGATTGATGGATCAAAAGGAATGGATATGGAACTAAAATGGAGCTGCCTTTTGATCCAGCGATTCCACTGCTGGGATTATACCATAAGAATCCTGAAACACCAATTCAAAAGAACCTATACACCCCCATGTTCACAGCAGCCTTATTTATAATAGCCAAGTGCTGGAAACAGCCTAGGTGCCCATTGGTAAATGGGTGGATCAAAAAAAAACTGTGGTATATTTACACAATGGAATAATATGCAGCAGAAGAAAGAAGGAACTCCTACCCTCTGCAACAGCATGGATGGAACTGGAGAGTATTATGCTAAGTGAAATAAGCCAGGAGGTGAAAGACAAATACCTGCATGATCTCACCTGTAAGTGGAACCTAATCAACAAAACAAATGAGCAAAATAGAACCAGAGGCATGGAAACAAGGAACAAACTGAGTGACCAGAGAGGAGGCAGGAGGGGGCATAAGGATGGAAAGATGGGGAAGGGACTAGTCAAGGAACACGTATGAATGACTCATGGACATGAGTGAGGACTGATTGTTTGGGGCGGGCGGGAGGTGGGCTGGGTAGAGAGCAAAGGGGGAAAAATTGGGACAACTATAATAGAACAATAAAATATGTAATACTAAAAAGAGTATTTAAACTATTTTAAAAAACAAAAAAATGGCCCTAGCTGGCTCAGTGGATTGAGCGCAGGCCTGTGAACCAAAGGGTCCCCAGTTTGATTCCCAGTCAGAAGCACATGCCTAGGTTGTAGGCCAGGTTCCCCGTAGTGGGAGTGTGAGATGCAACCACACATTGATGTTTCTCTCCTCCTTTCCCTTCTCTAAATATAAATAAATAAAACCTTAAAAAAAAAAACCCATTTTTATTCAGAGCAGGCATCTGTTCATATGCTGTGCATACATGTTACAAACATGAAAATATACATTGGAGAATCATTTGACCTAGGATCACAGGGGCATTTAACTTGAAACTCAAAGATAAAAGCTTCCTTGTGAATGGATTATTGTTTTTTACTTTATTTTTATTGTTTACACTATTACAGATGTCTCCCTTTCTCCCCCCCACTTTGCCCACCTCCTCACTCCCTGCCCTTGCCCCTCCTTCCTCTGGCCATCACCACACTGTTGTCTGTGTCTACCAGTTATGCATATATCTAGTCCCCACACCTGGTATTTTATTTGCCTTTCAAACAATTGGTTTAAAGCTACAATTTCTGCCTACTGGTATGATTTCAAAGAATTCTACCATTGGGATGTGTCTTGCAATTTGCAGTGAATATATACATTTAACTTGAGTGTTTTTGTACTTTCAAACTCTGTATCTTTATTGGCAAATTTTCAGTTGATGGTGTGTAATAGCTAAGAAGAAAATATAATTCTGCTTTTATTTCTAGTTTATTTTATTGTGTCCTAAGAAATTAATGTAGAATTTGTGTTTTGGTGAATACTTTCTATGTGTATCTTTGTCTTCTAGTACACACTGAAATTTTCTAGACACACAATTCTGTAATTTTTGCTCATTCTTTATTGTTAAAATTTTGTCATAATCTTATAGAAAAATATCAAGTTACATAATTATATATTTCTATTTCTTCTCGTATAACTGCCAAGTTAAACAAACTTTAAGTTCTTTGGTGTATTTTTCATTAATGTAATCATTCTGCTATTATAAAATGTTTCAATCTTTTGAAATAAAATATACTTTACATAATACTCTAAATTTTTTTTTCTGTATTTGAACAGACACAGACTTCAGACCAATAGTTCTCAACTTTTTTCTTCCTTTAAGCATTTGAGAAATATGAGAGACTTCTTCAGAAGATAAGAACAGTTAAGAGTTAATAATGACGCTAAAAAATAATCAGGAATATCATCAGCTACTACTGGTGGTAACTTAACCTTCATTTCCCCATTTATAAAATACAGATAGAAATGATAACCTAGTGTTGTTGCTAAGATTATATGTGACTAATGCACATAAGATTATATGTGACTAATGCTTGGTATATACACATTTATAAAATTTTATGATATTTATAAAGGCAGATAACACTATAATCTTAATAGTGATTCACTATTGCAGTGATTCCTTAGTAAAAATTTCTGGAGGAGAGGGAACCCATGCATGATTGGACAATGCCCCCCAAAAGGATTTTTCTATATTACCTTATAAGATGACCCTAATTGCTCTTGATCATTTCCTAGCTTTTAGTCATCTATGCCTCTTACAAATTAAAAAGAAAATATTAGCAACTTTTTAAAAATTAAAATGCATATTCTTGTCAAAATTGAAAATATAGAAAAGTATAAAAAAAAGTGGAATTTACCTGAAATCTCATCTTACAGAGTTAAGTCATTACAAACATTTTGGTGAACATCATTCCAGTTTTCTCTAAATTTATATTATTTACATTTATTATAAACCTCTTATAAAGGCTTTCTTGATTCCTGTATTTGTTCATACAATAGTAAAAAAATAATAAATGCAAAGTAACCACTGCATTTATCCTATTTTATTTAACTTCTCCTACCATAGTTAGTTAGGTTATATCTGGACCAGAAGAGTTCCAGAAGATTGTTAAATAAGAGTAGCAATAGAAGAAGTTGTACAGTCAGGCCCTGCTTAACAAGAATACATTCTGAGAAATGTATTATTAGGCAATTTAATTGTTGTGCAAACATCATAGAGTGCTCTTATACAAACCTAGATGGTATACAGCCTATTACACACCTCGGTTATATGTGGTATAGCCTCCTGTTCCTAGGCCACACTCCTATGTAGCATATTACCATGCTGAATACTGTAGGCAATTATAATGGTAAGTCTAAACATATAAACATAGAAAAGGTACAGTCAAAATATGGTATAAAAGATAAAAAATGGTACACCCATATAGGGCCCTTACCCTGAATGGAGCTTGCAGGACTTTAAGTTGCTGTGGGCGAGTTAGTGAGTGGTGAATGAATGAAGACCTAGAAAATTCCTGTACACTAATGTAGACTTTACAAACACTGTATACTTAGGCTACACTAAATTTATAAAGCAACATGAGATTAAAACAAGAACAAGAAAAAATGATGCAATAAAGAAACAGGGTAAACACCATGTATTGAGGCTAGTGTTGGTGTAACATGATATGTTGTTCCACAACAAAAAATTTTTTTAAGTAAAAAGAGTACACTCTAAAATAACAAAAATATGGTAAATACATAAGCCAGTAATAGTTGTTTATTATTATTATCAAGTATTATGTACTGCACAAAATTCTACATACTATGCTTCTAATGGCTGGCAGCACAAATGGTTTCTTTATATTATCATGCAAACATGTGAGAAATGCATTGTGTTGTGCCATTACAATGGCTATGACATCACTAAGCAATAGGAATAATTTTATGAGCCCACCGACATATATGTAGTCCGTCATTAATCAAAACATCATTAATGCGAGTACATAGTTGTATGAGGTTTATCTGGAAAACGTCCAGCCATTGTTAATATAAGAACAGTTTGTGCAACATCAATGTAACTTGGCAGCCAAGGAGAGTGGACTGGAATGCACATGCATGAATAATGATGACTTCACAGTACTAATCAGAGGGGGTGGTAGATGCTGTTGAGTGAGCATGTGTACTGTGTGGCCATCACATTCAAAATGACTGAGCAAGTAGAGGAAAAAATCTGTATCCTATTTTGCGTTGAGCTTGAACATCCCTCTGCAGAAACTATTGGGATGATTCAGAAGGCTGCAGCTATGGGCAACTGGTGATTGGCAGCTTCATCATGACAATGCTTCCGATCACGCATCACGTCTTGTGCAGAGTTCTTTGGTGAAACACCAAATCGCCCAGGTGACTCAGTCCCCCTAGAGTCCAGATTTGGCACCCTGTGCCAAAACTAAAATCACCTTTGAAAGGAGAAGAGATTTCAGACTATCAAAGAGACTCAGGAAAATATGAAGGGGCAGCAGAGAGTGACTGGGAGAACTGTATGAGGTCCCAAGGTGCCTACTTTGAAGGGGACTGAGGCCTCATTGTTCTCTGTACAATGTTTCTTGTATCTTGTATTTTCTTCAATGAATGTCTCTATTTTTCATATTACATGGCTGGATACCTTCTGGACAGATCTCGTGTATACTTCCCATGCTTGGGAGTTACCTTCTTTTCTCATTTTTATTAAGAATTTCAATCAGAAATAAAAATTAAATTTTGTCAAATACTGAATACTAAATTTTACAACAGTTTTACAGTTACACCTATTGATATAACCATAGAGTTACTCCCTGAGCACTACTGATACAGTGAATTCTGTCAATACATTTCCAGATACTGAATCCTCCTCACATGCTTGAAATGAGCTTCATGTACTGTTTTAATGTATTTATGTATTGTTTTAATGTCCCACTGGATCCTATTTGCTAACTGTTCATTTAAGATACATGCATAAGTATCTATATGTGACACTAGTCCAGAGTTATATGCATTATCTTTACCAGGTTATGTCAGTGTTATGCTTTCTTCCTACAAAGTTATTAAGGAAACTTTATTTTGCACTAACTACTCTAGAACAGTTTATATAAATAGGATTATCTGCTGCTTGAGGGTTGCAGCAACTGTGAAATCATCTGCATGCCTTTATTATTTAGACAAATGTCTTTATTTCTTCTATAGTTACTGGTCTACTTAGTTCTTCTACCTCTTCTAGGACCAATTATAGTAATTTGTATTTTATTTCTAAATGCTTATTTAATCCAGGATTTTGCAGAACACCAGAACAGTTTCATAACTACTAAAGAAATATAAATCATCCATCCTCATCTCAATGCACCAGAATCAGAGTTGTACAGATGAGTTTTATCAAGCTTTCAAGAATAATTCCTATATTATACAAACAATTCCAGAGACTAAACTCAATTTTCTAAAACTAATATAATCATAACAAAAACAAAACAAAGATAGTATACAAACAGAGGATTACTGACCAATCTCATTTGTCAATATAGATGGAATAAAATGCTAGCAAAGGGAATCCAACAGTAACTCAAATAAACAAAAAACAAAAAAACCCAAGACCAAGTAGTGCTGATCCCATGAATACAAGATGGTTCAACATTAAAAACAAAATAAAACCTTACACATACAAGTTACCACATAACAGATTAAAGGAAATAACCATATGACCATCTCAAAAGATGCAGAAAAAGCATTCAATAAAATTCATTCTTGATTTAGAAACAATTACATATTGAAGGAACATATTTAACCTGATAAAAGGGATCAAATAAAATCCCAGGAGAAATATCATATATAATGGTGGAACTTATGAATTCTCATCACAGACAGAAATGATAGTCTCCTCAATTATTTGCCACTGTACCAATAAATATGTACTAGCAATTTTTTATTACAAGATGACAAGAAAAATGCATTTCATGGACTCAAATTTTCACTTTCATTTTAAAATTTTAATATTTCTGTAATTGGGTTATGTCTCATAACCTCTGTGATGTGACAAATTGGCAGCATATTTTCTTTCTTAGTGATATATAAAACAATGCTGCAGTTTTCAGCTTTCCAGTCTTTGCAGTAAAAAGACCTAATATGATACGTTCGGGATAGATTTTGAGTGTATCAGTCTCACAGGTGGGGAGCTATTGAAAAATTTTAGTAGGAGAATGACATGATTGATTTACTTTTTAGAGGGATCATTCCAATAGCTATATAGATATTTGATCATAAAAATATAAGACTACAAATCAGGTAAATCACTTGGGAGTTTCAGCACTAACCCAGATGGCCTGGATTAAAATAATAGTGATAGAAATGATGAGAAGCAAAGCCTCAAGGTAATAAGTAGAGTCCCAAAATTTCAACTATGTAAACAGGGATGGAGGTGGGGGGTCAGATTATTGTATGGTAAATAGAAATTAATGAAACAAACAAGGAGAGCCTATACAACTAGCAGTCCTGGAAGTCCACCTCGAAAATCCAAATCCATGTCCCGGCTGCAAGGAATTTTGGAATCTGGTTGTTAATTGGCACCTGATTTATTAGATTGATCCAGGAATACTGAGCAAGAACTGCAGAATCTCTGCAAATTTGCCCTTTCCCTTCCTGGTTTACATTCCCCCAAAGCTTCTTCTCCCTGAAAATAAGTGCTATAGTCTGCTCTTCTTTGAGAGAAGACACTTGTGAGATAATTAAACTGGGGACCAATAAACTAGGGATAATAAAACTGGGGACCAATGGGCAGTGCTATATTCAAATTTGAGTTACAGGAGTCTTACTGTCATTTGAAATGAGATCTGTGTTGAAGGTAGAGGTGACTAGAATCCATTTAGTCATTCAATAAATTTTTATTATACATATAATTTTCTTCCGGGTAGTGATGATACAGTAGTAAATAAAATCAATAAAGTTCCTTCCCTTATGGCACTACATTCCTAGTGCAACCTGATGATGGAAGTAAAGTTCACTTAGTGAACATTTACTGTGTGCCGGACAGTTATTGTGTATCCTATTATGTCAAATTAATCTCTAACAGAAAGACAAAAATATAGGTATGGTCCATTTTATATGTGAGTAAAGTAACAGAGAGATAATACTTTCAATGGTTACAAAAAGTGGTGGAATTAAATTTCAAACAAATCTCAGGCCCACTATAATAGGGGCTTAATTTTTCCTCTTTAACTCATGCTGATAGAAAATGATTCTTCAGGGATAGAAAACATAAGATCCTTAATTGCTCCCTACCATATTCAACCCTTTCTTATTTTTGTTCTTAATTTTTCCTTTTGTTATTCTGTATTTCTTCCTACCTTTCACTTCTTTTTATTTTCAGATTCCCATCTCCCTCTTCACCACGAAGTCCCAGACAACATCTGATTTTACCACCTTGTGTTAATCAAAGGAAAGACAATAAAAGAGAAGATCAATCAAAAGAAAGGGGCCAAAGGATGAATGTCATGAACTTCAAATTTGTGACTCAACTTTCTAAGGATTACAGCTGTATAACAAGTCTATATTAGTAGGGCAGAATGCTAGCTCCTACTGGAAGTGTTGAGCAGTGAAAGGGTGATTTTCTGCTGCAGATATTACCAAGAATTAATTACCACATCAGGCAAGGGAAGGGAATGGTCGGGTCACTTCTAAGATGACTTTCAACTTTATAATCTATTAGTCTATGAAATTAGGAAAGACAAAATATGGTCTTCACTTGAAATGGCGTAGAGTAATAAAAATTAGCAACCTATGTTCATCTTTTTTATTTTTGTTAAATAGGCATCTTAAACTGTACTAACTTGAATTATAAGCCTGTTATTTGAAAAGTCTGCAAATTCAGAGAGTTGAAACTAATCTTAGATTCAGACATCTATTCTAGAACAGACAGCTAGGAATCCTCAGATTATATATCACTTACAGTATTGTATCTATGGTATGACATAAATCTAAAGGCAAAAAAATTATATATAAATTAAATAATTAAACATGACGAAAAAGTAAAAATCCAGCTGTCCTGAGGGTAGAAATAAATATATTTTTCAATAGTTAATTCAATAACTATTGTTCAGTTAATAGCTAAGTGTTCCTGAGAAAACTTAAGCTTTACAAAACCTAAATAAAAATTTGTGTTGAGTAGAAAAACATTTATAAAAATCTAAAAGTCTTGAACTTTTATGTTGAACTGACACTAAAATATGGCTAGCCCGTTTGTGTTTATTTCTGTAAGATTTACTTTTACCCCCTTGTTTGATCATTTCTCATTTGCTGATATCCAGTAAAGCGATACAGTTGCCAAACTGAAAAAGAATTAATGAAAGAAATATGTGACCATGGGTACCAGTGACTTTAAACAGGTTTAGATACCAACTTTAACTGAGATAAGAGAAAGCCTTATTTAATAATTCTACCTTTAAAGATCAAACTATTTTGGCAAATCTTCAGAAATCTGGAATATTATATAATACTCTGAGGCCTGAGTCTATCACTAAAAAGTAAGACTGAAACAATAATTCTGTATGTTTTTCAGAGTATAATTCAGAGAATTCTGAAATCTTTTATGGGAAAAAACTCATTTCTTGGTATTCTGACTACAGACAGTATATTTTCTTTTGCTAATATAAAAATTTAACACCCCCCCAAAGTGTTATGGGTTCGACATTAACATCACATTAAATAAGGTAATAACCTGTATCAGATCTATGTGGAGAGTGGTGAATTCTTGTCCCCAATAATATAATTCACAAGTTCTTTAAGTAAAACTACCCCAAATGTGTCCATTTTTGGAAATATACTGTTCTGGATGATAGTAAGTTTTCTTGATAAAAATGGTAGCAGTTATGTAAATTACATAAAGAGGTATAACATCAATTATGTTAAAATACAGAAAAGATATATCTGACTTACAACCACTCAAATAATCATCTACTTCTACTTAATTTTCAGGATCACCCAAAAATAATGTGTTAAACTCTATTTTTCTTGATGAGCTTATTTAAAAAACCATTCTTGATTGGTGAAATTTTACTAAAAAGATTCTAGCATTGCGCAGAGAGTGTCTGAAAGACTCATTCAGAATTTAAGGAAAAGCAGACTAGAAGCAATATGCAAAACAAATAACATAATATTTTTATTATCAACTTGTAATCTTCCCATATAAACATGTATGATATTTGCAGTTGTGCCATTTAGTAAGATTAAGTGGCCCACTTTTTGTTATTTACAAATAATATAAATACAGTACATTGTGTATGCTCAATATCACTATCAAAATTTAGTCAATGTATCATTTATCAAGAAACTAAATGGATTGTTTACAATTAGATACTTTCAAGAAGGAAAACTACCCAATTGGTCATTTAAGTAAACATACTCTAGAATAAGTACGACACTCATGTTAGCAAAATTAATGCAAACCTCATTTAAGGTTGCCTTAATTAGTTGTTATCAATAAAACCTAAAGCCTAAATTTTATGGATGTGATCTTGTTTTACTAAATACACAATTAAACAAGAAAATTAGACTTAATCCCAGGAGTTGCCAATAAATGAAGCAAATCAAAGTAATAAGCAATGATTAAATCTGGTAATTACAAAGCATTTTTTCTTCCAGATGTGTTTTAAAGAAACATGCTTAATAGGTTCCCAACACTCACTTCAAGGAAGCTAAAGCATAGAGAAGGGGCATGACATAAACACAGGCAGAGAATGCAGGTTCCTTTCTTTCCAACTGTTGAGTTACTTCATTGCTTCATCTTTGCACTATATGGACTGTATGGATAACCTTACGTGCTTTCTGCTTGGGCTCACCCCCACACCCCCACCAAAGAATTTAATGGCCCATTTTCTTAGGCAGAAAGAAAGTGTATGCATGGCCTTTTATTTTTAATAGTAACAATCCTCTAACATAAAATACACTAAACTACATTGAATATTATATGTAAACTTTAATAATAGGCTAAATAGGCATTTTCCTCAGTTTTATGGTCCATATGAAACTTTTCTTTCCTGAATGTAACTCTTAATGTTAACTGCAAACTATCCAATTTGAAAAGGTAGTAAAGGAAGAAAATGGAACTTGCCTGAAATTCTCCCATTCATATATAAACTCTACTTAGAAAAATATACTCCATAAACAGCTTTATTCAAAATGACTTTATAAATGTCAAGAAGTTTGGATAAAACAATAACTACTTACAATACTAAGTCTTTTTAAAGATATGACTCAGTTTATTCCTTGATGTTGTCTTCTCCTAACAGTATCAAATACCTTTTGGGAAAGTGTCTAGTGTAGCACCTTTCAAACCTTCTTGAACACAACCCACAGAAAGAAAATCATTTAATATTACATGACCATGTCCACATATAAACATATGTAATTAAACAGAAGCTTCATGAAACAATAATTGTCCTTAATGCATACAATAAACTCTGATATTTTCTCTATAAATAAATAAATTAAAAGGTTGGTTGTGTTGTGTGATTTCTTGACTCACTTATGGCTTACAATCTGCAATTTAAAAATCACTGACCTTGAGGAAAAATCCCTCAGTTTAGTAGTCCAGCTTTGGTATGGTTCTTCAAGTCACTAGAATTAAGTCATTTAACCTCTATGTTGCTCAGTTTTTCCACTTACCAGTTGTACAGTTCAGCAGACAGTAAGAAAATGCACCATAAACAAAAAAATTTAATCATGAGGAAACACTGGTATTAGTAAACAAAACTAATAAACAAATAAGGCAATCTTTGACTCAAACATAAAAAAATCAGTTCCA
This sequence comes from Pteronotus mesoamericanus, assembly GCF_021234165.1. Lineage (NCBI taxonomy): Eukaryota > Metazoa > Chordata > Mammalia > Chiroptera > Mormoopidae > Pteronotus > Pteronotus mesoamericanus. The sequence continues at coordinate 5,500,103 of NW_026555152.1, forward strand.
AAATACTGCAATAATTCATCATGCTACCATCAATACATAATAACATGCCTGGACAAAATAGGCCCTATGAAATTAAGTTTTAGTCAATGGCTCACTTCTGAGAGTTCGATCTTATTTAATTTAATGGTTGCTAGGAAACCAGAACATCCTTCACCAAAGACAGTTAAAGCCCCCTCAAGTGATTCCAAGTTACCTACTATAATTAAAATAAACTGCAGGGCAGCAGCACTATCAGGTTGATAAGAAAATAAGTCAGATTAAAGCTTTGAAATAGTTCCAGCATCTTTTAAATATGTTTAGCAGTGTCCCCTGGGATATTTTATACTTCACATCATATACTACTTACAGCAGCACATCCTCACTGGGATACTACCAAGGGAAATCTCTGAAGAGATTTATTTTCTAGGAAATTTTACTATGACATAAAAAACTACTTTGAACTGGTTTAGGGCAGGAGTGACCAAGCAGCAAATAGTTGCAACACTACAAAACACTCCAAATTTCATATACCACCTTAAAATTAATCTCGAATGAAAAAAAATTATGATGCAAGTTTATGTATCTCACTTCATATTATACTCCACTTAGTGCAATAGGGTAAAAATACAACCCTATGTGTCTGGCAGTTCCAAGTTAACTATCACTATGATAAAATCATTAATGTAATAATTAAAACAAAATTTTGGATACCAGATATTTAAAAAAGTAGAACCCATTAATGACCATATGAGGACTTGATATATACAATAACAAAAATTAATGGCAAACAGGCTAGTCATATTAAATACTACTTTACTTTCTATTAATTCCTTAGAAAACAGGTCAAAAGTCCCAGTGTTTAATACTTAGAGTCTGATTTAAGTGTAAACCATTTCTATGGTCTTCCTGATACGGTGGCATGACTATTTTAAACAAAAAGCATAAAATTCAGCCAACACTGAATGCACTAATAAATTAAAAATGAACAACTATTTGCTAGAAATTATTTCCATTATGACTAGTGATGAATTAACTGATCGGCTGCTGTATAAAAGTGAAATATGAGAGTTGCAAATTCAGAACAGCTGGTATGTTTAGGAGAAGTTAGGCAATGCCCCCTTATCTACAATTAAAGAATAATTTACACAGAAGATACTTTAAGGTGTTTTTGGAAAAAAGGGATGTATATGAACAATGATGGAGATGTTCTAATCTTAAGATTAAAGAAAATAATTGAAAAATTAATGACATAAAGAGAACATCAGAATACATAAGCTAAGGGTCAGGAAAGAGATTTCACTGGGTGGAACAAAAATATTGGGTAGAGCAAGTTTGAAAAAAGAGACTAACAGATCAATATCATTAACTGAATGGTCTCTGAACTAACTGGTAACAGCAGAGTCCTTTTAGGTAGAAAGAGGGAGGCTGCTGAAAGAATTAAACTGTAGGATGAAGAATTAAACTGTAGTATGAACTGTACTGTTCCACTATGATAAATCACAGCAAAGATAAGAGAACAGGAAAAAAGGAAAAAAATGCAACACAGTATATACACATAGGTGTCTGGAGATTTGGTGAAGCATCAGGTAACATCAGAAACAACCTATAGACAGTAACTGTGGAAGCCACTTTATTTTATAATTTAACTAGTTCATTCATTCAACAACATAAGTGATATTGTATATATTATTATGTATTTGGCTAGACATTGGGTGGGATACAATTATTAAGCCACACTCCTTGCCCTCAAGAGCCAATAATCAAATAGAGAACATATTAACAAAACTACTAAGTGTCTCATGGGCAATTCAAAGGTTTTTAGATGTAAAACATTCTCATTTCCAGATATAGTGAGGGGGAGGCTTTATTAATGAAGTAGTAGGAGCAGAGCTTTAAAGGATGAAGAGAATTTCAATGCTGGAGATGAAGGTAGGAGGGGCAAGCTCTAGGTTGGCTGAAAACTAAATATAAGAAGATGGAAGAAAAGAAGATTGGAGCCAGGCTCTAAGATCAGTTTTCACTTCAATTCACAAATATTAGCATGCATATATATTTGATAGTGTTTATGAATTTTTAATTTATCACAGAATGGAAGACTTCTAGTCAAGGAAAAGGCTTAGATAAACATGGCTTGCTTTCTCACACAACCACAGCAAAAATACGATTAGGCTACAAAACAAATTATCAGAAAATTGAGCTGTACAGAAGTCTGACAACCAAGGAATTAAAGAAGTCATATTCATGGGACCTGTAGGAGGGGCAGAGATGAGGAAATGTGAGGAGGGGTGTGGAGGCACAATGAACTGTCCCACACCCACCTGTGGTGGATAAAAATCAGGAGGGATACTTGAGGAGCAAGAGATCCCAACCCCACACCAGACCACCCAGACCAGGGTTCCAATGCTAGGAAGATAAGTCCCTATGACTTCTGGCTGTAAAGAACAGTGGGGTTTGGGGCAGCAGAAGAAACTGAGTGATTCTCAGCAGTCTCCTCTTAAAGGGCCCAAAACGGGCTTAGGCAGACTCACTCCCTCTGGGCTTCAGGACCAGGGCACCAGCTAAAAGGGCATCAGTGGTATACGGGGAGACACTGAAATGTTTGGCATCAGGACAAGTGCTGGGGAACAGCTTCCTCCTGGACAAAACTCTACAAGCCAGGTAGCAGGACTGTTCCCTTTCTGAGCCATCGCCCACACAGAGCCACAGAGCGGCTACATCATATTGGAGACTCCATCAACTTGGTTCACACACTTGCCCTGCCTTAACAATTACCTAAGTCTCCTTTCCATCCAACTTACCTGTGTACTTTCCAACAATGTGGGGTTGCTACTAAGATAGGTGATCAAAGCAGCTCTACTTAATAGATAGAAACAAACACAGGGAGGCTGCTAAAAGGAGGAGACAAAGAAATAGGGCCCAATCAAAAGAACATATCAAAACTCCAGAAAAAGAACTAAACAAAATGGAGATAAGCAATCTATCAGATGCAGAGTTCAAAACACTGGTTATTAGAATGCTCAAGGAACTCACTGAGCACTTCAACAACATAGAAAAGACCCAGACAGAAATGAAGGTTACATTAAGTGAAATAAAGAAAAATTTACAGGGAACCAACAGTGGAGTGGCCAAAGCCAAGAATCTAATCAATGATTTGGAACATAATGAGGGAAAAAAAAACCACATTCAATCGGAACAAGAAGAAAAAAAACGAATTCAAAAAAATGAGGATAGGCTAAGGAGCCTCTGGGACAACTTCAAATGCATCACCATTGAAATCATAGGGGTGCCAGAAGTAGAAGAGAAAGAGCAAGAAATTGAAAACTTATTTGAAAAAATAATGAAGGAAAACTTCCCTAATTTGGCAAAGGAAAATAGACATAGAGTCTCAAACAAGAGGGATGCAAAGAGGACCACACCAAGGCACTTCATAATGAAAATGCCAAAGGTTAAAGATAAAGAGAGAATCTTAAAAGCAGCAAGAGGAAAGCAGATAGTTACCTACAAAAGTGTTTCCATAAGACTATCAGCTGATTTCTCAAAAGAAACTTTGCAGGCTAGAAGGGATTGGCAAGAAGTATTCAAAGTCATGAAAAGTAGGGATTTACAACCAAGATTACTGTATTCGGCAAGGCTATCATTTAGAATGGAAGGGCAGATAAAGTGCCTCACAGACAAGGTAAAGCTAAAGGAGTTCATCATCACCATACCTTTATTATTTTATTAAACGTTAAAGGGACTTATTTAAGAAAAAGATAAAAACTATGAACATTAAAATGGCAATAAATTCACAACTATCAACAACTGAATTTAAAAAACAAACTAAGCAAACAAGCAGAACAGAAACAGAATCATAGATATGGACATCATTTGGAGGGTTATCAGTTGGGAGGGGGGAGGGGGAATTGGGGGAAAAGGTGCAGGGATTACAAAATACAAATTGGTAGATACAGAATAGACAGGGGGATATTCAGAACAGTATAGGAAATAGAGCAGCCAAAGAACTTATATGCATGACCCATGGACAAGAACCAAGCGGGGAGGATTCCTGGAGGGAATGGGGGTATTGGATGGAGGGAGAGCAAAGGGGGGAAAATGAGACAATTATAATAGCATAATAAAATATATTCAAAAAATTTATCACAGAATGTTTTCTAGTAAAAGAAAAATTAACTGACCTTGAATTTACTTCAGAAACTGCACCAAAAATAAAACCCATTACTGAATTTAGAGAGTTTTATAGAAAATAACAAGTTCTTCTGAAAGATGCCACATAAGCAGTGAATTGGCTGGATGTCCTCAAAATGGTCACAACAGAGCCACTGGTAGAGAAAATCTTTCATGATGCCCTTACCAAATTGTTTTTTATTTATTTTTATATTGAATTTATTGGTCTGACATTAGTTAATAAAATTACATAGATTTAGGGTGTTCAGTTGTATAATACATCATATGTTTACCACCAAAAGTCAAGTCTCCTTCTATCACCTTTTATCCCTACTACCCCTCTTCCACCTACCCCTACCACTACCTCCCCCAAATAATCACCAGCCTGCTATCAGTCTGTCTCTATTTTGTTTGTTAGTTTATTTTGCTCATTAGATTCCACATGAGTGAAATCATATGGTAATTGTCTTTCCTGCCTGGCTTGTGTCACTTATAATGCTCTACAAGTCCATCCATACTGTTGCAAAGGGTAAGAGTTCCTTCTTTTTTATGGCCATTAGTATGACATTGTGTAAATGTACCAGAGCTTTTTATCACTCATCTAGTGATGGGCATTTGGGCTGCTTCCAAATCTTGGCCACAGTAAACAATGCTGCAATGAACTTAAGGGTGTATATATACTTTTGAATTAGAGTTCTGGGTTTCTTTGGATAAATTCCCAGAAGTGGATTGCTGGGTCATAAGATAGTTCCAGTTTTAATTTTTTGAGGTAACTCCACACAGCTTTCCACAATGGCTGCACCACTCTGCATTCTTACCAAGAGTGTGTGATGATTCCTTTTTTTTTCCCACATCCTTGCCCACACTTATTGTTTGTTGATTTATTTATGACAGTCATTCTGACAGGTATCAGGTGATACCTCATTGTGGTTTTAATTTGCATTCTCCTGATGAATAGTGATGTTGAGCATTTTTTCATACATCTATTGGCCATCTGTATGTCTTCCTTGAAGAAGTACCTATCCAGGCCCTTTGCCCATTTTTTAATTGGATTGTTGGGGTTTTTTGGTGTTGAGTTTTATAAGTTCTTTATAAATTTTGAACATTAACCACATATTCACCACTTAATCATTGGTGAATATGTACTGCCATTCAGTGGGCTGTCTTTTCATTTTTTTTTTTTTTTGATGGTTGCCTTTGCTCTGCATAAACATTTCAGTTTGATGTAGTCCCTTTTGCTTATTTTTTCTTTTGTTTCCCTCCCAAGGAGACATGTCAGGAAAAATATTAATATGAGAAATGTTCAAGGTTTTACCATGTATGTTTTCTTCTAGGATTTTTCTATTTTCTATTCTAACACTTAAGTCTTAAAACCACTTTGACTTTATTCTTGTGTGTGTTGTAAGAAGGTGGTCTAGTTTTACTTTTTTTGCATTTATCTGTCCAATTTTCCCAACGCCTTTTATGGAACAGACTATCTGCACCCCACTATGTGTTTCTGCCTCTTCTGTCAAATATATTTTTATCCCCACCCTAGGACATTATTTTTTATTGCTTTTTAGAGAGAAAAAGGGAGAGAGAGAAACATAAATGTGAGACAGAAACATCGACTGGTTGTCTTCTGTACGTGCCTGGATTGGGGATTGGACCCACAACCTAGGTATGTACCCTGACCAGGTAACGAACCTGCAACTTTTTGGTTTCAGGACAATGTTCCAACCAACTGAGCCACACCAGCCAGAGCTTCTTTGTCAAATATTAATTGACTACAAAGGTGTGGGATTATTTCTGGCCTCTCTATTCTGTTCCATATACCTGTAAGTCTATTTTTATGTCAGTATCATGCTGTTTTGATTACTATGGCCTTGTAGTATAGTTTGAACAAGTAGCACAATTCCTCTAATGTTGTTCTCCTTCCTGAAGATTTCTTTAGCTATTTGGGGTGTTTGTGGTTCCATATAAATTTTTGGAATACTTTTCCAGTTCTGTGAAATGTGTCATCAGTGTCCTGATAGGCAGTGGGTTGAAACTATAGATTGCTATGGGTGGTATGTACATTTTAGAAATGTTAGTTCTTCCTATCTATGAACATGGTATATGCTTCCACTTACTTACATGTATCTGCTTCAATGTTTTTCTTCAGTGTCTTATAATTTTCCAAGTACAGGTCTTTTACATCCTTGGTTAGATTTATTCCTAGGTACAAGTATTTTATTCTTTTTGAATCAACTGCGAACATAGTTGTTTTCTCAGTTTCCCTTTCTAATAGTTTATTATTGGTATATCAAAATGCAACTGATTTCTGGATATTTATTTTGTATCCTGTTATTCTTCTAAATTCATTTATCAGATATAGTAGTTTTTTGGTAAAATCTTTAGGGTTTTCTATATAAAGTATGTCATCTGCAAATAATGACAATTTTATTTCTTCCTTTCCAAACTGGATGCCTTTTATTTCTCCTTCTTGTCTGACTGCTGTGGTTAGGACTTCCAGTACTATGTTGAATGAGTGGCGAAAGTAGACATCCCTGTCTTCTTCCTCATGTTAAGGGAAATGTTTGTAGTTTTTGCCCAATAATAAGATGTTGGCAGTAGATTTGTCATATATAGCCTGTGTTATGTTGAGGTATGTTCTATTTCCATTTTGTTGATATTTTTATAAATGCATGCCAGATTTTACCAAATGCTTTCTCTGTGTCTACTGATATAATCATACAGTTCTTATTTTTCATTTTCTTCATGTGGTATATGTTTATTGATTTGCAGATATTGTACCAATATGGCATCCCTGAAACAAATCCCACCTGATCATGGATTATGATCTTTGTAAGGTATTGCTGGATCTGGTTTTCTAATACTTTGTTAAGAATTTTAGCTATATGTTCATCAAGGATATTAGCCTGTAACTTTCTTTCAATTTACTGTCTTCATCAAATTTTGGAATTACGATAATGGTGGCCTCATAAAATGAGCTTGGGAGTTATCCCTTCTTTTAAATTTTTTTGGAACAGCTTAAGAATAGGTGTTAGCTCTTCTTTGAATGTATGGCAAAACAAGTCATTGGTCCGGATCCTTTGTTAGCAGTATTTTGATTACTGCTTCAATATCACTAGTTGTGATCTGCCTAGTCAGATTCTCTGGTTCTTCCTGATTCAGTTTTGGAAGACTGCATGTTTCTAGGAATTTATCCATTTTGTCCATGTCGTCCAGTTTACTGGCATATAGTTGTTCACATTATTTTCTTTCAATCCTTTATATTTCTTTGGTGACAGTTGTTACTTCTCTTTCATTTCTGACTTTATTTGCATCCTCTCTTTTTCTTGATGAGTCTGGTTAAGGTCAATCTGTTTTTATCATTTTAAAGAAGCAGCTCTGTTTCATTGATCTTTTGCATTTTTTTTAGACTCTATTTCATTTATTTCTGCTCTGATCTTTATTATTTCCTTTGTTCTACTCACTTTGGGCTTTTTTTTTGGGGGGGGGTGTTCTTTTTCGAGTTCCTTCAAGTATAAAGTTAGATTACTTGAGAAAGTTCTTGTTTCTTGAGATAGGCTTGTAATGCTAAGAATTTTCCTCATAAGACTGCTTTCCCTTTCTCCCACAGATTCTGAATTATTGCATTCTCCTTTTCATTTGTTTCAAGGTATCTTTTTTTAATGCTCACCCGAGGACATGCTCATTGATTTTAGGGAAAGGTTAAGGGAGGAAGGGAGACAAGGAGAGAAACACTGATGTGAGAGAAAAAAACAGATCAGTTGTCTCTCATACATACCCTGACCAGAGGCTGAACCCACAATCTAGGTATGTGCTCTGACCAAGAATCAAACCTGCAACCTTTCCCTTTATGAGATAACACTCCAACCAAATGATCCACAATGGTCAGGGTTCAAGGTGTCCTTTGATTTCTTCCTTGATCTCACTGTTCAGTAACATATTATTTAGCCTCCATGTGTTTTTGTTTTTCAATTTCTTTTCTTGTGATTGAGTTCTAGTTTCATACTGTTATGGTCAGAGAAGTTGTCTGATACGATTTCAATCTCCTTAAATTTATTGAGACTTGTTTTGTGTTCTAATACGTGGTCTACACCAGAAAATGTTTTATACACACTTGAAGAGAATGGATATTCTGCTGCTTTGAGTCGAAATATTCTGAAAATATCTCTTAAATCCATCTTATCTAGGGTGTCATTTAATGTCTCTGTTTCCTATAAATTTTCTGTCTGGAAGATCTATCCATTGATGTCAATGGGGTGTTAAAATCTTCAGCTATGACTGTATTAATGTTAATCTCTCCCTTTATGTCATTAAGATTTGCCTTAAATATGTAGGCACTCCTATGTTGAGTGCATAAGTATTTACAAGTGCCATATCCTCTTGTTGGATTACTACCTTTATCATCAAGTAGTGTCCTTCATTGTCTCTTGCTATAGCCTTTGTTTTAAAGCCTATTTTGTCAGATATAAATATTAACACCCCAGCTTTTATTTCATTTCCATTTGCATGGGATCTCTTTTTTCATCCCTTTACTTTTAGTCTGTGTGTATCTTTCATTCTGAAGTTGGTCTTCAGACAGCATATCTATGGGACTTGTTTCCTTATTGGTTCAGCTACTCTAAGTCTTCTGAGTGGAGCATTTAAGACATTTACATTTAAAATGATTACTGATACGTATATATTTATTGCCATTTTATTCCTTTAACTAAGTTCCTCTGTTTCTACTTCCCTTCTTCAGGCAGGTCCTTAAACATTTCTTGTAATGCTGGTTAGGTGGGGAAAAAAAAACCCCAAAAACCAAAAACAACCCCCCCGCAAAAAGAAACCCCAAAAAACAACACAGTCCTTTAGCTTTTTCGCGTCTGGAAAGCTCTTTATTTCTCCTTCAATTTTAAATGTTAGCCTTGCTAGGTAGTCTTGGTTACAGGTCCTTGCTTTTCATCACTTTAAGTATTTCATGCCAATCCCTTCCGGCCTGAAATGTTTCTGTTAAGAAATCAGCTGACAGTCTTACAGGAGCACCCTTGTAGGTAACTAACTGCTTTCTCTTGCAGCTTTTAAGATTCTCTCTTTGGCTTTAATCTTTGCCATTTTAATTATGATGTGTCTTGTTCTGCACCTATTTGGGTTCATCTTGTTTGGGTCTCTCTGCACTTTCTGGACTTGTGTGCCTCTTTCCTTCACTAGGTTATGAAGTTTTCTGTAATTATTTCTGCAATAGACTCTCAATCCCTTGCTCACTCTCTATCTTCTCTTTCTGGTACTCCCATGTGGATGCTGTTATGCTTCATGTTGTCCCAAAGGTCCCTTAAACTATCCTTGTTTTTAAAAGATTCTTTCTTCTTTTTGCTGCTCTCATTGGGTGTTTTTTCTACCTTGTCTTCCAAATTGCAGATTCAGTCCTCTGCTGCATCCAACCTGTTTTTTCCTTCCAGTATATTCTTCATTTCAGAAGTTGTATTCTTCATTTCCGACTAGTCCTTTTTTATGGTATCTATTTCCTTTTTCACGCTATTGAGCATCCTTACAACCATTACTTTGAACTCTGTATCTGAGAAATTGCTTGCTTCCATTTCATTTAGCTCTTTTTCTGAAGATTTCTTCTGTTCTTCCATTTGGGGCCTGTTTTACTGTCTCCCCATTTTGGCTGCCTCATTGTGTCTTCTAGTATTAGATAGACCTTCTATGATTCCCACCCTTCTTTCGATGGCCTTATGTTGTAGGTACCCTGTGGGGTCCAGTGGTTCAATCCTTGATTAACTGAGCTGGGTGCTCCTGGAATGTTCCTTGTGTGGGTTATGTGGGCTCTACTTTTATAATTGAGTCTAGATTGCTATTGGCTGGGCCATGCTTGGGACTGACCCTTGGGCTGAATGACAGGCTGAATCCTGACCTGATGGCATGAGAGCTGCTGTGCAAGTGCTGACCACATAAAGCAGAATTCACATCAGCAGGGTTTGGTGCCTGCCGAGATCTACCTTTGGATATGCGGCTTGTAAAGCTTATTGGATCCTGCTCTGATGTTGTCTGAAGTTGGCCATGTGTGGTTCTGGGTCTCTTGTAAGCACTCTGGTGCAGGCAGAAGCTGCCTATGACTGGCCCAGCACAACCTGTTTTGAACTATCTCAATGTGGCTTTTTCTATAAATTCTTAGTTGTAAGACTTCCCTTCACTAGTGTTCAGATGGATATTCGGGATGATTGTTCTATAATTTAGTTGTAATTCCAGTTTGTCTCTGGCAGGAAGTGAGTGTGGCTGCTACCTATTCCAGTGCCATCTTGGATCTTGCCAATGTGCTCTTAATTCAATGTAGGAGGACTACATTTTCAGAAGTGTTCAGACATTACTGTCAAATCAAACCTTGGTTTCTTACACAAACGGTATCAAATGTGATTTGGATGTTTCCTATCTTTTTATTTTACTGGACTCAGAAAAACCACCAAACTCAATCTAATCAGCCTAACAGACTTCAAACCTTTCCTTATTTTGATCCTCTTTATAATATTAGGTAAGAATTCTTCACAGTCCTTAATGCAATACTCCTATTTTATATAAGCAGGTGGCTTGGCAGGAAGAAAAACTGAAATAACTTGTCCCACATGACTTCCACTGGTGCCTCTGGTTACTAATTTATAGAAGAAGGTAATTTTATATATCTATTCTTGTGTCAAGGTGTCCAGATATTTGCTCAAGAATTATTGTGGATGTTTCTGTAAGAGTTTTGGATAAGATTAACATTTAAATTGAACTTTGAGTAAAGAAGAGTGTCCTCCATGATGTGGGTGGGCCTCATCTATCAGTTGAAGAGCTTAACAGAAAAAGACTGACCTACCCAAAAAAGAAGGAATTCTGCCAGCAGACTGCCTTTGAAGTCAGCTGCAACTCTTCCTTTGGGTCTCCAGCCTGCTGGCCCACCCAACTTATACATAGATATTTTAATGTTCTAAAAGTAAATAATTCAGTTTGTATTCTTAAATTATCTCACAAAAAATACATATTGTATGTGTTTCCTCTCCAACTCACTTTCCTTAAAATATCCATACATATTCACTTATCACCACCTTCAGCCCAACAAGGATTCCAGAATTTAAATCTGTTTCCCATCAAGGATGACAGACGCCAATTACTGGTCTGCTACTATGTGATGATTGATAGTGATAAAATCTTCATTTACTAAATACAATTATAAATTGTTAAAGTTCAACTTCACATATCAAACAAAAAAACTTCATAACCCTACCATCTCAAACCAGTATTTCTATTAATACAATAATAAAGTCAATTTTATTAAACGAAATCTTCATTCACATTTTGGGATATTATTGAAATGGTGTTTTTAGGGAGTCTGTGTCAATTATTCAAATTAGTATGAAGTTTCTTGTGGTAAGTCAGCAATTTAACAACTGGTGCAATTGATAACACTAGAAATCTAAGTAGATCTGTTAGGGTCAGTATGGCTACATTTCATCTAAAACAGTCTGAAAAGGAGCAAAAATATAATTATTAATTATATTTGTTCTTATTGGGTAAATATTTCATCTACAAGTAACAAATATTTGAGAGCGGCATACAAAGTCACATTTTACATCTTCTGAAGAGTATTCTTCAGCAAAAATGCTTTATTATAGCTATATTACATATAGCTATAGCTGAAAAATTATGTAACATCACAACACTGAAATTTAATTTTCAGTTGGCAGGAACGTTGGCACATTTTTATAAAAACATGAAAATGAACCTTTCCTTTAGGAACTGAAGGATAATTTATAAGTTAGGCACTTGAACCACTAAGACACAGATTAGGGGTAGAGGTTATCACTTAAGTGATACTGTGTTTCAGTGGGCCTTGTGTGTTTGCCATGCACAGAAGGGTTAGATGTTTAGAAACAGCACTAAGAAATCACACACATACAGTACAGGAAATCTCACTTCAAACAGGGAGGTCAAAGGAGGTAGCAGTAGACAAACAGTATATTGCAGTGTGGAAAATATATTGGGCAAAGAGACTACTAAACAGATAGCAGTGGCATATCAAGAAGGGTAGAGGAGTGGGAGTGGTTTGCCTCAGCTGAATATAAATATTTTATCACTGATACCATTCAGAACTGCTGACATATGGTGACAACAGAAATTACTGTCACTCTGTTTCATTATTATTTTTAAATCATCTACAGATTAGGGTCTTCATTGCTTGCGCCTTGTGTGCACTGCTCCCATGACTACCAACTCTTAGGACAGCATTAACAATGGATGACTGAAATGACCTATTTTACACTATCCCTATGTCAAAGAGAACTTGTTAAAGCCACATCAATAGAAAGCTTTCCCAAAAGACAGGTAAAAAAAATTAGACTTCATAATTATTTTTACTACTATAGTTAATACTATTTACTGTAAGTGATTCAAGTATATTATATTTTAACATAAAAACTTATACTGGTGTAAAAATCAGTTTGTATTCATCTTATTAATCTAATAAACATTTTGATGAAAAAATAATTTACAATAAAACATTATTATCATCTTAACATAATTAACTCTACAGGGGGAAAAAATGACCTTTAGCACAGACTTTATTCTTTTAAGAGATCATAAAAAAGGTCAGTAGCTTAAAGGTAGTAATAAATTTTCCCTATGTTGGCTCTACCCCCTAAAAGCTGAAATTTTCAACTATGAAAGGCTAAAAATATTTCTTATTTCTGTTCTGTAAATCCACTATTTGTAAACAAAATATTCTAATTCTAATAAATACAAACTTTGCATAAGGAAAAAGTTCTTTCAACCGAGTTTCTGATGTGTTATTGATCTGAGTCTAAATGCTTTCTAGGTATGAGAAGTGGAGATGAAATAACTACCATTAAATGTATTTCAGGGATATTTATTGAAGATAAATGAAATGTAATAACTGCAACACCTGATTTGAAGGCCAGAGATTGAATAAATTAAATATAAAGCAGCTTGGAAAGAATATCTGCATGAAGGTCAGATCAGCTTCACCTCATAGTCTACAGGGTTTTTTCCTATACACATGAGTAGAGACCAAATAATTTCCAGCACTGTGTTTTTAACTGTTTGAAATAAAGGCCCTGTTATAAACCTTACTATGTATAGTTACTTCCTTGACAAATAACATCAAAAGCTCAACAATGTCATTATACAATAAGAAAGGGGAATCTGAGGTTTAAATAACTTAAATCTATTAAGATTTAATGAACAATGCACAATTTAATGAACAATTTCATGTTAGATGGGTAAAAAAAAGGCACAGACTATTCTGCCATGTAAAATAAAAATAAAAAAGCCAATTTCCGAAGTTTCTAAATTCTTAAAATTTAATGCACCTTAATATGGCAAGGCTTCTCAATGATGTGCCGTTTTGATTAATGAAGGCTTAGTAGCCATAAGACTGCTACTAGCATAGTAGCATAACATCTCCTCTTACAACATGTAACTTAGCATGCAGTAGGCTCCACAAGTTTTATTTTCAGGTTATTCATAAATATGTCAATTTCTAGGGTGTGCCTTGCATCTAATAATCAATATAAAGCAAGCCAATACTTTATTTATAGGCTTAAGAAAAAACAAAAGCTTAGGAAAATAAATGCGCCCTCTTTGGCCTCTTCACTTCAGTAGAGGGTAGCCAGTGTACATCAGAGAAGCAGGACACTTTATATAAAAAGATTAAGACAGGCTATGTTTTGAAACTATAGTACTCCCACTCCCTCTTTTAGATTTACAAGCCTATACAGCATCAATATCTAGACATAACTAGAAAATAATCCAAATATAAATGCATCTTTCTAGCTTAAACCTAACTACATATCAACTTACCAAATCCCTGTGCAACACCCAGTTAGCATGCAGGTAGTGAATCCCATCTAGGATCTGATACAATAACGACTTCACCATTCCTCGAGGTAACTGAACTGGCTTCTTGTTTGCTTTAGAAGCTCTGTGAAACTTGATTATATGCTGAAAGAAAGAAAAATATCATGAGATGCTTAGAAAAGAGAGAAAAATAATTTGATATACAGGGTCAGGCAGAATTAATACCTTTGAGGGTGGTTGGTAGGGTACATGAATGTCTCGCATGAGTTTGACAGCAATTTGAACATTTCACCTAAAATGTCATCTGGTATGGCTGAATGTGATATTGTTATGTTACAGAATTACATACTTAATGCTTTTGTAATAAAAAATTTTTATGTAATAAAAAGGGGGTGTTATTTGTGCCAGACCCTGTATAATATTTTCCTAACAGAAAAAGAAACACTTAGGGATTCCCAAGATATTAAAAATACAATTTCTCATTCTGCTGAATAACAAATAACATAAACTTCTTAATAACTGGAGATAAAATTTAATTTCCTAAGCATAAGCTAGTGTCTCAAAAATAAATGATTACCACAGTGAAGTAGGAAATAATGATTTTATTTTTACAATATAATTAAAAATTACTTTTATAGACTACTTAACCTTTGTTTATATGGTAGAAAATTTTCCAAAACAGAATCTTTGTTTTTCTGTAGTGATTAAATGAAAAGAAAAACAGAACAAATTTCAAGAGATATTTCTGGCTGGCTGATATAGCATAGATGTGGTGCCTATTTGTGTTGTATGGGTTATAAAGAGAGCAAATGGAAAAATATTTCAATAAAATGTACAGAAATACAAAGAAATAATATGGAAACTACCAGCTGCACTGGAAATATTTAGAAATATGAAAGAATAATTTTTAAAAAACCAAAAAACCTCATACCATCCATCAAAGCTTTTGAGTATAGTGTTAGCAGACATCCAGGAAAACACAATACCACCTTACAAACAGAAAACTCACTTTATAAATAAGTGTGCCTTTATAAATAAATTGACAGAAATAAGATCCAATGTTTCAAGCTCTCTTGATAGGTTCTCTTCATTTTAATTAAAGCACTCTTAAACTGCAAGAAAATCTAAAAGTCAGCTGCAGTCAACTGTGCTGTGGGTACCACTGGGCATATGCCTAGCATTGAATATGCATGAGAGCAGACTCTTGACCAGTATTTTATTTGTGAATAAATTAGTCTTGAAATTAGTAAACATAATTAAAACAGGGGTGAGATATTTAATATTATAGGTTAACTTTTTACTTCCTATTCTCTTATGATACAGAAAGCAGAACATGTATAAGGAATAACTAATGATTAATGAGGGCGTTTTACTTTCCAAAGAAGAAATATACAGCAAAGACTATCTGGGGGGAAGCTAAAGTATACAGTCAGTACATATATAGTCTAATGATTAATCTGTATTTTATTAGCAGCATTACATTATTTTAATTTTCTTCTCAGTTTTTTTTTTCAAAGTATTTAAGAGCAGGCAAACAAAATAATAATTGCCCTAAGAAATGATGTGATCTGGTCTGAGTAGCTCTCACACTTCATAAAAATAAATTAAAATACATCGTCTTTTAAAAACTTGTAAGGATGAAAGGAACACATATGGAGGGGAGGGGAGATAATCAATTGATGTCACATACATTTCTTCAGTTAATGCTTTGATTATTTTAAGTTATTTTTAAATTTATAAATATTTATTGAACAATGGATTTTAACAGTACACAAATGATAAAACCAAAGAGAGCAAAAGCTGTTTCTTTTTAAATTTTTGTTTATTCTATTAGAGTTGTCCTAATTTTTCCCCCTTTGCCCTCCTCCGTCCCACCCTACCTCTGCACCCACAGTCCATCCCCACAGCATTGTCCATGTCCATGAGTCATTCATACATGTTCCTTGACTAGTCCCTTCCCCTTCTTTCCACTATGTCCCCATCTTCTCTTTCCTCTGGTAGCTGTCAGCCTGTTCCCTGTTTCCATGCCTCTAGTTCTGTTTTGCTCATTAGTTTATTTTGTTCATTAGATTCCTCTTACAAGTGATGTCATATGGTATTTGTCTTTCACCCACTGGCTTATTTCACTTAGCGTAACAGTCTCCAGTTCCATCCATGCTGTTACAAAGGGTAGGAATTCCTTCTTCTTTCTTTCTGCTGCATAGTATTCCATCATGTAAATGACCCACAGTTTTTTAATCTGTTCATCTACTGATGGGCACTTAGGCTATTTCCAACACTTGGTTATTGTAAATAGTGCTGCTTTGAACATCAGGTGCATAAGCTCTTCTGAATTGATTTTTCTGGATTCTTAGGGTATATTCCCAGCAGTGAAATTGCTGGGCCATAAGGCAGTTCCATGTTTAATTTTTTGAGGAAATTACAAGTTACTTTTTTACCAACATTTTATAACTACAAAAAACTACAGTGGAGACATTTCTTATATTTTATTTTTATTACAGGGCTATATAACAAATATGGAGTATGCATGTCATGAAATTTCACCAACACCTAAGAAATTTTTTTAAATGACTCCTTTTACTACAGCTGTTTTTTGGTTACCCTCTGCTGCCTTACACTCTAGTTCATTCAAATTCAATATTCCAATTAAAATAAGAAAATAAAACAAATAAAGGAGTAGGTTTTAGCAAACTGAAATGTCATTTGGTTTTCATTAAAATGAACATTAAAATTACTTATTTGGCTTAAATGAGTATTACTAAGATGATGACAAAGCCAGTGTTGACTATTTATACATATCTGGCAATATTACATGGAGTAAAATTTGCAAAAGTATAATTATTATACCTACATGTAAAATTAAATATTATGTACTAGCATTCTAGTACATGCCAGTGAATTCTATTATCTCCTATGCTCAGCTATGTTTTACTACAAATTGTGTTTATAAACCAGCCTGGAAATTCCCTCATAAATTGGGATTATATTATCTGATTTCATGTTAGGCTGAGTAGGTTAAGTGTTCAGTTCAATGTTGGCCACCTGATTTCATCAATTTTTACTGAAAGAATCCTTATTTGATTTGATTTCTTTTAAAAGAAAAGCTAACAATGAAAGAAAAAATATTTACAACTGGCATAAGCCTTGAACAACAGTTTCACAAAACAAAAATTTCATGTGTATTTCGTTTGAAATCTTTCCAAATAATTTATAAAAACAATCTGAATCACATCACATTTAGAAGAGTGAAAGTATTTCTTAAAAATCTGAAAGCATATGAAACCCAGATAAGCTTCAGTTTCTAAAATCTGCTAAAGTTACAGTTATACAAATGAGGCTACTCAGAAAATTAGCAAAAGAGTTTGAAACTATTTGACTATATTTTGAAGGTGAATTTACTGTAAATATTACTGGAATGTGTGCTAGTTTTAGTTTAAAATTTTGTATTTACAATTACAAACTACAGCTGAATGAAAAAGAAACTATTTTGAAGATTTTTGAAACTGAGTCAGGGATATTATAATCCCTTATATATCAGAATGTGTACAGGGTGGGACAAATTCAGGTTTACAGTTGTATGTGAAAAACAGAGTTTGTTCTTATATTATTTATTAATTATTGTATTATTTTCCATATAAACAACTATAAACCTACTTTTACCATGCCCTGTATTTTCTTTTCTGTCTCAATAAATTCATAGGCATAATAAAGTTAGCAAATAGAGACCCATATGCAAAACACAGTGCAACATTTAAAAACCTTCTCTTTTTTTTTTTTATCCTCACCCAAAGACATTTTTCATTGCTTTTTAGAGAAAGAGGAATGGAGAGAGAAGAGCATCAATGAAAGAGAGAAGCTCAGGATCAGGTGCTTCCTGTACAAGCCTATAAGGTAGCAGGCACCCATACCAGAATCAATCCAAGGATCATATGTGTCCTGATGGGGGATCAAACCCACAACCCAGGCATGTGCCCTGACTGGGAATCAAAACGCAACCTTTTGGTTACAGGACAATGCTCCAATCAACTGAGCCATGCCAGCCAGGACAAGGCCTTATTACTTTTAAGTGTCAGAAAAAATACAGTCACAGTAGTGAAGTAGTTATTAATGAATTAATATAGTATTTGTATTTGTTTACTTGTTTCTTAGATTATAATCTGTGTTAATATGTCCTTTACACATAACTGATCGGGATATAAGTTTTGTGAGTGCTTCAAAATTATTTTCACTATTCTGTTACAGGTTTTCATTATATACATATCAGAAAGTCTTACTCCCAATGTGGCATTATAGATTTTTTTTAAATGTAATTGTTATATTTAACAAAGAAGTTAATTTTGACCTAAGACCTTCATAAATAAAAATTTTAAAATCAATCTTCTTAGTAAATGCAAAATACTGAGGCAGTTTGTATTTTTAGCTATTTAGACAAAATATGGTTAAATTCTTAGTTTATAACAATTTTTATCAATATAGCATCACTTTTTTCATTATATTAGCTAAAATGATAAACTGTAATTACCTGACTTCGAGAATCTTCAAATTTGAGTCTGGATACCTAAAAATATTCTCATTATAGATCACACAAATACAAAATAACTCAACGCCACAAGAGACTCTACTTTTATGCCAATCTAATTTTGTAGTAGAGTTCTCTGCCAACAAGAATTCTTCCTATACAAGAACAGGCCCAATTCAATACTGAATTTCTGCTGATAAAGAAATAAATACATTAGAATATTGAATATCAATTGGGAATAATATTAAAAAATGATTAATAATAGTTTCCTACATTTGTATAGTATACTTAATTTATAAAGCTTTTCAAATACAAAATTACTCTTCAGAAAAATCCTATTAAAAAGGGCAAGAAAAGCATTACATTTTATAGATGGTGTAACTATAGCTTCAAAGTCATTAAGAGACTTGGTTAATGTCATATGACAAGTAATAGAACTGCTAGATCCCACTCTAGTCTTCCAAACATATTTGTCTCCCTATGAGGTGACCACTTTCTTATTTTATATTCCTTCACACTACAGAATAAAATGAAATATGCTGCTTTTAACTGTTATAGCAAACATTATTACAGTTAAGTTCTTATTTTATCAAAAATGAATAGCTAGCCAACAATATTAAATAGCTGTTTATGCTCTTCAGATTCTATTGTTTTCTGTAATGTGTTACTGGGTTGGCTAAAGTTTGCTCAGTTTTTTCCATAAGATGGGTCTAGTATTGCTTAGTTGTCTCTAGCTTCGTTTGAAACAATTTTGTTAGACTGTATTGTGACAGCTGTTATATCAGCATACATGAAAAATAAATTATCAATACTGGTGAATTTTTGTGTAGCTATTTTAATATGAAGATAGAAGAAAATATGCAACATCTTCGGCATTATTATGCTTTATTATTTCAAGAAAGGTAAAAACGCAACTGAAATGAAAAAAAAGAGAGATTTGTGCAGTGCATGGAGACAGTGCTGTGACTGATCAAACATGTCAAAAGTGCTATGTGAAGTTTTGTGTTGAAGATTTTTCACTGAACGATGCTCCACTATCAGGTAGAATAGCTGAAGTTGATAGTGATCAAATCAAGATATTAATTAAGGGCAATCAACAGTATACCATGAAGGAGATAGCTGACATACTCAAAATATCCAAATCATAAAGTCATTGGTGAAAATGAAAAATGTGTCTTTTATCTTACAGGAAAAAAAACCCATATGGATTTTTTTGGCCATCCCAATACAAAGGTCAAACCAGTAAGATCAAAAAATAATACAGAGCAAAATACTTTAGCCTTGGTAATACCTAAACCACATTCTATCAGGTTACTTTTATTTTAGAATATAAATCTCATAGTAAGATTAGCTCCTAAAAATGTTTTTGATTACTCTTACTACCCCTGACTAAAACTAGCGGTTCCAATGTCTACCAGCAATTCACCTTACCCAGAGGTCATGTTCAGCGTAGTCAAACAGAAGCCACACTTTCCTGTCAGCATGAGATAGAAACACCTTTTGAAGAGAGATGACATTTGGATGCTTAAGTTCTCGAAGTAACTGCAAAACAAAGGAAATCCATTAAAAATCTTTGCCATAAAAATGTTTGAAAAACCCCATACCATTTGTAATTCACAGGCAATACAAAAACCAATCCTAAAATCTAGTAATTTTCAACCCTAAAAATCTAGTAAGTCCTGACACAATTTTGAGATGTCCACACAAGTGCTTTAGTGATGAGAAAAAAGTCTACATGACTTTTTCAGGGAAAAAGGGAA
The DNA here is from genome assembly GCF_021234165.1 of Pteronotus mesoamericanus. Lineage (NCBI taxonomy): Eukaryota > Metazoa > Chordata > Mammalia > Chiroptera > Mormoopidae > Pteronotus > Pteronotus mesoamericanus. The sequence continues at coordinate 5,520,347 of NW_026555152.1, forward strand.
AAAAAACTGAAAAGGTAATATTGGAATAAATCTATCTTGTTATTGTTTAGTTGGTTTGTTTTACTATTTTATTGCAGTGAAATAGATAAAACATAAAAATTACCATTTTAATAATTTTTAAGTGTATAATTCATTAGTATTACGTACACTCACAATGTTGTACAACCATCCCCATTATCCATTTTAGAGCTTTTTCATTGTCCAAAACAGAAACTTGGTACCCATTAGGCAATAACTTCCCATTTTCCTGTCCCCTGGCCATTGGTAACCTCTATTCTACTTTGTTTCCATTAACTTGCCTATTCTAGGTACCTCATGTAAGTAGAATTGATAGTATACAGTATCTGTCCTTTTGTGCCTGGAATGTTACTCAGCATAATGTCTTCAAGGTTTATCCATGTTGTAGCATGAATGAGAATTACATTCCTTTTACTTGTTGAATACATTCTTATGTACCATATACACCACATTTTGTTTATCCATTCATCTGCTGGTGAACATCAATTGTTTCCATGTTTTGGCTACTGTGAATAATACTGCTATGAACACTGGTATACAGGTATCCAGCCAACTAATGTGAAAAATAGAGACATTTATTGAAGAAGATACAAGATACAAGACAATGTTGCCTCAGTCTACCCTCAAAGTAGACACTTTGGTACCTCACACAGTTCTCCCAATCACCATCAGCTGCCCTGTCATATTTTCCTGAATTTCATCAATGGTCTGAAATGTCTTCCCTTTCAAAGGCGATTTTAGTTTTGGGAAAAGCCAGAAGTCATAGGGCATCAAATCCGGGCTGTAAGGGGGCTAGGTCACCTGGGTGATTTGATGTTTCACCAAAAAACTCTGCACATGACATGATGCAAGAGTGGGCATGTTGTGGTGATGAAGCTTCCAATCACCAGTTGCCCACAGTTGCAGCCTTCTGAATTATCTGAATTATTTCTGCAGAGGAAATGTTCAAGCTTAACGCAAAATCTGATGCTGATTCATTGGTCTACTCGCTCAATCATTTTGCATGTGACAGCCACACAGTACACATGCTCACTCAATGTCACCTACCACCCCCACTGACTAGTACAGTGTAGTTGTCATTGTTCACGCATGCACATTCCAGTCCACTCTCCTTGGCTGCCAGTTTACACTGATGTTGCACAAATTGTTCTCGTTATGTTAACAACGGCTGGGCTTTTTCTGGAGAGACCTTGTACATCTAGAAGTGGAACTGCTGCATTATATGATAGTTCTATGTTTAACTTTATGAGAAACCACCCTACTGGTTTTCACAGCACCATTTTATATTCCAATCAGCAATCTATGAGGGTTCCAACTTCTCCATATCCTCAACACACTTAATTTTTTTTTTAACAGCCAACTCCTAGTCGGCATGAAATAGTATCTCATTACGGTTTTGATTTGCATTTCCCTAACAGCTAATGATGTTGAGCATCTTTTCATGTGCTTATTAATCATTTTTATATCTTCATTGGAGAAATGTTTGTTAAAGTCCTTTGCCCATTTATGAACTGTTTTTTGTTGATATTGTTAAGTTGTAATTCTTTATATAGTCTAGGAATTAATCCCTTAGCAGATGCTTGATTTACAAATATTCTCTCCCATTCTACTAGTTGTCTATGTTTTTACATCACAAAACAATTGAACTTAAAACAAATCATCAGCTTGTTATTCTTTTAAAAACGTACTAATTGCAACATTAGAAAACACTACATTCATCAACACCAAATATCAAATGAGAATAAGATCTGTAACTTCATGAGATATAGTACCTATTTTTTAGGCATTTAAATTATATAGTAAAGTTGGTTAAAATTTTGTAAACTTTTTTGTATAATAATACAAAATTAATATAGACATAAGCATCCAGGCAGAACACATTTTCATGGGTTTAACCTTTCTTATCTCCTAGAAAAACATTCTTCTATTTAAAGTCTTGTATCTCTTTATTCTATCCCTACTTAATAACCAAAGTGACCCTAATAATCCATCAGCTAAAAAGCACTTTCATCCCACCAGGCAAAAACCAAATAATACCAATAATGACACATAAAAAAACTTCTCATGAAGCCTGATATATTTTTATCAGTTAAAGCTAGCTTACGCAGTCTCTTCCAAATACGTTCTAAAACAGACATGTGCGAATAAGGTCTTAGAACTTAAGACTTCAGTAACTTTTATAAGAACATTACCACCAAAACAAGAATATAAATGTGATGTTAACAAAATATCAGGAGCTCTAAAATAAATTCAACAGGAAAAAAAAAAGAAAAGGACTATGAATAGACTACATATTTAGTCACTTACAGTAACAATTATCCTCCAGAAAGTGATAATTATTTTTTTCAGAAACAAGGTTAAATTCAACTTACATATTTCTGCTTTTAAAATATAATTTCAAACTTACAAGGCTTTAGAGATGATGTACAAATGCTCAGAGCCCTAAAGACCAGTATCTAATAGTAACCATATCCTATTTAATAAACAAGGCAAAAAATCTGATAAGGAAAGCCTAGACTTCAGGGTCATGCAGATGGCCCAGCTGGCTGAAAGAGCTAAACCTAGTGCTCAACTCATCTCAGTTCTGGGTCAGTGTTTTCTCCATTACCTCACAAGTGGAACACATTTCTTGGCTAGGCAGCTGTTTCAAGTCCTGTCTGGAAACTGGCAGGGTAGAAATTAACATAAACAAAATCCAAAGCTTTGGCAGAAGTTCTCTCCAATTATTAGAAACCTACATATAAAGCTATTCTTAGATATTTCCTCAATTTCACCTCCAAAATGAGTTTTAGCTCTTGTATTTAAAAAAAATTAAAAAGGAGCAACCATTTTATTAAGTTCTTCCTAGCTGCCACATATGGTGCTAAACATATGATATACATTATCTCAATCATGAATTACCCTATGAAACATGTAGTTATATGACAGTAGCCCCCCACTCCATCTGTGGGCAACAGTTTCACTTTCTGTGGTTTAAACTGCCCACAGTCAACTGTGGTCTGAAAATATTAAATAGAAAACTCCAGAAATAAACAATTCATAAGTTTAAATTGCATGGCATTCTAAATAACATGATGAAATTTTGTATTGTCCAGGCCAGGATGGGATACATACCCCTTGTTCAGCTTATCCACACTGCATACACTACCCACCCATTAGTCACTTAGTAACTGTCTCAGTTATCAGATCCACTGTCTTGGTATCGCTGTGCCTGTATTCAGGCAACCTTTATTTTACTAAATAATGGCCCCAAAGCCATTTACATTGCTTTTGTTACAGTATATTGTCATAATTGCTCTATTTTGCTATTAGTTATTATTGTTAATCTTTTAGTGAGTCTAATTTGTAAATTAAATTTTATCATACATTACATAGGTATAGGAAAAAACAGTACAATTGACAAACAACACAAGTTTGAACTGCATGGGTCCACCTGTATGTGGATTTTTAAAAAATAAATACTGTAAATGTATTTGCTCTTCATTATGATTCTTAACATTTTGTTTTCCCTAGCTTTATTATAAGAATACAGTATATAATATACACATTAAAATATGTGTTAATCGATTATTTATGTTATTGTTAAGGCTTCTGGTCAATAGTAGACTGTTAGTAAAGTTTTTGGCGACTCAAAAGTTATGCTTAAATTTTCAACTGTGCAGGAAGGAGGAAGGATTGTGTTGTTCAAGGGTGGCTGTATAGCATATAGGGCTCAGTACTACCAGTGTTTTCAGGCATCCAGTGGGGGAACATATCCTCTGCAGAAAAAGGGGGATTACTGTACTTCTATTTTACAAATGAGGATATAGTGATAAGGGGATTAAATAATTTGCTCAACATTCCTAGGTAATGGTTAGGATCAGAATTTAAATGCTTTAAAAATAAACTTTTAAAACTACACAGCCAATACCTATGGGTAATACCAATATCTCCCAAAACTTTGTACCATGGGGCTCCCAAAACTTTGTACCATGGGGGACTAGTTCTCTTTACAATCCACACACAGATGTTTTAAATATATACTAGGTTGTGAACTGAACAATGGCAGGCACTGTGTCTGGCTCGCCAGTGCCCTGCTAGCTTCTAGTATACTGCCTGGCACCTGGTAGAGGCATGTATTAAGTACTTGTTAAATATCTGAATGAATGAGTTATGTCTGAAGAAATATTCTAAGCTTCTCACCACAACCCTATGAGGTATTATAATTATTCTTATTTTACAGTGAGGAAACTAAAACAGAGAAATTCAGTAACTTGCTTTGGGTCCTTCAAGATAGTTAACAGGTAAAACCAGAATAAAAGCTCAGCTAATCTAGCCTGGGTCTTAAACACATGCAACACTCACAGTACTGTGAACTTGGTGCTCAAACACTGTAGGAGTATTCCACAGTTCTTCATATTCAATGAATAGAACTTTAGCATTTCATCACCCCATACAGAGCCCACAGTATATAAATGCCTATTTCTTAACATTTTTTAAGTTATTTTTTGCCTTCTAGATGATTTTGTTAAAAATATTCAAAGAAAAGGCTAAAATAAATTTTTTCAACGGTTTCCGTCACACAAACCACCTAAGTTTTTCTAATTCTACTGGGAAGAAAGTATGATAATTTCCTGAGTACTAAGATCACTGCTAAAAATATAAATATTTTAATACATCATTTATAATAAACTTAATTCATTCCAATTGTGCCAAAACACCACACAATCTGAACTTTTAAAGTATAAATAAATAATAATATTTAAAACTGTATCTTGTCAATAAATATTGACGACAATATTAACGACAGTGGGTCTTAGAAAGTAGTTTAAGAAAACCTGTAATATTCTCAAAATGGCATTGATTTCTAATATTAAAAATTTTAGAACAAAAGTTATAATTCTTAATTTATGCCAAAAGTATAATAGTTGAGTTAAAATTATTATAAAAGTGGCCCTGGCCAGGTAGCTCAGTTGATTAGGGTTTTGTCTTGATACACAAGTTTGTGGGTTCAATCTGTGGTCAGAACACATACAAGAAGCAAGCAATGAATGCATAAATATGTGAAACAACAAATCGATGTTTCTTTCTTTCCCCTCACCCTTCCTCTGTCTCTCAAATCAATCAATACATTTTAAAAAAATTACTCTAAAAGCACAAGGAGAGTTATTCCAAAATTTATTTCAATTTTGCAAAAAGCTGTGGGAACTTTTTTTCAATAGAACTCTTGCAAATTTGTTTTAAAAATTGAGGTGCACCGTAGCCAGTGTGGCTCAGTTGGTTGGAGGATCATCCCATAGACCAAAAGTAGCTGGTTCGATTCCCAGCCAGGGCACATACCCAGGTTGCAGGTTCAATCCCTGTTGAGGCTTGTTCAAGAAGGCAACCAATCGGTATTTCTCTCTCTCTCTCTCTTTCTCTCTCCCTTCCTCTCTCTCTTAAAGCAATGAAAACAAAAATATCCTCAGGTAAGGTTAAAAAAAAAATCCAAAAACCCTGAGGTGCACAGGTTAAAGTAGATGTGAGCTTCAAAAAACTAGAGCCTGGAACTTTACTTCTGCTCCCCTAGGTTCCCTATCTCAACTACAAGGCTGCCTCTTGGAATATGAAGGGTCCACGAAAGCACAATTTTGAAAAGCAGTACGGTAAATAATTCCAGCTGACAGGAAATTCTGGAAACACAAAAACAAACCACTTACAATACAGTGAGGTTGAACATATGCAATGCTCGTAAGTTTGGTAGACATTCTCAGAGTTATTTTCTTCTTCCTTTTACAATTACTTACAAAGACCGTTGACTTTTAGTACACACTGGTGAAGAAATGTGTTACAGTGTAGTGGGCATAGGAACAACAAATAGAAAGTAAACAAATAAACAAGAAGAAACTCCTTATAATTTGTAATAAGTGCTATAAAAAAAGAAACTGGGTATAGATCATAAGAGAATAATGGAGGTTAGTGGTGGGGAAACAGGACTTCTCAGAGGAAGATTCCACAAAAGAGGGATAGGTCTGATAAGACCTGGCAGCAGAGATGATTTTTTTTCTTTTTAATTTTTTACTGTGGAAATTATTTCAAATGTAAATAAAATAGTAAAGCAAATCCCCGTATACCATAATCCACTCACAGACTATATATCATTTTATCTATATTCATACCCTCTCCTCCCACCTTAACTGGGATTATTTTGAAGTAAATCCCTATTACATGATTTCATCTATAAATATTTCAGTATATATCTCTAAAACATAACCAGGGTATCTTTTCTCTGACCACAAAATAAATTAGTGATCAACAACAATAAATTATCTAGAAAGACTCACATATCTAAAAATTAAACAATACATTTCTAAATAATTCATGATAAAAGATAAAAAATCACAAAGAAAATTTGAAACATTTTGTACTAAATAATCATTAAAATACAATAAAATTTTTGAAATGTAAGTAAAACACAACTTAAATTCATAGTTTTCATTTGTTATATAAGAAAATAGTGTAAAAATGAACGACCGAAGCTTCCACATTGAGAAAATAAAAAAGAAATGTAAGCCAAAAATAAGCAAAAGAAAAGAAATAATAAAGGTAAGACAGAAATCTATGATATAGACAGAAGACACAAATTACCAAACCTGCAATGAAACACGGATATCACTACTGAAGCTACAGATGTGAAAAGATAATAAGGGACTACCTATGTACAACATTACGCTAGTAAATTCAACAACTTAAATAAAATGGATAAATTATGTAAAAATACAACTCATCAAACACAAGATGAAATATAAAATCTGAGGAGCTCCATATCTATTAAGAACATAATATTGGTTGGTGAATAATATCAAGCATTTACCAATCATATAGAAATTCTGTCAGAAAATAGAGAATAGAAAAATGTTCCCTAACTTGTTTCGTGAAGGCAGTATAATATTTATACCAAAGACAAAGACATTACAAGAAAGACAATTAGACTAATATCCTTCAAACTCAAAGAGTTAGAACTCCTTAACAACACAAAAAGCATTTGATAAAACTCGAGACCATTTATGAAAACACAGAAGCAACATCCTAAGCCTGACTAATGGCTGACCATCTATACAAAGCCTATAGTTAGCATTTTATTTGATGGTGAAACACTAAAAAACACTTGCCCCCAAGAATGGAAAAAGTCACAGAGGACCACTCTCATTACTATTCAACACTGTACAAAAGGCCCTAGCCAGTGCAATAAAAAAAGAAAAAAAATTAAAAGACTAAAAATGGAAAGAAGTAAAACTATTTTTATTCACAGATGACATAATTACTTATGTAGAAAATCCCAAGATATCACCAAACCTACCAGTGAATTTAGTTTCATAATATACACGGGTGGGCAGAGGTAGGTTATAGTTGTGAGTATACAAAACAAGTTTATTCTTGTATCATTATTATTATATTATTTCCATATAAACTGTACACATACTTCTGCCCACCTCGTATATAAATATTTATATAATATTAAAATATATTATAAATATAATATTAAAAATCAATTCTATTACTGAATACAGAAGCAAACAAATGGAAAATTAATATTTTAAAATAATTCCACATACCATAGTGTCAGAAAACATGAAGTGCTTAGGAATGAATTTAACAAAACTAAAAAACATTGAAAGAAATAAAAAAAATCTTAAAAGAAGGAAGCTGTGTGTTTTTTATATTCATGGCTTGCAAGTTTCAATATTATTAGGATGTCAATTGTTTGAATTGATCCAAATCATAGTCCCAGCAAAGATTTTTTAGAATTACAAACTGACTAGCTGATTAAAAATTTAATGTAATAATGCAAAGGTCAAACAATCCTGAAACAGAAGTATAAAGCTGGTGGCTTTATATGACCTTATTTCAAGTCTTGCTATAATCTAGTATTGGCATAATGATAAAAAAAGAGATAAATTGAACAAAATAGAGCCCAGAAATGGTCCCACACTTACAAAGCCATTTAGTTTTCTACAGATACCAAAGCAACTCAACAGGAATAAACTTTTCAAAAAACAATTGTATATTCATATGGAATGAGGGGAAGAGAACCTCAAATTCTATATCATATCACAAACTAAATTTAATCATAGGCTAGAAAGTAAAACTAAAACTATATAAGCTTTTAAACAGAGAAATACCGTCACAATCAGAGGGTCGATAAAGATTTATTCAGCCAGACACAAAAAATAATAGTTATAAAAGGAAAAATTTGCAAATTAGATTTCATCAAAGTTAAAAATCTCTGTTCATCTTAGGTTGAATAACCACAATCAAGCACATTAAAATAAGCTTTCGTAGTCCTTTCTGTGCTTAAACTGAATTTACAGTTATCAACAAACATAAAGAATGTCTGTTCCTGTAATCAATGGAATTTTGTTTGTTTTAAAAACTTTTGGTTGAAATATAATAAACATAGAGAAAAGCACTGAACAGTTAAGTGCACAGCTCAGTGAGTTTTCACATATTAAACCCATATAATCAAACTCAGAGTAAGAGCAAGGAAACAGAACATTACTAGCATTCTGAAAACTACCTTGTCTTTACTTTTTGCCATTCCCTGTTGCCTCCAAAAGTAATTACTATCATGACTTCTAATAGCACTATCATAGTTCAATGAATTTTAATTCTTTAAAACTGATTAGATTATATAGACTAGCAGATGTTAAAGAACTGACAGTTAATGTACAGAGATTTTGCCTCAGGATTCAAAAGTTTAAAAAATTCATCAATTAAATAAAATACTATTTCCAATCTGGTATACCTTTGGTTAAGAATGCCCTCCATCCCATCCCAGTCTTCCTGCATGTTAGTAATTCTTACATGTCCTCCAAAACTAGAACCTTCCTTGGCTCTTTAGGTTAGGGGTATACTCTTCCATTCTCTATACGCTTCTGTCATAGTCCTTGGCACACTGTTATTATTATAAGATTTATTAGTCTCTTCCCTTATCAGCATATTATTACTTATGGCCATGGAGCTGTTCTGTTTCTTTACTTCTACCTACTCTACTTTCTGTCATTATGATACACAACAAATGACTGCTAGTTAAAACCCCTATGGTATAGAATCTGTTAAATGAGCAAAATTATTTAAATTAATATTAATTCAAAAAATTTATATTAAAGCCAGAAAAGACAAATTTGGCCCTATTGTTTTACAATACTAAAAACTAAGGTAAAAATCTCATGGGCGTAATACTCAGTTTATTGTACAAATAACTATTTAGTAATGGATTAACATAAAGAATATCTTTCTTGGAAATTAAAATGAGATTCTAATACTATGTGGGAAGCTGTGCTTCCAAAAGAAAAAGGAATATATTTTTACATACTCAAATAAGTAGACATACACAGTAAAAATCAAATAACACAATCTCATTTTAAGTTCATATAAATAACAATCTCATTAAACTTGAAATATTAATTTTATATGACTATACCATTTTTATTACACTAGATGAAATAATAAGAACTGAACCCTTAATTATTTAGTGACATTTACTGGGAAAATACACATTTATATAAACAGCTGAGATTGATTTAATCCCAGTAAAATGAAGTTGTACGGTATTTTTGTTAGATCTACATGTCACCTTTACCTCTCTTTTAAAAAGCGAATATATTTTTTATAGATAGTTGATATGAAAATATTAATTTTCAATTAATGTGCATATGTGAAAAACACAATTCAGAGACTTACATAACTGACTCTGTAAGTCAGTTGGTAATAATGATGATGTTAAAAAGAGCTTCACTTACTGCTATTTCTCTACATGCCGACATAGAGATCCCGGTTCCTTCTATTTGTTTTAAAGCATAGTCTTTATCATCTTTCCTGTAAAAAAACAAAGTTATTTTAATATACAGGTAAATATAAATTTATGTACATTTTTAATAAAATAAAATATAAATAAATATAATCCTATATTTAATATATATTTGATACCTCTCACATATATTCACAATGTCACAGAGGAAAAACTTTTTATACAATCTAATCCAATCCCATTATTTTATGGGATTAAAAGGAATAAGATTGTCCAAGGCTACACAGTTACTTAGAGAAGACAGTGGAGTTTCTGACTTCCAGTAATAGGTTCTTTCCACTCTAGTATGTACAATACACACACACACATAAAATAAAATTTGCTTTCTAAAACCCATTCACATATTAATGGATAAAAAAAAAAAAGAAATGCATCATTAAAGTACAAAATGGTTATAATTTAAAACATGGCATAGTCCTCACTTCCCCAGACACCTTCAAAGAGATTCACACAACATGTACATATTAAGCACTTACTATGTAATCCAGAACTGACTAGATACTGGAATACAACAGAGTTCCTTCTTTTAAGCTTTCTATGTCTACTGGACTAGATAAAAACTAATCTACCACAATTTAAAAAAATGGTAAGTACTATGATAGGGCCACAGAGAGTGTGTAAGTTAAGAGGGGAAACAATGTGAAGGATTATGAGGTAAAAGATAAGCATTTAAGGAAAAAAGAAACATATAATGAACAACTGAAATGAAGGCAGGGGATATAACTAGGAATCAGAACATAAAAGTCTTTTTACTCTAAGAACAACAGGAAGCACTTCATTAAAGAATTTTTAACAAGAGAATATTAATTTTATTTTATTAGGGGAAAATATCTTCAACTGTCTTTTGAATGCTTACGGGGAGTGAAAGACAAATACCATATGATCTCACCTATAAGTCGAACCTAAGTAACAAAATAAACAAGCACCAAAAATATAAGCAGCAACATTGAAAGAAAAAAGAAACTGACAGTAACAAGAGGGAAGGAGGGAGGGGGTAACAAGGAAAAGAAGGGGAAGGGTCAAATCAAGGAACACGTATAAAGGGCCCATGGACAAAGCCAAAGTGGGGAAGGATTGAGGGTGGGAGGTGGGGGTGGCTGGGGCAGGGGAAAGTGGTGGTGGGAAAATGGAGACAAATGTATTTGAACAATAAAAAAAATTATAAAAAAATTTAACAAAAGAAAGGAGGCAGAGAGACCAATTAAAAGTAAACAGGATTAAAATTTCTCAGGTGAGGGGTAATGGTGGCTACTACAGAATGGTGGTTGCTATAGACAGTACATAGGACAGATGTAAAGTAAAACCAGTAGTACTTGGTGATTAAATATTGGAGAAAAGAAAGAAGGAAGAGTCAAAGAAAATCATTTCTGCCTTGGATTATAGGTTATTGACAACATTATGCACTGGAATAAGAAACACAGCAGGAAGAAATGGGAAGATAATCATTCCATTTTGTGTAAGTTGAATTTGGGACACCTATGTGAGGATGGCAAGCTGAATAAACACATCTAAAGCTCAAGAGAAAGCCGAAGACACCAATTTATTGTAATCAGCATATACACAGTAATCCAAGACATGAGAGTAGATGAGATGAGACCAAAGAGAAGGACCAGCAAGAAAAAGATTTTCAAAAGGAGCAGAAAGAAGCCCTGGCTAGGTGGCTGAGTTGGCTGGAATGTCATCCCGTGCACCAAAAGACTGTCGGTTCAATCCTTGGTAGGGGCGCATACAAGAGGCAACCAATTGATATTTCCCTCCTTGCCCCCCTACTCCTTACTCTAAAAAAAAAATCAATAAACATATCTTCAGATGAGGATTTAAGAAAGAGGGACAGAAAGAAAGTAGTATCAAAAGCTGCAGTGATGTCTAATAAAAGGCGGACTAAGAAGAGGCCACTGAATTTAGCAATGATGAAGTCATTACTGGATCGTGGATGAGGCTAAAATTGTTGCAGTGACATAGTGGCAGAATCTATAGTGCAGAAGACTAAGGAATGAATGGGGCATAAGTAAATTGAGACAATAAATGTAGATAATTCTTTGAATGAGAGAAAATAATGCAACAGCTGGAATAATATATGAAGTTAAAGAATGACCTTTTTTTTTTTTAAGATGGAAGAAACTTGAGTATGTTAAGGACTAAAAGGAAGAACCCAGAGGAGAAAAAGCTGTCCATGCAGGAAAGAAAAAAATTAAGAGAAGAAAGACTGAAACACTGAGGAGAAATTAAGATTCACTACAAGAAAGAAATATTTCCATCATAATGGAAGAGAGATGACAGAGGAAAGGATAGATACAGGTGCAAAACAGTTTGTTCAGAAGTGGAAAACTGGGAGAGTTCTCGTTTTAATGGTTTTCAGGTTTTTTGATGTTGGAAATGAGGTCACAGACTAAAAGAAAGACAGGGATGATATATAGATCTGAATAGAGTGAATGAGCAAATAAATAACTCCTTATAAAATCAATTCATTTCACTTCATTTAATACTTTATTATTTTAAATGATTATTCAAACCTACATGGCTTTATCTTTGTTTTTACAACATGCTTTACACCTGAACCTTACTTGGGAAAACAAATCACAACTATATTATTTTTCTGGAAAAGATTTTTTTTCAAGACAATCAGTTTTTAATACACTTTCTAATAAAGCACCATTGGCATTTGTATTAAAAATACAGTAACAATATCTATATTTGATGTTCACTAAGTCTGAATGAGTTCTGAAAGACTTAAAGAATTTAAAGAGGGTGGCACAAAAGTAAAACAAAATTGGGATCAAAATAAAAGTCTACTAGACACTTTCACAGACGTGGTATTAATTTTAACCAGATGGTTAACCCAGGGATAAAACAGATTCTTGTTTTATCTTTTTAGAGCCCTCTATAGAGAAAGTGGTGGAAAAGGAAATCAATTAAACCAAAGATTTACTCATTTACTTCTTTAATAACTCCAACTTTCTCTCATTTAAAAATGGCCAAATTGCTATTTGAAAATTTCTTCTCAATGAACTAAAAAAATCTAATCTGCAATCAGTCCTCCCCCCATCCCAACTAATTACATGTTTTATATTTTATAAAAATAAGTTACCAGAAAGAAAGGTAATAGAAAAATATAAAATACTTTAAAAAGATGTTTGATTATCCAAAGGCAATCTCCATTTAAATATCACCCAGCACTATTGCCACCAAAATACAGTAGTGCTTTGTGGTTTACAAAGCACATTTATTTATCTATCCATCCACATACTCATTTTTTAGTAAAAAAGCATAGTGGAGATGAAAAAAATTTGTTCCCTAGTTTCTGTAATGATCCTGTAGTCAGATTATATAAATAAATAACTGCACCACTGTGTTCTAAATACTATAAATAGAAGGGCTGATCAACTATTCCTTGAAGGGTTGAAGCAAGATGAAAGAAAGCTTCAGAAAGAGTCTACTTAAGCAGAGATTCTTAAGACTACAGAAGTTTGTTAGAAAAGGAGGGAGGGGGTAGGGAGAAAAATCAGTTAATACAAGACATCCCAGGAAGTGGGAAAAGCATGAACAAAAAAACAAAAACAAAAACAGTGAGTTTGCCATGCTCAAAGAATAGCCAAGAGTAGCAGTAGCAGTTTATTACTGAAACATGCGGACAGCCCTGAGGATTAATGAAATTTTAGAAACAGGCAGGGGTAATATGGGAGGGGGTCTTTCATGCCAGCTGTCTCCAAAAAGGAGTGAAGGGAGTGTACAAAACAAATGAGTACAACAAGAAAATATCACATTAAAAAAAAAAAAAAAGATGAGAGAAAGCATGTTATGTAAGAAACCAAAAAGACGATGGACCCCGTGATGAACATCTGAAGGATTGGATAAAAAAAGATGAAGGGATTAATATGTATTACAGATTGGCAGTTACAAAATAGGGCATGTAAAGTACAGCATACAGAATATAGTCAATAACATTGTAATAATTATATATGGTGCCAGGTGGGTGCTGGAATTATCAGGGAACAGTTTGTAAAGTATATGATTGTCTAACCACACCTGAAACTAATACAATATATTGACTGTAAATTGTAATTGAAAAATAAAATGTAAATTAAAAAAGAAGTTACTGAAGTTTCATAATAATATAACTTTTTGTCTTTTATTTTTATCTACTGCTATATCTCTAGTCTCTAGCTTGGCATGTGGTAGGGTACTCAATAATTTTTTTTTTTTTTAAAGAAAGAAAATATAAAATGGCTATAGAGGAATGGCTAAAAACCAAGTCGTGTTTTGGTAAAATAGAGTACTGGACAAACGTATCAAATTTCACATCTCTCCAAAAAACCTACTAAAACTAAGATAAAGGGAATTTTTTAAAAACATAAAGATGAAAAATGGGAGAGAAGATAGCATAAAAATTTGGAAACTAGAAAGTAAGTGGACAAACAGTAGCTAATGATTAAGAGAATTAAAAAAAACTAAAAAATTGACAGTGAAGAGAGAGGAAAACCAATTAGATTTACACAGCAAAAGCCTTCAAAAGCGGAGAAATGTTGAGTATGAACTAACTCTGGAACTAGAATTGGCCAGATGAAAAGATAAAGATGTAGAGATATCCTAGAAAACGGAACAATAAAACAAAATAAATGTGAAAGAAAAAATAGAAAAATTAGAAAATCAGTTCATGAAACCCAATATTCAAATAATGAGGAATTCCAGAAAAAAAGAACAGAGAAAGAAGACATAAAGTAACTCAAAGAAACTTCTCAAACTGAAGAGGAGGATTTGGAAAACTGGAAGAGTCGAAAAAGTTCCCAATACAAATGGATGAAAATAGACCCACACAATATTTAGACATTTCAGAAAAGTGCAGACAAGCAGATTTTTACAAGCTCCCAGTGGGGCGGTAACAGGCATATTACATAGCCACGAGGAAAAAGAAAATCCTGTCATTTGTGTCAACATGAATGGACCTTGAGAGCGTTATGTGAGGTGAAATAAATCATATAGAAAGACAAGTACTATATATCACTGATGTATGTAATCTAAAAAAAAAAGAAAGCCAAACTTGTAAAACAGAGATTGGTGGTTACCACAGGCTGGGGCATGGAAGAACTGGGGAAATATTGTTTAAGGGTATAAACTTGCCTTTAGTTGATAAATAAGTCCTGAAAATTTAATGTACAGCATAGCATAAACAACAATACTATATTATAAACTTCAAAGTTGCTAAATGACAGTATCTTAAATGTTCCCACCATAAACACACAAGAAAATAATCACGTGACATGATAGAGATGTTAGCCAACAGTGCGATGGTAATCATACTGCAATATATAAATTTATCAAGCTGATACACTGTACACCTTATACTTGCACATTATGTCAATTGTATCTCGATAAAAATAATTTTAAAAAGAGAAAGGATCAGGAATCAGGATGCCTTTGTACTTCTCAACAGTACTTTTGGAAGCCGGAATTTCTAAACTAGCTCTGCTCTGTATACAATCATGAAATATTGATTCCATTGTCAACAGCTGTAGTGTGGAGTTTAAGCTCTGTGTAAGAGTCTGTTCTGGAGGATTACATGGTCAGCTGCTACAACAGGACACGTTACGGAATAGTCAGCCAAATCAAGGAACATGCACCAGAATGTAAATTAGTGCACTGCTTCCTTCATGGAAAATGTCATTCTTTAGTGGGTAAAAAACAGCTCAATTAGTGCTCAGTTATGTAGTAAAAACTGTAAATTACATAAAGGCTAAAGTGTTAAATTTAAGATTTAATTATCTTTATTGTGCGATAATTTGGAAGATCATAAGCAACTGTTACTGTATGAGGAGATACAATAGTTTGAGGGGAAAAGGTCTGTGAAAATGCTGGATTATAGAAGGAAATCTCAGTGATTATGCAAGATAACAAACCAGTCTGGACCCGATGCTATAACAATGTGAACTGAACAGCCTAACTTATTTTAGTGTGATACCTTTGGTATTTTTAATGATGTTAATATCTTGAACTAGGAAAAAGAAGTCTTAAATATATTACAGGACTTTAATAAATTTTAACTCATTTTTAATAAAATGTATTTATTCTATAAGATTAAAGGTCCTAATAACTATTGTTTTTATTGCTGCATTTTCAAGTATTGCCTGGAACTATTTCAGACCTTCAGATACCATGACTAAGGTTCATGTATTATATTATTTAAAATTCTTCTTAATTTTGCTATTTGTGAATTAGGTCCCAAAGTCAAAATAATAAAACTGACAAGAAGTCTTTAACACCTAAAATATCTTTTAATTTCCTACCATAAAAACTCTGTTCTCTCCAAATTCATTTATATGACAAATCAAAAAATTCAGTCTTTATACATCAGGTAAATGCAAATAAAATGCATTAGTGTATGTATATTCAGTGATTGTATACTTTAAGAAGTAGCAGACTCATGTTCATATACAAAAACTGACACAATAACTGTTTTAAATTGATTTTTGGTTCTAGGTGTTAATATTCCTGTCAATCAGGTACAGGTATAGTACAGTTGATGGTAAAATCAAAAGGCCATGCAGGTTTGTTCAAGTTCTCACTGTTCACACTATGTTCTAACTCCCTGAGTAATCACTGACTGAATCCTTATAAATTAATTTTGCGCTATACTTCAATAGAAGAGCCATTCTCTTCTATTCCAATAATTCTGGTTAACACAGTAATTTTCCTGAACTGTTTCACCTTCTCTCTGATAGAAAAAACTTTCTTTCTTGTTAGATAACCAGCTCAAAACGCTCTTAGATTAGGTGACTATTTTTGAAGCATCATTAGGAGAAGACTGCACTTGAACCCATGGAAATGACCTTGCCTCATTCTGTTAAGAATTAAAACAGCAGTGAAACTCCTTGGATCCACAGCTCTCAATTACAGTGACACAATACATCATCAAATTACTGGAAGACTCTTCCAGCCAGAGACCTCAAACCAAAGATTCCTAGGAATCCTCCAGAAGATGATTTAAGAGAATGACAAACCTTCTCCCAAATACCATCAAATCAAGCAGCACGATCAAGCTTCCACTCAGGTGCCATGGACAAGATCTAAATGGCCAGAACCAACGATTATCATGCTTTAATCTGCATCCTCTTATTTTTTCCCCAAACTTTTCTCTTCCTTTTCTGCTGGTTTAAACTTCTGAATTATTAACAGACACCTGTTATCTCTAAAAACGATACACAGAATACTGTTCTTTGCATCCCCTAGTCACTCCCTGTATAAGTCCAATACCTGGTTACAATTTGCTCATGAGTTCACTAAAATATGTTGAGATTATAGCCACTTTCTTTTAGTTGCAACTCAGCTCACTCTAGTTCTGGGCAATTACACTCAACTTCCAAGAAACTCTTTAAACAGTAAACTAAAAATAGTAAATAGGACAGACAGCCCCTTTGATGTCAAACCTAGGAAAGTTTCTGTCTACACCAAAACCACACTTGAGACCTTGGCTCTTGCCTTTAGAAGAAGATTAAAACTCTGTTACCAATCTCTCGCCATTTGTCAGTGTTACAGCGCTTAAATATGATCTCTACAGTTTTAAGTGTACACAGCCACTTTTCTTCAGATGATTCAATCACTAACCTTACAACAACAAAAAGTACGCATAAGAACTGACTTCGGTTCAACAATAGACGAGGTTTTCTGAATAGTCTCCTGATCAATGGAATTCTGGCAACACTGAAGATCTGGATTTCATAGAACAATAATCCCGAATGGCTGAACCTGGCCAAAAAGAGGGACTGAGAAATGGAAAATAAGCCCCATTGATAATCAGATTATAATATCCCTAACAGATGAGTAGAAAGGCTAAGAGAAAGGAAAATAGGGAATAAAGTTTTTCCCAAGGCCATACCACAGCTACAAAATGACTAATTTTTTTTCCCCCCGAGTACAGTATTCTTACCAAGGAGCCCCAGCTCTGCTTCATTCCTCCTACTCTTGAACAGAATGCTAACATAATTCACCAAACTGACCTCACTTTATGGCAATATCCAATCCAGACTACTTTCCTACTCTTTCCTTAGAATCATTCAGCCCAAGCTTATACCTTATGGAGCCCCTACCCATTTCCTCTTACTAAAGACACCTCACAGTGCCTAGGTAGGTGTGTTCTCCCTTTACAATAGGCTAATAAACTTTGATTATAGGTACATTCATGGTGGCCTTTATCATTAAACCCAGGCTTAATTGTCTAGGCTTTGTTTTTCCATTTCTAGAGCACAGGCAGAGTAGATTTAGTAAAGTTCTTAAGAACCCTAGGATTTTCAGAATGGCAAATGAGCGTAAGCTTCAACTTAAGGTCACCAGCTGCAATAGCCCCTAATAACAGAGCAGCCCAGCCTTTGAGGCTTTGAAGCCAGACACTGATTTCTCTTCTCTAGCTATGAAAGTCCTAGATGGCACCTTCTTCCATATAAGGCTGTTTTGTCTACATTGAAAATCTAATCATCTTAGTTGGATCTTCTGGATCACTTGCTGAAGCTTCTACATCAGCACACGCAGCTCTATGTTATAAAGATGACTTCTTTCCTTAAACCTCACAAACCAGCCTCGGCTAGTTTCAAACTTTTCTTCTGCAGCTTCCTCACCTCTCTCAGCCTTCATAGAATTTAAGACAGGGTCTAGCTCTGGTTTAGGTTTTGGTTTAAGAGAATATTGTGGCTGGCTGGAGGTGTCCAGACCACTAAAATTTTTTCCGTATCAGCAATAAGACTGTTTCACTTTCTTATCATTGGTGTGTTCAATGGAATAGAACTTTTAATTTCCTTCAGGAACTTTTCCTTTGCATTCATAACTTGGCTAACTGGTGCTTTCAGCCTAATTCAGCTTTTGAAATGACTTTTTCATTAAGCTTAATCACTTCTAGCTTTTGATCTAAAGTGAGAGACGAGATACGTGACTCTTCCTTTCACTTAAAACACTTAAAATCCATTTCAGGGTTATTAATTAGCCTAATTTCAATATTGCTGTGTCTCAGGGAATAGGATGGCTTGAGGGAAGAGAGAGAGAGAGGGGAGAGAGAGAGAGAGAGAGAGATGGAACAGCCAGTCAGTACTGGCTGCTCACGCGTGCACGCTCTACCCGCCCCCCCCCACCAGTCAGGACACACACATTTGTTAAGTTTGTCATCTGTCAGTGTGGTTCATGGTGCTCCAAAAGAACTAAAATAGTACCATCAAAGATCACTGATTACAGATCACCATAGCAAATATAATAATAATTTTAAAAAGTTCAAAATACTGCAAGAAATACCAAAGCATGACAGAGACAAGAGAGCAAATGCTGTTGGAACAATGACATCAATAGACATGTTCAACTTAAGGTTGCCACAAACCTTCAGTTTGTAAAAAACAAAAAACAAACAAACACAGTAGTAGTCATAACACATTCATTTTTCATATAACTGCCCCAACAGTATCTGTGAAGGGCAATAAAACAAAGTGCCATAAAAACAAAGTATGCCTCTATTCGATGAATAAACAAAGAGCACTGAGACACCTTAAAACAAAAGACAACCTGAAGTTTCAAGTTTAAATTGCAGCATTCACAGACTTGTGATCTTTTAATTATATGAAAATAAAAAACCAGCAAAGTGAAAAAATTCAAATTATGTACAAAAACTATGCTTCAAAGCCAAGAGAAAAAGCACAATGATTATTAGAACTAGACTAATCCCAAATATAAAGGTATTGGAAAAATTTCTAAACAGCTCACAAATTTAGATTATCCTTAACAAACCCTTAATATTTCCAATACATTAGATAAGCTTAGCTAGTAGTAGTACTAAATTGATCTTTTATACTGTTAAAGTAAATTATCCTAAATGAAAACTGTCTTACAAAACAATAGGCTGTATTTTGTAAAACAGTCTGTATCATATAACATGTCAGCTGCCACAATTTTTGTAATTAAATACCTGTACAATTGTTTTTGAGTCAACATCAGGAAAAAAGATCGATTGTGAGAAGGCAGTTATAATGAAAAGTGAATGTGTTATGACTACAGGGCAGGTACTGCAATGCCAAATTTTCCCATAGCATACATCACTGCACTTACAAGACTTAGCTTGGTGACTCTATGGATAACTTTTGTCTCTACTCCTACTATTATAAACTATCTCAAGATTAAAGCACATACATACACCTTATAAACCTGATATCTAAGAACGAGAAAGCCTACATGAAAATCAATTCCATAATTTTATTATCTATCTTGAATTGAAAACAGTGATCTAGATATGAAACAGACCTACAAAGAACTACAAATATATAAGCTATTACATTCTAGTCACTCAGTTCTCTAAACCATATGCCACAGCTACATACTTAGCAGTATTCTAATATTTGGTTTCTTTAAGTTGAATTAAAAGCAATGTATTTAAACTGATGATGTTTAAAGAAACTTGGAAATGGCCTTTGGCTTGTATTTCCTAATTATTATTTTTCAGAATAAACCTATACTAAAAATATGTGTAGGAAGTCTTAGATAAAATTACTTCATAAGACAGCTCCAAAATAAAATGTGAAAGAAAAAAATTAAATAAATAGAAAACTATCTGGTGAATAAGAGGTTAGAATGATGGACACCTATGGTGGATTAGAAAATTAACACCTGCAAAAGCTCTCAGACATATTTTCCCTAAACTTCAAACTCTAGACTACAAAAGAAGGTTGAAGTAAAAGAACGGAAGAGTCCAGAGGGATCTACTTCCAAGCTTAGATGTTCCAAATCATTGCCCTATGCCCACTTTCACCTCCAGCCCTGCTCATCAGATCCTCACAACTTGTGGTTCACCATTTACCAACCTGGAAATTATTTTATTTTTCTCCTTTATTTCACCTATCTTGTCAGTTAGCAGAAACTGTTCTCCAACCAAACTGCAACCCCTTGGGCATACCATTCCCATTTCTGAATTATAACAGCAGGTAACTCAATGGTTCCATACCCCCTCGTCACTCCACTGAGTATTCTTGGCTCCTTTATCAAACATTAGTCAGACATTGGTCATATATTAGTATATATGAGGGTTTGTGTCTGGGCCATCAATTCTATTCTGTCTTTGCATATATTTTTATGCCAGTACCATACAGTTTTGATTACTATAAATTTGCAGTATAGTTTGAAACCAGAGAGCACGATGCCTCCAGCTTTGTTGTTCTCAGAGCTGCATTGCTATTTGGGGTCTTCTGAGATTCCATACAAATTTCAGGATTGTTTGTTTTATTTCTGTAAAAAAAATGCCACTGTAATTTTGATAGGAATTGCACTGAATCTATAGATGACTTTGGGTAGTAGGACACTTTAACATTACTAACTCTTTCAATTCTTGATTTGGAAAGACCTATTTGTGTCTTTAACTTCTTTTTATTAAAGTTTTAAGGGTACAGATCTTTTACCTCCTTGGTTAAATTAATTCCAAAGTATTTTATTGTTTTAGATCTATTTTAAATGAAATTGCTTTAATTTCTTTTTCAGATACTTTGTAGTTAGTGTATAAAAATGCAATTGATTTTTGTGTGTTGATTTTAAATCCTGCAAATTTACTGAATCTGTTGATTAATTTTAAATGTTTTTGTACAGTCTTTAAGATTTTATACATATAAGGTCATATCATCTGCAAACAAAAACAACGTTACTTCTTTCTGAATTGGATGCCTTTTATTTATTTTTATCTCCTAATTACCCTGGCTAGGACTTCCAGTACTGTGTTGAATAGGAGTGATGAGAATGGACACTCTAATCTTAGAGAAAAAGCTTTTACCTTTTCAGCATTTAGTATGATGCTATTTGAAGGGGACACACACACAAAAAATCTGGAATTTATTTATTAAAAAAATGTGTATTTATTCTTACATGTTTAAATTTCAGTCACCTTCAAAGTACTCTCCATTTGATGCAATAAATACCTATAGAGATTTTTTTCCACTGCTCAAAATAGTTTTGAACTTACCAATTCTGATGACTTTTAGTGATTCTGCCTTTTTTTTTTTTTTTTTGTTTCACCTCTTCCACATCAGCAAAACGTTTCCCTTTGAAGACTTTTTTTCATCCAGAGAAACAAAAAAAATTCCTTGCGGTGAGATCAGGTGAATAGGGGTCGGGCACAGGGGTCATGCTGTTTTTAAGTCAAACACTGCTCAACATTCAGCCCAGTGTGGGCAAGTGCACTCATAAATCACTCATCATGAAATGAGTAAACACAGTGAAAGAATCTTCAAAAAAAATTCACTGAAGCTGAACACAGCCTCTCACAACAAGGTCAGCTGGTACACTGATACAGATGGGTTCCTAGGACACTTATCTAGCAGGGGAAGGCCTGTATTACGAAAGGCTCGCCCTCCACAACACAAGTCCACTTTTTTAGGGGTTGTATTTTAGGGATTGTACTATATGTCATATACAGCCTTGCAGTGTCCCTCTGGCTTTGTATCGGTGTAATTCTAGCCTCGGAAAATGAGTTTAGGAGTGTTCTCTACTCTTTAATTTTTTTTGAAAGAGTTTGAGGATTGGTATTAACTCTTTAAATTCACTAGGAAAGCAACCAGTCCTATGCTCTCCTTTGTTGGGAGGCCTTTGATTATTTAATCAATCTCCATACTTGTTCTGGTCTGTTCAGATTTTCTATTTCTTCATAATTCAATCTTGACAGATTTCTAGGAATTTATCCATTTCTTCCAAGTTACCAAATTTGTTGAGATGTAACTGTTCATAATAGTTTCTTAAGATGATATGTATTTCTTTGGTATCAGTTGTAATGTCTCCTCTTGACAATGGATAAAGTACTTCTCATATCATATCACTCTAACCTTGCTTCTGATGTCACATTTCTTTCTCTGTCATTTATATCTCCCCTCTTCCACTTTTAGGATCTTTGTGATTACATTGGGCCCACTCAGATAATCGTCCTATTTTAAGGTCAACTGATTATAAATCTTTCATCAGCAACTTTAGTTCTCCTTTGCCATGTGACAACATACTCAAGGTTCCAGGGGTTAAGACACTGACCTCTTTCATAGACCATTATTCTCCCTCCCACAGAAGGGTACACAAGGAGTTTTAATTTTGTAATGTTTTATCCCTTAAGTAGAGGATAAAAATATTCATAATTTTTTTTATTATGTTTCTTTATATGCCTCGAATATGTTTAAAAGCACTTGATGGGAGATTTTCTTCCAAGGCAAGTTTTTCAAACTTTAATAGAACCCTAAAATTTAATGAGATCACTCAGGAGCAAAGGAGTAAAAGGTGGGAAGTATTGAAGTATCAAAGCCATCGCCCTGCTTCAACCTAAACATCCTCTTTTTATTGCCTTTAAATATTCGACAAAACATTTCATTGGAAAAGAAAATAAACATTCCAATTATTCAAACAAAAAAGGCTGAAAATAAACATTCCAATTATTCAAACAAAAAAGGCAGCAATCTTATTGCAAACTACAATAAGACTATAAGAAACATTATAACAAAATAAAATTAATTTATATGGTACAAATAGTAGATAATTAACAAGCTAACTCAGGATTTAATGCTAGTCAAGAGTTATGTTTAGTCCTAGAAGAAAGCTGAATGATGCCTTTGATAGCCTTGCAGCGTTAAAGAGATAAAACTTAATAGTACAAGGACCACTAAAGTCAGGGAGGAAGAAGGAAAGGGTACTAGGAAATACCTATGCACTTTTGGTTGAGAGTCCAAAGAAAAGTACTCTAAAAATAACATGAATGAGAAGCATACTGATTATTAGGGATACTGAAACTCAGTTTCAAATATCAAACCCTGAAAGCAGATTAATGTAATCCCACACTGTTAGCTCTTTCAGGCGCCACTAAAGTGCTAATTGCTGGAAGAGAAAATCTCCTAGGTATAAAGTTACTTCTAAAGCAAAATTTCAAACACAATATCTAAAATATAATAAAAATAACCAGGCACATTAGGAGATAAGACAATGAACAGAAACTACAAACAATAGAAATCGACTCATAAAAACTCCAGATAGCCTATACAGTTTTTAGCATATAATTTTCAAGATGATAAAAGACTGAGAATTCTGACAGTCTCAAAGCCCAAGAATAGGATACAACAAATTACTGGGGAGAAAAATATGCCAAAACTGAAAAGATAGCTGCATTTAACAACACATGGATGGGTTTAGAAGCAGAGGTGCACAGCAGTAGGGATTATTAATGAACTAGAAGAGATCAGAGGAATATATTCAAAATAAAGAATGAAGTGACAAAATGATGAAAACCATGAAGAAGAGGATATGAGACATAGGTAAGACTGATGAGAAGGACTAACATACATATAATTGGATCCCATCAAGCGAGAATAGAAAGAGATGAGAGAGAGCACAACCAATATTTAAAGACACAATGGCTGAGAATTTTCTAAAACTAATGACAGCAAATTACAAATACAAGAAGCATTATGAATCATAGCAGCATACATAACAAGGGTGTTTTTTAGGTAGAAAGAAAATGATTGAAAAAGAGAGCACAAGAATGTAGACACATTACATACAAAGGAACGGTTAATTGAACTAACAGCTGATTTCTTAACAAAATCAACAGAAAACAAAAGAGTAAGGGGGTCTTTTGCCTTTTCAGAATATTAGTAGTATCTCAGGGTGGGGGAGGGGCAGTATTTATGAGGCTTTTGGGATCTAGTTCAATGGAGGTCTTTCACTGCAGTGGCATGATTGGGATAAGGCAGAGATAACAGTAATATAATGGCAACAGGCAAGAGTTTCAAATGGAGTCTAAAAGAGCAGAGTTTTTGATAAGCTTAGTTGAGGGATGTATTGTCCTGGGAAAGGGGTTATGAGAAGTTTGTTTTTTGGATAAATGTATTTTGGGGACATTCCTGAAACAAACAAGATCATTTGTAACTTCATCTTCCTAGGCAAGAGTCCCTGGAGTAGTAAAGCCATATTAAGTCAAATACTAAAGCCATGTTAATGTAGTCAATGTGTGGTTTTGGATAGTTTTGATTTGGTTCTCAGTCCCTTTCCCACCCCCCACCCCCAATCCTGCCTCGCATTACCATCTAGGAACATGATCAGACCAAATCTTTGTAACTACATGAGGTTTCATGACGAAATAACAAGCTCGGGGAGGGTCCAAGGGTCAGTTGAACCTTTGTAAAAATCAGAGTTTCTTACAAAGAAACTGTGCAGCAGCATTTAATACTCTGGAGTTTACACACTTAAAGCACTACAACAAATATTCTAAGAAAAGGATTACAAATGGAGTCTGCAGTATACTTAAAAAGTTTTTAATTTTTTAAGTTGTACTTGACGTACAATATTATATTACTTTCAGGTGTACAACATAGTGATTCAACATTTATATACTTTTGAGGTTATAACCACAGTAAGTCTAGTAACCATCTGTTAGCATACATAGTTATTATGTTAATGACTATATTTCCTATGCTTTACATTACATCCCCGTGACTTATTCTATAACTTGAAGTTTGCATTCTTAATCCCCTTTCTCCTTTTCTGCCCACCCCCTACATCACTGCCCCTGGCAACCATCAGTTTGTTCTCCGTATATATCTATGAGTTTGTTTCATTTTCTTTGTTCATTTGTTTTGTTGTTAGATTCTGCATATATGTGGACTTACACAGTATTTGACTTTCTCTGACTTATGTTGCTTAGCATAATACTCTCTAGGTCTATCCTGCAGCCTGCTTCTAAGCCAGGATCCAGGAGTGCCAAAACTATGCTAAGAAAATAGATCCCACTTTATTTAAAGAGCCTGCAAAACCAAATGTGGGGTTATTGGCAAAATTATCAATTCTGTGATTATTTTCTTTGCTTCACCAGTCTTTTTAGTAATAGTAAAGATCCCAGAAAGGATTGAAGGGTTGTAAGCATGACATCTCCCCCTATACCAGATCAATATTATATCTAAAGTATCTCTTTCCTGAACTACTACCTGTTTACACAGACTCTTGGATGAAGAATTCTTTTGGTCGTGTTTGCACTGTCTAGTTCCACTACTATTCTCTGAACCTTGGTATGTAAAATTCTTCTTACTTAATGAGCCTCTTGTAAAGCTGGAAGTGTAGAAGCTTGATGTGAGAATGAAACAATTCAGAATCCCTTTAAGTGGTTGGGGACTTAGATTCTCAGACTGTTTCCAAGTGAGGAAACTGATGGGCCAAAATGGATTCTGGGAGACATCAGGAATTATCCTGAAAAGAGTCATCAGTTTACAAAGGTTACATACCAATCCCTGACTAGTTGGCAGGTAGTAGCCAATAGACTTTTATGCCACAAATTTAGTATCAGTCTTTAGGAGCCACCTGATTATCTTTTGGGGCAAAATACCCCTGTTGGAGTTGTCTTAAGAGTACTGTAACACTTCAATGTCACCTATCAAGAGTGATCTAGTGCCAGGTAATGAAATTTGTAGTGTCAGTATCATAAGGTAGCTCTAAAGCAGAAGAGCTTGGGGTTGGATTTAAGTAATCTGTCTTCATTGCAAGGTCTGTGAAAGGGAAACAGGCTCCATATATATTATCTATTCTCTAGTCCAAGGCCTATTTCTGTTAGAGTTAAGTTACAAAATCCACCTCCTATGAAAGAACCCTGTGTACTGTTTTGGTAGAGACAGCAATCTTCTTTCCTACTAACTATATGAGAGATGGCCTTTTGTGGGGCTTGCTATTCAGAAAATTATTTAACATTTGAGTCCAGTTACCCAGAAAACAAATTGATTCATTATAAGGAATTGAAAGCTGGCTGACTCCAAGAGGAAAATGGGTATAAACCCAATAGTCAGTGCTAGAGACTGAATGTTTGTGTCCCCCATAAGATTCATAGCTTGAAACTAATCTCAATGTGTTGGAAGTGGGTCCTTTGGGAGGGCAAGCACTCATGAATGGGATTAGTGCCCGTATAAAAGCAACTCCAGAGAGTTCTCTTGCCCTTGCTACCATGTGAAGACACAGCAACAAGACAGCTGTTTATGGATCAGGCCCTCAGCAAACACTGAGTCTGTCACTATCTTCATCTTGGACTTCCCAGCCTCCAGTACTGAGAGAAATTTCTGTTTTTTATAAGCCACACAACTTACGCTATTTTTGTTACAGTGACCTGAATGGACTAAGGCTTTCAAGCTTGATTGTATGTTTTAGTCAAATCATGGGTAAATATTATCCAGGCTCATATCAGGGAGTGACTAAAAATGAAAAGAACAATTTTCAGAATTAGAGGCCTTTTAAATAACATAAAGGTAACCTTAACAGCAAAAGAGCAAAGAAGATAGCTAGGGAAACAACAGGCTAACAGAGATTAAAGCATGACAATACTAGTGGTGTTCTGGAGGTCTTCAGTTGGGGCACTCTCCTTCCAAAGACTTTCTGATACTAGAAGGTTCCTAAGAAACTTCCAGTGACTCAAGGCTGACTTCCGCCTTTTTAATTGAGAGACATGATTTCAAGCAGTTTCAATGCCATACTAGTTTTAACCAGGAGATAAGTTCTTTCCTTCAAGGACTGTCTTTCTCTGTGTCTTTCAAAAGACCATGGTTTTAGGTTACATAGCGGTTGTTTGTAAGATGTGAGGAAAGGCTGTTTATACCTGCTGATGGTTAAGACTGACATGTGGCATGGGTTCCTGGCAGACAGTATTGTCATGTCTGCTTGTAGTAGCTTAGAGTATAGTATCAAAGATAGTTCCTGTACTGACTAATAATTGAAAAGTGTTTGAGCCCCAGAAGGAATTGATTTCACTGTCATTAAAGACAATGGCAGTATCTTAGGCCACAGAAGTTCTAAGACCTTTGGTAATATTAGTTTCAGAATTCCCTTTGTTCTTTCTACCTTTCTTGAAAATTAGAAATGATACGTACAGTTAAGTTTCTGAGTAAGTGGAAAGGCTTTGAAAAGCTTGGAAATAGTAGTTTTAGCAAAACGGATGACCCTCATCCAAGACAGACATTGGAATTCCTCAGGTTGGGAACACAAAATTGAGTATGTTTTTTGCTATTTGAACTGTCGATTTCAAACAAGGAAAGGCTTTAAGTCTACCCCAAGAATAAACAAACAATGACCAGGACACATTCAAAACCCTTGTATGAAAAACATTTGGAGGTGTTCAAAAGTACCTTGAGGTTGGGCTCTTGTTCATGCCTCACTTTTACTGTTTTAATCAAAGATTATGCTGGTGAGAGATGAGACATAGGTCACAACATGCTCAGCAATTTCAATAAAGTTTCCCATTGGTTGAGTTCACTAATCAATTTCTCCTCATCTATGTACATAATTTGATGTGAAAAATTCCCTAGGTTCCATTTGAGGACCTCTGAGGCCACAAAGAAATTGTTCTGACAGCACCGGAGGTTCACTTTAGTAATCTGCACTCAGATTTCTCCCTACACTCCTCCCTTTTTCAACTCTGGAGATAGTCACTGCATTCTGTAATAGCCTGCTTGGACCTCTTTAAAGATTTGGTCTTTTCTTATCATGTGGGCTGAGATCTTAGTGAGGGATCCCTGTCTGCCATAAGGATCAGCCAGGGCATTTTCTTTAACCATCTTGTTATCTTGTTTTTTTAAAGGACTTTTACCTTTATAGTAGTTCTCTCTTTAGGAAGCATTAATGTTGAAGTAATTTGTTTCCAGAGCATCCCAACATTATTGATCACCACAGAAGCAGATCCATTCTCAGTTTGTATATATCAACTTTTTTTTTTTTAATCTCTGGCTAATTAACTAGCTAACTGGCAAACTATGGTGAATTCATTTGAGTTCTGTCATCTGGACATGCCTTGCCTCTAGTAAAGAGTAACATTCTATGGGTAAGTTGAGATCTGTTCCAGCATATCTTGCTTCATATTTTTTTGTTTCGTTCTTAAGATATGACCCATTAATAATAATTAAGTCTTAATTTTCTAGAGTAGTTTATGGTAAGTCTATTCAGGGCACAACATGCCAGCAGAGACTAGTTTCCCTTTTTGGGGGAGGAAATACAGGAGTAGCAGGGATCAGCAAACTATCCTGTAAAGAGCCAGATTATAAATGTTTTAGGCTTTGTGGGCCACATAACAGTCTGTTGTACATTTAAAAAAAAATAAAATCCTTTAAGCATGTAAAAACCATTCTTAGCTCATGGACAGTGAAAAAAACAGAATATGGGCTGAATTTGGCCATGGGCAATTGTTTGCTGACCCCTGAAGTATTACAACAATGAATGGTAATGCGTGAGGGATAAAGTTAATAGGATTTTCTATGAGCTAAGCCTCCTTGCTGAGACATGTTCTGTCTTTTTGCAGTGAGCAACAAAGACTGTACAGCGTGAAGGACCTTGGAGTTAAAAGAAGACTTTGCTTTATTAATAAGATATTTTAGTCATCTTTTGGGGAAGCCCAAAAGAAAAGATCTACAGATACTGAGAACTAGGGAGTCCATAAAATATGACTTGTTTCCTACCTGATCTCCTTATAAGCAAGGATAGCAGATCCTTCAATGTTTTGGTGCTGCATGATCAAGTATTAATAAATTGCTGAGAATCACAATATTTAAGGAAAACCTCTAATAAGGAGAGACCAAAAGAGCTTAGAGGAAATAGAGACAATGCACAAAGGAGAAAAGAACATTAAAACAACCATATCTTCACAAAGAGATAAGTTATTGCATCCATAAAATATAGACAAAGTTATAAAAAAAGAATCAGATGACAAATAAAAAATACATATGAAAGCAGAAAAAAAATTAACATAAAGGTTGAAAGAAAGTTAAAAAATAAAAGTGAACAAAAAGATTTTAAAAATCTAGAGAGAGAAAATATCAAATAAATAAGAACATTTTATAGAACTTAAGGATAAATATTTTTTATAACTGAAAACCCCTGCCCTACATCTCAGTACTCAGCACAATAAATTAAATAAGAACCACAAGTGTACATAATCATGACAGTTACAGAAAATGTAAGTGTAAAAAGAAAAAAAGATCTTAAAAGCTTTAGGGAATAAAAACAAGTTTATACAAAGACCAGGAATCTGAATGGTATTGATGTTTTCAACAATACCAAAGTTAGAAGACAGCATAGTAATACATTTAAAATTCTGGGATTTTACAAAGGATCTCCAACCTAGAATTCCATATCCAGCCAAAGCCTCACTGCTAGTTTCCTCCCATATTCATTCTTCTCTTCTTCCTTTTAGTAACAGAGCCTGCCAAGCATACCTGAGCATATTATCTATCCAACTAAATATTTACTGATCGATGTAGCTACATGACAAAGTTCTGACCAATGAAATCTGAGTGAAAGTGATATGGGCAGCTTTCAGTTCATGCCCTAAAAATAAATGTGCATGCCCTTCCTCTTTTCCCCATCTCCCTGGCTGGAGCAAGATGATAGTGCGATAAGCCATTTTTGAGCTCATAGGTCAGGTTAAACCACAGAGCAGTTTATAATGTGCACATAAATCACCTGGGTGTCTTGTAAAAATGCAGATTCTCCTTTCTTAGGTCTGGTTTTATCCTGAGATTCTGCATTTTTAACAAGCTCCCACATGATATGGGTGCTGTTTCTGGGAATCATACTTTGAGCTGCAAGGTCCAAGAGTGGAGAATGGTGTAACGACAAGATAGAAGACCCCTGGAAAATCCATACTACCTTCGCTCAACCACTTACCAGCTAAGAGGGAGAGGTAGAGGGACAGAGACACATAATGTGTCTATCTCTGTCACTGATATGCGTGCAAACAAACATATGGGCACACTTAATTCTCCTTCTAAATTAGCTTTATAACAAATACATGAATAACTCTTTCCCTAAAACTTCTCCAAAT
Source organism: Pteronotus mesoamericanus (assembly GCF_021234165.1). Taxonomy (NCBI): domain Eukaryota; kingdom Metazoa; phylum Chordata; class Mammalia; order Chiroptera; family Mormoopidae; genus Pteronotus; species Pteronotus mesoamericanus. The sequence goes on from NW_026555152.1 coordinate 5,551,012, forward strand.
ACCCCAAAATTTGGGAGGCATTTCTATTAATATGAACTCCATGAGCCTAATATTGTGATTCTGATGTGTAAACCTAACTAATACAAGATGAATAAAGGCATTTTTTGGCCATGCAAGGTCCAAAAAAAAAAAAAAGTGTCTTCCATTCACCTTCTGTCAGGAAGTTCTCAAGCAAGTGCTTCAAATAAATAAGCAAATAAATGCAAATAGATGATGGGGTTCCAGAAATCAGGATCCAACACAGGAGACAATGTATGGAAATACGCAGGATAATACTATATCCCACATGCCTAAGACATCCTATGAAGATGGGGCAGGAAAGTCTGTAATTATATACAGAGAAGAGGGGAGTGCATAACAGAGCTAGATCCTTCATATTCCATTTTAGGAACTCAAAAGCTAAGTCCAAAATTTAAAAATAAAGAAATAGGAGGAATAATACAACATTATGCTGAAATTATAGAGAATAGCCAAGTCTTGCAAGTACTTGCCTCTTAAAAGCAAGAATCACAAGGTATCAATAGATATGATGATCAAAGATGCAATTGTTTCTTATACACTCTATAAGATTTTTCTTTTTAAAATCTGAACATATATTATTTTGATTTTTAATATTTTTGAGCAATTACCATTTCATTGTTGCTATTTTAATCCATTCATATGACTCCCAATTTGAGAATTCTACCAAGAGATCAGATTAACTATTTTTTTACATATATGTATGAAAATGTTACATGTGTATATACATTTTATATATATCAAACATAATTGATCGATTTCACATTTAATAGGGCTTTTTCACTTAAGTGTAACTGAATAAAGTATTTTCCCCATCTCCTAGGGCTTCTAAGCATTGAGGCATGGAAAGGGTCTCTTTGTTTTACCACAAATTGTAGAGTTCAGATTTGCAAATGTGAAAGCAAAGAAGAGTTTGAAGGAGGCAGCAAGCACATCAAGAGTGAACTGGAGGTCAGTGATGCTGGATGCTGAACAAAGGCAGAATCAAAAAGAAAGGGACTGAAAACAGGAGTGTTTATTAGGAACTTCTGAAGCATATGAAGCTCTTCTATTTCTTTTACAAACACTTCAGTAAAGTCTACATTGCTCAGTGTGCATATGCTGGGATGAGGGGAGGGTACAGGAGAAGAGTGTAGAGTAGGGGAAGTAGGGGGTTAGAGGAGCTGAGTTAAGAGTTTAGAATGCCAGGGGTTGAAAACAATGGAAGACAAGATCTGAAGCAGTAGAAGGCATGAAACCTGCTGGGTGAAGTGACTGCTGATAGCTGAATTACATATGCAATTTAAAGAACATAAAAATATGTTTAAATATTTAGTAGACCACCAAAGTGCAATCATGTACTTACACTAAGCATTAGCATGAAAGTTATCACACATTAGTGAACTCTATGATAGCTCTGTTTAGATATAGCTCTCTATTTTGTAGTCTGGGCTTTGGATGTAAAATAGTAACTTTCCTATTTAAGTCTAATAAACCTCATCCCTCTCTCTACCTAATACAGGTAAGATCTTTACAAAAGAAATCTAATGAGAATTTTTTTTATTTTTACACTCTTTATTTGGGCTTCCCAAAAAGATGACCAAAATATCTTATTAATAATTAAGCCATGCGACTCAAGAAAATAATTTTCTTGCTGTCTTGTATCATAAATTCAAGGGAAGAATAAATGTAAATGACATCTAAATGAGATTTTAAAAAATTATCTAAATTTTATAGCTGCTGTTAGTTCCTGTTTTATTAAAAGCAAAACAAAACAAAACAGAAACTGAAGACTGTATACTTACTTGTCTAATAATATTTCTGCCAAAAAATTACAATGATTTATAATTTGCATTAAAATAAACACATGAAATCTTGTAAAAGGAATTCTCTTAAATCAAGCCTAGGATTAGATTATATCACAAATTAATTATTCTAACACAGGAAATCTATTAAATACATTAGTTATATCCCTATGACCAAAGAATAGGAAATAATACAGCTTCCATGCAGGAATCAAGATAGCAGAGGAGTGGAAGTCACAATGACTTCCTCCCAGGACCAACCTGGAATTAAAACAAAATTGTGGAGAAATCACATGGAACAAACTGAACAATAGTGAGAGAGGAGCCTTATAACCTTGGACAGACAGAAGAATCAGCTTTAGCACAATCTAACTGGTAAGGAGTGCAGAAGAGACTTGAGAAGGTATACTGGGTGCCCACGGGCGGCAGAATCAGAAGGATATTGAAACAGCCAGTTGGAGCCCCTGAAAAGAGCGGGCTATAAACCAGAAGCGGAGATCACCAGCATACAGCACCAGAGCCCCCAAAAAAGTACACAGATAACAGCCAGCTGCAAAAAATGGCAGGGTTACTCTCTGCCAGAGACAGATGGCTAGAGATGCAAAGAGATGTTCAAAGGGCAAACACATAAATTTTTATTTGCAGTCACTTACCTTGGTCTCCGGCAAAGGCAGGGGCAAAGTGGGCAAGAGATGCCTGAGGATGGGGAAGGACGCTTTGGGAAGAGAACTGAAAGAGTAGCCTCTGGGATCCTGGTGCTCACTCCTCCCCCAGATGGCAACAGCCATCTTCCTCAGGCAGACCACTCCCATGAGCAGCGGCAGCATGAGAGGACACAATAACCCCGCCCACAAGAGGGATTCTGTCCCACCCTGTGGTGTCTAAGCCGGTCTGCTGAATGCAGAGTGACTAGATTAAAAGCTGAAGGAGACAGCCACAGATGGCAGATTCCTGGAAGTCTCGAACAGACTGCCTAAGGTCAGACAGGGTCACCATCTGACATCATCAGAGGCAGATCCAGAAAAAAGAAAAACACCGCAGTCTTCCTACCATAGAAGTTCATACCACAAAGTCAGGAAATTAAGACAGATCAATTTAAGAAGCAGAAACAAAAGAGAAGAGCCTCACAAATAATGGAAAGACAAAGAAACAACCCCCAGTCAAAGGGAAAGGAGGAATCCCCAGAAAGAGAAATAAATTAAATAGAGGCAAGTAAACTATCAGACTTTGAGTTCCAAACAACGGTTTTAAGGAAGTTCAATGAGGTCAGCCAGCTCAGAGAGAATTATAAAAAACTACAGGGAAACTACAAAGAACTTACTGAAAACTGTATCAGCATGAAAAAGGACATAAAAACTATCAATAAGAGGCAAAAGGAAATGAAGAATATAATTTCCAAATTGAAGAACACAGTAGAAGGAATCAAAAGCAGGCTAGATGAATCGGAGGACTGAATCAGCTAAGCTGGAGAATAAGGTAGAAAAAAGCTTCTACAAAGAGCAAGAAAATGAAAAAAGACTCAAAAAAATGAAGAAGCATTGAGAGAAATGCAGGACAGCCTGAACACATATACGAATAATAATATCCGTATAATAGGGATACCAGAGGAGAAGAAGAGGAGCAAGGGATAGAAAACCTGTTTGAAAAAGTAATGATGGAAAACTTCCCTAATTGGAGGAGAGAAAAAGTCACACAAGTCCAGGAAGCACAGAGGGTCCCATGCAAGAGGAACCCAATGAGGCTCACTCCAAGACACATCATCATTAAAATGGCAAATATCAAAGACAAACAGAGAACCCTAAAGGAAACAAAGGAGAAAGAGGTAGTAACATATTGGGGAGCCCCAACATGGCTAGTAGCTGACTTCTCAACAGAAAGGAATGCCAGCCTTTGTTGGTAGCCAGAGGGGAATGGCAAGAAATATTCCAAAGGCCTTCAACCAAGACGGCTCTACCAAGCAAGGCTCTCCATTAAAATGAAAGGCGAAAGAAGTATCCCAGACAAAAGAAGGCTAAAAGATAGACCCGATCAGCATTGCAAGATATGCAAAAGGGACTGCTTTAAGAAGATAGAAGATGAAGATTAAGGAGTCTATCAATACCCAGTTCCTTCCACAGTTACCAATACTTGACATTACCAATATTTTTAATACTTATTAATCTGTGACAATTATGTGTTGTTACTTTATTATCTGTGGAAACTAAATCTGTCTTAGTATATTTCTTGCCTATTTCTACTATTTTTAAAAAGTTTTACATGACTTTTTGGTATTCTTTATCCATTTTTTGATTAAATGTTTGTAGAATTTTCCAGAAAAAAAAACTATTAACTGTTTTTTAGATGTATTGCAAATACTTTCCTATTCTATTAATTGTCCTTTAACCTTTTATATATGTACATTACTGTATATATTAAATGTTCAATATAGTCATATTGTCAATATTTTACTTTATAGCTTCTGTGTTTGACTATTTTACTTCAGGGTAAGAAAAATATTAGTTTGTATTTTCTCCTAAAACTCCTTAGATTTTACACATTGACTTTTAACTCACCTGAATATTTGTTCTATAATGTGTGAAATAGGGCTCTATATTTGTTTTATTTCAAGTATTAGTGGTCCATGCACCTTATTTGTTGAATAAGCCTTATTTTCCCCATTGATTTGAAATATCAATTTAATAATATATTACATTGTTAGATATATACATTTGTTTCTAGAATGCTCACTTTATTTCATTGCTCTACTTGATTATTTCTGTGCTGGTGTCATGTTATTTTAATTGCTGAGACTTTATAATGGATTTAAATTTTTTAATATTTTATAATGGATTTTGACATTTAAAAAAATCAATAAGTAAAATCAATCTGCATTTAATAAAAGAAAGAAGGAACTCCTACCTTTTGTGATAACATGCATGGAACTGGAAAATATTATGCTAAGTGAAATAAGCCAGTCAGTGAAAGACAAATACCATATGATCTATGTTAGAATCTATTCTACAAAATAAACTAACCTACAAATACCATATATACAAATACCATATGTAGAATCTATTTAACAAAATAAACTAACAAACAAAATAAACCACAGGCATGGAAACATGGAGCAGATGGAAAGTGACCAGAGGGGGAGAAGAAGGAGGACAATGGTGGAAAGGAGGGGAAGGGACTAAACAAAAACCATGTATGAATGACCCATGGACATGGACAATAGAGTGGGAATTGAGTGGGAGAGGGGGGCGGGGTGGGATGGGTGGAGGAGGGCAAAGGGGGGAAAATGGAAACAACTGTAATAGAATAAACATGATTAAAAAACACTCAGCTTCACTGCAGAAATTTTGGTATAAGTTTGGTGCATGTCATTTACTTGTCTACCACTCAAAAAAGAACTATTCAATACCTTATGTTTTCTTCCAGTCTGAATTTCTGTCTTTCTATATTTGGATTCATTTTAACATTTTATATGTGATTTTTTTATTTTCCAAAATTTCAGAAAACATATATTACATTTATGATATAAAAACTCACTTTCTTTAAAAACCCAAATACCAACATGATGAAGGTACTGAAATACCTGTATCTCAATATAATGAGATATCAACTCATGTTACTTAATGTTACTTAATGTTAACTAATCAGTGAAAAGAAAGCAAAAGAGGTAATTTAAAGAACTTCCAAGACATTTGTTTATAGGGACCTGGGAAAGGAGGAAAAGTTTATGTGGAGTATGTATATGGTACTCAGCAATCACACTGCAACTGCTCTTTTAATATTTAGCATACAGTCTTCCTCCATTATGGATTAGATGATCCTTTTTTTTGTTCCTATAACACCCAGAGCATACTACAATGAGATCAGTATTACTCTACTACAATAATTTATCTCCTTCCAAACCCTGACTCCTACTCTTGTTGAACTATAAGCTCTCTGACTCATTAAGTGCCTGATACAACAGGCACTTTACAATTGCTCGATAGATAAATAATAAATGAAAGAAAAACAAGAACTATTTCCGAAAAGTATAAATTAGCACAACTTTCATAAATCAGATTACAGTTTTTAAAGCTGCTTTAATTAACATATTTTAATACAGTTATGCTTATGTTATTTCTAAAAGATGCTCATGGTAAGAACTAGCATCTTCCTGGGGCTGGTTTCTCTAATTTTGTGTGTGTGTGTATGTGTGTGTGTGTGTGTGTGTGTACACACATACACAAAATGACGTTTAATAAAATACTTGAACTACAACTAGTAGATAAGAAAGCCAATCTTTACAACACATTAATTGAATATCAAATATTTATGACTTCCAATTGAAGTGCAATATAGCACTCAAGAAAAATCAAATAGGTTTTACAAAAAAATAGTATTGGTGTATTGGATTATGGTAGGGCAGTCTTAGGGATAAAACTGTGAATTAGATAATTTTTTGACAAATTATTAACATTTACAAGCAAATTTAAAGGTTGCTGGATACAATGTCCACATACAAAACCCAACTGTATTCCTATGGACTAACAACAAATAGAAAATGAACTTAATAATTCACAGTAAGAAAAATCAGATACCTACTCAAAAACATACCAAAAAATGTCTAAGAACTTCACTGATAATTATGAAGACTGGGAGAAATTAAAGTTCTAAATAAATGGTTTAACTTGTTCATGGATTAGAAGGTTCAGTATCCTGAAAATGTTAAGTCCCCCCAAAACTGATCTAGATTCAAAGCAATCACAATAAAAATGCCAGTAAGATTTGTGGTTTGTGTGTCCATGTGCATGTATGTATTTGGTAGAAATTGATAAGCTAATTCTAAAACGTGTACGCAAATAAATAGGGCTTAGATTAGCCATAATCATCTTGAAGAACTAAGTGGAAGACGTACTGACTTATACTTATTATAAAGCCTTATAATAAAGTTATAGTAATTACAAACCTATAACATAAATCTTGACCCTAACACAATATAAAAACTCAACCCCAAGTGTATTGAAATCTAAATACTGAAAAATCAAATTTGAAGCCACTTTCCTTTTTAATTAATTAATTAATTAATTATTTTTCAAATACATTTGTCTCCACCTTCCCCCCACCATTTTTCCCTACCTCCCTCCCCTCTCTCCCTCCCTCAATCCTTCGCCACTTTGGCTTTGTCCATGAGTCCTTGCTATATGTTCCTTGACTCGATACTTCCCTTCCTTTTTCCCAGCCACCCCTCCCCCCTTACCTATTGTCTCTGTTGGTTTCTTTTTTCTTTCAGTCTTACTGGTCTTATTTCCCTTGCATCTTTGTTTTGTTGGTTAGGTTCCACTTATAGGTGAGATCATACGGTATTTGTCTTTCGCCCTGGCTTATTTCGCTTAGCATAATGTTCTCTAGTTCCATCCATGCTGTCGTGAAGTGTAATAGTTTTTTTTCTTCCTGCTGCATAGTCTTTCGTTTTGTAAATATACCATTTTTTAATGCAGTCATCTACTGATGGGCATTTAGGGTGCTTCCAACACTTGGCTATTGTAAATTGTGCTGCTATGAACACTGGGGTGCACAGGTTCTTTTGAACTGGCATTTTGAGATTCTTAGGGTATAGTCCTAGCAGGGGAATCGCTGTATCAAAAGGCAGTATCTGGGTGTATCATTTTTAGCTTTATGAGGGAATTCCACAGTGTTTTCCACAATGGCTGCACCAGTCTGCATTCCCACCAACAGTGTACTACCGTTCCCTTTTCTCCACAGCCTCGCCAGCACCTATTGTTTGTTGGTCTGTTTATGATGGCCATTCTGACCAGTGTGATGTGTTATCTCATTGTGGTTTTAATCTGCATATCTCTGATGGCTAGTGATGCTGAGCATCCTTTCAGATGTCTCTGGGCCCTCTGTATCTCTTCCTTGGAAGTGTCTGCCCAGGTCCTTTGCCCATTTTTTTGACTGGATCATTTGTCTTCTTGGAGTGGAGCCGAGTGCATTCTTTATATATCTTGGAGATCAAACCTCTTCATGATGTATCATTAGCAAATATATTTTCCCATAGGGTTGGCTCCCTTTTCATTTTGCTGATGTTTTCTTTAGCCGTGCAAAAGCTTCTTATTTTGATGAGGTCCCACTTGTTTATTCTTTCCTTTATGTCCCTTGCTTTAGGAGACATATCAGTGAAAAAATTGCTGCGTGGGATATCTGAGAGTTTCCTGCCAATGTTCTCCTCTAGGACTTTTATGGTGTTGCGACTTATATTTAAGTCTTTTATTCATCTTGAGTTTATTTTTCTGTATGGTATCAGCTGATGATCAAATTTCAATTTTTTGCATGTAGCTATCCAGCTCCCCCAACGCCATTTGTTGAAGAGGCTATTTTTACTCCACTTTATACTTCTGCCCCCTCTGTCAAATATTAGTTGCCCAAATAGACATGCTTATTTCTGGGCTTTCTATTCTTTTCCACTGGTCTATTGGTTTGTTCTTGTGCCAATACCAGATCATTTTGAGTACAGTGGCTTTGTAGTATAGTTTGATGTCTGGTATTCTGATCCCTCCTACTTTGTTTTTCTTTCTCAAAATTGCTGAGGCTATTCGGGGTCATTTATGGTTCCACATAAATTTTAGAAATGTCTGTTTATCTCTGTGAAATACGCCATGGGTATTTTAATAGGGATTGTGTTGAATCTATAAATTGCTTTGGGTAGTATGGACATTTTGATGATATTAATTCTTCCAATCCATGAGCATGGTATATGCTTCCATTTATTTGTGTCTTCCTTAATTTCTTTCTTCAGTGTTGTATAGTTTTCTGTGTACAGGTCTTTTACCTCCTTGGTTAAATTTATTCCAAGGTACTTTATTTTTCTTGTTGTTATATTGAATGGTATTTTTTTTTCTGATTTCTTCTTCTATTTCATTGCTGGTATACAAAAATGCTTTTGATTTCTGAATATTGACTTTGTATCCTGCTGTTTTGCCAAATTCACTTATTAGGTCGAGTAGTTTTTTGGTGGAGTCTACAGGGTTTTCTATGTACACTATCATGTCATCTGCAAATAATGATAGTTTTACTTCCTCCTTTCCAATTTGGATGCCTTTTATTTCTTTTTCTTGTCTGATCTCTAGAAGCCACAATTTCTTAAATTGAACAGAAGAACTGCTGTTCATAAAATATAAATGATTAAATTGTGCTATAATGAAGAACTTAACAAAAGACAGTTACAAAGGTAAACAAGCAATGCACAAAATGAAAAAAAATTTTCCAATACATGTGTTCAATGAAGGATAGGAATTCCTATAAATCAATTTTGGGAAAAAAAATACAACCCAGTAGAAAAATATGCAAAAGATTTGAATGGTATTTCACAAAAGAAGGTATTCAAGTGGCAATCAATTATATGAAAAGGTGCTCACATTCACTAATTATCAATGAAGGAAAACTAAAATCACATTGAGGTACCATAGCATATCACTAGTGGCTTACTGGCTTAACTTACAGACAGATAACAAAGTTACTATAGGAGACACTTTAGAGCTACTTACTCTCAGAGAACCATGGGATCCGTATAGTTACCACTGCCTCTTTCTCACTATTCCCATATCCTCATCAATTTAATCTTCTGGAGGTTCAGGTGAAATGCTCAGGAAGTTAGAGTCACTCATGTTTACTTTTAGTGCTATTTTAGTTACATTATAGATTTAAATGAATATTTGAGAGTTTATTTAAAGTCCTAAGCCACCATGTATAAAATCATCCCTAAGTAATCTCATTAAAAGATTTCATTTAATTATTTAACAAACTGTCACATATAGCTACAAGGAGTATAAGAAAAATCACGTTTCGAAAAAAATTACCATTTACAATTTTTAAACCTAATTAAAAATGGAAGGAATATATAATAAACACCTACAGACTTAAGTTAAACATTTTGGGCAAGAATACTTCATAGGTGATTTTTTTTTCCTTATTGCACTACATCAGAAGATATATACAATGACGAGCAGCTCTCTTACTATTCATGATGATAATTTTGTTAAGCTTTTGACTAACAGATGCAATTACTATATAATTTGTTAGGTGATACATGGAGACAAAAGGAATATTTTATTTCCCAAGAAGCTTTCATCAAATGGCTTTAGCATCCACAGATGATTCCTTTCTGACTCAAGTTACACTGGGAATTACAAAAAGGTTTTTCTTTTTGATATATTTTATTGATTATGCTATTACAGTTGTCCCAATTTTTCCCCCTTTGCCCACCTCCACATGGCACCACCCACTCCCTCAGGCAATCCCTACACCATTGTTCATGTCCATGCATCATAAGTGTAAGTTCTTTGGCTACTCCACTTATGCTGTACTTTACATCCTCTATCCTGCAACACTCTATTTGTACTTCGTAATCCCCTCACTCTTCACCCATCCCTCTATACCCACCCCTCATCTGGAAACCATCAAAAAGCTCTCCATATCCATGATTCTGTCTCTGTTCTTCATGTTTGCTTAGTTTGTTTTTTAGATTCAATTGTTGACAATTATGTGTTTATTACCATTTTATTGTTCAGAGTTTTGATCTCCTTTTCTTGAATAAGTCCCTTAATATTTCATATAATAATGGTTTGGTGAACTCCTAATGATGAACTCCTTTAGTCTTTTCTTGTCTGGGAAGCTCTTTATCTGCCCTTTGATTCTAAATGATAGCTTTGCTGGGCAGATCAGTCTTGGCTGTAGGTCCATGTTTTACATGACTTTGACTATTTCTTGCCAGGCCCTTCTTGGCCTGCAAAGTTTATTTTGAAAAATCAGCTGACAGTCTCATGAGGACTCCCCTGTAGGTAACTAACTGCTTTTCTCTTGCTGCTGTTAAGATTCTCTCCTTGTATTTAATCTTTGGCATTTTAATAATGATGTGTCTTGGAGTGGGCCCCTTTGCATTCATCTTGTTTGGGACTCTCTGTGCTTCCTAGGTTTACATGTCTATTTTCTTCACCAAATTAGGTAGGTTTTCTTTCATTATTTTTTCAAATAGACTCCAATTTCTTGCTCTTTCTCTTCTCCTTCTGGCAACCCTAAGATATGAATGTTGGAACACTTGAAGTTGTCCCAGAGGCTGCTTATGTTAGCCTTGTTTTTTTTTTCTTTTTCTTCTTGTTGTTCTGATTGGTTGTCTTTTGTTTCCTTATGCACCAAATCAGTGATCTGATTCTCAGCTTTATTCACTCTACTGTTGTTTCCCTGTGAATTGTTCTTTATTTCAATTAATGTGTCTTTCATTTCTGACTGGATCTTTTTTATGCTGTTGAGGGCCTCAATGAGTTCCTTGAACATCCTCATGAGCAGTGTTTTCAACTCTGCATCTGAGAGATTGGTTATCTCCATTTTTAGTTCTTTTCTGGAGTTTTGATCTGTTCTTTCGTTTGGACCATGTTTTTTGTCTCTTCATTTTAGCTGCCTCCCAGTGTTTGTTTCTATGTATTAGGTAGAGTTGCCATGACTCCCTGTCTTGGTAGCGTAGCCTAAAGTAGTTGGTGTCCTGTAGGGTCCAGAGACACAGCCTCCTCTATAACCTAAGCTGGGTATTCAAGGTGTGCCCTTTGTGTGGGCTGAGCACACCCTCCTCTTGTAGTAGAGCTTTGATTGCTGTTGGCAGGTCAATGGGAGGAATTTACCCAGGCTAGTCAGTTGCAAAGATTGGCTGTGACCACTGACAACCAACCTCCACCCTCCACTCTACACAGCTGAAAGGGACAGGGAGGTAGTGCTCCGAAGTGGTCTGTAGCTGTCCATTGGGTGCAGAGGCCCGAGGGTTTACTGGGTAGTGCAGGTCAAGGTCAGCCCACCTGTGTTTTGCCTGGGCCACCCTGCCTGAGCCATAGAGCAACCTGAGATGGCTGCTTTTTGTGTGGGGTTTGGAGATTCCCAGGTGAAGCCAAGCTTCAATCTAGGCTGTCTGCTGCTAGTGCAAGGCCTGGGACCACTTAGCAAGAGGTATGGGGGCTGGGACTCAGCCCAGCTGTTGCTTGTTTGAAAGAATTTAGGAAGTTGTGAAGCTTCAACCAAGACCAGCAACTCATTTGGAAAAGCTACTGTTAACAGCTGTAAGTTGGGTGGGACAGAGCCTCAGGGGATCTCCAGGGCAGGGCAAACAGTGTTGGCCAGGTTGATGGAGTCTCAAATATGGCACCTGCCAGCTGGCTCTGTGGCTTTGCCCATCTTCCTGTCTGGGAGAAACCTGTCCCCCAGTTCTTGCCTTGATGTCAGCCACTTGGCAGCATAGGTAAACACAGCTCACCTCCTCATACAACCACATAAAAATTACAACTAAATTATAGAACCACCATCACTCAAAATCAACAGAAATAGAGCTGAATGCAAGTCTGACAACTATGGAATTAAAGAAAATACATCCATCCAGAATGGTAAGAGGGACAGCCGTGGCATGGGCTCGTCCCACATACATGTATGCAGATAAAAATTGGGAGGGACATCTTGGGAGCGAGGAGTCCCAACCCCACACCAGACCCCCAATCTAGGGGACCAGTGCCAGGAAAATAAGTTCTCATAACTTCTGGCTGCAAAAACCAGCAGGGATTGAGTCAGTGGAAGAAATTTGTAGAGTCCCAAGTAATTCCTCTTAAAGAACCCACACATGGACTTACTTAGACTCACTCCCTCTGAGCTCCAGTACCAGGGTAGCATCTTCCTGTGGCATACGAATGTTTTTCTGATTTCTATCATCCTTTCCATATTTATTGACTAGAATTTTTCTGTAAAGACCTCCCTCTTTCTATATCCCTTTTTTTTTTAAACTATCAATAGGTATTTGTGGATTCTTTATATGGGCATATCATAATCTATTATTCTTTTTGATGCTCAAATTATCCTGAATTTATCCTGTAAAAACCTCTTTAAGCCATCTCCTTATTCCTTCTGAAATAATGTGGTATCTGAGAAGACAAGATACCACTAGACAGCAAACAGAATTCAAGACCTAAATAATTAAACCACACAATGAAAGGCAACTCAGTAAGACCGCCCCACACAGCTTCTTGTTCTTCCAGGTCTTACTCAATCTCTCTGTAATGGCATCACCACTATCAACTTAATTATTCAAGCCAGAAACCTCAGAATAATCCTCAACCCTCCCTTTCTCTCACTACTAGTTTAAGAAGGGTGGTCAGAGGACTGGAACACTATCATGCCTTGCTATGAACTATGTGTTTACTGTTTATACTTCTTTCCATGACCATTTTATTATTTTTAAAATGTTAAAGTATTGTTTAAAATACATAAAAATAAGGAGATTGGGCTCATCAACTTTTAAAGGCAATCCAACCATCTATCTCGAGGTTTCAACATAACTTACTGTACTTTTTCTAGATTCAGACCATTAGTTCAATTGCTGTAACTGACAGTGGTTCCTGGTATTTTATTTTAAAATCTCAGAGCTGGCAGGGCCATACAAGTGACTTAATCCAAACATCCATGCAATATTTGAGTGTCCGTTACAACTCCAACAACTTGTTATTCAGGATATACTGAAACTATCTGTACAAAGAAAAAAATTCCCTACCTTCCACGTTGTGTTCATACAACTTTGTTACAAAACTGTGCCTTATGTTACAGTGCCTAAGTTTATCTTCTCTAGTGTTCAGTCATTGGTCACAGTTCTACACCTTGAGTCACAAAGAAATTATGTTCTTCTTCCATATAAGTAAAATAGGACTCACAGGGGAAGTATGCTTATACCCTACAGTTAAAACCTCAGAAAACTGAGGTTTAGTCTTAAAATAGCTTAATTCCATTTAGTAACTAACTATAGATCTGTCACTTATGAATATACCTAAATTTGCATAGAAAATCATTATGTTTTCAGTAGCAAACTAAAGTACGTAGAGCCTATATCAAACTTTCCTATTTCAAGATTGGGAAACGAAGAAACAACAGCTCATAAGCCTAAGATTTAGAAACAAGTCCATATTCAACTTACCTGTGTAGTCAGTTTTCTATATTTCAAATCCATTCCTTTTAGTTTATACACTAGAGTATGCTTTCCCCAATGATTTTATTTGCCTTGCTCCAAACCTGTTCTACTTCTCTTCCTACAATGTGACATTTGTCAAAAGTAAAGAGGTACTATGACTTTATACAACAGCAGGATTACATTTTCTACTCTGTTTTTCAATACATGGTCTAAATGATACAGTGAATACCTGTTTCATCTGCCCAAGTCCTATACCTGAACATGTGTTTTTCAAGATATCACCTCCCCCTACCCATTCAAATGCTTATAACAAGGACAACCATATTTACATAACCACATCCTATCCAATAAACACAGTTCACTTTACCAAACCTGAAAAATATTATGAAATGGCCCATTTGCAATCAACAAGTATTTACAGTACTATTTATCCTGTACTAGCAAATATAGGCAAGTCTCTCATAGCATAGAGTTTTACAACATAACGTGGCTATAACATCATTGACTAATTGGAGGGAAAAATCACCACAACAAAGGCATTATTATAATGCAAACTGGATGAGCACAGGATAAATAAGAAAAATAATAATTGCACACAAAGAATAGGCACAGAAGATTAAGTGTCTGGGTGTTCTTCTGGAACAGAACTGTTTTGTTTACCCAAGCATTTCTTTTATGCTTTTGTTCAGCACTGGCAGTAGTAACAAACAGTACTGCAAGCAAAACTGCTTGGTCAAGGACAAAGGTGAGAGGGGAATCTAAGAACTTTCTGAGTGGACTAAATGGAAAAGAAGGAAACATTTGGTTTTTTCCTATTAATTTTAGTCAACATATTTATTACTTTTAGATTATACCTATAAAAATACTTATAGCAAGTCCTACAGAAACCTTATAGCCCACTTCCCCATTGAAATACCTGTTTTTACAAGGGATTTTTCACAAGAGACTTCTCAGAAACATAACCAAGACACTACAGCAAACACACATATGGAGTGGGGCAAAAGTAGGTTTACAGAAGTTCATATGGAAAATAATATAATAATTAATAAATAATACAAGAATAAACTGTTTTACATACAACTGTAAACCTACTTTTGCCTCACCCTGTATTTAAGAAAATTATCTATTAACAATCCTAAATTCTTTTTAAAAATGTGAATTAGCATAACTGGGCACTGTAGAAGTAGGAAATCATTAATGACTGAACATGTGACATTTATTTAATAAATATATTAAAGTACATGTAACTTATATGGCCTTGTGAGAAGCTGAAAACTTCCTGTACATGCTTTATCTTATTATGGTATACAAAAAGAAAATGTGGGATGAATTCATTTTACAGATGAGAAATTTGAAGTGTTCAGAGAGATTACATAAATTGCCCAAGCTCATAAAGCTAATATACTGTATATAAGATGTCGATCTCATATCTAATAATGTTATTAGAATAAAAATTAGTAAGAAAACATAACAGAGAAACACTAGACACATTCTCATTTAAAATTAGAAGGCAAAAATATCTCAACACTGCCATTATTAAAAAGTTAGTTGTAGCCCTGGCTGGTGGCTCAGTTGGTTGAAGCGTCACCCTACTCACCAAAAAAGGTTGTGGGTTCGATTCCCAGTAAGGGCACATACCTAGGTTGCAATTTCAATCCCCCATAGGGGTACATAGAGAAGATGGCCAATCAATGTTTCTCTCTCACATCGAGGTCTATCTGTTTCTTTCTTTCTCTCTCTCACAAATCAACAGACATATCCTCAGGTGATGATTAGAGAAAGAAGCTAGTTTGTGAAGTTACAATCAATGCAGTAACATAATATTTTCTAATGTTGACGTAGTAGAGAGGAATTAATAAAACTTAGTATTTGTAAGTTATATAAATATCTACCTAGAAAATCCAAGAGAGTGAACTAAAAGTGTTTAGAACCAATAAATATAAATGTATGAAATTACAAACTGAAAATAAGTACCTTAAAAATATATTAAGGTTCATAAATGCAGTAAAAAGTTGTTATCTAAGAGGGGAACAGCAGAAACTTTACAGTTATTTGTGCACTCACCATGGTACATTAATCAGAACTCTTTAAACTATCTCTATTTTGGAGTATATTTTTTAAAATTCTATAACAAATAGTTAACAATTTTTTTTAGTGTAAGTATGTGACAAATATTGCACAAGACCAACTGATACACAAACTTGTACATAAGACTATTAAAATAAAGTAAATTACCTAGTAATAAACAATATATGTGCTCTATATGAAGAAAACTATAAGACTTTATCAAGACTGATAAAATTCAAACTGAGAAAAATATAACCATACTCCTGAGTATGGAGTGTAAGTAATCTACATATTTAATATAACTTGAACCCAAGTCAAAAAATATTTTTTAGCCCTGAGTGGTGTGGCTTAGTTGGTTGGGCATCATCCCACAAAGCAAAAGGTTACCAGTTGGATTCTCAGTCACGCCTGGGTTGCGAGTTTGGACCCCAGTCAAGGCAAGCAGTCAATGTTTCTCTCTCACATCAATGTTTTTATCCCTCTCTTTCTCCTTCCCTTCCTCTCTCTTTAAAAGAAATAAATAAATAAAATCTTTTTAAAAATATTTTTTAAACTATGAATTGTTCATTTTTAAGTTTACCTATAATAAATGGACAAGAGAAAGTATAATTTGTTTAAAAGAAAAATAATGAAAATGTGTGATCTTACAGGTACTATAAATACATAAAACTTAACAGAGAAGTATCACAGGACTGAACAACTGATCTATGGACTTAGAGGGAAAGTCCAGAGGTAAACACCAGGTATACATGAGAACTTAGGGTAATGATGGTAAAAGTAGCATTTCAAATCAACTGTGACAAAATTATTCAACAGTAGTAAAAGGACTAAAAAATACAGTTCCATACCCTGTTATGTTTCACTGAGTCACTTCTGACTCTGGGCAACCCTGTGAAGGAGGAACACCCATAATGTCCTGTCCTCCACAGCCCTGTTTAGCTCCTATAGATTCATGCCTATGGCTTCTTTTAGGGAGTCAATCCAACTCATATTTGGCCTTCCTCTTTTCCTGCTCCCTTCTATTTTTCTCAGTATTGTTGTGTTTTCCAAAGAACCAGGCCTTCTCATGACGTGCTTGAGGTAGAGCCTTCGGCTTTGTCATTTTTGCCTCCAGCAATGTTTCATGCTTCACATGCTCTAGGACCCACTTGTTTGTCTTTCTGGTGGTCCAGGGTATCCACAGAGCTGTCCTCCAACACCAAATTTCAAATGCATAGATTTTCTTCCCCATCAACCTTCTTCACTGTCCAACTTTCACATCTGTACATAGTAACTGGGAATACAAGGGTGCATGTGAATGACCTTAACCTTGGTCTCTATTGCCACATCTTTACTCTTACTGATCTTTCTTAATTTTTCCACTGTGGCCCTTCCAAGTCTCAGCCTTCTCTAGATTTCTTGGTTGCGGTCTCCATTTGAAATCAAATAAATTTAAGATTAAATAAAAATATAACTGCAAATAATTTTTAAACCCATAAAAATGTTAGAACATAAGAAATTTGCATCATGGAGGTAAGTCAGAAGCAATAAAAGAATGACAGATTTGACTACCATTAAAATATCATAAATGTAAAAATAGACAAATAAAACATCAATAAAAAGAGTTAATATCCCAATAAACAAAGCACTTTACCAAACACTTTTAAAAGAAAAGTCTGATAGGAAAATAGGCAAAATATGGGCAAAGCAAAAAGAAATTAATTAATGAATAAATAAGAAATGTAAATGTAAAAATTAATGAAACAAGTGTAAATAAAACCATGATTCCACATTTCTTATAAAATTTGTAAAGGTTAAAGAAAATAATAATAAAACATACTGATCGAATAAGTGGCAAACTTTACTTCTGTTCATTATGAATGAGATTATAAATTAGTTCAAACTTTCTAAGAAAAAACTTGGCCTTTATATATCAAAAATCTTAAAAACTGATCCAGCAAATCCATTTCTAGAATTTTTTCCTATGGATGTCATGAGATCAAGTTGTAGTAACAAAATTTTAATTGCAATGAAAAACTAGAATGTAAAAGTAAGATGTAAATTATTTTTAAAAAGATGTCACACCACAATACAATAAATACACAAATCAAAACTTAATGCAAAGATTAGAAAGATGTCTAATGACATGGAATATACATAATCTAACGTTGAGGGAATGAAGCCAAGTTTCAAAACAAGAGGCACAATATAATCTGATTTAAAGCATGCCTATAAAAATGTCTGGGTGGCCAAAATAAGGTGAATTTTATTTTCTTTTTATAACTTTTTTGTGTTTAATGTAATTGATACTTACTATTCTTATAATTTAAAAAAACATTGTTTCTTTTTTATTTTTATTGGTTTTGGAGAAAGATGAGAGAGAGAGAGAGAGACATCAATTTGCTGTTTCACTTACTTATGCATTTATTGGTTGATTCTTGTATGTGCCCTGACCAGGGAGTGAACTCACAATCTTGGTATATTGGGACAACATTCTATCCAACTGAACTACTCAAGCCAGGGCCTTAAGTTTATTTTTTAAGTAGCAGCTGACAACAAGGAAAGAGTAAAGGAAAACAACATAGGCAGATAAACACTAAAAACATAGTTATTTAGTCCAGGAGCCAACACATACATACATTATATATAAGTTAGGCAATATATTTTAGAATGATTTTCACCCGTAATGATTAAAATGAAGGCTTGGTGAAAAAAAAGTGAACCAGGTACCGAAAAAAGTTAGTAACCTGGAACCATATACACATATATGTTTCTAAGACATTCCAATCCATTATAAAAGTGAAAGTTAGTATCAGATGCACTCAAGAGTTTAAATTTTATAAACCACAAGATAGTCAAAATAATCTTGAAAAGAGTAAAGCCAGAGGGTGCACTCTTCCTAATTTCAAAACTTACAAGAACCCTAGAGTGATCAAAACAATGTGGTAATGACATGAAGACAGCCATACAGACCAATAAAATAGAATAAAGAATTCAGGAAAAAACCTTTACATATATGGTCAAATGATTTTGACAAGCATGCCAAGGCTATTGAATGGAGGAGAAATCATCTTTTCAACAAGTGGTTGAAAAGTGAATATCCACATGCAAACAAATGAAGCTGAACCATTACCTAACACCATATAAAATATACAAAAATTAAGTCAAAATGGACCCATGACTGAAATGTACATATAACAAAGGCTTCATGACACTGGATTGAGCAGTGATTTCTTGAACATAAAACCAAAAGCATAGGAAACAAAGGAAAGAACAGATTAGACTTCATAAAAATTTTTAAATTTTGTGCATCAAAAAACAATATCCACAGAATGGGAGAAAATATTTGCAAATCATATATCGCATAAGGGTTTTAATATCCAGAATATATAGAGGACTCCAAAAATTCAACAACAAAAAAACTAGACCACCATTTTCAAAAATGGGCAAAAATGGACCTTGGTAGACATTTCCCTAAAGAACATATGCAAGTGGCCAAAATAAGCACATGAAAAGATGCTCAACATCACTAATCATCAGAGAAATGAAAATCAAAACTATGAGATACTACTTCATACCCATTAGGATGGATACTTAAAAAAAAAAACCCAGAAGATAGTCAATAATATTCTAATAACTCTGTATGGTACAAGAGGGGTACAAGATTTATCAAGATGATCACTTAGTAAGTTAGATAATGTCTAATTACTGGGGTATACACCTGAAATTAATATAATATTGTATGTCAACTGTAATTTAAAAATAAAAAAGTGATTTAAATGTTTAAAAAAAGAGTAAAAAAGAAGCCAAATTGAAAAAAACAAAAAACAAAAACATCCAACACCACCACAAGCACTGGTAAGTCTTTGTGACCTTAGGTTAGATAATGGTTCTGCTTATGACAGAAACACAAGCAACAAAAAGAAAAACAGATACACTGGACTACATCAAAATTTAACCTTTGTGCTATACACACTACCAACAAGAAAATGAAAAGACAATCCTAAGGGTCAGAAAAACACTTGCAAATCATCTATCTGATAAAGGTCTAGGGCCTAGTATTCAAACTATATAAAGAACTCCTACAACTCAATAATAAAAAGATAAATAACCCAATTTAAAATAAGCAAAGAATTTGAATACATTTTCCCAAGTAGATATACAAATGGTCAATAAGCACATGAAAAGATGCTCAACATCTTTAACTATTAGGGAAATGCAAATCAAAACTATAATGAGTTACCACATAATACTCCTAGGAATGGCTACATTTAAAAAGAAAGAAAGAAAAATAAGTGTTAGCAAGGCTATGGACAAACTAGAACCTTCATGCACTGCTGGTGGCAATGCCAAATGGTTCTGCTGCTATGGAAACAGTTTGATGGTTAGTCAAAAGTTAATTAGAGTTACCATATGATCCAGCAATTCCACTACCAGGTATATACCCAAAGAATTAAAAGCAGGGACTCAGATACTTGTACACAAATGTTCACAGCAGCAGTATTCATAATAACCAAAAAGTGCAAACAACCCAAATGTCCATCAACTGATGAAAATGTAAACAAAATAACACACATCCTAAATCATGGATGAGACGTGAAAACATATTGAGAAAGAAGCCAGTCACAAAAGACCCCATTTGTATGATTTCTTTTTCAAAAAAAATTTTTAATTGATTTTGAGACAGAGAGAAACATTGATCCGTTGTCCCACCTATTCATGCATTCACTGATTGCCTCTTCTATGTGCCCTAATCGGAGATCAAACCTGCAATCTTGGTGTATCAGGACACCACTCTAATCAACTGAGCTACCTGGCCAGGGCCATGATTTCATTTAAATGAAATGTCCAGAGTAGGTGAATCCAGAGGCAGAAAACAGATTAATGGTTGCCTAGGGCTGGAGAGAAAGAAGAATTATTGCTAACGGGTATAGGGTTTCTTTTAGGGAAGACAAAAATATTCTAAATTAGGTTGTGGTGATGGCTGCACAACTCTGTGAATACACTAAAAGAGTGAACTATAAATTTTAAGTAGGAACATAATTCTTGCAAGGTATTACTAATATTTTCTCCATAAAAACAACAGATTTAATTTATCTACTTAGTACACCACAACTAAAAATCAGAACTACTTTTCAAACACTTAAAAATAAATAACTAGTGGCAGATGTTATCTTACATTCCAAAACATTTCATGGATAATTATAGTACAGAATTTCACTAAGGAAAAATGTACTGTATTCTAACTGAAAACTAGCAGGCATACTTAAACTCAGTGAGTTCAGTTACACAAAGTGCAATAGCAATAGAGCGAAAACATATGATCAAAGTCAAAATAAAGTTAGTAAGTAGTATGATTGATTAGTATTTTTGGCTTGCACTGAAAACTTCAAGTACTTAAAGAACATCTGAATCACCTGTTAGGTCTTCTCTCTCCCCACCAAAAGATCCAGAAGAAATATAAAATTCAGAAGTATGAGAAGTATGTGCTACTTTGACAGATTTCCTTATGTTTTTCGCTTACGCACTTCCAAGTCTAGCCCATGTCACAATCCTAAAGAGGATCTGCAAAGGTCAGCTAGTCTTGGCTAAAATAGGACAATAGTAACTTTCAGCTCCAGGATATCTAGTTTAAATTCTCAAGCAGAGCTGAACTCAGTTGTACGAAAATAGATTTTCAGACAAAACTATTTGTGTACTTCTTCAGCTTAGAACTCCTGTTGAGCATAAAGTACGTTTATGAAGAAAGACTTATGTTTAGCAGTACTTGAAACTTTTTTTAAGTCTCTTCAAAATTAGCAAAATACATCATAATTGTCTTATAGTTAATCGTGTGCCTGCTGACCTGTCATGAATGATTGCCCCTGCTGAACACACAAAGTTACACAATTCCATTGGCAGTAGAAGGGGCTCCAGCTAGTCTATGAAGGTAACCCCAAAGATGAATACAACTGAGATAGGTGACAAAGAACAAGGCCAAAGCCAGAATCAGTACAAAATACAAAGAGCAAGACAAAAGGGGGAAGAAATGAAAAGACTGCGTGGAAGGAGGTAGGTGCTACACAGGGAAGGAGAGGAAGAAAGACCAAAGCCAAGCAACAGGAAGTGGAGAGATCATGTAAGAAAGAGTAAAAGAGAACTAAGAGGGTCAGAGCTAAACCACTGGTTCAAGCCAGAATACATCAAGAGCATCAATCATTTGTGACAGGAACAAAGTGTAGCAGCAGTATTAAAGTGGGCATAAAGAAATATGATCAAAGTAAGTATAAAGATGTAAAACATAATAATGACTGCAATTTTAAACATCCACATGGCACTTAAACTTTTTATCCCAATCAGTAATCTGAAATACATAGGACTATGTGGGGAAGGAAAATGTAAAGTAAAATTTGTAAAGTAACCAAACACTTTTAACTTTACAATGTATTTAACCCCCAAGGCTTAAATATGTCATTACTATATCTATTCCCATTTCTTCCTTACAGATAAGTTTTGGTTTTAGAGTTTTTCTGTGAGTGCAGCCTTTTTAGAAGACATAAGATTAGACCTCAGAAGTGCCTGAAGCCCAGGCCTGTTAAGAGATATCCCTGGGAAACTGACCTCCACTTCACCAGTCTTCCAGTATTGCACTGGGGTTTTTAGGAGTAACCTCTGCTTGGGCATGGTGATTAGTCTCTAGAAAGAAGCCAGAGGAATAAAAATCCCTGTTTATATAGCAAGGGAGTTTCTCTTGCTTCATGAAGATTTGCTCCTTGCCAGTGGTATCACCCACAGCAAATATCCTGTGAGGAACTTTGGGGACATGGGAAGTTCTGCCTGTATCTGAGAAGCTGCGTGCAGAAACAGATGTAAAGGACATTTATTGCACTGCTTTTTAGAACGTAAAAAATGAAAGCCTAAATGTTCTTCAATTGGATCAGTATATTACATTATATCATAAAACAGAAGATGAGCTGATGAAATGAATTACATTATGTCCTGACAATGATCTCCAAAACAAAGGAACTGAAAAAAGGAAAGCACAGAATTTTATATATATATATATATATATATATATATATATATATCATGCAATTTGTGTTTAAAGATGATGACATATAGACCTTTCTAATAAATTAAAACATATAACCCAGCAACCATTAAAGAAATGATTGCTAAGTGCAACTTCATAAATATCAGGGTTGCACATGAAAAATAATACCATAATATCATATGTCAACTATATTCTAATAAAAATAATTTTTAAAAAGAAAAATACCATTAATAAAGCCAAAAGATGACTATCTGCACAAACTAGAAAACACACACACACACACACACACAAAATTGGTGGACAGCTTGAGAAGAGGAAATAAATGGATGGTGAAGAATGGGGTTGTGAGACTTAGGTTTTCACTTCCTCAGCATATTTACATTTTTTCCATATGTATGTATTATCTGCTCAAAATGAATGAAATATTAAAATAAATTTTAAAGTCTACCCATACATATATATGCTTTTATATGCATATACACAATTAGCAGCTAACAAACGATTATCCCTAAAGAGGAAGACATACTTTCCTGGAAACCCTTATGTACTGTTTGAATTTTTTATCATGAGAATATATAAACCTTATAATTCAATCTATTTTATAATAAAAATACAGTTGCTGTAAGCATATAACTTTTGACCCTAAAATTCCACTTCAAGAACTTGATACTACATTGGAAAACTACAAAAATATTTTCTAGGAGGTCCTTTGCTAACTGTAATGGTTAAAATTTAGAGACTACTTAAATGTTGTCTGTCACTGGAAAAAAATGGTTAATTAGATATGTATTTACATGCATATATAATATATCTGTAATAATTAAAACTGATGACTTTGAGCTACATGTAGCAACATGAAAATATGCATAATATCCTTGAATGGAAAAAATGTAAGATCATTGTAGATTTCATTAATCTATACTTATATCCACAGATTTATCTGGAAAGACAATGAAGAAATAATTGTTACCTATTAGTACAGTTAAGACTTCTAGTTTCTGTATATATTTCTGGACTATGAATTTTTTTACAATGAACATGAATCATCATTTTCATAATCAGGAATAAAAGCTATTTTCTTTAAGAAAATGAGAACTTCTCACAGAGCATGGAATAAATAAATAAATGGTATCTACAGATTAAGCTTCAGTAATAGAGCCAATGTGAAACAAAAGATGGAAGTCAAGTTTTTCATTACTTAACTCTGAATGATAAGGCTAGCCATGAAAGTACTAAAACATTTTGGATAAAATCTACAAAAGCTCTAGTGTCAAAAAAATCTTCAGCCGAACTGTTCTTTTGTTTAAATTCTTAATCTGAATACCCTATTATCTCCCTTGCTCTCTGTGTGGCATATGGTGCTGCCTACCACTCTTTCTGGAAATACTCTCTCCACAGTGGTTAGGATAGTATCTACAAAGTCCTAATTTTTCTCCTTGCTGCTATGCACAGCCAATAAGCTACACACTACACAATTCCTGTTGCACAGTGTGGTGACCCTGGATTTTCTCCTCCTTCAGGACTCAATTTCTGGGCCTTGGGGATAGACATCTCTTTCTCTACATTCCACCCTGGGTCCTCTTCCCACTCTACACACTATCCCTTAGTCAAGACCACTTGAAGCCATTACTTCAAGTACTTGGTAAAACCAAGTCCAGCTCTCTCTCTTGAACAGTAGATCCGTATATACACCTAATGGACATTTCTTCTTAGATGTCTAATAGGTACCTAAAATCCAGTATATCAAAACTTAATTTATCATATTCCCCCTCAAACTTGCTCCTCTTCCTGTTCTGGCTATTGATGTGAGGGGCAATATCTGAAGCCAGAAACCTAGGCATTATCCTTAGTTCTTCTTACTTCTCTTCTCTCACATCCAAAAATTCAGCAAGTCCTATCATTCTCTCTGTCACTTCCCTAATTCAAGCCACGAGCATCTCTCACCTGAATTAACTAATACACTCTTCTGACCCCAGTACCCTACAGCCATTCTAATTGTATTGCCAAGAAATGTTTTTAAGTGATAAATCAAGTTGTTACTGCCTATTTAAAATCTTGTAAATGGTCTCCACTGTCTTCAGAATAAAGTATGAGGTCCAGAGACCAGGATTTACAAGACCCCACTTACTTCTCCTACTTTAATTTTTACACTTTTCACACCACTCACCTATCACTCCTCTATAGGATCTGGCACTGAAATTCTTTCAATTCCCTCACCATGCTATCTTTCCTTCATATCTTTTTAAATGCTACTCAGTGGGGGTTCCAAAAAATACTGGAGAGACCTTTAGTCTCCCCTATACAACATACAAACTCCCAAAATTACCTCAAGTAAACAATTTAACATTTGTTTACTATACATCATCCAACTCCTATCACACTCCCTTTTTAATCAAGCTGTACCCCTTCCTATACTATATGAAGAAATTCTGAAACCAGATGCTACCCTTCCAGCCTCTACTTTAACTCCTGCACTAAACCCCACTCACTCTTATTTACTGCCCATTCATTTGGGTAGCTTCTAAATACCTCTCAAGTCATAACTGAAAGATCATCCTTAAGCCTGCAAGAGCAGATTAGGTACCCCATGGCAACCCATAATTTTCCCTATCACAGCTCTATCCCACTATATCATAACCCATTTACTTGCCTGTGCTCCTCAAAAGTCTTAAGTTCCCTAAGAACTTAGACCATGGGATATTCACTGCTGAATCACTCATATCTGGCATAGAACTAGGTATATTATAGACATTTGGTAAACAGCTCTCAAATAAATTACAAATATACAAATTTACCCCTCCCCCAAATAAAAACTACAGCTAAAAAGAAACTATGATGAAATGTAAATATTTACATGATTAAACTTTATCTGAAACAAATTACATATATGCCTTACTTTGTGCTTGACATTTTCTTGGAAACTATGTATGAACAGAATTTTTTTGCAAAGTCACATGATAAATACACCAGGAGAAATCGTGTACTTAAAGAGATTCTTTCATAAAGCAAAAAAAGCTGCAAACACATTTATCAATTCTATATGAATTTAAAGTTGATATATTTGTCTTCCTTAAAGCAAAAGCCTTATAAAAAATAATTTCTAGTGCCTACCTCCTCTTTCTACGAAAACATGACTTGCTTAATATAAGCCATAATACCAATGATGGTCAAGTCTTGGGATTTTTAATCCCTTTAGTTCTCTAGTCAAGGTATAAACTCAGGTGTATAGAAATATCCAGAGTAGGCTCTGCATCGTGATGTAAAGAATTCCTCCCTTAGGATGATTATTTGTTAGAATTCATGGGCTATATTAAAGTAACAGATTTTAAAGAGCTTGTCCAGAGAGATGAGTAACTGAATTACCTTGAGTAATAGTTAACCTAAATAATTTTTTATTTACATAAAGAAAGTAAACTTCAAGTATGAAATGATCATGGATTTAAACAAAATTAAATGCTAACTCTGGTTAAGAAACTAATAATATTTTCCTTAAGTTTAGAAATACAGGTTTGATTTTCATTTAAACTGATTTAAAAGAAATATTTCAAAAAATACTTTTTTCTTTGTAGTGGCTCTATTATTCAAATACACAAGTCTTTTTTAAAAAATATATTTTATTGATTATGCTATTACAGTTATCTCAATTTTTCCTCTTTTGCCCCCCTCACCCAGCTCCCCCAACTCCCTCAAGCAATCCCCACCATTGTTCATGTCCATGAGTCATGAGTATAGATTCTTTGGCTACTCCATTTCTTATACTATACTTTCCATCCTCTATCTTGTAACTATCTATTTGTACTTCTTAATCACCTCAGCTCTTCACTCATTCTTATACTCACCTCCCATCAGGCAACCATCAAAATGCTTCCCATATCCATGATTCTGCCTCTATTTTTCTTTGCTCTTTGTTTTTTAGATTCAATTGTTGGTAGATATGTATTTATTGTCATTTTACTGTTCAGAGTTTTGATCTCCTTTTTCTTAAATAAATCCTTTTAACATTTCATATAATAATGGTTAAGTGATGATGAACTCCTTTAGTTTTTTCTTGTCTGGGAAGCTCTTTATCTGCCCTTTGATTCTAAATGATAGCTTTGCTGGGCAGATCAGTCTTGGCTGTAGGTCCATGTTTTACATGACTTTGACTATTTCTTGCCAGGCCCTTCTTGGCCTGCAAAGTTTATTTTGAAAAATCAGCTGACAGTCTTATGAGGACTCCCCTGTAGGTAACTAACTGCTTTTCTCTTGCTGCTGTTAAGATTCTCTCCTTGTATTTAATCTTTGGCATTTTAATAATGATGTGTCTTGGAGTGGGCCCCTTTGCATTCATCTTGTTTGGGATTCTCTGTGCTTCCTGGATTTGCATGTCTATTTCCTTCGCCAAATTAGGTAGGTTTTCTTTCATTATTTTTTCAAAGAGATTTCCAATTTCTTGCTCTTTCTCCTCTCATTCTGGCACCTCTATGATGCGAATGTTGGAATGCTTAGAGTTATCCCAGAGGCTGCTTATACTACCCTCGTTTTATTGGATTCTTTTTTCATCTTGTTGTTCTGATTGGTTGTTTCTTGCTTCCTTATGTCCCAAATCAGTGGTTTGATTATGGGCTTCATCCACTCTACAGTTATTTACCTGTAAATTGTTCTTTATTTCAATTAACGCGTCTTTCATTTTTGACTGGATCTTTTTTATGCTGTTGAGGGCCTCAATTAGTTCCTTGAACATCCTTATAAGCAGTGTTTTGAATTTTGCATCTAGTAGATTGCTTATCCTCATTTTGTTTAGTTCCTTTTCTGGAGTTTTGATCTGTTCTTTCATTTGAGCCATTTTTCTTTGTCTCTTCATTTTGGCTGCCTCCTTGTGTTTGTTTTTATGTATTAGGTAGAGCTGTTATAACTCCCTGCCTTGGTAGCATGGCCTAATATAGTAACTGCCCTGCAGGGTCCAGAGGCACAGCCTCCTCTGTCACCCAAGGCGGGTACTCGAGATGTGCCCTTTGTGTGGGCTGAGTACACCCTCCTGTTGTAATAGAGCCTTGATTGCTGTTAGCAGGTCAATGGGAGGGATTTACCCAGGCAAGTCAGTTGCAAGGATTGGCTGTGACCACTGACGACCAACCTCCACCCTCCATAGCTTCAGCTATGCAAGGACAGGGTGGTGGTGCTCCAACATAGCCTGTAGCTGTCTATAGGGTATACAGGCTCTGGGGTTTCCTGGGTTATGCAGGCCAAAGTCAGCCCCCGCATGCATTTTGCCCAGGCCACCCTACCTGAGCTATAAAGCAATCTGTGATGGCAGCTACTTTTGCTGGGCTTAAAGATTCCCAAGTGAAACCAAGCTGTGAATCTAGGCTGGCTGCTGATAGTGCCAGTCCTGGAGCCACTTAGCAAGACGTATAGGGGCTCACTGAGGCCAGCTCTTGCTTGTTTGAGAGGATTTAAGAAGTTGTGAAGCATGAGCCAACACTAGCAATTCATATGGAAAAGCAGCTTGGGTGGCTCATAAGTTAGGTGGGATGGCGTCTCTGGGGATCTCCAGAATGGGGCAAATAGTGTTATATAGACTGATGGAGTCTGAGATATGGCACCAGCCTGCAGGCTCTGTGACTTTGTGGCTCTGCAGGAGGAGGGGTCAGAAAAGGACATTGGTCTCTGCCTACCTTTCTGTCTAGGAGGAAGCTGTTCCCCTGCTCTTGCCTCAATGCCAGACACTTTAGTTTCTCCCTGTATACCACTGGTGCCTTTCAAGTTGTTACCCCAGTGCTGGAGATTAGAGGGAGTGAGTCTGAGTAAGGCAATATGAGGTTCTTTAAGAGGAATTGTGTGGGACTCCAGAATTTTTTTCCATCGACAATTCCCACTGGTTTTTGCAGCAAGAAGTTATGGGGATTTATCTTCCTGGCACTGGTACCCTCGCTGCAGGGCCTGGTGTTGGACTGGGACTCCGCACTCCCAAGATATCCCTCCCAAATTTTTATCCACCACACATGAATGTGGAACCAACCTGTTCCGTGTCTCCACCCCTCCTATCATTCTGGATGAATGTGGTTCCTTTAATTCCATAGTTGTCAGACTTCCATTCAACTCAATTTCCAATGGTTCTGAGTGATGGCTGTTCTATATTTTAGTTGTAACTTTGATGTGGTTGTGTGAGGTGAGCTGTGTTTACCTATGCTACCATCTTGACCAAAAGTCCTCCCAGGTCTATTTTTGTTCTCCAATTAACAAAGTTTGCCTCTACTTTTGGTTTTGGTTTTGTTCAGTTCTGTTCCTGGTATCAACATAACTAGCTAATCAAACTTTGCTTTTCTTGGTATTTTCACAAGGTACTGCTTTTCTATTCTACTATAGTATGTTTAAGTTTTTAATTTTAGCAAGTTTAAAAGGAAGACTTTCAAATATGAATTTCAGGTATACTACAAATAAAAACGTACTAAATACCTGTCAACATTTAGCAACATGCCAGGAACTGAGGGGAACACAATTACTGCTCTAGAGGAAATTTACAGTATCTGTCTAACTCATAAACATTCACCAGAAAGACCCAAAGGACATATAAACATTACCACATATACACTGAAATAGTTACATAATACATCTATGAAGGACTATGTTTTGTAGGGTGATGAGTGAAGATGGAATTATCCAATGTATGTTAAGATAAAGTAGTTAGGATTTCCAAAGCTAAATGTTAGAACCTATTTCAGGTGAGGAAAAAATTGTCTAGTACAAGGTGCTGCCTGAGAAAAAGTTCAGAATGGTGGTCTGACTTGATGGAGGAGGAGTTGTATTATTCTGTATTTCAGAATCATTAGGATAGAACAGAGCGGGAACATTGTCCTAGTAATAAGAAAGGCTACTTGTGTCTTATACAAAAAGGACAAAAATCTTAGTACTTAACCAAAATCAAGGTAAAGACACTCAAAAGTAGTTCTCAACTGCTTTGAACAAGTTTGGTAATTTCTCAAAAATCTAAACATAGAATGAACATATGACCCAGTAATTCCATCCTTGTGTATATGCCCAAGAGAAATGAAAACATATATCCACACAACGACTAGCACACGAACGTTCACAGCAGCATTATTCCTAATAGCCGAAAAGTAGAGATAGCTCCTCTTGTGCTCTAGGATGGAGGTAACCACTGACACACCAGGACAATCTCCCTGCTCCTCCCCCTACCTGCTCCCCGCCCGTACTCCACAGCATGCCCAGCATGCCCATGGGACCGCCCCATTGCTCACAGACTGCGGACTACCAGCTGGCCCCAAGGCCCCAACACATCTGGAAGCAACAAGTACATCCAGCAGACCAAGCCCCTCACTTTGGAGCACACAATCACCCTGTGCCCTCTATACCTTTAGTACAAAAGAGCCCCTCCTGAGAAAGAAAACTCTGTTGCAGCCAGATTTCAACACATGAGAGAGGAATTTCATAATACTGGAATAAGGAGAACCATAGAAGGGGTGCTGATTGTACATGAGCACCAGCAACCCCATATGTTACCGCTACAGCTGGGAACAACTTTCTTCAAACTACCTAGTGGTGAACTTAACCCAGAGAAATGAAGTTGAAGGACTAAAACCCTTAATGACAAGCGATACTAGGTCATCAAGATGCAGTCTTGCAAGATTTGGTCATTGACAACTGCCTTAGTAAGTAGTAGAGACCAAATTTTGAGCCTCCTCCGTACCCATATATTCCAGCACATATTAAAAAACTGAAGGAATATTAAGTTGTTTCTACCGAACTTCGAGAGAAAGCCTTGCTTGCAGTCCCTAAAAATTAAAAGCTGGGCTGCACCACTGTTTGAATTACGTGGCAATGCACCAGGATATGGACCCATCATTTCTAGTCTCCTTCAACTTTTTGAGCAGGTTCACTTTTATATGATGTACAAATGAATTCCTGCTCAATGGAGAAGTGAAGGAAGCCGTCTACACAGTACAGAAGGAACATGACAGAAAAGGGTTGTCTTTTGTTTTATCTCTTTCCCAACCCCTAAATTGCCACCTGCCTTTTCTTGCTTGAATAATAAAGTTGATATGAAAAACTAGATAGTGGTGTACACAAATGTAATAATGTTTAATTTGTTTTTGTTTCTACTCATACATTTTGCACATTAAAGAAAGTGCAAAAAAAAAAATAGAAAAAATAAAGCAAAAAGAACTCAAATGTCCACAGACTGATGAATGGATTTAAAAAATGAGGTACACCCATACAATGTAATATAATTCAACCATAAAAAAGAATATATGCACAACATGGATGAACTCTGAAAACATTATGCTAAGTAAAACACACAAAAGACCACTTAGATAGTATATGGTTCCATTTATATGAACTGTCCAGCACAGAGAAATCCATAGAGACAGAAAACAGATTAATGGTTGCCAGGAGCTGGGAAAAAGGGGAATGCAGACTGACTACAAATAAACATAAGGCTTCTTTTGGAGGGAGGGGAATAAAAATGTTCTGGAATTAGACAGTGATGATAATTGCGCAGCCTTGTAAGTATCTGAAAAACCTGTGGTATGCACACTTTAAAAAGATGAACTGCCCTGACTGGTGTCGTTAAATTGGTTGGGCATTGTCTTGCAATGACAAAGGCCGCAGGTTTGATTCCCAGTCAGGGCACATGCCTAGGTTGTGGGTTCCGACCCAGGCAGGGGCATATGCAAGAGGCAACCAATCCGCATTTCTCTCTCTCACTTTCTCCTTCCCTCTCCCTCTCTCTAAAAATAAATACATAAAATCTTTCAAAGGGTGAATTTTACAGTATGCAATATATCTCAATTTTAAAAGGGGAGTTCGCAGCATTCTCTCTGCCATAACACACCTGAAGGACATAATTCCATTGGTAAAGGCACCTTGCTACAGCAGGGACTGGTTTTTGACTTTGACAATAACCACACTAAAGAATCTTAAGAATCACTGTACTAAAGGGCCTTCAAGTCTCAAGATCAAAATAACAGGTGAAAGTCAGTTTTTAGCGACAACATCAAGGACTTCCTTGAGGTAACAAGAGACAGCTAAAGACCGCCCCTCCCCCCCCCAAAAAATCATAGTAGTTTCTAAGTAACGAAGAGATGACCAAGGCCTACCTACGGTGGTATGAAGGAAAGGATTTACAAATTGTTCTAAAGGAGGAAAAGACAATAGGATTTTCATTCCCTATCAGCAGCTAAGCACAGAAAAAGAATAAGAAAAGAATAAAGAAACAATGAGGATTGGGTTCAACAACAAAAGGCACTACCAGAAAGATGACACCAGCCACAGGGCATAATATGTATTAATCAACACTGATTGGCATATACAGTTTCCAGCTTACATATGGATCACATTTCAAATGTTTGTAAACCATAATTCTGAACACATTTCCCAGAGAATTTTTGAAAAAGTAGTTAAGTTTGCAAATGGCCTAAAATAATTTATAATTTGTTATTATTTCTATTTTTCTAGCTGACATCCAGTATGCGAAAAGCCATTTCCCAACCTCCCCTCTCTTCACCTATCGGAGCACCACCAAGAGACATCACCCCTCCAATCTACTGCTGCCACCATCTCGGCCACATAGAAGAGACTGGCTCCCCACTCCTCATGTAGGTGAGGCTAAAGAAGAATCATCTGCTATCCAGAGCTGAGAACAAAATGGAGTTCTGCAATGGTAGTTTTACACATGAGAGTCTTAAGTCAGACAGTTGGATTTCAGAGGCTGCTTGTATTCTGACTTTCCAACATTCTTGTGCTGGAAAACTGCCACACAGACAATTAAAGGTGATCCATGCATGCTGATAAATTCATTCACATTATTAAATAACTGAGAACCTCATCGTGTCCAGTGGGTATAATGGAACATTTGTAGTGCATGTACTACATATACAGTAGGAGCTCAAAAATGCTGGCAAAGAAAAAGGAATGGGGAGGAAAGGCATGAGAAGAAAAAAATTTAATCTCACAAAATTTGCTGGGGAACAATAAAAAGAACCCTTCTTTTTCCCATTTCTGTGAGGGCACAAGAGAAATCACCCACTCTGTCCCATTCCTTTTGAAATACCCTTTCCGATGAGATCCTCCCATCTTCTAAGAGTCAAACAAAAATGCTGTCATCTTTGAGAGGCTTTTCCAGAAAACCTTAAGCAGTTGGGAGCGTCTATCTCTGTGTTCCAACAGCAACTTGTATTAATTATTACAGTCTTACTGAACTGCTACACTTTATTTACATGTTTGTTTCCCCAGTAGATATCCCCTCAAATAATGGAATATTTTATTTGTCTTTGCAGTTCCAATACCTTGGACAGTGCTTGACACACAGAAGGGTCCAATAAAAATATTGGTTTGGCCAAAAAGTCTGTTTAGTTTTTCCATAAAATAAAAGACATATTTTTCATTTTCACCAATAATTTTATTGATTTGGATATTCTGAGTATGTCAGCTATCTCCTGCTATTGGCTTCTAGTGGGTAGAGGCCAAGGATGCTGCTAAATATCTTTCAATGCATAAGACTGCCCCACAGCAAAGAATTATTTGGCCAAAATGTGAATAGTACCAAGAAACTCTGCAAACCACTTTTGACATGTTTATCAGTCATAGCACCTTCTCCATATACTGCACAAATCTTTTGTTTCAGTTGCAGTTTTACCTTTCTTGAAATAATAAAGCACAATAAGCCAAAAATGTTGCATATATTCTTCCATCTCTAATATTAAAATGGTTTTACAAAAATTCACCAGTTTTGATAAGTATTTTTTTAAATATACACTGATAATGACAGCTGTCACAATACAATCTATCAAAACTGTTTCAAATGAAATTAAAGACAACTAAGCACTACTAGAGCCATTGAAAAAACTAAACAAACTTTTTGGCCAACCCAGTATTTGTTGAATGGATTTCTTCAAATGTTGAAAGAAACAGTAAAAGTAACAGTCAAACAAATCCCAAAAGAATTAATTTAATTTTCCAGTCTTGAAAGAAAATGGGATCTAAGCATGAAATCTCTAAGTGGCCTAAAAAGTGGACCTGAATGCACTGACACCTGAGGCAGATAAATTCAACTGGCAGTAGGTAAGTGCAAGGTAAATACCCTGCTTTTCCCTTTCATCACATTTCTTAAAGGTTATATGGAGTACTCCTTATTGGGTATACAAAGTCCCCAGTGATTGGGACTATTACATGTTTTATTTGGCATTTTGACATTTAAAGACATATTTCAATCAAATAAAGGGTTTCAACCAAGTTCTGATAATAGTTAAGAAACTAAAACTGAATGAAAGCTCCAATGCAGATTGAGTCCTGGCCAGGTAGCTCAGCTGGTTGGAGCATCACCCCACACACCAAAAAGCTGTGGGTTTGATTCCCAGTCAGGTCACATAGCTAGGCAGTGGGTTCAATCCCTGGGCGGGGCATGTCTAGGAGGCAACCAATTGATGTCTCTCTCACAGCAATTCTTTGCTTTCTTTCTCTCTCTCTCTCTCTTTCTCTCTCTCTCAAAGCAATGAACATATCCTCAGGAAACAATTAAAAAATTAAAGTAATAAAAAATAAAAAACTGAATGAAAGCTCCCATCCAGATTGATTCAGAAGAGTCCTTTGTACTAGCCACCAAATGAATGGTTCGCAAAAGTAAGAACAGGCACTAGCTCTTAACTCCAACATTTTGAGAGATAAATATGTTAAGGTAGTATAAGACATGTTAGGTAAAGTAGCTGATAAGTCTTTGTGGGTTACCCAACTTCTTCCTGGCAGTTGATGACAACCCACATTAAAGCACAGGCTAAGAAATATAAAAGTATAGTATGGTCTGAAGTAAAACTTTTGTTTTAGTATTCTTTACATCATCGTGCAAAAGTGTTATACTTTATAGTCATAATTTTTACTTCCTTAAATCATATTAGAAAAGACCCTAAAAATTATCAACTCAAACTCCTTACTCTTATAAATAAGGAAGGTCTACAGAAGCACATGACTTGCCCAAGGTCATACTGGTAACCAGAGGCAGAGTATGAACTTAATTAAACTAAGGTCTCCAATTTAAGAGTTCTTTCCACTAGATGAAGTACTTTTGTATCTTAATATGCCTTATAGGAGTTTGGTCCTAAATACACATGTGTATGTATCTGTAGATATACACATATATGGGTGAGTATGTATACACATCCCCATATCTACCTACATACATACTTTCCTATCACTTGAAAAACCAGGCTGTTCAGACGTGTACTAAAATAAGTATACCAGTTAATTGAAAAGACTAGTCCTGTGAGAAGGCATTCATTTTCTGAATGAACCACCAGAAAGCAAATCTTTATGTTTATATTTATTTGAATGTATTAATTATATGAAACATAATGTTTAAGGTCATGGGCCCTACAGTAATAGACCGGTTTATAATCCTGTAATTCCAGCTCTGACATTTAAGTATGAACAAATTTATTTAACCTTTCTAAGCCTCAGTTTCTTCACCTGCAAAACTGTTAGGAAAAAAGAGAACTGACTTGTGAAGATTAAATAAGAGGATGAACATAAAGGACTCTGCCCAGGACCTACTATTTACACAATAATTTAGCTATTATTATCATTAACACTGCCTACTAATTTCTTGGTTTTCTACAAAAGTGCCCCAACCGAAGTTTTCTATATATTTAAAACACACACAAATACAACCCCAATTATATATTATCTGTTCTTTTGAAAGTACAGTATAGCAGTCTAAGAACCCTTTTCAAGAAAACTTTTGCTTTTCTTTTTTGGAAATTCTTTGTTTTCTTTTTTTGAAACTCTTATTCCAAATTGATTTTTAAATTCTAAGAATGTCCAGTGCCTATAATGAGAGTTCAGAATTTAAAAACACAAATTGTTTTCTGCCTTCTCACAGTTTGGTTGCTTCAATTCAGCAAAGAGGAAATACAACTGATTCAGAAAGAAAATGAATGTCCCTGCTTCTCACTAAAGTACCCTTCTGGTGTTCAGACACAAAGGACACTTTCTATCTCATGATGGTAGTGAGAGCAAATTATTTCCAAGATTTACTGTGGATTTATTTTTTAACTCTGTTAGAATCTGAAATTAACACAATTACCAAAAACCCTTTTTCCACACATGTTATCATACCTCAATTAAAATATAACCCCCTCTACCACATTTCTAAAATACTGTTTATCACAAGTACAATACAATAGCAGGACAGTATTATCAACTAACTCAGAGAAGTGACCTTTCTAGATATTTATTTCTTAACACTTAAGAAGCTCCTTTGGTTTAATTTCTTTAGTAATCACTCATGTTCTATAATGCTTGCTAGATGACTAAAAGGATACAACATTTACATACATTCATTTCAATAGTCAAATTTGTCTAAGTAAAACTTATTTCATTTTACTGTAAATCTCAACTCTTTTTGAATATGCTACAGTTTTGGTTCCTAGAGTACTCTGAAATTTCAGTTACAGAATATATAATTTAATTTGAAAGTAAATCAATACTAAAAAAATGATATGATCATCATCTTTTTATAAAAGATTAAACAGCTATGAATTGTATTTTACCAGGACTAAAATGCATTAAATTACATTTCACTGACATAAGATCAAAAGAACCTCATAAATACAATGCAGTATTTTTTTTTACCAGAATGAGGTTATAAAAAAGAAGCTAAACCAAAAAGTATTCCCTCTAGAAAACACTGTTTCAAAAATTTTAAAACTTTCTTGACATTTGACCCATTATTTTAAAGTTCATCTTATAAACAAAATCATTAAAAGGTTGCTGAAAAACAACCCCAAAGAATTATAAATAAAAAGTTATTTTTTTCCCAAAATGCAATGCTACTTTTCAGCTATCACAAATGACTAAGAAATGTTCATATACTACACATTCATCTATTTTAAAATTGTAAAATTCTTCTAAAATTATTCCTAGCTTAAATTAAAACCTGACTTTGAGATGTAAAATGTGGTTATATTATAAGCAATATTATGGTTTTTAAATAAAATATAAAATCAAAGTTAATAAATTTGTAGCTTTTATTAGCTTAAATTGGTAATTTATAAAAACAGAACTGGCTTCTCTTAGAGATTAAAAATAATTTAAAGTCACCATAATTTTATAAAACAAATGGCAGACTGGTGAAATGTACAACAATGTCTAATCTCACGGAATTGGGGATTTTACATATATGCTCAAAATCATATAATAGTGGGGGATGGGAAGAAAAATGGCTTCAAGCTCTTGAAAAATACTGTATGGGAAGATAACACGGATAATTTTTTAAATACATGTGTTATTACAGAGTAATACTTCAAAGAGAAATAATTAAACAACAGTCAACATACTTCCTGACACTGATTTTTCAAATATCACCAAACTATCTATTCTGCTAAGAAGTACTTTTCAATACATGCAGGTCCCAGAGTCTCAAGTTTTCAAATCCCCACCTTTTGCAGATATCTGTACTGCTTTACTACTACATCGGAAAACTGTAATGCACACTCCAAATTAATTAGAATTACTGTATTTCCTTTACAGTACACTTTAAGTTTTTTAGAAAGGTATCTCAGTAAACCTAAAAAAAAAAAAGTTGAATAAATATACACTTCCTTTTTCAATATCCAGAATATGAAAGTAGTTTAAATATGGCTTCCCTCTGACACCTCCCAGGTAACTTAACTTCAGCATGGTTTCATTTTTTTAGTGCTAATGCAGTTCTGAATACACCCTCTTTACCTAATTTGAAAACACACATACACACACAGAGACACACAATTATTTTAATTGTTAAACAGCAGCTAACCAAACAGAGATGGTCAAGAAAAGCCACTTGGTTTATAACAAAAATCTAAAGATTATATAATAAGCTTTGATATTATCTTCCCAGCAATTTTCTATAATGTCAAAGGCAACAGAAACAATATCCATTTTTACAATTGGAAAACCAGGAGTTAATTAAACACATTTTCTCCTCAACTAAGAATTGTCTTCTCTTTTGTCAATACTACAAGACATTCATCCAGTGACAAAGAAAACATGAACACCTGCTCGCTTAAGAAACTAAATTGGGAGCATTACCATAGACTTAATTGTTATTTCTAAGGAAGAATATTTAAAGCAAAGAGACTAAAGTTTATTGCCAGCTCCTAATTTGAGGGGGAATGCTTGAACAAGGTAACCCCTATTTGCCACTGGCCTTTTCCCCCGCCACCCACCCTACACCAACCCCCATTGTTCTATGTAAAATTCACAGCTAACACTATCTAAATAGCAATTGCTACATTTACCTTGCAGATGATCACTATTAAGAACTCTTCAGACTGGACTTACCTGCTGCTCTCTTTCCCCCCAAATAAAATCCAAATTTGATAATAAATCAATCACAAACTAGTGGAGGAAAGGATCACAGCTTTCTTTCCTTTCAGACTGGTGGATGTCACTCCAGACGCAAGTGAGGAAATCCCCAGAAGTTTAGCATAATAAATCGACACCCCCCCCCCCCCCGCCACCAAAATAATTTACACTGACGTTTCATAACGAATTTCTTTTTAAAAATCTGAAAAGTACACAGCTCATGGAGTAGACACTCATTTTCCCTATGAGCCACCAAAGTAAAACACAGAGGCGGCAGCACGCACGATTTAGTGTGGGTTTGGATCCCTCGTACACCACTTCCTCCCCAAAGCTGGGTAGCAGGGACAGATGCGGGTGTCGAGGAAGTGGGAGATTCGCACTCCAGCGCCCGGCTCTCCCTCCCGGCTACCTGCCTGGGCCAGCGGGAGCGCCGCCCAGCGTGGACGCCCGCACTGACACAAACACTCACCCATCTTTCCTCTTGGCTTTGTAGACGTGACCGTAAGTGCCTCGGCCAACTTTGCAGCCCTCGTATTCAAACAGGTCCTCGACCCGCTCCCGCTCGCTGCTCAGCTTCACTTTAAAGTCATAGTCCATTGTCACAGCCTCCGAGGCCGGAGAGCTGGGGTTGGGGGACCAGGGGACAGGGTTGGGGACCGGGTAAGCACCGGCAGCCGCAGCCCCCGGGAACCCGCCCGCTCTATACCCAGCGGCCGCAGCACCAGCACGACTGATGCGGCACAAGCAGCAGGAGGCCCCTCGAGAGCGCTGGGGACATCCAGGGGGGCAGCAGCAGGGCAGAGGCCGGACGAGGGGTGAGGTGCGACGGAGAGGTTCCCCCTGACCAAGGAGAGCGGAGGGACGAGGGCTGGGGGTGGGGAGCGGGTGTTTCTGCCCTTGTCCCCGCTGGCTCTCGGGGCGCCGGTTCTGTCTCCGGCCGCGCGTTCTGCTCCCGCTGCGGGGAGCAGCAGGGTGGCCACGGCGGGTTCTCCTCCTCTCAAACAGGCACTCACGCCTCACACTCTCTCACACGCACGCTCACACTCACTCATTCACTCACTCATTCTCCCATACACTCAAACAGAAAGGCAGCTCCGCACAACAGCCGGTACCTCCTCAGAGAGAGGAGGAGGGAGGGGACTCGTGGAACACGGCCGCAGCTGTCGCAAAAACGTCGCGAAGGCTTGGACTGCCTCCGACCCTCCTTTTAGCCGGTTTCGCGGTGGCAGTCTGCCGCCGGCGCAGCTGGCACCCGGAGGACCATGTGGAGGGAGCGGGGTAGACACTGCCCACAGTTGCCCCCAAATGCACCACGTGGACCGTCCCGACGGTGGCCAGAGCCCCAGACTACAATGCCCAGAATCCACAGGCCGCCGCTGTTCTCACCCCTCCTATGACTCCACCCCACAGAGTGGGAATATGCGGAGCATTGCATGATGGGATTAGTAGTTCAAGGAGAGAGAAGTTGCAATCAGTTGGGGAATTTTTTTTAATTAATTTATTTTTTTTTAACAGCCATATCGTTAGTGTTAGTTTTGGGCCATAAACTCAACCAAAGAAAGTCACGTGTGAGGGAGGCTAGCTTGTATTAGAATCATATTTTATACCATTTATGAACTCCAGATTTCAAAGGGCATTATCATTATCAAAAAGTGTCTATATATTTGTGAAGGTCCCACGGACTTTCACTTGGTGTACACTTGTGGTTCACTGTCTGGTAAGAGCTGCACAATGATATCAGCATGCTGATACACATTACAAACATCAATAAAAGTGAATCAATGACCAGTGTCCACACTAATCCTAAATAATGTTACCCTTGTGACAGATGACGATCCAAATCCTTCCAATCCATTCAAAGGGTACATTATTTTATGATCTTCTGCACCTTTGCCTGTAAGAACAGCAATTTTTAGGAGTGATTACGGCAGTGGATCTAACTCCATGGAAACTGGTATATTAATCATTTTACGGTAGGGAAGATGTCACCTGGAGGAATCCCTATATCTTGACAGTAATCCCTCATTTTGTCTTAACTCCTATTTAAATGTTTTTTTTTGATTTTTCGATTTTATATTAATTATTTTTGTATTTATTTTACAGCTGCTGTTCCAATAAACTCCCCACTCCCAAGAGCACATATAATTTCTCCCCCTTTTTAAAAATAGTTTCTCATTTATTTTTTAAAAGATTTTATTTATTTTTAGACAGAGGGGAAGGGAGGAAGGGAGAGAAACATCAATGTGTAGTTGCCTCTTAAGCGCCCCCTACTGGGGATCTGGCCTGAAACCTGGGCATGTGCCCTGACTGGAAATCAAGCCCGCGACCCTCTGGTTCGTTGGCCGGCTCTCAGTCCACTGAGTCACACCAGCCAGGTAATCTCTCACGCTTTTGAAGCCCCATAACACTTTTTTCACCTTTCCTGTGGCTTTCATCAAAATCTGTCTTTTATTTCCTCTTTATTGATAGATTATAAATTCCTGCAGGAATTCATATTTGCATGTTCCATAATACTTAGTCTAATACTTGGATTGTGGTGCACAGGAAACATTGTTGAATTAATGAGTGCTCATGTTTATTTCAAAAATATCCTGTACAGATAATGGCAATGATACCCTTTTATGAAAAATCTTAATAAGTGTTCTCTTATATAAATCTCCTTGGAGAAAATAGTGAATTCACCACTGGTTTAAACGAAGTTGTTTTTACCTAGTGCATTAAATCTTATTTAGTGTTTAAGCACACTGACTGATTAGGTGGGGCCCGGAAGTGAATCCTGCTTTGTCATTTATTAGCAATGTGTCTTTGGACCCTCAGTTCCTTTCTTTATAAAATGGAGATATAAAATGCCCTAGCTTATAGTAAGTGTACAACAAAGTTAAGCTTTCATTAATGACTTTTTATAATTTCTATTCAGTGATATAAATTGGGTCCTTTGCTAGCAGGACTGTTTCTTTAGTTCTAAGAATAACACTACAGGGTCTGGCACAAATAACTCCCCTTTTTTTAATTACAAAACCATAAGTATGTAATTCTGTAACACAACAATATCACACTCAAGCACACCATATGACATTTTAGGTGAAATGTTCAAATTAAAACTATAAATTATTACACCCATATTATTATGTACCAACCACACTGGAGCAGGCATTACTTCTGCTGGACCCTGTATTTCCTAAATATGGATTTAGAATAGACCCTTTCTGAAAAATACATTTTGTGTTTCTTGAGGGATGTGTCTTTTTGTCCAAGTGTTTACTCATAGATATTGAGAACTCAAACCACTGCACTGGAGGAAAAGTTGTGGTGAAGAGCGGAACTGGGCTGGGCCCCACACTGTGTGCCCCCACCCCATCACCCATCTTCTGCACCACCTGCATATGATGTTCAAAAACCCTGAAGGTCCCAGACTTCTTTAAATGTACTTTTGACTACTGTTTTGGCTCAGTCAACTCTGTGGATTTAAGTAAGAATTCTCCCTGAAGAAACTGAGGGGTTTTTTTAAAAATAAAAATTGTATAGATTTAAGATGTATAACATGATGTTTTGATTTACATGTATATAGAGAAATGATTCCTATAGTC
The DNA here is from genome assembly GCF_021234165.1 of Pteronotus mesoamericanus. Classification (NCBI taxonomy): domain Eukaryota; kingdom Metazoa; phylum Chordata; class Mammalia; order Chiroptera; family Mormoopidae; genus Pteronotus; species Pteronotus mesoamericanus. The sequence goes on from NW_026555152.1 coordinate 5,592,775, forward strand.
AAACTAATTAACAACATTTTTACTGTCAGTAATGCTGGGGCAGGAAAGGAAGCTTGCCTTGGATCAGGGAAGAGAAAAGCCTGCCTTCCTCTCTGAAGCTAGGTGAGAGTTAGAGGTTTGGACTTCAGGTCGGGGAAATATGGTATTATGAGGTATCTGGCCCGTTAACACAGCATTAAGATGGGGAGCTAAGAAAGACATAGTCACTAAGGCCCCTTACAGGGCAGTTTGGCTAATGTTAGGAGCAGTAATAGCTAATATCCAGTTTTAGGTTTTTCTTTTCTATGGTAATTTTCTTTTGTTATTCCCAAGCTATCAACCTAGTCTTACCTGTGGAGCCTGTATCCATGCTTCCATGGGGAAAGGAAAGAGCAGCAGCCAGACATTCAATTATGAAAGGTAAGAACTGGCCTGTGGAGCAAAAGCAATGAGCTAGAAAGGGCTCATTAGACATGTTAATATTTCAAAAACCTAAGGAATGGAACCTGTTTTTAGGATAAACTTCCCTTAGATCAAAGGATGGTGGTTGAAACTTGTTATTTGAATGAACTGAATATATCAGGGACATGGACTTATTATTTCATTTTCAACCTCAAATCATACTGATAATACATATCTCTTTGCTCCATGATGACCACCAGTAACATTATAAAGTCTATGACCTTCATTGGTCGATGTTCTAAATAATGCACAGTGTTCATGTGTCTTTTCATAAAATGTGGTTTTATTTACACTAACATTAACATCTCTAGTCTTAACATGTTCCCAAACACCAGCCCCACATTCAACTGCCACCTGGTCAGACTAAGGGGATAGTCTACTGTCATGTCAAACTGAAAATTCTAAAACTGAACATACCATGCTGTGCAATTCCTGCGAATAGCAAAGCCAGTAGACAAACATTCTATTGTTTCACTGCTAACCCCACAAGTTCAGGCCTTCATTAGCTGCTCATTGTCTTTCATACTCATAGCCAAATATGCCTTTGTCTTGTTCTTAAGGGCTGGATGCTTCCTCATACTATATCTGACCTTTACATTCCCATCCATCCTCTAAGGTAGAGCTCAAACACCTAACTTAGCCATGAAGCCTTTCTTGGCTCTTAGAACTAAATATGACCTTTCTTTTCCATGAACTCCACTTCATCTCTGGCTCCCTTGCATTTTATTTGTAACTTACATAAAAACATCACAACTACTTTGTACTTTAGTCATTTATTTTATGTGCTTAAAAAAAATCTGCCCTTTAATAAATGCCTTAATGGCTGAGTTTCTGACTTACTCATCTCTGTCTCCTACAGTGCCCAACACAGAGTTTGCATAATTATGTTTAATTAGAATGTGTTTAACCAGGTTAAGTTTTATAAAGGTTGAACTGAACCTTAATAATAATACAGGAGGAGGCAATCATTTTAAAACATTTAACATCTTGCCTCTGAATGTGGACTTTTTGTAGCATGCAGGAGGGTTTTGTGCTGATATACTAATGCAAAAGTTCAAGTGGGTCTTCTCAGAGTTGATCATGTCCTGTCTTTACAACTTTTAATACAATGTTCTCAATATCAAAGTGTGTTTTAAATGGGAATTATCTAATTTCCCATTCTAAATGTGGAGTGTTCATCATCTTTATCATTAAAAGCAAGTATTAAACATCTACATAGGAGTGCAGTGTTGGATACAACAAAGAACAAATTAGACCATTGACACTCTAGCCTTGTTTAATTTTTCAAGGAAAAATATTGATGCAAAAAGTCTCTCAACTTACTCTATAAAACACCCAGAATACAATTTAGGCCTTAGAAACAACCAGAACAAAAAAAAAAAAAAACCACTTCCAAAAATACCTCCCCCCCTTTATCATGTGAGTGTAATTTGTTCTTATAGACTCATATCCTCCACATGACTGGAAACAGAGCCACTATCAGTTGCTGATTTTGATATCAGACAATGCCTGTCATTAGAGAAGAATTGACTCTGATTCTCAATTCCAGTTCTAAAAATTCTAGGAAGAGCTTTGTTCCAGCTAGGTCTGGGACCCATCCTGGGCCAATGCAATATGGTCATGGAAACAATCAGATGAGAAAGCACCTTCATTCATATGGATGAGAAAGATGGAGGTGGGGAGCTCACAGAAGAAGGGAGAGTACTGTCAAGGAAAGGAAACAGGTCAGTGTGATGGAAGGTGGGACAGGGAGATTACTTTAGATTGGGTAGATGACCAAGGACTCTCTGAGGTAATGATGCTTAAACTGAGACCTGAATGATGAGCAAAACCGCTAAGATCAGGGAGCAGAGTAGTCCAGGTGGATCACATGGACTGTAAGTGCAAAGGCCTTAAGCTGGGAACAAAGGAACAAAAAAAAAAAGACATGTGATGGGAGAGTCAAGAGTAAGAGAAGAAGTTGTGTGTCATGAAGACAAAGAGGTAGGCAGGGAGTAAATTATATAGGGTCTTTTAGATCATAATGAGGAGCTTGAACTTTATTTTTAAGACAATAAAATGCCATTGAAAGTTTGTGAGGAAGGGAGGGACCAGATTTGATTTATGCTTTAAAAAGAATATCTGGACAGCAATGTTAAGAATAGATTGTAGGAGGACAATTGTATATACATAGATACACACATACGTACATACATATGGGGTTTGCTGATAATTAGATGGGAAGTAAATAAAAGGAAGGAGTCAAAAGGACTCCTGAAGATGTTGCCACTTATTGAGATGAGGAAGACTTTGAGGAGACCAAGTTTAGGAGAAAAAAGTAAGAGCTCCATTTTAGACATGTCAAACATCAGATGTCTCAGACATCTAAGTGAACATTAACCAGGGTGCAAGTGGATATGGGAGTCTAAAACTGAAAATAAAGATCATGGCTGGAGATAAATATTTGGAAATCACCAGCCATAAGACTTGATTATATCACCTGTAATGTGTGTTACAATGGGGAAAAGAACAGATTCCTGAGCACCTTTAACATTCAAGGGCTAAGTAAAGGAGGAACCAGAAATAGAGCCTGAAAGGAGGTGACCAGAGTTTATTTGGGAAATTAGAGAGTGTGACATCACAAAGCCAAAGGAAGAACACATTTTGAAAACAGGGGAATGGTCAATAGTATTGAACGTTTCCAAGAAGTCAAGCAAGATAAAAATTGAGGTGTTTAACTTAATCACAGTGTTCCTCAACCTCTTTTCAAACTATTACCCACCCACCCCCAACTAAGGATTATTTTTAGACCTTTTGTCCCTCATTGTCCACCCCTATGAAATGTTAACACCACAGAGATACTGTATATTTGTTAATGTACTGTGGCACTTTGGAGGGGCAAAAGCCACTGTAATACCTAAGAATTTTTTGACCACTTGAGAAACAACTTTTGAACTCTTGTGGGTGATATCACTCCATGGAGAACACATGATTTATCGATATAAAAGTCATTTTTGACACTACAAGTAGTTTTCGCGGTAATGTGGGGGTTAAAATCAGTGTGCTTTGGATTGAAAGGTAAGTTTGAATTAAAGAAATGGAAAAATGAATGTTAGATAAATTTATAGCAGAATGGGGCTTCTGGTGAAGACGGAGATGTAGGTAGACACACTTTGCCTCATTGCACAACCATAAGAAAGAACACAACTAACTTAAAAATGAAAAACACCCAGAACTGCCAGAAAATTGCCCAGGAAAACACCCAGAACTATACATAAGTCCAACACCCAAGGATTTAAAGAAGCTATATTTATCCAGACAGGTAGGAGGGGCGGAGATGGGGAGTAGGGGCACAAAGAACACATGTGGTGGCAGCCAGAAAGGGGCACAAGTCAGCAAGATTTCAAGGCTTCAGTGGCCAGCAGAACAGGCCATCCCACATTCATGCGTGGTGGATAAAAAGCAGGGGATCACCTTGTGAGCTAACAATCCCATACCCAGGTCAGAAGGCACAGCCCAGGCTTCCAGCACCAGAAAAAAGAAAGCCTCATAACTTCTGGCTATAAACCCAGTGGGGATTGGGGCAGTGGAAGAAACTGCGGGTTCCTCAGGAGAGCCCAGAACATAAGCACACCCACCCACTCTGGGAACCAGGACACAACCAGGACAGCAGCTAGAGGGCACCAGTTGCATTTGAGAAGTGTGTGAAGTGACTAGAAATGGGACGAGTGTGAGGCAAGTCCCCAGAAGTCAGCCATCAGCAGCTTTGTCCCCTCTTTGATCCCTCCCCTACACGTAGAGTCACAAAGCAGCAAAGCAGTTTGCCCCACACTTTCAAATACCCAAGGCTCTGCCCCATGCAACTTAACAGATGCTCTAAGACAAGGAATCAAAGTGGCTCTACATAGGACAGAGACACAGGAAGGCTACCAAAATGAGGAGACAAAGAAATATGACCCAAATGAAAGAACAGATCAAAACTCAAGATAAAGAACTGCGCGATGCAGAGATAGCCAACCTATCAGATGCAGGTTCAAAACACTAGTGGTCCAAATGCTCGAAAATCTCACTGCATACGGCAAAAGCATAAGGAAAGAAATAAAGTCTACATTAAGGGAAATAAAGAAAAATCCACAGGAAACCAACAGTGAAGGGAAGGAAGTTAGGATTCAAATCCATGATTTGGAACATAAGGAAGAAATAAACATTCAACCAGAACAAAATGAAGAAACAAGAATTCAAAAAAAGCAAGGAGAGTTTAAGATGACTCTGGGACATCTCTGAAAGGGTCAACATCCGAATCATAGGGCTGCCAGAAGGAGAGGAGGAAGAGCAAGAAATTGAAAACTTATTTGAAAAAATAATGAAAGAAAACTTCCCTAATTTGGTGAAGGACAGGCATGCTAGTCCAGGAAACACAGAGAGTCCCAAACAAGTTGGACCCAAAGAGGTTCACACCAAGACACATCATAATTAAAATGTCAAAGGTTAAAGATAAAAAAAGAATCTTAAAAGTAGCAAGAGAAAGGCAGAGAGTTACCTACAGGGGAGTTCCCATGATACTACCAGCTGATTTCTCAAAAGAAAGTGCAAGCAACAAGGGACTGGCAAGAAGCGATGAAAAGGAAGGACCTGCAACTAAGATCACTCTATCCAGCAAAACTATCATTTAAAATGGAAGGGCAGATAGACTGCTTCCCAGACAAGGTAAAGCTAAAGGAGTTCATCATCACCAAGCCCTTATTATATGAAATGTTAAAGAGTGTTATTTAATAAAAAGGAGAGAATCAAAACTATGAACATTAAAATGACAACAAACTCACAGCTATCAACAACTGAATCTAAAAGACAAAAACTAAACAAACAACTACAACATGAATTAAATCATAGAAATGGAGATCATTTGGAGGGTTATCATTTGGGAGGAGGAAGGGGAAGAATGGGGGAAAATGTATAGAGATTTAGAGGCATAATTGATAGGTACAAAATAGACAGGAGGATGTTAAGAATAGTATAGGCAATGGAGAAACCAAATAACTTATGTGCACAACCCATGGACATGAACTAAGGGAGGGAATTGCTGGAGGGAAGAGGGTTCCAAGTAGAGGAAGGCAAAGGGGAAAAATGGGACAATTGTAATAGCATAGTGAATAAAATATACTTAAAAATTTTTATAGCAGAATGGTTAAGAGAACTGACTCTGTAGCCATGCAATCTGGCTTCTGCACCCAAACCTGCAATGAGGTAAACTGCTTTACTTTCTTGTGCCTCAGTTTCCTCATCTATAAAATTGGAATAGTAGGAATAACTATCTCATGGGGTTGTTGTGATGGTTAAGGGCATTAATAATATATGTAAAGTATTTAGAATGGTGCCTAGCATATGGTAAGTATTCTGTACATGTTAGCTATTATTCTCATTCATGATGTTAGCTGTGAAGGAGAGATGAAGAATAGTGCCTACAGCATCAGGGCTATCACTGGAAGGGAACATGGGATTAAAGGAAGCTTTATTAGAAAAGACTGGAAATACTTCATTGCCAATTAAATAGAACAAGTTGCAGGGGAGATATTGAGCATAATATGTAGCTCTGTATCCCTAAAATAGCAAGAGAGAATGGGCCAGATCACATGTGGAAAGCTTGCGCTTGGGCATCTCTTCTGTGGTTAACAGGTGGGAAGGAGAAAATAGAAGTATCGTTATCACATACATCTATTGCTGCCTTACAATCAACTCCAAAACATTGGGCATAAAACAATGATTTGTTATTTCTTACAATTCCCTGAGTCGTCTGGGCTCAAATGAGTGCTTCTCACTTGAAGTTACTCACGTGACTGCAGACGGTTGCTAGACTGGGGCTGGAGGGTCTGTGAATGACCTTATTCCCATGTCCATAGCCTTGGTGCTGGTTCTTGGCTGGGCCTTTCCACATGGTCTTTCCCATTCAGCAGTCAAGCTCAAACCAGCCCAGATTTAAAGAGTGGGCAAATAGACTCTACCTTTTGATAATAGGAAGTGTAAAATATTGTGGCCATTTTTTAAAAAAATCCTCACCCAAGTATATTCTTATTGAGTTTTGAGAGAGAGGTGTTAGGGAAGAGAAAAGGGGGTGGGGGGAGAGAGAGAGAGAGAGAGGGAATCTATGTGAGAGAGAAACATTGATCACCTGCCTCTCACACACCCCGACTCACTGGGGATCAAACCTGCAACCTTTTGTTATAAGGGATGACACTTCAAACAACTGAAACACTTGACTAGGGTTTGTGTCCATGTTTTTTAATCTACCCAAGTGTGGATACATATGAATCTGTGTATTTGGTGAAAGTTGAAGCAGTTCCTTTTCAGATGGCTTTGGTTTTCTCTGTAAGGTAAGGGAAAAATTTACCTGCTGTGATGAGGAGGCTGAGGTGAACAGGAAAAGCAAGGATTGCATATCTGAAAAGATTGCAGGTTATAACACTATCAGCAGAATGAGAATGAGAGCTGGCACGATATCATGGCAGGACTTCTAGCCAATGTCGAGGGCCCATTTGCAGGTGTGCCCATGCATTTATATCAATATTCATCTGCCCTATGGTGAGATTTTCATCACCAAAACTCAACAGCCCAGGTGGGGGCCATGGCAAAGACAGATGTTAGATTTATCCAAGGTTAGGGCCTTGCCAGGCGGGTATGATGAAAAGAATATGAGGTGGGGGGCGGTGGGGAGGGTCAGGATTACTGGCAGTAGAGTAGTTAAAATGACAGAGCATAACGTTTAAGCTGGGTAAGGAAGAAAGGGAGGACAGTATTTCCCCTTTTATATCCTAACACTAGTTTCAATTTTTTAATTTAACTTCTTGTGAGATAATTAAAAAAATAAATACCTACCCCCATTCCTTGCTTTCCTAATATTTGTATATGGTAACAAAACCTTTCCATCAAGTACATACTAAGTAAAACAAACAGCTGACAAATAATATAAGTAGGAGGTCAAAAATGATTTCTTCCTTTCTTAGCTAATAGATTTCCATTACTATGACTGATAAGGTCATCCCAAACTGAAAACCCCTCACATTAGTTGTTGATGAATTCTGCTCTGATGTTCTATAAATATTAAGAATTTACTTCTTTAAATTAATACACACTACTATATAACCTTGTCCTTTGTTTCCTTCATTGGACATCTTTTCTTCTTGTATAAGCATATTACTTTGCATTTTTCAGTTCAAATGTTTTGCTATACAAGAGTGTAGCAAGTAATCTATATGAACACAGTTTAGTATTGTTTACTTTTTTAAGACTTAATATGTTACTCTGACTTCTTGTTATAGTATATTTCACCTTTCAGCTAGTTGGACTCTTGCTCAGGCCTAATCACCAGTCTTCGCCGGCTGGTTCCTGTACAAACATGGATCTCCTGTGAGCCACATAGCTTTCATTCTAACACACATAAATATGGTTAGGTCAGCTCTACAACCACTTGATACTTGATACCCAGGGTTGTTGTTTCCATGCAACTCCATGCCCATAACCTCTGGAATTTTTTCTCCCTTAGTAACCCCTTCTCTCCTACTGGCCAAGGTCAAGTTCCATCAGATACTGCTCTTTCTATTCTGAACCCCTACATCCTGTTTAAATTTTAAAATTGCTTCATTTACATCATTTCTCTGATCAAAAATCTTCAAGGACCCTATGTGACCTTTCACTGATGACAGCATAAAGTTCAAACTATTTCATCTAATATTCCAGGCTCTGTATTGACTTATGTATTCCAGGCTTTAGATTGACTTATGAAAATACTTTAAGGTGGCTTGCAATAAAAACATTAAAATTAAATTAAAATAATTAGCTTCACATAGCTAAGTTTTCTACAGTCTGAGCTCTTCTGTATCTCTAATATTCTAACCAGTTTCTCATAAAATGCTTCTTCTCCATTAAAACAGTGGTTCTCAACCTTGGATGTCCATTGGAAATATTTGGGACTCACCCCCACAATTCTGATGTATTTGATCTGGACTGCAGTGGGGCATTGGGAACATTCAAGGTTGAGAACCACATTAGAACAGGTTTATTGATTCACCCTAAAACATTCATCATTTTGCTCCTTTTCCCATCAACACTCCTTTTTCTTCTTTACTTAATTAAACTCTACCCACTCTGATATTCAACTCAGATGCTTCTGGGGCCTTTTCTAATCACCCAGGTACAATCCCATAGCAGTGCCTTATTTACACTTATTTGACACTTAGCATATACTTCTTTTACCTTTGTGTGTCTTTCCTGACTTTTCAACTGGATTCTAAGGTGTAGAAGGACAGGGACTGTTTTTTACAGTTTTTTAAATTTTTTTGAATGTTTTGTTTTGAGAAGTTAATTATCCCTAAGACAGTCTCCTGCAAAATTTGACCAGTGCATTAAGTTCACCCTAATGTTGTCATATAACCCCTCTTTGTTGAACTGCATTGTGGCTGAGGTTTGTTGTTGTTTTTTTTAATGTTTTCAATTACAATTTACATTCAACATTATTTTTATGGTTCTTTTTATCCTCAGAACCTAATATAAACTCTTTCACACTATGTATTATTATGTGTTTTATGGGAGGTGGTGATGGTGATGGTGATGATGTAGCAAGCAGATGCCAAGTCAATGCACTGACTCTATCCTTTCAGATTTCTTTACCTCTTTGTGGGACTTCCACTCCCAGGCTACTGGAACTCCTTTTTATATACAAAGCTGAAGTACCTGAGAATTAAGCTATCCCCATCTTAACTTAATGACAATGGGTACAAGTATCAATACTCCTGCTCTTATGGCCGCTAATTGGGACAGCACTAGGGTGACCTAAGCTGTCTCCTATGTCCCCTTCTGAATTTAGGTCAAAGTGGATATTGTATGCTTACTTGGGCTTCTTTCTTTCCTTCTCACCTCTTTACTGGTTTTTCCTGGGAGCACTTCCTAAAGAAATCATTTTCACATGACTCTTTGTCTAAGGCTCTGCCTTTGAGAGAGTGGGAAAGAGGCAATCTAAGACACATAATAATAATATAATAGGAATAACAATAATTAACATCACTTATTGAATGTTTCAATGTGCAAGATATTAATTCATTTAATCCTCAGAATTAGGTAGGGTATTATGATTCTATCCTCATTTTACAGATTAGGAAACTGAGATATATAGAGATTTAAATAATTTGCTGAAGGTCACGCAGCAAAAGAAGAAACTGAACAAAGAAAAAGGATACCCTGCAGGTCAAGGACAATAGGGAATCAAATCAAATGAAAATAAATTAATTTCAACCAAATTGCTAACTCTAGGGGCTAGTTAGAAACTAAACCAACATGTATAATTTTTGATGAAATGAGTTTTGATAAACACTTTAGGAACTTTCCAACACAATCAGTTTTGTAGATTAGGAAACTTCATTTCTAAGTGACTCAGAAAATGCTCTTCTTCTACTCCCCTCCCTCCTCCTCATTCCTCTATACAACACTTTCTTTGTTTTATTTTTTATTTTTATTTCTTTTATTGTTGTTCAAGTACAGTTGTCTCTCACTACCACTTTCCCCCGCCCCACCAACCCCCACCTCCCACCCACAGTACTTTCTTTATAGTAGACACATGTGATCCCAGGAAGTAAAACCCCTAGTTGGACAATTAATAATTTCGATTCACTACAGATAACTGTGTATTTTGGGACTAGCCAGGGAACTACCATTCATGCTTTCTCCCCCCAGAATAAGCATTCTAAACGATAAACGATGCTTATTGAAATTAGTTTCTAGGACTTCCAGGCTGATGTTCCTGTCTCCTATTCTCCCCACTCCCAGCCCAGTCTATTGCAGTCTCTTCCAAGTATAACATCTTCCATATTTAAAAAAGACAGCTTTCAGTAGGACATTTATTATATGGGAGTTCTTCCCCCTCCCGCCTGCCCTCTGCTTCATTCCCACTCTGTTATTCATATGACAACATTTGCTGAGCCCCTACTGTATGCTGTGCCCTCTGGTTGCTAGCAAAACAGCTAGTATGGTGTCTGGAACATGGTGGGTACTCAATAATGTTTGCTCCCTTTTCCACTGATGTTGACCTTCATATAGACCTGTCCATCCCTGTTCTGATGGTTCTTCTAGTAAAATAGCAAGTTATCAGGAGAAGGTGGGATTGGTATGTAAAGGAGGCAGAGAGTAATATGCTTTGCACTCAGGAGGTCCACTCTAGGCATTTCTTGGTATTTCCATGACTGACTGTAACTATAAACTGGCAAATATACAGCAACTATGGCCTGATAAGAGTGTAATAACTAGGGTCTCAAACCCCTCAGGAAAGAGTGCCTGGGTTAATCCATCAGTCAAACCACCTGCAGCAACAGAAGTGATAGCTCAAGTGGAGGGGAATCCAGAAGAGGTGGAGGAGGAGGGAGATAATTAGTATACTCAATTGTGGCCTTGGGATGAGCTGTAGCAACAAGGACTGCAATTCATCTCATGATCCTACTGTTATAAAATTTCTCAGAAATTTTGACTAATACAAATTCTGGAGAAACTGTGCTTGTATGGAGTAACTTAATGTGAAAAGTGATCTAAGTGAATTCTGTTTGTGGTCTTCCCAAATCCACTTTCTAAGCTAGTGCATCTCTATTCCATCTGCTGTGTTGGGAAATGCCCTGTCTGGTTTCAGGAACCGATAGGCAAGAGGGCCCCAAGTTTGGAAATAATCAAGGAGGCCTTGGGAAAACAAGCCACGGAGGAGACGAAACCTGTCCCCCTGACCACGGTGCAGCCCCTGGCTCCCTCATATCACCCTGCTTGGCCCTGTGATGGCTGATAGTCAATGATGGGTAAGATCCCTCGATGTAAGGGACAACCTAAGCCAGACACAGCTGAAATGGGCAGCAGGACAAAAACTTGGGGGACATGGAGGAAAGGCAAAAAGGCCCACACCCCTCATCTCAGCTTGGACATGGCCAAGTCCTCATTCTATCTTAAAGAAGCCTCCTTGTCTCTTGGTGGCTCCCTCCCCTCTCCTGGTTCAGGCTTGAAATAATACGGGAGACAGTCCTAAACTGGATCTGGGGGTTCCCAGGGGAAATCAGGCCTAGAAGTAAATTCTTTAAAACATGCTTTGTTTCTCCCTCAAAGCTATGATAGCCAGCTCATGCTGGGAAGGAAATTTACATTATTCACAGACCCTAATCCTATACCCTTTGGCGCTCTCATGTTTACTAGTCTCCTCTCGGACCCAGGTAAACTGAGGTGTGTTCCTACCATTTGTTTTCTTCAAAATATCATCTATTCTTAGTAACATTAACATACTGATGTAATGAGATCACCTGAACATTCCTATTACCTAGCCCCATTGACAACTTTTTCAATAAAAGCCTTTGGAAAAAGGGGCTCGGGGCCTTCTCCACTAGAGGGAAGAGCCATGCCCCACCTCCTGGCAGACAGAGAAGTGTTTGCAATGACTCGTGTTTATTGCCCCCATCCATGACAACCCTGGGACAGGCTCTGCAGGATTCAGAGCCCCACTCCCTCCTTGGCAGGCCCCTGGAATGGGGATCCTCAGATCCAGAGTCTACCTGCATCGTTTCCAACAGTTGTCACCTCCGCCACACTGCTGTGAGTGTTAAATAACAATTCTGGATGCTGCCTTCTCTAGAGAATTATCCTTGGCTGAAACAGGAGCCATCTCACTGGTGACCCTTAAAACCTCATCCAATGGCATAAGGGAACAAATAACTGCCTTTTTGGTTAACATTTGCTGGTGCATTTTGTCGGATCAGCTGGGGCTCATTCTTGTTTCTTTGTCTTCCTAGCCAGTCCTACTCCCTTCATTCCCTTTCTCCAGAGAGCACTTGCCTAATAAATCAAGGATCCTTGCCCCAGGCTCTGACCCTGATTTGGAGAATCTGACCCAATACAGTCTCTACCTAATTGGGCAGGTGAAAATAGTGTTGGGTACTTTGGATTTTCTTGCTCAACTTCCATTCTTTCCTTCTTCTGGTGTGCCATCTTGCATAAAGTCTGGAAAGCTAATAAAAGTGATATTACCCAGATGTTCTGGCAACCACAGTTCTGGATACACATTACATTCTGCCAGTTAAATGTATTCACCAAGTGTGGAAAACTGAACCAAAGCAGAGGCCATATTTCTGCCCACTTAGAGCTATTGTTCTGAAGGTTTTGGGGAGGTGAGGATTTTCTGCAGTAGTGGTTCAGCTCCAGGTTACCAGCTCTGATAGCATTAAGAGGTAATTGATAGCTTTGGTGGCAGAGCTTTTCTGATCTTGGTGATCCAAGATCTAAGATCACTGTAGTGCAGCAGCTGAGGCAGTGCATTCTTAAACTCAAGACTTCCAATGGAAACCTCAGAGATGGTACCTCCCCCTCTCAGGTTGGTCCCATAAGACTGCAGGAGTCAGTTTGAGACTCAGCTTAGAGCCCACTCCTCTATTGCCAAGATTTTGTAGATGCCCAATGCCATGTAATAAATACCTATCTGTTCTAAAAAGGTAAAGTGATTTTTGTATCCTGCCTTGAACCCTGGGTGATCAAAGGAAGATTTTTTAGCTACAAGAACCCCAGTAAAAGAGCACAATTCAAGAGAGAGAATGGTGTAAAGTCACAGGAGAATCAGCCCTGACCAGTGTGGCTCAATTGGTTGGGCATTGTCCTGCAAAGTGAAAGGTCTCTGATTTGATTTCCAGTCAGGACAGATGCTTGGGTTGCAGGGCCCTTCCCCAGTCAAGGCACGACAAGAGGCAACGAATCAATGTTTCTCTCTCTCTCTTTCTCCCTCCCTTTCTCTCTTTCTAAAAATAAATAATAAGATCTTTTTTAAAAATAGGAGAATCTCACAAACTCATTTGTTGGCAAAATTACAGTGCCCCGTAGGAACTAGAAAGCTCTTCGTTTCTTTTGAATTACTTATCTGCTTGCCTATAGCCTCCATCTGAAAGGTCTTAGTCTTTTAGTCTGTATGACCTTTCAGTTCTTTTACTCACAGTAAAACAAAAAAGTCTCCATGATATTACTCCAAATTGCCAGAAAATCTTGGGCATTTATTTGTTTTATTATACTTTATTGTTTATGCTATTACAGTTGTCTAAAATTTTCCCCCTTTGTCCACCTCCACCCAGAACCTCCCTTCCCTCAGTCAATCACCATGCTGTTGTCCATTTCCAAAGGTCATGCATATATGTTCTTTGGCTACTCTATTCCCTATGCTATACTTTACATCCCCATGACTATTCTGCAACTACCAATCCATACTTCTTAATCCCTTTACATTTTTTACCCATGCCCCTGGCCCTCCACATATGTGGCAACCATCAAAATGTTCTCTGTATCTATGATTCTGTTTCTGTTCTGCTTATTTGTTTATTTTTTATTCAATTGTTGACAGATATGTATTTATTGCCATTTTATTGTTATATTTTTTCTTTCTTCTTTTCCCCTCCTCCCCTTCCTCTATCTCCTCCTCCCCCGTCTACCCCTCCCCTTCTTCTTTTTCTCCTCCCCCTCCCCTCCCCCTCCTTCTCCTTCTCCTCCTCCTCCTCCTCCTCCTCCTTCTTCTTCCTCTTCCTCTTCCTGTCCTCCTTCTCCTTCTCCTCTTTCTTCTTCTTCTCCTTCTTCTTCTTCTCCTACTCCTTCTTCTCCTTCTTCTGGACAAGAGCCTTAAACATTTCATATAATACTGGCTTGGTGATGATGAACTCTTTTAGCTTTTTCTCATTTGAAAAGCTCTTTATCTTCCCTTCAATTCTAAATAACAGCTTTGCTGTGTAGAACAATCTTGGCTGTAGGTCTTTGTTTTCCATCACTTTGAATGTTTCTTGCCAATCCCTTTTAGGCTGCAAAGTTTCTTTTGAGAAATGAGCTGACAGTCTTATGGGGGTTCTCTTGTAGGTAACTAACTTCTTTGTCTCGATGCTTTTAAGATTTTCTCTCTTTGTATTTAACCTTTGGCATTTTAATTATGATTTGTCTTAGAGTGAGCCTCTTTGCATCCATCTTGTTTGGGACTCTCTGTGCTTCTTGGACTTGCATGTCTGTTTCCTTCACTGAGTTAGGGAAGTTTCATTATTTTTTAAAGTAGATTTCCAGTTTCTTGCTCTTTCTGTTCTCCTTATGGCACCCCTATGATGTGAATGTTAGTATGTTTGAAGTTGTCCCAGAGGCTGCTTACACTGATCTAATTTTTGTGGATTCATTTTTCTTCCTATTGTTCTGATTGGTTGTTTTTTTGTTATTTATGTTCCAAATAATTGATTTGATTCTTGGCTTCCTCCACTCTGCTGTTGTTTCCCTGTAAACTGTTCTTTATTTCAGTTAGTGTATTCTTCATTGCTGATTAAATCTTTTAATGCTGCTGAGGTCCTCACTAAGTTCATTTAGTGTCCTTAGAACCAGTCTTTTGAACTCTGCATCTGATAGATTGCCTGTCCCCATTTTGTTTAGGTTTTCTAGAGTTTTGTTCTGTTATTTCATTTGGGTCATGTTTCTCTGTCTCCTCATTTTGGCAGACTCCCTGTATTTGTTTTTATGTATTAGGTAGAGCTACTATGTCTCTCAGGCTTGGTAAAGTGGCCTAATATAGTAGATGTCCTATAGTGTCCAGTGGCACAGTCTTCTCCATTACCCTAGCTGGGTACTCAAGGTCCATCCACCGTGTGAGCTGTGAATACCCTCCTCTTGTAGTTGATTGCTGTTGATACATCCAAGGTCAGCCACAGCCACTGTCTGTGTTCTGTCTAGGGTAGCAAAGGATTAGCTATAAAGTGATCTGAAGGTGGCTGCTACTTGTGCTGGGCTTGGAGGTACCAGGAGAGGCCAAGTTGTGAACCACAGCCAGATGCTGCTAGTGGCCAGGCCTGGGGCAACTTAGTAAGAAGTACCAAGCTTGCTGAAGCCGGATGCTGCTTGTTTGAGAGAATTTAGGAAAATCTGAAGCATGGGCCAAGACAAGACATTTATGTGTAAAAGCCACTGGAAACAGCTTTGGTGGGCCTTTAAGTTTCGGTTAGGCAGGGCCTCAGGGAATCTCCAGGGTAGGGCAAATAGTGTGAGGCAGGTTGATGGAGTCACAGATATGGCACCTGCCTGCTGGTTCTGTGTGTGGAGGGCTCAGAAAAGGAACAATGGCCTCTGCCAGCACTTCTGTCTGGGAGAAAGCAACCCCACAACTCTCACCCTGATGCTGGACAATTCAGTTCCTCCCCTTGTCTCTTTTGCATTTCAATCTGATGCTCCAGCACTGGAGCTCAAAGGAAGTGAGTCCAAGTACATCTGTGCATGGGCTCTTTAAGAGTAACTGCCAGGAAGTCCAGCAGTTACTGTCTATCCACATCCTCAATCCCTGCTGTTTTTTTCTGCCAGAAGTTATGGAAATTTACCTTTCTGGCACTAGAACCCTGTGCTGGGGGGCCTGGTATGTGGCTGGGACTGCTTACTCCTGAGATATCCCTCCTATTTTTATCTGCCACACATGGTTGTGGAACTAGCCCATTCCATGTCTCTGCCCCTCCTACCAGTCTTGATGTGGTTTCTTCTTTAATTTGTAGTTGTAGGACTTGCATTCAGCTCAATTTCTCACAGTCCTGAATGATGGTTGTTCTATAGCTCAGTTGCAATTTTGATATGGTAGTGCAAGGAGGAAAGCCTTGTTTACCTATACTGCCGTCTTGATTGGAAGTCCATGGATCTTAATTTAAATAGCTGTGGCCAGAGAGGTGGAGTCACATGGTTAGAGCTACTCTTTCAAAGAAGTGAGAAGTTCTCTGAAAAGGAAATGATGGACATCTCTAGAACACAGGATTAGAAGGCTGAGTCCTCAATTTCCCTAGGCTCATGCTTCTGGTAAAGTAAAACTCTTAAACTATTGATATAGGGGTGTGGTAATTTTCTAGGGCTGCCATAAAAAAATACCACAGACTGAGTGGCTTAAACAACAAAAATTAATTTCTCAAGAGTTCTGAAGTGTGGAAGTCCAAGATCAAGGTGCCAGCAGGTTTGGTTTCTTCTGAAGCCTCTCTCCTTGGCTTGAAGATAGCTGCCCTGTCTTCTTGCTATGCCCTTACATGGCCTAGTGTATTTCTGTGTGTATGAATTTCGTCTTCTTATAAGGACACAGGACAGATTGGATTAGGACCCACTCTAATGTCTTCATTTTAACTTAACACATTAAAGGCTCTATACCGAAATCAGGTCGCATTTTGAGATACTAGGTGTTAGGGTTTCAAAAGATGAGTTTTCAGGTGGAGGACACATTTTAGCCATGACAGAGCATGTCTTTGAGCATGGTTTATATATGCCAGGAAAAAACTATTCAGAAGTTTCTCTTTAAGAATGAAGTACTGACACATGATACAACATAGATGACACTTGCAAACAGTATGTGAAGTGAAAGAAGCCAGACACAAAGAGCACATATGGTATGATTCCATTTATTTGAAGTGTCCAGAATAGGCAAATCATAGAGAAAGAAAGTAGACCAGTGATTACCTGGGTGTGGGATGGAGAGGACTCAGTGACTGTAACTGAGTGTGAGGTTTCTTTGCGGGGAGTTGAAAATGTTCCTAAATTACTGTGGTGATGGCTGTACAACTACAGGAAAATGCTAAAACTCACTGAATTGTATACTTTAAATAGATACATTTTATGGTATGTGAATTACAGCTCACTAAGCTGTTTTAAAAAGCTATTTTAAGAGGAAATGAAGAAAATACTCATTTTTAGAAAAATTTTTACTTTAAACAATTAATATGCAATTTATCAAGTTCCAAGTTCAATGTCCTAGTTAAACCTTAGGCTTTTAATTTAGATTACAGATCTTATTAGCTTAGGGGTAAGTGTAGTAAACTAATGGTCATTTGGAATTAGTTTTTGACTAACTTTAGATTTCATTCACATATTTACTTAATTAATCATCTTTAAACATCTAAAACTGTATTTACAAATTGTATTTATAAATTCAATATTTTATTTCATTCATAAATACTTTTAATGTCTTCATAAATCCTCAAATGATAATTTTTAAATTAATTGTAAAACATATTATGATAAGCCTAAATTTATTTTAGCTGTTCTGATAGTGTCCATGAACTAGTAAGATTTTAAATTCAACTTAGTAGTCTAAATCATGAAGGAATGAAGCAACCCTCCCCCACCCACCCCCAAATAAAAACCTCATAGACACAGGCAGCAGCATAGTGATTACCAGAGAGGGGTGGGGAGAGGTAGAAGAGGATATAGACAGGAAAAATGGTGATGAAAAAGAGGCTTGACTTGGGGTGGTGAACACACAATACAATACATAGATGATTATTGAATTGTTCATCTGAAACCTATATAATTTTATTAACCATTTCACCCCAATAAATTCAATTAAAAAGAAGTCTAAGTCAGCTATTCTGTTTTGCATATTAAATTTTAATAGAGGTTGTCATTGCAAGGCACCAAGAATTAATTAAACATTGTAAGTATATAAAACACCAGCTATACACAGAAGCCATTTAATGATATAGTTTTAATTCTTTCACATTTTTAAATTCTTAATTGTAAAAAGTCCTGTCATTAAAAGATGCACACACACTAAAAAGGGCCAGGCACCATTTCAGTAAACAGAAATCATTTAAGAGTAGAGATTTTGGCAGGTCCTGAGACTGGAAAAACAGATTTCCAGACTGATTTCAGTGCTCTGTCCCAATTGTCATATCTAGTCTTTTCTAGTTACTTTGTCTTGGGCTGAAAAAACAGAAGCAAGGTGTTGGATTCATGTTACATATATTACCTATCTTCTCACTGGGTAAATCAATTGATTAGATTTTGCATTTTTTGACTCAGGAAATATATATCTACACACACATATAATATATATTCAGTTTAATATTTAAAACATATTTGTACTTGTTGGAATATTATAGTCTTTAAGTTATGTACAAATATATAAAATGATTTATGCTTGGGTTTTGGATACCTTACGTGTGGTTTTCTCTGACTCTGTACTCACAGTTTCTGTGGTCATTGTATTAACCATGCATCTATCTTGTTTGTAAAAAGTTTGCATTTTTCTCTGCTCAGCCATGCAGTAGGCTGAGAAGGGTGTTGTGCCAGGTGCTATGCTAGGTTCTGGGACTCTAAGAATGAATAAAACCATTTGTTCAAACTTAAGGAGTTAGATTCTTAGATGGGGAGACATAAATTAATGAAAATCACTGTAAGTACTTTCTCAGTGGCTGTCTGTTTCCATTGAGAAGGAGGGCAAGGACCTTTATTGTCTTATTCTCTGCTTTTATCACTAGCACCTAATACATAAGTGAATGTGCTAAAATAAAGTTATACAGAAAGAAATATAGGAGACCCCAAAGGGACAGCCTCCTAGTTTTATGTGTGGAGATTTGACTGGCAGGTGGAGTGAGGGTGTCATTTCAGAAGTATCATTAAAAAAATCCTTGAAAATGAGATATGAGCTGACTCTTGGGAGATGATGAAAATTAGGTACAACTGGGACTGGGCGTTACTTAGGAATTCCTCTGTGATTGTTGACTTTCTGGTAGTTCATGATGCCAAGAAGAGATCAGTCTGTACAGGCATGCAGCTAAACTATTTGAAGGGCATTGTAAACTGGAGTATTTATTAGTATCTATAAGAATACACTGATATTTTTAGTTGTCCATCTACATCTGCTACACTGGTAGTTCATCAGTGCTAAAGACTATGTTGTCTGTTATCCCGGGGCTCAGCATAACGGTGGGGATAGAGTACCTCCTCATTCCATAGAAAGAGAGAGGAAGGAAGGAAGGAAGGAAGGAAGGAAGGAAGGAAGGAAGGAAGGAAGGAAGGAAGGAAGGAAGGAAGGAAGGAAGGAAGGAAGGAAGGAAGGAAGGAGAGGGAGGGAGGGAGGGAGGGAGGAAGGAAGGAAGGAAGGAAGGAAGGAAGGAAGGAAGGAAGGAAGGAAGGAAGGAAGGAAGGAAAGGGAGGGAGGGAGGGAGGAAATGAAATGAATAACAGCAGGGTGAGCACTGTGCAATGATGAAGTCTTGTGGATGTCAGGAATGTAGACAGTCTATATAATCAGGCTGGCCAAAGTCCTAGTCAAGGGCTTAACTAATGGTGAGTTTGGTAAGGGTTTCAACTCAGAAGTAATACCAGAGGCGTGAATGTGGAGGGTTTCAAAATGCGTCTCTACGGAAAGTGAAGAAATAAATATAAGCGGGAGGTTGTCCTTTCCAGATTCGTAATTCCCAGGTCCCAATGAGCAAGAAGGGAAAGGACCTGTAGCTGGTTAGCTTCGTGATACCTGGACACTGAGATAGGTAGGTACAGGACTGTCTGGTCGCACTCTGTGGCCAGGCTCGGCAAAGAAGCGGCACCAGAACGCAGTGTAGGTGCTGGTACTCAAGAGTGGAAAGCAGGCTGTGTCCCTGGGACTACCGGCTGCTATGAGCGCCGAGTGGCCGCGTACAGAGCACTTTAGGAAGCCCCGTGACTCCCAGGCCTGGGCGCGAGTGCCGAGACCGCGGTAGGCCGGCCTCACGGGTCCCACCTGACGCAGTTCTCAGTAGCTCCCGCGAGTGCTGGGCCAGTAGTAGAGCCTCTCCTCTCCACCCAGCGGGTTGGGGCGAAGAAGGGCTGGGGTCTGCCATTCCCCTTCCATGACCTCCCTCTAGCTAGACGATCCCAAGATGCAGCCTGGGCTTCTGGCCTCTTGCTTTAGTAGACTTTAGAGAGCGCAGCGGCCTCCGGGGGGAGCCCCTCTCGCCTCCCTGTCACAGCCTCCAGGATCCGAAAGGACAGTCACCTGCCACGGATTTTCCTCCGGGCAGGAGGAGGACAGCCCAGGTACTGGGGAGGTGAGCTCGAGAGAGCGCTCAGGGCTCCACCACCATTTCTGGGGTGACGCTGAACAAGCCGGCCATCCTTGAGGGCCATCTCTTTTCCGATTGGTTAACTTCTCTCTGACGGAGCTCCTTTCACTGGTGATTGGTTCAGATGCACCGCCTGTCACCTGCTTCTCTGTGGGAATCTAGGTCGCTTAGGGAAGCGTTGGGAAGAAGTTGGTTGGCTCCTTCAGCCCAGTTTGTTTATTGCAGTGGGAATCAAACCCAGGCGCGAGCCTCGGTCGGTCGCAACGGCCAGAAAAGGAACCAGTAGCCGGAGGAGGGCGGGGGTGGCAAGAAAGTGCAGTTTTAGAAGTAAATAGGAGACGCCTAACTCTGGCCGTATCGCAATAGGAAGGAAGACCTTTCAGAGAGGAGCTGTAATCCCAGGAGCAGTCCAGTGTAGGAGGCAAGGGCTAGTTTCTGTGGTGAGAGAAATGGCTTTCGGGGAGCTTTTTATGATCTAATTGTTTGGAAATCTAATTTTCTAGGTGAGCGTCTTAACAAAATTCACTGGAGAGTTAGTTTGCTTTGACTTTGCCCCAGAGTAGGAGGACTACTGGCCATTCCTAGCCTTCAAAGAGACAACTTACTGAATAATATAACTCTTTTATTGCTTCAAACGGGCAGCTCTCAAAAAAAAAAAAAAAAAAAAAAAAAAAAAGGCGCAAAAGCCATTGAAGAATGGACACCATTGCATATACTGAAAGCATGTTGAAAGGAAAATAAGGTATTCACTTTAATTGTGGTTATTATACAAAAAAGTACCTTTAAGAAAAAGCTCTTATATTCTGAATACTGTTAGGGTAGCTTGATTTTCTTACAGAATTCACATTCTTAAGTTGTTTGATACAAAAATCATGTTACTGCTTTACCTACCAAATATGCTCTTTACTAATTGTGATCTACTCCTATTGTTCTAAAAATAGAAATAAATCTTGACTCTTTAGTAATGTTAATTTGCATTTGATTGAGTAGTGCTACTAGATCTTTCCTTAAAAAATGACATAATTACTGTAAAAAATCTTTGAATTTGTAATTTAAGTTAGAATATGCATGAAATTGGATTGTTGCTTACTCATACACTAGTTTAGACTTGTAGGCTAATTTCACTTTATATTTAAAGTAGTTTGCTTCTTAAACACTGAGTCAGAGTTCCAACAGTTTCTTCACTGACAACCTAGTTATTTGATTGTCCAGCTTCTATTAATTCCTGTGCTATATTACATACCAGACATTGTTAAGGAATAGTTTATTTCATCCACAGAAACACCCAAGTTAGCTCTTAAAGATTGACCTGGTCCTACCCTGGAAAATTCTGAACAAGGGTTAGGGATGAGGTCTGGGCATCTCTATTTCTTAAAATTTTCTCTAGTGAGTTTGATGTTCACTCCCAATTGAGAACAGTTGCTTTAATGACTTGCTAAATAGATGTGTTTAAGAAATTCTAGGCCCTGACAGGGTAGCTCAGTTGGTTAGAGTGTCATCCCAATATGCCAAGGTTGCTGGGTTCCATCCCTGGTCAGGGCACATGCAAGAATCAACCAATGATGCATCAATAAGTGGAACAACGAATCAGTGTTTCTCCCCATCCCCCTGCCCCCATCAATAAAGGAAAATTTATAAAAAGAAATTCTAAAATACTTATGAAACTAATCATTTCCTCCCTCGATTTCCTTATAGGTTAAAAGTAAACCCCTCAGGGATGACATTTAAGTATAATCCCAAACTTATGTTTGCCTAGGCAATATCAGGACATTTCACTGGCACTCAGAAACCTCTGGAACTGACAATTCCAAGTTTAGGGATGATGTCTGAAATGTGGAGATGCAAAGTACTCTGATGCACTTTAACAAACCTCAGAGCCATGCATGGGGTATTTTTTTCCTGTTAGATTTAAGGAAACATCAACACCAAGTCTATTCAGTAAGCTAAATTATTTTTACCTCAACTAAGTACAGTTGGGTTGGGGGGGGCGTAATATGTTTATGAGCTTTACTTTGGGACAAATACCCTTGCTGAAAATAAATGTAAATAATAACCTCCCAATAGCCATTTGTTTATTAAATAAAGATGGTGTAGATTCAAGCTTAAAATTTGTATGCTAACATGAAGTACCCAGATATTTGAAACATTAATGAGGGCTTTCAGACCAACTTTACTGGAGAGTCAAAGAGTAAAAAATGAGATAATCACTTTGGAATTCAGGTATGAGAAATGTGTGGTGAAGCCAAATCCAGTCTGACTTAACCGAAGACTTTAGGCAAAGAAATAGGTCCAATGTGTTCTACTTCCTGGAAGCTGTTTTCCATGTTATATAAAAGTTCTCACAGCACAATTTGGCACTTGAAGTATTTGAGCAGGGGACAAAATTTACTAAAGAATATATTGCCCTGACTCGTGTAGCTCAGTGAGCTGAGCAACGTCCTGCAAATTGAAAGGTCACAGTTTATATACCCAGTCAGGGCACATGCCTGGGTTGCAGGCTGGGTCTCTGACTGGGGGTGTGCAAGAAGCAACTGACGAATGTTTCTCGTTCACATCAATGTTTCTCTCCCTCTCTCTCTCCCTTGCCCTCTCCCTAAAAAATAAATTTAAAATCTTAAAAAATAAAGTAAAAATAAAAAATATATAAATTAATTACATGACACCATGTGTAATCCGTGACTGACCCCTTGAATTTTTTTTTTTATATATATAGTGTTTGAACAGAAAGCCAGGAATCTCAGTATGAATCAGTCTAGATCTAGATCAGATGATGATGGTGAAGAAACCTCATTTCAAGACCATGATCATCATGAGAATGAGAGATGGCAGCAAGAGCGTCTCCACAGAGAGGAAGCTTATTATCAGTTTATTAATGAACTCAGTGATGAAGATTACCGGCTAATGAGAGACCATAATCTTTTAGGCACCCCTGGTAAGAGATGGGTAAAAGAGGAGACACGTTTTTCATCATCATAAGGAGCAATTACAAAACAAAGATAGCTTTTTTCCCCTTTCTCTCTCCCAAAATATAGTCTACTGTTTCTGTGAATTTAAGAACTTTTTAATATAACAAAACAGAAAATTCACTGGTTTCTATATTTTATAAGTAGGTTAAGAATATTACATATGGAGCACTGTTATACAAATACCAAACTAACAAGCAGATTAATGTACATAATAGTGTCAAATATTTAAATAGATGGCCCTATTTCTATTAAGTAATATTCCTACAAATAAAATTATGGTAGTTGTGTGTCCACTCTCCCCCTACCTGCCTCCCAGCTTATCCACATTTTCTCTTTCTGAGGTTTCAGTTACCCAAGGCAGTACATAAATTTTATGCTATTCTGAGTACCACGATGAAATCTTGTGCCATCCTGCCCTCAGCTTGAACCACCACTTTTGTCCATCGTATCATACTGCTTATGCTACCCACCCATTAGTCACTTAGTAACAGTGTCAGTTATCAGATTAGCTGTGGTGGTATCGTAGTACTTGTCTTCAGGTAACCTTATTTCACTTAATAATAGCCCCAAAGCCATTCACATAAATTTAATTACAGTATATTATCATTGTTCTGTTTTATTGTCATCGTTAATCTTTTACTGTGCCTTATTTAAAAATTAAACTTCCTCATAGATGTGTACGTATAGGAGAAAACTGTATATATAGGGTTCGTTACTATCCATGGTTTCGGGCATCCACTGGGAGTGTTGAAATGTATCCCCCACAGATAAGAGGGGACTGCTGTATTTAAAACTCAATTGGTACTCATTTGAGGTAATATAATTAATTTAGCTGAATTAATAATTGCCAAGAAGTCCAATGTGTTCTATAAAGTTTTTACAAATTTTACAGATGAACTCATTGATACTTGTATATTTGTGTATTATATGTTTATATAGTGCATATTTATGTATTGTATATTGAGGACCCTTACCACTGAACTGTTGAGGTAAAATTCAAGTATATAAAGATTTGAAGTTTTCTCTAGAAATACTCCCTCCTTAATTTCTTTTTAATTCTGATAAAAATTGATGGAATTATAGTTTATGGGTTCCTAAGTGCATTGACTGAGATCAATCTATTAATTTTTCAAATTAAATCGTAATTTAAATAAAATATTAATAAATGAACCAAAATGATGTGTATTTGCATCATTTATTTATTTTTAACTGTCTTTAATTTACAGAACATGAACACAATAAAATGTCTTCTACGGCTAAAGAGTAGTCTTATTCTTCATGAGTTATAATAAAACTTAGTTAATTTAAAGTTTTTAATTTCAGTGAGTAATTTTTCATTATTGTAGGAGAAATAACATCAGAAGAACTACAACAGCGGTTAGATGGAGTCAAGGAACAATTAGCATCTCAACCTGACTTGAGAAATGGGACAGATACCAGAGGTATTGTGGACTCCTTTCCATAAGGAACAAGTTTTATTTGAGCAATTGCAGAAGTGAATTTACTGGATCTTGTACAATATGTTTGTTTTAAATGTTTCCCAGTTTTGATGTGCTACTCAGATAGTAGTTATGTGTTATATGCAAAGCAGTATAATTAGGCAATATAGGACAGGAGTTGAATATAGAGATGTCTTACACAGATTGCCTTCAGGGAGCTTGTATATATGAAATAGTGTACAATTAAGTTAATTTCCAGCATAGTTCTTTTTAATCTTATAATGTACACAATATCTTTATAAAGTAATACAACTAAACCTAGTTTCTAAAAATTTATGCAGAGCAATACAGGAAGACTGAGTCAGGAAACCTGTTTTTCTTGTTTTGTTGTTCTTGTGTTTGCTTTGTCATTTTATTGAACAAACACTAAGTCACAATACAAGAAGTTCTGATAAAAAAAACAAAGTGCTTGTGCAAAGAATTCAAACTGAGCAAAAGGTATATAAAGTTAAAAGTAAAGCCAACTTGATGTCCCTCTTACCAGTTCCACTTCCTTCCCTAGATATATTCATTACTAGTGGTTTCATATGTAATATCAAGAACACTATACTAGTTAGGGCAAAGACTATTAACCAAAAAATGCAATGGCTCAGTGAGTTAGAAGTTTATTTCTCCTTCATGTTAACAGGCTAGGGAAGATAGGCAAATTTTGCTCCAGAAAGCCTCCTGGGACCTGTCTAGCCAGCAGAGTTTCTATAACTGTGCCGTCCACAAGTCCCTATTTAAATTCAAATGAAATTAAAAAAATACAATGCCTCAGTTATGTTAGCCACGTGTGGCTAGTGGCTTCTGCATTGGACAGGATAGATATAGAACATCTCCACTATGACACAAAGTTTTATTGGCTCCAGCTGCTCCAGGGTACTATTTGCCTGATGGAGATAAGTCACAACCATATTTAGGTTGCAGCTGGCATGAAGGAGATACAGGCACGAACCTGAAAGTAAGACATATTCCTATTCCATTGATGAGAACTTAGTGACGTGGCCACATGACCATTACACTGGGAGAAGGGTAAGAAAGATTTTGTTAGATAAATAGTGACCTCTTGGATACACACCCTCATCACTACATTCTAGTAACTAAAGAAAGAAGTAGCATTTAGAATGATTAATGTTTACCTGCCTTTTACTCAGGTCTTTTTCCAAATTAAAATGGAAACTGGGTATTAACCGTTTTCCTATTGTATGTTTAGATATGTAAATTGTACTACCATATTGAAAATATACTTACCACGTGTAAAATAGCATATATATTTAGAATATGGCTAAAGTTGCTGTTTATTTTGACAACAGCAGCTGATTAACAGCTTTAAGTCAACATTTTAAAAAGCTTTTTATGAGAGATTGCACTAATGAAATGAAACCAAAGTAGTCTCATTTAATAGCTGTTTTTGAGTAGAACAAACTTTAAAGTCTATATAGTTAATGTGAATTAGAATACTTTTCATTCAGTTTGTTTATTTTTTAAGTACTTTTTATTGTAATTTTTTATTACCATTCAGTCCCCTTATATCCTCCTCTCTCCTGAGAGTCACCGCACTATTGTCTATTTCTGTGAGTCTTTTTTCCTTTTTGCTCAGTTATTCACTAACTGTAATCCACTGGTTAAATTGGAAAACTTAAGCTTACCATGGTAGCAGAGTCAGAGTCAAAGAAATTTTCCAGGGACACATTTATCTCTAAACTGATTCATTAAGCAATATTAATTGATAGTCTGATTTGTACCAGATACTGTTGTAAGAGGTTGGGGGTTTAATAGTGAATAAACCCTAGTCTTCATGGAGCTTAAATTCTAAATGCATAGAAAATATAATTTATTATATTGCATATAATAGCTAACATTGAGTTTTTCCTGTGTGCCAGGTATTGTACTATTCATTTTATATACAATAGCTTATTTTATCCTCATGATAACTCTGTGACAGCTCTCTCCAATTTATATATAAGGATAGAGCTGTAGAGAACTTAAATAACCTGCCTAAAGTTTCCAAGTTTCACATAAATACAGATAATGTACTTCTAACAATGTATTCAGAAAGCCACATTTCTTTAGCTGTATATTTTTGGCAGTTCCTGAGAAACAGGATAAAGTTCCCAAGGTTACAAAAATACCTAGATGCAAAAACATTTATTGAGTTACCTTTACCAGAGGGATTCCACAAATTTAAATGAATTATATATAAATTTTGCCACTGTATTTTATTAACATTGCCATATAAATGTATAATTTTGGTATGGGAAATATTTTTTATTTGCCTTAGTATTTTGCCAATAATAAGCATATAGAAAGCAGGAGTGAGGGTTTTTTTTTCACAGCTTTGCATAAATAGTATTTAAAGTTTTATAATATATAAGTATGTATTATAATATGCTTATAGCATACACTTTCTTTTAGAAAGTTGGTTTCTTGCCATTTTTCATTCATTAAAATGCACAGATGTTCTTAAATATAATTTAATTTAATAAAAATTTTTTCTTACAAGCTTTCAATTAAAATCTAAGGACAGATTTTAAGAATTTGTCTTAAGTTGATTTGGTTTGCTTCCCAGAGTCAGAAGTCACTAGAGAAAGTTCAAATGAAGATTCTCTGCTAGAATGGTTGAATATCTTTCATCATACAGGCAATGCAATTCGAAGTGGACAGAATGGGAACCAAACTTGGAGAGCTATGAGTCGAATGAACCCTAATAGTGGAGAGTTTCGATTTAGTCTGGAAATCCACATCAATCATGAGAACAGAGGATCTGAAACTCATGATGAAGATTATACAGTCATTCCACTTTCAGACATCAGCAGTGATCATTCTACAAATAGACAGCAAAGATCAGCTAGTCCTGTGGCTAGGCGAACAAGAAGCCAAACCTCACTGAATTTCAGTGGTAATAGTTCCAACATTCGAAGAACTAGGCTTGGCTCAAGAGGGCAAAATTCAGTAGAAGGATCTTTCTCAATGTCAGGAAGATTAAGAAATGAAACCGGGAGAGCAGTTGGCATTCCAAGAAGTAGGGCTCGACGTGCTAATTTCAGTAGTCACACAAACCAGTCAGGTGGTAGTGAAGTGGGGCAAAGGGAGGGACAGCGATTTGGAGCAGCACATGTTTGGGAAAATGGGGCTAGAAGTAATGTTACAGTGAGGAATACAAACCAAGGATTAGAGCCAATAAGATTACAATCTACTTTCAATAGTCGAAGCCGTTCACCAATTCAAAGACAAAGGGGCACTGTTGATCATAATTCACAAAGGGAAGGTAGACCTGTACAACAAACAATTAGAAGGTCTGTTAGGAGGAGAAGTATAACTCATGTCTTCTTAGAACAAGATAGAGCACGCAGAGGTAGAGCATATACCCAATTCTCTAACTCAAGACTTGTGTCAAGAATAACAGTAGAAGAAGGAGAAGAATCTAGTAGATCCACAACTGCTGTACGACATCCAACAATCACCCTGGACCTTCAAGTGAGAAGGATTCGCCCTGGAGAGAGCAGAGATGGGGACAGTATTGCAAACAGAACTCGATCTAGAGTAGGACTCACAGAAAATACAGTCACCATCGAAAGCAATAGCAGAGGCTTTCAACGAACTATTTCTCGTTTAGAGCAGTCAGGTATTCGGACCTATGTTAGTACCATAACAGTTCCTCTTCATAGAATATCTGAGAATGAGCTTGTTGAACCATCCTCAGTGGCCCTTCAGTCGATTTTAAGACAAATAATGGCTGGATTTGGAGAACTGAGTTCTGTAATGGAGACTGAATCTGAGTCAGAGATTCAGAGAAATGGTCAGCATTTATCCGAGATACACTCAGAACTAAGGAACCCTGGTCCAGTGAATGACATCAGCCAGCACCATGGAGCTTCATCTCAGGCCAGGCGAGCCCAAGAAGACAGCACTGGAATGGGTGGTGAAAATGAGACCACACAGCCTCACACACAAAACAGTGATAGAAGTGGTAGGCAGTTGGGAAATCCAAATAACTTAGTGGAAACTGGAACACTACCTATTCTTCACCTTGCTCACTTCTTTTTACTACATGAAGGTAATGGTGATGATCACATACGTGGTTTAAACAAAGAGCAGATTGATAATCTTTCTACCCGGAACTATGATCCTAACAGTATTGACAGTGAACTAGGTAAAATTTGTAGTGTTTGTATCAGTGACTATGTAACTGGAAACAAGCTCAGGCAGTTACCTTGCATGCATGAATTTCACATCCATTGTATTGACCGATGGCTCTCAGAGAATTGCACTTGTCCTGTCTGTCGGCAGCCTGTCTTAGGGTCTAGTACAGCACACAATGGATGAAGTGATGGGTTTATTCAAATACTGCATTTTAGTAGAGCTGAGTATTCAAGCATTCTTTTGTTGAGTTATTTATGAAGAGCTAACCAGGATGAAAAATAACAGATTATTATAGTTTAAACTACTTTTGTATGCCTTTTAAACTTGTTAAAAAGAAAACATGTATATAAAATTTAAAATACAAATGTTAAATTATCCAAAAGTACAGAATAGTTACTATTTCTAGAGCCAAATAACCTTCAAAATGCTTTTATTTTGGTAATTTTGTCATGCTAAGCACATTTGTATATGCTGCACAGTTCAGTACATTAAAAACCAGCCTTGTTTTTCTTAATGGTATAACTGACTCTACTTGGAATTTCACATTCCATAGGCCTAGTACTACTATGTCCAGACATTGGTGTCTAACTAAGACTTTCATGACATTTTTATTCTAAGGACAATATCTTTTTGTGAAAGAGTGTTTGGCTAAATGTTTGCTAAATATATTTAAGTTACTTGAAATGTTAAATTTAATATACAGCATACTACACACACATGCACACACACACATACAGCTCTATAATTTTAAGGTTAAAATATTCAGCCTAAAAACTATCACTTTGGTTTTTACTTAAACTTTTCAGCTAATACTGCATATGGCACAATGTTTAATATTTACAAGATCATCTCTGGGAGAGAGTGGATTAAGATATTTAAAAATAGATAATTTAATGAAGTGTCTCTGACAATCTAATTTACTAGACAGCAAGCAATATAAAATCCTGAACAAGTCTTTCTTTATTATGAAAAGGAACACAGACATTTTAAAATATATAGGTTATTTAACTTGAGTTCAGCCTTTTTGTGCCTTTTTCGAAAGTGCAGACAATTCTTTGAATGAAGTTAAGTAAGGTACACAATATGCATGGATTCTCAGATTTAATTTTAGAGTTTAAGAAATGTCTATAAAGAAGCAAATGCATAGATAATATGTTAAGTTCATTTGGAGCACCAAAAACTCCAAATAAAACAAAACACCCTTAAGAGAATGTAGAATTTATATAAACACAAAGTATGCATTGAAGATCTATTTCTACCAATAAATTTTAAAACAAAGCTGTGTGTGATCTGTTCTATTGTTCCACTGTGGTTTATTCACTTAAAAAAATATCTATTTTGTACCTATTAGGTGCCAGAGACTGTTGGCAGGTGTTGAGAATTCAGCAGGGGACTAAGAGACAAAGACCCTATCTTCACAGGAAGGACATATTTGCTCTTAGAAATCAAAAATCAATTGACAAGATGAATTACTGTTCTGACTTTTATGATATTGTTTTCTTATAGTGATCCTGCTTGGGCAAAATCACAAGAACATGTACCTGAAGGCCAGATTCTGTGAGATTTTGATATATCTCAAGACTTAGTTTTTGTTATTATTAGTGGTTATACAGGGGTGCAAAAGTAGGTCTACAGTTGTGAGTGTGTGAAGCAGTTTATTCTTGTATTATTTATTAATTATTTTATTATTTATTTTTAATAACTGTAAACCTGCTTTTGCTCACCCCTGTATTCAATTCAATAGGTAAGGTGCCTGCATAGGAATTATTGGGGAGTACATCTAATACTTGGAGTGAAAAGTTTTAGTAAAGGTCATGACTTTCTTTGGAGTAAATGATTTATGTAGATAAGTTATGGGACATAGGACTGGGAAGTTTGATTTGAAAGCTTTAAATACCCGGCTATGGAATTTTTACTTTACCTTACAGATTTTAGATGTCTCTTGATGAATTTTAGTGGTGAATGGTGAGATCATTTTTCATGTTTCAGGAAGACTGGTGTGGTACAATGTTCAGAACACAATGGGCTAGAGAGAGATGGGAAGCAAAAAAAAAGAAAGGAACTATTGTGATTAATTATTATCAGATAATTGTTATCATCATCAGTTGTTATTTAACCTAAAATGATGGCAGTAAAACTGGAAAGAGAGAAGTGTGTAAAAATGTTGGACAAAGAAAGACATTTGGTTTCTAGTTCAATATGAGGAGGTGGGAGAGTCATATATTCACAGATGGAGAATAGCCTGAGTGAAGGAGGGTGAAAGCTATGCCAGTTTAGATATGTATTTTAAACATAACCTTATTCACATATCTCATTCATTTCAGTGTTACCATGTGACAAAAGACTAAATCTAGCATTTATTGCTCATATGAAATATTCTTCAGGAAGTTCTACCTCCCCTGGCCTGATCAGTTAGGAGAACAAAGAAAGGGGGAAATGAAAAAAGTAGGGGGAAAAGAAAGCACATTCTTTGTTTGACTTAGTTCTTTGCAAGACATGGTAGGACAAGCATGTGAAGAGATCCCAAATAGACATTTGAAATAGAAGTAGATGTGTACTAAATGGAAAATTTCCTGAAGGAAGCAGGAAAACTTAATGGATTTTGTAAATTGATATCCTAGTTGGGAACAAAGAAGTGTTTTCTTTAGTATTTTTATTCATTTCTCAGTAAACAAGGCTGATGACAAATACAAATTCTCATTATTTATTTATAGCTTCTATTTGGCAATGATTGTACCATTTGTGGTTCCAATATAAAAAGGAACAAATATTGCAGTTTAACATTTTTCGTTTGACTATTATGTTCCGTGTCATGAACTTAGAACTTCCCTTTATATTGTGGCTGTCTTACAAATATCTGTTTCTAAACTGTCAACTCCCCAGTTGTTTTCCCATGTTTTATATCCTTTTACCCTATTTCCCAGATTTTTATAGTTTCCGCTAGCATTGTTATGACCCATACTTGATTATCTTTTATCCACTCTTATGAGGTTATTTTCAATGTTTAATATGAATTCATAATTTAAGCCTCCCCAAGATCTCCTTGAAGTATCATTGCTACTTAACACGGTACGTGGCAGAGTTGAAAGAGTCAATCACAGGACCATTTGTTCTCAAAGCTTGTGCGCTTCCCACAGCACTGCATTCTGGAGAAGCAGAAGTGCCTTGGGAAGTTTTCAGTCTAATTTACTCCTCCTTAAAGATATTTTTTCTGATTTTATAACTTTGTTACATCATATCTTTGTGATTACCCTAATTTCCACATGCAAACATGTCCTTTCTGTATCATGATTGAAGAGAAGAGGATTGATCCTGAAAGACATAAAACAGAAACTGTATTTTAAGGAGGAATCCAGAGAAGAGATGAGTGAGGCATGTGATGATGATGTGTTAAGGACCAGGGTTAATAAGCTGACTCTGGGGCATTTTCATGAATATTCTTCCCAGACAAGAATTTATAATGAACTTCTAACCTTTCGGTTGCTCTCCATTTGAATAATCTCTGGCCAGAGGAGCACTCTACATGAAGGGGATAGTTAGTATTACCTTGGCATTGGCAGCAGGCTCATTTGGGATCTCTCCCTCAATCTTGTGTAACATTGGAAATCAGAGAGCTGGGATATTTGTTAACAGATACAGGAAATGATTTCCTAGGAAGCCAGACTCATCTATTCATAGAGGAGGCCAATGTTCTATGTTCCAAAGCACATGAGTGTCAGTGGTGGTCATCTCTTCAATCTCTAAAGACAGACTGTGAGATCTTTTCAGTAATGATAAGTGTATTAGGCCCTGGATATATCTGCCCTTATGATAATTAGTGGTGAATTACTTTCAGCAAGTTTTTTTGTTTGTTTTATTTCAAGTAGTAAATCTCTGAAGGCTCTGAGTTGGCCCCCATACTTTTTTTTTTTTTTTTGGCAAACATTTTTTTTTCTGGAAAATAAAAGACCATTCTTAGATGTATTTTTCCTCCACTGTATTAATGTCTTATTTGAAGATGGAGTTACCACTTGGTGTACTAGTACATATGCACCCCTTCTCACACATTTAATTGCAAAAATGCTCCTACCGAACCATGATCCAACTGTCTTCTGAACAATTCCACACATTTTCACACTCTCTCCAACGGAAGATCATCCAAATTGACTTAGAGTTTCTGTATTTTGAAGTGAAACAGTATAGTCACTCTTCTGAGTCCTGGATAGTGTCTTTTCCTCCATTAGCTAGGATTTGATCAGATTTAATCGTCACTTCTCACCATCCCATTTATGGGATAAATGATAAATGTAGCTTCAATCTACCAGGTAAGGTAAAGTAGAATAAAGATCAAACTAAAAGGAGAAAAGTGTCACTGATGACGTTGATTACTGGTACAGAATATACACCACATCTTGCTGAGTAAGCTTAGTAGGATGAATGATAGGAATAGTGAGTCTCATAAACATCTCTTTGTTGACTCACTTTTCTGAATGTAGAGTAGTTGTTTGGCCAACCAGTTTGTCTGGTCTAGATCCTAAGTTAGGGCCACCTTCAGAAAGGCACTGAGGGAAGATTCCCCTGTTGGTGGTGGTGGATGGGGACGGGGGCGGGAGTGGGAAGGTTTGAGGAGATACCTGTGATCTTAGCACTTTGATGTGAGTGATTGGTTCAGGGACTGCTGTGGTGTTGAACAGCCATAGGTCTCTGTATAATAGGTTAGGGGCTTTTTCGACAATACAACTTCTGAAAACTTTAATTAGCTTCTTAATTTCATTTGGGGTCTTGTATCCATTTCCAAAGATCTTGTAAAATATTATTCTTGATTTGCTATAAGGAATAGTCATGGCCCTTATAATATGCTTAGGTTAGTTTTTTTGTTTTTTGTTCTCTTAGCATTTTCTTAGAAGGATCTTTCTATTGCTCTAATTCTTAGCCAAATAGATTTTGCTTCTGGCATAGTTGAGAACCTTTTAAAATCATTCCTTGAGTGTCACCCTTGTCTCTTTGCTATATTTCAGACAAGCATACCCTACAATAGGAAAGAGGAATTCATGTGTGTCTGCAGGATGAAGCAGAATGACCTTTCCACTCTGACCAATCAGGGTCAAGTCACATGACCAGTCCACTGCAGCCATTTAGATTGGGACGGGTGCTTTTACATTTTTGTTCCAAACACTGAATTACCTGGTGTTCCTGGTAACTCCTTGTGTCACAGGTCCCCCAAATCACCCCTAGGGTAGCAGGTTGGTTAGGACTCACAGGACTCAGCTTATAGTTGTGCCCAAGCTAAGGTTTATCACAGGGAAAGGAGGCAAAGCACAATCTATGGGAGAAAGACACAGCGGATGAAGTCTGGAGGAAGCCAGGCGAGCTTCTAAGAGTTCTGTCCCAGTAAAGTCACCGTACACACTTAATTCTTCCAGCATCAGGTGTGACGAAATGAGAGAAAAGTTGTGTACTGGGGAAGCTCATTACACACTTAGTACCTGAGGTTTTTACTGGGGCTTGGTCACACAAGTACCCTCTGCCTAACACATACCAAAGTTCCAGATTCCCAGGGGAAAGCAGGTGTTCGGCATTAACCATATTATTTACACAAATAAATTAGGCACAGTGGGCCACCCTTATCAGTCAGGGAGTGGTGGAAAAACTCCCCAAATCAAGTTCCTAGGTGCCAGCCAAGGGTTGGCCTTACATGCAGGCCTTTCTGAGGATAGATTGAGGCCTATTATGTGAATTCTGTTTTGCACAAACATTTTCAGCTCCAGCTCAAAACATTATCCTGAATGCTAGGACCACATTTGAGATTGCCTTGGTTAAAGTCTACTAGTCTATCCATTTGAAACCTCTCAGTTAACATATCCATAACTGAAATATTCAATTTCCCCCAATCTGTTCTCCACTCTCTTTTTTCTGAGCTTAGTCAATACCTCTGCCATTCGTGGAAGTCAGGCGGAATAGGCTTGGTAGGATGGGTCAGTCCAAGGGGTCAGAATGGAGAGCAGAAGGGCAAAGAGTCAAAGGTCAAGCAGATAATGACCAATACACTGATCGGCCTCAGAGGTAGAGAACTGGGTTTAAATAGAGTGTCAACACAGCAGGGATTAGAAATGAGCCTAGATTAGTCCAGTCAGACCAACAGCAGAATGATGAGGAAAAATACTGGACAGTGGCTATTTCTGATAGCTGGGTTGGTTGATTGGTTTGACTTGGTCTGTTTGATTAGTAGTCAAGCACTAGTCAAAGGGCTGAGAAGGGAACAAATACGAACCCAGACTTCTGCCTCTTTCCTCATATCCTGTTGACCAACCTGCATCCTTGGGGATCCTAATCATTTTTATTCTTCTAGTGAGGGCTAGCATCATTTCTCACAGAGATGCTTACTATTGTCTCTCAAGTGGTCTCATATCCTCCTTCCAATCACTCCAGAGCAATCTTTTCCACAAAGCACATTTGGACTTTTAAGTCTTCAGCTGCCCCCTGTAACTTTCTCACTGTTTTTAGAATAACAAAAAAAAAAAAAACTTCATATTTTGGTTTACCTTTTCCAACCTCATTTTCTATCATTTAGGGGTTCCTCTTGGGGGTTTCTCGCCTTGTCCTTCACACTTCTAAGGTTTTGCCATGCTGTTCTTTCTTCCCATGATGTCCTTTCCCCTCCTGACTTTCTGATTAATTCCATCTTATCCTGATTAATTTCTGCAAATCCTCACCATGCCCTCATCTCTAGGGCTGACTTCTCCATTAATCACAGCAGGCACAATGCCTAGGACACATGATAATTTTAGGGGTCTTTAAAAATGTTTTCATTTCTTTTAAAGTCAGCAACAACAGAGAGAGAGAGAAAATATATGTGGTCTGGCATAAATAATGCCCCCTATTTTATTACAAAATCTTTTATTACAAATTCATAAGCATGTAATTCTGTAACATAACAATATCACACTTAAGCCCACCATATGACATTTTAGATGAAATGTTCAAATTAAAATGATAAATTCTTACACCTATGTTATTACCCTACCAACCACACTTAAGCAGGTCAGCCTTCTGCTGGGCCTTGTGCAATCTACATAATCCATCCATGTTATGTTTCTCTTTATATCACCAACATGACTGTATAATATAATCTACATATATTTATGGAGGAAGGGGACTAGCAAGGCTAAAGTGCCAAGAACCCATGAAGGTCAAACGTGGCCTTGCTCCTCTCTTCATTTATGCACTTCAGCTATATACTGTGTTCTTCAAGGAACTGTGAGCTTCTTAAAGTGCCTAGCATGGTGCCTTGTACATAGTAGGTCATTCTATATATTTAATGAGAAAATGTATAGTTCAGTATATACATAGACCCTGGCTTATAAATAGCTTATACATTAAAAGCTTGTTTGTAAGATTTTTAAAGGATCAGAATACATTTACCATAGAAATAATATCATATTCTTGTGGTTTGAGGCAAGCAGGAAAAGGCTCCCTGGCCAACCCTGAAAAAATTTACATTACACAGAATGTTTCTGAAGACTGTTTAAGTGCAATGAAAAGCAAAAACCCCCAAATATCCCTGAAAGTTAACAAACAAAACAAAATAGAAATGAAATTGGAAAAATATTCTTAAGAACTTATCTCTGTGAAGACTGCCTTTCTCAAATTTCAAGTTGCCTTTCCTCCTGGCCTGTTGTAGACATTGTGTGTACTTATTACATTGCCCACACCTGCCAAATTTTTGCCTCAGGGCACCCTGCATGGCAAATGGTGACATTGGTTATATATACTGAGCTTTTCTTGCCTCTCATTGCTTCCATCTATTCTCTCTGCTGACTCCCACCCAACCAACAGAGTCGGGGAAAGGGCCCCCCATTTCATGAGCAGGCTGGCAGGCTGGCTATTCTGACTGGGGAGAATCACATGGCCAAGTGAGAGAGGACCTTCGAGGTTTTGCAGGTTAACCCTTTCACAACTTAATTCTGAATATGTTTCACCATTAACTGTATTCAATTTTTTTTGTAAAACTAAAAAACTTAGTTTTAATATTAAAAAGTGTTTATTCTGTGTGATTGTTTGATAGTAAAGTTGTTTGCATCTTGGGATCTGATGTTAAATAATTTTTTCAATATAACATCACCATGATGTTCTTTAAACAAGTTATTCAGGTGAGAAAAGGGGTTTAACTATTTTGACCAAGTATAGAGAGGGGGGCAATTACCACGTCCACCTGGGAAAGTTATACAATATCCCTACAAAAAGGCATTTTCTGAAACAGTCTAGTACTCATGAGAAACCAAGGAATAACCTTGACTCATTAACACAGGGTGAGAATTACAACTTCAATTTTATTTTTCATATATATATTTTTTCTGCACTAGATATTTTTATTGATATATAACTGACACATAAAATTATATTAGTTTCAGGTGTACAACATAATGACTCAGTATTTGTGTATATGGTGAACTGACCACCACAATAAATCTAGTTAACATCCACCATCATACATAGTTAAAATCTTTTTCTTACTATGGGAAATGTTAAGAACTCCTCTCTGAGCAATTTTCAAATATGCAGTACAGTATTACTAACTTTAGTCACCACACTGTACTTTACATTCCCAGGAATTATTATTTTATAACTGGAAGTTTGTACCTTTAAAAGTTTTATTTATTTCATTTATTTTTATTGAAGTTATTGGGGTGACATTCATTAATAAAATTATATAGGTTTCAGGTTTATAATTTTTTTTAATTTATTTTTTCAAATACATTTGTCTCTGCCTACCCCCCACCACTTTCCCTTGTCCCCTCCCTCCCTCCCTCCCTCAGCTCTTCCCCTTTGGTTTAGTCCATGAGTCCTTGCTATATGATCCTTGACTTTTTTAAATTACAGTTTACTTTCAGCATTATTCTGTACTGGTTTCAGGTGTACAGCATAGTGACAAGACCAAATTCACCCAGAATTTTTTTGGTGATCTGAAGAGCTTAAGCACTTTATTCGAGGTCACATGGCTTGTTAGCAGCAAGGAAAAACAGCTTTGTAGTTTTTTAAATGTCTTACTTTAATAATTACAAAGAATTTTCAAGGCTCTGACCTCGTGTGTTCTCACCAAAAGACATCCAACTGTTGGTCTTATAATGATAATTAGTCAAACTCCATACAGGGAAAGACCTCTTTTAACCTATTCAGCTCAAATGTCTGAGCTAAGGACGATTTGATTCTTGACGATTTGATTCTTTACGATTTGGGGGAATTTCGAGTTGTTTCATCACATTGCTTCAGGGACTCAGTACAGTTCCAAAAGTGTTTTGGGGGATGGCACAGGCCTTGATGTGCAGCTTTCTGTTACTGATGAGCACGGGTCTGTATTCACTTCTACAATAATCTTAATAGCATCGGTGCAGAGTCCAGGTCAGAGATGATGACATGTACAATGAAGATGTCATTTCAAGATTTCTCATTATCTTTCAGATATATATCTTATACTTACAGTTTTTACTCCCATATTATGCTGAATACCTTAAAAAAATAAGCTGAGAACATTAAACCTGTTATATTTAAGCCCCAAATATAGACTCATAGAACTTCAGGCCTAGAAGATGGATGATCTTCTAAGTACTTTCTCTTCTGGCCCCCAAGAGCCTGCACTTAAAATGTCTCATTCAGTTAATTAATGCCTGTATTAAAGACAAAAGTCATGATTTCCCTTTTACTACATACTCAATATTACGGCAGTTTGGGTTTCTGAGACG
Organism: Pteronotus mesoamericanus; assembly: GCF_021234165.1. Classification (NCBI taxonomy): domain Eukaryota; kingdom Metazoa; phylum Chordata; class Mammalia; order Chiroptera; family Mormoopidae; genus Pteronotus; species Pteronotus mesoamericanus. The sequence goes on from NW_026555152.1 coordinate 5,631,357, forward strand.
TGAACACCAAGACAGGATTATACATACAAGAGATTTATTAGGGAAATATGTGTTAAGGATAAAGGGAGAAGAAGCTCCCGCTGTGATACAGGTCTGATACCTAAGAGAGGAGGGGGGAAAGGAGGAGGCTGCAGTAGGAGAAACTTCAGACTGCGGTGTAGTTCTGAGAGAATTTCAGGTGGGGAGTCCTCCAATGGGTAGGAATGGCCCGCCTCTTGTACCTCCCCTGCTGTCACTGGCTAGAGGCAGCTCAGGGCAGCATGGCCTGGGCCTGCGTGTGGAGGCTCACTCTCCAGTGTGCTCTCACAGAAAGTACCTTTGGGTGGTCCATGACCACCACAAATTTTTAGCATCCTTCACTTCTAGAGACAGTCACAGTTTGATCCTGGCTTATGCTGAATCCTCCATTGCTCTCCAAAACCATCTTGATCCCAGTTGCCATCAGGTATGTTAACATTGCTATGAACCATATCTCAGCTGTTTTCCCTCCATGTTCAAAATCTTATTCCTTTCACTGCCATCGTTTGAATCCTCTTAAGGTTTGCTAAACCCCTTTGCCAAAGCTCAGAACTGTACCCTGTATTCCACATGAATGGAATGCTCTCTCAGAGTCAATATACAATGGTGATAGACACCAGCTCAAGTCCCAAATTTTTCCCATAATGGGTAGGAGGACTTTAACTTTCTGGTTATCATCTTTCTTATTTGTGTAATATGAATAACACATCTACCTAGTGGGATTAAATGAGATAATGCATGTGTACATTAAAAGTCCCTAGCACACAGTAAGTTCTTCATAAATGTCTGCATAAAATTGTATTAATGTGATATCCAGTCCTAAATTTAATTAACAGGAGGACTTTTGTTGCTGACTCATGTAGAATTTGTGATCCATTTAAATGAGTACCACTGAGGTACTTTTGCTCATTATTTGTTCTCAGTAATTATCTGCCAGTGTGATGCTAATGTCTCTATTCTTTCTTAAATGCCTCATACTATTTTCATTCTTGCTCATTGACCCTCTCTCTCCTCCAGCTTTCCTGCAAAAATCTGTGCTTCTGGGAAGTTATGTCTCTCTCTCTCTTTCTCTCTCTGTCTCTCTCTCTCTCTCTTCTTCCTTCCCTTATTTCTTTTTATGCTGTGAGGCAAGAGATAAGAAGCTGCCTCTTATCTAAGATGTAAAATATTAAATATTCCATCTCTGACATAACAACTAATGCATCTTATGGATTCATAATGATTCCTAGGTTTTCAGGAAGCTGACATAACCACAAAACTCTTTGACCTGTTTCCTGAATAGCAATATATTGAAAGGTAATTACCCCAAACCTAATTATGATCCTAATTTGATCCTCTCCCATTGCCCATAATCTGGAAGGGAAGGAGAGAGTGCCAGCCTCACCCTGGAATGCTAATAATAATAACCAGCACATCATCTTAATTTTCTATGACATTCCATTTGCCTAAAGAGAATTCATGTTTATTGTCTTATTTGATATTCAAACGAACTCCAGTAGGTTGAGTAAGAATTACTCATGCTTTTTTTTTTTTGGAAGAAATAGAAGTACAGAGAAGTGAATAATTTGCCCAAGTCAACCAAAAGACCAGTAACATTACTAAAAACAGACCTTGGTTCTCCAAATTTACAACTGGAGACTCTTCAGTTTGGACAGATTGCAAACATGGCAGGACAGGACTACACTATCAGAGTAGGGGTAGAATGGCACTCTTTCTTCTGCAATGCTGATGTCTAGTGCCACATATCTACATAGGAAGCATCTCTTTATGTTCCCAGGGGTGAATAAGCATTTAGTCCCAGAAGCTTCCAGACAGGCCCACAATTGGGACACTCGGTGCCAGCCAACTGGCTTTCAAATGATGAAACCAAACTTTTAGGTAGGAATATAAAATCTCAGGCATTTTATGGACCTCACATTAATTATGAATTATTATTTTAGAAATCTGAGTCCACGTCTGCCTTTTAGTTATACTACTCTTAAGCAACATCTTGAATAACTCTGTTACTCCTAGGGAACAGAGACCCATATTTGGTTGAATATGTTTAACCCATAGTTAGTTGCCTCAGGTATAATTTTTAAGCAATTCTTTTCAGAAACAAGCCATTTTTCTAGATAGTGTCTTAATGTAGACTGAGGTTGGCAGGAGTCTTAATTTTCAGCTCTGCCACCTGCAATAGAATTCTCTCACCTTTCTTACTTCTTTTCTCCTCTCTTCATCCCCTGCCTTGGTTATTTTTGCATGCTCAGCAACCCTGTCTCCATTCATTTGAGGAATTATTCCTTTTCCATTCCATGTGGTCACAGTGGGGCTGCCAATTATACCTGTATGATCGCTCTAATTTTCTTCAGTAGGGTGCAAATGTGACCAAGTTAGCTGACACAGACCATGTGCGGTAAGTACATGATGACTTTACAAGGAATCACCAAATAGTTTTCCAAAATGGTCATACCCTAAACAGATGGCCAATTATTCCAATACCTTGTATTTAATAATCTATCCAACACACCACTTCCACTCCCTGACATAAAATACAGTCTAAATAAAGGCTTGGCTTCATAGGACATTATATATGAGGTCTGTTCAGAAAGTATCTAGGCAGGTAATATGAAAAATAGAGACATCTATTGAAGAAGGTACAAGATACAAGAAACAAGAAACATCGTACATAGGACAATGACATCTCAGTCCCCTTCAAAGTAGGCACTTTGGGATCTCACTCAGTTTTCCCAGTCTCCATCAACTGCCATGTTGTATTTTCCTGAATCTCATTGATGGCCTGACATCTCTTTCCTTTCAAAGGCAACTTTAGTTTTGGGAAAAGCCAGAAGGCACAGGGCACCAAATCTGGGCTGTAGGTGGGATGAACCACCTGGTTCACCAAAAGACTCTGCACAAGACATGATGCATGAGTAGGTGCATTGTTGTCATGAAGCTGCCAATCACCAGTTGCCCATAGCTGCAGCCTTCTGAATCACCCAGATAGTTTCTGCCAAGGAATGTTCAAGCTTAATGCAAAATTTGATGCAGATTTGTTGTTCTACTTGCTCAGTCATTTGGAATGTGACAGCCACACAGTACACATGCTCACTCAGCAATGTCAACCACCCCCATTGACTAGAACAGTAAGGTCGTCAATTTTCACACATGCGCATCCCAGTCCACTCTCATTGGCTGCCAGGTTACATTGATGCCATGCAAACCATTCTCATTACATTAACAATGGCTTGACTTTTTTCCAGACAGACCTCATATTTCTTTATCAGTTTTTTAATATTCTAGCTTTATGGAATCTTTAATAAGGCATGGCCTCATGAACACTGGAATGAATATAATGATTCTTTACTCTAAGAAGGAATCTGGAATTTCACCCTACTTCTCTGTCATTTCATATGACTCCTTACCCCTCTGGATTTCTGAAAGTTTTTGTTTCATGTTAAATGAACAAAAGAATCAGAATGTTGATGATGATGATGAAGAACCCATTAATCTACTAGCCATATCATCCTTTGGAAAAAGAGGTGGTCAAGAAATCAGGTAAAATTAACAGCAGTAAATCATTTTTTATAGCCCTCACTTTCAACAGCTAATGCATGGTCTCCAGCTCTTCTCAAAGTCTTCCTGCTTCTTTCTCTAAGTCTCCTGGGAATGCCTCACATGCTTGCAAACAAGTCCCACCCACACTATAAGGCTACAATGTAAGTAAGGATCCAATATTGTAGTGGTCATATCTTAAGTCTGTTGACTCGAGTTGTCACCAAAAATAAATTTCTTATATGAATAGACTTTAGGGATTGAATTATTGTCCATGGTATTTGTGGACATTAAATGAGTAGGGTTTGGTTTTCTCAAATTGTCTCAGTCAAGTTACATCTTTAAACATCTAAACCTAGGTACAAATAAGGAAAGAAACCAAGTGGTAGTCACCTGCCCCCAAGATTATATTTTGCCCTGAGGGAATGCGAACCACTGATCTCTCGTACTAATTGTGCCCAAGTTCCCGGAATTGATACAGGTAGTAAAAGAAGGGATAGCAGAGTTCTCCAGAAACTTATAAGTAACTAAAAAAGTATAAGATATCAATGACATGCCATTATTTTCTAGACATTCCAATACCATTCTACCTTCTTGTTCTCATCTTGCACCCTACCCACTTATATTGGAGTTTCAAATTTCAATTCAGCATACCCCGTTAGTGACTCAATGCAATTTAAAAATAAGAATCACTGACAATGAGATTATCATCACAGGACACAAATTTGGTCCCAACCAAAACAATGTCAGAAAACACTTCCAGCAGCCATTAAGAAGGCCTTTGGAAATATGACTGAAGTTGACCTGCAGCCAAATACAAGTCAGAAATCTAAGTCTCAAAGGCAAACATGCCTAAAATAAACACACAAACTGAAACAATAATTCTGCAGCAAGGCATTCTATTAAAAAAGGTGAGTCAAAGGAGGAACCTCAAATGTTAACCACATAACGCATCACTTTTCCAACAGTGGTGAGGTTGTGTCATTAGGTAATTCAATCCACCAATAAACTTTTGACATTATAGTGTAAGCAGCAGAATCTTTAGGAAATCTGAAATGGATAAAACAAACTTTTTCATCACTTTCTATGTCAGAAAATTTGAATGAAAATTGGTTATGTTTATTTACAGTATTTCAGTTACATCTATATTTTGGAAACAGTAGCACAGAATGTGAGTGGAAATCACACTTTCCTACCATCAGCTCCCAGGATGCATGTGGAGAGGCTGAATTTAGACCAAAGGAACCAAGTATGATTTGTTAAATGAGTAAGAATAAATACCTTGATGTCCTTCACCCACTGGAGCATCCGCCAAGTTTTGCTTGTTGGCTGCCCCAGTCTGGAGTTTTGGTAAACTCAATCATAGCAAATGATGTGGGGTTAGGTGATCTTGTAGTGTGTAGAGATGGACACCGCATGAAGTGGCTCCTGTGTGTCAAACACCTTCACACTATTTCTGAAGACGTCATTTTTTTTTTTAACCCTCACCAGAGGACATGTTTAGTGATTTTTAGAGAGAGGGGAAAGGAGGAAGGAGAGAGGGAAACATCGATGTGAGAAACATCATCTGGTACCCCTCACACATGCCTGGGGACCAACCCCACAAGCTGGGCATGTGTCCTGACCAGGAATCAAACCCACAACCTCTCAGTTTACAAGAGTACGTACCAAACAATGGAGCCCATGGGCCAGGGAATGAAGGGGCCATCTTTTTGAACAGGGTCTTTCCCTATTCCTAATTATCCTGCTGTTCATGTGAGGTACCAGTCTCGGACTGGGGAGCCCAATTTTCTGGAGCCTTACTCATCCTTGTATGTCTGCCTTTTGGTTCTTTTTTTTCTTTGCTAGATTTTTGCAGACAGTGTGGGGAGATGCTGGAGCTGTGCTACCCAACTGACGCTGAGTTTCTAGTCTTCTCTGCCTTTGAGAAAACTTCTAACTAGAATGAAACAGATTACTCCCTACTCATAGCCATACACTGGCACTAAAAGTCTTACCGGCTCTGTTCTCTCTCTCATCCAGTTGCCATGATGTCAGTAGAAACTTATAGAATGTCCCTCCCCTAGCCTTTATTTATCTAATCTAAATCTACTAATCTCAGAAATCTCTATTTTTTTCAGGAAGCCATTTTTGCTTATTCTAAAAGAGACTGTTGTCTCTCACAATTCTGCCTCCCTCAGGGCTACAATAAGCTCTTCAGAGGACTGTGACTCTTAAAGGTTTTGGTGGTCCTCCATTACAATTCAAAATAAAAACAATTCTAAAATATAAAATATGTGTACACAAGGTCTAACCAATTCTCCCACACCGAAAATAATTGCTATTCAGATTTTTTAAATGTCATATTCTTTCAAAAGTTACTTTGGTATCCTTGATGTGATGGTACTCAAGACGATGCTAAGGCTATACGTTGGACTATCCACCTGTGTCCTTCAATAGAAGAAATGCGTTGAAATTAGGGATTTTGGCTGATTAATCACTGTATTTTTGAAGCCTAGAATGTCACCCACATATAATAGGTTCCAAATTTGTTCACCTAATAAATAAAAGTGAAATCTTGTAGCTGTTTTCAAATATTTTTAGAACTTCATGTGGTGGGAATACCAGGTTGGATTTTCTCCTGTGCTTAAGACAAGAACCTATGCATGAGAATTATTGGAACTAAACATAAGAATTTTCTGACATTTAGAGTTTGTCAACATTGCCTTTGGCAGCCTTGTGAAATGACTTCTCCATCAGTACAAGCACTCAGAGGTAGAGGGACATGTCAGGAGTTTCCTTTTTATAGAAAGAAGTGGAAGAGATGACTATGGTAAGGCAGGATAATGCTTCTACCCTTCCCCCAAAGATGTCTATGTCCTAATCTATAGAACTTGTGAATACTACCTTACATAGCAAAGGAACCTTGTAGATGTCATTAAGAACCTTAAAATGAGGAGATTATCCTGGATCAATTGTGTGGAGTGGGTAGGCAGTCTAATTAGGTGTCCTTTAAATCAGAGAACCTTTCCCAGCTGGTCAGAATCAGGTGATGATGTGAAGAAGGATCAGACATGCAACTATGTTAACTCTGAAGAGGAAAGGGCCCACAAACTGAGGAGTAGGGTTGGCCTCCAAAAGAAACAGCAAGAAAAGGTCCTCCCCATTGCCTCCAGAAAGGAAAACAGCCTAGCCATCACTTTCATGTGTTAGAATTTTGACTTGTGTTGGAATTTTAATGCACAGAATGATAATTCCTTTTAATCCATCAAATTTGTTCAAAAAACTAATACAATGACCTTTAAGGTCATTTGCCAGACCTAAGATTCCTTAATGCTAAATTGTTGGAGGGATTGCATCACATCAGGAAAACAATTCCAAAGGTGAGGGTTATTGAACATGGAGGTGGTTTGTCAAGTAGATTGTGAAATCCCTATCTCCAAGGAACTTAATTATGGGAATGGATATGACCTGTCTAAATGAAGTCGACTCTTTGGAGTCTATAAGAGGAGACCAGAAGCAAGAGAGTCAGGGTTTCGTAAGAACTGGGCAAATTGCATTTATTTATTTATTTATTTATTTATTCATTCATTTGTTCATTCATTCATTCAAATGGCCTTTAAATGAAAACGACTTCCCATCTGCATTTATCTATTATTTATTTATTCAAATTGCTTTTAATGGAAATAATTTTCCTTCTGAATGCTTTGGGGTTTTAGGTGAAAATGTCCAAATTGAAGCAATTTAAAACCTCTATTTCCTATTTGACATGAAATATGAAATTTCACAAGATATATATTTAAACAGCAGTCATTGATATTATGCCCACACTGTGCCTGTCATACATTTCCATCCAAGGGTCTGTTACAATAGAAACCATTTTGATTATATGTTAGAGAAAACTCTCTCACCTCAGGAGTGCAGGCCTCTGAATCTGCTAATCAGTTTTCACAAACGGAGAACCCTCTTCAAGAACCTAGCCCAACTTGCACAACTAAGGACCCCTCTGAGAGGGAGAGAAGAGCTGCAAATTTCACTTAAAACACCCCCCAGTCTGCCATCTTTGTCACCTCTGGTCACTAGGAAGTCAGCAAGCTTGTGTTAAGCAGTGATTGAAAGGTTCTGCCCTTTTTTGGGGTTACATTTGTTTTGGAAAGTAAAATGTAAAGCTGGACTGGAATTGATAATTCCAAGAGTAGCTCCTCAGCCATATGTGATGTGAGGGCTCTCTCCAAAGCTTATCAGTAGCATTTGGACTACAGATTGGCACATCTCAAAAGTGAGCTTCCTTTCCCCAGTGAACAGGCAATTAAGTTCTTTTCCATGTCTATTTGAAAGGAGGTGGAGAGGGAGTGCATGTAAGGACAGTTAATGTCACCAGTGCCTCCCCCACAACATCAGCATTTCTCATCTGTCTTTGCGCACCAACCAATGTACATCTGTAGAGTCTAGTTGCATATCCCGATGATAAGGAAACCTCACCTTGGAGCCGCTGCCTCTATACATGAAAGTTTCTGTCACCCAGGAGGCACCAATGCAATAGGCTGGATGGTAGCCTGCAAATGACCAGTTACAGTCCCTAGAATTCCTAGGCCTTGGACATTAACCCCATTTCATCCAGAGGAAATTTAAGTTCAGAGACTTAGTCATGTTTTAGGTCACCTCCTGACTTCTAGTCCTGCTTTTTGAATCCCAGTCCGGTGTGCTTTACATTTCAGGGCACTATGGTACAAATAGGGCTGAGGCCCAACATTTCAGAGACAGAGATCTAGCATCTCGGTCAACAGTACAGCCTTTGGAGTCCAAGAATTCTGGGTTTAAATCCTGACTGCCTTCTACTGGCAATATGACGTTGGGTAAGTTACTTAACTATGAATTCGCCCACCATGTTGCTAAATAAATTTCCAGATTCTGGCCTAATCCCGAGGAGGTCTGGGTTAATTTTTATTTTTTTAACCATTGCATCAATGGTGGAAGAGAAGGATATGTGGTAAATAGCTCAGAGAGAAATTTTTTAACTGAAATCTAGCAAATTAAGAAGTGCGCTATTTTTTGCACACCACACCTTGCGGGCATTTTTACCAGGAACACTGCCACTCCAAGAACTCTTGTACTCCGCGATCCCCGCCTTAGGCTGTAAGCCCTGCCTAAAAAACGAAACGTCCATCCTATTTTGGTCCTGCTTAAATTTCCAGTCCTTGCCCCTTCCACTTCTTCTCCTGGCAGGTTCCCAGTCCGAAGGCCGGGATCCCTCACGTTGCAGCCAGGACTAGAAGCGCCCACGGTGGTGGGGAGAAGCAGTCCTCAAGTCTGTGACACCGCGGACCGCCCAAAAGGCGCGCGGACCGCCCGGGCCCCTAACCAGACCACGCAAAGATCTCCGAGAGGTCCCTGCGCAGAGGTCGCGAGTCTGCCCGTGGGTGGGTGAGAGCCTGACGTTTCCACGCCCTCCCCCTGGTGGGCACTCTGACGACCGTCAGCACTGCGAGGACGTGGCCTACGTCTGAGGAAGGAGGCGCCGCTACGCACGTGAAAGCCGAGCGTGCAGACAGGGACCTAGGAGGCCCACACAGGCTGTGGTGCGCGTGGGAGAGTCTGTGCGGTTGCGCGCAACTCCCTGTGCGCGCGCGCACGCCCTAAAAGACTTGGATGAAAATTCCCAGAGCACCCACAGTTTGGTGGCGCGCCTGGGCGTGGCCTGGGTGGCGAGGTGCAGAGTCTGAGGGATTGCAGTGCAGCGCAGGGCTGGGCTGCAGGTCTAAGGTAGTCCCACTACACTAGGCTCTCTAGCTGTTTATCCCAAGTAACGTTCCTCGACCAGCTCTATCTCGCTACAGAAAAATGCGGAGGTTCGCAAACCGCTCACAGTCTGGATTTGTAATTGTTCAAAGTTGCACGTGCTCTGTGTTTCTAAGTGAGCCCTTCGGATCTGTCGGATTTCCAAAAACATCTTTCTTTCCTTTTTTTCCGCTCTGTGTTGAAGTCCTCCCCTACAGGTTGTATGTCATGACTCTGGCACATTTTAGGCAACCCAGGGCAAAGAAAAAGTGAAATGGGAGCTTAAGTCCATGACTTGAATTTTTACCCCCTAATAAAACCTGTGACTAGTTTGCTCATTGTGCTATAGGATAAAATCTAAAATCATTCTCCTCTAGATTTCAACTTAAATGTGGAATGTCAACCGATGATCATTGGCGTCACTTCAATGCCAATAGAAACCCCAGTATGGGGTATAATGAAGAAGAAAACTTTATTCAGTTCAAACCAGCTCAACGGTGATAAAGCACAGCTGTAAAAACAGCAGGACTGTGAGGCTAGCTATGAAGAGGCACTAGGGCCAGCCAAGCCCCTCTTCAGCTAGGCAGCTCAGCTTTGGTCCACTCCAGTCTGCTCTTGCAGGCCATCTTTTGGCATTTCTGCTCCAAAAAAACCCAAAAAAGGCAGCCTTGCGTGGAAAAGGAAAGCATACTTGAAGGGAGCTGGCTTACATAGGCAGAAGTCCCTGCCCCTGGTCCCTGATTGGTCTGTCTTTATGCAAATGAGGACTCCAAATCTTCTTAGTTTGATTGATTCATAAGGCGCTGCCTGATAGTTTAGAATAGAGCCACTCTGATTAGCTGGAGCTCAAATGGCAGAAATAGAATACGTGCAGAGGCGAATAGTAGTTCAGTGAAGGCTTTTCCCTGTAGCGCAATGTGCATAAGAGACGCCTGTGTAGCAATGGTTACTAGGCTTTTTTTTTTTTTTTTAAGAGGTTTGAGCTCAGTTAGCTGCCAAGAACCCTTCTTAGTAGGCATCTTCTTTTTCAAGGTCCACAAATGTAAATTCCTGAGAAGGGCCTTCACTGACCTCTCAAGACTTTATTCAATGGCATGCCCTCATCAAGTGGCTCAGTTGGGTGGAGCATCATCCCGCGCACCAAAATGTTGTGTGTCTAATCCCCAGCCAGGGCACATACTTGGTTGCAGGTTCCTTCTCCAGTCAGTGCACCTAATGGAGGCAACTGATCAATGTTTCTTTCTCACACTGATATTTCTCTTTCTCAATCTAAAACTCAATTTAAAACTATCTTTGGGTGACAATTAAAAAAGAAACTTTATTCCTTGGCATGTAACACAATTTATTTTAAAAAGTGTATCTTGTATTTATTTGTTCTGTGCCTGTGTTTACTAAACTAAATTTCATGCTGGCAGGATCGTTACCACATTGGGGTTCTTGGATTCCTCAAGACAGAAATCGAGAGAGGAAACCCCAAAGAAATTTCTGGACAGATTTTATTAGGCTCATGCTCAAGCACAACAGAGGCAGCACAGAGGAAAAGAAGGTCCTTTGAACTGGCTCGGGGGCTGGCTCTGCTTGGCTACTTTTATAAGTTGGGGACAAAGTGGGCTTGTGTGAAACATGGGCTTTTGGAAACACTATGTTTTTCCGTTCCCAGGCCCAAGTCCCTGTACTGTTTCATAACCATGTCACTTTTGCCCATTACTGAATTTTCGCAACCTAGCAGGAGCTGGGACATAGTAGGTATTCCCTAAATACACATTGAATATAGGAAAAACTTTCCAAAGATGTGATTGTAGACCTTTGATTTTGGGAAGGCGAAAGTTTCAAAGTTTGTCATAGAGGAGACAAGTTTAGAATCATGGTCTCCAAACTTTTTTGAGGGTATACTACTTTTCAGTAACAACTCTGTGTGTGTATGCATTCCAAATACATGTATTTTATTTACAAATTATAAAAATGTAATGCATGAAAATGTAAACTTATATATTATTATAAAGCACATATCAAACAGAAGCTTTAAATAGCTAATATAAAAATAATAGCTATTCATAAAAGTTCTAAAAATCACTCTCCCACCTCCCACACATTTTGGAGCCCACTATGCAGATCATTTGTGAGAAGAGGGCTGCCCTCTACTGGTAGAAGGAGGCTGAAGGCACTGGCAAAGATACTTAATATTGTGCAGTTGCAATGAATCAGGAAACATTGAAACATCTGTATCTGTGTTTTAAAACTGAGTGTCCATCTTTTTAACATTATGGTCAGAACTCAATAAACCAAAAATTGGTCATTGTTTTCATATTTCAGTCTTATAAGTTTCAGTCTGTTAATGAGAAAAGACAAATGATCATAAACAAATAAGGAAAAGAGACAAATGATCATAAGCAAATAAGAGTCCTGATCTCTCAAACTGCACCCCAATGAACATAACTCACCAGCAAAGATACACAGATGCCCAAAAATGCCTAGGCAGGGTGGGAAAAGGAGGAGAGAAAGACAAAGTAGAACTGCTTTATTAGTTTTGTTTTTTCCCTTTGTAGGGTAAGTGGAGGCAGTATGGCTTCCTCACCCAGGTGCTTGGGTAACTAGGGGGAGCAGCTTCTCACAACCTTGAAGGAGTCCGATAAAACAGTGTTCTCATAGCCTCTAGTCTGGGTGCGATAAACTGCCCCTCAGCCTTGAGTGGGCCTGCATGCACAGCTTATGCTAGGTTACCTCACTATTTGGCTCATAGCCAGCTTCTTAGGGCATGCTGACATAGACATGGGATTGTGGCCTGTGTGACTCTCCGAATAAAGACATGTCAAGCATCCCCATGGCTCCACACATTTTCTTCCATCTACCTGAGCCCTGAGTGGACCTGTCCAGCCTAGGGAGGCTGCAACACATCCTTTATTTTATTTTTATTGTATATTTTTTCCATTACCATTTATTTCCCTTATACCTTCCATCCCTGAGCAATCACCACACTGTTGTCCATGTCCATTAGTCCCTTTTCCTTTTTGCTCATTCTCTCCACCCACAAACCTCCCTTCACCCCGCCTTACCTGTCATCCTGCTCTCTATAAGCCTGTCTCTGTTTTCCTTGTTAGTTTAGTTTGTTCATTGGATTCCACATGAGTCAACTTATATGGTGTTTTTCTTTCTCTGACTGGCTTATTTCACTTAGTCTAACATTTTCCAGGTTGATCCATGCTCTCACAAAGGGTAAAATTTTCTTTTTTTTTTTTTTTATGCCAAGTGGTATTCCATTGTGTAAATATGCCATAGTTGTTTTATCCACTCATCTACTGATGGACATTTGGGCTGTTTCCATGTCTTGGCAATTAAATAACGTTGCAATGAATATATAGGCATGCTTATGTTCTTTCAAATTAGTGTTTTAGATTTTTTTGGACTACTTCCCAGAAGTGGGATTGCTGGGTCAAAAGTCAGATCTACTTTTAATTTTTTGAGGTATCTTCGTACTGCTTTCCACAGTGGCTGTACCAATCTGTGTTCCCACCAACAGTGCAAAAGGATTCCCCTTTCTCCACATCCTCGCCACTCTTGTTGTTTGTTGATTTATTGATTATAGCCATTCTGATAGGTGTGAGTTGATATTTTACATTGTGGTTTTAATTTGCATTTCTCTGAGAATTAGTGATGTTGAGCATCTTTTCATATGTCTATTGGCCACCTGCATGTCCTCTTTGAAGTAGTGTCTATTTAGGTCCTTTGCCCATTTTTAAAATTTTGTTGTTTGTTTTTTCAGTGTTGAATTTGTAAGTTCTTTATAAATTTTGGACATTAACCCCTTATCAGATGCATCAGTGAATATGTTCTCCCATTCTGTGTGTTGTCTTTATACTTTGTTGATATTATCTTTTGCTGTGCAAAAACTTTTTAGTTTGATATAGTCCCACTTGTTTATTTTTTCTTTTGTTTCCCTTTCCTAGTGAGATATATTCAATAAAATATTGCTATAAGCAATGTCTGAGATTTTGCTACTTGTTTTCTTCTATGATTTTTATGATTTTGGGTCCAACATTTATGTCTTTAATCCATTTTTAATTTATTTTTGTGTGTGGTGTTAGAAGGTGGTACAGTTTCATTTTTATGCAGGTATCTGAACAACACCATTTATTGAATAAATTATCTTTAGCCCATTGTATGTGCTTTCTTCCTCTGTCAAATAGTAATTGACTATAAAGGTATAGGTTTATTTATGGGATCTCTATTCTATTCCATTGATCTATGTGTCTCTTTTTATGCCAGTACCATGCTGTTTTGATTACTATGGCCTTATAGTATAGTTTGATATTGGATAGCGTGATTCCTCCAACTTTGTTCTTTCCCAGGATTGCTGTTGCTATGCAGGGCCTTTTGTGGTTTCATATAAATTATTGAAATATTTGTTCTAGTTCTGTGAAATACATCATTGGAATCTTGATAGGAATTGCATTGAATCTATAGATTGCTTTAGGTGGTATGGACATTTTAATGATGTTACTTCTTCCTGTCCATGAACATGGTATGTGCTTCCAATATTCATATCTTCAATTTCTTTTTTCAGTGCCTTATAATTTTCTGAGTACAGCTATTTTACATTCTTGGTTAGGTTCATTCCTAGGTATTTTATTGTTTTTGAAGGAATTGTGAATAGGGTAGTTTTCTTAATTTCCCTTTCTGTTAATTTCTTATTGGCATATAAAAATGCAACTGATTTCTGGATATTAATTTTGTGTCCTGCTACTTTGCTGAATTCATTCATCAGTTCTAGTAGTTTCTTGGAGGAATCTTTGGGGTTCTCTATGTACAGTATTGTGTCATCTGCAAATGAGGACAGTTTTACTTCTTCCTTTCCAATTTGGATGCCTTTTATTTCTTCTTCTCATCTGATTGCTGTGGCTAGGACTTCCAGTACTATGTTTAATAAGAGAGGTGAAAGTAGACATCCCTGTCTTGTTCCTGATCTTAAGGTAAACACATGTACTTTTTGTCCCTTGAGTATGATGCTGGCAGTGGGTTTGTTGTATATAACCTTTTTTATGTTTAGGTATGTTCCCTCTAATTCCACTTTGTGAAGGTTTATTTTGTTTGTTCGTTTTTTTAATCATAAACGGGTGTTGGATTTATTCAAATGCTTTTTCTGCATCTATTGATATGATCATGTGATTTTTATCTTTCATTTTGTTTATGTGGTGAATCCCATTTATTGATTTGTGAATGTTGTACCAACCTTGTATTCCTGGAATAAATGCCACTTGGATATGGCATATGATCTCTTTGATGTATTGCTGTATTCAGTTTGCTAATATTTTGTTGAGGGTTTTAGTGTCTATGTTCATCAGAAATATTGGGCTATAATTTTTGTTCCTGGTAGTGTCTTTATCTGGTTTTGGAATTAGTATAATGTCAGCCTTGTAAAATGAGTTTGGGAGCCTTTCCTCCTCTTGAAACTTTTGAAATATTTTGAGAAGAAGAGGTGTTAGTTCTTCTCAGAATGTTTGGTAAAATTCACTTGTATATCCATCTTGTCCAGGGCTTTTGTTTTTTGGGAGTTTTTTCTATTACTGCTTCAATTTCATTAGGGTTAATCTGTCTATTCAGATTCCCTGATTCTTCATGATTTAGTTTTGGAAGACTGTATGTTTCTAGGAATCTATCCATTTTATCCAGTTTTGTTGTATTTGGTTTGTTGGCATATAATTGTTCATATTTTCTTACAGTTCTTTGTATTTCTTTGGTGTCAGATGTCATTTGTCCTCTTTCATTTCTGATTTTATTTATTTGGGACCTCTCTCTTTTTTTCTTGATGACTCTGGTTAAAGGTTTGCCAATCTTGTTTATCTTTTCAAAGAATCAGCTCTTCGATTCATTGATATTTTGTATCATTTTTTTAGACTCCATTTTTAAAATTTATTCTCAGATATTTATTATTTCCTTCCTTCTACTCACTTTGGGATTTCTTTGTTGTTCTTTTTCAAGTTCCTTTAAGTGTAAAGTTAGATTATTTATTTGAGGTGGTTTGTTTTTTGGGTTTTTTTTTCCTTGAGATTGACCTGTAATGCTATGAATTTCCCACTTACGATTCCTTTCCCAGTGTCCCACAGGTTTTGGATTGTTGTGTCCTCATTTTCATTTGTTTCAGATTATCTTTTGATTTCTTCCTTGATCTCATTATTTAATTCCTTGTTTAATAACATGTTATTTAGCTTCCCTGTTTTTGACTTTCCTCGTGCGTCTCTAGCCCACTCTAACCTCCTTCTGCCAGAGCCCAGGGTAAGTGGCTGCAAATGAAATTTTAGGTGTTGGCCCTTTAAGAGGCTTTCTGTGTCTCTAGGTATTTCGCCCTCATGGAGAGAAATCTGGCTTCTTTTCACAGCTGGAAGTTATCTGGATTCCTTTTCCAGCTCTCTTGCTATAGCTTGAGGGTGCTCAGCTTGGGGTATAGACCCTACACTTCTCAGGGAAACCCCCTGGCCACTGAAATATCCCTCTGGCACTTGAGCTGCAGCCTGTGGGAGCCAGCACCCTTGTGTCTCCCCTACACTCCCTACCAGCCACATCGTAGTGATAAGGTGTCTCTGTCTGTCCTCAGTTATAAGACCAAAGTAAAACTGCTTTAGAAATGCCACTGATTTTGAGTGCTTTACATCTGACAGAATATTCCTTCACAATTCATTGTACTTCGCTACTTTATCTGCATGACAAATGTTGGGCAGAATATGATGCATGTAGCACACAATTCAACCACAATATCCAAAGGTACAAATCTCCCAGAGTTCAAAAGCCCACACCTTAATCCAACACTCCCATCCCTCTTCCTAGTCACAGTCACAAAAGAAATTCTTTCTTTGATCTGTACTTTAGTTCTATGGGATACCAAGTTGCATATGCCACTTAACATTCCTGAAAATAATATATTACTTATTAATTATAAATAGAAAAATGTGCCATTACAATGGAGAAATCCGGAAGCACTATTTTAATTAGATAATTTGTCATTGTCAACAATAAGATACACTGATATTTTATACCCTGATGTTATGCAAGGAAGACACAGTCCAGCATGTATCATATTTTTGCCAAAAATGTTTAATCTGAATCTAATTTGAGGAAACAAAATATAAAACCAAATTAAGGGACATTTTTTAAAACAATGGTTCTAAACTCTTAACAATGCCAATGTCATGAAGATTAAAAATAAATGGTGGAAGAATTGCTGTAGATTAAAGGAAACTAAGTACAGTGTTTGGTCTTTGATTGGATCCTGGATCAGGAGCAAAAATCCCAACAGCTACAAAAGACATTATTGAGACAATTTGGAAATTTGGATATGAACTGTATATCATATAATGTAATTCTATCACACTAAATAATTTGAGAGTGGTAATGGTATCGTGCTCATGTTAGAGAACATCCCTGTTCTCCAAGGATACAGGCTGAAATATTTATGAATGAAGTAATATGTCTATACATTCAAATGGTTTAGCATTTACCCTTTATCTTTTTAACTACATGTAGATGCAGATATAGCAAATTGGGCAAATATTTAACAATTGGTAAATCTGAATGAAAGGAGGACAGGTATTTGTTGTACTATTCTCTCAACTTTTCTATAGATTTGAAAATTTTAAAAATAAAACATTCATGAAAAAAATAAACCCAGAATTTCTCCATTTATCACCCCCTCCATAAGCTATCACTCTTGCCCAACCCACTATCACCTCTCACCTGGGTAACTGCAATAGAACAGCTTCTTAACTGGTATCCTTGCTTCTGCCCTGTTCCATTCTGAACCCAGAGGCGAGAGTGATGTTATAAAGTATAAATCATCTGTCCTCCACTCAAAACCCCTCAGCAGCATCCAGATTTGCTGAGAGTACAAACCAAAGTCCTTCCATGTGCTGCCCTCCTCTCTGTCTCCATTTCTTCTCTGCCTTTCCTCTCACTGTGCCTGGCTTCTTGCCTCAGCCACTTGCTCCTGGGTTCCTCATGTTCCTACCTCAGGCCTTCGCATTTCTCTTCCCTCTGGAGAGTTTTCTGCCAGATTTCTTCATGGATTTCTCACTTCCTCCAACTTGTATCTAATCATATCTTCTAAGAGGAAGTCTTCCTTGATCATTCCTTACTTCTGCACTTTATTTTCCTCTGTAGCACTGATCTCCATATAGCATACCATACATTTTGCTTTTTTGACTTGTATTTTCTGAATGCACCCCTCTTCCCAACAATAGAATGTAAGCTCCACTAGGTTGAGGACATTTGTATGTTCTGTTGAAAGCACTTTGAACTGTGCCTACAACTACACTTAGTAGTTATTTAAAAAATATGTGCTGGAATAAATGAATGCAAATAGCTTTTATCTTCTGGTTATAGAGCCTCTCTCACTAAAGAATCTAAGCCAATCAAACTAGCTGCTTCCCTTTACTCTCCATCTATTGAAACATACAAAAAGACAAATAAAACTTTCCACCAGCCCTCATTCTTCTAACAAAGAGAGCTCCCTTCCCTGACAAGCACATCAAGTCATATAAACTGATTTATGTTAGGGAAATAGATTATCCACACTTTGATTCCTCTGGTAGTAATATTCTGAGTTCCAAGCTGGATTTAATAGGTCCAATTCTCCTGCTTGCAGAGACTTTGATAAGCTCTACCATGACAGTATAACATATGTTCACAATATTTCAGGAAGTTTTTCACTTCCACATTGTCATTCAGACTTTCTCTTTTAATGTTCATCTCTCTTAATAGAAATATTATTATATTTTCTCCCTTTAAAGTAAAAACCTAGGTCTTTTATGGAAGATTAGCGTTCTTATTGCAGTATTTAAGTATCATTGTATTCTCATCATTCAGGAGTATTTATGTATATGCAGGTCTACAGGCACATGAGCCTTGCTACAGAGCACACTCGTTGTAGAGTCAGTTTGCCTGAAGATTATCAGCATCTCTAAAGCAACTCAGCCGAAGGGCCAATCTCCTTTTCTCCTGTAAGTAGTTGAAAGTCATCTGATCTGATGGCTTCTCTTGTTTAATTATAGATTGATTTTACATTAATGATGCCTGTTTTATCCAAAACCATCTTCTGGAGGTAATGGAAGTGAAAATTATTCTCTAACATGCTTCTAATTACTGAAAGATAAAGGTATGGAGCCTTTAAAGCTGGATTTCCCCCATTGCTTCTTTGATTTTTATGCTTACTAAAAATAAGCCTTGGTAATTACCACAGTAGATACAAGATACTATTTACATCCATTTGGGCTAGTACAAGTGCAAGGGAGTGAATGCCAATGACCACTAAAGAGGTTAGAATAAATGCTCCCTCTACCTAAGAGTATTTTTTTTTTCCAAAACCATGACTGATATCAAGCAGAAACAGGACAAAGGCCACGAAATATACAGGAGAGGCCACTTGCCAGGTGAGGGCCAAACCTGAAAATGGGCTTTTTCAAATCTAGGTGGTCTCCTATGTCCAGAGAGAACAAAAGGGCCATTTATTTCCCCCTTAAATAAACACTAATGTCTAAACCCAGGCACTTGAAGAGCAGGAATCTGGTCTCTTCTGGAGCTACCCTGTACAGATGGTTTCTTCACAGGTCTGAGCCAGTGGCAGACCTCTGCTGCTTCTGCTCAACACCTTTCTCCCCCAGCCCAGGGTGTCTGCCAGGTGGGTTCAGAGCCCTTTTACCTAGGGCTCCCAGAGCACAGGCGCACCCCATGGGCATGCTGAACACAGGCCAGCCTGAGGGACAGGTAGCAGCACAGTGGCCGTGCTCAAGGAGTTCCTGGCTTGGGGTGTTCTCTTTAAGACCCAGAGTGGTTGTCACAAGGTAGTTTTATTGACTTGCAGCAAGTAAAGGAGAGGGATTCATAGCCAAAGTTCTTCCTCCCAAAGGGAGGCTTAGCCAGTACACTAGTTGGTTAATTACACATTGACTTCTTTGCAGTTGGCTACATTTATCCCATTGCATTCCTGTCAAGCTCACCCTCTTTATTCCTTGTCTGAAAAATACTGTGCTACATTTTAACATTTCGCAAGAATAGAATTTCACAAGAATGGCTCAGACTCTGAAACCCTTGTTCTAGATAACAGCCAGGCCCCCTGGGGACAGAGCAGCAGGCATTGAGCGCTGGCTAGGCCACTTGAAGCCTTGTGACTGGCTAAAGGCTTGGTCTGTCTGAGCCTCATTTCTACTCTAAGTGGGACACAGTGACAGCGCTTTGCCCATGGCTGTGGCCGGGGCAGAATTAAGTAACTACCAAAGTGCCCACTTAGGACACCGCCTGGCCCACAGTCATCAGTGCATAGTGACTGTGGCTGTAATCCGATCGTTGGGCACCCTTGTCCTTCCCGAAAACTCCCTGGCAGCCTGGAGGCTCCCTATTTTGCAGGGCAGCCAGACACCTGCGCCGCTAGAAGGCGCTGCGGAAGCGGCGAGGCGCGGCTCACGTGGACGCTGGCTACAGACCTCAAGTGCCGCCTCTGACGGAGCTGTGGGTGGCTGCTCCTGGTTCACCGCGGAGCCTGGGAAGCGAACTACAGCCTGAACAGTAGAACCGGGAAGAGAAAAGGAGAGCAAGAGACGGTGCGGGAGGCAGCACGAACCCGCTCAGATTCTGCCGTAAAAGCCGTGCTGGGTTCTAGTATGGCTCCGCCCTTACCCGTCACGTGACCTGACCCCGGGCCGCACCTACTCATGGATTTCGTTTCCTCGTTTGTTGAGGCCTGCTTCTTAGGGATGGGGAGGTAGTGTTGTCTGGCACATGGCAAGTAGGCCTGAAGAAACCAGTTCAATAAAAAAGGAGAGGCAGATGGTGCCTTTCTGCATCATCTGCGACTGGGGACAGTTGTCGTGTATTCGTCTGGCAGCCTGTGTCGTGGTGCCTGTGCTCCTGCTTTATCTCCCCTGTTGGAGGGTCAGCCTTGGAGGCTGTGTTGGGGACAGATTTGCTTCCTGTCAAGAGAGCTCAGTCTTCAGAAGTCAACTGAATTGATTTAAAGATATGCTCCAAATATCCATGAAATGAATATTGGAGTGCTATAAAAAATGTGAGTACTTAGGAGAGCCCCTGACATGTAGTGTTAGGTTTCTGAATTATTACCGTTGCTTTTTACGGCCTTATTCTCCTCATCTAAAAAAAGACGATTGGAAAGGAGGCATTCTGCCTCCAGATTCTGTGCTTAGTCACTACACCAGTTAGTAACAACTAAGAAGCACATCTTCAGATCCCTTCTCCAGGTTTTTTTAATGCTCCTTTGTCTTTCTGTCATATTAGGAAATAAACCACCAAGATACCATCTAAGATACACCAGTCCTGCATGAATCTTAAAAGTGCAGTGGCTTGTGGGATATTGAGATTCCTGTGCATGTTTTCCAACTAGACCTGTAGCAGAATCCAGCTGCCTGAATTATAAGTATAATTTATATCAGCAGTCAAAATATGCAAGGCGTAGCAGAAGGCAGCTACAAAACGCATGCTCTTTCTATGATTGACTAGGTCACTGTTCATTTGAAGGAAAGTGTTGCTGGTCAAACTGAGGAGCCCAGGTATTATCTTCATCACAAAGGTGGCTGGGCATCTCATAGAGGCTTTACTTTCCCAGAGGCCAGTCATTTATGACATTGCTGTATTCTTTCAAGCTACATGTTTCAAAAACATTTCTTTTTAAAGTTGTATACTCCCTATAATGAATTATTTTTCACTAATTGCTAGAGGAAATGAAGGTAATCAGAGGTGTAGATGAGAGAAGACCCCTCAGGGAAATGTTAAATGGTTGACCAGAGGGCAACTCACCAAACAACTGGCATTGCTGCTTGAAGAACCATGGGAGCAAACATTAGACTCTTAGACGTCGTGGTTTCCATGCATTTCTTGTTATATGCATTTCTTTACATATTAGAAACAAGACAGATGGAGTACCAAGTTTTTATGCTTAGTGTGAGTCCATAGTGATAGGCTGAAAGGTGACCACCACCCCAAGGTATCCACACCCTAATTTTTGGAACCTGTGAATACTACCTTCTTTTAAAAACATTTTTTAAAATTGTTGAGACTATTAGAGGGGTCCCTCACTTCCCCAACCCTTTTTCCTCCTCCACCAAGCCCTGCGTTATCCCCTGGCCTTCACCCCATTGTTGTCCGTGTCCATGAGCTATGCCTATATGCATATATATTCTTTGGCTAATCTCTTCCAGTCCCCACCTCCACTCCTCTCCCCTCTGAGATCTGTCAGTCTGCTCCATGTATCCATGCCTTTGGTTTTGTTTGTCAGTTTTATTTTGTTCATTATATCCCACCTATGAGTGAGATCACATGGTAATTGTCTTTCTCTGACTTCCTTATTTCACTTAGCATAATATTCTCTAGGTCCATCTATGCTGTTGCAAAGGATAAGTGCTCCTTTTTTTATAGCAGCATGGTGTTGCATTGTGTAAATGTGCCACAGCTTTTTTATCCACTCATCTACTGATGAGCACTTGTGCTGTTTCTAGACCCTGGCTCTTGTAAATAACTCTACTATGAACATAGGGGTGTATATATGAGGTCTGTCTAGAAGGTATTCAGCTATGTAATATGAAAAATAGAGACATTTATTGAAGGAGATACAAGACACAAGAAATATTATACATAGGACAATGACTCCTCAGTCCCCTTCAAAGTAGGCACCTTGGGACCTCACACAGTTCTCCCAATTGCCATCAGCTGCCCTGTCACGTTTTCCTGAATCTCATTGATGGCCTAAAATAGCTTTCCTTTTAAAGGTGATTTTAGTTTTAGGAAAGCCAGAAGTCACAGGGCACCAAATCTGGGCTGGAGCGGGGCTGAGTCACCTGGGTGATTTGATGTTTCACCAAAAAACTCTACACAAGACATGATGCATGAGTGGAGGCATTGTGGTGATGAAGCTGCCAATAACCAGTTGCCCATAGTTGCGGCTTCTGAATCACCCAAATAGTTTCTGCAGAGAAATGTTCAAACTTAACGCAAAATTGGATACAGATTCATTGCTCTACTCGCTCAGGCATTTTGAATGTGATGGCCACACAGCACAGTTTTACTCAATGGCGTCTACCGACCCCACTAACTAGTACAATGAAGTTGTCATTGTTTATGCATGTGCATTCCAATCTACTCTGCTTGGCTACCAGGTGACACTGATGTCATGCAAACCATAGTTGTTATATTAACAATGGCTAGACTTCTGGAGAGACCTTGTATTTTTCTGATTAGTGTTTCAGAATTCTTAAGGTATATTCCCAGAAGTGGGATTGTTGGGTCAAAAGGCAGTTCCATTTTTAGTTTTTTGAGGAAACCCCATACTTTTTCCCACAGTGGCTGCACCAGTCTGCATTCCCACCAATAGTGCACTAGGGTTCCCCTTTCTCCACATCCTCGCCAGCAGTTGTTTGTTGATTTTTTGATGGTAGCCATTCTGGCAGGTGAGAAATAATGCCTCTCTGTAGTTTTAGTTTGCAACTCTCTGATGATTAATGACATTGAACATTTTTTCATATGTCTATTGGCCATCTGCATTTCCTCTTTGGAGAAGTGTCTATTCAGGTCCTTTCCTCATTTTTAAATTGGATTGTTTGTCTTCCTGGTGTTGAATTTTATAAGTTCTTTGTATAACTTGGAAATTAACTTCTTATTAGATGTTTCATTTACAATAATGTTCTCCCATACAGTGGGCTCCCTTTTTATTTTGTTCATGGTTTCTTTTGCTGTGAAGAAGCTTTTTAGTTTGATGCAGTCCCATTTGTTTATTTTTTTTCCTTTGTTTCCCTTGCCCTAGGAGATGTATTGGCAAAGATACTGCTGTGAGAGATGTCTGAGATTTTATTATGCTTTTTCCCTAGGATTTTTATAGTTTCATGGTTTACATTTATATCTTTCATCCCTTTTGAGTTTATCCTTGTGTATGGTGTAAATTGGTGGTCTAGTTTCATTTTTTGCATGTACCTGTCCAATTTTCCCATTGCTGAAGAGACTGTCTTTAATCCATTGTATGTTCTTGCCTCTCTTGTCAAATATTAATTGACCATAAAGATGTGGGTTGGTTTCTGGGTTCTCTGTTCTGTTCCATTGATTTATATGCTTGTTCTAATGCCAGTACCAGGCTGTTCTGATTATAATGACCTTGCAGTATAGTTTATTATCAAGTATTATGATACCTTAAACTTTGTTCTTCTTTCTCAAGATTTCTGAGGCTATTTGAGGTCTTCTTTGGTTCCATATAAATTTTTGGAATATTTTTTCTAGATACATGAAATATGTCATTGGTATTTTAATAGGATTTGCATTGAATCTATAGATTGCTTTGGGTAGTATGAACATTTTAATGATGTTAATTCTTCCAATCCATGAACATGGTATATGCTTACACTTATTTGTATCTTCCTCAATTTCTTTCTTCAATGTCCTATAGTTTTCCTAGTACAGGTCTTTTACCTCTTTAGGAGATAATTTTGTTGTTGTTTTTGCAATAGTAAATGGGATTTTTTTTTAGTTTTTCTTCTTGATAGTTCATTATTGGTGTATAAAACACCACTAATTTTTTAATATTAATTTTTTATCCTGATAGCTTGCTGAATTCATTTAAAATCTAGTAGTTTTTGGTGGAGTTTTTAGGGTTTTCTATGTACACTAGCATGTCATCTACAAATAAGGACAGTTTTACTTATTCCTTTTCCATTTGGATGCCTTTATTTCTTATTCTTTGACCTCTGTGGCTAGGACTTCCAGTACTATGTTGAATAAGAGTGGTGAAAGTGGACACCCCTGTCTTGTTCCTGATCTTTAGGGAAATGCTTGTAGTTTTTGTCCATTGAGTATGATGTTGACTGTGGGTTTTTCATATATGGACTTTATTATGTTGAGGTATCATCCCTCTATTCCCACCTTGCTGAGAGTGTTTAATCATAAATGGATGCTAGTTTTATTGAATGCTCTTTCTGCATCTATTGATATGATCCTGCGATTTTTATCTTTCATTTTGTTTATATGATGTATCACATTTCAGACACATGGAGGCTAAACACCATGTTATTAAGCAATGAATGAGTTAACAATAAAATCAAGGAGAAAATAATAAATTACCTGGAAACAAATGAATATGAACACATGACAACACAAAATTTATGGGGCACGGTGAAAGCAGTCCTGAGAGGGAAGTTCATAGCATTACAGGCCTACCTCAAGAAGCCAGAAAAGTCTCAAATAAACAATCTAATGCTACACTTAAAAGAACTAGAAAAAAGAACAAACAAAGCCCACAGTAAATAGGAGGAAGGGAATAATAAAAATCAGAGGAGAAATAAATGACATAGAGGTTAAAAAAAAAACAAACCGATATAAAAAATTAATGAAACCAAGAGTTGGTTCTTTGAAAAAATAAACAAGATTGATACATATTTAACCAGATTCATCAAGAAAAAAAGAGAGAGAGAACCCACATAAATAAAGTCAGAAATGGAAGAGGCGAAACTAAAATCACAGAAATACAAAGGATTGAAAGAAAATACTATGAACAACTATATGCCAAGAAATTAGAAAACCTGGGAAAAAATGGATAAATTCCTAGTAACATATTGTACAATCTTCCAAAACTGAATCAGGAAGAATCAGAAGACCTGAATAGACCAATTACAAGTATAAAATTGAAGCAGTAATCAAAAAAACTCACAGTAACCAAAAGTCCTGGACCAGATGTCTTTACAAGAAAATTTTACCAAACATTCAAAGAAGAACTAACACCTGTCCTTCTCAAACTATTCCAAAAAATTCAAGAGGGTGGAAGACTTCTAAGCTCTTTTTACAAGGCCAACATTATCCTGATTCCAAAACCAGATAAAGACACTACAAAGAAAGAAAATTATAGGCCAATATTTATGATGAAGATAGATGATATAATCTTTAAGAAATAATTAGCAAACTGGATCCAGCAATAATTAGATTATACACCATGATCAAGTGGAATTTTTTCTGAGGATGCAAGGTTGGTACTATATTCAAGCTATAAATTTTTCTTTAAGTGCAGATTAACAACTCACAATTGTGTATCCTAATCTGTATTGGATACATTGCATGATAAATAAATAAACATGTATTAACTCACTTAATTTTTGTTTGTTGTTACTACAGCATAACCTTGACTTTCCTGACCAATGCCTTTTGTTTTTATATCTCCTTGTATGTTTCAAGTTCACTTGAGTATAGTTTGATTTTTAAGGGCTACTCTCTTTCTATACTTTGAGTAAATACCTTTATGTAGTTTCAGAAATTGTAGGCCTTCGTTTTTTCCTCTCAGGTAGGTAGATCATGTAAATTAATTGAGCAGGCCAGTGTTAGATACCAGGGAGTGGTGGGGAAAATGGAAACCTGAAGAGTTTATCTCTATGTAAACTGGGCAACTAACAGTGTGTATTTTGGGAGATGTTAAAGAAGTTACTGGATGGGCTTTCTCTGTTTTTGGTTTTGGTAGGAGTGGATAAGAATTTTTTAGATATGTAAAAAGCTTAATAAACTTGGAAATTTACTAGTAACTGCCGTTTAAATGTGGCTATGTGTAGATTATTGGTGACTGCTTTATAAGGCATTTAGAACAGTGTGAAGTAAAATGAACCAAACAAAACACTAACATGTCATTTCTGTCTTCTTTTTCAGGTTATCTGCCCTCCAGAAGGCCTAAATAGTGGACCTGGTTAAAAGACACATAAGGGCCCTCACTCTTGCCACTGAGGGCAGTGCCAGTGATGTTGGGATGATCCAGATGGCCCTGGTGGGTGAGGGAATCAGTGGAAATCAGGGCGTGCTGGCCACTAACAACTCAGTTTATGCGATCCCACGGGTTAGTTACATGGTGATGAGCTGGGCGTGGAGGGTGCGGAAGACCTGTAGTACCCATCCTTTTAGCGGCTTTCCATGTGAGGCTACTAGTGCAACTGGGGTTCTTTAGTTTTGGTTTGTTGCACTTTGCAGCAGTGAAGGTTTCCCTTGACCAGCAATGAAAGTTGGTCAAACTGATGCCACCAAGGATTTTTAACTGCTAACACAATCTCCACTTCCCAGACCTCTCCAAGCTGTTGTGTTTGCTTGGCTTTGTGGTGCCTCTTGAGGAAGATTTCCTAAAGACTTATAATATCCCTAGATTTTTAAAGGAGGCACTGCCTTTTGGCAGGCATTTAAAAAAATAATAAACTTTCTTTTTTAGAGCAGTTGTAGCTTCACAGCAAAACAGAGCAGAAAATAGAGTTCCCATGTACTCCCTGCCCCCACACATGCACAGCCTCCCCTACTATCAACATTACCCACCAGGGTGGTACATTTGTTATAATTTAACCTACATTGACATATCTTTAATCACTCAAAATCCATAGTTTACACTGAGATTCACTCTTGGAATTGTACATTGTGTGGGTTTGGACAGATGTATAATGACATGTATCCACTATTGCAGTATTATACCGAGTAGCTTACACTGCCCTAAAAGTCCTTGATGCTCCACCTACTTATTTCCCAAACCCATGGCAACCACTGATCTTATACTATCTCTATAATTTTGCCTTTTCCAGAATGTCATATAGTTGGAGTCATATAGTATGTGGCCTTTTCAAATTGGCTTCTTTCACTTAGTAATATACATTTAAGTTTCCTCCATGTCTCTTGTGGCTCAATAGCTCACTCCTTTTTAGTCCAGAATAATATTTCATTGTCTGGATATACCACAGTTTATCTACCCATTTGCCTAACTTAAAGACACCTTGGTAATATCCAAGTTCTGGCAATAATGAACCAAGTTGCTATAAACATCTAGGTTTTTGTGTGGATATAAGTTTTCATATCCTTTGGGTAAATACCAAGGACTGCAATTGCTTAATCATATGATAAAAATATGGTTCATTTTGTAAGAAACCACCAACATGGCCATGCCATTTTTTTTGGAAGGCATTTAAGAGGAGTGTGTAGTTCTGTAACTGCGCAGCCTGAGGTCTGGCCACTTGTCACCACTGTATACAAGCATTACATGGAGATTTGTGGAGAAATAGATTTTTATTAACAGGGTACCCATTTTGAGGGAGCTGGGAGCATTTCTACTCCAAGCTGACCTTATCCACAGAGCACAGAAAACCAGCCACCCTCAGGAAGATTAAAGTCCAAATCCATGCCCAGAAGTTCCACAGTATTGCTTATCTGTAGCCTAAGATTGTTACTCCAGTGGGTCTCTGTCTCTCCTGCTCTAGGCTCCTTCTCTCCCTCTCTCCCTCTCTGCCTTTCTCCTACTCTTGTGCCAGAGCCTCTATCACCTTGTAACTACACACGCTACTCCTTCACTTCAAAGTGTTGGAATGGTCAGTGACCAAAACTCGGGATGCCCAGCCACCTGCTCCCTGTACACTTGTTCCTCGCCCCCCCCCCCGCAACCCCCCATGTAGAAGTTACACTAATCTTCAGGGTTCGAGGCCTCTTCTTTGCTGCCCAGGCCCACAGAGACCCTCCTGGCAAAAGAGCAGTAGTGGCAGCAGCTCCTGGAGGGGCGCAGAAGGGCAATGAGCGTAACTTCCCGAGTCAGAGGGGCGCAGGGCTTGCTGCCTGGCTAAAGAGCACTCAGGGTCTGCTACCCGGCCGAGGATCCTCCTCTTCTCTCTTCCCGCTGTTCATGGATTAAGTGTCCCGGTTTTATAGATGGGAAAACAGGGGCTTCTGTGTACTGAGTCCAAGTTGAGAGTGTCAGTAGACTATGATCAAGGCACCTGTCAGTAAACAAGAAAATGGCCACGTGGAACTCATTTGTTTCCTTAACTGTAATTGGAATATGTGCTTTCTATGGTCTCAGCAATTATATGTGACATGAACCTTGAACTATTAAGCACCATAGACACAGACCTGGCAGAAATCCGATGTCTTGCAGTCCCAGGGAAATGTTTACCATTTTCTCAAGTATGTCTAGGAAGGGTGATTCCAGTCTTCTCTTTTAAAACCAGCTCTTAAAGGGGTTTAGAATCCTCAGGTTGTTCCTTTCAAAGTTAAAGTTTGAGAGAAATGGAGAGAGGGAGGCAGGGTTTTATGAGCCTGCCCTGCGCCCCGGACCACCATCTGTCCACATCAGCAGGACACAACACGCTACTGCTTTTGTGTATGAATCCTCATTGACCTTGGTTTTTGGCTCTCTTCTCACAGCTGCATTTATGATTGGGAAGACAGCCTATGATTTCAGGCTTTCTTCTTTTCCTTTCTCCCACCCCTGTGGTAACAGTCTAAGCCACATCAATTTTTTCTTTTAGCTGAGAGCAGCTCTGACTAGCAGTAGGGAGAGGCTATCCAGCCGGTGTAGGCTGTTTTATTCTTTTCCCGCAATACGTCTTATCCTCAGTGCTGTAGTGGACATTTTCCCGTCTCTGCCCCGTCCGCTTCCCGCCCTCGCGCTGCAGGCTGCAGCAGGGCCCCAGGCACCCGGCTTTCGCTTTGCCGCCTTCAGTAATGCACGCGTTTCCCTTCCACAGAGCATATCAGTATAACGTTCTGTTCATAGCCTGGATCATTTTATTTTCTGAAAAGAGTAAATTATTCCCTTCCCCCTTCCAAACTTCTTAATGTTTTAAAAACATTTCAAGGAATAGAACTTTGATTTAAAATTTCTTCCCCCCCCCCACAAATAAATCATTGCAAAGCTAAAAACTGTGGCAATAGGGATGCTGCCCATAGTGACTCAAGTTTAATATCAAGTTTTAGGTAAAAAGAAACAAAAACCTTCCTTCTTTAATTCATATAGTTTCAGTTTAGCTGTTTATTTCATAGTTCAACATTTCCCTCCTCCTGCCCCCTCATGTTCCAAAGCCTTAGTCTTTTCTGGAAGGTTTATTTTTTTCTACATGTACCGTCTTCCACTTTGAAGTCATCATCTAATTTTCATAGTCATTAAATTACTGAATTACCTCATTTTATTGAATAACTCTCCTGAATATTCATTCATTCAAAAAAAATGTTTACTGAGTGCTTATCACATTTTAGGCACGCTTCTGGGCTTTCAGGATTCATCAGTGAACAAAATAGACAATGAGGTCAGCTCTCACAGAGCTTCCATTCTAGGAGAGAGAGAAAAATAAACAGGAATTAGAATAAACAAAGTGGTAAGTGCTATGGTAAGGGAAAAGGTAGGTGAGGGTAAGATAGCTTAGGAGTGCTGCAGAAGTTTCATTTACCCACCTTTTCCATTTAAATTTTTATTTATTTATTATAAGGAACTGAGAACTGATTCCTAGGAGACTTTGTTACATATGTTAGGTAGGGTAGGTGGTGAACTAAGGCAGGGAGGAGAAGGGAGACATGTCTCCCCAGTTGACACAGCAGTCCTGAGCCTGGCCCGTTAAGGTTGCCGGGCTTCCCAAACATCACAAGCAAGGATAGCACAAGAGGATGAGAGCCCTTGAAACTCAGCTGGGAAAGGGAGCCGTTGTGGCAATTTCACTGGGACAAAGAGCCTTTACTAGCTGAGAAAGAAAGCCTTTGTAGCTGTACATTATTCCCAAGGTTTAGAAGGGGAAGAAGGAGGGGGAACCTAAAGGCTAACTAAAGTAACCCCTGAACCCCAGTAGTCGGGGCACTGAGATTAGCTAAGTGCCCCCTTATGGCCTTGGCTCAAGTGTATAAAACAAACTTACTAACAAACTTGCTAATAAACTTATGAATAACTTTATTTCCCCCGTTTGTGGGACATTCAGCCTAGCCAGGTGCCTGCTTGCAGCTTTGTGCTCCTATGTGTTTCATAAATAAACTTACTATCTCATTTGTCTCTTGCTTGAATTTGTTTGTGAGCAGGGCAAGAACTGAGAAACAAACTTGGGGCGGGGGCGGGGGGGGGTGGGGCCTGACTCGGGTCTCTTCCCGATAACACACTTACTTGATCAGACAAAAAATTGGGGACTGAACCTAAAATTCTTGTTTGCAATATGATGTCCTTTCATGAAAAAATTCTCATCCCTTCTTATGATTAAGATCCTAGGTGTCTATCAGATTAACTTTAAAACCTTGTACATAGCAAGTAAAAATCCAAACAGCATTTGCTGGGCAAAAAAGTGATATATAGCTTTTTTAATGATAAAAATAGTTCATTATATGAAGCTTATAAAATTCCTTCATAGCAAACTGCCATGTCAGATTGTGGAGTTTCATTCTCCTTACCTTCTGTGTTGTATTCTCTACAGCAGAACTGCTGAGTTGTGACTCAGTGGGGAAATGATATTTTGTGGGTCTTATCTCTGAATGGTAGGTTGGTTTGAAGCTTCATTGACTACTCACTTCTGTCTTTTTGTTTAGCTACTTGGAGAAACTTCAGATAATGCATGGAGCTTGGAGTCATTTTCAAGTGACCAAAGGCATACTGTGCTGTTTCTACAAGAACGTCATGTTATATGTCATTGAGCTAAAAGAGATACATTTATTTAATTGAGGAGTTATGTCTTTTCTTTGACATAGAACTTGATAGTTATTGTTACATAATCCTGCTTCAAGATTTTGCTCATATAAAAGTCATTAGTAAAAAACGTTGTGTCAAGCAAAATATGCTATGTCATCATGATGACTTAGTAACATAATATGGGATTTTAAAAAATAACCTGTTTGGAACTGTTGTGCATCTCTGCCAGCTCTAGATCCTTCCAGTGATTAAAAGCACAAGGAATCTCTGGGCTTTTTTGGTTGTTCTCCTGACATGGAAAGTCTTTGTCACAAGGCTATTGTTGCCTTCCCAACACCCTTCTATAGGATAGGGAAGGGCCTTGTTTTTTCAGATGCCCTCTCTTTCCTTTTGTGTTACTGCTATAATTTAGCATTGCTGGTTAAAGCAAGTGGAATAAGATTAACTTGCATTGTTTCCACACCAAAAACAAAAAAAACCAACAAACCAAACCTGTCTCTCTTTACCTTCTTTAGTTTCCAGGCAGCTGGGCTGTGGCTTCCAACACTGCAGCCAGCGCTCTGTTCACACCTGCCTCTGGTCCCCACCATGTACGCTGATGGAATTCTAGGCAGCGAGTCCTCTTTTTTTCCTGAAAATGAATGAAATAAATATTCTATATCTGGCATCTGAGTGTTTGTCATGCATTTGTTGCTTCTGAAAAGCATGTTTTTTATAGTGTGTAGTGTATATGGATGATGGTACATAGTGAATATTCTAACCACCATGCTGACTTAAAAATTATTGGTATAAGCCTTAAATTTTGCTGTGGAAATATATTTTTAAATATTTTATTTTGAAATAATTATAGATTCACAGGAAGTTACAAAATATATTTATAGGAGGTCCGGTGAACTCTTCACCCACTTCCCCTCAAAGTTAGTGTGTAACTATAAGACAATAGGAAAACCAAGAAATTGGTATGGGTACAACCCACAGAGTTTATTCAGATTTCACCAGTCTTACATGCACTAGTGTAGTGTATGTCTCTTGTGTGTCAGTCTGTGTACTTTTATCTCTGCGATGATTTATGCAACCACCACAGCGATTAATAGAGACCTGTCCCGTTACCACAAGGACATCCTTCATGCTACCCTTTTATATTCACACACATCCCTAACTCCTGGCAGGGATTAATCTGTTCTCCATCCTTATAATTTTGTTCTTTCAAGAATGTTGTAAAGGTGGAATCATATAATAGGTAACCTTTGGAGATTGGATTTTTTTCACTTGGTATAATTCCCTTCAGATCCATTCAAGTTGTTACGTGTATCCATCATTTGCTCTTTTTTATTGCTGTGTACTGCTCCATGGCATGGATGTGCCATGACTTGTTCACCATCCATTTCTTGAAGGACGTAAGTGTTGATTCCAGCTTGGAGGTATTATGAATACAGTTACTATGGGCATTGCATATAGGTTTGTGTATAAATACAAGTTCTTCCTTATTTAGGATAAATATCCATGGGTATAATTTCTGGGTCATATGGTAAATGCATATGAATTTGAAAAGAAACTGTCAAATTATTTTCTAGACTGATTTTACCATTTTTATTTTCCACCAGCAAGGTGTCTGTTATCTTGTTTTTCTGGATCTTGGCCAGTATTTGGTATTACCACTGTTTATTATTTTAGACATTCTGGTAGATAAGCAGTGATGTTTCATTGTGGTTTTTAATTGCATTGCCCTAGTGGATCATGATGTTGAACATCTTTTTATGTACTTATTTGCTAAATGCTTATCTTCAGTGAAATAGCTCTCCATATCTTTTGTCCATTTTCTAATTGTGTTATTAGTTTTTTGCACTGTTCAGTTTTGAGAGTTTTTCACATATGCTAGATATTAATCCTTTGTCAGAAATGGAGTTTGCAAATATTTTCTTCGAGTCTGTGTTTTGTCCTTTCATTGTTCTAATGGAGACTTTCAGAGAATAAAAGCTTTTTATTCTGACATGGTCCAAATTATAAATTTTTCATTTTATAAATAATGCTTTTGGTGCGATGTCAAAAAACATTTTGCTTAGCTCTAGATTCCAAATATCTTTCTATATGTGTTTTTTAAAAGTCTTATGTTTTATATTTAATTTCATGATCCATTTTAGCTAATTTTTGTTACAGTGGAAGGTTTATATTGTCTTTAACTACAGAGTGGTGCAAAAGTGGGTTTACAGTTGTCCATATGTGAAGTAATACAATAATTAATAAATAATAATACAAAAATAAACTCTGTGTTTCATGTACTCACAACTGTAAACCTCCTTTTTCCCCATCCTGTATTTTGCCTATGGCTGTCCAATTGCTTCAGTACCATTTGATGAAAAGGCTACTTTTCTTCAATTGAATCGCTTTCGTACCTTTGTAAAAAGTAAGTTGGACAAATAATAAGGAAAGAGAAAATACAAACTGACTTATAACTAAGAAGGAGATTGGATCAGTAATCAAAAGCTTTTCAACAAAGAAAAGCTCAGGACCAGATGCTTCACCGGCAAATTCTACCAATAATTTAAAGAAAAATTAACACCAATCCTCCTCAAACTCTTCCAAAAAAATTGAAGAGAAACAAATACTCTACAAGTCATTTTATGAAACCAGCGTTACCCTGAAACCAAAACCAGAGACACTACAATAAAAGAAAACTACTGACCAATATCCCTGATGAATATTAATGCAAAAATCCTCAAAAGAATACCATCAACTTGAATGCAACAGCACATTAAAAAGGAATATACACCATGACCAAGTAAGAATTATTCCTGGAATGCAAACATAGTTTAATGTATGAAAATCATTAAGTGATGGAAAATAAAACACACAATCATCTCAACTGATGCATAAAAAGCATTTGACAAAATTTAACACTCATACATGATAAAAGCAGTCAGTCAACAGTCTAGGAAGAGAAGGAAACTACCTCAACATAACAAAGGCAATATATGAAAAGCTAATAGCTATCATCATACTCAGTGATGAAGGACTGAATGCCTTTCTTCTAAGATCAGGAACAAGACAAGGATGCACCCCTTATCACTTCTATTCAACATAGTACTGAAAGTTCTAGCCAAAGCAATTAGGCAAGAAAAAGAAATAAAAGGCATTCAAAATCATAAAGGAATAAATAAAATTATTTCTATTTGGAGATGACATGATCTTATATGTAGAAAACCCAAAAGACTCCACAAAAACCTCTCAGAACTAATAAATGAGTTCAATAAATTTGCAAGATACAAAATCAACATACAAAAATCTATACATTGAGAATGAACTATCTGAAAAAGAAATTTAAGAAAAAAATCCCAGAGGCAAGACCATACAACAGAGTAAAAACAATCTCTTCAAGAAATGGTTTTGGGAAAATTGGACTGATGCATGCAAAAAAAAAAGAAAGAAAGAAACTAGACCACCAACTTACACCATATACAAGAATAAAGTCAAAATAGATAAAAGACTTAAATGTAAATCTAAAAACCATAAAAATCCTAGAAGAAAACATTGACAGTAAAATCTCCGAGATCTCTTGTACAGATATTTTTGCAGACACATCTCTTAGGGCAAGAGAAACAAAGAAAAAACTAAGTGAGACTACATCACACTAAAAAGCTTCTACACAACAAAAGAACCATAAAAAAAAAAAGGAACAGGGAACCCACTATATAGGAGAACATATTTGCCAGTGAAACATCTGATAACAGTTTAATTTCCAAAATATATAAACAACTTATACGATTCAGCACCAAGAAGACAAACAATCCAATTTAAAAATGGGCAAAAAACCTCAATAGACACTTCTCTAAAGAAAACCTACAGACATATGAAAAAGTGCTCAACATCACTAATCATCAGAGAGATGCAAATTAAAACCACAATGAGGTATCACCTCATACCTGCCAGAATGGCAACTATCAAAAAATCAACAAACAATAAATGCTGCTGAGGATGAAGAGAAAAGGGAATACTCATGCACTATTGGTGGGTATAGGGTAAGTGGAGGCAGTCTGGCTCCCTCACCCAGATGTGTGGGTAACTAGAGGGAGCAGCTTCTCACAACCTTGAAGGAGTCTGAGAAAGCAGTATTCTCACTGCCTTGAGCCTGGGTAGGATAAACTGCCCTGTAGCCTTGAGTAGACTCAAATGCTCAGCTCATGCTAGGTTTCTTCACTTTCTGGCCTGCAGCCTGCTTTGTTTGGGGCTAGTACTTACAGGGTGGGAGCTTTGGATGAGGTGGGGAGTCAGGGCACCGACTTGGGCATGGGCTTGTGGCCCATGCAACTCTCCGAGTAAAGGCATGTCAAGCATCCCCACAGCTCCAAGCATCTTATTCCATCTACCTGAGCCCAGACTGGACCTACTCAGCCTAGAGAGGTTGCAACACAGTGGGAATGCAGACTTGTGCAGCCACGGTAGAAAGCAGTATGGGGTTTCCTCAAAATATTAAAAATGGAACTGTATTTTGACCACCCAGCAACCCCATTTCTGGAATATACCCTGAGAATACCAAAACAACAATGAGAAAGAATATATGCACCTCTGTGTTAATAGCAGTGTTATTTACAATAACAAAAATCTGGACACAGCCTAAGTGCCCATCAGTAGATAAGCGAATAAAAAAGCTGTAAAACATTTATGCAATGGAATACTACATGACTGTAAAAAAGAAGGAATCTTCCCTTTGTGACAGTTTAGATGGACCTGGAGATTATTATGCTAAGTGAAAATAGGCCAGTCGAAGAAAGGCAAATACCATAATATCTCACTTATATGTAAGGTTTAATGAATAAAATAAGCTGATGAACAAAACAGAAACAGAGGCATGGATACATAGGAGAAACTGACAGCTATTAGATGGAAGAAACGGGGAACTAGATGAAAGAAGGTGAAGGGGTTGGCCAGAGAACAGATATGCATAACCTGTAGACACAGACAACAGTGTAGTAATGGCCAGAGGGAGGCGGGGCTGGGGCTAGGTGGAGGTGGGCAAAGTAGAGGGAAATGGGCACATCTGTAATAGTGTCAACAATAAAAATAAAGTTAAAAAAAGAAACAATGGGGAAGGTAGAACAACACTGCTTGCTTACCTGTTTGTCTGAACCCTCTGTGATCAGAAGCAACAAAGAGTGATCAGAGAGCCCCAATATATTGAGAACTCAGTCCTTTTTGCTTACCCTGTCTCCCACAAGCTGTATGCAAGCTGCTCCAAGAATACATGCACAGATGTCTGTCACATGGCCGGGGGTGGTGGATGAGTAGCTGCTACTGTGATAAGAGCCGAAATTGCTCACAATTTACTGCAATTTACTATCCAAGTTACCCTCTGAAAATTGCAAGCCTTCAACAGACTCCAAAGTTACTATACAGTTATATCTCACAGATTTGACCAGTGCGGTTGTTTTCTAGGTGGGGACACAGATTTCTGGTGCTTCCTACTCTGCCATCTTCCCAGAATCCTTTGTGTTGATTTCATTTATTTCTGATCAAATCTTTATTATTTTTCTTCCTTCTGCTAACTGTGAGTTCAGTTGTTGTTTTCTAGTTCCTTGCAATGTAAAGTTAGGTTGTTTCTTTGTGATTTTTCTGTTTTTAGCATAAGCATTTAGTGTTACAAACTTCTGTCTTAGAACTGCTTTTGCTGCATCCCATAAATTTTTATATGTTGTGTTTTAATTTTTGTTTGCCTAATTTCTGATTTTCCTTTTTATTTTTTGTTTTACCTATTGTTTCTTCAAGAATATTGTTTAATTTCCACATATTTGTGATATATCCAGTTTTCCTCATATTACTGATTTCTAATTTCATACCATTATGGTCAAAAGAAAATATTTTACGATTTCAATGTTCTTAAACTTGTCACGGCTTTCTCTGTGGCCCAACTTACGATCTATCCTGGAGAATGTTCTATGTGGGCTTGAGAAGAATGTGTACTTTGGTACTGCTGGACATAGTGTTCTTTATATGTCTGAAAGGTTCCATTGGTCTATAGTGTTATTCACATAAGCCGTTTCCTTATTGATTTTCTGTTGGGATGATCTCTCCATTGTTGGAAGTGGAATATTGAAGTCCCCTCCTCTTACTGTATTGCTGTGAATTTCTCCTTTCAGTTTTGTTAATATTTGGTTTAAACATTTAGATGCTCCAATGTTGGATGCAAATAAATGTACAATTCTTGTATCCTCTTAATGAATTGACCTCTTCTAACAGTAACGTTTGTCTTTTGTGACCAATATTGACTTACTGACTATTTTACCTGATATAAGTATAGACATTCCTGCTCCCTTTTGGTTACCATTTGCATGTAATATCTTCTTTCATCCCTTTATTTTGAATCTATGTGTGTCCTTAAAGCTACAGTGGATCTCTTATAGGCAGCATATTGTTGGATCTTGCTTTTCTATCCATTCAGTCAGGTTGTATCATTTGACTGGAAGTTTAATCCATTTATGTTTAAAGTAATAATTGATAAGTAAGGACTTATTATTGCCTTTTAAACAAAATTTATTATACTCACAATGTAAGGGGGCACAGTGAGGGCTCCCCAAAAGGGTATTTGTAACAGGTCCAGAAAATGGGGTGTCCAAGAAAAAATATATTCTCCCCACCCCAGGGAGGGCTGCCATGGGGGATGGGAGCCTTGAGCAGGGCCATTGAGAATCATTTTACTTGTCAATAACAGGATAGCTTCATTCCTCATATGCAAAGAGGGTTATTTTGCATATCACCAAGGCTAATCCGGGAGGTTTAAAAGACTTAATGCAGAATGTAACTGGGAGAGGGAAGGAGGAGAGACAGGGGCCTGTGGGAGAGACAAAGGGACACAGACTCTGGGGAACAGTGTGAAGACCATGCGGGAAGAAAGAGGGGAAAAAGGATTCTCGCTAGTGGATCATGAGAAGGTGCCACATGGTTATGGAGTAAGAGCTGGAGATCATGGTGACACAGAGGATGGTGCTGAGAACCATGAGAAGCCTGGCTAGCCAAGCCCCGGACTTCTGTTCTTTTTTTTCTGAAGGACAGTACCCCTGACAGGCCTAAATGGCCTACTTGGGCAAAGGGGGGAAGGCAGGACTGCGTGTGTTGGTGGGTGTTTTAAATGATGGGTGCTTTAAAGGGATTTTGAGATTTAAGAGCGACATTTAGCCATTAATCACACCTGTATAACTTTCGAATAAGTAGTTCCTTTCCTTTTCACCAAACGCTGCCATTCAGAGCCATAATTCCAAGGGCGGCAGGCAAAGGACCCACAACCAAGGGACCTCAGGGAAAGGGGGTGTTGTCGTTTCTGTACTAGCATCTGGGCATCTGCCACGGGTCCATTGTTCGGTAACACCAGTACTATATTTAGGTTTCATGTACTATGTTGATTTTGTAGTTCTAGATTCATACGACTACATTCATATTCCTGGCATCTCCAGATTTTTGTGGAAGAGAGAAACTAAAAGCTCCATTTGGTACCCTATGTTGACAAACTAAAAGACTCTTATTTAAATACTTTCTATTTCTGTTTATTTGCAAGTCAATATGATCCTGGTTTGCCCACACTTCTGGCTGGGTTTTCTCCTAGTCCCAACTGTGTGCCTGAGTGAAAATATAATTTGGAAATCGTAAGTTGAAAAAAGGATGTGGTAACCAAAAAATATATTATCATGGTTAATTACCCTTTTCCCAATATATGGCTTTCAAATTAAACTAAGTGCCACTTTAAAAATATTAAATGTCTTGGAGCTTTTAAAGGAAGTAAAGGCCCTCTACATTTTTCCAGTGGAGATTTACTAGCAATAAATTTTGAAAAAAATATGGAATCAAATACATGAGAGGGAAATTTGGTAGTGATGTTATTTAGTTCATATTTTCTTCCTAAAAGAGTTTCGTTCTTCACTCCTTGCAAGTGTGATGTGACATATGTAACTTTTATTTACTTTATTGGAGCCAAAACCTAAAAGCAGAGGATCACAAATTAAAAACTATAATAAAACAAAAAATAGGAGGGAGATGTTTAAATTAGACAGACATTCTTCACTTTTTAAAAAAATTTGGAGTAAGAATCTTTCAAATATAGTTCTCCCAACATATTTAAATATTAGATCATCGAATCTTGTTTTGTGTGTGTGTTTTTTAAGTCAAGGCTAAAAAAAAGAAAAAAAAGCTTTAAGCAAAGATGTTAGAAATTATGGTACATATACACAATGGAATACTACACAGCAGAAAGAAAAAAAGAACTACTAAACTTCGCGACAGCATGGATGAAACTGGAGAGCATAATGCTAAGCGAAATAAGCCAGGAAGCGAAAGACAAATACCATATGATCTCACCTGTAAGTGGACACTAACCAACAATACAAAGATACAAGGAAAATAAGACCAGCAACACTGAAAGGAAAAGAAATTAACAGAGACAAGAGGGAAGGGGGGTCGGGGAAAAAGAAGGGAAGGGGAAAGTCAAGGAACAAATAGCAAGGACTCATGGACAAAACCAAAGGGGAAGAGCTGAGGGAGGGAAGAACGGAGGGGGCAAGGGAAAGTGGTGGGGGGAGGCAGAGACAAATGTATTTGAAAAAATAAGTAAAAAAAATTTTAAAAAATTGATGCTCAAAGAGCCCAGAAATACATGCATACCTATATGGTCAATTAACAGTTGGCAAAGGAAGCAAGAATATACAGTGGGTTGAAGGCATTCTATGCAATAAATGGTGTTGGGAAAATTAGACAGATATGTGCAAAAAAAATGAAACTAGACTACCTTATTACGCCATTCACAAGAATAAATTCAAAATGTTTTAAAGACTTAAATATCAGACTTGAAAACATAAAAATCCTAGAAGAAAATATAGGCAGTAAAATATCAGACATTTCTTAAAGTAATGTTTTTTCTGATATTTCTTCTTGGGCAAGGGAAAAAAAGAAAAAAATAAACAGGTGGAAATACATCAAACTAAAAAAAAATTGTACAACAAAGGAAATCATAAACAAAATGAAAAGACAACCCACTGAATGGGAGAACATGTTCATCAATGACACTTTTGACAAGGGGTTAATATCCAAAACTAATAAAGAACTTATAAAACTCAACACCAAAAAACTAAACACTCCATTTAAAAAATGGGCAATGGGTCTAAATAGACACTTCTCCAAAGAGAATATACAGGTGACCAATAGACATGTGAAAAGATGTAAATGTCACTAATTATCAGAGATCAGCAAATGAAAACCACAATGAGATATCACCTCACTCTTGTCAGGAAGGCTATCTTCAATAAATCAACAAATAACAAGTATTGGCAAGGATGTGGAGAAAGAAAGAACTCTGATGCCCTCCTGGTGGGAATACAGATTGATACAGCCACTGTGGAAAACCATATGGAGTACCTGAAAAAAAATAAAAATAGAACTGCCTTATGACCCAATGGTTCCACTTCTGGGAATACATCCTAAAAAACCAAATGCACTAATTTGAAAGAACATAAGCACCACTATGATCATTGCAACATTATTTACAATAACCAAGTTATGGAAGCAGCTCAAGTGTCCATCAATAGACAAGTGGATAAAAATGCTATGGTACACTTACACAATAAGCCAGTCAGAAAAAGGCTTTAAGCCAAAAATAAGCCAGTCAAATATTGCTTGATCTCACTTATATAAGGAATCTAATAAACAAAATAAACAAGGACAAAAAAACAGAAACAGACTCATAAATATAGAGAAGGGACTGGCAGCTGTCAGAGGGGAGGGCAGTTGCAGAGCTGGGTGAAATGGATGAAAGGATTAAGCGAAAAATAATAAAATCTCACAGACACAGACATCAGTATGGTTATTGCTGTAGAGAAAGATGGTGGATGGAAGTAGAAAAGGGTTAAGGGGAGGAAAATGGTGAGGAAAAAAAAAAGAAATTCCAAAATCTCTAATGTTAAAAGTATTGTTAAAGGTAAAGAATCTACCAATTATAAGGTTTCAAAATTAGAAATAATTCACATATTAGTTATTGTACATATCTGTAACATAAACAGAGCTCTAAACCATTGTACATTTCACATTGTACATTTCAAACTAATTGATAAGCAGTGAAAGGCATAATCTAGAGGGTATATTATTAATTTTGTTTTTCGATGTCCAGTTTTTCTTTGGCTCCTCTACGTGTCAGAGTAAACATAATTATTTGTAGACCCCAAAGTAGAAGACTGAATCTTTCTCCGATTTTCCCCAAAACATATCAGGTATTTTCTCTCTCTGTCTGGGTGTGTTGTGTGTGTCTGTGTGTGTCTTTTCATTCATTTTGCCTTCAACAAAAATGGTCTTGCCTGAGAGTTTAAGAAAACTTTTGAAGAGTCATTCTAATTAGTATTAACTCATCAACCAAAGTTAGCAATGGGAAATGGAGAGAAAGTACTGATAAGTTTGTATTGTCTATATTTATTCATATTGTCTTAAAAGTAAGAGTTTTCAGAGGCAGAGACAGGCTATTACTACTTCCCTAAAGCAGTAGCCACATTGTTCACCTTGCTCCAAGCGTTACCTTTTCTGGGGCCAAGCAATGAGAGCTGGATGGATAAACCTGCAAGTATGAAATTTGGACACAGAAAAGGAAGTCCAAAAATTTGAGCATAGGATTTATGTAAGAGAGGAGCAGTTGTTAGCTGCTTTTTTTTTTTTCTTCCTAATGGAAACATTTCCTTGGGAGGAGAAGGATCTTGGGTTCTTACCCTTTGAAGGGTAAATAAAATTCTCCAGGGGTGAGATAAAACAGATGTCATCTGAGTTTATATCATAAAATGTTTTCTCTATAGTGCCATAAGTATACTTTATCTTCCATTTGATAACTTTTGCTATTTGGAGAGAAAGTCATCTTAATTTAATTAACAGTTACAGACCCAGCTTTGTGTTAGTAGATTTGTGATTTTGT
Organism: Pteronotus mesoamericanus; assembly: GCF_021234165.1. Lineage (NCBI taxonomy): Eukaryota > Metazoa > Chordata > Mammalia > Chiroptera > Mormoopidae > Pteronotus > Pteronotus mesoamericanus. The sequence continues at coordinate 5,673,005 of NW_026555152.1, forward strand.
TCATTAAAAACAATCACAACAAAAAATGTATTAGGCAGATTTTCAATTTTGGAGGCACCTTCAATCTGGGAGCTAAAGAATATATTGCCCCAAAGTCATTAACGCCATACCAATGTGTTCCTAGTAGCAGAGCTAGGGCTTTTTGGGAAGCAGAAATTTGAACTTGGATACGTAGAAACTCCCAATTTAAAATAAACATTACCTATCTAAACTGGAGCATAGATTTCCCTGGTAAAATATGTATTGGTTTTGTCTCAATACATATTTTCTTTTATTTACAGAATGGAATATTCATCATGCTGTTTATATTCCATTTGAGTATAAAATATTTCTATTAAATTGGATTAGATTGAAGTATCTTCTTCTAGAGAAAGCTTTCTATTAAGTACTTGGCGCAGGGAAATTTTAATTACTACATTTTAACTTTGGAAAACATGCAGTACTTGCCTCCTAAGTATTTCTGACTGTATATTAATCTGCTTCTCACCCACAAGTTTTTCAATTTAATTTCAGAAGTAATTATTAAAAACACAAAGTATTGATTAAGCACTAGATTTTGTCATTTAGAAGACAAAGAAAAATGAATCGAATATTGATAATCTACAAGTGTGTGTGTCAGTACTTTTAAATATTGGTATCACTGACGATCTTGAAACTTAAATTTTTGAATCTTGGCACAGTTTAACATCATGTTTAACTTTCTTAAAGTTATTAAATTCTAGCACTTAGCAATATAACCATTACAAAGATTTCACTATGAGCTCCTGAGAAAGTTAACTGCATTTTCTCCTGCTCTTTCTCAATCCACTTTTTTCCCCCTCCATCTCAAAACTGAAATTGTTCGGTGTAGAAAGAGTTAGAATAGAATGGTTAAGTCATTTTCTTTCTATGGTATTTGAAAACTTCTTGGTTAATCACCACTATTATGCAATAAGGGGCATATTTGGATCTTAACCTACTGCATTTTTATTCTCTTAACCACCAGAACTTTCATGCGGTATCAAACTTTGCTTGAAATATTTGGTTGGGTACATGTAATATATGGATAATGTGTATTTCTTAAAAAACATAACTCTTGATTTTCTTATGAAAGGATAATTAGTTTGTTCTTCCAAATTGTTGATTTGAGACATTTTTTAATAAGCTGTCATATTTTCATAGCACAACGAAGTTCATTCATTAAAGTTGCTATAAAATGCTGATAGCAAAGCCACTGAGATTTTAGGGGCTATGCTTTTTGTTCTGTTTTGTTTTTAACTTCAGTGTATCTAGTTCCTTAGTAATCTATTTTTTTCCTGCTTATAAAATATTTCATAATATGGAATGATTTAATTTATTGATTGTTTTTTGAGAGAGAGAGAGAGAGAGAGAGAGACATTGATTTATTGTTCCACTTACAGCTATTTATGCATTCATTGGTTGATTCTTGTATGAGCCCTGACTTGGGATCAAGCCCACAACCTTGGCATATTGGGATGATGCTCTAACCAACTGAGCTACCCAGCCATGGCCAAGAATGATTTGAAATTCTTGATAAATCCCAGGAAGACACTTCAGTGAAAATTAAGTAGAAATTAATTAATGCAAAATAATTCCAATATACAAGTGATTTGGATTTTAAAAATTATTTGTACTACTAAACCAATTTCTTTTGAACTACATAGTACTTACACTAAAACAAAGAGTTCGCATTCCCCTCTGAATTGCAAATTCTAATACCTGTATTTACCATGTCACAAAAGAGAACAAAAAATGAAAAATTTGATATGATAAATTTTCATTACTCACAGGGAAGGGGGGCTTCAAGTAGTAAAAAGACAATAAAAAGTTTAGGAGTACTAATGTGTGCCTTTGAAATGCACCTGTTAGTTGGAAACCTGTAGAAACCTTAGCTATACTTAGAAGATGCTAACATACTCATACGATGATCCTGATATGAGCTCTTCAGCACTCAAGTGCATCTTTAGCTCTTTTTGGAAATCTAGAACCTGGGGAATTATTTCACAAGGGCCGCAAGTTTTTTGTTTTTTAAAAAAATCTATTTATTTTTAGACAGAGGGGAAGGGAGTGAGAAAGAGAGGGAGGGAAACATCAATGTGTGGTTGTCTTTTGAGCGCCCCTGCTGGGGATCTGGACTGCAACCTAGGCATGTGCCCTGACTGGGAATCAAACTGGCGACCCTTTGGTTTTCAGGCAAGTGCTCAATCCACTGAGCCACACCAGTTAAGGCAAGAGCCACAACTTTTAAAAGAGACCAAGTGATGACCTAAATGTAATGCCACAGATCACACCCTGAATAATTTTAAGAGCTATTAGTATTAAATTTTAGTCATCTCACAGTTATACAATATCAAGGAAAAATTTGGTGTTCTTCACATTACTATAGAACTTACTAGACCAAGTTTCCAGGGAAACAGTATTGGCAGATGCATCTCTACCCCCACTTCCAGAAAATTCTGTTTAAATGCATGTATGTTGTCTTCAACTTCCAAACAAATTACATTCCATATACTCACTTGCCCATCTGTTTGGGTCAAAGGGTATATTTTCTCAAAGAAATGTATATAGCAGAGCTTTTTAAAAATCTCATGGCTACAAATGTCGATTTATTTGGAAATATAGATAAAAATAACTTGAGTGGGTATAAAAAGTAATGATGCTGTTGGAAATGAGCAGTATTTCAGCTCCTGGGAAATGCTGTGTCACGCACCAAGTGCCTAAAGCATCTCTCTCCCAGTCTGGAATCTAAGGCATTATGGAAGGTAGTGAAGTTGCTGAGGAAGGTGGTAAGATGGCAGTGGGGCTGAGGAAGCAGGTCCAAGAGTACAAATTGGTGTGGCCATGGAATAGGTGAGCTGATGTTTTCCTTTCTGCTTAAGACGAGGCTTCAGACTCTGCCCCTTAGGGTCTGTTGCCAGAACTACCATCCCAAAGCTGTCCCTCAGGAGTTTCACAAAGGACTTAATGGACAGGATCCCTAAGTTAACACTGTGAGCTGTCTCCTTACTGCTGCCCTAGTAATGTGACTTCCTGCTGTGCAAAGAGAAGAAACTATGGTGGCTTGAGGGATACTCTATAATTATCTGGGGATGTCTCCTCTGTACAGCCAAACTGGGTATTTCTCTGTATGATTTATAGTAAAGTGTGGTTATACATTTGGAAAGTGCCAAATATACTTCAGCATGAAAACTAGTATGGTTTAGTTTTACTATCTGTATTATTTTAATAGCTATTTCACAGAAAATTAGTGGTTTTAAATTTAATCTAGTATTAATGTACAAATGCACATTTTATTTTTATTTTTTAAAATATTTTATTTATTTTTAGATAGAGGGAGAAGGAAGGAAAATAGGAGGGAGAGAAACATAGATGTGAGAGAGAAACGTGTATCGGTTGCCTATTGCATGTGCCTGGAACAGAGACCGAACCTGCAACCCAGGCATGTATCCTGACAGGGAATTGAACCGGTGACATTTTGCTTTGTGGGATGATGCCCAACCAACTGAGTCAACAGGTCAGGGTGACAAATGTACATTTTAAATGATAGTTTTTTATTGCAGGATAGTTCTTTATTGATTTATGATCAAATCAGTTAACATGTTGTGTATAAAGTGTTTAGAAAATTACCTACCATATAGCGTTATTTATCTAATGGTCAATATAGCTATCTATTTATTTATCTGTCATCTTTAAAACCTCTAAATTTGGTTCTATTATTTTTCTATGGAAAAGATTAAATGACATTGATACCCTTGGCAAACTTCACCTGTGCCTCATGCTGTCATGGCAACATGTGGGCATGCGGGGCTCCTTCCATCATACCTGTTCTTTTCTGACATTGTTCGTTTATCCTCTTGTCCATCCTCTGTCTCTCTATATTTTGGAAGCTTTATGAAAGTAGAGAGGATGTCTGTTTTTGCTTTGACATCTAATTGTGGCTCAAGAAAGGTATTTAAGGAATGCGTAAGTGGAAGAATGATGAAAGCCTGAATATAGATATGACTCCAATGAAAATAAGTTGCCACAGAAAGGAAGAACATCTCTCTGGGTTGCCTTGTATGTTTCAAGTCAAGTATGCACACCTGACATATGAACTAGTGAGACATCCACTCTGGCATTATAATCACTATAAATGGTACAGCTCGACCTAGGGCTCTTTGTTGAAGTAAGAACTGGAGGTAGCACATAGATGAGAATGTAAGCATAGAGATTCTGGAATAGTGACCTTAGCAGAAAAAGCTATATCATCATGCCTCAGTCTTATGACTCTTCAAGTAACTGTCTGGCTGGGTTTGTGAGTGACTCCTTCAGAGTCAGGATCTTCTGCAGTCTAGACATACACCCAGATGGATCTATAGGTTTGCACAGAAAGTCAGCAGTTTTTTTGAGGGAGGGGGCTGGCTTCCAACATATACCACCCCGCTGTCTCCAGCATCCCTCTGGTAATGCTTTTCAACTACTAAGAAAATAAGAGTCTGGTTTTCACATGGAGACTGGGCACACGGCACTGTATCCCACCATATGGCCTGTAGCCAAAGGATGTGCAGAAGTCACCCAAGAGGGGAGAAATCTGTTTCTTTCAGTGTGTAGAGCTCATATGTTATGTTCTTTTAATCTTTCCCACATGATACAGGATCAGTAATACCTACAACAAAACTTTTCTAGAGAACGTTTGGAAGACTGAAAGCAGAAGAGTTCAAGGACTTCATCTTCCTGAAACGTTTGAAAAGAGGTGAGGATGTTCCCTTTATCCTTCCTTTTTATTTTTTTCCCCTATGTCAATTACATTTATTTTAATTTTAATTTTATTGTTTATGTCATTACAGTTGTTCCCGCTTTTTTCCCTTTCCCTACCTCCATCCAGCCCCACCCTCTCCCCACCCCAGGCCAGTCCTCATATTGTTCTCCATGTCTATGAGTTGTACATAAATGTTCTTTGGTTAATCCCTTCACCATCTTTCATCCAGTGCCGCCACCCCCACTTTTTGGCAGCTGTCAGCCTGTTCTATGTATCTAGGCTTCTGTTACTCTCTTGTTTGTTAGTTTATTGTGTTCATCAGGTTCCACATATAAGTGAGATCATGTGGTATTTTTCTTTCACTGACTGCCTTAATTCTCATAGCATAATGTTCTCCAGATCCATCATTGCTGTTGCAAAATGTAAGAATTTTCTTTTTACTGCTTCATAGTATTCCATTCTGTAAATGTACCACAGCTTTTTTTAATACACTCATCCACTGATGGACACTTAGGCTGTTTCCAAATCTTGGCTGCTATAAATAGTGCTGCTATAAACATAAGGGTGTGTATATATTTTTTGTATTGGTGTTTCGGGATCCTTGGGGTATAATTCTAGAAGTGGAATTGCTGGGTCAAAAAGGAGTTCCATTTTAAATTTTTAAGAAAACTCCATATTGTTTTGCACAGTGGATGCACCATTCTGCATTCCCACCAACAGTGCACTAGAGTTCCCTTTTCTCCACATCATCGCCAACACTTGTAGCTTATTGATTTTATTTATTTATTTATTTTCAAATACATTTGTCTCTGCCTTCCCCCCACCACCTTCCCCTGCTCCCTCTCCCCGTCCCTCCCTCAATCCTTCCTCTTTGGTTTTGTCCATGAGACCTTGCTACATGTTCCCTGACCCTGCCATTCCCTTCCTTTTCCCTCATCCCCCCCTCCCTCCATCCCTCTTGTCTCTGTTCATTTGATGATACCTATTCTGAGAGGAGTGAGGTGGTATCTCATTGCAGTTTTAATTTGTGTTTCTCTGATGATTAGGGATATTGAGCAACTTTTCATGTCTATTGGCCATCTGTATGTCATCTTTGGAGAAGTGTCTATTCAGGTCTTCTGTCCACTTTTTCATTGGATTGTTTGTTTTTCCAGTGTTCAATTGTCTGAGTTCTTTACAAATATTAGGCTTTAACCCCTTATCAGTGTATCATTGGTGAAAAATCTCCCACGTAGTAGGTTGTCTTTTTGTTTTGTTGATGGTTTAACTTTGCTGTGAAAAAAAATTTTAATTTGATATAGTCCCACTCTTTATCTTTGTTTGCCTTGCTCGAGGAGACGTAGCAGAAAAGAATATTACTAAGAGACATGTTCAAGATTTTCCTGTCTATCTTTTCTTCTAGGAGTTTTATGGTTTTGAGTCTTATATTTAAGCCTTTGATTCATTTTGAGTTTATCTTGTATATGGTGTAAAAAGGTGGCCTAGTTTCATTTTTTGGCACGTATCTGTCTGTCCAGTTTTCACAACACCATTTACTGAATAGACTGTTTTTGCCCCATTATATATTTCACCTCCTTTGTCAAATATTAATTGACCATATAGGCATGGGTTTATTTCTGGGCCCTCTATTTGTTCTATTGATCTGTATGTCTGTTTTTATTCCAGTGCCATGGTGTTTTGATTACTAGGTAGCACGATTCCCCCAACTTTGTTCTTCTTTCTCAAGATGACTGAGGCTAATCAGGGTCTTCTGTGGTTACATGTAAACTTGGGGATTAACTGTTCTAGTTCCTTGAAACATGCCACTGGTATTTTGAAAGGCATTGAGTTGAATCTATAGCTAACTTTGGGTAGTATGGACTTTTTTTTTAAGATTATATTTATTCATTCATTCATTCATTCACAGAGAGAAAAAGAGGGAGAGAAACACTGATTGGTTGATTGCCTTCATATACACTCCAACCAGGTACCTGCCCATAATCCAGGCATGTGCTTTAACAGAGAATCAAACCTGTGATCTTTTGATTTTTGGGATGATGCCCAACCCACTGAGCTACACCAGTCAGAGCAGCATGGATATTTTAGTGATGTTAATTCTTCCTGTCTATGAACACAGTGTATGCTTCCACTTACCTGTATGTTCTTCAACTTCTTTCTTCAAGTCTTACTATTTCCCAAGTACAGATCATCTACATTTTTTGTTAAATTTATTCCAAGGTATTTTATTATTTTTGAAGGTATTGTAAATGAGATTGTTTTCTTAGTTTCCCTTTCTTATAGTTCCTTATTGGTGTATAAAAGCAACCAGTTTCTAGATATTAATTTTGTATCCTGCTACTTTACTGAATTCATTTATTAGTTCTAGTCGTTTTTTGGTGGAATTTTTAAGGTTGTTTTTATACACTATCATGTCTTCTGCAAATAATGAATTTTACTTCTTTCTTCCCAATTTGGATGCCTTTTATTTATTCTTGTCTGATTCCTGTGTCTAGAACTTCCTGTAGTATGTTGAAGAAGAGTGGTGAACATGGACATCCCTGTTTTGTTCCTGATCTTAAGGGAAATACTTTTTGATTTTGCCCCTTTAGTATGATGTTGACTGTGGGCTTGTCATATATGGCCTTTATTATGTTAAGGTATGTTTCATATATTCCCACTTTCCTGAGAGTTTTTATCATAAACAGTCCTGGATTTTGTCAAATGCTTTTTCTGCATCAATTCATATGATTTTTATCCTTCATTTTGTTTATGTGGTGTATCACATTAATTGATTTGAGGAACTGTACCAGCCTTGCATCACAGGAAAGAATTCCACTTGATCATGGTGTATGATCTTTTTAATGTATTGGTGGATTTGGTTTGCAAATATTTTAATGAGGTCTTTATCCTGACTTTTGTTAAAAACTCATTCTTCTTGTTCTGTTTTCAATCTTCCCCTTCCATGATTTTCCACCTTACTCTCCAAAATTTTCAAAGTTTATTAAGTGTATGTCAAACTAGCATCTTGAACTTCACACCCCCAGCAGTGCAAGCCCCTCTTCTGCCATGCCGACTCCCTCTGTAGTCTTGCTCTCAGCAGATGACATCATTCTTTTGATTTCTCAAGCCAAAAATCTTGAAGTCATTCTCAAGATTTTTGGAGATCTTTGTGTTCTTCATATGCCGTACTCATTATGTTAGAAAATCCTGTTACTCATTATTCAAGGTAAATTGAGAGCTAGATCACTGCTCACAGTCTCTACTGTCTTTCTCCGGTCTAGCACCTATCCTTTTTAGTTGTGGGAAGCACTGCACGGGGTGCTCCTGGATCTGAGGGTTACTGTCTGGAGCCAGCTGAGGAGGGAGTGGGGCTCTGAATCCCACAGAGCCTGTCCCAGGGTTGTCACGGATGGGGGGGAATAAACACAAGTTGTTGCAAACACTTCTGTGTTTGCCAGGAGAGGGGACATGGCTCTTCCCTCTAGTGGAGAAGGCCCCAAACCCCTCTGTCCAAAGGCTTTTATTGAGAACCATATATGCAAGGGTATACAGCAAAGTTCATTAATGTCTCAAGTCTGTTTACAAAAAACAAACAGAAATTATGGATAACAATTGAAGGGACACAAGAGATCTGCCTCAGGTCAGGGTCTATGAATCTCCTTCCCAGTACAAGTTGGTTATCATAGCTTTTGAGGGAAGAATGAAGCATCCTTCAAGGAACTTACTTCTAGGCCTGATTTTCCCCGGGAACGCCCAATCCCATTTAGGGCTTTACCTGCCTTTAGTATTGTTTTAAGCCTGAGCGAGGCAGAGATGCCAAGAGATAAAGACTTCTTTCAGATAGAATGAGGATCCCAGCCACATCCAAGCTGAGCCAAGGGGTGTGGGCCTTTTTGCCCTTTCTTTTTGCCCCCCAATTCCTTGTCTGCTGTCCATATCAGCCGTGTCTGTTTTAGGTTGTCCCTCCTCATGAGGAATATTACCTGTCATTGACTACCAACCATCACAGGGCCAGGCAGGGTGATGAGAGGGAGGCAGGGGCTGCACCCCTTTCAGGGGGACAGGTTTTGTCTCCTCAGTGGCCTGTTTTCCCAAGACCTCCTTGATTATTTCCAGATTTGGGGCCCTCTTGCCTGTTGGCAGGGCTACAGTTCTTGAAACCATACAGGGCATTTCCCAACACTTTTTCTTGTGGATTATTACAATAGCCTCTTAATAGGTATCTCTGCTTAGTAGGATAAATGGCTATTTCTAACCAGTTTAAACCAAAACCTGTCCTATGACCCAGCAATTCCATTTCTAGGTGTTTGCCCCCAAAGAATTTTAAATATACGTCCATACACTTCGGTAGACAAAGCTAAAAGATTTCCAGTAAGTTTCAACCCAAAGAAGATTTCACTGAGATACATTATAATAAAACTGTCAAAAATCAAAGACAAAGACAGAACCTTGAAAGCAGCAAAAGAAAAGAAACTCATCACATGGAAAAGAATGTCCATGAGGCTAGGAACAGATTTCTCAGCAGAAACCTTGCAGTCCAGAAAAGAGGAAAATTCTATATTCAAATGCTGAAGATAAAAGCTACCAACCAAGAATTTTTACACAGCACAGCTATCCTTCAACATTTAAGAAGAACGAAGGTTTTCCAGACAAGCAAAAGCTAAAGGAGTTCATCACCAGTAAACTACCCTTACAAAAATATTAAAGGGGCTTCCTTGAGCTGAAACAAAAGGGCATTAATTAGTAACTGAAAAAGATATGAAAGTATATATTTCATAGGAAAAGATCAATTTATAGTAGAATTTAGAATAATGTTGTAAAGTTGGTGAGATAATCATTTATAAAGCTAATATGAAGGTTAAAAGATAAAAATAGTAAGAAGAGCTATAACAACAATCATTTCTCATGGATACAAGAGATAAAGTGATGTAAACTGACATCAAATCATAAAGTGAGGAAAAAAGTAGAACACATTTGAACTTAAGTGGTTATCCACTTAAAATAGACTGTTATAAATTTTTGTGTGTAAGCCTCAATATAACCACAAAGCAAAGCCCAGTATTAGATATATGACATCAGCCCAGAAGGTATCCAGCCATGTAATATGAAAAATAGAGATATTTATTGAAGAAGATACAAGAGACAAGAAACATTATACATAGGACAATGACTCCTCAGTCCCCTTCAAAGTAGGCACTTTGGGACCTCACACAGTTCTCCCAATCACCATCAGCTGCTCTGTCATATTTTCCTGAATCTCATTGATGGTCTGAAATCTTTTCCCTTTCAAAGGTGATTTTAGTTTTTGGAAAAGCCAGAAGTCGCAGGGCACCAAATCTGGGCTATGAGGGCACTGAGTCACCTGTGTGATTTGTTATTTCATCCAAAAACTGCACTGGATGTGATGCAAGAGTGGGTGTGTTGTGATGAAGCTGCCAGTCACTAGTTGCCCATAGCTGCAGGCTTCTGAATCATCTGAATAGTTTCTACTGAGGAATGTTCAAGCTTAATGCAATGTTGGATCATATTCGTTCCTCTACTCTGATTTTGAATGCGACAACCACATAGTACACATGATCACTCAAAGGCACCTACTGCCTCCACTAACTAGTATTGTGAAGTTATTGTCCACAGATGCTCATTCCAGTCCACTCTCCTTGGTTGTCAGGTTACTTCAATGTCATGCAAACCATTATATTAACAATGGCTGGACTTTTTCTGGACTGACCTTGTACACTAGATAAAGGAATCTAAGCAGACCACTACAGAAAATCTTTAAATCACAAAAGAAGAGAGCAAAAAACAAAGGAAAAAAGGAATTACAAAACAGAAAATAATGAACATAATTACAATTAATACAATTCTATTAATTACTTTAAATATAGATGGACGAAATTCTCCAATCAAAAGTCAGAATAACTGAATGGATTTAAAAATAAGACCCTCGTACATGCTCATTACAAGAGACGCACTTCAGATGTAAAGACACACACAGACTGAAAGTGAAGGGATGGAAAAAATGTTCCATGCAAATGGAAAACAAGAGTGAGCTGGGTTAGCAATATTCATATCAAACAAACTTTAAAACAAAGACTGTAATAAAACACAAAGAAGGGCTTTATGATAAAGGGGTCAATCCAACAAGAGGTTATAACATTTGTAATTATTCACTACAGGAGCACCTAAATATATAATGCAAATATTCACATATCTAAAGAAAGAAATAGATAGTAATACAATAAGAGGGGACTTTAACACCCCACTTTTATTTATTTATTTAGTGCATATATTTGATTTTGCTATTACAGTTGCCCCATTGTTTTCTCCCCTTTTTTCCCCTCCACTCCGCACACCTCCTTCCACTAGCATTTCCCCCCACCCACTATAGTTCATGTCCATGGGTTGTACATATAAGTTCTTTGGCTTCTCCATTTCCTATACTATTCTTAACCTCCCTCTGTCTATTTTGTACCTACTATATATGCTTCTTATTCCCTGTGCATTTCCCTCCATTCTCCCTCCTCCCCCTCCCCTCTGATCTCCATTTCTGTGATTCTGTTCTTGTTCTAATTGTTTGCTTAGTTTGTTTTTGTTTTCGTTTTCAGTTGTTGATAGTTGTGAGTTTGTTGTCATTTTACTGTTCATAGTTTTGATCTTCTTTCTCTTAGATAAGTCCCTTTAACATTTCATTAATAAGGGCTTGGTGATGATGAACTCCTTTAACTTGAGCTTATCTGGGAAGCTCTCTATCTGCCCTCCCATTCTAAATGATAGCTTTGCCGGACAGGGTCATCTTGGATGTAGGTCCTTGCCTTTCATGACTTGGAATACTTCTTCCCAGCCCCTTCTTGCCTGCAAGGTTTCTTTTGAGAAACCAGCTGATAGTCTTAGGGGAACTCCTCTGTAGGTAAGTGTCTCCTTTTCTCTTCCTGCTTTTGAGATTCTCTCCTTATCTTTAATCTTGGGTAATTTAATTATGATGTGCCTTGGTGTGTGCTTCCTTGGGTCCAACTTCTTTGGGATTCTCTGAGCTTCCCGGACTTTGTAGAAGCCTATTTCCTTGGCCAGATTAGGGAAGTTCTCCTTCATTATGTTTTCAAATAAGTTTTCACTGTCTTGCTCTTCCTCTTCCCCTTCTGGCACCCCTATGATTTGCATGTTGGAATGTTTAAAGTTGTCCCAGAGGTTCCCAAGCCTCTCTTCATTTTTTTGAATTCTTGTTTCTTCATTCTGTTTTGGTTGAACGTTTATTTCTTCCTTTTGCTCCAAATCATTGACTTGAGTCCTAGTTTTCTTCCCTTTACTGTTAGTTCCCGGTCTATTTCTATTTATACCACTCTGCATAGCCTTCACTTTTTCCTCCATTTTGTGACCATACTCAACTATCTGTGAGCATCCTGATTACCTGTGTTTGAACTGTGCATCTGATAGGTTGGCTATCTCTTCATCACTTAGTCTTATTTTTGGATCTTTGGTCTGTTCATTCCTTTGAGCCATATTTATTTGTTTTAACCTGTTATGTTATAAGGGTGGAACCTTAGGTATTCACCAAAGTGGGGCAATCCAGGTCGCTGTGTTGTGACGCTGTTGTGGGAGAGGGGTACAAGAGGGAACAATGCCTCTTGCTTGGCTCTCGTCGGGCTTTCAGTCACTTCCCCTGCTATCTACAAGCAAATTGGGCCCTTCTGGTGCTGTTTCCCTTGTGGGTGGGTTTCTGTACATTCTAGGACCTTGTGGGTTTCTCCAATGAACTCCTTTGAGAGGCTGGGAGTTTCTCCTGCTGCTGCATCCCCCACAGATTTTTATAGCCAGAGGTTTTGAAGCTTTTTTTCCTGCACTGGAACCCAGGTTTCATTGTCTGTCTCAGTCCCCAGCTGTTCCTCCTGATTTATCCAATATGGGACCACCTGGTCCGCCAGCTGCTGTCTGACCCACCCTGTCCTCGAGCTGCTGCCTTGACACATGTCCTTTCCACTGAGCCTGTCCATCTCTGCCCCTTCTACCAGTCTAAATGAATGTTTTTTCTTTAATATCTTCATTGTGGGACTTCCATGCAGTTCTATTTTATGGCAGTTCTGGCTATTTTTTTGTCTTTAAATTTTTTTGTTGTCCTTATTTTGGTTGCACAAGGAACCAAAATATACTGAGATGGTGTATCTACCTACACCTTCATCTTGGCTGGAGGCTTAACACCCCACTTTTTAACAATGATAGATCATCCAGTCGGGAAATAAATAAGGAAACATTGGCCTAAATGATACATAAGATCATACGGACTTAAAAGACATACATGGAAGTATATTCCATCCAAAAGCAGCAGAATACATACTCTTCCCATGTACACATGGGACATTCTTCATGATGGATCATCTGTTAGGCCAGAAAAACAAGTTTTAATAAATTTAAGAAGATTCAAATCATAAGCATCTTTTCTGACCAAACAAAATGAAACTAGAAATCAATTATGGGAAGAAAACTGGAAATTCATAAATATGTGGAGATTTAACAACATGCTATTTAACAACCAATGGGTCATTAAGACAAAAGAGAAATCAAAAAATATTTTGAGACAAGTAAAAATTGAAATAAATATACCAAAATTTATGGTATGCTGCAAAAGCAAGTTCTAAGAAGAAAGTTCACAGTGATAAGTATCTCTATTAAGAAACAAGAAAAAACTAAAACAACTTAACTTTACATCCCAAGAACTAGAAAAATATCAAAGTAAGCCTAATGTTAGCAGAGGAAAGGAAATAAAGGTTAGAGTGAAAATAAATGAAACAGAAACTGAAAAGAATAGAAAAATAAATTAAGAGCTGATTTTTTGACAAGTAAACAAAATAGACAAACCATTAACTAGATTAAATGAAACCATAAATTGAAGAGAAGTTACAACTGATAGCACAGAAATACAAAGGGATCATGAGACTGTAATGAACAATTATGTATCAACTAATTGGACAACCTAAAAGAAATGGATGAGTCCTTAGAAATAAACAACCTACAAAAAGTGAATCATAACAAAAATAGAAAATCTGAACAGATTCATTACTAGTAAAGAGATTGAATCAACAATCAAAAGCCTCCCAACAAACAAAATTTGTGACAAACTTAACAGAGAAAGAGAAGGAGGGGCACAGGGAGAGTCAGAGGGAGAAGAGGGGAGGAAATGTGTATGAGTAAATGGATTCTGGAAAATACAGTGCCATATGCTCTTCAGCTCCTGGATGCAGGAGCAAAGGTAAAATCCTAATATGATTCTTTTAACTACTTTGAAAATTTTCAGCTGTTCTTTTTTGTTATTTTACACTTAATTTTTTAAATCTGGTGCAGAACATTTTTGGTGAACAATCTTCATTCTCAAAAGGAATTTAGAGGGAAGTCAGTAGCCAACTATTCCAAAGACCAGCCTTGTGATGCAATAACCTTTGGGTGTTTCACCCCAGGAGCTTCTTCCTTGGGCTCTTCAGGCAGTCCTCAAACACCTTCTTCTGAGTCCCAAAAAGGAAGCTGGCTCTAGGGTAGGCCCTCTTCCAGTAGGAAGGCCTGGTATAAGGGTGCTGTTGTGGTTGTTAAAAGCAGCTGCACTTTGTCACACAACCCAAACCACTTAGATCCCTGGAAATCCCAGGGGACATGGCAAATCCCAAAACAGAAGAAGGTTCCTAGGGCCTGGTGACATCCAAGAAGTGAGAAAACAGAGTAGACTAAGCTATATGGGCTTTCCCCCCCCCCCTCCCTAAAATCCCATCTTTCAGCTTACAGAACAAGACAATGAACTTTCCTAAATTTGAAGCTATGTTCACCACAGCAGTAGCAGCCTTGGAGAGGGCAGGTTCTTTCAATAAGCCCATGCTTTGGAATTTAGGAAGTATGGTACTTGGAATTCTAGTCTGGCACTGCAGTGAGCCTTGAGGTATGGAGAAGGTCTCTCTTGTGCCTAGGGCCACTTTCCTGATGTACATCGTCAGTGTCTGGAACCAGTGTAGCTTATGGCTAAGACAAGAAAAGGAAGTTGAAACAGATTTTTAAAATACACACCATAAAAATCTCTAAAGTGCTCTCAGAGTCCAGAGGACTAACGCTACCTTTATTGTTCAGTTCAACTATTTGGAAAAGACAGTTAAGAGGGCTGTATATAAGAAATGCTCACAGTAAAAACAAAAACAAAACACAACCTCTCCCCCCAAACAATACATCTCCAACAATCTTAAAAGAAGCACTTTACTGAGATTATCCAGACAGTGTCTGTTTTACTTTAAATACATGAGCTCTCCATAATGTAAGGAAGGATTTTTTACTTTTATCTTGCAACTTGACTTTTTCCAATAAATTCTTTTGAAATGTTTTGTTCAAACAAACTAAAGCCATGCTGTGTTTGGTTTATTCACATAGTGGAGGGAGCAAATCTGCAAATGTCCCTAGCTAAACAGCCCTGTGAGGTTTTCTTCAGGGATAATTCTGTTGATCAAAGTGCCCCACATAGGTAATGTATTGTAAAGTGGGTTCCTCCACAAAGACTCCATCTACTCACAAAAAGAACAAGTAATTGAAAGTTAGGTCCTTGGAGATATTACACAAAGTGGAATGAGCCAGACACAAAAGGACAAGGACTGTATGATTTCATATATCTGTAATATCTAGAGGAGTCAAATTCATAGACAGAAAGTAGAATGTTGGCTGCCAGGAGCTGTGGGAGATGAGAAAGTTATGAAGATGGATGGTAGTGATGGTTGTACAACAACATGAACATACCTAATGCCACTGAATTGTATACTTAAACATTAAGATGGTATATTTTATGTTGTGTATAGTTTACCAAACTTTTATAAAAAAGAAGCTACCTGTATTATCTTTTTATTTTTTGAAGTAAGGTCATTTTCACAGGAAAAGAGGGCTCAATTAAATTTGTGAAATTAACATGCTTGGCCTAAAGCAAATGTAAAAATAATTACTTGTCTCTCATTCCTAAATATCATCCTTAAATGTGAAAACCTCATGTTTTCAAGATCCTCTGTCAGATTCCCCACATGCCATTTTAATTATGAAAGTGGCATTAGAGTCCCAATAATTGTTTTTAAGATCCTTACCTGAAGATGTTCTTTCATTGCCTTTAGAGAGAGGAAGGAAAAAAGAGAAACATCAATGCAAGAGAGAAACATTGGTTGCCTCCCATACGTGTCTGGACTGGGTATCAAACCTGCAGCCTAGGACTGGGAATTGAACCCACAGTCCCTCAGCTATGGGACAATGCACCAATGAACTACGCCATACCAACCAGGGCCTTAAATACTTTTTACCCAAATAAAACTTACATACCGTTTTTGTTGCTGTAATGTTCACACATAGCTCCAGTTGGAAATGAAAACTTTTAGAAGTTATGAAGGGGGGCCCCCCAGACCAGAATTTATTTATAAAAAATGTGTATTCTTTTTAAAAGTTTGTTTATTGTTGTTCAGTTACAGCTGTCCCCATTTTTCCCCCATTACTCTCCCCTGCTCTGCCCACCCCTTACCTTCCACATTTAATCCTCCCCAACATTGTCCTTGCCCACGGGTCCTTTATCTATGTTCCTTGACTTGACCTTTCCCCTTCTTTGCACCATTACTCCTTCCCCTTTGATCATTGTGTTTGTTCTTTATTTCCATGTCTTTGGTTCTATTTTACTTGTTTTATTGATTCAGTTCCACTTAGTAGTGAGATGATATGGTATCTGTCTTTCATGGCCCCGCTTATTTCACTTAGCATAATTCTCTCCAGTTTCATCCATGTTGTTGCAAAGAGTAGGAGTTCCTTCTTTCTTTCTGGTGCATAATATTCCATTGTGTAAATGTACTATAGTTTTTTGATCCACTCATTTACTGGTGGGCAATTAGGTCATTTCTAGCACTTGGCTATTGTAAATAATGCTGCTATGAACATTGGGCTGCATAAATTCTTTTGAATTGGTGTTTCAGGATTCTTAGGGTATAATCGCAGCAGTGGAATCACCAGGTAAAAAGGCAGTTCCTTTTTTAGTTTTTTGAGAAAATTCTGTACTGTTTTCCACAGTGACTGCACCAGTCAGCATTCCCACCAAAAGTGTACTAGGGTTCCTTTTTCTACACAACCTCACCAGCACTTGTTTGTTGATTTGCTTATGATGGCCATTCTGACCAGTGTCCAGTGGTATCTCATTGTGGTTTTAATTTGCATTTCTCTGATGGCTAGTGATGCTGAACATCCTTTCATATGTCTCTAGGCCCTGTGTATGTCCTCCTTGGAGAAGTGTCTGTTCAGGTCCTTTGCCCATTTTTTAATTGGATTGTTTGTTTTCCTGGAGTGGAGTCGTGTGAATTCTTTATATGTTTTAGAGATCAAACCCTTGTCTGAAGTATCATTGGCAAATATATTTTCCCATAAAATTGGTTCCCTTTTCATTTTGCTGATGTTTTCTTTAGCCATGCAGAAGCTTTTTCATTTGATGTAGTCCCATTTGTTTATTCTTTCCTTTGTATCCCTTGCTCTAGGTGACATATTGGTGAAAATATTGCTGCGTGGGATATCTGAGAGTTTCCTGCCTATCTTCTATTCTGGGACTTTTAAGGTGCTACAACTTATATTTAAGTCTTTTATCCATCTTGTGTTTATTTTTATGTATGGTGTAAGTTTTGCATCTATCTCTCCAGATCTCCCAACATCATTTGTTGAAGAGACTCTTTTTACTCCATTTTATGCTTCTGCTCCCTTTGTCGAATGTTAATTACCCATAGAGACATGGGTTTATTTCTGGGCTCTATTCTATTCCATTGATCCATGTGTCTGTTCTTATGCCAGTGCCAGATTGCTTTGATTACAGTAGCCTTTGTTATTAAGGATTGCAATCTACCCTTCTTTGTTCTCCTTTCTAAAAATTGCTGAGGCTATTCAGGGTCATTTATTGTCCATACAAATATTTAAAATATCTGTGAAATATGTCATTGGTATTTTAATAGGGATTGTATTGAATCTATAGATTGCTTTGGGTAGTATGGACATTTTGGTGATGTTAATTCTTCCAATCCATGAACACAGTATATGCTTCTATTTATTTGTTTCTTCCTTAATTTCTTTCTTCAATGTTGTGTAGTTTTCTGAGTGCAGGTCTTTTACTCCTTGGTTTGGTTTAGTCCTTGGTTCTTTATTTTTCTGGTTGCTATAGTAAATAAGATTCTTTTCCTAATCTCTGTTTCTGGTATCTCATTCTTGGTGCACAGGAATGCCTTTGATTTCTGAATATTGACTTTGTATCCCACTCTTGCCAAATTCACTTATTAGGGTGAGTAGTTTTTTGGTGGAGTCTACAGGGTTTTCTATGTACACTATCATGCCATCTGCAAACAATGAGTTTTACTTCCTCCTTGGATGTCTTTTGTTTACTTCCTCCAATTTGTATGTCTTTTGTTTCTTTTTCTTGTCTGGTTGCTGTGGCTAGGACTTCTAGTACTATGTTGAATAGAAGTGGTGAAAGCAGCACACTTGTCTTGTTCCTGATCTTAGTGGAAAAGCTTTTAGTTTTTGCCCATTGAGTATGACATTGGCTCTAGGTTTCTCGTATATGGCCTTTATTATGTTGAGTTATGCCCTCTCTACTCCCACTTTGCTAGTGTTTTTATCATAAATAGGTGCTGTACTTTATCAAATGCTTTTCCACATCTATTGATACAATCATGTCATTTTTATCATTCCTTTTGTTTATGTGACATATTATATATATTGATTTGCAAATATCGTACCATCCTTGCATCCTTGGGATGAATCCCAGATGATCATGGTGTATGATCTTTTTAATGTATTGCTGGATGTGGCTTGCCAATATTTTATTGAGGATTTTAGTGTCTATATTCATCAGTGATATTGGCCTGTGGTTTTCTTTCTTTGCTGTGTCTTTATGTGGTTTTGGGATTATGATGATGATGGCTTCATAAAAAGAGTTTAGGAGTCTTCCTTCTTGAGAGTTACCTTCAAAGTACTCTTCATTCAATGCAATAAATACCTATCAAGACTTTTTTTCCACTGCTGAAAACTGTTTTGAACTCGTCGATTTTGATGCCTTTTAGTGCTTCTGCTGTTTTTTGTTTCACCTCTTCCACATCAGCAAAATTTTTCCCTTTGAGTACTTTTATCATGCAGGGAATCAAACAAAAAAAAAAGTCACTTGGGATGCGATCAAGTGAAAAAGGAGGGTGGGGCACAGGGCTCATGTCTTTTTTTAAAAAAACTGCTGAACACTCAGCATGGTGTGGGCAGGTGCACTGGTAAATCAACCACCGTAAAATGGGCAAATACATTGAAACAGCCTTCAAAGAAATTCACTGAATTTGAACACAGCCTCTCACAGCAACACCAGCTGGTACACTGACATAGATGGGTTCCTAGAATGCTCAGCTAGAAGGGGAAGCCTCTACTACAAGGGGCCTGCCCTCCAAAAGATAATTCTGGGGTTTTTTTGGTTCCCCCCTCATAATTTGTTTTTCACCTCCTTCAGGAAGAAATTCATCCATGAAGTGCCTACATGAAAATCTTTGGCCCAATGTCACTGGTGTCGGATAATGAGAGTGCTATCTGCTATGCTCAGAAAGGAAACAAGTCAAAGACAAAGATAATAAAAACAAAGCAACATCTGTTATTCATCAGGAATGAGAGCTACTTGCCCCCCTTTGTTGGTAAGGTGTTCATTGAAAGCTGTGGGATTTTAAAATTCTAGGTTCTCTTATTGCGGTTTTTACCCTCTATCACTCAGATTTCTGTCTTTTTTGGATGGAACCATATTTCTCTTTGCATACACATGTACTACTTCTTTCTGGCCCATGCCTACCACTTCACTTTATTCCCCGCTCTAGAGATATTTTGGAAGAAACACCTGAAAGGTAACCAAAGGTAAAAATGAAACAGGAGAAGAAAACATAAAGTACCTTAGTTGTCTTAAGGAATTGGGTTAACATCTCTCCTCTCATTTTTCCCAACCAATGACTTGTATTTCTATAACTTGGAGAAAAATGAGCCAGAAATGAATTGCCATAGACTCATCACCACCTCATCTGCCAGCTATCCATATCCACAAACTCTGCCTTCCCATCTGTTTCCACACATTTGCTCTCCATGCCCTTGTCTAAAGCCAATCCTACTCTTTGTGCCACTGATTCCATTTTCTTGCCAACTCAAGAGCACCACTTCAGCAATTCTCTCCCAATTTACCTAAATCATTAATTTGCCACTCTCTACTGGATAATTCTCACAACACAATAGATTGTCTTAAAAAGTAGAACTTTCTCTTGACTGTGCATTACCCTTAGATTTCACTCCCTTTTATTGCACTCCATTGCAGCAACAGTGTTTAGTCAAATTATGAGTATCCATTGTTTCCAATTCCTCTTCTCCCATTCTCTCTAAAAACTCACTCCATTCAAGCTTTCACTCCACTCTTCACTGGTCAGGGCAACAAGTAACCTTCATGTTGCTAAATGTAATGGCCCATTTTCACTTCTCATCCTAATTGATCTTGCTTTTTGGTGCATTTCTTTACCTAGGTCCAATATACCACACTCTAGTTTTCCTCCTATCTTGCAGATCACTACTTTTTCATTTTGGCTGACTTCTTCCTCTCCCCTACTCTCACAGTATCTTAATATTAGAATGACCCATGGTTCAGTTCTTCATTTTTTTCCTCTGTCTATACTAATCTGCTGATAATCTCATATAATCTCATGGTTTCATTTTTATTATTTAAAAAAATCATTTGTATTTTCAGTTACAGTTCACATGCATGATTTTATTAGCTTCAGGTGTACACCCCAGTGATTAGACATTGCATAACTTAATAAGTAATCATCCCAATAAATCTCACACCTGTCTAACACCATACAGAGTTATTAGAATATTATCGACTATATTCCCTATGCTGTAATTTATATTTCCATAACTATTCTGTAACAACCAATTTGTACTTCTAAATCCCTTCACATTTTTCACCCATCTCTCCAAGCCTTTCCTATCTGGTAACTGTCAAAACATTCTCTGTATCTATGATTCTGTTTCTGTTCTGTTTGTTCATTATTTTGGTTTTTATATTCAATTGTAATAGATAAGTATTTATTGATATTTTATTGTTCATATTTTTGTTCCTATTCTTTTTAAAGAAGACCCTTTAACATTTCATATAATACTGGTTTGTGGGTGATGAACTCCTTTAGCTTTTTCCTCTCTGGGAAACTCTTTATCTGTCTTTTGATTCTAAATGAATCAAATTAGCTTTGCTGGGTAGATTAATCTTGGTTGCAGGTCCTTGCTTTTCATCCCTTTAAATATTTCTTGCCAATCCCTTCTGGCCTGCAAAGTTTCTTTTGAGAAGTAAGCTGACATTCTCATGGGAACTTCCTTGTATGTAACTAACTTCTTTTCTTTTGCTGTTTTTCAGATTCTTTTTTGTTTTAACTTTTGCCATTTTAATTATGTATGTCTTGGTGTGGGCCTTTTTGGGTTCATCTTGTTTGGGACCCTCTGTAGTTCTTGGACATGCATTCTGTTTTTTCACCACATTAGGGAAGTTTTCTGTCATTTTTTAAAATAGGTTTTTAATTTCTTTTTCTCTTTCTTCTCCTTCTGGTACCCCCATTCTGTGAATGTTGGTATACTAGAAGTTGTTCCAGAGGCTCCTTACATTATCCTTATTTTTTAAATTCTTTTTTCTTTTTGCTGTTCTGATTGGTTGTGTTTTGCTTCTCTGTATTCCAAATCACTGATTTGATTCTTGGCTTTATCCACTCTATTGTGGATTCTCTGTATTCTTTATTTCAATTAGCATATCCTTTATTTCTGACTTTTTTTAAAAAAATGCTGTTGAGGTTCTCACTAAGTTACTTGAGCATTTTTATAATCAGTGTTTTGAACTCTACATTTAGTAGATTGCTTGTCCTCATTTTGTTTAGTTCTTTTTCTGGAGTTTTGTTCTATTCTTTCATTTGGGCCAAGATTCTTTGTCTCTTCATTTTAGCAGTCTCCTTTTGTTTGTTTCTATGTATTAGTTACAGCTTCCAACTCTCCCAGGCTTGGCAGAATGGCCTAATATAGTAAGTGTCCTGCAGTGTCCAGTGGCACTGCCTCCCCTATTATCCAAGCTGAGTACTCAAGGTGCTCCCCACCCCATGTAGGGTATGTACACCTTCCTCTTGTAGTTCAGACTTGATGGCACATCAATGGGAAGGATTTACCCAGGGTTATTTGCTATAAGTAACCACTGACCACTAACCTCTGACTGCCTTAGAAGATCAGCTATGCAGGGGCCCACTCCACAGAGCAGGACTTATGTGAGCAGGATTCTGGTACCTGCTGAGACTGACTCTTGAGTGTGCTGCTTGTGGAAGTGGTTGGGTGGTAGTGCTTCTGTATAGGCTGAAGCTGTCCATTGGGTGTGCTGCCTCTGGGGCTTCCCAGGAGGCACAGGTTCAGGTCAGCCACTGCCTGTGTTCTTCCCAGGGCCACTCAACATAAGCTACAAAGCAACCTGCAGATGGCTGCTATTTGTGTTGTGTTTGGATGCACCCAGGCAAGGCCAAGCTGTGGACTAAGGCCAGCTGATGCTAGTGTCTGGCCTGAGGTTACTTAGCAAAATGTACCAGGCTCACTGAGGCACCTCAGATGGTGCTTGTTTAAGAGAATTTAGGAAAATCTGAAGCATGGTCAAGACAAGCCATTTGTATGGAAAAACCACTGGAAAAAGCTTAGGTGGGCCCCAAAATTGGGTGGGGCAAGTCCTCATTGAATCACAAGGATGGAATAAACAGTGAGAGCCCGGGTGATGGAGTCCCAGATATGGCACCTGCCTGCCAGCTTTGTTTTGGGTGAGGGGTGCTCAGCAAAGGAACAATGTCCTCTGTCAGAATTTCTGTCTGGGACAAGCTGTTCCAACAGCTCTTGGCCTGATGGCAGATAATTCATTTCTTCCTCACATGTCTCTGGTGCTTTTCAAGTGGCTTCCCCTACACTGGAGTCAGATGGAGTGAGTCTGAGTAAGTCTGTGCATGGGCTCTTTAAGAGGAACTGCCTTGGAGTCCAGAAGTTTCTGGCTTAGTTACAATTCCTGCTGGTTTTTGCAGCCAGAAGTTATGGGAACTTCTTTTCCTGGCACCAAAACCCTGGGGTAGGGGATCTGGAGTAGGGCTCAGACCCCTTTCTCCTCAGGGGGGACCTCTGCAGTGAGATCTCTCTCCCGATTTTTATCCACCATACCTGTGTTTGAGACCAACCCAATCCTGCTACCAGTCTTGATGTGGTTTCTTTAATTCTGTAGTTGTGGGACTTCCATTGAACTTAATTTCTGGTGGTTCTGAATGATGGTTGTTTTGTAGTTTAGTTGTAATTTTGATATGGTTATGGGAGGAAGTGAGTATTGTGTTTACCTATGCCATCATCTTAATCAGAAGTCAGTCTAATGGTTTAAATACCATCTATATGTTGATGACTCCCAAACTTGTATGTCTAGCCCATACCTCTCACTCAAACCCCAAATTCCTATATCCAGCTACCCATATGACATTCCCATTTGGTTGTCTAGCACGCATTTCAAACTTAACTGTGCCATCCGCACTCTTGTTTCTCCTCCTTCATTTCACTCCAGCCTCTGTGCTCTTCTCATAATACACCAGGAATACTTCACCCAGGGCCTTTGCATTGGCTGGTACTACTGCCTAGAATGCAAATCCTTCATTTATCTGCATGGCTCACTCCTTCACGTTTTTCAAATGTTTGCCCAAATATCACCTTCTCAATGAAGCCCACTCTGATTTTTCAATTACACTCTATACATACAACCCAACCCCTGATTCCAATTTACTTTTTCTTCTGTTCATAGCTTTTTAGTACATGCTTGGGTACTACATGATTAATTTTTTGTTATGTGCTTATTATTTGTCTTCATGCTAGAATGTAAGCTCCATGAGAATAAGGATTCTTATTTGATTTATTTCAGGAATACATGGTGCATAGTCGGCACTAGTTACAATTTGTTGAGTAAATTAATTCACTAGTGAACAGTGCGAGAAAAATTATATGTGCTATCATACAGCCTTTCCTTCTTCCATCTCTCCAATATAAACTCTAAATACAGGCAAAATGGAGCCTATACTCATTGAACACAAACTGCGAACTCTTAAGCCACTCTTAAACACTTGGCCTTTATGGCACTATTTGGAACCACTCTATGGAGATAATTAAATACGTCTTGAGTGGAAGATTTACTTACTGAATCTTCATTTTGCACAGAATGAAATAGTTCCATGTTGCTAGAAACTGGTGGGAGCCAGACTGGAACTTCAGTCTAGCTTGCTCCAAAGTGCTACGTTGTTTAGCTCCAAAGCAGAGACATAGAAATCAGATAAGTGGGCAGCCACATTCCAGCTCTGCCTCTTAACCTGCTGTAGGATTTTCATCATGTTAGTTATCATCTCTGAGCTGCAGTGTCTCCATCTTCTTGGTATTTCATGCTCTTGCGGCCATCATAGCATGGAGTGGAAAATGACATGAGTATCTGGGTTCAAATAGAGGAGTAAGGGCTTTATGTAGGAATCACACAGTCTAAAACCACTACAAAACCTTTCATAACATAAGACTATGAATCACTTCAAATGTTATTGAATACATGAGAAGGGGAAAAATATTTTCACTTACTTTAAAAATTTTATGTAAGAAGAAACGATTTTCTTGACTCACTATTTTTTATATTAAAATAGAGAATACGATTGGTTGGTTAGAAATTTTTTTGGATTATAAGAGGTTTTAAGATGTTTTCTGTACTCATATGATTTTTTTTGTGGCTTGAAGCAGACCCCTCAGCTAGTTTGTATGTTTTTCTGCCCTATACTACAATATTAACTTGAATTTGTAAAGTGTTCTAAGCTTCTGGAATAAGAAACAGAGGGGAAAATTTGTTCATAGAAATCTACCAACTCTTTCTCAAGATATAAAATTCAAACTTTATTTAAGATTTTTATCAGACTCCCAAATTTATAATAAAGTGAATCAAATGAGACAGTAATGCCAAAATAATCAGAAATGATGTGGTTGATTCTGAAATCTGTTAAATATTTAACCAGGTTGAAGAAAAAACTGACTTGAAAATGTCTACATCCTTCTCCTCCACCCTCTTCGCCTGTCCTGTCTCTGACCCCTCCTCCCAGGGTTCTGGCTATGGCTGAGGACTCAGGAGGCAGATGAATTAGAAGGCCAGACTTGGAGCTTTCTCCAGCAAGTCATTGGTATTTTTTGGTTCTCAGGACTTCCTGAAAGATGAGTGGTAGTGGAAAATGCTAAGAACTGGAAGTTCCCTTTGAGCTCGCCATTTGGGTGCCAATGGCAGTTAAACATTCATCAGGCAGATGCTGGTGAACTGATGGTAGTCCTACGGTGAGGGGTGTGCCTGGGGAGGTGGAGGCTAGCTGGTCCCTACTGTGCCAGTTTGCCAGTTCAGCTCTCCCCACTCCCTGGGAACACTGTAAAAAGGAAAGCCAGCTTAGGTTTCCAAAAGATATATTTTGCTTCTGAATAACAGCAGATCCTGACTTTGGGAGGCCAGAACTTTACATAGCTTGAAGGACCATTTTTTAAAAAAATGAATACAAAACTACAAATGAAAAAATAGGTTCAAAAGCAAATGTTAATTTAGAATGAATAAAGAAATCACAACAAAGCACTTGTGTATAAAAGCAAATCCCAAATATAACCCAGAACCTAGGATGGGGTCACTCAAGCTGAAACTTTATCAACTCTGTGCATGTGTTTTGCTGTGAACCAAGGAGAAATATCCATCATAGGCCACATCTGCCAGGCCAACCTCCTGCTCCCTGGAGGCCTTAGGTCAAGGATTAAAAATGAAGAAATAAAAACAATTAAAAATAGGGGGGAAATACCACTCTATTTGAGTGGAATGGCCAAGGCATCTTCCATTTTGAAAGGGCAGGAGTATTTTTTATTTGTTCATTTTTATAGCCCGCCATGTTTTTATGATTAAAACATTTAAAATTAAAATGGACAGCTAATCTTCCACGATTGGTTGTTTGTATGGCCAACACAGCATGGGCCTCCTAAAGGGGAGGCTGGTGACCACTCAGTAGACCTTCTCAGGGTGGTCCTGCCATGTTGAAGGCTGGGTCCTGTCCTTCTGACACTGGGCATTCCTTCACATTCCTCATGGCCACTCCTGCCATCTGTGGTTACACATGGGAAACACCTGGGTGGTTTAAAAAAACATGGAAGTTCCACCTTGAGATTCTGATTCAATTTATCTGAAGTTGTCCCAAAGGTTTCTTACACTAACCTAATTTTTTTTATTCTTTTTTCTTCTTTTTGTTCTGATTGATTGTGTTTTGCATCCTTATGTTCCAAATCACTGATTTGATTCTCAGCTTCATCCACCCTACTGTTCTTTCCCTGTAAATTATTCTTTATTTTAATTAGTGTATCCTTCATTTCTGACTGGATCTTTTTTTATGGCGTTAAGGTCCTAAGTTCCTTGAACATCCTTATAACAAGTGTTCTGAACTCTGCATCTGATAGATTACTTATCTCCACTTTGTTTAGTTCTTTTTCTGAATTTTTGATCTGTTCTTTCATCTGGACCATGATTCTTTGTCTCCTCATTTTGGCAGCATCCCTGTGTTTGTTTCTTTGTATTAGGTAGAGCTTCCCTGACTCTATGTATTTGTATCGTGGCCTAATATAATAAGTGTCCTATAGGGTCCAGTAGTCCAACCTCCTCTGTCACCCAAACTGGCCACTTGAGGTATGCCCTTTGTGTGGGCTGAGTACATCCTCCTCTTGTAGTTGAATCTTGATTAGTGTTGGCCAGTCAATGGGAGGGATTTACCCTGACCAGTCAGCTGCAAGGACTGGCTGTGACCACAGACCACCAACCTCCACCCTCTGTGGAGGATCAGCTGTTTCAGGGCAGGGTGGTGGTGTTCAAACATGGTCTGTAGCTGTTCACTGGGTATGCAGGGTCTGGTGTTTCCCAAGTGGTGCAGGCCAAGGTCAGCTTCCACCTGCGTTCTGCCTAGGGGTACTCTGCAAGAGCTCTAAAGCAATCTCAGATGGCTGCTACTTGTGTTGGGTTTGGAGGTTCCCAGGTGAAGCCAAGCTGTGAATCTAGGCTGGCTGCTGCTACTCCTGGGCCTGAGGCTACTTAGCAAGATGTAGGGGGGATGGGGGGCCACTGAGGCCAGCTGTTGCTTGTTTGAAAAGATTTAGGAAGTTGTGAAGTGTGCACCAAGACCAGTGATTCATATGGAAAAGCCACTCTTAACAGCTTGGGTGGGCCCATAACTTGGGTGGGATGGAGCCGGAAGCAATCTCCAGGGTGGGGCAAACAGTGTTAGCCAAGTTCATAGAGTCTCAGATATGGCATCTGCCTGCTGGCTCTGTGGCTCTGCGGGTGAGAGAGTTCAGAAAAGGGACATTGACCTCTGCCTGCCTTTCTGTCCAGGAGAAATCTCTCCTCTAGCTCTTACCTCAGTGCCAGACACTTCAGTTCCTCCTTTTATGCCACTGGTACTTTTCAAACTGCTACCCCGGTGCTGAATCTCAAAAGGAGTTAGTCTGATTAAATCCATGTGTGGGTTCTTTAAGAAGAACTGCTTGGGACTCCAGAAGTTTCTTCCACTGACTCAATCCCTGCTGGTTTTTGCAGCCAGAAGTTATGGGGATTTATCTTCATGGCACAGGCACCCTGGGCTAAGGAGCCTGGTGTGGGCCTGGGACACCTCACTCCTGAGATATCTCTCTTGAGTTTTTATCCACCACTTGTGTGTGTGGCAGCAGCCTGCTCTGCATCTCTGCCCCTCCTAGCAGTCTGGATGGATGTGGTTTCTTTAATTTCATAGTTGTCAGAATTCCATTCAACTAGATATCTGACAGTTCTGAGTGATGGATGTTCTATAGTTTAGTTGTAATTTTGATGCAGTTGTGTGAAGAGGCGAGCCATGTTTACCTATGCCTCCATCTTGACCGGAATTACTTAGAGGGTTTTTAGAAGTGAAGACTGAGAATTGTTGAAGGCTACCTTTATTTCCTGTTCCGCTAAATGACTCCTCCAAGAAAAATAAATAGCCTGATAACTGTTTGAATGGAAATAATGCAACAAGAAAAACATTGGAGAAAGATAAAATTAATATTCAAAAGTTATCCATGAATAGATAAACAAAATATGGTACATCCACACAATGGAATATTATACAGCTATAAAAAGAATGCAATACTGGTACATGTACAACATGGATAATCCTTGAATATTGGGAACCATCCTCCCTGGTTTCAGGAACTGTAGCCTCACTGACAGGTAAGAGGGCCCCAAGGCTGGAGCTGAGCAAGAAGGCCTTGGGAAAATAGGCCCCTGAGGGGACAAAACCTGTCCCCTTGGCAGGCATGCTGCCCCTGCCTCCCTCACATCACCCTGCTTGGCCCTGTAGGATGGCTGGTTAGTCAATGATGGGTAAGACCCCTTGATGGCAGGGGCAACCTAAGACAGGCACAGCTGCATGGGGCCATCAGGGAAGGACTTGGGGGACACAGAAAAAGGGCAAAAGACCCTCACGCCTTGGCTTTGTCATGCCTGGAGTCCTCATTCTATCTGAAAGAAGTCTCCTTATCTCTTGGCTGCTCTGCCTGGCCTCCTGGCCAGTCAGTGAAACAATCTAAAGGCAGGTACAACCCTGAAACAGATCAGGCAGTTCCCAGGGAAAATTAGGCCTAGGGAGGAAAAAAATGTATTAAATCTTATGAAACTTACTTTGCTAAGAATGCCCTCAAGTTAATGAGTACTGGTGTTGGGGACCACTTTGTGAGGCATTGGGAACTGTAGCTCTGCAAAAGAGTCCATTATATCCATTGAAACTTGCTCTGCTCTGCACTGCCCTGATAAGGAAAAACCAGGTGTTTTACTTCCTAGCAAGGAGATAATATCTGAGGCCCAAAAACTGTGCCTTAATGAGCATCTGGCGCCAACTTGTCTGACAGATCTTGATTTAAGACAAACCTCTATATTTCTTCAATTTATTATCTATAGCCTTTTGATGTAGATTGATAGGCCTTGTATGCATGCTATATACCCCTGTGCATATCGTTCTCAATAAAAACCACCTCTAGGGAAGGGCTCGGGGCACTCTCCACTAGAGGGAATCACCAACCCCTTCTGACAGGCAAATTGTGTCTGGTACAGTTTATTTTCCCATCTGTGGTGACCCAGAGTGGCTCTGTGGAATGAAGCCCAGTACTCTCACTGAGTTGAGGAGACTGATATAGAAGTTTGAGGAAGCCGAGGTAGCTGGTATTTTCAAGGAAGAGCACTATTGAGAAAGCTCTAGACATCTCTATAAGGATATTGTAGGGTGGATAGCTGGATGATAACCTCTCCCTGTGTAGTTAGACAAAGATAAACTACCAGAGAGATATAGATGAACAATTCCTAGAACTCCTACAGGAATCAGGCTGGAACCAACGAGGATGGAAACAGTTGGAGCAGCCTCAATGTACTTTGAGGCAGCAAGCACATTCTATGGGTGAGTAAGTGGAAATATAGGCATCCAATCCTTGATGGTTTTCCAGAAGTATACTAGCCCTGGTTTGACTACTGTAAAGCCACAAAATTGAATAAGCTTCTGATTTTTTAGGTTTGAGTTATTTGCAACAAAACTCAATTTCTAACTCATATACAGGTTCCTGGCATGGCTAACATTGAGGTACAAGAAGTGTAACCTGTGCTCACCATCTAATTATGATACATGATATAGGCGTTCACCTTACACAGCCTCAGAATCTCAGAGGAAACTTATTTTCTATTTTTCACAAATTTCCATATGTAAGAAATTTTAAAAATATGATGGTTTTAAAGCATTTAAAGTAGGGAGAAAAAAGAACCTCCCAGACCATCAACACACTACAGCAAAATACAAAGCTATTATGGTCCCAACAATAATTTAATAAAGGAATAAATTCTTTCAACACATATATCTTATGTCTTAAAAAACACATATAGGTACAGCAACTCCACTTCCAGAAATTTTCCCTAAGGATTTGGTATGTGGATACTATAGGCGGTATTAAGGAAGGTTTCACATAAGCTATGAGAATTCCAAAGATCTTTTAAATTTTTGTTTGACTTAAATTAATTAGTGTCACTTTGCTTAAAATCTTCAAGGACTTCCTATTGCATTTAGGATTAAATACAAAACTCTTCACAGGTTTCCAATCACAGTGACATGGTCCAGCCCCTCCTTTCTTTCTCCCTACTTCCCTCTTTATCTTTTCTACTCACTCAAAGTCCACTCAAAAATCCTATTCATTTCTTATATAGACCAGTGTAACAATCTTTTTTATTGCCTCTTCCCATCTAAACCACGCAGGCCTTATCTTCCAAGCTGTTTATGAAGATACTATATAACTCCCTTGTTTTGCCAGCTATTAATTTTTTTCTATCCTTTGGCATTTCCTAAGGTAACTCTGTTAGTAGATGTAGTGCATCATTCCCTCTTCAAAAATATTAAGACCAAGTTCTTTAGAGTAGGACCCAAAGTCTTTCACAGACTGTCTCTACCTCGCATATCTGGGTAGGCTCATGGCTGTTGTTACATTGACCTGAACATACGCAGTTTAAAGAGGCAATCACCCCATGCTTTTTCAAGTTATAAAATGAAAACTATAAATGTGTCATTGTAATTCAGTAGAAGAGGTTATGCATACTATTTCATCATATGACTATATCACAGTTGACTTACCCAACACTCTATCTTGGACACTCAGGTTGTTTATAGCTAAACTGTTCATCATAATAAACAATATTTCTTTGAACACCCTTTAAGTATGTCCTTGT
Source organism: Pteronotus mesoamericanus (assembly GCF_021234165.1). NCBI lineage: Eukaryota > Metazoa > Chordata > Mammalia > Chiroptera > Mormoopidae > Pteronotus > Pteronotus mesoamericanus. The sequence continues at coordinate 5,703,595 of NW_026555152.1, forward strand.
GTAATACTTAATTGAAATACTTTAATGATAAAAATTGGTTTTCATCTCTTCTTGATTTTAAATGTTTTAAATTATTTAATCTATGTAATTAAAGTTCTTAGTAATTGAAAACTTTGACCTTCATTCTAGAAAACATTAATAAATATAGTGATAGTTAAAATATAAATAAAATGGTGAAATTTAATATTGATAGTCTTCAACTCATAATGTAAGTGTAACAAAGCAGACTTTCACTTTGATGTTCTTGGCCAATTAACATTAAATTTCAAAGCACCTAAGATTTTTGGCCAAGATGGAGGCATAGGTAGATACACTTTGCCTCCTCACACAAGCAAAAGAAGGACAACCAGCAATTAAAAAAACAAAACAAAACAAAACAACTAGAGCTGCCAGAAAATTGAACTGTATGGAAGTCCGGCAACCAAGGAGTTAAAGAAGAAACATTCATCCAGACTGGTAGGAGGTGGGGAGGCAGGCAGCTGGGGTGGAGAGGACACTTGGCAAAGCAGCAGCTGGCAGACCGGGTGGCCCTACATTTGCCTGCTGATAAACCGGGAGGAACAACAGGGGAGTGAGAGAGACCATACAACCCAGGGTTCCAGTGTGGGAAAAGAAGCCTCAAAACTCTGGCTATAAAAATCTGTGGGGGTTGTGGTGGTGGGAGAAACTTCCAGCCTCACAGGAGAGTTCATTGGAGAGACCCACAGGGTCCTAGAATGTACACAAACCCACCTGGGAATCAGCACTAGAGGGCCCAATTTGCTTGTGGATAGCGGTGGGAGTGACTGAAAGCCTACTGAGAGCCAAGCAAGCATCATATTTTCTCTCTGGGCCCTCCCTAACCCTCCCCCTAATACAGCATCACAACACAGCAATGTGAGTTGCCCCACCATTGCGAATGCCTAAGGCTCTGTCCCTTACAATGTAAGAAGGGCACTGAGACAAAGAAATATGGCCCAAAGGAATGAACAGACCAAAGATCCAAAAATAAGACTAAGTGATGAAGAGATAGCCAACCTATCAGATGCACAGTTCAAACACAGGTAATCAGGATGCTCACAGATAGTTGAGTATGGTCACAAAATGGAGGAAAAAGTGAAGGCTATGCAGAGTGGTATAAATAGAAATAGACCGGGAACCAACAGTAAAGGGAAGAAAACTAGGACTCAAGTCAATGATTTGGAGCAAAAGGAAGAAATAAACGTTCAACCAAAACAGAATGAAGAAACAAGAATTCAAAAAAATGAAGAGAGGCTTGGGAACCTCTGGGACAACTTTAAACATTCCAACATGCAAATCATAGGGGTGCCAGAAGGGGAAGAGGAAGAGCAAGACAGTGAAAACTTATTTGAAAACATAATGAAGGAGAACTTCCCTAATCTGGCCAAGGAAATAGGCTTCTACAAAGTCCGGGAAGCTCAGAGAATCCCAAAGAAGTTGGACCCAAGGAAGCACACACCAAGGCACATCATAATTAAATTACCCAAGATTAAAGATAAGGAGAGAATCTCAAAAGCAGGAAGAGAAAAGGAGACACTTACCTACAGAGGAGTTCCCCTAAGACTATCAGCTGGTTTCTCAAAAGAAACCTTGCAGGCAAGAAGGGGCTGGGAAGAAGTATTCCAAGTCATGAAAGGCAAGGACCTACATCCAAGATGACCCTGTCCGGCAAAGCTGTCATTTAGAATGGGAGGGCAGATAGAGAGCTTCCCAGATAAGCTCAAGTTAAAGGAGTTCATCATCACCAAGCCCTTATTAATGAAATGTTAAAGGGACTTATCTAAGAGAAAGAAGATCAAAACTATGAACAGTAAAATGACAACAAACTCACAACTATCAACAACTGAAAACGAAAACAAAAACAAACTAAGCAAACAATTAGAACAAGAACAGAATCACAGAAATGGAGATCAGAGGGGAGGGGGAGGAGGGAGAATGGAGGGAAATGCACAGGGAATAAGAAGCATAAATAGTAGGTACAAAATAGACAGGGGGAGGTTAAGAATAGTATAGGAAATGGAGAAGCCAAAGAGCTTATATGTACAACTCAAGGACATGAACTAAGGAGAGGAGGAGTGCTGGTGGGAGGGGGGTTGCAGGGCAGAGGGGAATAAAGGGGAGGGAAAAATGGGACAACTGTAAGAGCATAATCAATAAAATATACTTTAAAAAAATTAAAAAATTTCAAAGCACAAACTTGAAACTTAGGAAATTATTAATCAAGTTGAACTTAATAGATCCCATCAGTGTTGTCATGCTTATTTCATGTGATGCATGATAATATTCATTTCTTTTGAATTCATTACTGTAGCAAGCATTGTTGGTTGACTACCTAGCATCCATTTTCCTCTTGCTTGGCATCAGAACCCTGCTTTTGTTCAGGTATCCATCCTTTCTTTACATTCTTAAGTTCACAGGGAAGTCACTTTTTGGTTTAAGTCAGTAACCGTGCCATTGGCTTAAAAGATAAGCATGTGACTGAATTCTGGCCAATGAGATTGGAGGGGAGTTTGCCAAGAAGCTTTTGGGAAAGATCATTTGCCAAGAAGGCCAGAGGAGATGGCCTCTCTTTCTGTTTTTGGAAGTTTCTGCATCTGGATGTGATGGCTGGAATTGCTGCGGTGATCATAGGAGCAGGAGGAGCCTTTTACAACATCCAAATGGAAATATAAAGGCAGCAGCTGAGCACAGAGGTGGAGAGCCAAAAGAGGGGGCTTTAGATAGAGATGGAAATTTGGTCATTGGTCTAGAGGTACTTGGATGTGCTTGTTGAGGGGACAGTTGAAAGTGAGAAAAGAACGAAGGAATGTAGCTGAGGCCTGTGTCTCCCAGGGTCTTACATTACTTTCTATCTATATGATAATATAACCCAAACCTGAACCCCCAAAATCTTGGGTAAATGTCTAAAATATATTAGTACCTTAATAGTGTTTGGAGACTCAGGTGAAAATGTCTGTATTCTATTTTGGGTTCAGCACGCACAGAATGATTTTAAGTGAAAAGAAAACTTTTTCAAAGACTCTAAGAGCAACCCCAGACAGAGATTTGGTGGCAGCCAGAAGTGGGAGTGGGAAGATGGGAGGGGACCAAGTCAGTGGGAAGTAAATACCAACAAATAAGGGCCCTTAGCTGACATGTGGGTTACATGGCTGGTTTTCAGGAATGCCAGACTCATTTTATGATTCATCAGTGCTTTTAAATTCATTTGTAGTAAATATTTTTATGCAGCCACACACTTTGCCAGGCCCCAGGGTGACATCAGGAAACAAGAAAAACCAGTTGCCTGACATTATGCAAGTTATGATCTAGTTAGGGAAAATTTTATTAAATACATAATTTGCTTTGACAATGTCTTGTCCATTCCCTGAAAAATATCCTTTCCCCAGCCATTGAGGCTCCTGAAGTAAAGATTTCCTCACACACAAACTAACCCAACTATAAACTACTCTATGCCTTATTTGTGCTCAGGAAGTCTTTTTAGGAGGCTTTCCCATGGAAAGGTGTGGAGAGCAGGCGTAGGTTCAATTAAGATAGCATAAAGCATATAACAAAGTGGAGTCACTTATGTCAACTAAAATGGCTGTCTGCCAGGCATGACACTTTGGTTCAAGAGAAAAATTTCTTAAGTCAGAGGAAACACATCTGGCAAGGAGGCACACTTGGGATATTTGCACACATGGTTAGAGTAGCTGTGTCTGCAGAATGGGACCACCCATAGTCTCCTGGGCAAATTCCACACTTGGCGTCAGGGGTCCCAAGACCTTTATCAAAAAGATCCAGAAGGGTGGAGTACACCACTTTCAAGGTATAGCTGAGGCAGATTCCAGACCACTGCAGACACAGCTGAACTCTGCACACCAGACTGCTGCCCCACACCACGCTGATCTCCCTTGGCATCTGCTGCCAGAGGCTCTGCCCTGCTGGTCTGAGGAGTTCACCTGCCCTGCTACCCACCTGGCTCCAGATATACTAACCTGGCTCACTTATAGGAAAGACTATATCACAGACAGACTCTCACGACAAAAGGAACTTATTAAAAGCTAATGACATCTGCAGCCTATTGCCAGCCTGCATTTCTCAAGGCTAATTGCTCAGACTTGGTTATTTGTTGGTTGGTTGGTTGGTTTTCTCAAGAAATAGAACACTAGATGGAACCCTCGGTCTGTCCATTTCCTCTCAGTGCAGGCCTGCCACAGCCATAAGCAGCTTTGGGTGTTCTCATCCATTTGCTGACGGCCGCACCTAGCTAGAATGAGATACAATTTCCAGGGGAATATATACAATCACACACAAACTGTAAGATCAGGTTTTACTTGAATTAGGTTTTGTTTTTTGGTTTTTTTTTTTAACTCCTCGGAATTTTGTCCAATTCTCTTAAATTCTTTACATTTATGGAACTGTGGGGGAGACCAGCCACATTTAATGCTTTGAAAGCTAAAAACAAACAAAATTAATTAATATACCCTTCGACAAGTCACTTCTCTAGACTTTTACCCCCTCTACGGAACAAGGAGGCCGTCCCAAGGGTCTCTTGGGTCTTCACGTCTGTGCAGGATGGTGGGTGCTCTGGAGAGACCTGAGACCGCGGAACCGGGGACTACCGGACGGTTTGGGAACGCCGGCTGCCGCCAGAGCCGGTGCAGCTCCTCCTACGCGGGTGTGTGCGGAGGGCTGGGCCCAGGGAGGGGGAAGGTGGGTACCAGTGCAGGGGTTGGGGCTTTTTCCTCCCTGCTGAAGCGTGCTTCACGCTCACTCGAATTCCTCCACTTTGGCTAAATGTCCAACAGACAGAGAAGCTGAACACCGCATCCGGAAGGAGGGAAGCGCCCCCAAAGTTGCGTCCTCGCCAGCCATACCCTACCCAGCCCCTGCCAGGCCACCTATGTTCGTGGTTCCCAGTCCACGTTTTACTAAGTCCCCTCCGGGGACTACTGCAGCGCTGTGTCGGAGGGCCCCCCGGGGCTCCCGCCGGGCGCCCGAGGGTTGGGGAGCAACAGGGGCGGGGCCGGGCGGGGCGGCCGAGGAGGGGCGGGGATCCGGAGGGGCGGGGATCTAGAGAGGCGGGGAAGGGCGTGGGGGGGAGGGGCCGCGCTCGTCCGGGAAACCCTTTGGGTATCTTCTGTGGTGAAGGGCCAATCCTGTGCGTGCGTTTGCAGCCGAGCGCAAGGGAGGATGAAGCACCACGGGCAACGTCCTCCCCACATCCAGCCTTCACCCTCCTCACCAATCCCGCCGGTGCCTCAGAGGCTCCGGACCCCGACAGCTGCTGGTCCGTGCGGGCTGGCAGCATCGGCGTTTCCGGAGAACTGGTTAGGAACGTGGAGTTCTTGGCTGCACCTCGGAATTACGGAATCAAAACCCTGGCCGTTGACTCTTCCCCCGACCGATCTGTGCATGTTAGTTAACAAGTTAGTTCTCCAGGTAATTCCGACGTCCACATGAGGAACTCTGCCTGCTCACACGGACACCCACCTGTCGGGTTTGATCGCTGTGAGCTGAGAGCACGCGCAGGAGTTTCAAACACAGATGCACAAACCCACACCTTCGTGCGTTTCACTTGTTAGACTTTACCTACTATTCAGAAGTCAGTCTTGCTGAGCTGTGTGTGTAAACAGCCATAACAGGGAAGTTCGTTTCCGGAAGGTGGGCTAATAAAAAAAAAAAAATTCGAAAAGAGCTTGTTTTATGTTTTGAATTACACTGTCCAGCGTGGCCCGGCAGTCTGGACGAGGAGTTAGCGTTGTGTTTCGCGAAGCCACAGGATAAGGCTTCAGGGAATTTCTTCAGGAAACTCAAATGGAAACAAGCTCATGGATGTAGTGAGTGTGGGGGACTTGCTGCTCTGATGATACAATTGAAGTAAGTTGTCTCCAGTTCCTAAAACTGAATTCCCTGGTTCATTTAATGTGCATAGCTGAAGATTCTTTTACGGGGCATTATTGTTCATCTTTTAATTCCTGGTCAAAAGTGAGGCGTGGCTGTTGTTTTCACCTGCCTCGTATCAAGGGGGTGGTTTGTGTTGTGAAAATTTTCTCAGCAGACCGAGAAAACATCAAACACTGAAAGTTGTGGACTTCTGATTTCAATGGAAACGAATCCTCCCAATTCTTTGGATTTACCTACATCAAACCAGGACATTATTCAATAAAGGGGAACTGTTAGTTTTCTTCTTCCTTTCAATAGGTTCCTTTGGAAAACAATTATCATGAAGACAGGTTTTGTTAGATGTTAAATGCTATGAAGTTTTTGAGCACCCACACAAATTGTTCTCTGAAAAGCAGTGCCTTGGTGATTCGCAATTGGGTATATGAAAAAGTATACCGGTGACTACCTAATGGAAATGTCTTACATTGCAGGGAGGAGGGAGTAGGTGGAGACCTGTTGGTCTCCAAGAGTCTACAAGGGACTCTTGTAGAAATATCATAGGAGGGAGAGTAAACATCAGCAAAGTCTACTCCCGTACTGGAGAAGTAGTGGGCTTCTCAAAAATATCCACCCTGGCTGGTGTGGCTCAGTGGATTGAGTGCCGACCTGGGAAGGAAAGGGTCGCGGTTTGGATTCCCAGCCTAGAGCACATGACTGGGTTGGGGGCCAGGCCCCCAGCAGGGGACGTATGAGAGGCAACCACACATGGGTGCTTCTCTCCCCTCTCTAAAAATAAATAAAATCTTAAGAAAATATATATCCAACCCACTGTTAAGTGACTTGTTGATTATTCAGTGATACCTGAGTAATCATTATTTTTTATTTATGGGACCACTTTGACACCTGTGTCATTTTGCCTTGGTCAATTGCCCAAATTGTGCCAAAACAAACCTTTCCTGGGATCTAATGTGCACCAGGCACTGCACTGGGGGCTCCGCACTCATGCTTGAGAAGAGGGACATTTGGCTCTCCAGGCAACAGGTGAGGAAATAGATTCTTGGAGTCATGTGTTCTTTTTCCTTCCCCCACACTAACTGCATGTATGAAAAATATTTTCCCAAAGTTTGTTTTCTGGCTTTTATTTTCATCATGTTCTTTAGATATTTACATATCAAATTCCTGAATCTTCTAGTACAACTGGTAAGAGCAAATATATACAAATCACTGTTTTCACTTGTTCACATAATTTTGTATATTTGTCTGATATGATATTTTTCTTTCCTTAATGGCCTATTTTTTGGTTGTAATAGATACTTATTTCATTGTCTATCTTAGATCTATCTAGATCTAAGCTAGAGTGACATTCAAAGTTCCCAATCCATTCAGTTTTTCTTTTTCTCATAGTTTAGTGTGCATTTGTTCTTTCCCTAAAATTCTCACCTCTGGTTCTCCTTGTGTGCTCTTTTGTTGTTTTTTTAGAGAGTGAGAAAGGGAAAGGGAGGCATGGGAGAAAACACTGATTTATTTTTCCACTTTTTTTATGCATTTGTTGGTTGATTCTTGTGCGTGCCCTGACTGGGGATCTGAACCCTCAACCTTAGCATAGTGGTACAACACTCTAACCAAGTGAGCTACCCAGCCATGGCTCTTCGTGTACTCTTGTTTTTCTCCTTGGCTGTGGCCTCTTTGCTCCCCAAGCTCAATTGCTTTCCGTAAGCATTCAGTCCCTCCCATTGTCTCTCCTAGTAATTATTGGGGAAGTTCTCCTCGCACATGCATTCACTGAGGGCTGCCATCCAGTCATTACCTCAAGCTCTTCTTAGCATCCTTGATTAGCCCCATTTTACAGCTGTAGTAAACTCAGCAACCCAGCCACCAGCAAAGATCAGCCTCCTCATCTCTCATATTTAGATAGGTATTTAAGTTATTATTATAATAATGAAGTATCTCATAAGTAAAGATGGAGAATTAAAATTCATATGCTGTGGTTAGAATTGTTCTGAGATAGGGAAAAATCTATAGGAATCTTTTCTCATGAAATACTGATTCAAAACATTTTTTTAGAATAGTGCAACTCAGATCAAAAAATACCAGGGTGCATAAAAGGCATTTTCCCTGTGATCTGCCCTATTGCTGAGTTTATAAAGAAAGAACACTCTTACCTCCAATGTTATGTTTGTAACTTTCTACCTATGAGGCCTGTATTTATTTGTTCATAGTTAGTATATTATCCTATTATGAATCTTGCTCCCACTGCCCACACTATGTAAAAATCTAATTTGCTATGTATAATTGAAAATAAAGCATCCTGGTCAATAGATTAATATTTGCCTGTTTGACATAACCTGTTCCCAAAGCAGTAGCTGGGGCCTGGATGTGCATTTCCTCCTGTGCCAAGCAGTGTCCTTCTACTTTAGAGCCACAGGGTGTGCTTAAAAAGGTGTTTTAGGAAAAAAAAAGATGTGGTGCATTGTGCACAGAGTAGGAAATATTTCCTAGAAAACGACTATCAGGGATAACAATCCCACTAGTAAACCAAAACAAAATAAAAGCGGTAGTCATATTGTGCTCAATACATGTTAGTTACCTCTATGAATTTATAAAAGGTTCTGTAGGAACTGTAGTAATCAACATTTTTAACCCCATATGCCCAATGATTAAGAGTATTTTTTCTGTTCTTTTTTGAATGATATTGGGACATTTCAAAAGAAGTTAATTGTTTGTTTCATTTTCCAAATAGTCAGTGATCTTACAATGATGAATTCTATGCCTGGCCCCTTCCGAGACTCTGAAATGTCTGCTTGCTTTGGTTGGGAAAGTCTCAGCTTTGGTTTTGGAAGCAACTGGAACATATCATGGAACTAAGGGGAGACAAAAGACTAACATCCAATTTGCTTCTCCTGTCATCTCAGGTCAAACTCCATGCCCTCTTTATCTCACCTATACAGGCCATCTTCAGACTCCTAAAAGAGTTATCCAACTATGTGACCTTGGCAAACTGCGCAAGAGACAGCGGCACAGTCCCACGCCACCTTCCTTACCGCCTGCTGAATCCACCCCGCCTGACCTCTCTTCTCTGCCCCACTTTCCAGGACCCCTCCAAGAGCTCCTGCACTGAAGGGCTTCTCACAGTCCACTTTCAGGCTGCCTTCTCTTCAAAGGCTCCTCCTGCTGCCTGAAATACCTTCTCCCTCTTCTCCAGCCAGCAAAGAAGGCTCCTCTCCAGTTTCTTCATCAATTCTGTGCTCTGGTTGAACTAGACTTGTTTTAGCACTCACTAGATTTTGTTTCCATCCTATAGACTAAGTAACTTATTACTCATATTTCCAGTGCTTAGCACATGTCTTCCATATAGAAGAAGATCCTTAATAAATGCTTGCTGGGTAAAGTTATGGCTAGAATAGAATAGTTCAGATCTGGCTGCATTTTTCTGTAGGTTCAGATCTGAGTAATCACTTGAACTGTTCATGTCTATTATAGAAGGCACTTTCGACTTCAGTCTCGCATTTCAGACAATGTGCCTGGGTGCATGTGGACAGTGCGCCCTGGCCAAGGATTTCACTAGGAGCACACCTTTCCAGCACTGGCCATGGCTCATTTTCACTTCTCATTCCACAATCAATCTTAAGTCCCTGCAAGCTAAATTTCTTGACACTGATTTCAGAAGCAGCTTTGTAACAATTAACTAAAAGTTAGGCTATTCCAACAACAACAAAAAAAGAGCTCTCACAGAAGAAGTAAAAGCATGTCACACTTCTTGTGGCTCAGCCATTACCTAACTTTGAGAAAGAAAAAAATTTTTAAACTTTTTCCTGTTACGTAATACACCATGCCTTCGTCTCTCACACACTCTTTACTGCTGCAGTTCTAAAATAGCAATACAGCTGGCAGTACAATCTCTTTGGGGACTTTAAGACCACTAATCAATTTCACAGCTAGAGGCAAAGAACTTGGCTGGGAACTATTTTTTCCATGACATACAAGGTGCTGTGACCTTGTCAGGGAGGCCAGAGGGTTCAGCTGAAGGAGTAGGGAGAACTGGAGCAAAGTGAGGGGCCACAGGCAGGCTGAGTGACTTTGCGAGTTACTTGTCTCCTGCCTGCTTCCATGGTTTACCAACTGAGCCAGGGAGCAAGGTGACTGCAATTCTCCAGAAGCCTCTGGAATCTGAGAGGTGCCTGGTTCTACCTCTCTGAACCTAGCTCAAGGCCCAAACTTAAAGTGTATAAAGAGGAAAAGTGCTCCTTTGAACAATATCCTTCCCTTACCCTATGGCTCCTCACCTTCAGCAGGCATTGAAGTCATGTGAAGGGATTATTGAAGCCCACTCCTGAGTTCTGATTCCGTGGGTCTGGGGCAAAGACTGGGACTCTGCATTTCTAACGTGTTCCTGAATCCACCTTAAGACCCACTGCTCTTCTCTATCCAGTATCTTCTTTAGTGCAAATATTTACTAATTTGTTTCCTTTGCATCTCTCTGAAACACGGTGATTCACTTACCAACCTGTTCCCTTCAAATGTCAATTTAGTCTAATTTGAGGACAGTGCTAGACTAAGAAGCGTCTGGTCAAATAATTACTCTTGTTTAATTTTAGAGTAAATGCATCAGGAGAGTAACAGAAAGGACTGTATTATAAAATCTGTATATAATTTTAACAGATCTTTCTTTCCGCTGCTAAACATATGTCATTGACATGTAAGTTTCATTAACTCAGTACACTGTTACTGAGCATCTGGGCCAGTAAGTGATGGGATTATAACACTGCCTGCTCTCCAGACTGTTTTTTCCCCTAGAAAACCAAGTTAGTTTTAATACATAGATATCAGTTTTCAAATGGAAGCAGCCTTCTTCATTTCCTTCCCAGAATAAATCATCCATCAAGCTATAGGGTTACTTCTTGTAAAGTGAAACTCTCTGGTCTTGCTGGAGCTCATACCAGAGACTAAGGAGAAAGAGAATGGGACTCAGTGGTTAAAAACACAGCTCTGGAGTCAGAGAGACTTGGACCCGAGGAACATCCGTACGCACAGGGGTCTCTGCTGTGTGTTTATGTTTTAAATTATAAATTACAGATAATGATTCTTACTTCATAGATATGCTATGGATTTCAGGAATAAAAGAACAAGTTTGATATTGTTTTAAAAAAGTTATCATGGACTTCATCAGTTATCTGTTGCCATAATAATGCTGTGTAACCACGAACTTGAATAGCATGCAATAACTGCAAAACCTTAGTGGCATATAGTAAGAAACATTTATTTTTCACTATTCTGTTGGCCAGGTGAGTGGTTGTACTAGTCTGGGTCAGATGTAGAGGATTTTAGCTGAGTTCCTGTCTGCTCACTCACATGGCTGCAGATACCTGACGATTCAGTGGGTGGCGTTGGGGGGCTGGTCTAGGATGTCATCAGCCTGGACTACTGATCTCTGCTCCAGGTGGTCTCTCATCCTGCAGCTTGTCCTCAGAGCATGACAGCATGAAGGAGTGGGAGCAGGAGCTGGCAAGCGTGCAAGGCCTCTGGAGATTGGGCTCGGAACCGGCACAGCAGGCCCTTTGGTTACAGTAAATCACAAAGCTGCCCCGATTCAGAGTTGGAGAATAGATCCTGCCTGTGGAAGGGACGGGCTTCCAAGTCATATTGCAAAGGCCATAGATCAGTAGAGAATTAGAGTCATTTGTTTCAGTCAGCCTACTCCTTTAATATTCTTTTATTATTAAACTTTTTTTTTAAATCAGTCAGCTGTTATAAATTTGACATTATGGAGAAGAAACAATAATTTCTTCACTGTCAGAGTCTAGATTTCTCCACTGGTAGGCCCCTTCATGTTTATGGTACTGGACAGAATCCACTTTCAATTGTGACAGAGGGAGAAGCAAGGTTATTTGAGTAGTTCATTTAAAAATAAATATACTGCTTTTGTTCCTTCAATCTTTATCATGTCTGGGTCAGAGGTGATTTATCAAGGGTGCTTTTGTAGAATAATTTGGGAGGTTTTCCTTGTGAAATTTTTAGTATCGAGGTTAACATGCTGATTTTAAAGCCTCCACCCCAAAACTGAAGAATTTCCAAATGATATTTTTCCTTAAAGGGATCAGGGCTTACATAGAATTTAAAAAAAAAACAACACATAAAATACAGTTCTTATATGTTGCTTCATTTAATGATAAAGATGCTAGTTTACAAAAACAACTTTACAAAGTTTAGAATTATGATATAATCTGTTAATCCATATCATTCTGCCTCTTATTATTTAAATTTGTATAAACATTTATTGACTCAAAAAAGGATGTCTCCTGAAGCAAACATGCATTATTTTTTAAAAATAATCTTTACAGCTTTCGCACTCATCAGTCTTTTTTTTCTTTACAAAAGACCATTTAATATAGTTTATTCATTATAAGATATATAAGAAGGACAATCAAAGTTATCTTTCTGTAACCAGATGACCCAAAAATGGTTGAGCCAGCCCTGCATACCTTGGCCTTTTGCCCTGTGTTTCTGTGAAATAGTTTTAACAAATATTTTCTGTCTTTGTAGGAAATATTTGCCGTTTCCTGATGGCGTCTCACTTGAAGGAAAGACGAAGGGAGGTTGACTGGCGCTGGGGCACTGGAATGAGGAGAGAGTCAGTGAAGACTGCAGGTACTCCTCTTGCTTAATTCTACCAGCTCAGAAAAATATGAAATTTTCTAGGACCCTAAGCAGCAGGCCACGGCAGGGCTCCAAAGCAGCTCTGGGTCCTAGTACCAGCCGCCCTCCCTCCCTGGCTCTGGGGCAGCCAGAAACCCTGCAAGACATCCTATGACCTTTCTTCTTTTTCATTTCCCATGGGAAATTGAACAACATCATTCCGGGTGGGAAGAAATAAAGTCTTAAAGTCCAGTCGTGTTTATGGGAACCTGGACTTCAGCTGCATCTCTTCCATGTCTTGGTCAACAAGCCCAGTGTCAGTAGGAGGGCCTGGTCTTTCTGAGGAGCTCCTTAAATCTTGCCCCCAAGTAGCACTTGGAAAGGAAAGTTGGCTATGACATGGCTCCCACCTCCTCAACTGTGGGTCGGATGCATTTCTTAAGATGGCAAGTTGGCAAGATAGAGAGCAATGGCACTAGCCAACTATGGAGAAACCAACTATAAGCTTTCCACAAGCTTATCTCCCAGATTTCTCCATTGCCCTGAAGTCCTTGGGCCTGGACTAAGCCTTCAAGAACCCAGTCTTATCTTTGTCCTGGGGGAGCCTGGGAACTCTAGGGGGACCGAGCTCCCCTGGTCTGCAAATGCAGCGTCTCCTGGAGAAGGAGAGCCAGCTGCAGGCTGTGTCTTCAGCGATTGATTTCACCCGCAGGAAGACAGTTATCAAAGCTGAGAAGGCTTCTGAAGGGGATGTGCTGCTGATTTTCAGTCTCCCTATCTCAGGCTGTCTGGCCCAGCTGTGCACACAGAAGAGTTTAAACATGGATTTCCTCATTTCTGGCCAGTCAGGCCTTTCCTTGCTTCTGTCAAGGTCAGGAACCGGGAGTAACCAGGGCTGCCCTGGGGCCTGCAGGGAAGGGAGGGAAGTAGAAGATGGAGGCACCGAGGCCTCAGAGAGGCCCCTCCAGACAGCCTTTGCCTCCAGCTGCAACTTTCTCCCACACCCCCTGAAGCCTGCCACTGCCCCCAGAGAAGCTACAGGGACATGGTCCTGCCCCAGCTGGACAGTGAGGTCCAGCCACAACTGCAGAGCTCAGCAGCTGTCGTGAGTGCCCAGGACCAGTGAGCAGGGTGCTTTGCCCCAGCGAGGTCCCTGACCTCCTCCGGCTTCCAGGCCCCAGTGCCTTACTGCAGGGCTTCATCTCTCCTCCCACTGCCACTGTCCCCGCTACGTAGACAGTCTTTGCTTTGCCAGAGGGAACACAGTCACTGTCTCCTAGGGAGGCTGGTTTGGGGAGTGGGGTATGTACCAGGTACAGGGCACAGTCACTGCTTCTGAATGAGGGGACTGGACTTGGCCATGTGGAGAGGAAGTGACATGCAGGGAACAACGCTCTGAGTCCACCAAGCCCAGCCACCCCCTTCTAATAGCAGTTCAGAGAGCCTGGAGGGGCCCAAGTGCGGACACAGAGGAGCATGTTATATGTTCTTTGGCCAGTGGACAAATCCCCAGCAGGACCATCCACCCAGTGACACGACCCAGACCCCCAGATGGCTGAGAACTCACCGTGGAGAAGGGGGCTTCCTGGAGCACTGGAGGGCCCACTAGGATTACCTGTAGCTGCTGCCCACCGTGTTCTGCTTCCAGCAGGTGCCCAAATCAAGAAGCTTCAAAAGGTCCAGATCCCCACTGTCAGGGACTCCAGGTCCCAGGGACAGTTCACAGGGTGGTCCAAGAGAAGGGAGATGGTGGGAGGAGGTGACTGAAGAGGAGAGGAGTAGGGGCAGGTCAGCCATCTGCCCAGGCTGCCTGAGGCCAGAGAAGGGCCAGAAGCCAGGCATGGGACAAAGGAAGAGTGAAGAGCAGAGAGGGAAGCCAGGCAGACAAGGTGGAGAGAAGGTGGGGAAAGGGGATTGGCAGGGCAGGGGGAACTGAGGACCCCAGGAGACCTATGGAGGCTGTAGTCTTTGGGGGCTTCCAAGTGAAGGGGGGGCCCACTGGTGAGAGATGGGAACTTGGCTTGGCAAGGTTGTGAGCAGGAGGAGGGCCAGGCGAAGGGCCCAGAATGGGGGCCTGCCAAAGGCTATGGGCGAAACCAGGTGAGAAGGAGGAGGCAGGGGAAGTGGGAGGGGAGAGGGGAGACTGGGGGCAGTAGGAAAACAGGACTTTTTCCTCATCGCTGCCAATGCACAGAGTGAGAGCTGGATCTAGCTTTGGGGTTGTGATACTGCCTCTGTCCTTGTGACCTCATAAGCAGAGAATTCTAGACAGAGACCTGGAAGCCCCACCTAAAGCACAGTGTGTACACTGTAGGAATGAGCAAACTAAGGTCTTTCTTTTTCAAGACAGTTTACATTCAATAGTATTTTGTGTTAGTTTCAGGTGTACAGCACAGTGGTTAGACAATCATATATACACTTTACAAAGTGTTCCCTGGATATTTCCAGTACACACTTAGCTACACACATAGATATTACAATATTATTGACTATTCCCTATGCTGTATTTTACATCCCTGTGACTATTTTGTAACTACCAGTATGTAATTCTGAATCCCTTCACTTTTATACCCAGTGCCCCTAACCCTCCCCTCTCTGTCAACCATCAGCCTCTTCTCAGTATCTATGAGTCCGATTCTGTTTTGTTTGTTTATATTGTTCTTAGATTCCACATGTAAGTGGAATCATATGGTATTTGTCTCTCTCTGTCTGACTTATTTCACTATGCATGGAAATGTTATTTACCGTTGTGACAGATTGGATGGACACTTACCATTTCTGTGATATTTACCCTCATGGTAACATATATTGGTTTGCATTAGTGTTTCTAGTTTCTTCAGATATATATCACAAGTGGAATCACTGAGTCATAAGGCAATTCCATTTTTATTTTTTGAGAACTTTTTGTGGTGTTCTCCACAGTGGCTGCACCAATCTACATTCCCACCAACAGTGCACAAAGGTTCCCTTTTCTCCACATTTTCTTACGCTTGTTTTCTATTGTTTTATTAATGATGGCCATCCTGAAGTTGAGGTGATATCTCATTGTGGTTTTAATTTGCATTTTTCTGATGATTAGTGACATTGAGCATCTTTCAAATGTCTGTTGGACACCTGTATGTCCTCTTTGGAGAAGTTTCTATTCAAGTCCTCTGCCCATTTTTAAATAGGATTGTTCTTTACACATTTTAGATATTACTTCCTTATCAAAAGTATCATTGGCAAATATTTCCTCCAATTAAGTAGGTTGTTTTTTCATTGTTGATGATTTTCTTTGTTGTCCAAAAACTTTTTAGTTTGCCGTAGTCCCATTTGTTAATTTTTTTCTCTTGCTTCCTTTGCCTGAGGAGATCAGAAAAAAATATTACTAAAGGAAATGTTCAAGGTTTTATTGCTTATGTTTTCTTCTAGGAGTGTTAAGGTTTCAAGTCTTACATTTAAAAACTTTAATCCATTTTGAATTTTTTATTGTATATGTTGTGACAAAGTAGTGAAGTTTTATTTTTTTGAATGTACCTGTCCTATTTTTTCCAAACCATTTACTGAAAATACCATGTTTACCCCATTGTATTTTCTTGCCTCCTTTTTCAAATATTAGTTGACAAAAAAGGCATGGGTTTTTTGGGGGGGCTTCCTATTCTGTTTCATTGTTCTGTTTCTATTTCTAGGCTGATACCATTCTGTTTGGATTATTACAGTCTAGTAGCATAGTTTGTTATCAGGTAGTGTGATATCTCCAACTTTGTTCTTTTTTTCCTTCATCTGTTACCATTTACCCCTCCCACACCCATTTCCACTTCCACCCACCCCATTTCCCCCTGCAATCACTGCACTGTTGTCCATGTCCATGAGTTCTTTCTCCCCCTTTTCTCTTTTTTTGCTCAGTCCCTCCACTGACCATACTCCTCACCCCTACAGCTTCAGCCTGCTCTCTATATATGAGTCTGTCTCTATTTTGCTTGTTAGTTCAGTTTGTTCATTAGATTCCACAATTGAGTGAAATCATTTGGTACTTGTCTTTCTCTGACTGGTTTATTTCACTTAGAATAATGCTCACAGTCTATCCAAACTGTTACAATGGGTAAAATTTTCTTCTTTTTTCACAGTGAGTAGTATTTCATTGTGTAAATGTACCATAACTGTCATGGTACATCTGCTGAGGAGCACTTGGGCTGCTTCCAAAACTTAGCTATTGTATTGTAAATTACATTGCTGTGAACATAAGGGTGTGTATATTCTTTTGAATTAGTGTTTTGGGTTTCTTTGGCTAAATTTTCAAAAGTGGAATTGCTGGATCATAAAGGCAGTTCCATTTTTAATTTTTTTGGCATAGCTCCACAGTGGCTCCACCAATCTGCATTCCCACGAAGAGTGAGCAAGAGTTCCCTCTTCTCCACAACCTCACCAATACTTGTTGTTTTTGATGTATTGATGATGGCCATTCTGAGGTTGAGGTGATATCTCATTGTGGTTTTAATTTTCATTTCTCTGTTGATTAGTGCTGTTGAGCATCTTTTCATATGTCTATTGGCCATTTCATGTCCTCTTTGGAGAAGTGTTTATTCAGGTCCTTTGCCCATTTTTTAATTGGATTCTCTTTTTTTTGGTGTTGAGTTTTATAAGTTTTTTATAAATTTTAAATATTAACCCCTTATCAGATGCATTGGTGAGTATGTTCTCCCATTCAGTGAGTTGTCTTTTCATTTTGTTGATGGTTTCCTTTGCTATGAAAAAAGTTCTTAGTTTGCTATACTCCCATTTGTTTATTTTTTTCTTTTGTTTCTGTTTCCTGGGGATATATATCAGAAAAAAAATTGTTACAAGAAATGTCTGGGATTTTACTGCCTATGTTTTCTTCTAGGATTTTTATGGTTCGAGTCTAACATTTAAGTGTTTAATCCATTTTGAGTTTATTCCTGTGTATGGCATAAGAAGGTGGTCTAGTTTTATTTCTTTTGCACGTATCAGTCCAATTTTCCCAACACCATTTATTGAATAGATTGTCTTTACTCCATTGTATTTTCTTGCCTTCTTTGTCAAATATTAATTGATCCTATACATGAGGGTTTATTTCTGGTTTCTCTATTTTGTTCCATTGATCTATGGTTCTGTTTCTATCCCAGTACCATACTTTTTTTATTACTATGGTCTTGTAGTATAATTTGATATTAGGTAGCTTGATTCCTCCAACTTTGTTCTTTCTCAAGATCACTGTTGCTATTTGGGATCTTTTGTAGTCCATATACATTTTTGGAATATTTGTTCTAGTTCTGTGAAATATACCGTTGGTGTCTTGATAGAAGTTGCATTGAATCTGCAGATTGCTTTGGGTAGTATGGGCATTTTAAAGATGTTAATTTTTCCTATCCATGAACGTGGTATGCTTCCACTTATTTGTATGTTTTTCAATTTTTTCTTTAGTGTCTTATTATTTTCTGAGTGCCTGTCTTCTACAACCTTGGTTAAATTTATTTCTAAGTACAGGTATTTTATTCTTTATGAAGCAGTTGTAAGTGGTATTGTTTTCTTAGTTTCCCTTTCTGGTAGTTCATTATAGGTGTATAAAAAGGCAACTGATTCTGGATATTAATTTTGTATCCTGCTACTTTGCTAAATTCATTTATCAGTTCTAGTAGTTTTTTGGTGGAACCTTTAGTGTTCTCTATACACAGCATTATGTCATCTGCAAATAATGACAGTTTTACTTCTTCCTTTCCAATTTGAATGCTTTTTATTTCTTCCTCTTGTCTGATTGCTGTGGCTAGAACTTCCAGTACTATGTTAAATAAGAGTGGAGAAAGTGGACATTCATGTCTTTTTCTGGATCTTAGGGGAACTTCTGCAGTTTTTACCTATTGAGTATGATTTTGATTGTGGGTTTGTCATCTATGACTTTTATTATATTAAGGTATGTTCCCTCTATTCCCATTTGGCTGAGAGTTTTTATCATAAATGGTCGCTGGATTTTATCATCTGCTTTTTCTGTGTCTATTGATATGATCATGTGTTTTTTACCCTTTATTTTGTTTACATGATGTGTCACATTTATTGATTTGCAGATATCATACCAAACTTGCATCCCTGGGATAAATCTCACTTGATTATGATGTATGATCTTTTTCACATATTGCTGGGTCCACTTTGCTAATATTTTGTTGAGTATTTTAACATCTATGTTTATCAGGGATATTGAACTACATTTTCTTCCTGTTTGGTGTCTTTATCTGGTTTAGGAATTAAGATAATGCTGACCTTATACAATTAGCTTGAGAGTTTTCCCTCCTCTTGAATTTTTTGAAGAGTTTGAGAGGGAGAGGTGTTAATTCTTTTATGAATGTTTGGTAAAATTCACTTGTGAAGCCATCTGGTCCAGGGCTTTTGTTTTTTGGGATTTTTTTAATTACTGCTTCATTTTCACTAGTTGGAATCTGTCTATTCAGATTCTCTGATTGTTACGGGGCATGGGGAGTGTGGGGCTCCTGGATCTGAGGGTCACTGTCCGGAGACAGCTGAGGTGGGAGTGGGGCTCTGAATCCAACAAAGCCCAGCCCAGGGTTGTCATGAATGGGGGGAATAAACATGAGTCATCGCAAATATTTCTCTGTCTGCCAGGAGAGGGGAATGAGTACTTCCCTCTAGTGGAGAAACCTTCCCCCCACCAGCTCTTTTGTCCAAAAGCTTTTATTGAAAGGGTTATCAGTGGAGCTAGGTAATAGGAATGTGCAGGTGATGTCATTACATCAGTATGTTAATGTTTACAAAGAATAGATGATGTTTTGAAGAAAACAAATGGCAGGAACACACTGATTTACATGGGTCCGAGAGGAGACTAGTAAACATGAGAACACTAAAGGGTTTAGGGTTAGGGTCTGTGAATAATGTAAATTTCTTTCCCAACATGAGCTGGCTATCATAGCTTTTGAGGAAGAAACAAAGCATGCTTTAAATAATTTACTTCTAGGCCTGATTTCCCCTGGGAACTGCCAGATCCAGTTTAGGACTGTCTCCAGTATTGTTTTGAGCCTGAGCCAGGAATGGGGAGGGAGCCGCCAAGAGACAAGGAGACTTCTTTGAGACAGGTTGAGGACCCTGGCCATATCCAAGCCAAGCCCAGGGGTGCAGGCCATTTTGCCCTTTCTCCATGTCCCCCAAGTTTTTGTCCTGCTGCCCATTTCAGCTGTGTCTGGCTTAGGTTGTCCCTTCCATCGTGGGATCTTACCCGTCATTCACTATCAGCCATCACAGGCCCAAGCAAGGTGATGTGAGGGAGGCAGGGGCTGCACTCTGGTCAGGGGGACAAGTTTTGTCTCCTCAGTGGCCTGTTTTCCCAAGGCTCCTTGATTATTTACAGCTTTGGGGCCTTCTCACCTGTCGGTGGGACTACAGTTCCTGAAATCAGACAAGGCATTTCCCAACATCTGATTCTTTTTTTATTTAGTTTTGGAAGATTGAATGTTTCTAGGAATTGATCCATTTATCTAAGTTGTCCAATTTGTTGGCATATAGATATTTGTAATATTTTTCTACAATCCTTTCTATTTCTTTGGTGTCAGTTATTACTTCTCTTTCATTTCTAATTTTATTTATTTGGATCTTCCCTCTTTTTTTCTTCATGAGTCTGGTTAAAAGTTTGTCAATCTTGTTTATCTTTTCAAGAACTAGCTCTTGAATTTATTGACCTTTTGTATTGTTTTTTAAAGATTGTTTCTTTTGTTTCTGCTCTGACCTTTGTTATTTCCTTCCTTTCACTTGTGCTGGGCTTTTTTGATTGCTCCTTTCTGAGTTCTTTCAAGTGTAAAGTTAGGTTGTGTATTAGACATTTTTATTCTTTCTTGATAGTCTTGTAAGGCTATCAATTTACCTCTTAGGATTGCTTTCCCAGTGTCCTACAGATTTTGGGTTGTTTTATTTTCATTTTCACTTGTTGTAAGGTCCCTTTTGTTTTCTTCCTTGACCTCATTGTTAATACACTCACTGTTTAGTAACATGTTATTTAGCTTCCATGTCTTTGTGCGTGTTTTTGGTTTTCTTCCTATGAATGATTTCTCATTTCATAGCATTATGGTCAGAGAAGATGCTTGATATGATTTCAAGCTTCTTAAATTTATTGAGACTTGTTTCATGTCCTAACATGTGGTCTAGCCTAGAAAGGGTTCCATGAGGACTTGAAAGGAATGTATATTCTGCTGCTTTAAGACTAATGCTCTGAAGATTGCAATTAAATTTATCTGATGTAGTGTGTCATATAAGACTGACATCTCCTTGTTGATTTTCTGTCTGGATAATCTATCCATTGATGTCAATGGGGTGTTAAAGTCCCCTACTTTGACTGTGTTCTGTCATTCTCTCCCTTTATGTCCATCAAGATTTGCTTTACATATTTAGGTGCTCCTATGTAGGGTGCATAAATATTTACTAGGGTTATAGTCTCTTGTTGGATTGTCATCTTTTTCATTATATAGTTTCCCTTTTTGTCTCTTACATAGCCTTGGTTATAAAGTCTATTTTGTCAGATATAAGTATTGCAGTCCCGGGTTGTTGTTTTTTTCTTTCCATTTGCATGAAATATCTTTTTCCATCCCTTTACTTTTAGTTTGTGGGTATCTTTCATTCTATGGTGTGTCTCTTGAAGAGAACAAATATAGGTCTTTTTGTTTTTAATCCCTTCAGCTACTCTATGTCTTTTAATTGGAGCACTTAAGACATTTATATTTAAAGTGATTATTGATAGTGACACGTTTATTGACATTTTATTTTTTAACTATGTTCCTGTTTTTCTCTTCCTCCTTCACCCCTCCTTCTCTTCGTCTTCTCCTTCTCCTCCCCACTCTTGCTCCCCCCCTCCAAGCAAACCCTTTTCCTTTTGTTTTAATACTGGTTTAGTGGTAACAAACTCGTTTAGTTTCTTCTTGTCTTGGAAGCTCTTTATTTCTCCTTCAATTTCAAATGATAGTTGTGCAGGGTCAAGTAGCCCAGGTTGTAGGTCCTTGCTTTTCATCACTTTAAATATTTCATGCCAATCCCTTGTGGCCTGAAATGTTTTTGTTGCGAAATCAGATGACAGTGTTATGGAAGCTCCCTTGTAGATACCTAGGTGCATTTCTCTTATGGCTTTTAAGGTCTCTCTTTGTCTTTAAACTTTGCCATTTTAATTATGATGTATCCTATGTGGGCCTTTGTGGGTCCATCTTGTTTGGGACTTTCTGCACTTCCTGGATTTGTGTGTCTTTTTTTCCCTCACCAGGTTAGGGAAGTGTTTTTGGTTATTATTTCTTCAAACACATTCTCAATTCTTTGCTGTATCTCTTTTCCTTCTAGTACCCCTATGGTGTGGATGTTGTTACACTTCATGTTATCCCTAAGGTCCCTTCAAATATACTTGTTTTTTAACATTCTTTTTTCTTTTTGCTGCTCTGGTTGGGTGTTTTTTCTACTTTGTTCCAAATTGCTTATTTGATCCTCTGCTTCATCTAACCTATTCTTTATTCCTTCCAATGTATTCTTTATTTCATATATTGCCTTTTTCAATTCTGACTGGTCTTTTTTATGGTTTCTATCTCATTTTTCATGCTGTTGGGCATCCTTAGAATCATTACTTTGACCTCTATATCTGATAAATTGCTTGCCTTCATTTCATTTAGCTTTTTTTTCTGGAGAAAATTCTCGTGTTCTTTCATTTGAGGCCTAATTCTTTGTCTCCCAATTTGGCTGACTCTTTGTATTTGTTTCTAAGTATTAGGTATATTTTCTATGACTCCTGGACTTGGTAGGGTGGTCTTATTTGATAGGTGTCCTGTGGAACCAGTGGCAGTCTCCCTGTTCACCTGAGCTGGTTGCTCTAGGTGAACCTTATACATATCATACATATCATGTGAGACCTCCTATTTTAATTGAGTTTTATTGCTATTGGCCCATTTGTGCATGGGATTGACCCTCAGGTTGGCTGACTGTGAGGCTCAAGCCCCAACACAGTACGTGAGCTGCTATGCAGGTGCTGATCACACAAAGTAGCATTTGCCACAGCAGTGTTTGGTGTCTGCCAAGATCTCCTGGTAGTTATGCTCCTTATAGAGCTTATTGGTTCTTGCTCTGTTGTCTGAAGCTGGCCACTGGGTGTGTTGGTTCTGGGACACTTAAGAAAGACTCTGGTTCAGACTTATACCAGACGCTGCCTATGAATGGCCCTAGGCAACCTGTTTGAAGCTATCAGTGATCCACAGCTTGTGGCTCTGTCTGCTGGGCCTGGTTGCATGTAGAAAGGACCAAGCCATGCACCAAGGCCAGCTTTTACCTGCACCAGGCCTAGGGGTGTGTCAGCAAAAGTCTCAAAGTACCCAGTAATCCATCTCTGCCTGTAGGCTGTCTGTTTTGCTTCGTCACTGAGAGTGCCTACTGTACTCCTCAGTAGGGCTTAAGCATCACAGAGTGGAGTGAGAGGGATTTCTGTGGGTGGGGTAATTGCTTCTCCCCAGGCTAATGCTGCATTGAGCGGGGTACTCTGTCTGAGAATGACGGCTTCTGCAGTATGGGGTATGACTCAGCACAGGAATCCTGGAGGACTTTCTCTCTCTCCCCAGACTCTCTTCTTAAATCTGTAGTCTGCTCTGCCTTCTCTCTGCTGGAGCCCAGGGTGAGTGACTATGAAAGAAATTTTGTGTGTTGATCCTTTTAAAAGGTGGCTGCACTGCTATCTGTCTCTCCCTTGTGGACAGAAATATCACTGTTTTTCACAGACAGATGTGATGTGGATGTCCTTTGTGGTTCTGATTCTCTAGGCTAGGGAGTTTTGTTTGGGGTTTAGACCCCACACTTCTCAAGGGGAACCTTACCCCTGCAGCTGAGATATCTCTCCAGAACTTTAGCTGTCACCAGTAGGAGCCCAGCCAGCCCTCTAGCACCTCCACACTGCCTACCAGTCTTGATGTGGCTTCTTCTGTAAGTCCTTGGTTATAAGGCTTCTCTCCAGCTAGCCTTCAGTTGGTTATTTAACATGATTTTTCTTTGATTTACTTATAATTCCCATTTGGTCCATGGAAGAGGTTACTATAGTTTCCACCTAATCCACTGCCATCTTGAATCTCATCATAGTCTTGCTATAATAAGATTGATACTTCAACCAGTTGATAGAAGTCCACTCCAGATTTTCATTCCAAGTTTCATGCAGAATTGCTTACCTACATTTGAAAGTAAATAGTGTATTTCAATATTAAAACAAATCCCAGTGTCACACCATGTTTGTAATTCTGATGTTGGTAAATGATTAGGTATGATGGTAACCTATGTAACCACAGATCACACAATTTCAGGGATACCACAACTGTTATTGAAACAGGCTTCCAAAGCTGATGACCAGTTTCAGCCAAACAAAAAGGCCAATGCTGTGCTCTGGTGTGATTATGCTCCCAAAGAGGTCTTAGAAGATTAAATGAGGTGATATATGTAGACAAGCTATAGCACATGGTAGGTCTTCAATAACTGACAGATAATATTTTTCACTATTTTTGCTTTTAGTCAAAATCTGTTATATTATTGCATTGTATTTTGACTCCTAGTGAAACTTATCTGCAAAGTTTTTGAGTCAAAACAAACCCAAAGTCAAGAATGAGCGAGGAGGAAAAGATGGTGGAGGAGTGAATGGGAGTCACACTGACCTCCTCCCCCCAAGATCAAACTGGAATTGCGACTAAATAGTGGAGTAATCACCTGGAAAACAATGGAACGATAGTGGGAGAGGAGCCTTGGAGCGCGGACAGACAGTGGATTCGACTCCCACACATCCCAACAGGTGAGAAGTGCGGCGGAGGCTCGAGAGGGTGGGCTGGGTGCCCACGGGCACTAGCACCAAAGGGACATGGAAACAGCCAGTTAGCTCCCCCTGAGAAGAACGGGGTCTGAATCATAAACAGGGACCTCTAAACTACAGCAGCTAAAACCAAGAAAATACAGACAAAATGCAACCCAGAAATGCTTAGGGGCGCTCTCTGCCAGAGACAGGTGGCTGCGGATGCAAAGAGACATTTAAAGGGCCAACGCAAAAATTGCAGTGGCAGCCACCCTCCTTGATCTCTGGGTAGAGGCGGCAGCAGGGCGGGCTGGTGCCTGGGAAAAGACTGGTGAGGAAAACTTTGTGAAGAGAATTGAGACGGCGGCCGGTGGAGCCCCGGTGATAACGCACTTCCTACTCTGCAGCTACCATCTCGCTCAGGCATAAGGGAATCAATTAACCTGCCTTTTGTGTGCTCCGCACACAGCTTGTGCGCATGTGAGCTGGGGGGCTGAGTGCAGACTGGCTGGGAGAGCCTTGTGGAGAGACTGGAGACGGAGGCATTGGGGAAAGAACAGAAGGAGGAACTGAGGAGTCCCGACTCCCTCCCCATTCTGTAGTCTCCATTGTGGGCTGGAAAGGTATGCCCCCAAAAAGGCAGAAGCGGGGCGCTCATGAACCAGACCGCCTGTGATTGAAACGCAGTCCACACAGGGGGTGGATCCTTGGCCGAAGGGGTCACAGAACTGCCCAGAGACCCCTGAGGAAAGACTGGAAATGGAGGCATTGCGGAAAGAACTGGTGGAGGAACCAAGGAGTCCCGACTCCTTCTCCTTTCCATAGTCTCCATTGTGCGGGAAGAGACCATACCCCCAAAGAGCCAAAAGCTGAAAAGCACACAACAGACACCCAAAAACCACCCAGTGCAGGTGCGCACACTTGTGCCAAGTGGTCAGCGAGGGTTGGCGAGCATGTGTGTGGACCCACACGGGCTGGCGAGGGCTCGGAGGGGCTGGCAAGGCCTCCCACAGGTTGGCATGGATAGGACCTGAGAGGAAGTGCGCAGAGCAGCGGGGGCAGGCGTAAATTGACCCTCGCGGCCCGCGATTGTGGAGCGGCTCACAGAATTAGTAGATCCCGGGCCGAAGGGGTCATAGAGCTGCCTAGAGTCCCTGGAGGAGAGACCGAAGACAGGATTAATTGGAGAGTTCTGGAGCTGACTTCCTACCATTTCCGTAGTCTCCATTTGGCGAGGGCAAGCAACGCACCCAAAGAGCCAAAAGCGGGGAAAGCACACAATAGAAGACCCTAAACTGACCACTGCCGGGGTGCTGGCCAGCCAGGGGGGCCAGAGGAGTATGTGAGGAATAAGCCCCCTGGGCTGGGGCAAGCATGCACGAGCCCAGGTGGGCGGGAGATCCTGCCCAGCCGGGAGCGCACTCAAGGAGCCGGCATGAGAGTGCAGAATGATCCACAGAAGTAGTCCATCCCTGGCCGAAGGGGTCACAGAGATGCCCAAAGCAGGAGTCAGACACAGACAGTAGACTCCTGGAAGGCTCAAACAACCCAAGGTCATATAGGGTCAACAACTGACATCATCAGAGGCAGGCCCAGAAAGAAAAGTAAAGGGAAAAAAGAAACAAATAAATAAATAAATAAAAAGACCCACCTACTACCACAGAAGTTTAATCCACAAAATCAGGAAATCTAGACGGCACAACTGAAGCAGAAGCAAAAGTAAATAAAAAAATAAGTAAATTACTTAACAGACTCTCACAACAATGGGAAGAAAAAGAAGTTCCCCCAAATGAGTGGAAAAGGGGACTCCCCACAGAGAGAGCTAAATGAAATAGAGGCAAGGGAACTATCAGATATTGAATTCAAAACAATGGTTCTAAGAAAGCTCAATGAGCTCAGCCAGCTCAAAGAGAACTATGAGAAACTGCAGAGAAACTATCAGGATCTTACAGCAAACTCTATCAGCCTGGAAAAGGACATAGAAACTATCAAGAAGACACAAGAGGATATGAAGAATACCATTTCTGAATTGAAGAACACAGTAGAAGGAATCCAAAGCAGGCTGGATGAAGTGTAGAATCGAATCAGTGAGATGGAGGATAAGGTAGAAAGAAGCTCCCAGAAAGAAAAAGAAATGCAAAAAAGACTCAGAATGAAGAGGCATTTAGGGAAATGCAGGACAACCTGAAACGCAATAATATCCGTATAATAGGGACACCAGAAGGAGAAGAAGAGGAGCAAGGGATAGAGAACCTCCTCGAAAAAGTAATGATGGAAAATTTCCCTAATTTGAGGAGAGAAAGGCTCTCATGGATCCAGGAGACACAGAGGACCCCACTCAAGAGGGACTCAAGGAGGTCCACTCCAAGACACATCATCATTAAAATGGAAACTATCAAAGACAAAAGGAGAGTCCTCAAGGCAGCAAGGGAGAAACAGGGAGTAACATACAAAGGAGCCCCAATAGCCAAGGAGCTGACTTCTCAACAGAAACACTACAAGCCAGAAAGGAATGGCAACAAATATTCCAAGTCATGAAAAGCAAGGGCCTACAGCCAAGGCTGCTCTACCCAGCAAGGCTCTCAATTAACATAGAAGGGGAAATAAGGAGTTTTCCACACAAGAGAAGGCTGAAAGAATACATCTCTACCAAACCAGCACTCCAAGATATGCTAAGGGGACTGGTTTAAGAAGATGAAGGAAAAGAATGAGAGAGAGAGGAACACAGGTACAAAGAGAAAAGATGAGTAAGTTTCTATCAGTATTATCTCTCAGTGTGAATGGACTAAAAGCCCCAATCAAAAGACACAGGGTAGCTGAATGGATAAGAAAACATGACCCACACATATGCTGCCTACAAGAGACCCACCTCAGAGCAAGAGACCTACACAGATTGAAAGTAAAAGGATGGAAAAAAATATTCCAAGAAAATGGGCAAGAGAAAAAGGCTGGGGTTGCCATATTTGTATCAGACAAAGTAGATTTCAAAACAAAGGCCATAAAGAGAGACCCAGAGGGGCACTTTATAATACTTAAAGGAAGAATCTATCAAGAAGACATAAACATTGTAAACTTATATGCTCCCAATATAGGAGCCCACAAGTTTATAAGGAAATTGTTGGATGACTTCAAAAGAGATACAGACAGCAACACACTGATAGTAGAGGATTTCAACACCCCACTGTCAAAAATGGACAGATTTTCCAAACAAAACATTAATAAAGATATTGTGGTGCTGAATGACACACTGATTCAAAGAGACTTACCTGACATATATAGAACCTTATATTCCAAAGAAGAAAAATACACATTCTTTTCAAATGCTCATGGCAGTTTTTCAAAGATAGACCACATGATAGAACACAAAGCAAACCTCAGCAAATTCAGGAAAATTGAAATAATACCAAACTTTTTCTCGGACCACAAGGGCTTGAAACTGGAAATCAACCTCAAAGAGAAACTTCAAAATCTTGCAAATTCATGGAAACGGAACAGTAGACTATTAAACAATGAATGGGTCAATAATGAGATAAAAGAAGAAATCAAAAAATTTCTGAAAACAAATGAAAATGAACAGACAACAGTCCAAAACCTATGGGACACAGCAAAGGCGGTCCTGAAAGGGAAGTTCATAGCAATACAGGCTTACCTAAAAAAATAGAAACATTTCAAATTAAAGACCTAACACTACAACTTCAAGAACTGGAGAAACAACAACAAATAAATCCCAGAGCAAGGAGAAGGAAGGAAATAGCCAAGATAAGAGCAGAACTGAATGACATAGAGACTAAAAGAACAATTCAAAGGATCAACCAATCCAGAAGCTGGTTCTTTGAAAAGATAAATAAAATTGACAAGCCTTTAAGCAGACTCATCAAGAAAAAAAGGGAGAGGACCCAAATTCATAATATCAGAAATGAAAGGGGAGAAATAACAACTGATACCACAGAAATACAAAGTATTGTCAGAAACTGCTATGAACAATTATATGCCAAGAAATTTGAAAATCTTGATGAAGTGGACAAATTTTTAGAAAAGTATAATCTTCCCACACTGAAGGAGGATGAAACAGAAAGCTTGAACAGACTGATAACAGCTGGGGAAATGGAAGCAGTCATCAAGAAACTCCTGGCACACAAAAGCCCAGGGCCGGAAGGTTTCACAGGAGAATTTTACAAAACATTTAATGAGGAGCTAACCCCTGTCCTTCTCAGACTATTCCAAAAAATCCAAGAGGAGGGAAGACTCCCAGACTCCTTCTATGAGGCCAGCATCACCCTGATCCCAAAACCAGATAAAGACCCTACAAAGAAAGAAAACTACAGGCCAATTTCGCTGATGAACATAGATACTAAAATCCTCAACCAAATATTGGCAAACTGCATCCAGCAATACATTCAAAAGATTATCCACCACGATCAAGAGGGATTCATCTCAGGCATGCAGGGATGGTTCAATATACGCAAATCAGTAAACGTGATACGTCACAGAAATAAAAGAAAAGACAAAAACCACATGATCATCTCGAT
The DNA here is from genome assembly GCF_021234165.1 of Pteronotus mesoamericanus. Classification (NCBI taxonomy): domain Eukaryota; kingdom Metazoa; phylum Chordata; class Mammalia; order Chiroptera; family Mormoopidae; genus Pteronotus; species Pteronotus mesoamericanus. The sequence continues at coordinate 5,732,404 of NW_026555152.1, forward strand.
AGATGCAGAAAAAAGCATTCGATAAGGCACAGCACCCATTTATGATCAAAACACTCAGCAAAATGGGAATAAATGGGGCATTCCTCAACATAATAAAGGCCATATATGAAAAACCTACAGCCAACATCATACTCAATGGGCAAAAACTAAAAGCTTTCCCACTAAGATCGGGAACACGATAAGGATGTCTGCTTTCACCACTTCTTTTCAACATCGTATTGGAAGTCCTAGCCACAGCGGTCAGACAAGAAAAAAAAATAAAAGGCATCCAACTAGGAAAGGAGGAAGTAAAGCTATCATTGTTTGCAAGATGACCTGATAGTGTACATAGAGAACCCTGTAGACTCTACCAAAAAACTCCTCAACCTAATAAGTGAATTTGTCAAAACAGCAGGATACAAAGTCAACATTGAGAAATCAAAGGCATTTTTGTATCCCAGCAATGAAAGAGAAGAAGAAATCAGAAAAAAAAATACCATTCGATATAGCAAGAAGAAAAATAAAGTACCTAGGAATAAATTTAACCAAAGACGTAAAAGACCTGTACACAGAAAACTATACAACATTGAAAAAAGAAATTAAGGAAGACACAAATAAATGGAAGCATATACCGTGCTCATGGATTGGAACAATTAATATCATCAAAATGTCCATACTACCGAAAGCAATTTATAGATTCAATGCAATCCCTATTAAGATACCAATGACGTATTTCACAGAAATAGAACAGACATTTCAAAAATTTAGATGGAACCATAAATGACCCCGAATAGCCTCAGCAATTCTGAGAAAGAAACACAAAGTAGGAGGGATCACAATACCGGACATCAAACTCTACTACAAAGCCACTATACTCAAAACAATCTGGTACTGGCACAGAAACAGATCTATAGACCAGTGGAACAGAATAGAAAGCCCAGAAATAAGACCAGGTCTATATGGGCATCTAATATTTGACAAAGGGGGCAGAAGCATAAAATGGAGCAATAATAGCCTCTTCAACAAATGGTGTTGGGAGAGGTGGACAGCTACATGCAAAAAATTGAAATTGGATCATCAGCTGACACCATACACAAAAATAAACTCAAGATGGATAAAAGACTTAAATATAAGTCGCAACACCATAAAAGTCCTAGAGGAGAACATTGGTAGGAAACTCTCAGATATCCCACGCAGCAATTTTTTCACTGATATGTCTCCTAAAGCAAGGGACATAAAGGAAAGAATAAACAAGTGGGACCTCATCAAAATAAGAAGCTTCTGCACGGCGAAAGAAAACATCAGCAAAATGAAAAGGGAGCCAATTGTATGGGAAAATATATTTGCTAATGATACATCAGATAGAGGTTTGATCTCCAAGATATATAAAGAACTCACTCGACTCCACTCCAAGAAGACAAACGATCCAATCAAAAAATGGGCAAAGGACCTGGGCAGATGCTTTTCCAAGGAGGAGATACAGAGGGCCCAGAGATATTTGAAAGGATGCTCAGCATCACTAGCCATCAGAGAAATGCAGATCAAAACCACCATGAGATACCACCTCACACTGGTCAGAATGGCCATCATAAACAGATCCACAAACAACAGGTGCTGGCGAGGCTGTGGAGAAAAGGGAACCCTAGTCCACTGTTGGTGGGAATGCAGACTGGTGCAGCCATTGTGGAAAGCAGTGTGGAATTTCCTCAAAAAGTTGAAAATGGAACTGCCTTTTGATCCAGGGATTCCCCTGCTGGGACCATACCCTAAGAATACCGAAACGCCAATACAAAAGAACCTATGCACCCCAATGTTCATTGCAGCACAATTGACAATAGCCAAGTGTTGGAAGCAACCGAAATGCCCATCAGTAGATGATTGGATCAAAAAGTGATGGTACATATACACAATGGAATACTACGCAGGAGAAAGCAAAAAAGAACTAGTAAACTTCGCGACAGTATGGATGGAACTGGAGAGCATAATGCTAAGCGAAATAAGCCAGGGAGAAAAAGACAAATACTATATGATCTCACCTATAAGTGGAACCTAACCAACAATGCAAAGATGCAAGGAAAATAAGACCAGCAACACTGAAAGGAAAAGAAACCAACAGAGACAAGAGGGAAGGAGGGGGTGGTGGGGGGAAGGAAGGGAAGGGGAAAGTCAAGGAACATATAGCAAGGACTCATGGACAAAACCAAAGGGGAAGAGCTGAGGGAGGGAGGGAGGGAGGGAGGGAGGGAGCAAGGGAAAGTGGTGGGGGGTAGGTAGAGACAAATGTATTTGAATAAATAAAGAAAGAAAGAAAGAAAAGAAAAAAAATAAAAGGTAGCACGAGGATGTGTGTGGTGATGGCACAGGACTGTATTTTAATTGCAGTGGCGTCGCGTGGATCTACACGGGTGATGAAATTGCAGAGGCACCGGCACACGCATGCACGCACAAATGCAACCCGGAGCCACTCCGGGATGACAGTGGTCTCATCTACTGGATATGCAAGACATTGGTGCTGAGGCGCTGGAGAGAGGGGCACCCACCTCCTGCATGTGTTTGCAACTTCCTATGACCCTAATTAAAAAGTTTCAAAATAAGAAATTCCAAAAACTACTCCAGGAAATAAAAGAAAGATATAAATGAAAAATGCAAGCAAACTGTTGATAATTGTTGACACTGGCTGATCGTTTCCGGGTCTTCATTAACAATTCTGTACCTTTGCTTTTGGTTGACATTTTCCATGATAAACAGTTTCCTTAAGAGGCACTGCTAAACCAATGTCTGTTGAATGAATAAATGAAGGATTAATGAATAAAAAAAAAAAGAATGAGCAATGTCTGTGTGAAAATAATCTGGTCCTTGGAGATTTAAACAGAATGTACAGAAGGCCTTCTCCACACCTTGTTATGTCAGTTAACCAAAATTTCCATGTTTCACTCTGTTGAGACTCTCAGTACCATTGCATCATGACAATTATTTCACCTGTTTTAAGGATATGTTGCAAATATGATTAAACCCAGAACAGGCTGCCAAAGTGTATGGAATTTATAGACAGAATCTGTTAGAATTATTTATGGTGATATTTCAAATCTGAACAGGTAACTATTGATTGTGGCCTATTGTGTAACTATTGAAAGTGTAATCTTATTGTAGCCAATTCTAAGTCTAGAGTCTTAGGATTCTAAGTTGATAATTTGTTTTCATAAATATGTTGGATTTCAGGACCAAATTGAAAGTGTGATTATATAGAGAGATGTGCACAATTCTTGCTGCTGAAAAGCTATTTAGTTCCTAGTTATGTTGCTATTGTATACTACAATAGTTTATTACTTTAATATTTGTATTTCAGATTAAATCTTTAACAGAATGTCTGCACATGTTAAAAAGATGTAAATAAATGAGTTTGTCGTTCTTCACTCATTCAACAGGAAACTCTACAGTTCGTAGATTTAGAATTGGTGACTTGGGGAAAGATTACTTACGATTTGAAATGAAATCACAGTGATCAGCTGATTGCTCCCATGCCTGGCCCCCTCAATCCTTATCCCCACCTCACTCTCCTCTGTTTTCATCACCCACCAGGCAATAAAACTTTTTGGAGTAGGCATCTCAGATTGACATTCCAGGTAAGCAGAGAGTGTCATTTCAGACTCGTAGTTATCTTCTTTCTGATCTTGTAGATTGCCGATTTCCTGTGAATGTAATCCATCTTCACTGGTATAATGTCAATGCCTCTCACCTTTAAATCTAGGGTCTGGAGACTCTGTTATATAATTGATTATAATAATGGCTGTGTTTTACTTAACCATCTCATGGACAACTTTTAGCCAGAAGATGGAGTGCAAGAGCCAAAGACAGGAAATCTTGAGCCGTTTATGGCTTTCCTATATTTTTCTTTGTATTGAAAAGCCTAGAATTATATCCTTAATTTAGTACTTACAGCCCGAAGTTTGGCATCATAATATGTGTGAAGTTAGGAGTGAGCTACTTAAGTAATATTTTTAACAAGCTTAAAACTTAGATTTAATAATTTGTTGATAACAGGTGAAAAGCATAAATCAATGATCAGCATAACAGAATAAGTTTTGGTCCTGTTCTAACAAACAGTGTACAATTAGTAATGTTGGTGCTTTTTTCTACATGTCCATATGATAGATAGTCCCAAATCAGAAGGAGCAGGGTTAATCCATTTTTATGAGTCATTGTTTGGACATAAAACAGATTGCCCAAATGTTAACAGTTAGTGATTATGGTGAAGGATATACAGGAGTTCTTTGTACTATTCTTACCCTTATTTCTCTCCAAGTTTGAAATTATTTGCAAGTAAAAAGTAAAAACAAACAGAAAACCCCCAGGTTTCCTAGTTTATTTAGTCAATCAGACATGGCATGTTTTTATCATCTGATTAAAAACAAGAACACTTATATTGTCCTTAACCTACTTCTTAAGGAAAAAATTAGTTGATTGCTATAGTTTGCTGAAATCTATAGTGGATTGTGAAATTAAACACAATGAATATCATTTAAGAGAGTTTAAAGATTTGATACATGCCAATTATCAGAATTCCAAGTTTTCATTAGCCTAAGAATCTTGGAATCTACAGTGAGTTAGAGACATAGCAAAGAGTGTCAACACATCTCCATAGAAAGGCAGTGTTCACTGTCTATAACATGTGGAAAGAGGAGACTATTCTTGGACTTTGCTGTTTGTCTTTTAGAAAGAACCTGGTTTAGTGAGCTTGCTGCCTGTATATGACTCAGCCGCTATAATGCCAGGCTCTATCAGAGCACTGTGCTCCTGGCACCAGAGCTCAACAAGTGGAGGACTGTGCTTCCTGTCTTTGGGAAGCTCAACCTATTCCAACCCTCAGGCTTTAGAGTAAACCAGCCCTGATCTTCTGCTTGCCCTCCAAGACTACCAAAACAGGACCTGCCATAATGAAGAAACAGCAATGAGTGCTGTGCCTTGCAATCAGTTATCCATTTTTTCTCCTTTGTTATTATTATAACTTGGAGTCTGGCTTAATCCTTTTCTTCCAATCAAGAAACACATGGATTATATTTTCTCAAAAATTAGGCTCTTTGGCATACAGATTCAAGAAATATATGAATGAGTTCAAATGAAAGTGAAGATTTTTGCTTGTTCGGTTGGTTGTGTTTTTGTTTTGTTTTTTGTCTTAGCGCCTATTAGTCATTCTCTACCAAGAAGGGATTAATTACTCCAGTGCATGTGAAATAGTACTATAGAAGTTGGAAGTTCAATGGAAAGAGCTGATTTGGCCTCTCCTACGGTTTTAGCACTCAGGAGCATGACCACTGCATTCAATACAGTTGGCAAGATTTCTTCAAGTGGAGTGAGAGATATGGGTTTTACCGCACTCTATAAATATGACCATTTATTGAGCCCAACATATTTATGTTCCCATTCATTCAGTGTTCACTTAAACTGTCCAATTTGCTTGACCCAGTCTATAAATGTAAATTGCCTACATCTGAAACTTACACTGCTGCCTTTTGAGTGAGCAGGACTGGGAACTGTATGACTTATACAGACTAAAACAGGTCTCGAGGCCACCTCCCAGCCACAAGTCACTCTCTCACTCTCCCTTTCCTCCCACTCTCAAAAGTAGTAAAATGCACATTATTCTAAAACTTTAATTAAAATATTGGAATGAGATAACAGGTACATAAATAGAAATAATTTCATCTTGTTTTAAAATAGTTTATTTGCTTGAGAAAGTCAGGAAATTTGATCAATGGCAAAAACCAAATATGAACTGAGTTTGCTGTGTTCTTCATTATAAGCCTAAAAATTTTACTTCGCAAAGTAAGAGTCAAGGAATACTAGTAAGGAATCTCAAGAATTTAACTAATCCTGGCCCTATTGGCACAATTATCCTAACATTCCCCTCCTTCAAAGGTTAGAGTTTATTTAACAAGTTCTTAAGGAGTATGGGGGTTGGGAGGTTTCCTTGCCTATTTAGTCAACTTTGGCATTACTGCTTCTTCGTCTACACTTGTTAGAGAGTGTTCTTTAAATACTACTTTCTGTAGTTAACTTCACCTCTGGTTGGTCTTGTCTGTGCTGATAGGAGCCCTCCTGAAATAATCCTTCACCTGGGTCAAGGTAGTTTTGCAACAACCACCTTCACCTCATTATCTTTAGGCATAATATCTCATCACCTTAAAGCTCTCTATTCTTTTCTGCTTTCCACTTTTCTAATATTTTCTTCTGGATCTCCTGTCTCCAAAGTAAATTTGACCCACTTTTAGAAATCAAAAAACTAAAAATATGTGCACCTTATAAAATGAAACCACTGGGCATCAAAAGGAAATTGCTAATAGACATTAAGAATGCCAGTGATTTGTGTATTTTCTCTAAGACATCTCATCTCATTTGTGTAACATTAGAAACCAGTTCAGTGAAAATAAGAGTTGAGAAAGGAATACCAACAGTACTTGTATTAAAATTAATTGGATGATATCCTGCATGGGCTAGAAATTTCTTTTTATCTTATTCTGAAATTTTAGAGAAGTGGATGAATTTAAATCATTTTTTAGCTTATTTAATAACATACTTATTACAAGCGACATTATGATATCAAAGAATTTAGTCCAATGCCTGGCACATACCAGGTGCTCAGTAAATAGTAATTAGCTGATTGAGCTTCAGTCATATAGCTATTCAAGTATATTTTCTAAGATAATTTTTTTAAAAACCTTTCATCTAATTAGGTAATGAAGGCAAGTAAGCTGGATACTCTCCAGATAACTGTTGAAGTGCCATGAAGGCTGTTACAGCTGGAGAATGATCTGAAATACTTAAGTCTAAGGTGTTATTGGGATGCTAACGTTTTTAGGATATGGGACTTCTTAAATCTTTTCCTGCTCAGTCGAGTAGTATACAATGCAGAACACTCTCCCTTTATTCTTGCAGTGGAGACATTTTGAGGAAATGCAGATGTGAGATACTATCCGAGGACTTTTAAACAAATATGAAATTTAATTTAATTGTTTCCTGGGAAATTGACTTCTTGCACAAGACAAAGAAAAATCTCTTACTAACCTAAAGGTACACCGCCCCCCTGCCCAAAGAAAATTTGAAACCATAAGATTGGGGAAGGCTTGGTTTAGGAAAGTTAAAGTATTTGGACAGGGATAATTACAAGAACTTGGGGCTGCACTGTGAATTCCATCATTCTGCTTCTGTTAAAATAAGCGGCACAATGGTTCTTTTATCTTTTTATGTTTTTACCAGGAGACTGGTGAGGCAGCTTTGATGAAGGAAATTCCTATTTATATCAAATCTAAACACTCAAGATAAATGGGATTTTTTTAATACGACCCGGGCATAGAAAAACAATGATCTTAATGAGACATCCCAAGGAACCAATGATCCAAAAGTGCCTTCTGAGTTATTTTAATAAAAAATATGAAATCATATTCAATAAACCTAGTTTCTTAGTCTGGATATAAAACAATGTAACTCCATGCTACATAATATTAGATATTTCTCCACCTTCTCTTGTTCTGTGGAGATTAGCCCATCCCACCAGGGAGTTCCTCTCAGTGGGGGGACTCCCCACAGAGTGTCTGTCTCATGTGCTTCCCAAGCTCATCCTCTGGTGACCGCAAGGCTGGCACAGTTTCCTTGTGCAGCTCTAGCTCTGAACAGTGCCACTTCATATGCTGGGGTCATGGCAGAAGTTACTGGTGATGGCTTTGCTTAACCAACACCACATTCTGAGGTAAAGTCAAGACCACTAGTGGAATTGTTAATGTTGATAGTTAGCTAGATATTAATAAAAAAGAAGGGTGCAAAACTGGCTAAGCTTAATTAGGTTGGACGCTACAGCTTCACATGGTACAGGGGATAACAGCATTGCCTCTCCCAGGGCATTAACACCCCTCCATTCTTCCCCTCCCTGCCGTGCCTTCCTCCCCCACCCCCTGCCCTGGGGAGGGAGGAAGGAACTCCACATGGAACACCCTGCCCTCTGTTAAGGGGGGCAATTCTTCTGCTGAGCACATGTGCAAAAGAAGTCAAGATGGCACAGGGGGCGCTTCTTCAACTTTGAGGTTTGCACCACAGGAGCTAAGGTGGCAACCATAAGGGAAAGTGTTTAGTCTTGGAAAAGGATTGAATTGAGTAAGGGACACAGATCCTGGAAGACTTAGAAAATGAATTGGTTAGAGGGAGGGCCCAGCACAAGCCTGCAAAGGATTAGGAAAGAGATTGGCCAATTTGAAAGCCTGAAGTGATATAATTAAAGCTTAACAAAGGTCTCTCTCTGGGTAAGATGCGTCCGTTCACCTGTTCTCTCTCGATAGCAGCCATGTTGGCCTGGCAGCCACCTGGACCCAAAGCATGGACTTCAGGCACGGGCCTGGGTACAACAACACAGTGCCAACTGAAGTGCAACCAGGAACAGAGACTAAGCTAGGCAGATGGGGACAGAGACTGAACTAGACTAAGCTTTGGCATGGACTGAACAGAGGGCACAGAATTTCTGGCCCCTGGCCCTTTTTCTGGGTTTGATGAAGGCAAGGCCAGATTTCCTTCACAGTGGGGCAGATGCAGATGAAACACTGGAAACCTGGGGGCTATCTTTTATTTCCACCCCAATAAACCTTACCACTATATCTCACCCTCCCATGAGTGGGTGCCCAGAAATGCTTTTCTTGCAGCTTCATGGAAGGATCCCATTTACACTGGCAACAGCATCACAAAAAGATTCTCCTGCCACAGTTAAAAGCTGGTGGCACCAATTCTGTGGATGGCTTACATTTCAATTTCACACAGTGACACCTAGGAAACAGCTTGTTCTTTTCTCACATTGCAAGCCCCTCTTAACTTAAGCCTCAAATATAGGTCTATGGGGGTAGAGCTGTGGGAGGCTCTGATTAAAAATTTCCTTCCCTCTGCACACCTCCAGTCAAAAGTTTTCTTTCTGGGTGCCAGGTGTGTGTGTGCGTGCTTTTTTCCCCTAGTCTTTACCAGATATTTTACCTCCAAGCTGCTATACTCAGAACAGCTTTGATGTTTAATCAAGTTTTATTGATTTCAAATTTTTTGAAATTAACACTTCAATTCAATATTGAGTTTTTGTGCCTGGCATATAGTACATGCTGCTCAGTAAATGTTTATTGACTGGATAAATTGAGCCTACTCCAACTTAGACTTTGAGTGGGGACTCTAAGGTAAGTAAGATTGGGTTTCTACCTTCAAGGAGTCATCCTCTAGAAAGGAAAACAAAAGGAATCATAATCCCAGTTCTATTAATAGAGACAGAAATAAATGTTCTGGGGGAAAATTGAACCTGGTTATGTGTCATATTCAATCTTAGCAGCTATACTCCCTCCTCTAACTTCTGAATCAGTGTATTTACTATATCTTATTGTAGATGAGTATCTAATTTTCTCAAACTGTTTTTAGCACATGCTTCTGTTACTTCAAGTCATCCTTCTATGGTCCATAGGTCCATAGAGCTATGACCCAAGTTGCCTCTTCTTTTAGGAAGACTTCACAGTTGCCTTACGTCATCTTCCCTGATGTTAGTGCGTGAGAGGGACTAGAGAGAGGGAGGGCAAGTTGCTTAACTCAGGCCATCATAACAAAATATCACAGACTCTGAGGCTTAAACAACAGATATTTATTTGTCACAGTTCTGGAGGCTAGAAGTTTCAGCTGAGGCGCTACTAGGTTGTGTTTCTCCTGAGACCTCGCTCCCTGGCTTGCAGAGGCCCATTTCTCATTGTGTCCTCACATGGACTTTTCTTTGTGCACACACCCGCTTCTCTCCCTTCCTCTTCTTATAAGGGCATCCTGCTGGCTTAGGGTCTCACCCTATGACCTCATTTAATCTTAATTATCTCCATTAAGGACTTACCTCCAAGTACAGTGACATTGGGCATTAAAGCTTCAACCTATGAATTTTGGGGGCACAATTAAGTACATTAACTGATTATCTGTCAGTAGTACCATTTATTGTTAAGAGAACAGAGCCTTGAAAGTGATGAATCTTCAGAACCTTCATGTGACATATGGGCAGATGACTAGTTTCACAGCTGCAGCCTTTTTGTTTTTGAATTTTTATTTTTTAGCTCTAGATTCTTTTTAATTGTGGTAGAATACACATAATGCAAAATTTACCATGTGACATTTACTGCATTCACAATGTTATCTAGTTCCAGAACATTTTTCTTTTCTTTTTTTTTTCCTCCTCTCCCCTCCCCTCCCCTCCGCTCCCCTCCCCTCCCCTTCCCTTCCTTTTCCTTTCCTTTCCAGAACATTTTCAACCCAAAAGAAAACCTGTACCCATTAAGCATTCACCTTCCCTTCTTTCCTTCCCCAGTCCTGGGCAATTTGCTAATCTACTTTCTGTCTCTATGGATTTGCCTATTCTGGGTAGTTCATACAAGTGGAATCATACAACGTGTGCTTTTTGTTTTGGGCATCTTTCACTTAGCACAGTGTTTTCAGGGTTCATCTATGTTGTGGTGTGTATCAGTATTTCATTCTTTTTTATGGTCAAGTAATATTCTATTGTATGAATAAACCAAATTTTGTTTATCTGTTCATCAGCTGATGGACACTGAGTTGTTTCTACTTTTTTGGCTTTTATGAATAGTGCTCCTGTGAACATCTGAGTACAAATCTTTGTATATACATATTTTCAACTCTTTTGGGTATATATACCAAGGAGTGGAATTGCAGGGTCATACAGTAATTCTGTGTCTAATTTTTAAAGGAACTGTCAAAATGTTTTGCACAGTGTTTGCATCATCTTATATTCCCACTAGCAATACGCAAGGGTTCCAGTTTCTCTACTTGTTCACCAGCACTTGCTAATTTCTTCTTCTTCTTCTTATAGCCATCCTACTAGGTATGAAGTGGTATCTCACTGTGATTTTGATTTGCATTTCCCTAATGACTAATGATGTTGAGTATCCTCTTATGTGCTTATTGGTTGTTGTATCTTTGTAGAAATGTCTATTCAAGTCTTTTGTCTGGTTTTCCAGTTGGGTGGTTTTTGTCTTTTTGTTGTAAAGTTGCATACATCCTCTCGATACAAGACTCATCAAATACACAATTCGTAAGTATTTGCTGTAGGCTCTTTGATGTCATATTGATTTTGTTTATGCCACTCTTTTAGATATTCTGGTATTATTGAAAGAAGTCCTGGATGGGTTTTAATCCCATTTCTCCAAAAAGAAAATATAACAATAGTAAACATCAAAGTCAACATAAAAATGGTTCTGTAGACTCCAGGGTTAGAAGTGAAGGAGGAGGGAGAGAAGTATGCCTAATGTTTACAGTTAATGGTAGATGAGAAGAAAGAATTTAAAATATGGAAATTACTTTTCTGAAAGTTGGTATATTAAACACAAAGAAAAATAGAAGGATGAAAGATGAAACATTTAAAAGCAACAAGGAAGAATTTTTTCCTTGTTAAAGACAAATTCTTGAACATTAATGTTAAATGTTCAAAATTTTATGACCCTTTTTATTTTCAGATGAGGTTAGGTAACCACAAGACAAAATGGAAAGAAATGTAAATTAACATATTTGTTGGCCTTGAGGTCTTATTTGTTAATACAAATACTTTAACTTAAAAGAACTTCTGGTAAACCAAATGTGAACTTTCAATACTACTCATATTTATAAAAGAGGAAGAAAAAACTGAATGAACCCAGTGAAAGCCATTCTCCCTAAACAGATTGCTGACTGGTGTACAGATGGTAAAAACCTTCTGTTCTTCCTAAAACTTGCAGAAAAACACTAGATCTCGCAGCTTTTACAACTGCCAGCAAAATGACATATGATTACCTCCATATGATTTGTATCAACTTCAGCTAGCAAAGTGATAAGTAATCATTTCTTTACTTATATGACTCTCTATTTGTACTATTGAAGACATGTCAGAAGTTTGTTTTTAAGTCAATTGTATTTTATTAATATATAGGCACAGACTGAAAGGTGAAATAACCTGAAAATATACTTCTGCATTTAATGTCCCTAGAATTCAACTTTTAAAATAGAATTTTTGAATAGAATTCTTTCATAGGTGTTTAGATATATTTTGGCAGATTGCCTGGCATTTAGTTTTGATTGTAATAAATTATTACTACTACCTATATGTTATGATTACTAGATACAGTTTCTCAGAAAAGACTAATAAAATAGTTTGTGCTGTCTGTTAAGGATAGTGAGGGGGTTTCTTTTTATTTCTTAATGAAGGAACAAGACTATCTTAACAACTACCCTTAGTACCTCCCACAGATAAGCTCAATAAGTATTCAACAATTATTTTATAAAAATTGTAGTACAACATACTAGATATACAAAGAAAAAGTAAAAACAGTCAGAAGGAAGGACAGAGGCATATGAAGGATCTCCAGTACTGAAGACCATCCCCCACCACTTAAGGTAACTATGAAACAGGCCTCTCCTTAACCTTTAAGGAATACAGGAACATAGCAATTAAAAAGAGGATGAATTTGCCCAAAGCTTTGTACTTCCAAATTTACCAGTTGTAGACTAAATCATGAACTATTTGGGAAGAACTCTTTGTGTATAAACTGTGGCACTACAAGGTCACTAAATCAACTTCAAAATGAAAACATTGAACATTCCTTTCTTCATAAATAAACTAACAAATTGTGGGTGTTTTGGAGAACACGGTAAATGAACGGTGGAAGGAAAGTATGGTATAGGTACTGCCTGAAGAAGTGCACAATTCTCTTGCATTAATCTTTTTCCAAAAGAAAAAAAAAGTAAAGTATTAACCCTCCGAATATCATCCAAATCAATTTATGGTGCCATAGGAAGATAAAGATACCTAACCATCTGGTGACTGGTATAGAATTCGCAGTTAATCCTTGGCTTACTGTAGTGAAGACAGTGGTGACTAGCAGTGTGGTGGGCTGGCATTAGTCAGCTAGAGCAGGGTGCAGTCCGGCACACTGACACTTTTTTCTGCATCAATTAGGCAAGTTATGGAAGATAACAATTATGTCTTCTTCATAGGATTGTGAGGATTAAATGAGACTAAGCATGTAAGGCTCAGCTCAGTGCTTGGCAGAGAGTAAGCCCTCAAAGAACACTAGCTATTAGTACCTTCTAAGAAAAAAATCTAAAAAACTGATTCTTCCCTCAGCTTCCTGTTGTCTAATTTTAAGTGCCATTCCTCTGCTCATTTTTCTGACTTCTCCTCCCTCCCCACCCCCAGGTTATGTACTAAACTTGACTTTGTATATCACCAATCATAGCTTTTTATCATATTTGTACTATACATGCTCATTCAGTTCTTTGTCATTCTTTCCAGTATCTGTTTTATTCCAGAGACCTTAAACTCTGTGTGCAGGAAATAACCATGATGTCTAGCTTTTCGATGGATCCCCAGTACCCAGTACAGAGTATACTGTAAGCACTTAGCATGTATTTGTTGAATGAATAATTTCATATTGAATGTTTTACTTAGCAGGATACAATAAGTTGGTGGTTGGTGCACTTAAAATAACTAAAATTATCTGCAAGGAAATAAAGTGCAAGGCTTGGAGAACAGTTTAGTGAGAAGACTAGGGTGTTTGAGGGGGAGGGGGGGGAGTAGAGTAGTTTTTTCCTCTAGATTTGATTTGATTGGGGGGTGTGGAAGGATGTCAACCATGTGTGAGCCTGCACATTTCCCAGGCATACACAGGCGTCCAGTAGTTGTTTGAACAGCAGTGTCTTTGATATGAATACAACTGCCTTGTGTTCTATAGTCACGGTCTTGGAAGGGACCATAGTAGTCATCACATCCTATGTTTCCCTGTAAAGATGAAACTGAGGGCAGCAAAATGCAATGATTCTTTACTGGTAGGGCTGAGCCTAGATTTCAGGTTAGCGGATTTCCAGACCGCGTCGGATGGGTCACCAGTGCCTTTAAAAATAATCACTGCTGCTTTAATAGCATCAGCACCTGTTGTTTCAGCTTCCGCAAGAGAGAAGCTATTAATTTCTCTTCCATCAAAGCCGAATGTCTGGTCTGTCTGAACCTTGTTTTCTTCTAACTGCAGCTGTCTACACCACTAAGAGACAGGCCTCTCTGCTTGAATCCAATAAATCGCCACGCCCAAATAAAGAAAAAAAGCGACACAAATCATGCAGACAGTGGCCAATCTGTAATGTTTTTCTCAAACTCTCTTCATTCCACCTTGGAGAAGCCTGGAGCACAACAGAGGAAGCCCTAGGAATGTGAACCCTGCCACCAACATCACAGTTCTGCAATCAGGTCATCAGCTTCTGAAGCGGAGAGAGACAGTTAATCTGAGGGGCAACCTCATTGTCTGCAAAATGTAAAATAATTATAACCTATCTTGGGGAAGTTTTGAGAATCAAACCGAATTTTGAATGCCAGAGATCTTCAGTAAGCAAGTTTAGTTCGCTTTTATTATCATTATTGTTGTTATTGTGGTAGAAAGGCCTAGGTTGCTTAAGTTATGTTTCCTGTCGCGCCTCTTCTAGCCTGCAGCCCACTGTGGCGTCCACACGGTTCTCTACCACTCCAGTCCGAAGGTGAAGGGCCCGGGCGTCCCGGGACGTCCAGGGGAGGGAGGGAAGCCCGCGCAGCACGCATGCGCCCCCGAGCAGCCGCCGGCCCCTCATAAGAGCGCAGCGCAGCGGCTCGGCGAGCGGAGTCGGAGCTGGCTTGGTGCCGGGCGTAGCGCGAGTGTGCGGGCGGCTACCGGGCTCCGCTTCTTCTGTAGCCTGGAGGACTGAAACTTCTGAGGGAGGTGTCCATCGGTGCGCACCTCCCGAGGGAGCACTGGCCAGGGAGAGGGAGAGAGGCGGACAGGCCCAGCGCCCGTGGGAGCGAGCGGCAGCCGGAGAGGAGGAGGAGGAGGGGGGAGCTGGCGCGAGCCGCTTGCTTGGACCGCGCGCAGCTGCCGCCAGCCCGACAGGCTCCCGGGACTGCGGCGGCGGCGCGGCGGCCCCTCGCCCGCGTCCTGGACGGCTGCGGGAGCTGGGAGGATTGGCCGCCAGTCCCGCGGCGGGGGGCGTTGGGGCTGCACCCCGGTGGACTGCCGGGGCGACGCGGCCGGAGCCATGCGGACCGAGTTAGGAGCTGAGCAGGCTGAGCGCGGTCGGTTGCTGCACTTGCTGCCGGGAGTCCTGTGCGCTCTGCCCGCCTTCTTGGCCCCTTCTCGCCACCCGAGAGAGGAATAAAAGAAGGGAGACATTCTCTGATTGGTGCGCGGGATCCCGAGACTCAAACCCTGTGGCAGTGCCCTGGCTCCGTGTCCACAGGGGCGTTCTCAGCGGTAATCCGACTGGAGGGATCGTCCCCTCGGGGATGCACGGGGAGGGTCCTCTCAAGGGTGAAGCGTCTAGGGGATTCGGCAAGGCAGCCGCGGAGGCCCTCTGAGTGTGCACTCGACGAGTTCCATCAGAGCCGGCACACTCTCAAGTCTGCCCCTTCCGGACCTGGCTATCCCCCATGGCAGAGGGAGGGGATGGCTTAGGAGCCTCCTGACCCGGCAACCCGGCGTCGTCGGCTTCCGGACGTCAAGGCAGAGGGCAGAAGCCCGCGTGGAAAGCGCCACGGAAGAAACACTCAGTAAAAAGGTCCCGGCTTGAGCACCTCTGGGACCCAGGTCTCTGAGGCCACGATTTACCCCGGAGCCTGGACTGCGCCCTCTGGAGACGCGCCGCCCGCGCCCCGGGGTGCCATGTGGGGCGGACGCCGCCCGTCCGCCTCCTCCTCCGGGATCGCCACTTCACTCCTGCAGCTGCTGCTGGCCGCTCTGCTGGCTGTGGGGGCGCTGGCCAGCGGCGAGTACTGCCACGGCTGGCTGGACGCGCAGGGCGTCTGGCGCATCGGCTTCCAGTGCCCCGAGCGCTTCGACGGTGGCGACGCCACCATCTGCTGCGGCAGCTGCACGTTGCGCTACTGCTGCTCCAGCGCTGAGGCGCGCCTTGACCAGGGCGGCTGCGACAACGACCGCCAGCAGGGCGCCAGCGAGCCTGGCCGGGCGGACAAAGACGGCTCAGACGGCTCGGCAGGTAGGAGGGCAGGCCCAGCGCGAGCAGGGAGGAAGGTTGGCTTCGCCTGGCCCGCATGGACCTGGGGAAAGGAGTTAGGAGCACTGAGGTTTCGGAAAAGTGTCTTGGACCAGGAGGTGGTGCCTGCATTCTGGCCCAGCCATAATTGTGTGCGACGTGGGGCACCAGCTCACCGTCCTGGGTCTCAGTTTCCCCACCTGTCAGCTAAAGAATGGTTTGGCTTGGATTTTCCCAAGAAAACCACATGTCTAAGGTAGGGTGGGCCACAGACAGCTCCTTAATTTTCCAGTCCAAGGAAGAGCTCCATGTGTCCTATCTCCAGAGGCGGTGTAACTTCTACTAAGGGTTCATGTCCTGAGGTACCCGAGGAAACCGTGAGGGCTGGCAGGGGCACTTCTGTGAAGGCTCCTCAGAAGGGAAGGCAGCTCCTCAGGGCTTCCTGAGGGCGAGGCAGTTTACTAGACCCCGCGGGATTCTAACCCTTTCTAATGATGTTTGCTGCACCTCTCCCCCGCTGGGCCTGGGCCTCTCTGGTTTCTGGACAGTTGTCACCATGTGGGGCTTGCTAGGTGTGACATCAGAGCCATGCCCAATGTAGCAGTTTATGGCTTTGATTTTTTAAGTTATATTTTCAAATTACAAAAGCTAGAGTTGGAAAAATAAACAAGTCTGTGCAAGAATTTGATAGGTTCCACTTCCCTCTTCACTAAGCTTGAAGACAGCCTTCCTCCAGGGTCTACATCAATATATGTGTGTTTGGGAGGGAGGATTTACGTCAGTATGGCAGGTAGAGGTCAAATGGCAAGCATGTCACAGAGGGGGCGTCTCCTCTTTTTTCTGCAGCTGGTTGTGTTAAGGACAGGACTATTCACCACACAAGGAGCCCAGGCTTTGAGCTGCCTGAGCTTGGCACTGGGTGGCATCTGTGTCTATGGAGCTGGCTCCTCCTGGTGAGAGGCAGCTCTTTTCAGTGCTGGTGCCTTTGTAGTCAAGCATTTTATCAGCAGGCTACTCCTGTTGTCCCACTGCCTTCAGTCTGAAGGGAGGAGAACTGAGGGTAATTCCAGAAAAGGTGCCATCTTAAAATGCAAGCTCAGCATTGCAGGGTGTGTGGCCGTGGAAAAAGTCTTGAGAAATGAGCCAGAGACAGAACTGCCACTTCCACGTGTCAGCTAAATTGGGCTTGTTAATGGCCTCTAAAAAGTTAGGTTGGCTTTGGACTGATCAGTAGGCAGCAGACTTCTCATGACACCATGTGATGTGCACGGGCGCCTCCTTCACCCTACTTTTAAGTCCTTTTTTCCCCTGAAAATTCTGTTCTCTCACTTCTCTTCTGCAGTCAAGAAGGACAAGATACCTAATTAAGCAGTGCCAAGGGCTTAGAGGAACGCTACATTCTTTACCCCTGGGTAGTTACTTAGGCTTCCAATTAAAAATGCTGGAAAGAGGCAGTTATTTCTCCCCACAATTCTTTATGTGGACTAGGGCTGCTTTCAGTAGTTTTTGCTGTAATGTTTGGGAATTTTTAAACTATTATTTGTTTATCTCTTGATGGCATATTTAGGACTGGTATCCTAATTTAGAGAATGAATTATTTTAGCATGCAGGTGGAAAAGCCTCCATCCAGCGCTGCAGCATGCTGTATTTAGCCTGAAGTTACTGTGTAATTAGAACAGTCCTACTGTCAGAAGGCCAGCTGTGCTGTAAACTGGAGCAAGTGTTTCTACCTGCGAAAGGGACACTGTGTATAAGTAATAGTATTCACTCTGTTCAGCACTGATGATTAAGGAAATCTTTAAATGTCAGCTTTGGTTAAATACTTATAAAGTATGTTTTACTTATAAGGCATTATTTTTCCATGACTTCATGTGCTACTGTATTCTAAAAGCACTGACTCCAGTCAATTGGCTACCTCCGAGCTGTAGAAGAGCTGGCTCCCTCAGAGGTTCTGCCCTGTACCACTGAGTGGGCACAGCTCTGCTAAGACCAGCAAGACCTAGTCCCTGTCCTGATGTGTTTTCCATGAACTAGTTAAGGACATGCTCAGGAACACATCAAAAAGTAGGTTCTCGGTAGCCTCTGGGGGAATCCCATGGAGGTGCTCCCAGGCATTCTGCAGGCCCCTCCTTCCCGATTCTCTGCCTCTATCGGCCGGTGTATCTTATCCAGCTTCTGGAAGCCCAGTGCTGCTATCCCCATGGCTCCTGCAAGAGTTTTTAAAGTAAAATAATGTAAAATTGGAGTTCACTACCAATTTTAGTAAAGTTGTTATTTTTATCTTTTATGGTTTTATTTTTCAGAATAAACCTCACTTGTTAAATATGGTGCCCATTGCTTTTTGCTCTGTAGGCTTTCCCTGTAGTTCCTCACACAGGATCCAGTGTCTGAACTCTAGAGTGACTGTTCCACCTCAGCCCTGCTGGGCCTGCCTCGCGCTTCCCGGCTCACTGTGGGCCTCTCTCCTTCCTGGAACAAATGTCTTGTTGCTCCCAACACTCGTTCTCCTCAGTTCCTTGTTCCATGCTGACCCGCTGCCTAGAATAACTTCCCTGCACGCAAGTCACTTCCTTTTTCCACCATCCACTCACCCATGCTAGGCCCATATCCTCAATCCCTACCAGACTCAGCTAAGCAAGTGCGTGGAGTTTTCCTTACCCTTCTTTGACCTCTGTGTCTTACAGCCTCCTATTGGAAAGAGTCATGGCTAGAGTCTGACCTAAGTTTTTGATTTATTTGCCTCTGGAAATAAAAAATTGCTACAAGAAGATATGGTAAAAGGAGTTTATAAGGAATGCAAATAACTTGCTACAGGGAAAAAAGCCTTTTAAATAATTTCAGCTCATTTCTATACAGATCCTACAAGTATCTGACTTAAGCTGGGGCAGTTCAGTAATTGTAAGGATTTTAGAACAGTCTTAAAATATAAAACACACATTTTTGCTAAGTTGGATATTTGCCTCAATCAGTGCAGTTGGTGAGTCTACCTGTAAATGTTACCAGTTTTGCTTTGGGGGTGCTGCCCCACCATGTCTGGTGGGCCTTCCCACCTTTGCTGAGCACTCAGTAAAGGACAGTACATACTATGGGCTGCTAATGAGCGCACAAATTGGCCAAGCTGGGGTCCTTCAGCCTCGGTGTCACTGCTGCCCGTTTATGTTCTCTGCTGCCAAGCACTGATTTTTACTGCATATTTATAGTGAATCATATGTTATGCTTTTGTCCTCCAGTCCCCATCTACGTGCCATTCCTCATCGTTGGGTCCGTGTTTGTCGCCTTCATCATCTTGGGGTCACTCGTGGCTGCCTGTTGCTGCAGATGTCTCCGGCCTAAGCAGGAGCCCCAGCAGAGCCGGGCCCCAGGGGGGAACCGCTTGATGGAGACCATCCCCATGATCCCCAGCGCCAGCACTTCCCGGGGGTCATCCTCCCGCCAGTCCAGCACAGCTGCCAGCTCCAGCTCCAGCGCCAACTCTGGAGCCCGGGCGCCCCCAACAAGGTCACAGACCAACTGTTGCTTGCCCGAGGGGACCATGAACAATGTGTATGTCAACATGCCCACGAATTTCTCTGTGCTGAACTGTCAGCAAGCCACCCAAATTGTGCCCCATCAAGGGCAGTATCTGCACCCCCCCTATATGGGCTACACGGTACAACACGACTCAGTGCCCATGACTCCCGTGCCACCTTTCATGGACGGCCTGCAGACAGGCTACAGGCAGATTCAGGCCCCTTTCCCTCACACTAACAGTGAACAGAAGATGTACCCAGCTGTGACTGTGTGACTCAAGGTGCCAGCCGGGTTCCATTATGAGACCAAGGACAACAAGGAAGCTGTGGACTTGGCAAGGATTCTCAAAGTGGAGGTCCATGCACGACGCTGGTGTTCACGGCACAATTCTTTCGGATAGCTTCACTTGCCCCAAACTGTGTGAAAGCATCTCTTTCTGAATAGCTTTTCTGGATATGCTTCATCCCAGTGCATGACTGAATTATGGTGGCAAAAGGCGTCACCTGGAGATGCCTGTGTTGTTACTGATGGTTGTATGACATACGCTTGAGCCCTTAAGTGCCCTTGAGGTATAGCTGTCAAAAGAATTTTGTAAACACATAGATTAAGGGTTTTTATTATGTTGTTATTATTATTTCTTTTCTGTTTTTTACTTTACCAGGTCAGAATACCTGTTCTTTCCTTTTTCCCAGGGTAAGTTTTATATAAGCATCCAAGGTTTAGGGGAAGGTGTTAACACTATTGTAAAAGGAAATCCAATTTGAACTCTGTGAGATTAGTCATTGATCTCAGTATGTCACAGGCGTTCTTAATTTCATTGTAAAAAGATATATATATATTGTCTATTTTTGTGCTTTTTGTCTACTTTGTGCTTTTTTTTAACCTTGTGTAGAGATCTTATTACAAAGCAATTTTCTACATTAAAAAGATACTGAAAGAAATTGTATAGTTACCTAACTAATGACATTTCAGAACTCTGGGGTTTTAATCTTGAAGTAAGTGGGTGGTGTAGTAATAAAGCCATTCATCCCTTTCTTGATTGTATCATCTAATTTCCCAACTTTACAGTGACATCTGAGAAGTAATTAGACATTTTTAATGTTGAAATTACAAACTGCCAACCTGCTACTTCTCCCAGTTACGCATGGCTGGGCATTTCTTTCTGTTTAGTTTTCAGACCCCCATGTCCGCATCGGGCCAAATGTAGGTAATTACTGTTCTTATAAATGAAGATTGGCATTTCTGCTCGGATCTGATAAAATATCTTCTTGTTTTCCCTATAACTAGCAGAGAAATGCTTTACACAGTTTGAGTATAGTTTCTCAGCCATAATTGGAGACTTAGGATGAAATTTAAACCACAAATATAATTTACTTTGCAAATCATAAGGCTTTTTATACTCTCGTTATCAAAATGGCTTATTTTTCAGGCAATAGGGACTATTAAATGAAGACAAGCTTTTCAAAGTGATACTGCCTTTCTTTCCCCAGAAAATTGGTTCTTGTGTTTTTCTCTCTTTCAGTCCTCAGCAAGCACTATATTCACTACCAGTGTTCTGAATTATGAAATTCAAGTGAATTTGTATATTGTTTACTTATAGGAAATAAGTTTAAGTGTGTGCAAGTAAATTTTCAACTGCTAGCAAAACCAAGATTTGTATTTAAACCATTATAAGGTTGGTCTTTTACATATTTATGTCAATATCTATATCTCTCTTATCTACTCTACCTATCATCCATCTATTTATCATCTATCTCATGACTGAATAATGTAAAACTATTGTTGGCAATTGGTATCAACAAAGATAATCAAACTTTTTAAATAACCAAAGGCAGGAGAAAATCATTTTACTTATTAATAAATATTTTATAGTATGAATTCCTAGGGGAGTTGTTTTTGTTTTTTCATTTTCATGCTACTTAGTAATTTTAGATGGTCTGTTAAACCTATTCCTAGAATAAAATTGCTCAACATTATAATTACTGCTTTCTAGAACCAAGAGCCTACTTTTAAAAGTAATTAGTATCAGGGAAGTTTATGTGTATACTCCATGAGTTTTTGATACGATTTTACATATTCCATGAAAATGTTTACAGCACAAAAGAGACGTCTTTTGGGATCACATTATCAGGCTACATTGTCTTTAATGGTGGGATTCTGGCTTATCTAAGGACGTAAAATTTCTAGGAGAATGGAGGTGAAAGGGACGTTAGAGATACACCAGCATAGGGATCCTTTTATCAATAAGGAGCCAGAGAGTAAATATTTTAGGCTTTGTTGCCTTCTGGTGTCTAGCAGTTGCTGCACTGTAGACAGAAGCTGCTAGAACCCAATGAGCAGGGCCGGGTCCACCTGATTGATGGACACTGAAATTTGAATTCCATAGTTTTCACATGTCACAAAGTATTCTATTTTTAATTGTTTTTTTCATTTCAAAATGTAAAAGTCATTATAAACTCTAGGGTAGTGTAAAAACAGGCAGTAGTAGGCCTGATTTGCCATCGGGCCACAGTTGGCCAATCCCTGACCTCGTTCCTCCTTCCCTTATGCAAGTGTCTCTCTGCGACATTCTGCACTGCCTTTTTCAAAATATAGGCATGGGGGTGCTTACGTAACAGAGTGCTTGCTTCTCTCATACAAGATTGTCTAACTTTTCCTCTTTTTCTCTGCAGTAATTAAATATCATGATAAAAGCAAAAATGCACTTTAATAAATGACATGAGTTTGTCACTTAGTCCTACTTGGTCTTTCCAAAAATATAACACCATTGGATGCATCCAGAGACCTTTTCAAATTTGGTAAAAACTGGAGTAATTTAGCAGCCAAAGTAAAACATTTCAAATACCTGGTTTATGTATATCTTTCTTACTGTCATGAAGTCAAAACCTACACGGAGTAATTTACACTCAGTAGAAATATTTGAAAATCTTGTGCAAATAAAAAGGAGCAATTATAGGTGGGAAAGCAGTTTTCTACTGCATGTTTTCTTCGGTATGTAAAACTTTTCGTGCTGCTGGTTCATGAGGATTCTAAAGGAATCCTGTATCACTGCGTGTAGGAAAGACAACCGCTTTGATTTTGAGAGAGAAAAAAATTAACCAGATCTTTATGTCCATTTAAGAGCCCAGAAACATATATCTCCTATCATTTCCTATGCAGCTGGAAAAGTTAAAATTTAACAATAATAGCAACATCCAAAGTGGTGAGAAGACCATTAAGACACAAACGTTTGAGTGTAGCATATTAACTTTGTAAAACTCACCTTCCACTTCTGAATACACTCCTAGATGCTTGACAAATGAAATATTAACTCATTAAATTTACTTTGAGCTCATTTTTAAAAAAAGAATTGCAATTTTATTTTATGAATTCCATGGCCAATATTTTCTTGTTTCGTTACAAATTAAGATTTAAGCTTCCTTTGGGCACATTTTCTGAGGAACCCACGAAGGTTAGAATGAAGTTGTCAAGGACAGGCAGGGCAGATGTTCACAAATAACCGGACACAGGGGAAGAGTTTAAATGGTGCTAAAGGTGGGATCAAAAAGTGTTTGGTATAAAAGTTCTCTTTTCAGTTTGGCCCCTACCTGTAACAGCCCTCATGTGTAGTTCCTTTTCTCTCAGAGGCTATGTCTCTGTTTCCTACAAATTTACAATGGTCTTTTGCTCATAGTTTTTGTCTCCCCACATGTATCCCCAGCGGTTCATTGAAGTGATTTAAATTATGAACACACTTGTTTTTAGTTGCTTAAGCTTCCTAAGTGCTTAAAAAGGTTCACTTGTTTCTTTTTCATGGTCTTTAGAATGGAAACTTTTCATTCAAGTAAACTGGTCTTTGTCCAGTCAGCCAGAATGGCAGCATTGAATTGTGTAATGTGTATTTTACTATCCTGTCCAAAGCAGACCTCTGCTCATACGATGCTCATGGGGGAGCTGGTCAGAATCTGGGACGGACAGACAGAAATCAGACCGACTCTGTCAGTCATAAGGATGGAAAGCTAGCAGCTCAGGCATTTGCCAGCCTGACTGGATTTGCTAAGTTCCTGCTAAGGAAATAATGTGTCAGCACCAATGGCTAAGTGAACTTTCTAGGACTTAAAAAAAATATGATTACTTTCCCAGTTTTGCTTATTTCCCTTGCCTCTTAAGGAGGAGAAAAATCAAAGTGTCCGAGGAATCTGTGAAATCTTGAGTGGAGGAATCTCAACGCAGAGTGGGAGGTGGCAGTGGCTTAAAAAAGTCAGGGAGGTTCCCGGGAGCCCAGAAGCAGGTCTGGACCTGGCCACCAGGGAAGGCTCACCCCTTGTGCTCCACTTCTGAGTCCTATTCATTTCTAACAGGACAAGCCTAACTATTACAAGGGGGACTAAATCATGCATGTAAATGAGAACACCATTCCCCATCACTCAAACTTAACCCTCCTTTTCTTCCCCTTGCTTAGATGGCAGCCTCGGGGACATGTCCGTCCTGCACCATCTATCTCTTATTTTAAGAAGCAGAGATCACCATTTTCATTCAACCCATTCATTCTAAAACTCTCATATAGAAAATTTCTTTGCCTCCTAAATTTGTTTTCAATTTAAAACAACAATTGTGATTGATACGAGTGCCTTTGAGGGGTTGAGTAAATGAAATATGACAAAAAGTTGTTAGAAATTATTAAATTTCCCCCCCCCCAAATTACAACCATGCACTAGGTAAATATGTTTTGATGCACTGATTTGCATTTGCTTTTCTTAACTTTCTGTTCTTCTGGATTTACTGACTTATTAGTGAAAAATGGAAAAATAAAGCCCTGGACAGTTACTCCTGTCCAAGATGTTCCATATTTTTTAATATTAATTATAACTTCACAGCACCATGACAGAATCACTGTGAGTTGAAATACAAAGCTTTACGTAGAGAGTTGCCTGGGAGGGTCATTTTGCTTTTCACACTTAAGTTTTCAGAATGCTTAACACATACTCAAAATGGAAGGACCTTGACTCAAATCAAGAATAAGAATTTTAAAATTAATGCTTTTAAAACAACTTTTTAAAGAAAAGATGATAAAAGCGGTACAAAGTTTGTGATGGCAGCTTTAAGACTGATTTTAAACATAAAACTTGTATCTTAATTTCAACTGTCTTGAAGTGTACGTCTTTCCATTTAGAAAAATCATAGGTTACGCAAGACATTATTTACTCAGTAGCTATAACAGCTGTAGAAGACTGATTGCCATCAGCAACATGTATATAAATTACTACATGTGTGTATACATATGTGTGCAGAATGATCACAGGAAAATTTGAAACAGAAATAATTATTACATGAGGCTATCTATTCCAAGACTTTTTTCTCAATTGTTCACTGATTTTTTAAAAAACTGGAGTTTGTTTGCAGTGCTCAGCTCTCCTTGCCTCTTTGCAATTGGTTCTATCAGACTTCCTCTGAAGCTGGACAGACTCAAATTAGAACCCATTTTCACCACTGAAGGTGTGGCCTTCATTGTGCTTTCATGTCTCTGAACCTCAGCGTGCCCTCTGTCAAAGGGCTGGTGTGGGGACAAAGGATATGACATGGCACAGTGCCAGGGGCATCCAATAGGTTTTTATAATACACATGTTATTTAACTTTTCAGACATTTTTAACCTGCCCAATATAGAGAAATACATAATTTATGTTGACAAAATATGTCAAACATATATAGCTCCTTACATCAGAACTAGCTTTGGAGAGCTTCCTTATTTTTGTTTCAGTAATTACCATATTTTGCCATGTATAATGCACACCCACATTTTTGGCCCAAACTTTCAGGAAAAAAACTTTCTTTTTAATTTTTTAATACTTTCAAAAATATTTATTTCTTTTTTAAAAAAATCTTCAAATACATTTGTCTCCATTTACCTGCCACCACTTTCCCCTGCCCCACCACCGCCACCTCCCCCTCTCAATCCTTCCCCACCTTGGCTTCGTCCATGTGTCCTTCACTCCTGGTCCTTGATCTGACCCTTCCCCTTCCCCTATCTGCTACCCTCCTCCCTCCCTCCCTTCCTCCTTCCTGTCCCCCTCAGTTTCTTCTTTCTTTCAGTTTTGGGGGTCATATTTTCCTTGCCTGCTTGCTTTGCTGATTAGGTTCCACTTATAGGTGAGATTATATGGTATTTGTCTTTCACCACCTGGCTTATGTCACTAAGCATAATACTCTCCATCCATGATGTCTTGAAGGGTAGAAGCTATTTCTTTCTTTCTTTCTGCTGCATAGTATTCCATTGTACAAATGTACCATAGTTTTTTGCTCCACCCATTTACCAATGGTTGCTTAGGTTGCTTCCAGCACTTGACTATTGTAAATTGTGCTGCAATGAACATTGGGGAGCATAAGTTCTTTTGAATTGGTGTTTTGGGATTCTTAGGGTATAATCCCAGCAGTGGAATCCCTGGGTCAAAAGGCAGTTCCATTTTTAGATTTTTGAGGAAATTCCAAACTGTTTTCCACAGTGGCTGCACCAGTCTGCATTCCCACCAACAGTGCACCAAGGTTCCCTTTTCTCCACAGTCTCCCCAACACCCGTTGATTGTTGATCTGTTTATGACAGTGGTTCTGACTGGTGTGAGGTGGTATCTCAATGTGGTTTCAATTTGCATTTCTCTGATGGCTGGTGATGCTGAGCATCCTTCCATATGTCTCTGGGCCCTGTGTGTGTCCTCCTTGGAGATGTGCCTGTTCAGGCCCCTTGTCCATTTTTTAATTGGATTGTTTGTCTTCCTGGAGTGGAGTTGTATGAGTTCTTTATATATTTTGGAGATCAAACCCCTGTCTGAGGTATCACTGGCAAATATATTTTCCCGTACAATTGGTTCCCTTTCATTTTGCTGATGTTTTCTTTAGCCACGCAGAAGCTGCTTATTTTGATGAAGTCCCATATGTTTATATTTTCCTTTATGCCCCTTGCTCTAGGGGGCATAGAGGTGAAAATATTACTGTATGGGATATCTGAGAGTTTCCTGCTATGTTCTCCTCTAGGACTTTTATGGTGCTGCGCTGTATACTTAAGTCTTTTATCCATCTTGAGTTTATTTTTGTGTATGATGTAAGTTGGTGGTTGAATTTCAGTTTTTTGCATGTAGCTGTCCAGCTCTCCCAACACCATTTGTTGAACAGGCTATTTTTACTCCATTGTATGCTTCTGCACCCTTTGTTGAATATTAATTGACCATTGAGACATGGGTTTATGTCCAGGCTCTCTATTCTGTTCCATTGATCTATGTGTCTGTTCTTATGCCACTGACAGACTGTTTTGATTACATTGGCCTTGTAATATAGTTTGATGTCAGGTATTGTGATCCTTCCTACTTTGTTTTTCTCTCTCAAAATTGCTGTGGCTATTTGGGGTTGTTTATGGTTCCATATAAATTTTTTAAATGTTTCTCCTATGTCTGTGAAATACGTCATTGGTATTTTAATAGGGATTATGTTGAATCTATAAATTGCTTTGGGTAGTATAGACATTTTGACGATGTTAATTCTTCCAAACCATGAACACAGTATATGCTTCCATTTATTTGTGTCTTCTGTAATTTCTTTCTTCAGTGTTGTATAGTTTTCTGAGTACAGGTATTTTACCTCCTTCTTTAAGTTTATTCCTAGGTACTTTATTTTTCTTGTTGCTATAGCAAATGGGATTTTTTTCCTGATTTCTGCTTCTGATATTTCATTTTTGGTGTACAAAAATGCCTTTGATTTCTGAATATTGACTTTGTATCCTGCTGTTTTGCCAAATTCACTTATTAGGTCAAGCAGTTTTTTTGGTGGAGTCTTTGGGGTTTTCTATGTACACTATCATGTCATCTGAAAACAGTGACTGTTTTACTTCCTCCTTCCCAATTTGGATGCCTTTTATTTCTTTTTCTTGTCTGATCGTTGTGGCTAGGACTTCCAATAATATGTTGACTAGAACTGGGGAAAGCGGACATTTTTGTCTTGTTCCTGATTTTAGTGGGAAAGGTTTTAGTTTTTGCCCATTGAGTATGAGGTTGGCTATAGGCTTTTCATATATGGCCTTTATTATGTTAAGGTATGCCCCCTTTATTCACACTTTGCTGAGTGTTTTTATCATATGGGTGCTCTACCTTATCAAGTGATTTTTCCACATCTATTGATATGATCATGTGGTTTTTGTCTTTCCTTTTTTTATGTGATGTACTGCTTTTATTGATTTGTGAATATTGAACCATCCTTGCATCTCAGGGATGAATCCTGCTTGATCATGATGGATGATCTTTTTAATGTATTGCTGGATGTGGTTTGCCTATATTTTGTGGAGGATTTTAGCATCTATGTTCATGAGTGATATTGGCCTGTAGTTTTCTTTCTTGGTTGTGTCTTTATCTGGTTTTGGGATTAGGATGATGCTGGCCTCATGAAAAGAGTCTGGAAGTCTTCCCTTTTCTTGGATTTTTTGGAATAGTCTGAGAAGGACAGGGGTTAGCTCTTCCTTAAATGTTTTGTAAAATTCTCCTGTGAAACTGCCCAGACCAGGGCTTTTGTGTGCTGGGAGTTTTTTGATGACTGCTTCCATTTCACCAGCTGTTATTGATCTGTTCAGACTTTCTACTTCTTCTTCATTCAGTGCTGGAAGGTTATATTTTTCTAGAAATTTGTCCATTTCACCGAGGTTTTCAAATTTCCTGGCATACAATTGCTCATAGTAATTTCTTACAATCCTTTGTATTTCTGTAGCATCAGTTGTTATTTCTCCTCTTTCATTACTGATATTATTTATTGGGGTACTCTCTCTTTTTTTCTTGATGAGTCTGCTTAAAGGCTTTTTGATTTTGTTTATCTTTTCGAAGAACCAGCTCCTGGATTGGTTGTTCCTTTGAATTGTTCTTTTAGTCCCTTTGTCATTCAGTTCTGCTCTGATCTTGATTATTTCCTTTCTTCTACTCACTCTGGGCTTTGTTTGTTGTTGGTTCTCCAGTTCTTGAAGCTGGAGGGTTAGGTCATTTCTTTGAATATTTCTGTCTTTTTAAGGTAGGCCTGTATTGCTATGAACTTCCCTCTCAGGACTGCCTTTGCTGTGTCCCATAGGTTTTGGACTGTTGTCTGTTCATTTTCATTTGTTTCCAGAAAATTTTTTATTTCTTCTTGGATCAGAGAAATCATTATTAACCTCATTATTGACTCATTCATTGTTTAATAGCATGCTATTCAGTTTCCATGAGTTTGAATGTTTTTGAGTTTTTACCTTGAGGTTGGTTTCTAGTTTCAAGCCCTTGTGGTCCGAGAAAATGCTTGTTATGATTTTGATTTTCCTGAATTTGTTGAGGCTTGTCTTGTGTCCTGTCATGTGGTCTACCTTTGAAAATGTTCCATGTGCATTTGAAAAGAATGTGTATTTTGCTTCTTTGGGATGAGAAGTACTATATATGTCACTTAAGTCCATTTGATCTAATGCATCATTCAGTTCCACAATGTCCTTGTTGATATTTTGTTGGAAGAGCTATCCATTATTGATGGTGGGGTGTTAAAATCCCCCACTATCAGTGTGTTACTGTTATATCTTTTTTGAAGTGCTTAAGATTTTCCTTATATATTCGGGTGCTCCTGTGTTGGGTGCATATAGGTTTACAATTTTATGTTTTCTTGATGGATTCTTCCTTTGAGTATTATAAAGTGTCCTTCTAGATCTCTTTTATGGCCTTTGTTTAGAAATCTATTTTGTCTGATATAAGTATTGCTACCCCTGCTTTTTTTCCCTGTCCATTTGCTTGGAATATTTTTTTTCCATCCCTTTATTTCAGTCTATGTATGTCCTTTATTCCGAGGTGGGTCTCTTGTAGGCAGCATATGTGTGAGTCATGTTTTCTTATCCATTCAGGTATCCTATGTCCTTTGGTTGGGGCATTTAATCTATTTACAATTAAAGTTATTACTGATAGGTACTTATTCATTTTTTCCCTTTGTATCTGTCATCCTCTCTTTCTCACTCTTTTTCTTCATCTTCTTAAAGCAGTCCCTTTAGCACATCTTGCAATGCTGGTTTGGTGGAGGTGTATTCTTTTAGCCTTCTTTTGTCTGGAAAATGCCTTACTTCACCCTCCATTTTAATTTAGAGCCTTGCTGGGTAGTAGTCTTGGCTGCAGACACTTGCTTTTCATGACTTGGAATATTTCTTGCCATTCCCTTCTGGCTTGCAGTGTTTCTGCTGAGAAGTCAGCTGCTAGCTCAGTTGGGGCTCCCTTGTATGTTACTACCTGTTTCTCCCTTGCTGCCGTTAGGATTCTCTGCTTGTCTTTGACATTTGCCATTTTAATTAGGATGTGTTTTGGAGTGGGCCTCATTGGGTTCCTCTTGAATAGGACCCTGTGTGCTTCCTGGATTGCGTGACTTTTTCTCTCCTCCAATTAGGGAAGTTTTCCATCATTACTTTTTCAAACAGGTTCTCTATCCCTTGTTCCTCTTCTCCTTCTGGAATCCATATTATACCAATATTGTTATGTTTCAGGTTTCCTGTATTTCCCTAAGTGTGTCTTCATTCTTTTTGAGTCTTTTTCTCATTTTCTTGCTCTTTCTGGGAGCTTTTTTCTACCTTGTCCTCCAGCTCACTGATTCGACCCTCTGCTTCATTCCTTCTGCTGTGTTCTTCAATCTGGAATGATATTCTTCAATCTGAAATTATATTCTTCATTTCCTCTTACCTCTTTTTGATAATTTCTATATCCATTTTCATGCCGATATAGTTTGCAATAAGTTCCTTACAGTTTCCCTGTAGTTTTTGGTAATTCTCTTTGAGCTCACTGAGCTTACTGAGCTTCCTTAGAACCATTGTTTTGAACTCAATATCTGATAGCTTACTTGCCCCTATTTCATTTAGTTCTCTTTCTGGAGATCCCTCCTTTCCCTTCAATTGGGGGGTGTTTCCTTTTCTTCCCATTATGTGTGAGTCTCTTCTTTTTTGCTTCTGCTTCTTAAATTGATCTGTCTTGATTTCCCGACTTTGTGGTGTGGATTTCTATGGTATGAGACCGCTGTTTTTTTCTTTCTGGAGCTGCCTCTGATGATGTCAGATGTTGACCCTATCTGACCTTAGGCAGCCTGTTCGAGACTTCCAGGAATCTACTGTCTGTGTCTGTCTGTCAGTTGTTAATCTAGTCACTCTGTACTCAGCAGTCAGAGTGGGGTAGAGTCCCTCTTGTGAGCTGGTTATTGCATCCTTTCACTCTGCTGCCGCTCGGGGGAGTGGTCTGCCTGAGCAAAATGGCAGCTTTTGAATGGGGGGGTGAGTCAGCACTGGGACCCCACCATCCACTTTCTCAGTTCTTTCCCCAAAGCCTCCTTCTCCAGTCTCAGCTTAGGCGGCTCTTGCCCACACATCCCCCTCCTCCACTGGAGTCCAGAGTAATTGGCTGCCACTACAGATTTTTGTTTGGCCCTTTAAACGGCTGTTTGCGCCTCCAGCTTCCTGTCTCTGGTGGAGAGCAACCTGCTACTTTTCATAGCTGGCTATTATCTGTGTACTTTTTAGGCTCTGGCGCCTTAAGCTGGAGATCCCCACTTATGGTTCAGACCCTGCTCTTCTCAGGGAGGTCCAATTGGCCGTTTCAATATCTCTCTGGTGCTGCTGCCCGTGGGTACCTAGCCTACCTTCTCAAGCCTCTACCACACTCCCTACCAGTTATGTTGTGCTAAAGCCAATTCCTCTATCTGTCTGAGATTTTAAGGATCTTCTCTCGCTATCGTTCAGTTGTTTTGCAGGTGATTTCTCCATAATTTACTTGTAATTCCAGATTGGTCCCGGGAGGAGGTCAGTGTGACTTCCACTCACTCCTCTGCCATCTTGAAGAGATCTTCATTTTAATTTTTTTTAAATCAAGTATTTGTTTATATATAAAACTGATTATTGTATTCCAGAGTTTTGTTTTGCATACAGATACTGTTATTACTTTCTAGAGTTACATTTTTAATGCATAAGCATAAATAAAACAATTAAAAACATATAAATACAGAATTAGCACTACTTGTATATAATGCACATTCTTATTTTTCCTTCAAAAAATCGGGGAAAAAGTGTGCATTATACATGGCAAAATATGGTAATCAGTTTTACCTGGGTTGGCTTAAATTTCCTGTGTTTTAGGTTTTGCCCCAGAGACATGTACAGGAATAGCCTTCTCTGACCCTTCCATCTATACCACTCTTTGTAATGCCCTAAGTGGCCTCTCTTGTGTCTCCGTACTGTTGCTTTGTAAAGTCACAGGATTCCCTCTTCCCTGTATCTCTACTAGGTTTGGCTATTCCTACTGAGCCTTCCTAGTCTGCCACTTGGCACCTCTCTGAACCAGACTGGGTTACTTTATTTTAATTTTCTACTCACTTATAACCTGCACACAGTAGAACACACAAATCTGAAATGAACAGCTCGATAAGCCATCACCCAAATGAAGAGAAACAATCCTGTTGATAGCTCCCTTCAAAGATATGTGTTTTTCTGATCTCGTCATTATAGATTAGCTTTGCCTGGTTTTGAACTTCACATCAATGGAATCACATAGTATATACTCTTTTGTTTCTGGCTTCTTTCATTTAATGTTATGACTAATGTTGAATGAAGCAGGAGTTTGTTCTTTTTTCATTGCTGTGTAGTATTTCATCATAGGAATGTATCATAATTATTTATCCATTCTGCTGTTGATAGACATTTGAGTTAATTTCAGTTTGGGGCTGTGAGGAATAATGCAGTTGGGAACAGTTTTAAACATGTATTTGGTGAACATAAACACTCAGTTCTCTTGGGTGGAATTCCACGGTTAGAACTGCTATGTCAGGATATATGGGTATTTGCCTCAGTAGATATGGCCATTATCACACCTGTTATTTTTAAGGGAATTGGTATAAGGAATTGGTTAACAGGTGTTAGGAAACCAAAGCAGCAAAAAGGCACACTGAGGCAACACACAGAGAGTAACTGCCTAGAGCAGTTACCACCTCCAGGGCCAAAGAAACAAAGGGAAGAAACATGTTTATTGGGGGAGAGATAACATTAGAATCTAGAAACTTGAAAAAAAAAAAGCCCTGCCATATCCAATGAGAGGGCACCTGCTAACTGGTTTCCTCCCAGGAGATGAAATGAGGCTGATTATGGAAATGCCAAACATTTTTTTTAAGAGCTGGGAACTGATACCAACTGCTGCGGGGGTGAAGCCTGTGACTTTGGTGTCCTGCGGGCTGAGACTCTACTTTGTGCCTGAGTGGCTCTGACGATTTTTTTCATCTCTGGGATGTGTGTGTTGCAAATGTACTAGTCTACTTAACTGCAACTGCGCATCAAGTCAGCAACGGAACCTAACACAATCCCACATCTCACTGCAATGCAAAACTAAAAACTCAGTGCTCCATCAGAGTTGAGTTTGACATTGTTCCCTGGGCCGTTGCATTGGTGGGGACTTTGCAGGCACATTTTAGAAGCCACTTTAGGACATTCCTTAAGGAAAAGCACAGACTTCGGAGGAGGTGAGAGTTAGATCCAAATTCCTCTTCCATTCCTGACAACAGTGTGAAAATTAAGGGAAATTTCTGAGCTTCAGTGGGTCAGAATGGCACTCGGGTTACATGTCCTCACAGGGCAGTGGGGCAATGAAGTGATACAATACAACAGTGCCCGCCACCGCAGCCTGCTCCCAACAGGGTGCTGCTTCTGTAGCCTGGGGCCCTGGTTTATGTAAGTGGGAGGATTTGGGGTTAAATTTTAAACCATCTTTATATTTTTGCCAGGAATATTACATTTTTTTGCATAAATAAAATTAAGCTAATGTTACCAAAATAATCTCGAAAGGTTAGCTGGGTAGCTAGGCAAATGCAACTTAAGAAAGATGATTCATAAAAAAAAGTTGGAGAAATGAATACACAATTATTTTGGGAAAAAACTTGATGCCTTGAAATTAAACAGTACATGTTATTTTGTAAAAAATGTTTTTCAGCCTGCATACTTGTTTTTTATTCAGTATTTTTTCTGAATTTTAAAAAATCTGTTTATTGACATTTTCTTTCCCAAACTAAACTCCAAACTCCCTGAAAGCAGAGACTGTTCTTAATCATAGCAGCACAGTAAAAGTTGAATTAAACTGTCTTGATTATTAGTAGAAAGCTATAGACAATATCCACTTTAAAACAATGCTTTCCTAGTTAGCTGAAAGTTAAATGTGCAAAAGCTAAACAATTAACACACATTATGAGTGGGATTCCCTTTTTCAAAGTAATCATTTGGACACAGGCTTTGACAATATATTTTACATTTGTTTAAAAAAATTTTTTCTTTATAGTTGAACCTACAGTTCACAGGCTTAAGTTAATCTTCTGATTAAAGCTTACTAGTATTACCTGACAAGTCCTTCCTTTGTTTTGTTTTTTAAATCGAATAAATATTTGGCATATAATATTGTGTAAATTTAAGGTGTACGATGTGTTACTTTGATAAATTTACATATTCAGTCATGGAAGGGGGATGTCCTGCCATTTATAACAATGTGCATGGACCTTGTACACATTTGTCTAAATTTATTTCTTTTTTAAAATTTTAAATCATTTTATTTTTTATTTTTCAATTACAGTTAACATATATTGTTATATTAGTTTCAGATATACAACCCAGTGATTATACATTGCATAAGTGATTATCCCAATAAATCTCACACCCATCTGACAACATATGTAGTTATTAGAATATACTATTATTAACTATATTCCCTATGCTGTACTTTACGTTCCCATGACTATTTTGTAACTACCAATTTGTACACTTTAATCCCTTCACCTTTTTCACTCATTCCCCCAACCCCTCTCCCTTCTGGGTACTGTCAAAATGTTCTCTGTATCTATGAATCTGTTTCTGTTCTGCTTGTTTGTTTATTATGTTTTTTTTAACATTCAATTATTAATATATATTTTTGTCATTTTATTGTTTATATATATTTTACATATTTTATTAATTTATTTTTAGAGAGAGGAAGAGAGGGAGAGAAACATTGATGTGAGAAGCATTGTTTGGATGCACTTCAACTGAGGACCATACCTGCAACCCAGGCATGTGTCTTGTCTGGGAATCAAACTAGTGATCTTTCACTTTGTGGGAAGATGCTCAATAAACCGAGCTATGCTGATCAGAGACTTTTTTTTCTTACTTTATTTTTTTAAAGATTTTATTTATATATTTTTAGAAAGAGGGAAAAGGAGAGGAAAAGGGAGGGAGAGAAACATCGATGTAATTAAAAATTTTTTTTTCCCTCTTCTTAAAGAAGGACCTTTAACATTTCATATAATGCTGGTTTGGTGGTGGTGAACTCCTTTAGCTTTTTCTTGTCTGGGAAGCTCTTTATATGTCCTTCCATTCTAAATGATAGCTTTGCTGGGTAGCGTAATCGTGATTAAATATTTCTTGCCAATCCCTCTGGTATGCAAAGTTTCTGTTGAGAAATCAGTGGACAGATTTATGGGGAGTTTTCATATAGGTAACTACTCCTTTTCTCTTCTGCTTTCAAGGTTCTCTCTGTGCATTTAACGTTTGGCATTTTAATTACGATGTGTCTTGGAGTGGGTCTCTTTGGGTTTATCTTGATTGGGACTCTCTGCCTGGACTTGCATGTCTATTTCCTTCACCAAGTTAGGAAAATCATTTTTTGCCATTGTTTTTTCAGATAGGTTTTCAATTTCTTGATCTCTTCTTTCCACACCTCCATAATGTGAATGTTGCTATTCTTGGAGGTGTCCCAGAAGCTCTTTACACTAATACTCATTTTTAAAATGAGTATTCCTTCCTTCCTTCCTTCCTTCCTCCCTCCCTCCCTCCCTCTCTCTCTCTCTTTCTTTTTCTTTCTTTCTTTCTTTTCTTCCTTCCTTCCTTCCTTCCTTCCTTCCTTCCTTCCTTCCTTCCTTCCTTCTTTCCTTTCTTTCTTTCTTTCTTTCTTTCTTTCTTTCTTTCTTTCTTTCTTTCTTTCTTTCTTTCTTTCTTTCTTTCTTTCTTTCTTTCTTTCTTTCTTTCTTTCTTTCTTTCCTTCTTCTGTTGTGACTGGGTGGGGTTCTTTTGTTGTTTTTAAAATTCCAAATTGTTGATTTGATTCTAGGCCTCACCTACTCTACTGTTGATTCTCTGTAAATTATTCTTCATTTCAGTTAGTGTATTCTTTATTTCTGACTGTTGAGGTCCTCACTAAGTTCCTTGAGCATCCTTATAACCAGTGTTTTGAACTCTGCATCTAGTAGATCACTTGTCTCCATTTTGTTTAGTTCTTTTTTTTTTTTTTTTGAGTTTTGTTCTGTTTTTTCATTTGGGTCATGTTTCTTTGTCTTCTCATTTTGGCAGCCCCTCTGTGTTTATTTCCATGTATTAAGTAGAGCTGCTTTGTCTCTCAGGCTTGGTAGTGTGGCTTGATGTGGTAGGTATTACATTTTAAACTATCTTTAAAACCTTACCTGGCCACATTCTCCTGGGATCCTTTTGTTGTCCCCCTGTTTTTATGTTATCCAAAAAAATCCTTAGAAATCAGACTAGAGGAACTAGAAGTAATAGAAATTAGGGAGGAAACAGTGTTGCTCTCTGTTCCTTTCACAATCACTTGGTATAATTTCTCTTTGCTTTCCATTCCCATAGCACTTGCTTATAACATTATGTCACACTGCCTGGTCTTATATTTAGCTATGAACATGTGCATTATATGGCGAGTTCCTTGACAATAGATACCAAGGCTTTTTCATTGTTAAGTGACTCTTCAGCACCTATTATTAAGCCTGCATGCCCTATGCAAATGGTTAATATTTGGGGAGGGAGAAAAAATTTTTGAAAGTCAAGATTTTAAGTTTTCCAAAATGAATTAATAAACAGGATCCTTAGGCCAAGGCAATACTATAATTATTTAAATGTAGAATCAAATATAACTAGGTTTATGTAGTAGACCAGCATGCAGATTATTCTTTGATTACAAAAATTTTCAAATAGCCAGTCAGTTAATAATGCCTGAGATAGAACAGAAACTTTAGTCTTGGTTGCTTTATTCTTGGACCAGTCTTACCGTTCAAGACTGTGAGAATGGTCCATTTGTGAGAATTATATTTGCTGCTTCTGTCTAGATTTTAATCACAGATTGAGTCCAAATATTTAGTCTCACAGAGCTAACAGATGATGACAGAAGTTTGAGATCACCAGAGACATCTTAAAACAATTTCTTTTAATAATAAATTGAAAGGCTAAGAGTGATCTAGAGTAGGTTTTTTCCTAGATTTTATTATTAATATTTTCATTTCTTTTTTTAATCAGTCCATTTTTATAGTAGTTTTAGTATGAAGAAATTTTAAATCTACAGAAGAAAGAAGGCCTTCTGGTCAAGACGGCAGCATGAGTAAACATGGCTCACCTCCTCACACAACCACATCAAAATTACAACTAAACTGTAGAACAATCATCATTCAGAACCACCAGAAATTGAGCTGAATGGAAGTCCTACAACTACAGAATTGAAGAAGAAACCACATTGTGACTGGTAGGACGGTCAGAGACAAGAAATGGGCTGATCCCATACTCACATGTGCAGATTAAGATTGTGAGGGATATCTAAGGAACAAGGGGTCCCAGCCCCACACCAAGCCCCCAAGCCCAGGGTTTTAGTGCCAGGAAGAGAAGTTACCATAACTTCTGGCTGCAAAAACCATGCTCACAGGGATTGAGGCTGTGGAAGACAGAAATGCCTGGAATCCCAGGCAGTTCCTCTTAAAAGGCTTATGCACAGACTTATTCAGACTCACTCCCTTTGAGCATAGGGGCAGCAAATTGGAAGATATTAGAGACGTGGGGAGAAGCGAATTGTCTGGTTTTCAGGGGAGAGCTGCAGGGCAGCTTTCTCCCAGACAGAAGTGCTGGCAGAAGCCACTGTTCCTTTTCTGAGCCCTCCTCCCACAGAGTCACAGAGCTAGTAGGCAGGTGCCATAACTGAGACTCCATCAACCTGCCTCACATTGTTACCCGACCCTGGTGACTCCTAACTTTTGGGGCCACCCAAGCTGTTTCCAGTGGCTTTTCCATGCAAACAGTTTATCTTGGCTCATGCTTCAGATTTTCCTAAACTATTTCAAACAAGCAGCATTTGGCTTCAGTGAGTCCTATATCTCTTGCTAAGTTGCCCCAGGCCTGTCACTAGCAGCAGCCAGACTTGGTTCACAGCTTGGCCTTGCCTGAGTACTTCCCAGCCCAGCACAGGTAGTAGCCATTTGTGGATCTCTTTGTAACTTCTGTTGTGTGACCCCGAATGGAACACAGGCTGTTGCTGACCTTGGATGTGCCAACAGTAATCAAGGCTCAACTAAACAAAAGGTGTACACAGCCCACAGAGTGGGCACACCTCGAGTATCCAGCTTGACTAATAAGGGAGACTGTGCCACTGCACCCTATAGGACACCTATTACATTAGGCCACTCTACCAAGCCTGGGAGACATAGAAGTTCTACCTAATATATAGAAACAAACACAGGGAGGATGCCAAAATGAGAAGACAAAGAAACATGGCCCAAATGACAGAACAGAGCTCCAGAAAAACAATTAAACAAAATGGATACAAGCCAGCTACTAGGTGCAGAGTTCAAAACACAAATTGTAATGATGCTCAGTGAACATAGTGAGGGCTTTAACAGTGAGAAAAAGGGCATGGAAACCATAAAAAAAATAACAATTCAGAAACGAAGGGTATACTAGTTAAAATAAAGAACAGTTTACAAGGAATCAACAGTAAAGTGGGTGAAGCTGAGAATCAAATTAGAGATTTGGAATATAAGAAAGCAAAACACACCCAACCAGAAATGCAAGAAGAAGAAAGAATCCAAAAATATGAGGATAGGCTAAGGAGCCTCTGGAACAACTTCAATTGTACCAACATTCACATCATGGGGGTGCCAAAAGAAGAGAGAGAGCAAGAAATTAGAAACGTATTTGACAGAAAAAAAAATATACAGAAAACTTCCTTACCTTGGTGAAGGAAATAGACAAGTCCAGGAAGTGCAGAGAATCCCAAACAAGATGAACCCAAAGAGACCCACCCCAAGACATATCATAATCAAAATGCCAGAGGTTAAAGACAAAGAGAATCAAAAATGGCAAGAGAAAAGCAGTTAGTTACCTACAAGGGAGCCCGCATAAGACTGTCAGCTCATTTCTCAAAAGAAACTTTGCAGAGTAAAAGGGATTGGTAAGAAATACTCAAAGTATGAAAAGCAAGGACCTACAACCAAGATTATTCAGCAAAACTATCATTTGGAATCCAAGCAGAGATAAAGAGCTCTTCCCACATAAGAAAAAGCTAAAGAAGTACATCACCACCAAACCAGCATTATATGAAATGTTAAAGGGTCTTCTTTAAGAAAAATATGAAGATGAGGATAAAAAATATAAACAATAAAATGGCAACAAATATATATCTATCAACAATTTAATCTAAAAAACAAAATAAACAAACAAGCAGAACAGAAGCTGAATCATAGATACAGAGAACATTTTGATGGTTGGGTTTGGGGACATGTTTGAAAAAGGTGAAAGGATTAAGAAGTACAAACTGGTAGTTGCAGTGTAGTCATGGGGATGTAAAGTACAGCAAAGAAAATAGAGTAGCCAAAGAACACATATACATGACCCATGGAGATGGACAAAGGTGTGGGGATCGCTTGAGATTTGCAGGGGGGTGGGGGCTGGGTGGAAGGGTCAAAGATGAAAAATTGAGACAACTGTAATAATATGATTAAGAAAATAGAATTTAAAAAAGAAAATTTAAATCTAATGAAAGGTATGCTTGAACAGAAAAGACTCTTTGTCCTTGTTGAATGTCTAAGGATCAATATTCATTCAGCAATTATTTATTGAGAAGTATTGGAACTTTATTTGATTCAGTGACTTCTTTATTTTGCAATGTGGTTATAAGAAAAAACTGTGCTTGACAAATGGTATTTTAGTTCACATTCATCTCTATTAGCAGAAAATGAATTGGCTATGTTAGAACCTCATGACTACAATCCACCTTGGACTAGATTGCATATGGTGGTGTTCAATGCATGTTGGTGGCCTTGATTTGTTGTAGAGCGCAATACAGAGTGAGATACCTATTTGGACATCTTTCACAAGCTGATTAGTTTCTGGAATGCATGCATGGCTTTTTTACATAGCATGCCTGCTATATGCATTCTCAGGTTAATAGCCCAATGACCCTTAAAAATTTAATAGAGTGAGACTCAGGTCTATGTTTGATCACATCTTATCAATTGGGAAGCAGCTGCAAAACCTTTTCTTAATTTAATATTTACCATCACCATCGTAGATAATGCAGTGGTGAAACATTTTACAGCTTAACTTTATAAGATGTCTTCACATCAATTACCTCATCCAAGATAAGGCCTCTTCTTTCTCCCTGAGAGTCTTCCTGAGTCCCCAGAGAGTTGTCTCCTCTCCACATTACCTTAGTAGCTTGCACACACTTCACTTATCACTTCGTGGTAGAATAAAAATGGTTACAAATTCTTTGAAAGTCCTTCTATGGAAAAATGGGTGTCAGTCCCCTTGGATCTGGATGGGCTCTGGGGCTTCTGCCTTAGAGCCTGGCAGCTTCTTCTTTCTGTCTCTTGGAACATGAACTCTGGGAACCTTGAGTTCCCACATAAGAAGTTCGAATATCCTGAGGGCAGTTCCATGGAGCAGCCAGATGGAGAGGCCCAGAGACAACGTAAGAGATGGAGGTGCCCTGGCAGCCCCTGCCAGTTAGGTCACTTCAGTTGAGGTCCCTACATTATGGAGCAGAAATATGTCATTTCTGCTGAACCCTGGCCAAATTGTACATTTAAGCACAAGCAATGACTATCATTCTTTTTCTCCCCCGCTGTGGTAAAATATACATAGTATAAAACTTACCATTTTAACTATTTTTAAGAGTGCAGTTCATTGGCATTAAGTACATTCACATTGTTGTAAACCATCACCATCTCCAGAATTTTTCATCTTCCCAAATTCAAGTACTATATCCATTAAACACTAACTCCCTGTAACACCTTATCATAGCCCTTGACAACCACTTTACTACTTTCCTACTCCATGAATTTGCCTATTCTACATATATCATATAAATAGAAGCACATAATATTTGTCATTTTGTGTCCAGCTTATTTCATTTAGCATAATGTCCTCAGGTTTCATACATGTTATAGCATGTGTCAGAATTTCCTTCCTTTTTTAAGGCTGAATAATATTCCATTGTATCTACAGACCACATGTTGTTTAACCATTCATCTGTTTATACACATTTGTGTTGTTTCCGCCTTTTGGTTATTGTGAATGATGCTATTATGAACATGGGTGTATAAATATCAGTTGGAGTTCTAGCTTTCAAATCTTCATATCTGTAAGTGAAATTGCTGCATCATATTGTACGTCTATGTTTAATTTTTTTAAAGGAACCTGTTGTTTTAAGCCACTAAATGTTGAAGTGGTTTGTTAGATAATAACAGATAATATTTTGTTTATTTACATGTCTATCCTTTTTCCTGGGTTGAGCTCTTTGGAAGCTTAATTTTTCTGCATGCCTGGAACATAGTTATAAAATGAGTGAATGGAGATTCTCACAATCAGATGTGATCTTAAAAGTATTTATCAATCTGCCTGGCAGGTATCACCACTTTGTTGCTGGATTGTGGAGAGTTTCCTCTGCCCCTTTGTTACTAGGGAGGTGGCTATTTATCAAATGATATGGAAGTATTTCATTTTATTTGATATTTTAACAAGCAGTTGAGCTGTGACAGAATGGATGCAGCACATCAGCCCTGTCATCACCATTGCTCATGAGGAGGCAGGGAATGTTTATTCCCAGTTCTGGAGGTGAAAAAATTGAGGTGCAGAGGTTAAATAATGTCTGCAATGTCATGAGGTTAAAAACTGGCCACATTTCTGAAGCCAAGTGCTTTGGTTCTAAGTCCATGTTTCAGCCCATCATACAGGCTGCACTGTACACATGTGGTAACATGGGCCTGATTGTGTGGAAGTTTATAATCTTGGAGAGATAGGCTTATGTGTGTAAAATGCATACTATTAAAAAGGTGCAAGCCCACAGTGCCCCGTTGCTGTGTGGTGTACAGACAGGAACACCATTATCTGAGAATTGTCCCTAGAGAAGGTTGATTAGAATCAAACCTCTAAGGACAAGAAGCCATCAGGGAGAAGAAGGGAGAGTAAGCAGAGAGATTGGGTGGAGTGGTAAGACTGGGTGTTAATAGACACAGGCCTGGCTGAGGAAGACGTTCCCACCTAAAGATGCCATTAGGTGGGAAAGAAAAGAAGACATTGTCACCTTCCTCCCCGGTCACTTATTTGTATGGCCAACTGGGAGAAGTATAGACACAGAGATGTTTTACGAGGTTGTTTGACAAGAGAAAGACAATGACATTTGTGGAGTAAGACTTAACTATCTACTGGATAGCTACATATCTAGCCCTTGTGTCAGCCATGGAACCTGAATCTAAGGGCAGTTGCCATCTGCTATAAACTGAATGTTTATGTCCCCTGCAACGTGATGGTCTTAGGAGGTGGGCATTTTGGGAGGTGAGCCTTTTGGGAGGTGATTAGGTCATAAGGGTGGAGACCTCATGGGTGGGATTAGTGTCCTAACAAAAGGCCCCAGAGAGATGCCCTAAGCCCTTCTGCCATGTGTGGTGCAGCAAGATGACTGCTTTCTCTGAACCGAGAAGCAGGCCCTCACCAGGAAAAGAACCTGCATCTTGGACTTCCAAACTCCAGAACTGGGAGAAATAAATGTTGTTATCAGCCACATAGTCCGTGGTACTTTTGTTATAGTAGTCCAAATGACTAAGACACCATGTATGCTGCATAACATGGTATCTTCTTCTTTTTAAAATCATGTTTGTTCTCTTCCAGTTGTCTCCATTTTTTCCCCTTTGTCCTCTTCCACCCATCTCACTCCACCCCCCCACTGTCAATTTGCTCTCTATTGTCCATGTCCATGGATCATTCATACATGTTCTTTCTTTAGCCCCTTCTCCTTCTTTCCACCATTGTCCTCCTTCCCCTTCCCCTCTAGTCACTTTCAGTCCGTTCCATGTTTCCATGCCTGTGGTTTATTTTGTTCATTAGTTTATTGTGTTGAATACATTCCACTTATAGGTAAGATCATATGGTATTTGTCTTTCACCGACTCGCTTATTTCACTTAGCATAATATTCTCCAGTTCCATCCATGATGTCGCAAAAGGTAGGCATTCCTTCTTTCTTTCTTTTCTTTAAAATGCAGATTTATTTTATTTATTTATTTTCTTAAATGTCAAAATCCATAATAACATATTAAAAATTTAAATCCATTATAAAGTCTCAGCAATTAAAACAATATGACACTAGCACAGAAACAATCAAGTAGATCAATGAAATAAAATGAGCACTCAGGAAACAATTGTATATATCTAACAATGTAATATATGATAAAATTGATATTTCAAATCAATGGGGGAAAATAAGGCTTATTCAACAAATAAGGTGCATGGTCCACTATTACTTGAAATAAAACAAATATAGAGCCCTATTTCACATATTATACAAAAAAAATCAGGAGAGTTAAAAATCAATATGTAAAATCTCAGGAGTTTTAGGAGAAAATACAAAATAATATTTTTCTTACCCTGAAG
Organism: Pteronotus mesoamericanus; assembly: GCF_021234165.1. Taxonomy (NCBI): domain Eukaryota; kingdom Metazoa; phylum Chordata; class Mammalia; order Chiroptera; family Mormoopidae; genus Pteronotus; species Pteronotus mesoamericanus. Next base: position 5,775,622 of record NW_026555152.1, read on the forward strand.
TAAAATAGTCAAACCCAGAAGCTATAAAGTAAAATATTGACAAAATGACTATATTAAACATTTAAGACTATACAGTAATATACATATAAAAAAGTGAAAGGACAAGAAATAGAATAGGAAAGTATTTGCAATACATCTAAAAAAGGGTTAACAGTGTTTTGTGGGGGTTTTTTAGGGAAAAAAATTCTACAGACATTTAATCAAAGAATTGGATAAAGAATACCAAAATATCATTTAAAGCTTTTTTTAAAAAATAGAAATAGGCAAGAAATATACAAAAACAGGTTTAGTTTCAATAAATAATAAAGTAACAAAGTAACACATCATTGTTGCAATCAGATTAAATGTATTAAAAATATTGGTAATATCAAGTATTGGTGACTATGGAAGGAACTGGGTATTCATAGACTCTTTTTCTTCACCTCCTTAGCAGACCCTATAGTATATCTCACAATGCTGGTTTGGTGGAGGTGTATTCTTTTAGCCTTCTTTTGTCTGGAAAATGCCTTACTTCACCCTCCATTTTAATTTAGAGCCTTGCTGGGTAGTAGTCTTGGCTGCAGACACTTGCTTTTCATGACTTGGAATATTTCTTGCCATTCCCTTCTGGCTTGCAGTGTTTCTGCTGAGAAGTCAGCTGCTAGCTCAATTGGGGCTCCCTTGTATGTTACTACCTGTTTCTCCCTTGCTGCCGTTAGGATTCTCTGCTTGTCTTTGACATTTGCCATTTTAATTAGGATGTGTTTTGGAGTGGGCCTCATTGGGTTCCTCTTGAATAGGACCCTGTGTGCTTCCTGGATTGCGTGACTTTTTCTCTCCTCCAATTAGGGAAGTTTTCCATCATTACTTTTTCAAACAGGTTCTCTATCCCTTGTTCCTCTTCTCCTTCTGGAATCCATATTATACCAATATTGTTATGTTTCAGGTTTCCTGTATTTCCCTAAGTGTGTCTTCATTCTTTTTGAGTCTTTTTCTCATTTTCTTGCTCTTTCTGGGAGCTTTTTTCTACCTTGTCCTCCAGCTCACTGATTCGACCCTCTGCTTCATTCCTTCTGCTGTGTTCTTCAATCTGGAATGATATTCTTCAATCTGAAATTATATTCTTCATTTCCTCTTACCTCTTTTTGATAATTTCTATATCCATTTTCATGCCGATATAGTTTGCAATAAGTTCCTTACAGTTTCCCTGTAGTTTTTGGTAATTCTCTTTGAGCTCACTGAGCTTACTGAGCTTCCTTAGAACCATTGTTTTGAACTCAATATCTGATAGCTTACTTGCCCCTATTTCATTTAGTTCTCTTTCTGGAGATCCCTCCTTTCCCTTCAATTGGGGGGTGTTTCCTTTTCTTCCCATTATGTGTGAGTCTCTTCTTTTTTGCTTCTGCTTCTTAAATTGATCTGTCTTGATTTCCCGACTTTGTGGTGTGGATTTCTATGGTATGAGACCGCTGTTTTTTTCTTTCTGGAGCTGCCTCTGATGATGTCAGATGTTGACCCTATCTGACCTTAGGCAGCCTGTTCGAGACTTCCAGGAATCTACTGTCTGTGTCTGTCTCTGTCAGTTGTTAATCTAGTCACTCTGCTCTCAGCAGGCTGGCTTAGAGAGACACCACAGGGTGGGGCAGAGTCCCTCCTGTGGGCAGGGTTATGGGGTCCTCTCACGCTGCTGTATGCAGGGGAGTGGTCTGCCTGAGCCAGATGGCTGCTGCTGCTCTATGGGGGAGGAGTCAGCGCCAGGATCCCTCCGGCTACTCTCTCCTTTTTTCCCCTGAAGCTTCTATCTCCAGTCTCATCTCAAGTGTCTCTAGACCACTCTGAGCCCCCTCTTATCGAGGGATCTACTCTCTGTGGCTGCCATTCTGTACTCTGCTATCAGGCTTTAGCACTACCGGGCCAGGGGCAAGTCCCTCCTTGGGGAGGGGTTATTGTGTCCTTTCACGCTGCTGCCACTCAGGGGAGTGGTCTGCCTGAGCAAGATGGCTGCTGCCATATTGGGGGTGACTCAGCACCAGGATCCCACCACTACTCTCAGTTCTCTCCCCAAAGCCTTCTTCCCCAGTCTCTCTTCTGGCATCTCTAGCCCACTCTTTCCCTGCCTTTGCCGAAGCCCAGGGTAAGTGGCTACCACTACAAATTTTTGCTTTGACCCTTTAAATGGCTCTTTGAGTCTCAAGCCCCCTGTCTCTGGCAGGGAGCAACACTGCCGCTGTTCACAGCTGGCTGTTATCTGTGAACTTTTGGGGCTCTTGTGCTGTAGGCTTGCGATCCCTGCTTATGGTTTAGACCCTGCTCTTCTCAGGAGGATCCAACTGGATATTTCAACATCCTTCTGGTGCTGCCACCTGTGGGTGCCCCACCCATCTTCTTGAGTCCCTGCCGTACTCCTTATCAATTCAGTTGCACTAAAGTTGATTCCTCTGTGTGTCCGAGGTTATAATGCTTTCCTCTTGCTATTGTTCAGTTGTTTGTTCCAGGTGATTTCTCCACAATTTAGTTGTAATTCCAGATTGGTCCTGGGAGGAGTTCAGTGTGACTTCCACTCACTCCTCCGTCAATTTGATTCTCTGGTATCTGATTATATATCCTGCTGTTTATTGTGTGCCTCTCTCTCTAAAAATAAATTCCAGGGGTCTGGGGACTTGATTTGGCGTTCCAAAGAGCAGTGAGAAGGGTGTCCTTGAGCAGTCCCCATGGCTGAAGCTCCCTCAGATGGGTAAAGTTGAGATCATGAGAAGGTTGTGCTTGGCATCTGCATAGGAGCATGACTGAACTGCAAGACCCAGTGCTCTCCAGCCTCTGCCTGACACTTGAGGCCAGTCCTTGGGAGCAGGAGCCTCAGCAGCTTTAGCAGAAAGGCCCCAGGTTCTCAGACAAACATCTGGCTGCCTGGTCAGCCAGGACTGAAGAGCCCTGGAGCATTTTCCTTTTAGCCTACTCAATTGCCAGAAGTGGGTTTTCTCCTGTCTCCAAATATAAGAAATGGGTTAAGCCCTTATATACCCTTCTATGGTATGGTCAGAGCTACTTTGCCAAATTCTCAAGGTTAAAAAGAATTTTTTTCTCTTGTATTGTTGTACATTTGTGTCTACTTTGTTCTTTTCCACAGAACCATCACATGTGTGCATGTGTGTGCTTATGGATATATTTTCAAAAGCATCCTGAATGTCTGAATGGGTCTCCTTCTTGCACGAGGACATATGGTTTCAAGGGATTCACCTTGTCTTCCTGCTCTGCAGTGTCTCCCATCAGCAGCAAGCTGATCAGAACTTTTCACCAAATAAATCAGAGAGTGTGGTTCCACTGGAACGTTTTCCAGCTAAAATATTAAACAGGTTTGTTTGGAGGTGATTTCTGTTATGAATGAGTAAGGGTCACCCTCTCCACTCCCCTATCCTCATCCTATATTAAATGTAATATTGAGACAATTTCAAAGGCTTTCTCTTGGGCCATATTTGTAAGTAATTGGCAGGAAGCTTCTCGTAAGGACACTGAGAAGGCACAAAAGTGAATCTAACAGCTTTGTTCGTAGCTAAAGGGCTATTGTTTCTGCTCATACTCTCCATGAAGATCCCTTTGGAAAGCAAGGACAACTGGCCATCCCCCAACCACTGGCAAGATGTGTTAGGTCAGCAGAGCTTTAAATCGAACAGATTTCAGTGTATGCACAACTACCATTTTGAAAGGAGGAGGAAATCAGGAAGCGTTTCTTAGCAATTAATTTAAAATATTTCACATGTTCTTTACAGTAAAGGAGAGAGTCCAGGTAGCATAAACTGTGTAAACAACTCTAAAGACAATGATACAGAAAGTCCTGGGACAGTCTCTTCTAACTCAAGGTTCAGGCCAAGGCTGTTGCTCCTGTGCACCCTTTCTTTAAGCATTTGTCACTCTGGAATCCAAAGTCAAAGGCAGTTCATTACAAAAAGAGACAAATGGCTAAAGACAGAGCTTTGAGGAAAACCTTCAAGAGTCTGAAATCATTTTATTTATGTGTGTGGCCTACTTTAAATAAATGAAAGCTTAATATTTGGGAGCTGGACTCTGTGTGACTGGTGCTTCTAGTTTTTGGTAGATGATTTTATTTTACACTCCTTTAGGCCAGAGCTCCATGTATAGTCCCAGTTACAACACTGCTTGGCTCTCAGCAATAGCTGGAAAGTTTCCTCGAAAGACTTGGATGTGGAAGAGCATGCAGGCAAAAGACATCAGGGCTGGAGTAGGCCGCTGTCACATGCCCTGTAGCTTTGATATGCATTTTAATCCCTCCCATTATATCTGTATCTCATATAAACAATTTGAAAATGAATAACAGAATCTGAATGATCTTTGAAAGTATGCTGAGTTTTTTTCCAGAGAGAAACCTATTCTAAAGAACATTGTTTTAGGCAGAAACGTAGGGTCTTCATCTTCAGCTGCTAGGACCTCTCAAAGGCTCAAGTTTACTCTGGTGATCAAAAGCGAGGGACGGCATTTCAAAACATCACTGTAACAGCCAAGGGAGATTTTAGAGAAACGATCAATAAATGGTGAAGGTTGGAATAGAACACTTCACCGTGGATGATAGTAAATCACTTTTAGTTTTACATGGTTATAAGAAAGTCCAGACTTATGTAGAGCAGAAGTCACTCCCTGCTCCACTTTGAGCTGCAGAACTCTGCCTGAAAGTAAGGCCAGGCCTCCTGGCCCTGCCTGTGTCTAGGCTACTGAGGCTGTGACTGCTGGCCAAATCCAGTTCTAGAAGGGCACGGACTATGGGGAGGAGTCAATCAGGTAAGGGAGATTGTAGTACATTTGAAGTGGGCAATTAGGAGGTTTTTTGGGTTCCACACTCAAGCTTCTGCAGGGAACTGTCTCTAGCAGGCTTTCTTTCCTGTCCTATGCCCGTAGGTTCTGCCCTCACCACATGCTGGGGTAGTGAAGAGCTGCCCAGACAAGCCAGGTGAGCAGGCTGTAAGCCAGAGCCTGAGCTGGTTTCTAGTGAGGGAGCCCCCGCCTCCACGTCCACATGGCCCACGCTGACATCAATCCCAACATTGGGGCCTCCAGCTCCCACCTCATCCAGTGCAACGCGGCCTCTGCAGTGTGGATAGTGTGCCCCAAGGCAGTGGAAACCAACCTGAATACCATGTTCTATACCTGCAGGAATGAATGCGCAAAGGACCCATTACACTTTTTTAAAAAATCACATCAAGGAGGAAAACTTAACTTCTACCCTCTTAGGTTCTGTGGCTAGTCTAAGAATTTAACTGACATAAGGCAGATTAATAGAAGAGCCTACAAATTTACTATTTTTACACGTACATGGGAGTCTCAGAAGGAAAAGGAAGATTCTCAAGAAGCCATTATCCCCCAATGGGTATGTGACGAGATAAAGACGGTTGGGCTAGTGGGAATAAATTGTGGGACAGTGACTAGGGAATATATGGAGGAAACTAATTGAGGGTCAGGGCTATTTTAGTAAGTTTGTGTGTACAGTTCCATTCCAGCATTGCCCCCAGTCTGTAGTGATGAGAACATTCTTCCTGGTGTCAGGAGGGCACCTTTCTCGGGAAATGTACAGACGTGCTTTTAGGTAGAAGCAGCAGGGCAGAGAACTTGCCCTGCATCTGGCGATTCTCAAGTGCCTTCAGCTCAAAATAGTCAATGTGCCAAAGTGGCATATTTTGGGGGGAAACATTCTGAACCCTTTCAATAACAGTGTCATGATTTCATGCTTAACGACAGAATTTGACCTCCCCACATTTCAGTATGCAGGGAAACTGAGAAGACCTAAAGGCAGTAAAGTAATTGCGGGAAGAAGACCTTCTAGCCACAATTTTTTCCTTTGAGTGATCAATCCAGACTCAGCATGACCCTTTGGACCCTCTTCTCTTAAAGGCAGCAGTCCCCCAGGAGCACACCAAGCTCAGGCTAATCTGCAATTCAGATGCCCCTGCACTCATGCCGTTTACCAGCAGTTACTGGCTGGCAGCCTCCAGAGCATATACATCATCTGTACCTGCTGAAAAAACCTCTGTGTTAGAGTCTGATGTCCCTATGGCACCAACTGCTTATTAGTGGGAAAAAAATTCCAAAATAAAACATGGCCCAATCATTTACCTTAACAAAAGATTTATTTGAAACGGGTTTGTGCAGACATACACCAGTCAACAGAATTGATCAAAGCCACAGATCACTACATTTTCCAAAACCTCTAAAAATACAAGTAAATGCCCTTCATTTGTATTCACTCCAGGAGGGAACCCAGTGCCACTGTAATGTGCTGCTATAATTTAACAACCAGAGGACATTAATAAGACGTGAAAATGGTAACACTTTGAGAGGGAGGGAACACAAAACCCCACACTCCACAGAAGTGCTCACTGCTCTGCTGGGAGCCAATTAAACGTGCCCCCACAGCCCGGCTCCTCTCTGCATAACCAGATTAAAACCTCCATGTCGCAAATAATATTTAAGTAATCTGAGCGCAGATGTGACAACAGACAGGAGAGCACATGGCTTTGCTTGCATGAGAAAGACACCACAAAGATGTTGCATTCAAACAGCAATCCAGTGACCTGCAGCCAGGGCGATCCACTGAGGCCACGCACCCGGCGGCTTCTGGCCGGCCCTGTGGGCGCCACCCCTGCCGCTGGCCGGGCAGCAGCTGTCACACTGCGCTTCAGAGGGAGGCCCGGAGGCAGGCAACACACGTGCTCCTGAGTCCAGCCATCACTGGTCACAGGGGAGAGGGAAGATGGGTGCAAGTGTCAGCCCTGGCATTGATTTTATTAATGAAAACCCTAAAGTATATTTCCTTGCTCAGCGATCTTGCTGGAAGGAGTTAACGCTCTATGACAGGGCAGATTTTCTCTGGCAGTTTTTGTCCCGGTTTTTCTTGATCCACCTGGCACTGAGCTACCTTAAGGAATGCGACTGAATCCAGTCCTGGTGGACGTGGGTTCACATCCTGATCTTTGGGCTCTCTCCCTCTTTCTGGCTCTCTCTCTTCCGCACTGAAGAGCTTGCCTATAAAAGGCTCTTGATAAGCTCTCTTGACCCTTGAGTTTCCTGGACAGTGTTATTTGGATAGTGCCATTACTTCAACTTTCTTCTTCCGATTTCTGTCATAAATCAAAGCCACCTGACACTTTGTTCCTGACTTTTAAAACGAACAGGTCTCCTTTCTTTCTTTAGCCAGGTCAGAAGAAATGCCAATGGACTAATCTTGTGTGTTTTTCTTGGTCTGATGCCTGGGAGAAACAGCAAAGTAGGTATCTCTAAGGCAACCAGGGTAAGAGGTTGTCACTGGAAAGTGAGCCAGTCTGGGTGTAAAAAGAATCATTCTTTTGTGTCCTTCAGTCAGGGGAACAGAGGAGCAGGGGAGAGTCTGTTTGTCAGACTTAGCATCTATGCATTAGGTCGGCGGGGCGGGGGGTAAGTAAGGCAATGGGTGAACTTTCCCCTCTTTTCTGCTTCCATTTCTTTTGTCGCTTCTGGCCACTTCGATTTATATTGGTTTAGCATCCTTTCCTTCCCACTGAAGACTGTGCCCCAATTCACAACTGACTCATACTCGCAAAACGAAGAGAGTTTTGAACACAGCCCCACTAGGAGCTTTGGCATTAACGAAGCGGTTGTGACAGGGAATGGAAGTGTGCGCTGTGGGACAATTCAGGATGAGAAAAAATACGTGAAAAGTGCAAACATCAAGTCAACTATTTCGGATCCACTCCTTTTGGCAATACTTATTAATATATCATTATGGGGGATCTGCGACCCATGGAAACCCTGCTAGCTACTCTTCTTGCCCTTCAAGATGGACCAATAGCTAGAATGAGGCTCAGTACTCTTTCCCAAGACTGCCCTGAGACAAAGAGCTGCCCTCAGCCCACGAAGAACCAGCAATAAAGCCAACTGGTGTACGCTCCTCCCTTTTATTGGGTGGGTGGGTGGCGCTTTATTTTCACTAGCTCCATCACTATTGTATTTGCCAATTTAAGTATTTGTGTAAGAAAGTATTTAATGAACAAGATGGGGGATGCCACCTTCTGACTTGACCTGATAAACACCTTTCTTTGCCAAGTTAGTATTTCAGGCTCTGCTTAACTATAACCACGGTTTCCCTGTACACATTTTTTATGGATCCCAGGAGATGAAGGCTACATTTCAAATGCTGAGGCTAAATCACTCCTTGAATAACGTTGGGACAATGACCCTGGGCAGTAATTCAAACCCTGGCTGAAATGTGTGCAGTTTTTTCACATGTTCAAAACTAAAGACAAACTTATCCTAGAGCAGAGTTTTGCAATCATTCTATTCAACTTATGATCTAAGCCATAAATCCGTAGGAACAAGAATATGATAGAAAGTTCTCTTCCTTATGGTTCAAAAAGTAAGATAAAGGGTCATTGTTATAACAAATGGAGATTATAGACTATAGCTTTATTTTTAAAATATTCAACCTTAAAGCCTCTAATATATATGTCCATATGCATTTTCAGATGTTAGTTCCCTATACTCACTTTTTTTTTCATTATTCACTGCTTCTTGACAAGTTATTACTGATTTTCACTGCCAGCTCCCTACAGCAATACCTGAAGCCTTGTCAAGGAAAAGAAAATGTCAACAGAGTCCTCAGCCTTGCTCTGCTGAAACCCAGGCTCACATTTTAGGATATTAATCCATGAGTGTTAAAGAAACAGTATCTCCTTTCTCCAAAGCACAGGCCCTGTATGCTGTACTGATCCAGAAAATATTGTTACATGTATGCATGTGTGTGGGAGATGGGAGAAGGTATCATGGGTCAAGAAGCCTGGAATATTCTGCCTAGAGACAAGACACTTTTAGCTACATCCCCCTGTCATTGCAAAGCCCATTCTGATCAGCAATGTAGTGCTAATCTAGGCAGCCAAGCATAAATGGTTGGTGAATATCCTGCTGTCTTCTCCCTTTTCAATATACGCTTTCCGTAGCCACCCTTGCCTGCCCATGCCTGTGTGAAGCTGAGCTCAGGACCAAGTGCTCCAAGTGGCTGGTCTCATTCTGCAGAGTCAGCAGAACGGGACATAGGCTCAAACAAGAGTTGGCAGTCTGCCTGTGTGCAACACTAGACCAGGGCTGAGCCTGAGTGGATGCTGCCACTTTAGCCCAACTCAGAGGCAGGAGCTGCAGTGCTGACTATGACCTGCCAGGCTGTGTGTCACTTACTGTGTAGCAGAGTGACAAGTCCCATGTGGCATTTTCACTGAGCTGACAGCCAGAGTATGCAACTTAGTCCAGTCCACCCTGCTCCCTGGGGAGGGGTTGTGTGTGACACTGACCTCAATTTAAAGATAGGACAAATGTCACAGCCTGAGTCAGTGCTGTCTAAATAATCTACATCATACATAGTGACAGCTGCTCCTCCTAGAAACCCGATTTAGCCATTTGGCTACAAGATAGCTTAATTGTATGAGAGAATAAATAGGACGGCATCACATCAACTGTTTTCTTCTCTGTGTGTATTTCATTATTGCAAAGACTATTTGGAATACTTCTCAAGAAAATTGGAAAATATACTTAAATCTCAAAAATGTGAACTGCATTTTAATGTAGAAAATAAAAGACGGAAAGCCCAAAATAAACACGCATACACACGATAATTCACAAATATGATTCAGAAGGCTTTAAGTTCAAGAGAGGGGTAAGTGTTTGACAAAGAACTGAGTCTGAGTTCCCTCTTTCCAAATAGCCTTAGTTCCAAATGAAACCAAATAGTCAGGAAGTCTAATGCACATTCAATTCTCATTTTCAACTCTCCTCTGTATTTAGACCATCATCTTTCTTGGTGTGCAATAAAGACGCACCTTGGTTTGTGTTAATTAGACTTTTTCCCCTGTAATTTCAGCATGATAGTCCTTCAATGATTCGTCTTGCTGGGTGCTATAGCATTTAAATGTTTCATCACCTTGGGGAGGAAGAAGTGACAATTTTCTGAGCCTTACCTGTTAATTGCTTTGTCCTACTCCCCCTCAAGCCCTGGATCCTGGTCACCTCTTAAGTGAGGTATTCATTTTCTTTTCTTTTTTAAAATTATATTTTATTCATTATGCTATTATAGTCATCCTGATTTTTCCCCCTCTGTCCCCCCGAACCCAGCAGCCCCCACTCCCTCAGGCAAACCCTCCACCATTGTTCATGTCTATGGGCCATGCGTATGAGTTCTTTGGCTACTCCATTTCCTGTACTGTACTTTACATACCCAGGGCTATTCTGTAACTATCTATTTGTACTCCTTAATCCCCTCATCTCTTCACCCATTCCCCAACATGCCCCTCCCATCTGGCATGATTCTCTGAATCCATGATTCTGTCTCTTCTTTTTGTTTGCTCAGTTTGTTTGTTTTTTTAAAGATTCAATTGTTGCTGGATTTATATATTTTTGCCATTTTATTGTTCAAAGTTTTGATCTTCTTCTTTTTCTTAAGTAAGTTCCTGTAGCTTTTCATATAATAATGGTTTGGTGATGATGAACTCCTTTAATTTTTCATCTTGGGAGCTCTTTATCTGCCCTTCGATTCTAACTGATATGTTTTCTGGGTAGAGCAATTTTGGCTGTAGGTCCCTGTTTTTCATCACTTTGAATATTTCTTGCCAATACCTTTTAGCCCGCTAAGTTTCTTTTGAAAAATCAGCTGAGAGTCTTATGGGAACTCCCCTGTAGGTAACTAACTTTTCCTCCTGCGGCCTTTTAAGATTCTCCCTTTATATTTAAACTTTGGCATTTTAATTATGATGTGTCTTGGAGTGGGCCCCTTTCATCCATCTTGTTTGGAACTCTGTGCTTCCCGGACTTGCATGTCTATTTCCTTCACCAAATTAGAGAAGTTTTCTTTTATTATTTTTTCAAAAAGAGTTCCAATTTCTTACTCTTTCACTTCTCCTTCTGGCACCCCTATGATGCAAATGTTGGACCACCTGAAGTTGTCCCAGAGACTGCTTATACTGTCCTCATTTTGGATTCTTTTTTTCTCCTTGTTGTTCTCATTGTTTGTCTTCTGCTTCCTTATGTTCCAAATCATTGATTTGATTCTTGTCTTCATCCCCTCTACTGCTATTTCCCTGTAAATTGTTTTTTATTTCAATTAGTGTATCCTTCATTTTTGACTGGATCGTTTTTATGCTGTTGAAGTGCTCTCTAAGTTCCTTGAGCATGCTTATCATCAGTATTTTGAACTCTGCATCTGATAGATTGCTTATCTCCATGTTGTTTAGTTCTTTTTCTGGAGTTTTGACCTGTTCTTTCATTTGGGCCATGTTTCTTTGTCTCCTCATTTTGTCAGTCTCCCTGTGTTTGTTTCTATGTGTTAGGTAGAGCTGCTATGACTCCATATCTTGGTAGTGCGACCTAATGTAGTAGGTATTATGTAAGGTCCAGTGGAACAGCCTCCTCTATCACCCAAGGTGGGCACTTGAGGTTTGCCCTGCATGTGGACTGAGTACACCCTCCTCTTGTAATTGAGCCTTGGTTGCTGTTGGCAGATCAAGGGGAGGAATTTACCCAGGTCAGTCAGCTGCAAGGATTGGCTGTGACCACTTACCACCAACCTCTGCCCTCTGTGGAGGATCAGCTGTGCAGGGGCAGGGTGGTGGTGCTCCGACCAGGTATGTAGGTGTCCACTGGGTGTGAAGGTCAAGGTCAGCCCCCACCTGTGTTTTTCCTGGGGCCACCCTGCCTGAGCTATAAAGATATCTGAGATGGCTGCTATTTGTGCTGGGCTTGGAGATTCCCAGGTGATGCCAAGCTGTGATTCTAGGCTGGCTGCTGCTAGTGCTGGACCGAGGGCTCACTGAAGCCAGCTGTTACTTGTTTGAGAGGATTCAGGAAGTTGTTAAGCATGAGCTAAGACCAGCCATTCATATGGAAAAGTGGCTTGAGTTGGCCTGTAATTTGGGTGGGGCAGAGTCTCTGGGTATCTCTGAGGCAGGTCAAATAGTGTTAGCCAGGTTGTTGAAGTCTCAGATATGGCACCAGCTTACTGGCTCAGTCTGGATGGATGTGGTTTCTTTAATTCCATAGTTGTTAGAATTCCATTGAACTCAATTTCTGATGGTTCTGAGTGATGGTTGTTGTATATTTTAGTTGTAATTTTGATGTCGTTCTTGAAGTGGCATGCCATGTCTGTCTATACTGCCATCTTGATCAGAAGTCAGGGATTAGTTTTCTTCGTCAATGCAAAATCATTCTCTAAATTATTTCAATGCCTGATAAGCTGTAGATGTTCCAAAAATAAAGAGTTAGGAAGCAGAGTGCACTGTTGTTCTATTTCCTAATTTAGTACAGCTATTCCCAGAGGAACTGTGCCACTGTAACCAGCAACAGCTGTCCAGAAGTATTTATGTTAAGCCATCCAAAAATTTGGTTTGGCAACCAAAGCAGAGTGGAGAGAACGTGCCTCCAGGCTGGTCATTTATTAAGGGCTCCAGGTGCTCACATAGCTGCTCAAAGGCATCGAGGTTCTGTCCAAATTTAGAACAAGGGGCTCTCCAGTTTGGAAAGTCAATGACGTCCCTTCCTCATTTTATACTCGGGATACCTCCTACTGTGAGCAGTGCCTGTATCTAACACTGACTGAATAAGGAAGGATGCCTGTTGGTATAAAAAAAGGTGTTGAAATGTTTTGAATTCTTTGCAATTAAAACTGCCTGTCAACGTCATGTTTAACCTCCTGGACATATTAGGCTGATCAGGACAATCGTCTGGGCATCAGGGCTTGATTTCAGAATTTTTGCTCAGAGTCGGTGGGAAATGTCCCCTATGTCCTCCTCCCTGTGTCTGTGTCCTTGGTTGGTGCTTTCTCCTTCCATGGCCACCCTCCTCCCCCACACCCAGGGGCCCTTACTCTCTCATCTGGGTTTGCACATCCTCTCTGGTTCTAGAGCTACAGAGCGACAGGTGTGTTCCTTCGCTGGGGAGTTGTGCTCTAAATTCATTCATTTTCCAACAGTGACAATCCAAAATGTGCCCTCAACTCCCGAGAAGACAAGTGTGGGTTCTAAAGTTACACAGATGCCAGGGGTCCAGTTGTCTGGAAACTGGGAAGTGAGTACTGAGAACCTGACCAGAGCATGTCTCCACCACCGCCCTGACCCACAGGCTTCCCTCACCACAAAGAGGAATATAAACATTTAGAATATATGCAGAAAAGGGTGAATGGAAGAAGGGATTTCTTGCACATGTATCTGGATCTGTGGAAGAAAGGGTGTGGACTCCGGTTGTTGCCCACCAGCAGCCATGCACTGAGCACGGTGGCTAGCCATGCACGTCTGGGACGAGGAACTTGAATGAGTGGGAGGGTTGGGTCGGAAGGCACCTGGGAAGGGCGCAGGAGATTCTGTTGGACATCAATGGTTTGTCCCACTGGGAATGTGGCAAAGAGGTTCAAACCAACGTTCTCAGGTTTCCCACCCAGATACACATATTTGTGATTTCATTGCTACCAAGAAGTTTATGCCAACTTCATACAAACAAAATAGGAAACAAAGCAAGACAGCAACCTGCCTAAAGTAAAGTTTACATGCTGCCCTGTGGACTTAATCTGTGAGGTAACAAAACAGGAAGCAAGGGTGTCCCAGCTCCCCTGCCACAAGGTGGGTTTCTCACGCAACATAAAACTCTTTTATCTTTCCTCCCAGAACAACTTGTACTGATGTCTAAATATCGGTGAAACATAATGGTTTTAATTTCACACTTCACAGAGCACAGTTGAATGCTTCATAACAAGGTAAACAAAGGTTAGGCCAAGCACTGCAGACAAATTGTGAGGGAGAAATGGCTTCTCCCATGGTACATACCCCAGGTTTGCACAGGAATATATAACTAACAAACTGGTTGGCTAAGGCCACAGAAATGTGTTTTCCCGTGTTTTGGCTGCTGACACCAGTCTCTTCTGACAAAAACGTATTAACAATGGGTACAACAAACTGCATCTCTTTCCTAGCATTAATCGGGGAAACTTGACTTATTTCTGCCTTGATTTCTTTTTGGTGGTATCATAAGCACGAACAATTTCTTCCTGAGTGACAGCTCCATGTTCTTCTTGAGAGAAGGCGTACCCATCTGAAAGAAGCACACGGGAGGAAGTGGTTAAGGGCTGAATTGGGGGAGTGCACTAGGCTTGGAAGAAGCTGTGTTTGGGGAGACTGCTGCTAAACTTCCACACATGAGCCTCATCAGCAGTGGGCCAGTGGGCGCCTGAGACCAGAAGCCTGTGACCCAGAGGGGAGCGGGGGTAGTGTGGGAATGATGGCAGGACACAGCCTGGCGGGCCGGGTCCCCGGGGTTCTGGCTGCTGATGCTGGGATGGGAATGGCGCTGAGGGGCAGCCTCCCATTTAGGGGGCTGCAGCTGAGTTCAGCTTGGGAAGCATAAACAGTGGGTCACTGGTCCATGTCTGCACTTTCCCACCACCAATCAAGTTGTTCTGCTCCGGAAATGTCCCAATGCGCCTGAAGCTGCAGGCCGGCTGGGTAATTTATGAAGCTGTAAACATGCTGGGGAAAACACGCACACGCTAATAGTGAAAGATGGCAAAGAGCACGTGATGCTCGGAGAGTTCCTGTTTTTAAATTGGGCTGATTTGTGCTGGTAATAAGAAATTACAGTGGGTTTATATTTATGTAAACAAAGAAAAAGATCACAAGATAAAATCAAGAGGCCCTGATTGGCCCTGTGGTCATAAGAAGACTAGTTCTTACAACCAGTTCCAGTAGTAGTAGTAGTAGTAGTAGTAGTAGCAGTAGTAGTAGTAGTAGTACTAGTAATAATAATAATAGCAGCAGCCAAAAATTATTAAATGCTGTGTGTATCAGGTACTGTCCTATGTACTGTGCACAAATAACTCATTTATTTTCCTCAACAGTCCTATGAGATAGATGCTAGTATATTTCCCATTTAACAGATGGGAAAACTGAAGCATGGCATGATGTCATTACCTGCCCAAGGTCCCAGACTTAGTGAGTGGCAGAATTTGGAGCCGGACCCAGGCAGTGTTTCTGCAGGGCCCACACGCTCCCGTATCACCAGCTCTGAGAAAAGTTTAGCTCCGGTAAGCCCAGGCGGGGCTCTCCTTCCTCACTGGCTCTTCCCATAGATGGGACATTCACCAGAGTCCCTCTCTGTCGGCTCACCTTCTGGATGAGACGTTCTGACCAAAGACAACACAGTAAAAAGGCTGACAGTGGTGACTCTGCCTTTGCATATTTGTTACTAATTGACAGAGCTCCTAGTTAATTGTCATGGTCTTTAAAGGAGAAACAGAAATCGGAAATTCTGCCCATGGATCATCTCCTGGATTGCTAATTATTTTACTCAGACCTCTGGCTTAAAAAGAAGAGTTCCTAGAGTATAAAGATATACAATAACGATGTGTAAGAGACTTTGAGGGGACAGAGAAGAAGAGACTTTAGAAGAGTCTCAGGTGACCTCTTCACTCTGTGGATGCCCATCAACTCAGAGCTCCTGTCCCTGGGCTGGCTTCCCAGTTCTTCTGGAGAGCATGCCTCTCAGCCTCACCTGAGAAAACCCGAGAGCTTGGGAGGGCCACCCAGGAGGCCAGAGCTGGTCTCCAGAGGTAGGCTGGGGCTGGCTGAGGACACGGCAGCAGGAGTGGGGGTGGGGGGTGAGAGGTGGAGGGTAGGGGGGTGGAGTGAAGGCAGAACCAGACAGCCAGCCTGACAGAACAGAGAGCAATCTTCCACAGGGTACTCTTGTCGGCTCGCTAACTCCATTGCTAACGAAATCTAACCCCCAAACCCCCAAATCTCACCCTGCATGGTAGCCAGGGGAAGCAGCTGCCCCCAGGCCACCGTGAGCCCCACCTAGCTGGGCACTGAGTGGGCATGTCTGGAGCAGAAAGGCAGAAGCAGGCAGCCTGGAGAGGGGGCTGCTGGCTCATTCAGGCCCTGGGCCCAGCACACTTGAACTTCCTCACAATGGGTTTCCACACAAGGAGGTTTTGCTTTGAGACTCATAGCCTTGGAGGCTGCACAGAATCTGAAGAGGAAACACTCCTTTGCATCCCGTTTCCCTGACAGCTTGTAGATTCCCCTGAGTTGCTTGGTCAGACATGACCAGGGCCAAGGAAACCTCCATGATGCCCAGCTCTGATGGGCAGCTCCTCACCTGCCTCCTAGACTCCCTCCCTCCGTCCCTCTTTCCCTCTGTCCCCTCCCTCCTGGTGCTGGGCTACCAGCCTGTCCCAGCATAAGTGCTCTTTGTGCAGCGTCTTCACTGCAGTCCTAGAAGAGACGCCTTTCCTTGGGATGTTTCAAAGCAAAAGCTAGCAAATAACCCTGTCTCCTCCAGTGACAAGACTGTGAACTGTGGTCAACTTGGACAGTTTTCATTCTGTGGTCTTTGAAAGCCAATGCTTGTAGTGAACGCCTGGTGTTTTGGGGAGGGGACCCATTGCGGCTGTCTCTGGATCTCCGGAGCCTCTGAAATGACAGTCCTGCCACGGCTCTGTGGCACCCCAAGCGGACGCTTATCAACCGGACAGAAGTGGCTCTGGTCCCAGGCAACGGGAATGCTTTGTAAGTGCTCTTCATGAACGCTTCTGGGGCAGGGTTGACTACTGTGCCTTCCACCCTGAAGACAGCTTTCCAATCTGCTCTGCTTTCATCACAGATTTGGGTATCTACGGCTGAGGCACTGGGGGCAAGAAGGGCTGGTTCTAACCCCTGCTTGGCAGTAATTCAGCCATGGGACCATGGGCTCTTTCAGCTCGCTAGGTCTCCTTGGTTTACTTTTATGTAAAAACAAAACAAAAACAGCCTGGACCAGGTGAGGTCCAGATTCTCACAGCTCTGGTCCTCCATGTGGGCACTGTTATTGTCCTGGCTAACCGTCCCCAGGCTACAGAACCCTTGCCTTTGTTCAGGGCCAACTCACACTAGGCACCAACAGGGGAGTCCTCTACCTCCATGCCAGAAAAGAAAGGTGCCTGTCTCAACAATCAGTCCAAAGAGAACAACTGCTACCTATCTTTTTGGATGTTTTTTTTTTTTGGGGGGGGGGGAGCGGTGGTAAGGGGTAGAGGGGAAAGAATGAAAGAAACTTGTTGAGACAGAAACATTCTTTCAGAGCATCCTTTTGAGAAAGGCATTTTAGCATTTGGAACTGTCTATGCCCTTTTATGTATTCTCTTTTTCATTCATATCTGCCTGCGCCTACTGGGAAGCCAGCTGCAGTGGCTTCTTCTGCCTGTAGTGGGATGGCGCTGTCAGCTTCTATCTGCTTCCCTCACACGAGGGCCTTCTGGTGGGATTATTCAGCCACTCACTCTCCAGCAGAAGAGAAAGGAGAGAGGGGCTCCTGGTCCAATAACAGATCTCTTCCCTTGGGGCAAGCAGAGCACCCAAAGGTCACTACCAAGTTGTTTCTCTGCTAGTTCCCTTTAGCTGCATCTGATATCATGTTTCCAAAAAGTTATACACTAAGACTTTCTGAACCAGACTTAATCTCAACTGAGACTGAAAGTGGACTTCATAACTCAAGAACAAAAGGAGGATGGCCTGATAGGATTATCCTGGGAGCGGAGGTGTGTCCCTGGCTCTCATAAAATATGCTGGGGGGTGGGGGTTAGAGTAATAATTGGAGAAGTTTTAGTGGGACAATAGCATTTGTGAGCCCCAAGTGGGCCCTGCACCCCTCAGCCTGACAAAGACACAGTATCAGTTCACCAGCTTCTGCCCGATGAATGTTTAACTGCCATTGGCACCCAAACAGGGAGCTCACAGAGGAAGCTTCCAGCTCTTAGCATTTCCCACTTCCACATGTCTTTCAGGAAGTCCTGAGCCACCAAGTACTGATGGGGCCTGGAGAAAGCACTCAGCTTGAGCTCTCCCTGGCTGCCCTTCTAACGTTCCTGCCTCCTACATCCTCAGCCACAGCCAGAATCTGTGGGTACAGAGTGGGGTAGGTGAAAGGAGATGAAGAGGAAGGTGAATTTTAGTTATTTTGACTAGTCCTGGTAGAACATTTTGTGATGTTTATAAAATCATGTCATTCTTTTCCCCCATTTTTATGGAATAAAACTCCCCTTAAGCAGCATTCTTTTGAATATGAGCTCTTATAATATCTTAAAGAAAGTGGCAGTTTCCTGTCTGAAAAAATATTCCTAATAAGAGGAGAAAATGGGAAATACTGTGGGGCGATAAGGTTATTAGACCAGGTAGGAAACTCTGCTCTCCCTAACACATACTGTGTCAGTGGCTCATAAGGAACTAAAAGTACTTCCAAGATTAGAGTATTTTTCCAGTTTCTGGGAAGACCGAGGCCCAAGAAAGACAGACCCAGCAGGACATCAAGGCCCAGATCAGCTGTGCAGAACTTTCCACATGCCGGGAGCGGTTCTGAATGTTTGATGAGGCGCCTTCTCCAGTTGAGGATGTACACAGTCTATTATCAAACAGGTTCTTACTACTGATTTCTGGGTGTTTTTAAAATGTACTGTGATTTTAGAAGCTTTTTGATTTCTTGTGTTTCTTCATTAGAATTTTTTTGTCCTTCCAAATGTTGTGATTTAAGCAAAATGTTTAGTAGTTGTTTTAAGACATTTTATGACTCTTCCACTTGGTCTTTGATCTACACAGTTGACTCCTGAACAACAGAGGTTTGAATTGTGTGGGTCCATTTATATGTAATTTTTTCAATAAATACTGTAAATGTATTTTATCTTCTTTATGATTTTGTTAAGAACATTTTCTTTTCTCTAGCTTACTTATGAATATTTAAGTAATACTTATTTAAGAATAGAGCATCTAATACATATAGCATATAAAATATGTGTTAATCAACTGTTTATGTTACCGGTAAGGCTTCCGGTCAACAGTAGGCTATAAGTTTTGGAGGAGTCAAAAGATACATGCAAGTTTTCAGCTGTGGTGGGTGCCCCTAACACCTTCCTTAGTCAGAATCAACTGTATATATAATATATCGCACATATTCTTTCTATGGTTACTTTGAAACATACAATAGAGAAGCAGCGTGGCTCCCTGGCATGAAATGGTGGTTTGAAAACCAGTATGCATTTTCTTTGTGTCCATTACATCATCGTGAATCCTCGCAAAGACTAAGGAGGCTTATATTATTATAATTCTATTTTCCCTCCAGAGGATAAAACAAAAATTTAGAGAAATAGGTGAGTTTCCCAAAGTTTCTCAATTAGTGGCAGAAAAAAAAAATACATAGTTAGTACCTAACATTTATTGAACTCTGTATTGTCAGGCACTATTCTAGGCACTTTATGATCTCATTTAATCCTCCCAACGACTCCAGGTGATTTCTCCTATCATCTGCATTTTACAAATATAGAAACAGAATGGTTACTTTGCCTAAGATCACAAAAAAGTGGCCGAGCCGGGGCGGGAAGCCAGGCAGCGCAGCCCCAGGGGCTGGCCTCCCACGCCTCACTCCTCGGACTTCCCCAGCCAGCCTCCTGGCTTGACTTCTCTCTTGGATCAGAGACGCCACAGCCGGGATCCCGACTGCTGGCCCGTGCTGGGCCGGTTACTGTACTGACCTGAGCCTCTGCCAGGTGCTCTTGGGGCTGACACCGCTCCCTCCTGGGGCCGTGGAGTATTAAAGGGCACACCAAGCGGGCGAGGCCCTACAGGGAGGCCTCAGCCCCTTTCCCTCATGCTGCTATTCCAGTGGGAAAGTGAGGGGAGAAAGTGAGAGGGGTACTATTCCACCCCTTTACCTCTCTCTCAAATGAGAGAAAGTCTGCAAAGATCTGTTGATAGGTGGAGATCAATTAAACATGACATAGGCCCTTGAATACCTGTCCTATGGATACAATCGTTATTTTCTCTAACCTATTCTTGGTCTACCAGTTGTTTCTCTCTCACCTCCTCAGGGATAGAAAGGGAAGCAGGAATTGGGGCATGGGCTGAAGAGATGGCATGTGCATGTGTAAGAGAGGGCGTGTGGGCTGGAGAGAGAGGCAGGGTTCAGGGAAGCAGGGGCCCACGGGCCTACAGGCCCCGGCATGAATTGAACCTTCACTTCTAATGACACCCCTCAGCTGGGAGCAGAATGGCTGGATCGCTCAAGTGCGCCCACAGCCTCCCCTTGAGTGCCAGCACCCCATCTGCCTTTCATGGCCTCCCCTCCCTGCTCCTCTGGGCTCTGGTGCATCCCCAGAGACCCCTGCTCAGCTCAGGCCCCCTCAGCAGAAACTAGGCTGGGGCTTTGGCGCTCAGAGTGGGGACACTGCTGCGCCACGCCGGGCAGCCTTCCTGGGAAAAGCGCAGAGATTTTTTTTTTTTTAAACCGGTGATTGGCATTGTTTTAATTAATATACTAATATTAAATAAAACCCTGCATATTGCTATGTTTGGGGAAACAATTTAAAAGTAATATCTCTTCGACCTTAGAAAAAATGCTACTGGGAGGCTGACAGGGGATCTTAACCACATCAGGATTTTAAGTTCAAGGATTTTGTCATGCAGGCATTTGATTGGGTCCCAGGGAACTACCCATATTCGAGCTGTACTTGCCTCAGGCCAAACACACGAATTTCACTTCCAAACGTGGGGCTCCAGCTTGGCAGCTGTCTCCGTCCCCATTAACAACACCCAGGCCTTCATTAAGCTACCCGCGTCCCTGCGTGGGCCGGGTCTCGCAGCCTGAGTGGGCTGGCCGTGACTACTTACGTGGAACATTCTGCTGGAGGGAACCTCCTCGGAAGAGAGTGGGGGGCGTCTTCCTGCTGAGCCTCTTTAACAAGCGGTCTCGCTCATTCATCCTGCAGGTAAAGCAAATGCGGTCAGCCTCTAATTCACAAGGACACATCTCAAAAGGTACTCACTGAATGACTTCAGGTTGTAAAATAAAACAGACAGGGAGCAAAAGCTTCCTTCCCCACGTCAAGAAAAATCTCCAGTTTCGCAAGCTGCCCCGTGTTGACTGTAGATGCTATCTCGACACTTGGAGGGCATGGCTCTTGCTTCTAAAAGGCACTCTGTTTTCAGTCCGCCCTGTACACAACGCCTCTGAACCCTGCCTTCCTCTTAATGGAAGTGCACTACAAGTACCCTTTCATACCAGGCAAATCCTTGGCTTCCCAGAACACTTTTGAAGGAGTGATCTGTTTCTATGGTAAATGTCTGAAAAGCCTCAACCCCACCTGCAGCTGCCTTTCCTCAAGCCAGTAACCGGTACCAGGGCCAGAGCCTCACCCAGGTGCCTCAGGACCCCAGCAAGAGCCAGGCTTCTTTCCACAGAACCCGATGTTTATTCTGAACCACAATAAAAATCAAGGTGAGTTTTCTTTGAAAACACAAGGATTAGAAGCTCTTCCTGCCTTTCCTGAAGTTATTTCCTCTAAGGTTGCCAGAGCTGTGAACAGATACGGAGCTACCCTGGAGGACAGCTGTCTTCATTCCTATGAACCACAGTGTGTGCTTGAAAATTGTCCAGGTGGACAAAGCGCTTTGATTTCTTACCATCAGGATGTCACTCTGCTCGCTCCTGATGAGATTTGAGATTTCTGGTGTCCAGGAGTTTGCCGGTGCCCTCCATTAGAGGGTGAACTGTGCCCCCGCCCCCTGCCCCACATTCATGAGTTAAAGTCCCAACCCCCAGTACCGCAGAATGTGACTGTATTAAAAGACAGGGCTTTTAAAGAGGTGATGGTGTTAAAATGAGGTCATTAGGATGGGCCTTAATCCAGTATGACTGGCGTCCTCATGAGGAAAGGAGACTAGGACACAGATGCATGCAGAGGAAAGATCACGTGAAGACAAAGGAAGAAGACAGACACCTGCAAGCTCAGGAGAGAGGTCTCAGGAGGAACCAACCCTGACGACACCTTGATTTTGGACTTGCAGTCCCCAGAGCTGTGAGACAATAACTTTCTTTTGTTTAAGCAGCTGCAGTCTGTGGTATTTTAATGGCAGCAAATATGCCCCCAATCTGCCATTTGTGGGACCTTGGGTTGTTTAAGGACCTGCAGTTGCCTGGGATCCAAAACACCCCCCGACCCCCTGACCACAGTCCATGTCATGGCTCCCCCAGGGTCCTTCGAAAGAGGAGTGGGACCCTGGGTATTCCAACAGTTCTATGAGCCGAAGCTCATTTTGTTCTTGGGTTTCCAGAAGAGAGAACTTTCTGACTCTCTTGGTTGAAAGGACAATGTTTGCTTAATCACCAACTAAGGGTAAGTCTGAGCTAGCTGAGCTAGGCAGTGTCTGATGGCTTATGAGGGAAAAAAAACCCAACACTTTTTCTGTCCCTTCACGCTGTCTTCCCCTTCCCTCTCTTATCTTTTTTCTCCCACAGGCAAACTGATCTCACTGGGCCCCGCTGAGCAACTGCCCCGGACCGCAGGGCTGCGTAGATGAATGACGGGGGAGCCTGTGAGTATGACGTCCCTCTGTGTGGCCACTGTCGCCTGACCACCTGCAGTGCCCTGGGATGGCTGGCTTCAGGACCTCAGGAATATACCGAAGGGCCATCCTCCCTGTCTGACCCTGGAAGGCACTGTGTGTAGAAGTGCTCACCGAGAGCTGGACTGCAGGTTCCCGGGGCATCCTTCCGAGCCTTCCTGATTGACAAGGCACTCCCTCCCCAGAAACCTAGGGGACAGGCAGGGCTATGCTCTGCCACCAGGCCCATCGTCTGCCCTGGCCATCCATGGTCCCTCTGAGATTTCAGGTCCAGGAGCTCCTCCTAGTGATGGGGCTTAGGAGACTTCACAGAACCATGTTGGTGGGAGGGGCCTTCTTGCTGGGCAGGTGAGGAAACAGAGACTCTGCTGTTTTAAAGCAAAAGGTCACAGGGCACTTTGCTGGTAGTGCTCTCACCTCTGCCTCTGTGCTAGGCAGGCGTTCCCAATTCCCTCGTGGAATGGTGTATGCTTTTCTCTCTCCCTCTCTCTTCTTTTTTTTATAATGAAATATTCCAAACACACAGACACAGCCAGAAACCAGTACAGTGAGCGTACACTGACCCATTTGGCTTTAGCAAATGACAGCACCACCCTTAGACCCTGTGCTTCAGAGGGACCCACTCCATCCCGCAGCCCTACCTCCCACATGGTGAGGGGTTCACGGGGCCAAGCTCTGGCCTACCCAGAGCCCGTGCCTGTCTTCACACCCCAGGTATTTGGGACCTTAGATGTTCCTGCTCAGTGTGACCTCCAAACGGGCATCCACAGCTAACCTGACCTCCTTGCTAGCTCCATTCTTCTAAAAGTAGGCCATATAGCCAGTGTCCACACTTCTAGGCCTATGTGAGTGGCCAAGGGGTAGTTTTCTGCATGAGATGTATGGACTGGGATGTCCCCATGTATGTGCACATGTCCCTGCCCAGTGCAGGACAGAGCTGGGATTGGCAAGGGAGGGTGGAATGCACAAGACAGCTAATTCTTCCCCATGTCACTACTTTCTGGTTCAGACTTTCAAAGAATCTGGGACTCACCAAGCACTGCCATCTTTATGAAGGTATATTCGTCAAGGAATATAGGTGCCTAGTGGTTGATTTATAACTTTCACTTACTTAGACATGGTGCTTGCTCTCCCCATTTGTATTTGTGCACCCAGTCCTGCAAATGTCAGGAGTGAGCCTAGCTGGGAGAGCTACTTCAGATTATTATTATTATTTCTTCTATTTATTGGTTTGAGAGGGGGGAGAGGGTAAAGGGGGAGAGGGTGAGGGAGAAGAAGGGGGAGAGAGAGGCAGGGAGAGAGAGACATTGATTTGTTGCTTCACTTATTTATGCATTCATTGGGTGATTCTTGAATGTGTTCTGACTGCCTCCCTGCAACCCTGGTGTACTAGAACAATATTCTAATCAACTGAGCTACCAAGCCAGGGCAGAACTACTTCAGAGTTTAACAAAATAATGAAATATCAAATATAAAGTCTCCTTATACTGCCCTCTGATTCTATTCTTTTTTACTATAATAAAGTTAGAAATAATCTTTTGTTTATATGTCACACTTTTGTTCTACATATATATATGCATGCATTCACATTAATATATAATTATGTTTTAAAATATGTCTAAATGGAATCATTTATTTTATGCTTCCAGTTTATCATATTTTTGCTTTGTTCCTTCCTTTTGCCTTTCTTGTTTACTTTGAATTATCTACTCATGTAAGGGGACAAGTTAATCTGTCTTTTCTTCTGAATACTTTTATAATTTTCTTTGTCTTTGGAATTGTGCAGCTTCATTATAACACTTAGTATGACTAGGTGCAGGTTTGTTTTTATATCCTGCTCATTGCCGTTCAGAAAATGCAAATCAAAGAGACAGCACTTAACATCTGCTAGGATGGCTATAATAAAAAAGAAACAAAAAGCAGAAAATAGCAAATATTGGGGAGAATGTGGAGTAGGTGGAACCCTAGCACATTACTGGTGGTACTGTAAGATAGTACAGCCACTGTTCTTCAGTAAGGCCAGCATGGAGTCAATGTATCACTCAGAAATTCCACTTCTAGACATACACCCAAAAGAATTATAAACAGACTCAAACAGATACTAGTACACCAATATCTGAAGCAGCATTCAGATAGCCAAAGGATGGAAACAATCTAAATGTCTATCAACAGATAAACAAAATGTACAGCCACTCAGTGGAATATTATGCAGCCATGAAAAGGAACGAAGTCCTGCTGTATGCTACACATGGGTGAACCTTGAAAACATTATGGTAAGTGAAAGAAGGCAAAGCAAAAAGGCCATATATTGCATGATTCCATTTATATGAAATGCCCAGACTAGGACATTTCATACAAATATCCTATTAATGTAGATATAAATGTCGATATAAATGTAGAGAC
Source organism: Pteronotus mesoamericanus (assembly GCF_021234165.1). NCBI lineage: Eukaryota > Metazoa > Chordata > Mammalia > Chiroptera > Mormoopidae > Pteronotus > Pteronotus mesoamericanus. The sequence goes on from NW_026555152.1 coordinate 5,800,437, forward strand.
AGAAAGAAGAATAGAGGTTTCCAGGGACTGTAGGGTGGGAGGTATGAGGGGAGAGGAAGGGGAGAGACTGCTTAAAGCATATGCGGTTTCCTCTTGGGGAGATGAACTATGTTCTAGAACTAGACAGTGGTGATGGTTCCACAAGCCTGTGAATGTGCTAAATGCCACTGAATTGTACACTTTGAAATGGTAAATTTTATGTTAAGTGAATTTCACCAGTGTTTTTAAAAAAGAAAGTTCGATTAAAAAAACAAAAAGGAAGGGGACAGCGTCCTGAATTGAGGTCCATTCCCTCCCATCACCTGAACTGTTGGTTTATTTTTCCTGTGGTGGAGGGACGTTAGAGTTAAATGGCTTTCTTTCATTTTTTTTCCTATCCTAGCTTAGCATGTATGCTGGCTGGGACCTACAGACATGAAAGGTGCGTGTAAACAAAAATTGCCCAGAGGTCCACGCACTCCTGGTGCCTTCCCAATAATAATGACAAAACTCAGTCTCACACAGGTCCCTACACCAGGCTCTGCTAGGAAGCTGACACGAGGGGTGGTGTGCTCCTGTCTCAAAAACTGAGCAGAGTTAAGAAGGAGCAGGGAACTGAGAAGCCTATGTTGGGAAATAATAAACTTACGTCTGCAGTTTTGTCAGGAGGCGATTCCTGCAAAAACAGCACACGCGTAACTGCCAAAGCACAGGAGCATGGAGAACGTGGCAAATAACTGTAAATCTGTTTTAAAATCCTGTCCATAATTACGGCTGGTAGGAATCACAGCTGACACCTCAACAAATCCAAAAACAAATAGGTATTTTTAGAAACTTATTTTAAAAGTAATGCTGGACTGTTTTTAAAACGTAAATCTAATAGGCTCCTCAAAAAAAAGCTTGTCCAAAATTCCCTTTCCTTCAGATAAGGCCAAACATCTACCAACCTATCTGAGTGTGGAAATTCTAGCCTATTTTTAAGGATCCCTAGAAAATGAGATTTTTACAGCTTTAATTGATAACTTATTGTACTAATTATAATCTAAACATTAGGAAATGAGGACCTTTGGGCTCATGTTATATGCCAGACCTACCTAGGCCTTTGTAGGATCAAAAACTTTACTTAGTTAAATGCACATATACAGTGTGGGGCAAAAGTAGGTCTACAGTTGTGAGTATGCGAAACATAGACTTTATTCTTATGTTATTGTTTATTAACTATTGTATTATTTTTCCATATGAACTTACTTTTATTTTCCATATAAATCCACTTTTGTCCCACCCTGTAATGAGAGGGACAATAACAAGAATAAAACAAAACAAAACAGGTTTTCTGCCCAAACATTCTGATAGGAGTTCTACCATGGAGCTAGGAGTCTGTCTTTAATTCTCTTCTATTAGATGGTAGTAAATTATTCTCCTTTTTCCTTAACAGCCGGTACACACACAAAACCCGTTTTTACAAACCCGACTTCTCATTCAGTGTTGATGCTGCACCTATTGCATGTGAGACCCAGTGCTGGAGACAAAGGTTCCTAAGACAAAGTCTCCGCCCTTAGGGAGTCCTCGGTCGCTGAGCTGACTCCACCACACAGGCACATATCATGGCACAGGGTGCTTGCTGAATGCATAACAGAGCGTGTACAAGGCTCAAAACTGGTAAAAGGGAGGAGTGAAGAACTCAGAGAAAGTTCAGGAAGACTTGAAGAAGAATTTACAATTGAATCGGCATCCTGAGCCATGATTCCTGGCCCATCATCCAGATGGAAACACAGGAGGAACAACGGGTTTTGTGGGAAAGACAGAGTCCTGTTTTGAACGTGGGACTTGGGGTTGCCTCTGAGGTGTTCAGGAGGCTATGGCACACTAGGTCTAGACAGGTCCAAGCCCAAGGTGCCACTTTGGATTCCTCAGCCCGTAGAAACCCCTGCAGAGCAGGCAGGGTGAGGAGGCATGGTAAATGGTGATTCCTAGAAACAGCAACATGTTCTCTGTGTGTTCAGCCAGAGGGTTCATGCTCTTATACTTTCTCTGCATTTTTCACCATACCTACCCTGGGCTGAGAATAGAGGAAATGGGTACATATATTGTAAAACTGCATTTGTACTTCGTATTTATGACTCAGGCTGTGACTCACTATCATATTTATATGTGCCTCCAAAACTTGATCCTGGTATTGTCTTTGTATCTGCCCACAATGCTCAGCACTGAGCTCAGACGGAGTGAGTTTTCCAAGAGCAGCCAAAATAAACTCCTCTGTATTCTTATTATTTTTTAAATATTTTATTTATTTTATTTTTAGACAGAGAGGAAGGGAGGGAAAAAGAGAGGGAGAGATCAATCTGTGGTTGCCTCTCGTGCATCCCCTACTGGGAACCTGGGCCTGCAACCCAGGTCTGACTGGGAATCAAACCAGCCAGCCTTTGGTTTGCAGGCTGGTGCTCTATCCACTGAGCCACACCGACCAGGGCCTCTGTATTATTTTTTAAAGAGTATGGAATTCCAAGTCTCTTCCAGGGTAGGAAAGCCCACTCCAAATTCTAGAATATATTGTGAGAGCAACAAAACAAAACAGAGCACCTCACTGGCCTTTAAGAAGATAGGATATTGCCTTTTGTTAAGAAAAGAATTCAGATTACATAGAATAGTTGAGGACAATCTGGCTGAGGACAATAGGGCTCAAGGTTACCTAACATAATACAAACTCCATTCCAAAAATGAAAAGGTAGATTCCTCCAGTTCTCTCTAGTCTCAAGTCTCCCCTGACCATTTAAACTAGGAACTGGAGGGAAGGAAGGCTTGCACTCGCACAGAACTCCCATTCTTACCCAGCAGGCATTAATGGAGGTCAACTAGGGAGTCTGAATCACCTCCTCCTGGCAGGAGGAGGGCTGCCACAAAGTCCGGTGTAATGAAACATAATACTCCATATGTCCAGGTTTTATTTGAAAATCACTTGTTATACCAAGAATCAGAAAGATCTCAAACTGAATGTTAAAAACAATCGATAGGCGCCAACACCAAGATGACAAAGGTGGTAAAATAATCTGACACAAATTTTAAAGCAGCCCTGATAAAAATGATTCAGTGAGAAATTATGACATGCTTCAAACAAAAAACTACAAAGCCTCAGCAATGATATAAAGAAGAAACCATTGTAAATTTTACAACTCAAAAATACAATAACTAGCTTATAAAATAAAAAGCTTAGTGGTTGAGCTTAATAGCAGAATGCAAGGGACAGAGTAAATGATCAGTGAATTGGAAATACTGGGTTGTCCAAAAAGTTTGTTTTTTCTCATAAGATGACTCTAGTAGCGCTTAGTTGTATTTAACTTCATTCGAGACAATTTTGTTAGACTGCAGTGTGACAGCTGTCATATCAGTGTGCATTAAAACAAACTTATCAAAATTGGTGAAATTTTGTGGAGCCATTTTAATAATAATAATTATGCCTTAGTATTTCAAGAAAGGTAAAAATGTAACTGAAACATACACTGCACAAAGATTTGTGCAGTGTATGGAGAAGATGCTGGGACTTATAGAATATGTCAAAAGTCGTTTGTAAAGTTTTGTGCTGGAAATTTCTCCCTGGACAATGCTCCATGGTTGAGCAGGCCAGTTGAAGTTGGTAGTGATCAAACTGAGACCTTAATTGACAACAATCAACATCATACCATGTGGGAGATGGCTGACATACTCAAAATATCCAAGTCAATAAAGTTATTGGTTAAAATGAAAAATGTGTCTTTTATTTTATTTGAAAAAACTAAACCATTTTTTGGCCAACTCAATAGAACAGTAACAACAGCCCAATTTGAATAACGGAGACAAAATAAAATGAAGAAGAAATTAACAGAGCCTCAGAGGGCTGTGGGAATATAAAACAAGACGTAACACTCATGTTATGTCAGGAGTATAAGAGGAAAAAAGAAGGGCCTGAAAAAGCACTCACAGATATAAAGGCTGAAAACTTTCCAAATTTTGTGAGAGACATAAACCTACAGATTCAAGAAGCTAAACAAATCCTAAACATGAAAAAACCCAAAGAAATACAGGCTAACACAGATTATAATTAAACTTCTGAAAACCAAAGACAAAGATCTCAATATCAGGCAAAGAGAAATGACACTCTACCTATAGAAGAAAAACCAACTCAAATGACAATGGGTTTCTCTTCAGAAACCACTGAGGTTTCTGAAGTAGCGTAATATTTTTCAAGTGCTGAAAGAAAAGAACTGTCTAGTGGGTAAATATATCAGGAATAAAGAAGAAATCAAGACATTATCAAATAAAAGGAAAACTAAGAGAATTTGTCACCATCAGAATAGCTAAAGGATGTTCTATGAGCAAAGAAGAAATGATAAAAGAAAAACTCTTAGAACATCAGGAAGGAATGAAGGACATGGTAAACAAAAACGTGAGCAAATACAATAGGCTTTCCCTTCCCTCTTGAATTCTCCAAATTATGTTTGATAAGTTAAAACAAAAATGTTATCCTGTCTGACGTGGTTCTGAATGTATTTAGAGAAAATATTTAAGACAATTATATTATAAAGGGGGGTGATTAAAGAGGTGTAAAGAAGGCTAACTTTCTATACGTTGCTTAAACTGGGAAAATGACAACATCAGTTGACTGTGATTAGTAATTAGCATATGAGGAGGGTCCCCCCAAAAACCGGAATTGTCTTCTGGAGGGCAGGTCCCTTGTAGTACAGGCTTCCCCTGTTAGCTGAGTGTTCTAGGAACCCATCTGTATTAGTGCACCAGATGGCATTGTTGTGAGAGGCTGCATTAAGCTTCAGTTAATTTTTTTTGAAGACTCTTTCAACATGTCTGCCCATTTCATGATGGGTGATTTACCAGCACACTTGCTCACACAGTGTTGAGTGTTCAGCATTTTTGACCAAAAGTGACATGACCCCCATTTTCCTACCCTCCCTACTCACCCCATATCATCCAGAGTGACTTTTTCTGTTATCGTTTCCCTAGAGGAAAAACGTCCTCAAAGGGAAATGTTTTGTTGATGTGAAAGTGGTGAAACAAAAAAATGGCAGAAGCACTAAAAGGCATCAAAACTGACAAGTTCAAAAACTGTTTTGAGCAGTGGAAAAAATGTCTAATGGAGAGTACTTTGAAGGCAACTGACTGAAGTTTAAACATGTAAGAATAAATACACAATTTTTTAAGCAAATAAATTCTGTTTTTTGGGGGTCCCCCCTTGTACATAATCTAATACCTAGAACAACTCATATTAAAAGAGACACTCAAAAATACAATAGATAAATCAAAATAAAATTCTAAAAAATGTTCATAAAACCCACAAGAAGGAAAGAAAGGAAATAGAAAAGTGAAAAGCAAACTCCCCCCTGCAAAGAAAAGATTAAAGGGTAGACTTAAGCTCTGAGATATCAATAAGCGCAAATGGTCTAGCACTGGCCAGTGTGGCTCAATTGGTTGGAGCATCATCCCATAGCCAAAAGGTTACAGGTGTAATTTCCTGTCGGGACATATACACAGGTGCAGGTATGGTCTGCAGTCTGGGTGCATATGATTCCTCCAGTGAGGCACCTGCAATCCCCTGTCCAGGTCCTTATGGGGGGCAACCTGTTGATGCTTCTCTCTTGCTTCAATGTTCCTCTCTTTCCATTCCTATCTCTCTAAAAGCAAGGAAAAAAAAAGTCCTCAGATGAGGATAAAAAAATGTAAATGATTTAAATATACCAAATAAAAGCCACAGACCTGCAGAGTGGAATAAAAAACATGACCCATGTATATGCTGTCTGTAAGAAACTGACTTCAAATATAATGATATAGGAAGACAGAAAATACAAAGCTGGGAAAGGATATATCATGAGAATGTTAATCAAAAGAGAGCAGGAGTAACTACATTAATTTCAGATAAAATAGACTTCAGAGCAAAGAAAATGACCAGAAACAGTGAAGGACATTATATGATGACAAAAGGGTCAATCCACCCCAAACACATAGCAATCCTAACTGTCTACGTAGAAAGCAAGAAATCTGCAAAATATGTAAAGCAAAAACTGATAGAACTGAAAGGAGAAATAAATAAAATCACAATTATAGTGGGATCCTTCAATATTCCTCTCTCAACAATTGATATACAAACGGAAAATTGGCAAGGAAATTAAAGAACTCCCAAACACCATTAATCAAAAGGATTGAATCAATATTTTGAATACTCTATTCAGTGACAGCAGAATATACATTCTTTCCAAGTGCAGAAGAAACATGTACCCTAAAAGGCCATATTCTGGGACATAAAACAAACATCAACAAATTTAAAAGCACTGAAATTATTGAGAATGCATTCTCCTAACACAATGGAATCCAAGTAGAAATCAGTTAACAGATAACAGGAAAATCTTCAGACACTTGGGAACTAAATGACACAGCTCTAAATAATCCATAGGTCAAAAGGAAAGTCTCAAGAGAAATTTTTAAAGAACCAAACTAAGTGAAAAGAAAAATACATCAAAATTTGTAGGACACAGTTAAATTATTGCTGAAAGGGAAATTCATACATTAGAAAAACGCCTACATTAGAAAAAATGAAAAGCCTCAAATCAATAATCTAAGTTCTCACTTGAAGAAACTTAAAAAGAAGAGTAAAAGAAACCCACAGCAAGCAGAAGGAAGGAAATAAAAAAGATAAGGGCAGAAATCACTGGTTTGAAAAGTAGGAAAACAATAGAGAAAATCAATGAAAAAAAAGTTTGCTATGTGAAAAGAACAATAAGCTTAACAAAACTCTAGCAAGATTGACAGAAAAGGTAAAATATATAAATTACTATAGACATTAAGAATAAAATGGGATATCAATTCAGACCCCACAGACATCAAAAGGATAACTGAGGATCACTGCAAACAATTCTATACACATAAATTTGATAACTTAGTTGAAATGGACTAGTTCCTTGAAAAACAAACTCACACAATTTGAAATAATTTGAATATCCCTAAAACTATAAAACAGATTGAACTCATAACTTAAAAATCTTCCAAAAAGAAATATCTAGGTTAAGACGGCTTCGCTAGAGAATTCTACCAAATATATTTAAAGAAGACTTAACATTAATTCTATACATTCTCTTCCACACAAAGATATTACAAAAAAAAAAAAGAAAAAGAAAAGCATAGTCCAATATTGTTCCTCAATATAGATGCAAAATTTCTAAACAAAATATCAGTAAATGTAATTCAGCAATATGTAACAAGAACTATACAAACGACCAAGTGGAGTTTATTCCATGGCAACAAGGCTGGTTCAATATCCACAAATCAGTCAATGTAATCCACAATATTAAGACATTAAAGAGGGGGAAATATAATGCAATGATATCTGCTGATGCAAATAAAGCAGCATTTTACAAGATTCAGTACCCATTCATGATTTAAAAAACAAGACCTTGTAGTAAACTGGGTGAATAGGTGGAACTTCCTCAATTTGCAAAAGAACATCTACAAAAAACTTTCAACCAATACAACACCTTAGGATGAAAGACTCAGTGCTTTCCCCCTAATACTAGAAACAAGGCAAAAATGTCCACTTTCACCACTCTGATTCAACAGAGTGCTGGAAGTTCTAGCCAGTGTAATAGGCAAGAAAAGAAAAAAGAGAGAAGAAGAGAAAAGAAAAGAAAAGGAAAGATAAATGAAACAGAAAAAGAAATAAAAGCACTTCTATTTTTAGATAAAATAATTGTTTACAAAATATCAAGAAATATAAATATATAAATATGGGGGAAAAACACACATGTATGTATAAAACTCCTAGAATGAATAAGTGAGCTCAGCAAGGTTGTGTAATGTAAGACCAGCATACATAAATCAACCGTATTTGCTCATTGAGAATAGAATATATATTCTATATATTACCAATGAGCACATGGATCCTGAAATTAAGAAAACAATGCAATTTATGATTGCTCAAAAAATGAAATACTTAGGTGTAAATCTAGCATAACATGTACAGGATTCGTATCCTAAAAACTACACAATGCTGAAGAACAAATCAGAAAATCTAAATAAATAAACATGCCATTTTCATGAGTTAGAAGACTCAGTAGTAAAGACATTAATTCTCTCCCAAATTGATACACAGGTTTAGTGCAATTTCTGCCCAAATATGAACAAAAAATATTTTGTACATATAGACAACATTATTCTAAAAACTATATGGAAAGGCAAAGGAACTAGACTAGTTAAAAACAATTCTGAAAAAAGAGTAAGATGGAAGAAACCATTCTAACTGATTTTAAGACTTATGATATACTAATCAAGACAGCATGTGTGGCAATGGTTGAAGGACAAACAGATATATGAACGGAATAGAAGAGAAAACCCAGAAATAAACTCACCAAAACATACCCATCTAATTTTTGACAGAGGAATAAAAACAATTCAATGGAAAAAGGATACTCTTTTCAACAAATGGTGCTAGAGGAACTATGCATGCATAGGTCAAAAACCAAAACAAAACTTCTATCTAATGTCACACTTTATACAAATATTAATTCAACATAAATCATAGATTTAAAAGTAAAATATAAAACTATACAACCACTAGGAAAAAACAGAACAATATCTTTGGGATCTAGGACTATGCAGGGAGTTCTTTGACTTGACACAAAATGCATAATCCATGAAAAAAACCGATTAATTTGGGCTTCATCAAATTTTAAACTTTTTTTTTCTGAGAAAGATTCTATTAAGAGGCTGAAAGAACAAGCTACAGAGCGGGAGAAAATATTTGTCAACCACATGTCTGAAAAAGGACGTCAAGAACATGCAAAGAACTTGCTACTCCACAGAAAAAACCATAGAATCCAATTAAAAATGGACAAAAGATAGGAAGAAATGTTCTATTAGAAAGGATATACAGATGGCCACAAGCACATGAAAAAATGTTCAACATTATAAGAAGTTAGGGAAATGCAAATTAAAACCACAATGAGCTATTATTACGTATCTAACACAAACACTAACAGGAAACATAGTGTCTACACCAGATGCGGGCAAGGATGTAGAAGAACCGGCTCACTTATACATTGCTGGTGGGAACGTAAAATGTAATGGTCACTCTACAAATGGTTTAGCAACGCCTTAAAAAAAACCCAAACATATCACAGCCGTGTGACTATATTAACAACTGCTGAATGCTACACTTTGAAAAGGGGAAGATATTTGAATTGTATCTCAAAAAAAATCAGATAAACCTGGACTAATGTGTAGCACAACTGCCAGTCCACAGAATCATGGGCTAAATAAATGGTAATTTTAAAAAAAGAAAATAAAAACCCTAAATATGCAACTACCTAAAACCCAGCAGTTGTACTCCTACATATTTATCCCAAGGAAATGAAGACATGTTCACACAAAAACCTGTACACAAATGTTTATAAGAGCCTTTTGCATAATACCCCCAAACTTGAAACCCGGATATACTTCAATAGGTGAACGGTGTAACACAGTGTTGTCTGTCTTTACCATGAAACACTACTCAGCAAGAAAGAGGAAGAAATTATTGTGACATACAACAACTAGAAGGATCTCCAGAGAATTTTGCTGAGTGAAAAAAGGTCACTACTAAAAAGTTCCACAGTGTAGGATTCATACATATAACATTCCTGAAATGATAAAATTATAGAAATAGAGAACAGATTAATGGTTGCCAGGGGCTGAGACAAGGGAAGAAAGTTGACGTGGCTCTAAAAAGACAATATAAGCGACCCTTGTGGCGCTGGAATGCTCTGTATTTTGACTGCCTTACTGTCAGTGTTGAGGTTGCGATATTGTACTGTGGTTTGGCATGGTGTTACTATTGGGTGAAACCGAGTAAAGGGTACATGGAATCTCTCTGTATTATTTCTCATGACAGCCTGTGAACTTGCAATGATCTCAGAGTAAAACGTTTAAATTTAAAAAAATCCCTCTCAGTTTTTATGCATTTCCTTCTATTTCAGGTTCCTCTGCAGCCGTCCTTTTAAAGCTCTGTGAAGAAATGCTACATCACTATGTTGCTGAGCGATGTTTAACGGGGGCAGGAGACCTCATCCATCTCTTGCAGGCACCCTACCCACGGGAGAGGCTGTCCACCACAGGCAGAGCCGTCTGGCCTCATTAGCCAAGCAGGCAAAGTCAAATTTGAATGACAGCCCCGGCACATATGGAAACCATTACCTCATTCCACGACTTGCAATGAGGTGGTGAGGTTCTTCTTAAACAAGGCTGAGCTCCCTGGTCCAGTGGGTGAGCCCATGGAAGGTCAGGTCAGAGTCACGGGGCTGTTAGGAACAGATAAATTAGCAGGGCACCTGGCTGACCCACAGAGGCCTCAGTGCAGTGCTGTGTGGGGGGCTGATCAGCCCCAGGTGCGATGCAGGACCAGTCAAGGCTCTGCATTTCCTGATGGGGCATTTGTGAGGGGGCAAGACAAGAAAACACTACAGTGGTGAAGCACCATGCTAATCAGGGAGATGCAGCTTTACAAGCAGAGAGGTCTGTTAAAGTTCTATTTCCACCCATTGGACTGTGTTCAACATCATGTTCTAGCTGCAAGATCCTGGCTTCCTCTCAAATCCAGGTTGCCACTCTGCTCCCCTCCCTCCCTCCCTCTGCCCCAGCCACATGGCCTTTCCTGCCATTCGGAGAACACTCTAATAGTTTCCCACCTTTGCACTTGCTCCCTCTCTGCCTGAGGTGTCCTGCCCACAGAACTCTTTCCCCTGGCACACTCAGAGCAGCCTCCCCTGTCTGCCAACTAGAAAACCTCCTCTCCTCCTCACTCTCGACCCCCGTACCCTGCCTTGTTTTACTTTATCCCACTTTTCACTACCATAGCATGTGTTTACTGTTTGTGTTCCCCATCAGAATGTACAATAAGTTCTCTGAGGGCCAGAATTATTTTTGTTCATAGTTATATGCCCAGCACCCCAAATGGTGCTCAGTACACGGTAGATACTCAGGAACTATTTGTTGAAGGATTGAAAAAATGAAGAGATGAATAATAAATGTAGGTGGGGCCAAAGTTCAATAGCAAAGATGTAGATGGAAATGACAGGGCCAGAGGGCCCCTGGTCTTTCCTTCTCCAAAGGCCTCTGAGAGCACACCCTCTGCCGGAGGGAGAGGAGGAATGTGGCCTGACCTCCAAGACCTTGTCAAAAGGAGCTTCTTTTTAAAAAGCAGAGTTTCCAGGGCCATAGGACTATCACGTCCACATTCTCATTTTGTCAAAGAAGGGCTGTCACCTGTCAGACAGATGCAGACAATGTGACTGAGAGTGACTTTCTCATAGCATGCACGGCAAACATGCACTGCAGCCCAGGTTCAAAGCTCACCCTCACATGAAGCTTGAGTACAATGGCCTCAGTTAAAGGTGTTAAATTAATGAAGCAAGAAGGCCCTTAGACCGAGGTGGCACTGATGGCTGGGCAGCTTACATAAGCACACCAAAATATAAGTCTGTAAAATGCCTCAACATTACCAGTTCAAAACCCATGGACAACCAGTCACAGACAACCAGTCACAGACAACCAGTCACGAATTGCCAACTGGGCTTTAAGATAAACACAATCAGTAGTTTCCTTACCATGCTTCTGCCTTTTCTCTGTACAAGTCATGCCCTAAGCTCCTGTCCGCGGAGCACACCAGCCACTTCCATTTTGGTGCTGTCTGATGCGAGTTGATTTTTGCTCAGATGAGCTATTAAAAATGTCAATATGCCTCAGTTTGCCTTTTAACAAGGGACAAGTATGAGAATATAATGAAGGAGGGATGAAGAGAACTCAGGAGGGTGGACAGGTTATTTATAAACAGGCAAAGATGAAATTTAAATTTTTTATCCACACCTGAGGACATTATTTTTCATTGCTTTCAGAGAGGTCAGAGGGAGAGAGAGAGAGCAAAATCGATGTGAGGGAGAAACACTGACTGGTTGCCTCCCGTAGGCTCCCCAACAGAAAATCAAGCTGGCCACCTAGGTATGAGCCCTGACTAGGAGTTGATCCTGAGACTGGGAATTGAACCTGGAACTTTTTGGTCTACAGGACGATGCTGCAACCAACAACTGAGCCACCTGGCCAGGGTGGCAGTGATGATATTTAAAGTAGCTGATAGCCACAGGTAATAACTGGAGGGACTAGCACAGGATGCTCAAAAGAAACAAAGGGAGATTTAAGCCAGGTATAAAGGTTTTTAAAAAATTTTTTTGTATTGTTGTTCAGTTACAGTTGTCTCCCCTTTTTCCCCTTTGCTCTCCCCTGCCCTCCCCCCTCCCCCACCTGCCACTGCAGTTTTGAACAATGAAGAATATTGGGCTGGAATATAATTTCCCAAGGGTAGTTGGCAGCTTTATTACATAAAATATTGAAAATTAAATGTGACTTGGAAAAGCATCTAATACGTGATGGTAAAGACTTATAGATAATGACTGAATTGTATTTTTTAATCAATTAAATTCCTTGAATGTGAAGTTGCCCTTATATATGAAAAATAAAACAAATTTGCCTCTTAGAGCTTAAGAAAATTTGAATCAAATTTGAAACTGTTGATATATCTCATGACTGTTATTTTCTTTTAAAATAGCAAATTTTCTAGTAGGCCCACTAATCTGCAAATTAAGTACAATAAAAGTAACTTTCCTGGTACCATCTCTTCTCTTTTTCTAGCAGCTCCTCTAATATATACAGGGTCTTGGTAACAAACATTTGACTTTACAAATTCAAATAAGCATCCAAACAAACAGAATAATTCAAAGCTGGCCACAAGGCTCCCCTGCTCAACTGTAGAAGTAATTAAAGAAAGATGAACTTCACTACTGATTAACCTCCTAAACACTAATTAAAGATAATGAGGGATCAAGGTGCCTGGCACAGCCTGACCTCTATGTTCTCCCAGAGTTCACAAGCAGGCTGGTGGCCATGTAAGACTCACAGAGGAAAGGAGTAAAGTGGATGCAGGTGCCTGTTTCATGCTGTCTCCCTGGGAAAGTGCACGGCCTGATCGGTGGGAATACAATACATTCTCTTGATAAGAATTACATAGAGGAAATCTTGTAGATCTCTGCTTTGTATAATTGTTTATAAGACTTCAGACCATGAGTGAGTCATTCAAAGTTCAGCCCAACTCATGGAAGTAGCCAGAGGACTTCATGAAAACATTTTTATTTTATTTTATAATTTTTTATTATTGTATTTTTTATTACTATTTAGCCCCTTATATGCTGCCCACCCCACAATCACCACACTGTTGTCCATGCTTAAGAAATAATTTTTTACACTACACACTTTAGTCATACTTTTGAGTGTCTTAAAGTTCGTACCGGAACGAGGGGTGTGTGTGTGTAAAGAAGACATTATAAAGGGATGAATGAACTCACGATCTCTGAGTTTTGGGGGTTTTTTTTTGTTCTCAACAGGTATTTATTAGTCATTTAAAATGTGTCACCCACTTTGTAGTTACCTGAGATACTTTGGTGAACAAAACAGAAATTCCCAGCCCCCTTTAAACTTACATTTTAGAGGGGCAGACAATGAATGGACTATATGATCAAGAAGATATAAAGTGTGTTCTTAATAAAGAAGTACTATGGAAATACACATATTCTCAGACATATTCGTATGACTACCCGGAGGAAGCTTCTAGTGTGGAGAAAACACATCTGAAGGCAGTTCTCTGGTTGTGTCCTCAGGGGGCAGTGGTAGATGCATGACTGGAGGAAGTATCTCTGGCACCTGGAACACACATAGGGCTTCTCTCCTGTGTGGATTCCCTCATGAGCCAGAAGGTTGGTTTTGTTGCTGGAGGACTTGGCACACATGCTGCAACTGAAAGTCTTGTCTTCTTCATGAATCTTCTGATGCACAGGTAGGTCTGAGGCCTGGACAAAGCCTTTGTCACACATGGCACAAATAAATGTCCTCTCATTATTGTTTCTTCTCTGATGGGCTTTTAACCGAAATACCTAAAGATCTTGGGACATGTGTCACATTGGTATGATCTTTGGGCTCTGTGGAATCTTCCTTGGTGGCCCCACATGTGGAGCTTCTGGCATTGCTCTGGTGGGTAGGAATGGGTTCAGGGGTGGCCTGGTGCAGCCTGGAGAGAAATGCTGGTCCCACTTCCATGAGGACATCTTGATAAGAAGGCCTTTTGGGGGATCCTACCTGAGAACCGGAGGTACCTAGACTTGCTCTTCTTGAGCTGAGTGGATTCTCCAAAGAAGCATCTCCCCGTCAAGGCCCAGGACAGTTCTCTCCCTGGATAACAAGTAGGGCAGGTGTGCGATGGCCTTGACCAGCCTGGAGTACTCTGGAATCTAGTGCCACCACCAGCATTTGAAAGTATTTTCCTCTCATTCCTCTTCCACCTCCCACCAAGTGGAGGGATGTAATATTTGCAATGAAGTCTTAGGCAGACTCAGAAGAAGCCACAGGAACAAGTAATTTGTGTGTACTTGAACTTCCCTCCCCTTTCCAATGAATATGTTATAAGTAGGATGTGGCATGGGGCTGAGACGATCCTCCGTGTCCTGACTACAGTAACTGCAGACTGGAGGCTGAGCTGAATAAGAAAAAGTGTGTGGCTGCTGCTCTCATCACACTTGAATCAACACCTCTCCCCAGCTTCACACGCAGGTGCTGGGACCCAGCGTCTTCTTTTTCAGAGCAGAGAAGGCATCTGAGTGTGTGACGCTATGGGGCAGGTGGTGACCACAGCCCGCTGAGACTGACACCCACACGTAGGTGTTTGAGCTGAGCCCTCCTCAGACACTAACCTGTGACAGGTCTCCATTAACTACTTAGCTCTAACTTTGGAGTTAGAGCTAAAATTTTATTTTCCATCCATAATCCTGTATAGATACTTACAACTTTGTTTCCTGTGGTGAGCAGCTTGGCTAAATATCTGAAAATGTCCCTTGAAAAATGCATCATACAAAAAAAATAACCCATATTGTTTAGCAGAAGGTGACTGTAAACAGTGGTTTTCAAAACAGCATTGCGAGGAGAGCAAGTGCGGAGTAATATTTTAACTGAGGCCATTGCACCTGCGGAAAAGGTCAATGTGGAAAGAGGAAGAACCATGCCGCAGATGACTTTTTTATGTTGATTTTTGAGAGTTAAGGTAAGTGAAAAGGTAAAATTAACATTCTGGTGCCATTTGAGAGTGGATCGATAGAGTCCCCAGCCTATAGCCTGGGTTGCTGGATGCTAAGAAATATGACTCTGCCCCACTTGGCTGGTGGCCATGGTGCTCTTGGTAACACCTCAAACCTCTCTGGGCCTCATCATTAAAAAAGTATAGCCCAGGTAGGGATGGGGAGTGAGGTGACACCACACAGATGTCACCAGGGTTTTCTCTCAATCCTATTAAAGTGGGGTTTCCTGAAAACAGATCAGCACACGGATAGGCAAGAGCTAAAGCACTCTTCAGAGGCCAGGCCCTTGCCTTTGTCCAGATAGACCAGCTGTTAAACCAGCTCAGTATTTCTGGCAAACCATTTATTTTAAAATTGCAAAATAAGATGACTGTCCACATCAGTGCTAACTCATGTTTTCCAGTTTGAAGGAGAGTTCTCATTGAAAATACTGACCTGGATTCCACAATGTGAGGCTGTCCTCACAGGTCTGGCTAGATTACTTTCCCCTTGGTACCCAACAGTCTGTGGAAAGATTCATTGCAACTGATGTGGGGATAGCATTGTGAAAGACATGGTAAAAAAAAAAAATACATTGGTACAGGAGAGGGAAAACACATTTCCTTTTCTTTTCCAAGTGGGGGAGAAAACCTTTGAATTACAATTTTTACAAAAATGAGTGGTTGAAGTTATTTATTATTACTTGGCCTCTCTCTGGGTCAGCCATAAAAATTATGAAACAGCAACTTAAAGCCACAAGTTACTCCCAGTGTTTGACCACTGTACTGCCTGAATGGATACACAATTTAGGACAACGCTGAAATCTAAGAGCAAGATGCATCTCTGCTCTGGGAAGAATGTTCTTTTTCTATGACTAAGAATAACAGTCATCAGGGGTTGGTGAATCCTTTAAAAATCTAACGCAAAATTCACATGTGGGGAGATGGGGCACAGCTTCCATCAGATCATCAGAGGCCTGAAGGGGACATTTCTTCCCTTCCCTGCTGAGCAGCATCAGAGTGACACCTCAAACTTCCAAAAGAAAAGGATTCTAGTGAGCCATGACTCAGCCAGGCCACCATAGCATTTCCCTGCCTATAGGGTTTGGCTCAGGATGGCCCCATCAAGGAAACAGGAACTCATTAACTGTTTGTCACAGGCAAACTCTCCCCTCCTTTAGGTGACCTCCCTGTAACCATGACGGGGTGGGGGAAAAGAATGAGTACAAAGTGTTGGAGCAAAGTGAAAAGACGGGTAAAAATTGGCTCCTTGACAACACTCCTGGCTAGGGACCCACAGCTGCCTGCTGCCGCAGAATGAGCCAGCGACCTTGTGTATCCTGAAGGGCAGTTTGAACTGAGGCCTCTCTTACTTGCAGCTGTAACTATCCTACATGGATACTAGTTCTTTTTCCAAAATAATGAAGAATCACTGGCCCAAGAACAGACTTTACAGAATCAAGAGGGTATGCTGAGGACAGAGAGCAGGAGAGTGAATTGAAAGGATGTGGAGTGGAAGGGAAACAGAATGCGACCTTGGTCTTTTAACCTTGAGGTATGCCTAGTGGTTATTTTTTAAAGTTCACTTTTTGGGTGTAATTCATAATAGTAACACAGGTTTATCAGCTTTCCCATTCTTGTAACGAGCACACATTATTTCCATTGAATGAATAGGCCTTGTATGAGGAACCACATCCCACACATTAGCAGTGCCATGAACTCCCCAGCTAGAAGGGAGTTTATGGTCAGCCCAAAGGGCATCACACTAAATGTGCACATTTGGTTGCTTAGCACTTACCTGCCAGGCTGTAACTAACCTACAATTTTCTTTTATCCTCAGAAAGACTGTGGGACTGCTATAAGAAAACTCCACTACAACGTTGTTTTAGAGTTCAGGTGAGAGGTGCTTTTCAAACACTCTCAGATGAAACATGCACATCCCGATTCTCCTGCATGGGAGAGGAGTCCTGAGGACATATAAACTTTGTAGTCAAATGGAGAAACTCTAGAGACCTTGGTGAAGACAGGCCAAGTGGCCCTTTTTAATATTCTCTATTCAAAGATCTCATTCTATAGCTGTTTCTCATAGTGAGGTTTTTGATGGCTCCCTGTGGCTTTCAGGATAAAGCTCCAACCTCAGTGCAGTCATATGATTTGGCCCTTACCTACTCATCCCTTTTAACTTCTCACCACCATCCTGGACTCTTGGCCTATCAGACTGAACTTTTCATTGTGCCTGGAAAACTTTACATCTGTCCAGTCATCCCTGCAGCGCAATCCCCTTCCCCTGCTGACAGATTCTGTTTCTTACTGGGTTCTCCTGGCAGTCCCTCCATCACTCAATCAAGACACTTTCATACTGTATTCCCATCTATACCCATGCATCTGCCACCATTACTTTACCCTTTCTGTATTTTTTAAAAAAATTTCCTCACATCATCTCTGGCAAAACACAAGGGCTCAATACATGCTCTTTCCTGGATTACAGTCACCATGAAGGATGACAACACTGCATCTCTGAGTGAGCAAATACATATGAGCAACTATGTGTGCAAAATTCTCAAAAGCTTTACTTTTATCCAAGCTGACCCCTGAAGACTTGGAAAAAAATGCACCAAGGTTCTGTCAGAGAAATCTATTTCTAAAACATGATCCTCAACAACAGGATATTACGCACTCACAGTCATTAAGAAAAACCATGATCCTACTTGCTTGGTGGGTGTTTTGCAAAAAAAAAAGTTTGCAAGAGTTTAGACCTAAATGGGTACTGGTTTATAGAAGAAAATAAAAATTAAAAGCATATTGTGTCCTGCATTGCTCACAGATGGGTGGACAAAGCTTTGAGAGAACAGATTCTAAACTTCACTGTAAATTCTATGAGTAGGTTTTTCTTTTGCTGTTGTTACTTAATTTTCTTTTGTTCTTGTCAATGGTAGAAGTAGATAGGAAATGCTGATCACACACACACACATCTCAGTTGTTAGGAATGTAAAAATATTTACTGCTGACACTAACATGAACAGCAGCACAGAAAATCAGGATGGATAAACAGAAGGTGCACCTGAGCCTCTACAACATTGTTAATGAGGTCATAAGTTGGACATGTTCCAACAGGGCTATAAAAGAACAAAAGTCAGAAAGCATGAAACCTAGGCATGGTATAAGCTGCCGTGTTCAAGAAAGAAATTAATGCAAGGAATACAGCAGTGACCCAAAAATGAGGTAAACTTGATGGAATGATGTAGTTATGTCCTTTGAGAATATTGCATGAAAGGGAAGAAAAAGTTGCCTATAAGAAACATTAAGGGCCTAGGATGTAAAATACGTAAATGAGGTTGGCTGCTGGGCCTAATGGAAGAATCCCTGAAGGTCCTCAAAAAATGCTTCAGCTGGGATCAGACAGTGTACTCTGCCTGTGGACATTCCTTGCAAAACAGCACAGATACAAATCACATATTTTGAAGATAAAAGTATATTTTCATTTTCAAATACTGAAGAAACTAAAAGCCTTTGAGAAGCAGCAGAAATGTGGGCTTCAGCCCGCTGACCTGGGCGGCATGGTTATGGCTACAGGAAAGAGGCCAGAGGAGCAGAACACTGTACCTGTTGCATTTCTCTTGGTTGTCAAAGAAAAAGCTCACTTGGATTTTACTTTAAAAAGGCATTGTTTCTCAAATGCTGCATATACAAAATGTGTTAGATGTCTGATCCAAGAACCTGACCAATTTGTCCAGCAACACGGCAGCAACAAGGCTGGCATGCAACCATCGACACCTCTTGGCCTTTGAGAGCTGAGGCGTCTTTCATTCCACAGAGTATGAAAGACAAGGCCTGAATTAGGAGCATGCAAAGGGCTTTGTCTCCTGCCTGCGGCTACTTGAGCAGTTCTTCACTTCTCGATAGGCTTGTAAGGATGGAGAAAAGATGATGGCTTGAACAATGGGCCAGTGGGCCCAAGTCCCACATGACAAAAGTACTTTCAGCAAGGTTCTGTCCTCCCTTCATTTTTAAAAAAGCAAGTGCTTTCTGAACAGGTAGGACACAACCAGGAGGACAAAAGATCTGGGTGACACACCAGTGCTTTAATAACAAAACAACTATCCTTCTAGAACATACTGAATATCTAAAATTTCTTCCATCTGAAATCTTGACTCTTTATGATGAACTGGCAAAAGGAAATATGTGGTAGTTAAAAAATTGTTTTATTCTATTAGTAATCAAAACATATTTATCAGTACATTCAAGGAGTACATATAAAACTCTTGTTTACATACTTTTTAATTTTAATACCAAAATTATTCACTTTATAGTCCTCTACTAGTAGTATAAATAATATTTAAATAATTGTGTTATTTCCTCTCTCTGAAGTGTATGCTCTTGCCAAAGACTTCAAAGTTTTTGAAGAATATATGTGACTGGACTTTGTGACTAAGCTGAAATAAAGGATAATATGTGTTTTTAACATTACAGCACTATTTACTATTCTTTCAAACACTAGTTTTTAATTCACATTTTATATACATTAAATATTTTAAAAACATTTAACTAAAATGATATATAAATAATTCATATAGTTCATAATAAATCTTTATATATTAAAAACCACAAATGTTTTCAAGTTAACTTCTTTCTGTAAAGATCTCAGATTAATGGTTCTTATATTTGATCTTATGAGAGGGTTGCTTATTAGAGTGATTGTAGTTATATATTCATTTTTTTGAAAGCATTCTTATTTGTCCATTCAAATAAAATAATACTGACAATTAGCCTACTCTGCTCCAATTGCATTGTTTGACCTAGGCTCCTATCTGCATGTAACAAGAAAACAATCAATTTATCACATGATGCTATTTCAGAGGTTTAGTACTTATACAAACTGTTGATTATGTCTTTATGTAACTTGTACATTTATGATAAGAAATGTAAGCAAATTTATATTTAAATAAATTATTTATTTATCACTTATATTTATATATTACATATATTACTCAATAGTTATTATGAGATCATGACCTAATTATTTGATTAGATTTACATCTTATTTATGTTTTACATGTTAACTTAAGCAAAGATATTATTATATGAAATATAATTACGAACAAGGAAGAGAAATTTTCTGAGATTAAAAGGTGAACTGTGAAACACTGTTAAAACTGGCAACTATTCTTGATACATCAGGGTTTTTCTCAATACAACCCAAAAGAAAAAAATTGGATATAGGCAAGATAAGACATCTGCCCTCCATAACACAGATTTCAAATTTTTGACATTTTGAAAATCATCTGTTATTACTGGCTTTAAAAATAATATGTTAATTTGAACTTTTGTAATAAATGTATACTAATAAATACTTTCCGCTGCATATGTTGGGATTTTACTTAGTTTTTAAATTTGAGAATGGCTTTGTACTGCTTTGAAATGGCATGGGAATCACATATTCTAGAAAACAAGGGACATATATTTCTCTTGCTTGAGCCCTTCCCCCGGCTCCGGATCCCCCTCTCTGCCCACAGATCTCCAGTCGCTGGCCTCTGCTGTCTCTTCACCAACTCTGCCCAACACTTTGAGGGCAATGGCCAAACCAAGTGTGTTCCCCCTCGGGACCTCCTACCAGCAATTCCTGCTGCCTGCAGTGCCCCTTCCCCAGATCTCTGTTGAGTGGGCAATGTCTTTTATTCAGGTCTCAGTGTAAGTGTCATCTCAAGAAGCTTTCCTGACCACTAAACACAGTCATCCATTCCCTGTTACCAGCTTGTTTTATTTTCCTCCTCAGTCTTCACTGACTCCCTCAGCGAAGTCACTTGTTTGTTCATTGTCTGTCACTCCCACTAGCACGTGAGCTCTAACAAAGTGGGAGGTTATCTGTCTCATTTTATGCCACACCTGGGCATAAAATTTCAAGAAATGAGTTGTCCCATAGTAAGCCAATCACTGGTTCTATTTGCTATGAAGCCACCATGTTTAGTTATCAGCAAGTGTGAATTCCCAGTTACCACCACCTAAGATGCCTTGAGCCAGTCTTAATTGCTAGAGAAAGAGAAAACACACTGAATAACCATATTATCACTGCCTTATAAGACAGGGTAGACTTAACTGGGATTCACTGAATGGCTAAAGAACAAGGCTCTATGATAAGAATTCCTGTGTCCTGTGTTCTGGCCTCAAGAAGGACTTACTCCTACATCTACTACCACAGAGCACACCCATTTTTTTCTGCTTCTGCTAATAGAGAAATCTCTCCAAAAGTCCAAAACATCTGCTATTGCTAAGTACAGTGATTCCCACTACAATGACTATCTCCTAGCTATAAATATTGCATGTTCTCCACATTCTTCTCAACCACAAGGTCACAGGTGTCATATTCATGTGTGACCAAATGGGCCTTAATTAGCTTTCCCAGTGCCAGCCACTGAGATGGGGACCACTGCTCCTCACAACAATAACTATGCCTGGGACTGGGGTGGACATTTTAGAGTAGTGTTGATGCAAAAGCAGACATCAACCGTAAATGGATAGTGGCCAGCACTTGCCCGAGTTCCTTTTTCTTCTGAGTCTAATGCATCCAGGAGACTCAGTAACCCTCTTAAATGTACAACTTCGCGCCTGCGCTTTCAGGGTGCCAGAAAGTCCACATTTCTCTCAAAGATTTAGGAGTGACCCACTGCAAAATGAGCAGTAGAATCCAGTTGTTCCTCGGTTATGTCTAAACTGCAAGTCAATTTCAGAATGGCTGTTCCTGGTCTCCCGTTTTCAGATGGCTGGAACGGTTTACTCTCAGTGATCTGTCACAGTTGGAGGTGGGGGATAAAAAGGGGAGTCAAAATGAAAAGCAAACAACTCACTGATAATGAAGTGGAAAAGCGATTAGCCAAGATCCTCTAAGAATCTCTTGGAAGAACTAATCCCTGCTTGGAATGTGGAATATCAGTATTCAAATCATAGGACTTACTCAAGGAAAGAAAATTTTTTTAAATCTACCTTTGAATATTTCTATTGTTGCTCATTGGGTTAAATAAACCTAACTTTCAAAAAAACGGATTAAAATATTTCATATTACTTTCAAAGGGACATAATGAGCCACCAGCAGTAGTTAGTTACTGACATTAACCTCATGAATAAAAATGATTTTTGAAAAGGGGTCTTATTGGCAAATAGAGAAAGTGGACATTAACTTAGGTCTTAGTCCAAAAAGAAATTTCTTCAAGTCATCCTAAAATACAGTCTGAGGACGTGTCATCAGCAAAGCATCAAATATCAGGGAACCAACCCGCCTCCACGCCTGTCAGCTCACCTCCCCATCTCACAAGGAACAGACTGTTTCTTCCTGTCCCTCTCCAGACATTTAGTAAAGATGCTATAATCCTTTTGTTACAGTAGTGGGCGGTGGCTAAGCTCCTGAGTAGATTTCTAGCACAGCTACATTACCACTTAAAGGCGAACGAGTTCTTTTCTTGTTTCACAACAAATAACACATGGTTTTTATAAAAGTTTAAATTGTTAAACACCAGCCCATTACAACAACAGAAAGGCACTTGGGATTTTACATCCATAAAATAAGAAAGAATCAATTATTTTTGGTTGACACAGGCAGCTTAAGTGTTAACTACATGCTAATTATGTGTTTTCCTTCCTTAAGAGTTTATTTTCTTCAGCCTCTCCTTCCTGTGCCCGGGATGCTGTCACCAGGAACCATCCTTTGGGGAATCAGTCAGCCTTTCTGTAACTTCTTGGATCACTTACTCCTTCTGTCCACCAATGCATTTCCTTATCTGTCTGAGTATTTGTCAGCGAAGCTAGAGGTTTCCCTTGGAAGTGGTGTTGACTCTTCAATTGTTTTTCTAAGGACTCTCCCTGTTGTCTAAAAGAAAATATTTGCTAGCATTAAGCCTTGCCCAAGGTTCTTCCCTACACAAGATTAAACACATTCAATCAATATCTTTTCTAAACCACACCAGTCTCCATGAAGGTGACTCTGGCTGGAAATCAGCTTTTTCAACTAGGCTTCTCCTTTCTGAACTATATCTAAGCAGTTAACAGCATTCACCAACACCTTTGCCTTTATTTGCTCTGAAGTTGTCAGATTGTTTGGCATCTGTCTTCCTTTAGGGGAGAGTCTGGTTTCTCTGTTTGCTCCATGCTCTTTCTACGTACAGGGATCTGAAAGGCAACAGCATTCAACAATTATACTCTAACTTCCTTGGGGTTCTGAGAGGTCAAAGGGCAGACTTTGACCCTTTCCTGAGACCTCTGATGGGACTCCAGCTCCCAGGCTCCCAGGTAGCCATCCCTCTGGGGGTCCACAGCTTTCCAGGCACACTGATGAAGATGAAGTTGAAAATGAAGGCATTTGGGAGACTCTCAATATCCTGGCTTCCTGGGAAGAGGCCTGGACTTAGAAGACACAGGTCCAGCCTCTGCCTTCAGCTGGGTGGCACTGGAGGGTGACCCCACCTCTCTGAGCTGCACTCCCTTTTCTGTGTAGGAGGAAACACATTCACAGTGCATGATGATAATCATTATGAGAAAAATAAAACAAGGCATACCGTAATTTCTGTTAAGCCCATGGCATTGAAAACAAGGACAGGCAACCAAATTTGGATCTTGTCTAGGTCCTAATACAAGCCTAATAAAACCCTAAAAAGATAGGGTTGAGACAAACCAGAAAATCTGTTTATAAACTAGGTATTAGTTGATACCAAAAAATTACTGTTAATATTTCATATTATAATAGTCATTAGAGTTACAGTATTTACATTTAATAACATAGACAAGTATAATATACATTAGTTATTATACATGTTAAAATGCTTAACGTGATATTTAGAGCTACGTCCGGAACTGTGTAGGGGTAAAATGTGATGTCTATGATTTGCTTTTTATATGCTTCAGCAAAGAAAAAATAAGCACAAAAATGGGCTAGATGAAGCAATTATGGCAAAGTCTTGGTAGGTGTTGAATCTGGGCAATGAGTATATGGGAGTTCATTGTGCTAGTCTCTCTACTATTGTGTATGTTGAATATTTGAATAATTTAAAATCTTTTCAAATGAATATATTAAGGGAAGTCCAGGATGACACTAGCATAGTAGGAAAAGTCACACACAATGGAGTGACGTCAGTGAGCAGGCCTGGAGCTGGAAACATCTGCTTCAGGACAAGGGTCTGTCTCCTTTGTCTCCAAAGACCCAGGGGTCGACCCAGTACCAACACAGCATACAAAAGCAGTCCACAGAGGAAGGCCAAGGGCAGCATCAGCCACAGAGGAGCATGGTCGTACCTGGTGTGGGGAAGCTGGGAGGGCAGGGGAGACAGCAGTCTAAGATGCATACAGGTAAAAAGAGGGAGAGGAGGCCGAAACCATTCTGCAGCTCTGGTGTGTACTTGGTTCAACAGGGAACCATCAAAGGTTTCAAATCAGAGAGTGGCACGGCTAGGGCTGTCCTTGGGAAACAGTGTGAGGGAAAGGCACCCCAGTGGGCAGACAAGTTAGGACTGCAGAGCACAAAATCAGTAACTGACCTCCAAAGCTGGGCTCTGGTTAAGTGGGTGCAAAGTGGCTCATTTACAGGAAGGCACAAAAGACCAGTGCCCCCCTGGGTACAAAGATAAAGAGGAAACAAGATGAGCCAAGAGGGAGTCGGAGGCCCCAGAACAACTTGTCATGGCAGGAGCTGAGAACCCAAAAGGAAGAGCTGGTTCTGAGGCAAGAAGGGCAGTTTTGGCACAAATGCCCTGCATTTCAGATGGACGTCCTAAGAGCTGTTCAGCAGGAGTCTGGAGTTGGGGAGGTGGCCCGGCTGGCATATCCTCTTTTTTGCAAACAGGATGACTTGGGAAATGGTCAGGATTTTGAAGTCTCTACGATACCCACCATCCCAAAGCTCACTGCTCACTGGCTTTCCCACACTGCTCTGATGTGCCTGGGGTTCAGCCAGATCTCTGTCTGGCCCATAGCCTGGGGGCATGCCCTAAAGACGTACACCAGGGACTCTGCCGTGCTCACCCTCTCTGAGTGCTCTGAGAAAACACATCTGTATTAAAACAGCCAGTGAAATTTAATTATTATTCAACTTCTAAGTCAGGGGACAGACATATGGGTGTTAACACTTTCTAAATGTCTATATATGCTATAGATTTAATATGTACTACTTCATTTAAAACTCAAATCGAATGTATAATGAGAAAACTAAAGTTCAGAGAAATTAATAACCAAGCCAAGGTCACACAGCTAAGTGAGTGGCAAGGCTTGGAGCCCACCTCAGGTCTGTCTGTCTCTACGGTCTGTGCTCCTTCCTCTACGTCATGACCCAGCCATGGAAAAAATGCTGCTGGAGTGAAATAAATCTTAACCAGGCGTTGGAAGCAGACATTTGCCACCTGGCCTGGAGAGATTCACCAAAGTGATGCCATAATTTCCTACCCTTTTAGCTAAAAACAAACAAACAAAATACCTAATGGATATTTTAGGGGAAACAAGAGTGGGAAATAGGGATAGGGAAACAAAAGGAAGAGAGAAACTTGCATTGCCAATGAGGAAAAAAAAATTTCCTGAAAAATATAGTCTTTACTGGAGAAATAATATACAATACAGCTGGTGTACCTCCTATTTTGGGGTTTGCTTATATTTATCTTTGACTCAGCAGTTGTACCAGTTTTGACTTGGAGGTATGACAATGTCTTTAAACATTAGTTTAGCCCTGGCTGAGTAGCTCAGTTGGTTAGAGTGTCATCCCCATATGCCAAGGTTGCTAGTTTGATCTCTGGTTTGGGGACATATAAGAATCAACCAATAAACGTATAAATTCAGTGATTGCTCACTGTAAGGTGATGACCCTGAGCAAAGGCACAGAGTAAGCTATACTCAGCAGGGAAAGCACTTAAGGAAAGAGAATCCAGGATCAAGATGGCGGAGGAGTGAGTGGAAGTCACACTGACCTCCTCCCAGGACAAACATGGAATTACAACTAAATTGTGGAGAAATCACCTGGAACAAACAACTGAACAATAGCAAGAGAGGAGCCTGGTAACATCAGAGAAAGAAGAATCGGCTTTAGTGCAATCTAACTGGTAAGGACTGTGCTACAGACCTAAGGAGGGTGGGGCGCCCACGGATGGCAACACCAGAAGGATTTGAAATGGCCAGTTGGATCCCCCTGACAAGAGTGGAGTCTAAACCAAAAGTGGGGATCGCTAGCCCACAGCACCAGAGCCCAAAGAGTACACAGAAAACCACCAGCTGCGAAAAACGGCAAGGTTACTCTCTGCTAGGGACAGGCAGCTGGAGATGCAAAGAGCCTTCTAAAGGGCCAATGCATAAATTTTTATTTGCCGCCACTTACAAAGGCAGGGGCAGAGTGGGCTAGAGATGTCTGAGGAGAGACTGAGGAAGGAGCCTTTGGGGAGAGAACTGAGAGAGAAGCCAATGGGATCTCAGTGCTGACTCATCCCCCACGTGGCAGCAGCCATCTGACTCAGGCAGAGACCACTACCCCTGAGCAACACCAACATCAAAGGACCCAATAGTCCCACCCCCAGGTGGGATTCCACCCCTGGCCTGTGCTGTTTAAGCTGCCTGCTGAGTGCAGAGTGGCAGCCACAGACAGTAGATCCCTAGCTAAAGGGGGCGCAGAGAGGTCTGGTGACACTTGAGGAGAAACTGGGGATGGAGGCTTTGGGGAGAGAATGGAGAGAGTAGCCAGCGGAATCCCAGTGAGAACTCCTGCCCCGTAGGGCAGTGGCATGAGAGGACCCAATAACCCCGCCCACAGGAGGGACTCCACCCTGCCCTGAGCTGTCTAAGGTGCCCTGCTGAGTGCAGAGTGAATAGATTAACACCTGAAGGAGACAGCCACAAACAGTAGATTACTAGAAATCTCACACAGACTGCTTAAGGTCAGATAGGGTCAACATCTGACATCATCAGAGGCAGATCCAGAAAGAAAAAACAGCGATCTCCAACCATAGAAATTCACACCACAAAGTCAGGAAATCAAGACAGATCAACTTAAGAAGCAGAAGCAAAAGAGAAGAGTCTTGCAAATAATGGGAAGACAAAGAAATACGCCCCACTCAAAGGGAAAGGAGGAACCCCCACAAAGAGAACGAAATGAAATAGGGGCAAGGAAACTATCAGATATTGAGTTCCAAACAATGGTTCTAGGGAAGCTCAATGAGCTCAGTGAGCTCAGAGAGAACTACAAAACACTACAGGAAAACTATGAGGAACTTACTGCAGGCTATTATCAGCATGAAGAAGGACATGGAAACTATCAATAAGAGACAAGAGGAAATGAAGAATACAACTTCTGAATTGAAGAACACAGTAGAAGGAATCAAAAGCAGGCTAGATGAAGCAGAGGAACAAATCAGCGAACTGGAGGATAAGGTAGAAAAAAGCTCCCAGAAAGAGCAAGAAAATAAAAAGACTCAAAAAGAATGAAGACACATTGAGGGAAATGCAGGACAACCTGAAACCTAATAATATTCGTATAATAGGGATACCAGAAGGAGAAGAGGATGAGGAAGGAATAGAGAACCTGTTTGAAAAAGTAATGATGGAAAACTTCCCTAATTGGAGGAGAGAAAAAGTCATGCAAGTCGAGGAAGCACAGAGATCCTATTCAAAAGGAACCCAATGAGGCCCACTCCAAGACACATCATCATTCAAATGGCAAATATCAAAGACAAACAGAATCCTAAAGCAAGTAAGGGAGAAAGAGGTAGTAACATATAAGGGAGCCCCGATATGGCTAGCACCTGACTTCTCAACAGAAACACTGCAAGCCAGAAGGGAATGTCAAGAAATATTCCAAGTCATGAAAAGCAAAGGCCTGCCACCAAGACTGCTCTACCCAGCAAGGCTCTCCATTAAAATGGAACGCGAAATAAGGAATTTCCCAGACAAAAGAAAGCTAAAAGAATACACCTTCACCAAACCAGCACTGCAAAATATGCTAAAGGGACTGCTTTAAGATTAAGAAAAAGTTTCTATGAATACCCAGTTTCCTCCAGTTGCCAATACTTGATATTACCAATATTTTTAATACTCATTAATCTGCTTGCGACAATGATGTTATTTTAATTGTTCCTTTACTATTTGTTGAAACTAAACCTGTTTTCACATATTTCTTGCCTATTTCTATTATTTTTTTAAAAAAACCTTTAAATGACTTTTTGGTATTCATTATCCATTTATTGATTAAACGTTTGTAGAACTTTTGTCCCTAAAAAAACCCCCAAAGAACACTTATTAACCATGTTTTAGATGTGTTGCAAATACTTTTCTATTCTATTCCTTGTCCTTTAACTTTTTTATATGTATATTACTATATAGTTAAATGTTTAATATAGTCATATTGTCAATATTTACTTTATAGCTTCTGGGTTTGAATATTTTACTTCAGGTCATGAAAAATATTAGTTCTATTTTCTTCTAAAACTCCTTAGATTCTACATAATGATTTTTATCTCACCTGAATATTTCTTGTATAATGTGTGAAATAGGGCTCTATATTTGTTTTATTTCAAGCAATAGTGGTCCATGCACCTTATTTGTTGAATAAGCCTTATTTTCCCCATTGATTTGAAATATCAATTTAATGATATATTACACTGTTAGAAAGATATATACATTTGTTTCTAGAATGCTCATTTTATTTCATTGATCTACTTGATTATTTCTCTGCTGGTGTCATGTTGGCTTAATTGCTGGAACTTTATAATGGTTTTAAATTTTTTCAATATTTTATAATTGACATTAAAAAAATAAATAAAGTCAGTATGCATTTAAGAAAGAAAGAAAGAGAGATGGAACTTCTACCTTTTGTGACAAGATGGATGGAACTGGAGAATAATAAGCTAAGTGAAATAAGCCAGTTGATTAAAGACAAATACCATATGATCTCACCTATAAGTGGACTCTATTCAACAAAATAAACTAATGAACAAAATAAACCAGTCATGGAAACATGGAGCAGACTAAAAGTGACCAGAGGGGATGGGGAAAGAGGACAATGGTGGAAAGAAGGAGAAGGGACTAGACAAAGAACATGTATGAATGACCCATGGACATGGACAACAGAGTGGGAATTGACTGGTGCGGGGCGGGATGGGAGCTGGGATGGATGAAGGGGGGTAAAGGGGGAAAAATTGAGACAACTGTAATAAACATGATTTATTAACTTAAAAAAATAAATAAATAAAATCTTGGGGAAAAAAAAAAAGGAGAGAGAATCCTATCACCTTACTGGCAAAAGGCAGGGGAACAACCAGAATTCCTCAACCTTGAAACTGGAGAAAATCATCCCATGGCCTCCCCTCCCCTCCCCTCCACTATGAGGAATAGAAAGAAGGTCTGAAACAAAACAAGGGTTTCCTTGTTGTTCGCTTAGAATATGTATAAGTGGAAAACTAGATGTTTTTGTCAAATGTATTCATCTTGTTTCCCAAAATACATAAAACACAGAATACCCCTTACCCTGCACCAAGAAAGAAATGAAATTGAAGGGGAAAAGATTAGTTTGTCCTCTTAACCTGATATTTTAGGCATTTGTTTAAATTTGTAAAGGTAAATGGCCACTAATGGGTTTTCTCCCACCAGAAACAAAAATTGCATGTGTTACACTTTAGGAATAAAGAGGGAAAAAATACTAAACATTGAAAAAAGGAATTCTTCCAATTAGCTTCTCATTTTTTAGACACATGCAAAGTAAGGATATGCATAATGGACTCTATTCTACACAGAGGACAGTGGATGATCTCTGGGCAAAGATTACTGGGGAAGATGATTGGGGGAAAGGTCTTCTGAACAATCCAAATATGAAAACATGTCTGGTGTTTGTAAGGAACACAAACGACACATGAACAAAAGGGCTCCACTGATAAAAGACAAACTAAAATCAAGAAAACCATTTTTGACCAGTGGTGGTTGGGGCAGAGGAAATAACAGAGGCATTCTCAAGAGACTCCTCTTAAAGGGCCCACGACTGACTTAGGACTCATACAGACCCACCATCTCTGGGATTCAGCACCAGGACAATAGTTGGAAGGGCACCAGTGGCACACGGGGAGCAAGTGAAGTGACTGGAAACAGGATGAGTACAAGGAGACAGCTTCCTCCAGGGAAAAACTCCAGAGGCCAGGCAGTGGCATTGTCCCCTCTCCAAGCTCTCTCCCACACAGTCACACAGCAATAGATTCATGACTATCAATAATTGAATTCAAAAAACAAACTAAGCAAACAAGCAGAACAGGTACAGAATCATAGACCTGGAGATCATTTGGAGGGTTATTACATGGGAGGGGGAGGGGGAAAGTGAGGGGAAGGGTGCAGGGATTAGATAGTGCAAATTGGTTGGTGTAGGATTGACAGGGGGATGGTGAAAGCAGTATGGGTAATGGGACAGCCAAAGAACTTACATGCAAGACCCATGGACATGAACTAGGTGGGGGACAAGGAGGGAAAGATGGGGACAACTGTAATAGCATAATCAATAAAATATGTTTTGATAAAAAGAAAAACATTTTTGTTCGTTACTTTTAGCATTTTCCTACTTCACTATACTTTCCAGTATAGAGAATACTTTCTAGTTTTATCTAAGTCATAAGAAAAGACTTATTTATGCATAAGTTATCCAGGTTAATTTTAGAAGACAAGATTTTTCAATGAGACTATACAGAAGCATTTAATAAAATTTTAATGCTTACCAAAATAGTGTAAAAGTTTGGAGCTTAGACAAGATCGATAAAATATTCAAGTATTTTACTCAATAAATAAAGGGCTTGGAGGGATGCTTAGATTCCCTTGCTACCATTTCAAATTGTAATTGTAAATTTGGCACAAAAGGGTTTTTAAAAAGATTTTTGTTCTATTTCTTATGAGTACATTCCTGAGAAAAACTGCTAGAATATTTGCCAGTGACTTGGACCTATGTTTTATGACTTGGCAGAATGTCCTAAAGGATTTCAGAACTGAGCTGAGTAACCTGGGATGCTTGGGGATGCCGAGCACACCTGGGGAGGAGAGGCTCTGCTGGCATCAGAAGGCAGGATGGGCTGTGCACTGTTGGGAGGAAGAGGCACAAGACCGCCCAGCATTGTAAGGGTAGGGTGATGCTAACACCCTAAATGTTAGCTCTATTCTTAAGCCATGAGATAGGTGGCTCTCTTACTGGGGCCGAGTGACCACCTTCACATCTCTCGGCATTTCTCTGTGGCCACTTTCAACATGAGCTAACACTTCCAGCACCAGAAGGTCTGCACAAATAATGCAGGTTTGCCTCCTTTTCCTCAAGGCCACCTGATTGGACTTTTGCATTTCCAGTCAGTCAGTTAGCAAACGTATATGGTGTTTTTACCATGTGCCAGACTAACAGCTAGATAAATGCAAAGTAAATGGAAAAATTAAATAGGGGTGGGGAATAAGTAACCAGGAATGTGGGAAGAGACCAAAATACTCAAAATCTCTCAATGAGGAAATCTATAAATCTTCAGAAGGAAGAACAGAGCTGAAGAAACCTAGACCATTTCCCCCCATCCTAGTGCTTACCCCATTCCCACCAGCGCCAGAGTGCATAGGACTCCAAGCAGGTGTGAAAGAAGCAAACAAAGGTGATAAAGGAGCAATTGTGAGGCAGCTCTGGGGAGGCCAAGTAGAACAAAATTGTCTCTAGCAGAGAGCAGCATGCTCCCATTATCTAGTTTGCAGATGGACCACCCAGAGAATCTGGAAGTACTTAAGAGGGAGAAAAACAAATGGGGGGCAGCTGAGGATGATGGGAGGAATGGAGTCCCCAAACTATCTCCCGCTAGGAAATCAAAAGTGAGACAAGACTCTGGGACCAGAGGAAAAGACAACCATCATAACCAAGTGCGGGCGTGCACACTCACATTCATATCCACAATCACTTTAGTAAGGGAGTGATAAAATTTACAAAGCGACCAGGAAACAGATGTTAAAATGTAGAAAGTAGGAAACCACATCGAAACTCCACTTATTGGCCCTGACCCCATAGCTCGGTTGGTTAGAGCACTGGTGATATGCCAGTGTTGTAGGTTCGATCTCAGGTCAGGGCACATGCAAGATTCAACCAATAAATACATGAACAAGTGGAACAACAAATCAGTGTTTCTCTCCCTGTCTCTCTCAAAAATTAATCAATAAAAAATATGAACTCCAATTATCTTCAATAGCCATTTGAACACTTAAAAGTGAATTCTGAACAGGACAAGTAAATTTTACAAATTGCATTTTTTTAATCAACAAAAAGTAGAGATGGGTTCACACTCTTTCAAAGTTGACCGCCCACCACTCCCTTCAAAACCATGACTCTCCTGCCAGTCTGAAGACAGTATGACATTCTGTGTTCCTGCCATGGGCCAGGCAATATGCTGTCTTGCCCATAGGGCTTGTTTCACAAACCCTAAACCCTCTCCCCTCAAAATATTAATCTTATTCTTTAACTGATGAAGAGAAAATCTATTATCTGAAATTTCTTGATCTAGGTCATGTGGCTAATAAGTAGCCTGAGCCAGAATTCAAACATAGACTCCAGATCTCTTTGAAATGCCCATGACCCTCCAAACTGAGTGGGGTTTGCTTCCTGTACGCAATCTGACTTGTGCCCTCTGCTGGAAACATACTCTTGTCATTTCTGCCTTTTCAAGTTCGTCATATCCGCAAAGCCGTTTTCCATCCTGTCTCTCAAGTGAAGCCTTTCTTGATCTCTTAAGCCAGATGGCCTCCTGGATTGCTGCCTCTTCTGAATGTCTGCGGCGCTACTGACCACACGTCCAGGCTGCCCCTGTCAGACCAGCCATGTCAAAGTGCATTTTCATACTACGTTATATGTAATGTTTTCCTGTCCAATGCTGGAATTTTGCTTTAAAACTCTCATTTTACTTAGAATTACTTATGGCCTCTCAGCAACCCTGTGTACACTTAAGAATTCTTGAGATATGAAAGCTTCTAAGTTATTTTCAAATATTGACAAAACTTATTGTGATTATTAAGCTTGACAGTAATTAAGACTGGTAAGTATCTTGTTAAGTTTTAAACCTTTGTTAATTTCAATTTGCAGAGGCCTTTCCTTGTTTTTAGAGCCTACAAATGTTTTTCTTTTCGGATCTCAAAAAATTATGTAGGTCCTTGGAAATCTAGAAGGTGCTAAGCACTGTGCCTAAAGTATTTAAGAGGCAGAACAGCCCTGCTCACGCCTGAGCCAGGTGCTGTGCTGCATGATGGTTACAGCGAGAACTGCTGTAAGCCTCACCCTGCCTCGTTGTCAGGGTTGTAAGCTTACTGAACACAGTGATGCTCCCGTCTCAGCGACTGTGCCATTTTTAGAGCAACTGGCACATTTGCCATACAACAAATACTATGGACTCACTTATTTAAAAATGTAAGTCTTAGATAAATACAAAAAGTACAACTTCGACTACATACTCTATAATCCCATTCTTAAAATAGTGACAGTTATTGGAAAT
Organism: Pteronotus mesoamericanus; assembly: GCF_021234165.1. NCBI lineage: Eukaryota > Metazoa > Chordata > Mammalia > Chiroptera > Mormoopidae > Pteronotus > Pteronotus mesoamericanus. The sequence goes on from NW_026555152.1 coordinate 5,834,058, forward strand.
TATGCTCCTTATACTTTTCAAAATGTTTGGGTTCTCTTTCCTTTGGGAAAAAAAATGCTTTGTCTTCATTGCTTTGAAAGATGGAACAAATAAATAGACTATATAAATAAAACATAGTAGGAATCTCTAGAAGTGTGCAACCTCTAGATTTTTTTTTTCCCAACTAGTGGTTAGTTACACACTTCCTTCTAAGCATTTAGTTACAAAGAGTTGCACTCATAATTTTCCAGATTTCACATGTCTCTATACAGTTGTGCCTCTTTATTACACAGCAAATTATTCTTGGGTCCAGGTAAATTTACTTTGGTAGTATTTAGATTTTAACTAAATGCAATCCAATAGCATTTTAACATATGTAACTAAACAAAAACTACTCACATGCTCAACTGTTAGGTGTGGGGAAGAGAAGGTTGATGGTCTATGAGAAATAAGGACAGGGAGCAACAGCATTCATCTCCATGAACCAGCCCGTAAGACACAACACTTTCTCAATGCCAGTAGAAAATAATAATTCATTAAAAGCAAAACAAAACCCCAGTATGCATGAAGTAAACTGTAACAAGATTTATATGGATCATATGCATTTACATAAACAGCATGCAAAGTTTCATGGTAGATACTCATCCTTTAGTGTAACAATTGGGCCTGATATTGAAAGGCCTAGCTATTAAATACTCTTTGGTAATACTGCTAACACTGAATTTTTCCATCTTAAGATAATGTTGCTACTATTTGTAGTATTCTCTGCATCTGGCATGTTTTGTCCATGTCTAGACCCAGTAAAAACCCCAGCTTAGCCTGCGGTCAGGCCCAGTGAAGCAGAAAGTCAGATTTCATGTTGCCACTGAGAGAAAGTGATTTAAATCTGCCCATGACTGCATTCTAAGAGAATAACCAAAATCCTTAAAACTGAGCACTCCATGCTCACATCAAAAACCGAGAAGAGAGAAAGAAACACAGGTCGGAGCAGTAGGGAAAAGGGCCGGGAGAATGTGTGTTCTTCAGACAGCTGGATGGAGAGGCCCACCTCTTTCCATTACTATCCCGAAGCATCGTTTTTCCCATCTTCGTTTCCAGCTCCTGTACCTCCTCCAGCAATGTTTTCTTGCAGGTATGCTTGGCCCTATGTCACAAGGAAAAGACAATAAAAACATGACACATGAAATTTACACAGTTGTGAAGGCTGAGTGTTTTCCTCCTGAGCCACATCTGGATACCTTTCGACTGACTGACGCTAAGGCTTGCGGCATCGTGGAGCATTTCAGTCCCCATGCATGGCCCGGACTCCACCTGGGGAGCACCCCAAGTCCTGGAGAACATCTGGAGTCACCTCCACAAGACTACTGGTTTTTTTGCTGAAAGCCTGTAGATCAGTCTGAGGATCCCAACCATTCAGACCAAACATGGGGACGGGGCAGGGAGGGTGGTTCCTGGACACTCCTGGGTCTGTCACTAAAGCTTTTCACTACAAGACCTAACAACTCAGAAGATGCTTTAAATCCCCACCCTAGTGGACGTGTGCCAATCCCTTGGCCCCATCCTCTACACTGATCAGAAAGTTCCGGGTGAGTAGCTTCCTCTCTTTCTTTTTAGTGTGCAAAGAGCCACTGCCACAGCAGGAACAAAACGTGTATAATGCTAGAGCTCATGCTTTTCATGCCAAATCCTTGACCTGAAGCTTGGGTTTGACACAAGTTCTCAGGCACAGCTTCTTTGAAGCAGCCTTGTAGGGAGAGCCCAAGCCGGCGCCTCGATGGTGTCAACCCCTGGTGGTAAGCTGCCTCTCCACCATAACTGAAACCTGGCCTCGACACATAACTCTTGAACTGTAGGAAGAGGTACCTGTACCCTCTTTTTGATTAGACTGATATTCAAGTAAGTGGCTGATCTCAGGACCTTCCTAAAATTGAGACTGAACAGAAAACTACTGGTTGGAAACAAAGGTGAATAAAAGACATTTAAGAAGATACAAGTTAGAAATAGGTGGAAAGAAAAACATTCATGACGTAGAAATATAGGGAGGACTTACATACAGGGTGGGGCAAAAGTAGGTTTACAGATGTTCATATGGAAAATAATACAATTAATAAATAATAATACAAGAATCAACTGTGTTTTGCATACTCACAACTGTAAACCTACTTTTGCACTACTCTGTATTATGAAAAGCTTTTCGTTAGTTTCAGTATAAATGAATAGGAAGATCCTACTAAAGACAGAATAAGGACAAAGATGGAGCATATACTTGTGAGGACGTGAAAACAGTGTAACAGGGACATTCTAAAGACATGAGCTGTTTTAGTGGAATCACATACTCCTGCCCACCCTCCACTTTCAAGGAAAAAAAGTCAGTTAAGATAATGCCCAGTCATCCCCTAACACTCCGAGTTAATCTATAATGGAGTATCAGTACTAAGACACTGTATATGTGCCTGTCATTCCTTTTCCCCAAAGTAAACAAGAGAACTAAACCACACAGGTTTTAACACATAATACCTTAATTACATCAAGTAGTGTTCTGAGACTCAGTAGTGATAAAATACTCCAGTTTAAAGCAGAGGCTATGGAATTTTAATTTAAACAATAAATGAGAAAATGTTTAATATTTTTCTGGGAAGAAGGCAGTCAAAAAGAACTTTATAGTTTGTACCATTCAATATTATTGAATATGCTGTGCCTCAAACTTTCCTTTTTATCTCATCCGCTTCTGGGGCTATAATGATAACAACTTCCACTACACTTGGATTCACCCCAGACACACAGGTCCCATGAGAATGTGTCTGGTCCATGCTCAAGGAGGTGCATGCTCTCTCACTTTCATCATCGTCCCTTCCTCCCTCCCTGGCACCCCACACAGAGCAAGCAGGGTTCACGACCTCTACACAAGCCCTCAGTATTATCTTCTGGGTGGGGAGAGAAGGGCAACTCTAAGAAGCAGGCTAGGAACGGGAAGGCTGGGCCACTGGGCCCAGAGCACTGGAGAGCAGCAGCATAGGCCAAGAACAAAAGAAACCTGCCCCACTGTCATTGAAGCTGCCACTTTTCACCCATTCACAAAATCACCTCAGAGGGAAATGACCTAAATATATCTTGATGCCACCAGGCACTGTGTAGGTTCTCGGTAGACGTGACTGCATCCACGTCGAAGAGTCATTCAGCAGGTCCCAGCGTGCCCGGTGCTGGCCCCCGAGGGCCAGCCTGGGAACCTAGCCAGTGGGGTCAACCTGCTACTGGGGACGATCTGCTACTCTCCACGTGTAGCACTGGGGGAGAAGTGATGCTAGCAATTTAAAACTCTTCTCTCAAGAACATTTACCTAATAAGGCCTTAATTAGGTAAATGATTCTAAAATGATTCTAAAATCTCCTGTCAAAGTCTACATGTGAATTGACTAAAACCTAGTAAGTAAAGGTTTAAAAAGCCAGCCTTTAAGCATTAGCCACTGGTGCATAATTTAGGTCTCATCAGGAGCTGGAGTTCGGCTTGTGAGTCACAGCCTGGACAAAGTGGGCTCCGTTATCTTTGAACTGCTTATTCCCAGTGGTCCAGGGCTTGCTTCATCTAACCCCACATTAAGAGACAAAAGGGGAGGGGTGGGGTGCTTAGCCACTTGTCAGAAAGTGTGAGATTTGTCTGTGAGCCGTCACATAGCGCCAAGAGTGTCTCCAGCTTATTAGGAAATTTTAAAATAAATAGATCGGCTTAGAATCTTGACCTTTTCATTTCTTTGTTTCTGAAACCTTTTCCTGGACTCTTTCTTTTACATGGAAGGATAGCAAGTTGAAAGGGAATGTTAAATTCTAAATGTGGATGAAAATGCGCACACAATGTGCTTCAAAAGAAATTAGTGTAGCTAGAAAGTTTTAAAAAAAATCAAGGCCCATTTGTATACAGAAATTTCTTATTATGTTTTATTTCCACTTAACTGCCTGTGGGGATTATAATAAGGAAATGAAGTCATTCTGGAATTGCTGAATGTATTGTGTGCTGACTGGTAGACTACAGGAGATACAAGTTAGATAAAAGGGACTGGTTCCCGAGTTCTGTGGCCTTGAGCTTTATATTATTTTTCTAAAGCAATACTGACAAATTTCTCCTAGATGAGAATAAGTACATGGCAGCCTACTAAGAATGCTGTCATAGGTAAACATTTTGGAAGAGTGTAAGCTAAAGGATATTAAAATAGTTCTGGTCAATTTAAACTTCGTGCTTCTAATAAAAATACTCATTAGCCAGGTATCACATATAATCAATCAATTATTTTAATAAAAGATATATTAGTTTGGTCCCTTATGAAAATTCTGGTTAGCAGGATAACAGAGGAGGTATTTTATGGCATCCAAATCCGACTTAAGATAGTCTAATAATGTATCTTCATCCAGAAAGTCGACAGACTTCATGGAAAAAATGACTGAATTACCTCATGCTGTTTTTTTCTCACTCTTAACACTCCAGGTCCCAAAATGGATGGGAGCGACTGAGGCAAAGGAGGGGAAAATGCAGGAAGATAGAATAACTCACTGTCTCTCTCCTTTTCTTCCCTTCCTTCCTTTCCTTTCTTTCTTTCTTCCTTCCCTCCCTTATTTCTCCTCCCTCCCAACCCTCCCTCCCTCCCTCCCTTCCTTTCTTTCTTATTTTTCAAATACATTTCTCTCCATTTATCCCCTTTCCCCTGTCCCACCCACCCCGACCTCCCCCCCTCAATCCTTCCCCACCTTGGCTTTGTCCATGTGTCCGTCACACCTGGTCCTTGATGTGACCCTTCCTCTTCCCCTCCCTGCTATCCCCCTCCTTCCCTCCCTCCCTCCCTCCCGTCCCCATCGGTTTCTTCTTTCTTTCAATGTTGCTGGTCATATTTTCCTTGCCTGTTTGCTTTGCTGATTAGGTTCCACTTATAGGTGAGATCATATGGTATTTGTCTTTCACTGCCTGGCATATTTAACTTAGCACAATGCTCTCCAGTTCCACCCAAGCTGTTGTGAAGGGCAGGGGTTCCTTCTTCCTTTCTGCTGAGTAGTATTCCATTGTGTAAATGTACCATAGTTTTTGGATCCACTCATTTACTGATGGGCACTTAAGTTACTTCCAGCACTTGGCTACTGTAAATTGTGCTGCTATGAACATTGGGGTGCATAGGTTCTTTTGTATTGGTTTTAGGATTCTTAGGGTATAATCCCAGCAGTGGAATCGCTGGGTCAAAAGGCAGTTCCATTTTTAGCTTTCTGAGGAAATTCCAAAGTGTTTTCCACAGTGGTGGCACCAGTCTGCATTTCCACAACACTGCAAAAGGGTTCCCTTTTATCCACAACCTCGTCCTCACCAGCACCCGCTGTTTGCTGATTTATTTATGATGGTCATTCTGATCGGTGGGAAGTGGCATCTCATTGTGGTTTTAATTTGCCTCTCTCTGATGGCTAGTCATGATGAGCATCCTTTCATATGTCTCTGGGCCCTGTGTATGTCCTCCTTGGAGAAGTGTCTGTTCAGGACCTTTACCCATTTTTTTAATTGGATTGTTTGTCTTCCTGGAGTAGAGTCGTGTGAGTTCTTTATATATTTTCAGGATAAATCCCTTGTCTGTGGTATCATTGGCAAATATATTTTCACATAAGGTTGGCTCCCTTTTCATTTTGCTGATGTATTCTTTAGCCATGCAGAAGCTTCTTATTTTGATGAAGTCCTATATGTTTATTTTTTCCTTTATGTCCCTTGCTCTAGGAGACATATTGGTGATAATATTGCTGCGTGGGATATCTGAGAGTTTCCTGCCTATGTTCTCCTCTAGGACTTTTATGGTGTCATGACTTATATTTAAGTTTTTTATCCATCTTGAGTTTATTTTTGTGTATGGTATAAGTTGGTGGTCAAATTTCAGTTTTTTGCATATAGCTGTCCAGCTCTCCCAACACCATTTGTTGAACAGGCTATTTTTACTCCATTTTATGCTTCTGCACCCTTTGTTGAATATTAATTGACCATCGAGATGTGGGTTTATTTCTGGGCTCTCTATTCTCTTCCATTGATCTATGTGCCTGTTCTTATGCCACTACCAGACTGTTTTGATTACAGTGTCCTTGTAATATAGTTTGATGACAGGTATTGTGATCCCTCCTACTCTGTTTTTCTCTCTCAAAATTGCTGTGGCTATTCGGGGTCATTTATGGTTCCATATAATTTTTTTAAATGTTCCTTCTATGTCTGTGAAATACGTCATTGGTATTTTAATAGGGATTGCGTTGAATCTACAAATTGCTTTGGGTAGTACGGATATTTTGACGATGTTAATTCTTCCAAACCATGACCACAGTATACGTTTCCATTTATTTGTGTCTTCTGTAATTTCTCTCTTCAGGGTTGTGTAGTTTTCTGAGTATAGGTCTTTAACCTCCTTCGTTTAGTTTATTCCTAGGTACTTTAGATTTCTTGTTGCTATAGCAAATGGGAGTTTTTCCCTGATTTCTGCTTCTGATATTTCATTTTTGGTGTATAAAAATGCCTTTGATTTCTGAATATTGACTTTGTATCCTGCTGTTTTGCCAAATTCACTAATTAGGTTGAGTATTTTTTGGTGGAGTCCACAGGGGTTTTTATATACACTATCATGTCATCTGCAAACAATGACAGTTTTACTTCCTCCATTCCAATTTGTTTCTTTTATTTCTTTTTCTTGTCTGATCACTGTGGCTAGGACTTCCAATACTATGTTGAATAAAACTGGTGAAAGCGGACATCCTTGTCTTGTTCCTGATTAGTGGGAAAGGTTTTAGTCTTTGCCCATTGAGTATGAGATTGGCTGTAGATTATTCATATATGGCCTTTATTATGTTAAGGTATGCCCCCTTTACTCACACTTTGCAGAGTGTTTTTATCAGAAATGGGCGCTGCACTTTATCAAGTGTTTTTTCCCCATCTATTGATATGATCATGTGGTTTTTGTCTTTCCTTTTTTTATGTAATGTACTATGTTTATTGATTTCTGAATATTGAAATATCCTTGCATCCCAGGGATGAATCCCGCTTGATCATGATGGATGATCTTTTTAATGTATTGCTGGATGCGGTGTGCCAATATTTTGTGGAGTATTTCAGTGTCTATGTTCATCAGCAATATTGGCCTGTAGTTTTCTTTTTCAGTTGTGTCTGTATCTGGTTTTGGAATTAGGATGATGCTGGCCTTGTGAAAAGAGTTTGGGAGTCTTCCCTCTTCTTGTATTTTTTGGCATAGTCTGAGAAGGACAGGGGTTAGCTCTTCCTTAAATGTTTTGTAAAATTCTCCTGTGAAACTGCCCAGACCAGGGCTTTTGTGTGCTGGGAGTTTTTTGATGACTGCTTCAATTTCCCCAGCTGTTATTGGTCTGTTCAGACTTTCTGCTTCTTCTTCATTCAGTGCTGGAAGGTTATATTTTTCTAGAAATTTGTCCATTTCACCGAGGTTTTCAAATTTCCTGGCATATAAGTGCTCATAGTAATTTCTTACAATCCTTTGTATTTCTGTAGCATCAGTTGTTATTTCTCCTCTTTCATTTCTGATATTATTTATTGGGGTACTCTCTCTTTTTCTCTTGATGAGTCTGCTTAAAGGCTTTTTGATTCTGTTTATCTTTTCAAAGAACCAGCTCCTGGATTGGTTGTTCCTTTGAATTGTTCTTTTAGTCTCTATGTCATTCAGTTCTGCTCTGATCTTGATTATTTCCTTTCTTCTACTCACTCTGGGCTTTGTTTGTTGTTGGTTCTCCAGTTCTTGAAGCTGGAGGGTTAGGTCATTTCTTTGAAATACTTCTATCTTTTTAAGGTAGGCCTGTATTGCTATGAACTTCCCTCTCAGGACTGCCTTTGCTGTGTCCCATAGGTTTTGGACTGTTGTCTGTTCATTTTCATTTGTTTCCAGAAAATTTTTGATTTCTTCTTGGATCTCATTATTGACCCATTCATTGTTTAATAGTGTGTCATTCAGTCCCCATGAGTTTGCAAGTTTTTGAGGTTTCTCCTTGGGGTTGGTGTCTAGTTTCAAGCACTTGTGGTCTGAGAAAATGCTTGTTGTGATTTTGATTTTCCTGAATTTGTTGAGGCTTGTCTTGTGTCCTATCATGTGGTCTACCTTTGAAAATGTTTCATGTGCATTTGAAAATAATGTGTATTTTGCTTCTTTGTGATGAAAAGTTCTGTATGTTACCTAAGTCCATTTGATCTAATGCATCATTCAGTTCCACAATATCTTTGTTGATGTTTTGTTTGGAAGACCTATCCATTTTTGACAGTGGAGTGCTAAAATCTTCTACTATCAGTGTGTTACTCTATATCTTTCTTGAAGTGCTCAAGATTTTCCCTTATATATTTGGGTGCTCCTATGTTGGGTGCATATATGTTTACAATGTTTATGTTTTCTTGATGGATTCTTCCTTTGATTATGATAAAATGTCCTTCTGAGTCTCTTTTTATGGCCTTTGTTTTGAAATCTATTTTGTTTGATATAAGTATTGTTACCCCAGCTTTTTTTTCCTGTCTATTTGCTTGAAATATATTTTTTTCCATCCCTTTACTTTCAGTAGGTCCTGTGTTCAAAGGTGGGTCTCTTGTAGGCAGCATATGTGTGGGTCACATTTTTTTATCCATTCAGCTATCCTATGTCTTTTGGTTGGGGCATTCAATCTATTTACATTTAAAGTTATTATTGATAGGTACTTATTGATTTTTTCCCTTTGTATCTGTGATCTTCCCTTTCTCATTCTTTTTCTTCATCTTCTTAAAGCAGTCCCTTTAGCATACCTTGCAATGTTGTTTTGGTGGAGGCGCATTCTTTTAGCCTCCTTTTGTCTGGCAAACTCCTTACTTTGCCCTTCATTTTAATTTATAGCCTTGCTGGGTAGAGCAGTCTTGGCTGCAGACACTTGCTTTTCATGACTTGGAACATTTCTTGCCATTCCCTTCTGGCTTGTAGTGTTTCTATTGAGAAGTCAGCAGCTAGCTATATCGGGGATCCCTTGTATGTTACTACCTCTTTCTCCCTTGCTGTCTTTAGGATTCTCTGTTTGTCTTTGAGATTTGCCATTTTAATGATGATGTGTCTTGCAGTGGGCCTCATAGGTTTCCTCTTGAATGAGAGCCTCTGTGCCTCCTGGACTTGCATGACTTTTTCTCTCCTCCAATTAGGGAAGTTTTCCATCATTACTTTTTCAAACAGGTTCTCTATCCCTTGTTCCTCTTCTTCTCCTTCTGGTATCCCTATTATTCAGATATTATTACATTTTAGGTTGTCCTGCATTTCTCTAAGTGCGTCTTCATTCTTTTTGAGTCTTTCTCATTTTCTTGCTCTTTCTGGGAGCTTTTTTCCACCTTGTCCTCCAGCTCGTTGATTCGGTCCTCAGCTTCATCTAACCTGCGTTTGAGTCCTTCTACTGTGTTCTTCAATTCAGAAATTGTATTCTTCATTTCCTCTTGCCTCTTATTGATATTTTCTGTCTTTTTTCATGCTGATTCTATTTGTAGTACATTCCTCATAGTTTCCCTGTAGTTTTTTGTAATTCTCTCTTGGCTCACAGAGCTCACTGAGCTTCCCTAGAACCGTTTTTTGAACTCAGTATCTGATAGTTGACTTGCCTCTATTTCATTTAGTTCTCTTTGTGGGGATTCCTTCTTTCCCTTCATTTGATGGGGGGGGGTGTTTCTTTTTTCTCCCCATTATTTGCAAGACTTCTTTTTTGCTTCTGCTTCTTAAATTGTTCTGTCTTGATTTCCTGACTTTGTGGTGTAAACTTCTATGGTAGGAGACCACTTTATTTTATTTTTTTCCCTTTCTTTCTGGATCTGCCTCTGATGATGTCAGCTGTTGACCCTGTCTGACCTTAGGCAGTCTTTAAGCAACTTCCAGGAATCTATTGTCTCTGTTTCTGTCTCCTCCAGTTGTTAATCTAGTCACTCTGCCTTCACCAGTCAGGGCTGGGCACCATCTCTCCTGTGGGCAGGGCTACTGTGCCCTTACATGTTGCTGCCACTCGGGGGAGTGGTCTGACTGAGCAAGATGGCTGCTGTCCTATGGGAGTGGAGTCAGCACTGGCATCTCCCTGCCTACTCCCTCAGTTCTTCCCCCAATGCCTTTGTCTCCAGTCTCTCCTCAGGCATCTCTAGACCACTTTGCATCCCCATTATCCAGGCAGTCACTATCTGAGACTGCTGCTCTGCATTTAGCTTTGGGCTTGCCCAACACTGGGGCCGGGGCTGAGCCTCCTGGGGTCATTGTGTCATTTCACACTGCTGCCACTCAGGGGAGTGGTCTGCCTGAGCAAGATGGCAGCTGTGGAATGGGGGGGTGGGTGAGACAGCCCTGGGACCCCGCCATCCACTTTTTCAGGTCTCTTCCCAAAGCCTCCCACCCCAGTCTCTCCTCAGGGGGCTCCAGCCCACTCTGCCCCTCCCTCCACTGGATCCCCAGGTATGCCACTACAAATTTTTCTGTTTGCCCTTTAAATGGCTCTTTGCATCTCCAGCCATCTGTCTCTGGTGGAGAGCAACCCTGCTGCTTTCACACCTGACTGTTATCTGTGTGCTTTTTGGGCTCTGGTGCTGTAGGCTGAAGATCCCCACTTATGGTTTAGACCCTGTTCTTCTCAGGGGGATCAAACTGGCCATTTCAGTATCCCTCTGGCACTGCTGCCCATGGGAACCTAGTCCATCTTCTTGAGCCCCTACCGTACTCCCTATGAGTTATGTTGTGCTAAAGCTGATTCCTCTGTCTGTCTGAGGTTTCAAGGGTCCTCTCTTGCTATTTTTCAGTTGTTTTCCAAGTGATTTCTCCACAATTTAGTTGTAATTCCAGATTGGTCCTGGGAGGAGGTCAGTGTGACTTTCACTCACTCCGCTATCTTGAAGTCTCCAGAATGACACTCTTTCTTAAGTGCTCACAGAAATACAGGAACAGGCAGGCCTGCCTTGTGCTGGAATTTAACAGCTCTTTCAAAATAGTTGACCACCAAAATTCAAATACAAAACAAAAAACACTTCAGATTAAGTCTAAGGCAAGACTGAAGAACTGTGACAGAACTGCTAGATTCCCAGTTGCCATCTGTCGCCATCACAGCACAAGCTCTTCAGTTATGCCTTACTTCTCATCCACTTAATTTTAAATTCTTCTTCAAATCCAAGGTGCATCATAGCACACCATGTTTCAGTAAATATTTGACAATTTGAACCAAATGATGGGTGGATCTGGATATGCAGGATTAACCTTTTAGGTCAGTGGGCAGAAAGAAAAAAACAGAACATGTTTTAGAAAGCTGAGGCTCAGAAAGACAACACAGAGTACAGTGCCATGGCCTCATAAGAGGTAAGCAGCTCATACTATGCTTTCTCTTCCTGGGAGAAGCCTGTGGATTTACTTGACTCAACAATAAATATTTCAGTCTGGAACTATAATGATGAGCTAAAACCTAGGCCTTGTGGTCAGTGGAAAATGCTCAAATAAACTTGTAAAATGACTGTTTTTGAGGAGAGAGGTAGTTTCGACATTAAACATGTATTAAAAACTGGGCATATACTTTGGGCAACCACTCCAGGTGGGAGCCAATATGTGCCCATCCTCCCATTCACCCAAATAGACAGAGACAAAGCACATTTCAGGAAATGCCTCTGGAAGTCAGTAGGGCCTTCCAGTTCAGCCCAAAGCACAGGTGTTGTGTCTCCTGGAAAGGGCTGTGTCCGGGCCTGGGGTGAGGGGCAGCAGGTAGGACTCCATGAGTGGCCGGTCTCTGATCATCCGCCCCCCGACACCCCACCCCTGCCCTGCCCCAATCATGGCCATCTTTACAGAGTTCTTATTCTGCTGGCAAGTTTCTGGGAAAGAGAGTGACTTTTACTCTTTCCATATGGTGGAGCTGGATGCAGGCTCATTTAATTTATCCTTTTTAAAATGTAAATGATACTAATTTGACAGTTCCAGCAGTCAGGAATAGATAATATTCCTGCTTGAAGGACAGATAATTGCTCCGATGAGGAACAATTTTTACTTGGAACATATTGGAAAAGATACAGAAAATAGACAAGGAGACAGAGACACTATTATTTGAAAACATCCTCTTAGAAATGGTAGAAAGAGACGTCTGCTGAAGTCTCACTTGGCAAATATACAGTCTCACTTAAAAATTTTTTTCATGACATTCATTTAAGGTAGTTGAATAAAATAACCTGAGATTAATTTACAGTCAGATCACCATTGTCAATCACTATAAATTGAAAAGTCATTTACTGTAGCCAGGACCTAAAACTAACTTGATTACCTTGCAAAAGTGATGACATTCAGCAAGGTAATACATTGTTCCACAATTGAGCTATGTGCCACAACAGAACCAACATTTTCTTTTAGTGCACTATTTGATTAAGAAAACATCTTTTCTGACTGTAATTCATTTCCAAAGTTTCAGATTCTGCTATTTATAAAACACAGTTTTAGCAGATAAAATTAAAACAGTGGTAAATCAGAGCACTTAAGAAATTAGAATTATTTAACTTTTACTAACAGTTGTAAAACTTAGTGAACAGAAGAAAAAACAACCAAAATACATACTATACAATAGTCTCTCCTCCTCTCTGTGTCTGCATTAGGTGCCATCTGTTGTCAAGATCATGCTAAAATGAAGACTCTTTGAAACGACATCCTTAACTGTCAGGCAAGAACATTCTCATTGAGTGTGGGAGGGAGGGAGAGAGCAAGATGAAATCTGATGTCTTTTCCTGGAAGGTTTGGATTTACGTCTCAATTCTCTACCTCAGGGCCCCCAAATAATTATGCTTTGCCCAAAGTAAAGCCAATGCAAGAGTCTCAGTTTTCAGAGAGGTTGGCACCAATTTGTAGGAGGAACCAGGCCTACTGAACTCAAAAATCAATATGATCTCATTTGCAGTATTCCATCCTTTGTTTATGGATGAAATAAAAATCTGCATCACCTTGTTGCTTCTTTCACGTTGTATACATGATATTTCAGAAATAATATATTTTAAAACATATAAACAAAATTTAAGCATGAATTATTTCCTATTTAACCTACATTATAATTTCATCTTTGTGGTTAATTTTCTCATATACCTGTAAATTGACACTTCAGAATTATATTTGAAGGATTCCTATGGTGAATTATTTGGAAAAATGAGAATACTTCATTCCAAGTATCTTGCAATTTGAAATGACTTTCACAGACACAATTTTCCATAAAGCCAGGTTATATTTGTGATCAGTTAGCACTGATTTTAGATATAAGGAAAAATTAATTTTGAGTTATATTTCCTAAACCTGATGGAATGGGTCTGTACTTAGAAGCTCTCCCTTATAATCATGTACAAGGAGCATCCCTCTTGACCTTCCCATGTTCTGTCTTGGGACTCCTCCTTTTTGTCTATATTCTCATGTTAAGGTGAAGCACAGGTTAAAAGGGGGGAAAAAAAACCAAACACAACACCCTTTACATCCTTCACTGGCAGGTGGCAGGAGACCAGATGTCTCATAGCATTTCATATCCTATGATAGAGTTTGTGAAGGACAATTGCAGGGACAGATGAGCAAGACTTAGGGTTTTTACTTCATTTTTCACTTACGCTTTCCATGCCACATCTTCGATCAGACATGCAGTAGGCACCAGGAGTAATCCCAACCAGAAGTGTGCGGAGCTCAGGACCATAGCTGCCTGCAAGAAGCAGAAGTGACAAGGGTTATTAATACTCTGTCTTTCAGAAACAGCGGGATATAATTTAATCAAGGCAAAACATTCCATAATACAAAACCAGAAAGTACTAAACTCAGAGAAAGTTAAACATACATGTAGGAAGAATGTCAAAGAGCCTGATGGGCTGAGCTCTTTTCCATGATATCAACCCTTGTCTTCATTCTTTTATTTTGACAAGTGCTGTCTCACTCATTTATGAAGTGCTTGAAGCCCCTTTCCAATCAGAGTACTGTCCTAAGTCCCTCCTATGAGAAATGGGGCCACCACACTCCTATGAAATAAACTTTTGATTTAAATCCTCACCCAAGGATATGTTTATTGATTTTAGGGAGAGAGGAAGGGGGAAGGAGGAAGAAAGGGAGGGAGGAAAGGGTGGGGTGGAGGGAGAGAGGGAGAGGTAGAGGGAGAACAGACATCCACTTGAGAGAGCAACAGTGATCAGTTACCTTCTTTATGTGCCCCAACCAGGGACTGCATCTACAACATTTCGGTGTATGGGATGATGCTCCAACAAAGTGAGCTACCCAGCCAAGGCTAAAATAAACTTTTATCCACCAGGCTCCTTTCATCTCCCTCACTTATCCATCAGCTCCCATTTCTTCACTGCTCATTCATTCATGGAATCAGTATCCTGTAGTAAAGCACAGTGATTCTCAACATCCAGAAGAGCAGGGTGAACCAATCATAAGCTTCGCCTTCAAGGAACTTAAATTCATGCGGTACAAATACACACACACACACACACACACACACACACACTTATGTGGTGTCATTTACATGACAGTGGAATGTATGTGTCATGATCATATTCTATGGGGCTTCAGAGGAAGGCTAGAAGGCTAGAGGGCTAAGACTTCTTAAAGAAGACAGAATATGGGATGTGCTTGGAAAGATACAGGATTGGACTAGACAGAGAGGGATAGTGGGAGAGGAATTCGAGTGGAAGGGTGGACGATGGGAGAACAGCCAGGCGTGCTGCCTTTGATGACATTGTTTCTGGCATGCTGAGTTAGAAATTGTTTGGGAGGAAACAGAGTGGGTTGGAAGGAAAAAGGTTGCAGGGCCAAATCTGTCTGTGAGGTGAGGAGCTAAAAACAGAACTTAGAGCAAATGGGGACTCGAGAGTAGAGTTCTTAGATTTTGGTTTTCCAGTGAACAAGGCCAGGAGCCTAGAACTGGTTAGCCATTGATAAGCTGGCCTCAAAGGATGGGCTGTTTGGAAGAGGGACCCAGGACAGAACCTTCATGTTCATCAGTTCTTTTTGTCTGGAGTCTTCACCACTTGATTCTACTGGAGCATATATTTTGCTATAACTCATTGCAAAGTGGAGTGAGGCTTACAAGTGAGGGAGAGTGGAGCAGCTGCTGCACGATTAATGTTGGGGACTCTTGCAGGGCATGGGTGGGGCTGAGAATCAAGCAGGCCTCAGAGCAGCCTTCTTCACACTGCAGAGAGAGGATGGGGTCCCCTTGGTCCTATTGTGGCATCCAAATTTCAACTCGCTCTTTAATTTTGATTTTCTACTCCAGCCAGCCAGCCACACTCATACCCAGACCCTTGTGACTCTATCTAATTCCATCTGAGTAAGCTTATTTCTCAGCATCTGTCCTCAAAGCTTATCTGTTCACACACCCCAACCCTGAAAAGTCATGGCAAAGCCCACGCCTGACCATGCCGGACTGGCTTCTGAACTCCACACAAAGCCCTGTCTGCTACTTGGAAGTTATGACAACAAAACAGAGGCAGTGAGGTTAGGGTAATGCTGCACTCCAGCCCTCCCTGGAGGACTTGCTTTCCTTTCTAAAAACAAGAGGGCTGCCTTTTTGTAAGAACAATTCAAAACTCTACAAATAGGGATACATTTTTGCCCCATCAGACATAGCTCTCAGAATTCATCCTAAGGAAATAAGTAAGGAAATGTGCAAAGAAGCAAGTACAAGAATATTCATATGGTACTGGATCATAAAGAGAGTAAGAGATAAATGTCCAAGAAAAGGACTTAATATATTGTGTTCCATCCAATGGACTGCTCTACAGCAATGAAAGTGACATAGAATTACATTTGTTGAAAGAGATGTCATGTTACATTGCTAATGAAAATCTGTGTTCTGAGACAACCTCTCATTGGAGCCCTACCATGGAAACAGGTGCGTGGAAAGGAAGATGATTGGCCCCAGCCTCAAAATTGTACTTGAGATACTATCTTCAGATGCAGTCCACCGACAAGTCATGGCCCCTTTGTGTTGATACCTATATGTTAATATACATTGATATACACCATAGTTTTTGTAGTCTTGTTTTGGTGTTTCCTCAACTTTAAAAAGCACATTTCAGGATGTCAAAAACAGTGGGGTGGCCCAGGCTTCCATGGACTTGAGACTACTGGCCTCTCTGTGTGTACCTGTATGCTCAGGAGAAATGAATGGCATGGGATAGCAGAAGGACAAGGCTGGGTTTTATTTTCAGAGATCTTTGGCTAGCTCTGCTTCTTGTTTGCTTGTTTTTTTTTTTTTTGTTTTTTTTTTTGTATAGAAAACACATATCACTTACATGAAAGTAAGTTAACCACTCCCTCCCCCTTCCCTCCAAGCAAACTTCAGGGCGGAGCTGGGTTAGCAGGCTCCTTTCGGCAGCCCAGCCGTCCATGTCCAATCTTCTGGCCTCCCAGCTGACCGGGTCCCGAGGTGCCTGCTGAGCCGGACCCCTTGGGTTTTGCTCTAACTACAAACGCCTAGGGTGGTGGTGGGCCCACAGAAGACAGACTTGTTCAAGCCATATTTATCAAAGAACATGATCATTTAAAAATAACATTTTATTACCATAGTGTAATATTTTAAATACTTTCTGAAACCTAGTAAGAACTTTTTGTTGCTGAGGGAAATGATACCCAACTTTGAACTGCCCTCCTAAATATGAAATATGAAGTCCCTTCTAAATTAACAAAGGTAATTCAGAGATTTGAAAGTATTGTTTTGTTGCTGGTTTTTAACACTTGAAGCTGTGATGATAACATATATACAACGAATTTCAAAGGTGTGTCTCCAGAAAGGTTTCTACCATCCTGATTTTCACAGATTGACTAAGATCCACATTCTTCAAGTCTTTGCTAAAGGCACAGCTTTAGTCATTTAAATTTAGATTGTTCTTGTTTCTTAGCATAACAGAAAATGTTTATTGGGCTGAGCTGGGTGACAAATGGTTCTTAATTACTGCCCCCCCACACACACACACATATAGTATTTACTGAGATTTTAAAAACATGCTTTTGATGTGCTAACAGTCCCATTGGGAAGAATATACCCCTCGATTAACAGTCTTTAGCTAGCAATGACCATTAACTACTTAGGTACCAAATGGATAGGAACCCACTGTAGTCATAGTGATCCAGGACTAGTGAACCCATTAGCACCCCTCCCCCACCGCCCAACACACATCCACAGGGCCCAGGCCCAGCCACCCATGAACATGAAAAAGGTTTTCAAAAGGAGGCTGGAGTAACCCAAGCTAGGGAAAGTCACTGTGCTCCCTGGTGTGGGGCGAATTTGAAAAGATGTGATAAAGAAGAAGGCAATGGCTCATGTGTGAGGAGAAGAAAACTAAGATTTCTTTGTACATCACTTTGTGCCAAACTTCCCATAGACTATTTCATTTACTCTTTCATAGTGCTCATTTTACAGAAGAAAAATTAACTCTGCAACTTCCCCCAAGGACCTGCAGCCAGAGAGTAAGGTTATCAAGATTCAAACTGAAGTTCAAACCCAAGCCCTCCTCCCTCCAGTAAGCCTGAGGAATGAGGCGCTCCCTCCCCACAGGCCTCTCCAGGGCACTAGAGAAATTTCAAGTTTAGAGACAGCACAACACCCAAGGCACAAGTCTAACTTCAATTTAACCCCGGAAACACCAGGTACCAAATTCAAAATTTAAGTAGAAGAAAATTTGGAGAACTTGTAAAGTTAAACAAAAAACGAAACACAGGAAAAAATTTCTCCAATTCTTCCACTCCCACAGAGCAACAATAACAACAAAATAAAACTCAAACATAACGACGGCTTCCTAAGAATACTTGTACTAGTAATCCCTTTCTCTGCAGCAGAAAAGACAATACCACCGCTCCATAAAGTCCTTAGTAAGACAACATTCATTTGCCACAGCAGGGAGGAAGCAAATTCGAGGCTGAAATCCGTTTCTTCATTTCCTGTAATCATTTGCCTCCCACACTAAATGTCCATAGCCTGGTGCCAATTCTAAGTTTCGATTTAATGAAAAGAGGGAAGACATCTCAGTTCAATACTTTGCAGCATCCTCTGAAGCACTCAGGCCAGAAGTCCCATATGAATGCAAATGAATTTTAGAGAAACAATAAAGTGACCCCAGAAGCACTGGACATGATTCTGATGACTCAAAAAACTAGCCAGCACACTCGATCCGGATGCTTTAACCACCAACCCAGTGGCACCTTACATCCACCTAAACAAAAGGGGATTTGAACCTCGAGTCCCCAACACAAAAATATGTCTCCTCAGCCTCCCTATTATCTACATCTGATGACGAGAAAAATTAAGCAACCATCTAAAAATTCCTACAAATGTATTGCTATTAAAAACAAAAGAGAGAACCGACACATTCTTTTTGATGTTAATGTTTTTGTCAACAAAGCATAGGTAGCTTTATCAGTGGATGTCACTATTTTGAAACCCTCAAAAGTTAGTGATGGTTCATTAACATAGTCATGTGATAAAGTTTTCTCGAAAGCAACTCTATGCTCTTAACAAGCATATCCCTCCCCACTTCCCTCTTCAGGGAAGCCATGCTCTTGGAGGTTATAATTTAAATACAACAGGTCCTTGAATAACATGGTTTTGTTCAACTTCATTTCATTATAATGTTGACCGGATGCTGTAGGAACTTCATTCTTGTTTATATCAATTAGCCTACAGTAAAATTGGTTTCGTTATATGTCATTTCATGTAAAGTCACATTAAGTGAGGAATTTCTATACTAATATGCACAGATCTTAAGTACTTAGAAGAGTTTTGACAACTGTCTACATTTGTGTAACTGTTGCTCAAAACAAGACATAAGACATTTAAATCATCCTTACGAGTCCTCTTGTGCTGTTTCCAATCAATCTCCACATCCAACAGGCAATCATTGCCCTGATTTCTGTCACTGTAGCCAAATTCTGCCTATTCTAGAATATCATAAAACTGGAAAAACACAATACTCATTTTTTTGAATTTGGCTTCTTTCACCCAACACAATGTTTCTGAGAGTCATCCATATTGTTCCATGTATCTGGAACTTGCTCTTTTTAAAAAAAAAAATAGTATCCCATTGTATGACTATATTACACTTTGTTTATCTTGTGGACAAATACTTGCATTATTTATAATTTTGGCCTATTATAAGAATAAGGCTGGTATGCACATGCCTATATAATCCTCTTTTTTTTTTGTATACATATGTTTCCCCCTCTTTAGGGTAAACACAGAGCCCATGGCCCTGCCTGGACAGACAGGTACTGCCACTTTCATGTCATTCACTCACTGGCTGCTGTGGGACCCGAACACAGTCCTCTGGTACTGCTTGTGATTCAGCTGCACTTCCTAAGGTGGAGTAAGGAGGTGGAAAAACTGAGGACTCAAATCAAGAGCTTGGGGGAGGCACTGCTGGGAGAGGGCATCTGAAAGGCCCAAAGAGAAAATTACTGGCAAGTGTTTCTTGAAAGGCTAGGGGGCTGTGAGGACTTCTGGGGGAGGGTGGATTACACAGCCTTTAAAGAGAACACTGTCTTAGTCTGCCCAGGCTGCCCCAACAGAATACCAGAGACTGCGACTTAACAGACATTTGTCCTCACAGTTCTGAGAGTGGGGTGCCAGTGTGGTTGGTTTCTCATGAGGGCTCCCTTCCTGGCTTGTAGACAGCCTCCTCCTTATTGTGTGCTCACATGACCTCTGTGTGCGCACACACATGCACATGCACACATGGGGGACACAGGGAGGGAGGGAGAGAGAGCACTCTCTCTGGTGTCTCTTCTTGTAAGGACACTAATCCCATCATGAGGGCCCCACTCTTATTACATCAACTGAACCTAATTACTACCCAACAGTCCCACCTCCAAATACCATCACAGTGAGAAATTGGGCTTCACGACATGAGCTGGGAAAATGCATAAACATCCAGTGCGTAACAAGCATAGACAACTTGCCCAGGCTCCAGTCTCAGCTTTGCCACCTATTCTAACTCAATCACCATGCTCACTTTCTTCCTCTGTAAAATGGGAAAAATAATACTTACCTCATGGGGTTACCATGAGGCTTCATCGAATTAATAAATGTAAAGAACTATTTTAAAAGGGCCTGGCACATGGTAAGTGTCATACTGGTTACCTATAATTGATTTTTTTCATACTATTGACATAACCAAAATTCTTATTTACACAGCCTAGAAGTTGTGGACAAGGATGTAGAGTGGCTCCTGAGTGGGTTTTGAGGGGGAGGTGGGTCCAGAAGGTTACATCCTGTTCCAACCCTCAGGAGGTGGTTTACCTGCCACTGCTCTCAGGTAGGTGGCAGGTTGAGCTGAGAACTGAAAAACTCCCAAATTATACTGCAAACAAGTTGCTTATTGTTGCTAGGTAGCAAGTGTTAATAGTGATGGAGAAAGAAAGGTAGGATCTATTTTCTATGCTCCAGTCTAAGCACCGCTTACTTGTGCTAACTGCCGATAGGCTGTCTTCTATTTTTAATTGATTAAGGTGGACTTCCTATCATTACACCAGACCAAGCACTGTTGCTTCTCTCTAATCTCCGTGGAATGGCACTTAGAGCCCAGACTCAGCTGTTGCTGTCCGGTGATGAAGGATGTTCACCAATAACTTTGTGCTGAGTACAAAAGAAAAAAGAGTAGGTGCTAATCTTCTCCATGGAGCTGCATGCCAAAAGGCTAAATAGGGTGCCTGCCTGAGTCACAGCCCCAGAAAGAGGGGAAATTCTCCATTCAAATTGTATTCCAGAGCTTAGCTGCTTCCATTAAACTGAGGAGTGTGTGGGATCTCTCCAGTCATACAGAATGGACCTGCTATAGAATAACCAGACCACAGCCATTTGCTTATCCTTAGCAAAGAATGAAAAGGAATTTGGAGCTGGAAGATCTTGGAGATCTTCTTGGCCTTCAGGATTTTCTGTAGACTCCTAGTTGTCAGGAACCACAAACTGAAGACAAAAATCACTGTTTCCGTGATGATAAAGATGATAAAGACTTCTCCCACCCCGGGAGCTGGCCTTACAGATGGGTATATAGGCAAGAGGCAACCCATGTGACCTGAGAGGGGTGATCCTGTGAAGGATCATCTCCCCAGATCTGCTACCTGACATTAGTGAAGACAAATACAATGGGAATTACATAATTAACAGAAGATATACACACGTACAGATCTGCAATATGAGATAATTTAGTCTCACTGGAAAGTCCTTCTCAATCATTCTTTGGGCATTTAGAACACCTTAAAAATGCTAATATGGCCTAGGAGATTTCTGTAGTCTAAATTAAGAGGACCAATGTGCTGGTATTTACATAAAATCATATGGTGAACAAGATACTTTTTAGATCTTCAATATCACCCAAAGATTTGAAAAATAGATCCTTAAATATTAAAACCAAGAATATTTTCATAATAATTTGAATGCTTTCCCCCCTAAAACTAAAGTCTTCAAATAAATATCATTTTTGAGAGGCATCTCCAGGCCTCCAGGGGCATGTGTGTCTTCTCTTTCTTCCACTGTAACAAGTGTTTCATGGCCAAGTTTGAGGAAAGTGGAATTAACAGTCATGAATACATATCTGGGTTCAAAAATTATGTGTACATTAGGTGGCCTGTCAGCAGGCATAGGACATTCACAGGTGTAGTCAGCAGGAGCTGGGGAAGACATGGCAAGGCTCTGATCACTAATTTTTAACTGCAACATAATTTCGCTCAGCTTCAGGCTTTGCTTGGTTCTTGCTGTGGGTCAAGATCCTCCTGCTTGTCACTCTCTTGGATTTCCTAGGGTGCTTCCCAATCCACATCCCAGAATGAAGGTCTAGAGAAGGGTTCTTAGGAGAAGAGGGACGTTCATCCCCTTGGGGACATAGCCAGTGTTCTTCTCTGTCTCACTAATGAACACAATGAATACTTACAGAGGGAGCAGAGTTCTAGAATCCAATGCAGCCTCGGGCTGGCTAACTCCTCATTGTTCGGGTGGTTGCGGGGAAGTGGGGTGGAGGGTGGAGTGGAGTGTGATGGTGAAGGATGGAACAGAATGGGATGGAATTGTGCCTCTGAGCCTTAGACTATGACACTTAGTTTAATTAACCTCTCCGTGCCTCAGTTTCCTCTTCTGTAAAACTGAGGAGGCAGTAACGTTCTGCCTCACAGAGCTGCTGTGGCCTTCACACAGCAGTGTTCCTGACACATTCGATTTCACCTAAGCCCCAAGAAGCCATGGGCTGAACCTTCAAAAGTAAGCATATACTTCTTCCTTCCTCAAATTCTACCTTGCTTCCCCACCCTCGAACATCTGCACGGCGCCTTGTGCTGATCGTGAAACAGCTTTGACTGTAAAATGACTCAGATGGAGCAAATGAGCTCAGTGGCTGGCGCATGGTACCCAGGCATCTGAGCCCCGGCCAGCTGGCCGCCGTCCACCCCTCAGCTGGCCTTCCCGGAGCAGAACAATCCGGGGACCCCTCGATGAGACATTTTCTCCAATGTTTTCTTTAACTCTGACAACTGCAACTGAAATTTAGCAGCAGCTTGTGGCCCCTCGGGATCCCTTCAGCATATTTCTCTCTCTCACTGTTGCTGTTACTTTTTACTGCTCCTCCACACTAAAGTTCAGATTTCTTTTTTAATAGAAAAAGGTTCTTGGGGAGAAAATACTTGACACAGTAAAGAGTTTATGACGACCAAATGATATTGCAAAATTTCCATTCGAAGTAGCAAATTAAGAAATTAAAATAATGGTTTCTACTTTTTAAGTTGGTTCCTTTCTTTCATGAAACTAAAAACTTCACAGTCACAATCAATCTGCTTTCATTCCTCCAGCAGTTCTGAGTGCTCATCATGTGTCAGCGTCTCAGTTACTTAAAAGAGATGCAAAGATGAAGAAAGCACCTCTTCCTCCTCCTCACCTACAGGCATCTGCGCACTGACAGCAGGTAGTGCCTGTTGTTAAACTACTTACTCACCTCTCTGTATACACTGCTGGATGCACATAGGGATACAACAGCAGACCCTGCAGTAATTCCAAACTCCCAAGAAAGGTATCCAAAATAACATACATGTCTATTATTCATCTAAAGCCAACCCTCATGGCTCCCCACTCCTTCTCTAGCATTTCCAGTTTTCATTAACACCACCACTGGCCTCAGGCACAAGGGAGAGGTAGGTAGGTCTTGGCTTTAGTGTCTACCCTCTTCTGTCAAAACTCCCTTTTTGGGTACTCCCACATATATTATTTCTAAGCTCCACAAAACCCCCTGCGATTCTTCAAAGCATCTAACAGGGCATTGACAGGTTAGAAAATAATCATTTTTATAACAGGGAAGTAAGCTGAATGAGCAGAGGTTTCCAGCTGACACACAGCAGTTCTCTGGAGAGTCCAAGTCTCCTGTGCAGCGATCACAGACCATTGCAGATGCTCTCTAGGTTCAAAGCCTGGAGGCAAATGCTCACGTTCTTTTAAACATGGCTCACAGGGTATCACCAGGCCCCTCTCTGCTCTGCCCCTGCGATGCAACACCAGAGACTCCGGGTCTGGCCACGAGCTGACCCACATGACACTACTTGATCCAGCAGCCCATGAGCCTGCACATGGACACGGACAGGAGGGCTTGTCGGCACGTGGTACTGCTCATCTAGGTGAAAAATACCCTGTTATGCCCGACTTCACACCATAAGCACACACCCCTTCCCAGGTGGATCACGGACCCCAAGGTGAAGGGCCAAGTTTTACAACTTTCAGAAGATGGCACAGGAGAATGTCTTTAATGACCTTGATTAGCTTTTAGAAAATATACAAAACAGCAGAAACCATGAAGGAAAAAAGATGAGTCTGACTGCATTAACATGGAAAACTGCTGCACTAAATGACAAAGTTTAAGAAAAAGAAAAGCCACAGACTGATCATTTTCCAATGTGTATTCCATCTGTGGTTCTATCCACTAGGGAAACTCATACATGTCCACAGATATGTATGTACAGGAATGTGCGCTGCAGCATTTTTGGTAATTGCAAAAAAAAATGATAATGTAAATGTTTATCAATAGGAGAATAAATAAATTTTGGAATATTTATATAACTGGCAAGGGCATTAAAATGAATGCACTATGATTATATCACTATAGATAAATGTCAAAAACTGGGAAAAAAACCTCCAAACAACCCAGTGTTGAGGGGAAAGGTGTATATGATACAATCTATATAAAGTTTCAAAACTCAGCAAAAATCCATGCTGTGTATTGTTTATATTTTGGTAGGTTTATACATACATAATACATGCATGAAAATAATAAACATTAAAGTAATGAGAGTATTTCTATTTCAAGGGGAATGAGATGGGAAGGCAACTAGGGGGACTCAGTAACATGGTTAACATTTTACTTCTTTTCAAAAAGACATGAGGCAAGTAGTATATTAATATTTGAATCGGCTTGGTATTTAATTCCATGTCCTTTGTCTCCATGTGGGAAATTAGTCACAATGTTGACAGCTTCTTTTCTAAGGCCATGGCATATGGCAAAGCTGTGTGAGACCCCGTACCAAGTGCTGGATTTAAAGGATGGGTGCACAGATATGAATTCACAAAAGTTCAGTTCAATGTGTGATGCTGTTAGGACCACATGGGGAACAAGAGGGGCAGGCCTTGGTCTCTAGCAGCTTTTGGTTACCACACGAGGCATTGACAGAGAGCTCTAAGGCAAAGTGGAGTACACCAATCCTATGAGAGAGATACTGTGTGAAGTCTTTGAGATTCTACCCAGATGCAAATGAAGAGACACCCTCTGGCCAAAAGAGCAGGAGGAAGTATATTCTGCTATAGAAAAATGTGCTTCGGTTTGGGGCATACACAGGGAAGTAAACCTGAAAAGGAAGGAAGGAAGGAATGTTGGGCTGAGGGGTTTCAATTTCACTTGGAAGACAATAAAAAGCTACCAAAGGCATGTGGAACAGGGAACATCAATGAAGATGCCAGCGTATAGGAGCTCTCAAAGTGAGAGCAGATTCTGGAAGGCCAAGGGAGGAGGCCTCCAAAGTGGCTGTGGGAACAAAGGAGAGCCTCAACCAGTCAGAGGGGTGGTAGAGAAGGGGGAAGTTCAGGGCTGAGCAAAAGCAGGAGCAGGCAGTGAAGGGGAAGGTGGAATCAAAGGTTCTGAGGTTCAGGAAGTTCTGGTTTTGGAAAGAGACTGAGGAAATGTGAGTGTGGAAGTCACAATAAAGAGAAACGTGCAGAGACTGATGGGGATAGCCATAGGAGAACAGGGACTGCTGTGACCCGAGCAGAATCAGATGCTAAAACAGTGTACAATACAGAGATTTCAGGGACCAGGTAATGAAGGTGGAGCTTTGCCAAGGAATGGGGAGGTCGCTTTGGAGGAGGATCTCAAAGGTCCTGAGGAAATCAAAGGGTTAGGAAGACATGATAAACAGAGGGATTGTCTGCATAGGTAGAAAAATCCCCAAAGATGTAACAAAAGCCAGGAGTGAAAATTCACTGTGTATCTGGCAAAGGCAGAAGATGCTGTAAGCAGACACATGAACTGAGAGGGATATGTCCTGGAGGATGTTTCAGGAAGAAGTATGGGGACTCCTGCACCCTGGTCCTATGTCTGAAGTAAGGGCTGTACTGGAATACATACTGTATAAACTGATTGAAAATGTTTGTTTGCTTTTTTTTAAGCAAATGACCCACCAGATCAGTAGATTGGATGCTTTTGAAGGGAAATCCTGTATTTTAACTCCCGTAATGAGCCTAATAGGAGGGATACAGAGAGAAAAAATGGATGGTAACTGGGCAAAAAACAGGGTAAAAGGAGCATGTTAGAGACCTGAGGCAAGCAGAGGAAAGGAGAAGCTAGAGTGGGGATGGATTTCAGTCCAATGTGTTGTCTCGTGAATATACTCTAGACTTCCTTCCACGTACCCAGGACACTCATGACTTCTTTACAATTGTTAAGAAATGCTGGTATCTTCCTAGCCCTTTTTGTGAACAACTGGGCTTTGAATCAAAACTTGTCTCTCCCTCTGCTCTATTCTGAGGTGCATGAGTAGCTTGGGCTCGAAAGCTCCTGAGTGACTTGTGAAAAGAGCAGGCAATCCATTACATGTCCTGTTTGCACCTTTGTTCCCATTACAACCGTAATTCAGACGAAACACACACACACACATGCATGTTTAGGTGTGAAAGTTAACACCATCTACAGTAATGTGAAATACTACATATGTGCAATGGGGTTAATTTACAGTTACTGTGGGATACATAACTCTGTAATTTCCTGGCTTTGCTCTGTATAGCTTTTCAGACTCAACATTTTATTAACTTTTTCTTTAAACCACCTATCTGTCTTCTGGCTAGTTTTCCCCATCGTATTAGCTTGCATATTTCCAAGCTGAATATCATATTGTAAAAGTCTGTCCATTTCCTCTCATCTCTCTCAGTCCATCTGTATTTTCTACATCTAGCCTCCTGGGTCCTCACCTTTTTTGGCTCTGTAAATTTAATTAATGTACTTTTGACTTTTTTTTT
Organism: Pteronotus mesoamericanus; assembly: GCF_021234165.1. Taxonomy (NCBI): domain Eukaryota; kingdom Metazoa; phylum Chordata; class Mammalia; order Chiroptera; family Mormoopidae; genus Pteronotus; species Pteronotus mesoamericanus. The sequence continues at coordinate 5,860,553 of NW_026555152.1, forward strand.
ACCAAGTCACTTGAAAATTTACATAAAACAGATCCAATTTTTTCATCGTACTCTAATAGAAACACTTCAGCTACATTTCCCTTTCCCATATATTTCAATTTATCTTTTCAATACAGATTCCCTCATTTAAAAGTTCTTAGATATCCAAACATGAATACTTTTAACCAATTCTTCTGCAGATAGCCTTCTACATTTGCAATGTCCTCCCATGTTAAAATTGGATTAGTATGTAAGTAACATTTGATGTCATATACTCTTCATAAAATCATCCAGACCTCCTTTTCTTATGTCTTTGTTCTCCTTAATATTGTTGAAAGTTCTGGGGGATTTATTTTGCTTTTGTAGAACTGTCTTCCTATATTTCTATTAATTTTGGAGATGTTTTCAGAAGATGTTTCCAGAGGAGAAACAAAATACAAAATTATCCTTTTTTCACATTAAAAAAAACCCAGTGAGGTTACTTTGAGATGCTATTTTTTTCCTTTTTTAAAAGAGAGAACTGCTCGCTATTGAATGAATGAACTTTTCTAATTCATTTGAGATTTTGAACCACAGGATATTTATTGGAAGGATCCACTTTGCTTTCCTCATATTTTTACTTGCTTACTCACTGTGTTATTTAATGCCAACAATATTCAATGTTATGTCTCCTTTATTGCTTTCTTTCTTTAAAAACATTTATTAGTAAGCTATTGTCAATTCCTTTGTTCCCCACATTAACTACTTGCTTTTCTCCCTAGTGGAAACATTTACATATTTACCTTCCAAAAGCAACATAAAACTACATTCTTAGACAGAAAACCCAAAAAATTCAAATCAACTCTAAGGCAGTAACAGTTATGCTTATATCTTTGCCTATAACTCTACTGAAACTCTTAACAGACTAAAAATATGTTGACAATAGAAACAATAGAGGAGAAAAATCTGAAAAACATATTTTAAGAATTTGATTCATCTTCCAATCCCTATTTAAATACTCTGCTTTATTTCTAAACTTTTCTTAGATGATCCTTACTGGTCAAGACAATTCTCATATCGCCCTTCCTCTGCAGCTCTTTAAGTAATCTGATTTAAAACCAGTAACACTTACTTAAATGTACCAATGAATACATTTGGATTGCTATGAGAAGTATCAAGCTGAAGTTCATTAAATCTACAGAGAGCTATCCAAAAACAATTAAGAAAAAAGGAAGTTATCTCTGGTTAGTTTTCCACAGACCAGTGCTACAGTAAGAGTTGAGGATCACAGGCGGTCCACTGAGCAGCCACTAAAATTTTCATACCCTACAGCATTCTAGGCTTTGGGCCTGCAAACAATAGTGCCTTGGATAATGAGCTGAGTCAAGGGTTAGACCACACCGTTGGTGGAGCAGCTAGACAAAGAACTTCCAGGACAGCCAGAAACGGCCAGGAAGATATAGTTCCGTGTTATATTGGGATAAAATGAGCCTAGCCTTCAAGGAATGTTCCCAAGGGGAGGGGATAGCATAGGACAGCCAACCTTTCACTCATCTGCAAACTCTTGCACTGATTCACCATGGACCCAATTAGATGTTCTATTCTGACACTTCAATGTCATGATCCCACTAATTAATTCATAGATTAGATCTTAAATGAAAATTTGTGGGATCAGGATTTCTTCCCTTCCTCATACAGCTTGACTTAAAGATGATGATTTAATATTTTTCTTTCAATTAAAGGACACCAGGAAAACATTTGTTTTGAGTTCTGCTTCGCAGGCCCACTGAGGCTTGTTCCATCGAAGTTCTCACTGAAGGTTCAGCAGGGCCTGTCTGCATCTCCACAATAAATTACTTCCGCAGACACTAGGGCCCACAGCCTCCCTGAATCCTTCCTTATAATCCCCAACATCTGTTCTATGTCCAGTGCTGACCAATGTGGGAATCAGCAAGTATTGGCTGTCAGCGTCAGCACAGATGAGCAAACACGCTCACAGAGCATCAGCTGGCCCTGTGATTTCAGCTGAACACACCGGACATAAGTGAGGCTCTAGTTTAAACCATTTGCAACATAGAGGAAACACCTGTTTAGAGCGCGTCCAAAATAAATGTGTATGGAGCATTTTAAGGGGTTGAGGCTGATAGCAGCAGTTAAAGTTACAGAGCCCTGGGTATTTGGGTGCATTAAATACCTCAGATTCCTAGAGTTGATGCTAACGTATTTTCCCAATGTCTTTGAGGATGGTCTCTCTGAAGCTGGTTCAAATTTTATTTATTCCTTTTTGGGTGACATACAAAATTTCAGGAAATGCATAACTTCAATCTCAATCAAATGTCCCATATTACCTTATTTTGGATTCAAGCCTAATACCTATCATAAAAGATGAAAATATAATGTGCTGTTTTTAATATGATGCTTGATTTATTTGGGAGAACGATATGACCCAAAGTACAAATGAATCTTTGTATACACAGTGAATTACACTATAATAGTGAGCCTCTTGTCCACTTCTACCTAATCAACGGCCCAGCTGGGGAGGGTGACCAAACTTATTCAAGCTACATTATCAGTGGGGACAGTACTGCTTTGTTCAAAGTGTATCCAAGGTAGAATAATAAGTTAAATGAAACAATATCAACAACAAAAAGGCAACAAAATTTAACAAAATTCCAAATGATACAACCTGTCCTTCAGGTAGGAAGCTTGCCTAACTCACCATAAGTTAATAGGGTGAGTTTAATGATTTAGTAACATTCTCCTCCATCCTTAGTTTATATGTCTGTAAAATGGTGCCATCTTATCCTTGCAGGGTGTTTGTTAGACATCCAATAACATATATAAATAGCTTAGTATAGTACTTGGCAAAGAAAGTTTTAGTACATGGCAAAATTTGTCAAAATCTAACTCTCTAGAATGGTATTTGAGGCGATTCATTGTCTGGCTCCTGTCTCTCATTCAAGACCCTGTTCTTGGCCTTCCATTACCAGCACCCTGTGTCCTGGGCCACGGTGAATTGTCTGTATTTCTTCAAGTCCTCAAAGTTCTTATTTTTGCCCATCTTGTTCTCAGCTCAGCTGATGGTGCCCCACTTTGCTACTGTTTTAAGAATTCCTCTTCCTCCTTTCAAATTCAGTTCAAATATCACCTCCTCTGCATCTCTAGGCAGAATTGTATGCTTTGTCACCTGTGTTCCTCTTTAATGTTATCAATTCTATTGCTACCATCTTTTTTGCATGACTACCACTGTACTAGTCACTGACATTACCCTAATTTAACACACACAGATAACTCTGAAACAAGAACATTTCCCTCCAATACACAGATGTGGAAAGTTTGGTTTGGAGAGGTCACGTGATCTTCCTAAGCTCATACCATTGGCCAGAGGTAAGAAACACCATCTGATCTAGGCCCACAGAGCCTAGATTGTGTGCTCTTGCCACTATGTCTGTGGGTAACGCTTACCTGCTAACTCATCTTTATTACCCTGAAAGCCTCCTAAAGGTGAGAATGTGTTCTCTGCATCCCTGTATCCACAGCAGCTGGTATGTCACAGGCAGCCACTTATTAACAGATTCACTAGAAACAAGGAAAGGGAAACTAGTTTCTACACAGGCTATCCATATCTACTATAAATTCCATTGTGCCTACTTTGTTGAGATATAAACATCTGGAAAGGAAGTTAAGGCCCAGTACATGAGTGGCATCCACGTAACATCTGTTTGTGAATCTTAAGCAACTGACACTGAGGATTTTTGTCTGGACTCTTCAGTTGGCACCAGGAACACCTTTCCTCATGGGTCGCTTTCCAGCAGTTTGCTACTAGGTTAGGCCTCAGCACTAGGTTCACTTGGAGCTGATTGGCTAGAAGTATGCGGTCGAGGAGGGGCCTGCAGCATGCTCCCAATCAGTTTGGACCGCCTCAGCCATGGGAGACATGGCTGCTTGCCTTTAGGTATTGCATGACTGCAATCCTGACTCCGAATGCCATCTTCATAAAGAGAGTCCCATAATGTAATGACAAACTCGCTGCAGCTGAACTTATTGCAGTAGTCATTGCCATTTAAAATGCATGCTGAGAAAATCTGGTCGCATGGACAGATGCTCCATTGACCTCAGCTGTCTGTGTAGAGTCTCCCATGTGATCTTCAAGGCCTCCTTAGTCTGGGTGGACAAGCCTTGTAGTCTTCCCTGCTCCATTGGCTGCGGTAACATGAATGTATCTACCGATGTCCTGGGATAATTGTGACAATTATCACCGTTTCCTGCATACTCCTCCTGAGCCAGGTATTGTGCTAAGCACTTTAACATAAATTCTTCTATTGAATCATCACAGTAAAGGTTATGATGTTGGCAGTTTCTACCACCCTAATCTCCATCTTGCATATGATATAACAAAGCACACAGAGATTAGGTGACTTGTTTAAGGCCAAACACACAAGAAGTGGGAGATCCTGTGCTCTAAACCACTATGCTATACTGCCTGTGTCCTAATGAAGCAAAGAACATCCTTGTAAAGTGGAAAGGAATCCAAGAACCATGCCGAAAAATTGGACTGGCCCTGCTGTGTAAACCTGTCTCAGTGGAAGCTAAGTAAACAGAAGTCAGAGTAGAAGCTCACACATAGCTCACAATAATGCACCAGTAATAGGAAGCCTCAATATGAAGATGAAAAGTGAAATATGGTTCCTTTCAGGTCTAAACCCCATGACTGACTTCACCAGCAGCCTTTGAGAAGTCAAAATACCCAGGACAAATCCCGTAAGCATACCTAATTGAATAATCCAGATTCTGTTTGCTTGGGTTTTTGAAGCATCAAAACAGTTCCTTTAAATGCTTGCTTTGGCTCCCCTGCAGTTTTAATTAAGCCTTCCAAGCTTGCAGCATATTAAAATTAGGCGGAAAGGAAACCTGTGGCCTTTGATGCCAATGACCACAAGGTGCAAGTCTTCTGGTTTGATCTCTGCTCAAGCAACTACTGTTGGTGCTCAGTCAACCCAAAGGGAGAATTTTCTGTTTATTTTTCTTTGCGGGGAGGGGGCAGTGATTACTCAGTGATGAAAAGGTTTCTTTCTTGTGGGAAGTTGCCACTAAACAGGCACCAGGGAATCCCCAAGCAGACTTGTGTTTCTTCTTTGACCAATCCCAAGAGACTGGGGGAGGCGCCCTTTACCAATGACCACACCAGGCCCCTTTTTCCCTTTTAGTTCCTCTCTCATATTAAGATTGTATTCAGCACAACATCCCTTGAGCTGGCTGTGCCAGGATATGTTAGTGCTGCCTCTTTTTTACTTTAGGGGAATGAAGTAATCTCATGCTGGCACTTTTTAGGGAACTTTATTTTAAAAACCTAAACTCTGACCCTACCCTTTCTTGGATGCTACTCACCATTTCTCATCAAGTACCTTTTCCTCTGGGGTTGGCCAAGAACTTCAAGATTCTTCCCCCAAATGACCTCCATTGGGTTCGGGTGGTTCAGATTGCTCAGCTTTCTCCTTGCCTCTATAATCTGCGAACATCCGCTGACTCAGCCACTTGCTTCTCCAGTATGCCCACCACTGAAACCCTGTGCTTAGCAGTGCACTGGGCAACAAGGCCAATGGGACACAATGCTTCTCCAGCATCTACGTTCACATTCAGGAAAGGAAAAGCACACACACAGTTTCTGTGTAACATAGGATAAGCGCCAAAATGAAGATACAGCAGTGTACAATGGGACAGCAGAGGAGGCAGAAATGACTTGTGGTTGGGGACAAGTCCAAAACTCACCATAAAGTAGCAGGAACTGGATTTATAAAGAATGGGGAGGGTTCCAATATAAACAATAGAAATGGGAGGGAACCCCCCATAGAGACTCAGCAGAAACAAAGGTATGCAGGTGGCAATGAAGAACTCCATTTGCTCAATCACACATCACACATGTGGGAGTTGGGAGGGAAGAAGTGGGAGAGGTTGGCTGAAGTCAGACCACAGAGGCTCTTGAACAAAAGGCCAAGGAACTGAAATTCCATTTGACTGGCAGTGAGACAATACTGAGCTACCATTTGTTATTCATCTGAAAAGTGCTTTTGAGCCCATGTTACATGTAAGACAGTGAGCTAGTTGCTGAGCATGCAAGGACAAAAAGGTTTAAGGTTTCTCATCTCAAGGTGCTTACATTATAGGGACTTGGGGTGGGGGTGGAACATTAAACAAACAAAACAATTAACATTCTTGTCATCCAAGGCAATGAAGGGAAATGTTCTGATGCCATTACAGAGAATAATGAGGGGGCCTGCTTCTCTTAAGTATCCTTTGTGCTGAACCCAAAAGAAGGGGTAGAAATTAGCAAGAGAGTGGAGCAATGGGTAAAGAGTCCCGCACACAAGAAAAAAGCACACATAAAGGCCCTGGGGTGGGAAAGACCTAAGCGAATGTGAGGAACTAAAAGATGAGCAGATGGCCTGACAGTGCTCTGTGATGAAGCTGAGAAGACAAATGGGGCTAGATCGGCCTGGGCCTTGTTTGCCGTGTAAAGGATTTTGATTCTAAATAAAATTTTAAGTCATGAAAAAGTGTGAAAGAGGGAGGAGCATAGTCTGATTTACACTGCTAAAAGAGCATTCCAGATGCAGTGCCGAAATGAGAGGTGCGCGAGATTAGGAGCAGAAAGCCAAGTCAGGGGTGACAATGCAGTGATGGCGGAGGCTTGTGCTGGGTGATGGCATGGAGAAGAGGGTAAGTGGACAGACTGGGAAGACATTTTGGAGGAATAATGAACAGGACTTGGTGATCAATTGGGTGTAGGGGTTAGAGAGAGGGAGGTGCCGGGGTGGTGGTCTCTACTAGGATAGATTAAAACAGAAAAATGGATTAGGATATTCCTATACCTAAGGGATAACACAGGAAAGAGAAATTGCATTAAAGGTGTGAAGACATTTTGCTGAGAGAAAATTGATAAGATTTGATGCTTGAAGTTAGAGTGTCAGAAAAACGGATGAGGAAGATTCAAGGATGGCTTGAAGTAAAGATCGATAAACTAGCACCTGGAATCAAAGACTAGTTTCAACATTGGGCCAAAGTGGAAGAAGTTTAGGAATTATTCACGTAGAAGTAATATCTGAAATTGGGCATGGAGTAGATGAGATTATCAAGGGAGAAAGTAGAGAGAGAAGAAAAATGTGACAGAACCTTGAGGAAACCCTACATTTTAGGGGACAAAGAATGAAAAGAAACAGTAAGACTGGAGGGTTGGGGGAGAACCAGGAACATGGAGAACTTCCACATGGCAGGAGAAGATAACATATCAAATGCAGCAGAGAGGCTGAGGAAGAGAAAGATGAAGACCCACAGGTTCCAGAGACAGGAAAGACATTTCTAACCTGAGAAAGAAAAGTTAAGTGGTGAGGGTATCAGTGCAGGAGGAACAGAGGATGTAGGGGGAGGACAGTGAGGGGAGGTTCCTCTTTCCACAAGCTTGACAGTGAAACTGAGCTCAGAGGCATTTCAGGGGAGGAAAGCAAGGACAAGGAAAGGGGGGGTGTGTGTGTTTGTGTGGGGGGGTGGTGCTCATATTAGGGAAAAAGGCAGTGAGGATAGACGTTAAAAATGTGTAAGTCCCAGGATTAGGCAAGGTTTTTATATTCGCTTTTGGGGAGAGGGTGAATCAGTTAGGTGGTTTGTCTGTGTGTAACTAAAAATTCAACTAACAAACAGTGACTGAATTTTCTCCCAAAATATTCCTGAAAGCTGGTATTCGCTGCTCAGTGCTATCAAGTGCCCTGGCTTTTACCGCCCTGCAACAGCACCCCCTTAGTGTTGGCTTTCTTTCCTCTGCTTGTGGCCTCATAGTTCCCACAGCAATAGGCATGATATTTGCGTTCAAGGAAGGAAGAGGAGGCAGCCCCACCAGCTCCAGCCTGGTGCGGGTAGTCCTTGGCCAACTTCCTAGTGCTACAAGAACGGGTGGGGCCCAAATATTTTTACTTTCAGCATCCTTAGTGGGAAGTGTAGGAATGAAAGAGGTTGTGAATGGTATTTGAGTCAGCCATGGAGATGCAGTGTGTCATCTAGGGAAGAGATAGTTAGCATTAAGCATATGGGGAAATGACACGGTTCCTGAGAAAGAGACAGTAGATGACACAGAGGAGTTGAGAAAGAGAAACTTGAAGCAAAAGGTGTGTGAGACAGCTTGATCATCAGTGTGGGACATGGGACAATCCTCTAATAAAGCAGGAGAGAGGGAGGGAGCAGCGAGGGAGGGAGGAGCTACAGTCAGGAGAGAGAATTAGTGAATTTGGGAAGGTCACCGTGGGCAATACATAGAGCCAACAAAATGAGTAATCCATAGGGGTTGGCTCTAGCTCATGAAACCTGGAACAATGTTCTATTATTGAAACACCACTTTTGATTATCAGTTTTCCTTTAATTACTGAGAATACTCATTTTACCTTTCTTAAAAGGCTGGCTTTCAAATTTGTGGAAAGTTCTTGTTCTACATTATATTGAGCTAATTTCAGAGAGGTAACTACCAATAAAGCCTTAATGTAAAATAAGCAGAGAGGACTGAGAAATATTGTCAACAATTTCCATTTGAACCCAGTAAACTGAGTAAGTAATTCTTCTACCTTCTTCAATGACAGGAATGATATAATTTTGAATCAAGTGAGGATGCTGGTATCAATTATTCCAAAGGGAGTCTTTAAACATGCATGTCGGCTGATTTTTTGCCTCTTTCTTAAAACAGGCCCCCAGCCATCTGCTCTGGGAAGCCCAAAAGTGTCACGGAGGTTGTTACTTCTGCCAAGCTGGAGCTATTTTCCATCTGACAGGGAGAAAATGTGAGCTTGTAGAACTTACCAATTGTTTTCTCTGGGGTCTGAAACCATAACATTTCCATTGAGAGGAAATAGTCTAGGATGTTTATTTTTTCAAACTTCATGAATATTAAAAGCACCATAATTGAAGCCAAAACATAAGAAAAATGAATGCACTGACACCAAATGTGGGTGTTCTGCTTTCAAAGCAGTCTTCATCAACACAAAGTGTTTGAAGCAAAAGGAGATAAATGGTATAAACATAAAACTAGATCAAATGCAGTTTTGGAGATGAAGTGATCACCACTTTATCTGGGATTTTGCCATACACCATGTTGGAAGGCAGTACGAGAAAGCAAGCATTGTCAGATGAGTGGACCACAGAGAGGAATGAACAGACATCTACAGAAAATTCAATGTGCCGATTCTTTTTTTAAGGTTCAGATTTATTCAGCCTGGATATATTATGAACTTCTGAGGATTTACATATCTTTAACGTAATATGAAGAACTAATAACCAGTGAGTGGCTTAGATAAGACCTGATGAATATTCAAACCATTTAAATCTTCCAGTGCCAAGACACACTTGTCACCATGGACTCATCCGCTACAGCACGTGTTGTACGATTCCTTCTCCTCCTCTGCAGGCCCAGGAGCAGCTGCACAGTTGGAGAAACACTAACTGGCATTAGGACAAAGAAGTTCAGCGTGCTGCCATTGACAGACAGCCCCTGGCCCATTTTAGGACTGATGATGATTTAGGGTAGCCCCCCAAAATCGAACCAGACTTGTTTTTTAAGAGAAAAACCAAACACTGAACTTACTTGTGAAATGAAGAAGCCATTAAATTTTGTTCAGTAAAGGTGATGAAATACAGAATCTTAACGTTTTTATTTAATGCTTTTTTTCAGTGCGTTGAGTAGCATAGGAGGCATAAACGGGATGATAATAGGTTCCTGAGCACAAAGGCTGGCTAGGCAGTGGAGGCGGGGAGCATAATATTCAACTAGCATTTGTGCACTTGGATTAGAACAAATTGAGTATGTGAGAAACTGAAAAGGGAAGAAGGTAACAGAATGGAAAGTGGGCAGGCAGAAAAGGAAATATAAAATAAGCAAAGGACAGGGGTGGTCGGGGGGAGGGGAGAAAGAGAGGGAGGCCCAGGGGAATCTAGGGAAAGTGCATTGTCTTTTTTCCTGTGGTCCTCCACAGCTTTCGGCATCCAGGTAAATCACTACCAAGTCTTTCTTCAGTTCATTAGTTCCTTCTTTCAAACATTTCTGACAATATAAACTATATCAGCTCTCCAATAACTTAAAATTTAACTTCCTTGTGCTTGGTAGCAATTTATTTTTATTTTCAAACTTTAAGCTTCTTCTTTGAGACATAATCCATCAATGATGTGATTCTCATTCATTCATTTAGCAAAGCAGCCATTAAACACCTACTCTATGTCGAACACGGTATTACATGCTGGAGAAACAGTGGACTATGTGGGAGACACAGCTGATACCCTGAAGAGCCTCCTGCCCATTCGGAAGACAAGATATGAAGTGAATGATCAGTGCCACGAGAGCGACAAGGTAGAAAACAGGATGCTCTGGGTGTTGACGGTAGCTGGGGTCAGGAGTGGAGAGCAGTCAAGAAAGATCCTTTTAAACAGGCTACTTTTCACCAGAAACTCTTGATCAGGTGACAGGAGAGGGGGCATGAGACTGAAAGAAATGGAAGACCCTGTTCCAGGCCTGACCATGCTCTGGGAGCTGGAAAGAGCCTGGAATATTCTAGGAACTGATATGGCAGAGCCGAGAGAGCAAGGGAGAGCTGACACAAAGAGGAGTTAGAGTGTACAGGGTCTTTAAACCTTGTTAGGAATCCTGGACTGTATCAAAATGTCAAGTTGAAGCTATTATAGGGTTTTAAGCAGGATAATGCTACACAGGTTTACATTTAAGATAGATAGAGTTAACCATGGAAATTTCCTATAACAACTGAGAACTCCAGCCTGAAATCTTCAACTCTAAACCACTTTTTCTATTCTTATACATGTACCTACAATCACACCCATATTCATTATTTTCATTTTAACCTCAGATGATAAGTTATTTCTCTCTTATCCAAAGTGACCTGTTTTCCCTGAACACTTGATTCTATTTCTTTCTCTTCTGTATCCATTCCTTATTCTTGTCATGAGCCACTTCCTCCTCTGCCTTACTTCCCATCTCTCTGGTCCTAGAACAAGTTCTTTACCATCGAACTGCTGCCCTGACCCTTAAATACTGGGGAAAATCTCTCTTTCCCTTTAAGATCTTGCTAAGAGAGCAAGTGACTACTATTATCCTTAAGAATTACCCGCAGCTTCCTTGAGCTTACCCCAAAGTTTCCCATGCTCTTTTTTGTACAATAATTTGAGATATTTGTTCTATGTACACATAACTTCATTCATTACACAGAATATATTTTATTATGTGTTTGTTTCCTTCACTAAATCTTCAAGGGCAATGACCAAGCATTAAACTTCTACATTCTCAGCACCTAGTTCAATGCCTGACAAAAGGAAACCCACTAAATAATTATTTCACCTGAATTCAGTAAAAACAGCAAGCATTTGAAATTCCTTGCAGTTACCAAACCTAGCTGAGAAATGACTTTCCTGTGAAACAGAAGTCCTGCATCATTTAGGGGTGCAGGGGGTGAAGCACAATCCAATCTTTTATCTGGTTAGTCCTCAGTGAGAATTATAGGAAACAAAAATACATCAATGAAAATTCAATTTGAGATATTGTTATAGGCTGACTTGTGTCCCTTCCAAACTTTTCTGTTGAAGCTCTAACACCCTCAGAACGTGACCCTGTTTGGAAATAGGGTCATTGCAGATGGAATTAGTTAAGATGAAGTAATTAGGATAAGATCTTAATCCAATATGACTGGTGTCCTTAAAAGGGGGGAAATTTGCATACAGACAGAAAGACAGGGACAACATCTTGTGAACATGAAGACAGAGATTGGGGTGATGCTTCTATAAACCAAGGAACACTCAAGGTTACCAGCAAGCCACCAGGAGCTAGGAGAGAGACATGAAACAGATTCTCCCTCATAGCTCTCAGGAGAAAGCAACCCTGCCAACACCTTGATCTCAGACTTGTAGCCTCCAGAACCATGAACTAATAATTTCTATTGTTTAGGCCACCCAGTGTGTGGTACTTTCTTAGAGCAGTCCTAGGAAATGAACAGATATGAATATGTGGTCCACTGTTCATTGTTCAATTGCTCTTGCCAAGCCTTCCATTACTCGACTCTGAGTGGAGAGGTGCAGAAGACAACTGGGAAGGAACAAGAGTTGTGTTATGGGATGTACACCATGGGACATTATCAACCCATCTAACTCTCGCAAAGACAAAGGAAATTAAGTGGAAGGGCAGCTTCCAGGCTAGTATTTTTTCCCCTGCCCATGTAAGCTATTTGGAAAGGAATTACCCTTTGATAATGATATGAATCCATCAAGTAAAAAACCAGACATGTAACTATGCTATCATTTTCTGTAATGCCTTATGCAGCCAGAGAACAAGTTCCCAGAAAATGCTGGAATTACATAAACCTATCTAGATGATATTCTTAGAAAAATAAAGCCAAAAAGGGCTTAAATTGTTGAACCTTCTGTCTACAGAAGGGGGAAGATCAGAGTCATCCTAAAATACTCCCACCCCAGACGTGGGCAGCCCCATTTATGAGAATGCTGCATGGGACAGCCATTGTCCATTATTGTGATGACTTTTGGGTACAAGGGGGTTGAACCTCATCCCAATGTACAGAGTAAAAATGAAGGCTACAGGTTAAGTAGAGGTTGAATAGGCCAAGGCTACAATGTGAGTAGATGCTAGGATGGAATCTGGACTTGATCTTTGCCATTTCAGTCTTGATCATTTTTCTGAAATAAATGTTATCTGGATGGACATCAACATTAAGAGAGTAATTTTTCTTACCTTGGAAAAAGTAACAGTAAAAGCAGAAAAAGATTTCGCTCATGTGTGCTCCGTGCTCTATAGTGCTCAGCCTTATCCTTGGGGGCTGCAGGCAACGGCAGACTAACCGCTGCTGTGCCTTGCGGAGCACTGGCCTGAAGCAAGCAAACAATAAATGTTCACTGAAAGTGAAATAAAAGACTTTCATAAAATACTATTTTAGAAGACTTTGCAAACTGGCGAGTATACTGCTGCTCTTGGCAGGACTATGCTGGTGGATATGGTTATGGGAAAACTTTACTACATTATTCAGCCAAATAGGATAATTGCAGACCTTTTCTGATGTGAGGAGGGGCACTGTTTTTTACTCTGTGTTCCTACCGAGACATGTGGTTTTCGGTCGTTCCTTTGCTTTCTAAAGTAAACAGGGTAGCTAAGTCTGGATCTGCTTAACCCCACCTGTCCTTTCCCCTTCAAGTCGACAATAAAAAGGAGAGATTCCACGTCAGACCTGGACAGGCTAGGCGCACCATCTAAGACTGGGTCCCCATAAAAGAAGGCGTTCCCTGGGCTTTCTCACAGGAGAGGCTCTGGGCATGATTGTGGGAATGAGGCTACAAGGATTAAAATTAGTGCACATGGCAGTCCGAAAGTGCGTCTGGCTGGCAGTTGCCTGAGATGTGAACAGATGAGCAACAAATGTGTGTAGCAGCCCAAACTTTTTTGGGAAACCACACCCCTGTGTAGGATATTTGGACACAGGCAGGCGTATTAGATGTGCCATACTAATTCTAATAGCAGGCCAAAAAAGGACTGCAAGGAGTTGCTAACCCTTCTGCTGAATGCTCTCTGAAGGGGCTCCAATAATTGCTTATTTATAACCTCTGAGCACTTGGTGGCCTTCCATGGAAGAAGCAAGCAACTGCCTACAGGAAACCCACTGCCCTGCCCACTGACTGGAAACACATGTTCCTTTCTGTCATCTTTGGGAATAGTTGCAATTCCACAATGTGATAGTTGTCAACTTATTTCCTTCAGTGTGGTTCACTGAAACTTCAGGATCTAAAGAGCTCATCATCCTGTCGCCAGCCGCTTGTTAATACCTAAAACAATGTTGCAAATAATAAGGCTAATCATACTCATTCTGATAGAGTCATACTTTTATTCTATAACTCCTACAGATTCCCATGGGGCCCTGCTCAGGATCACTCAAATATCCAAATTCTGAATACTAGAATAAAATTACGCATGTTTGGACTAAAATCTCTTAATAAGCATAATGAACTGACCACAGAGATTTTTAAAAATTGCATGTTATTGATTAGGATGATGGATCTGCATGTAGAATTTTAGAGTTGAATAACTCTTACTGATCAGATGGGAGAGCTCCACCTCCTTGTTTTACGTTTAGGATGTAGGCAATCACCATGCCAGGATTTTTTCGTTCTGTTCTAAAACTGAAGCGAATTCTTACTCTCCACAATTAAAAGCAGTTAATTCTGATTCTTCAAAATTCACAAAACAAGGGTATCACTAGTTTTCCACTTCAAAAGTCTAAGAAATAAACCACAGAAGAAAAAATATTCACTACTGTAATAAATTATTTAATTTATTTTTAGTTTAGAACTATACTTCAATATACTTTTCACATTTATACACATTTGGTCAAATAAACACTAAGAACTATACTCCAAACTATAAATATTGTACTATTCTACCATATGTCACATAATCAATCAGAATAGCATATTTTTGCTTTTAGGCTTAAGTCTTTCATGCCAGCACTAGATTTTATAGGTAAATAGATTAAACATGACACATAAAAATGACTTTACTTTCAGTCCAGTTTTTCTAAAATCTGATAATTTTTTGACATATTTTAAAAGGGAAAAAGATTTGACAATAACTCCTCCTTGATGCTCACTTACGGTTATTCTGTGGTAGGCAAAGCCTTCAGCCTTGCTGTTGATTTTGTTAGATGGTGTTCATTAGTCATTGTTTTTACAGTGTATGTGGGAGTGGGAAATAAAGAGCAGTCTTGCTTCTTGGGATACAAGGAAGAAAGACAGAGTTTCTGCCCTCTGGATCCTCAGTTTTTGTCAGAGCACAACGAAGTGGGAGTAAAATAAGAAAATGTTGGGAATATTCAGGAAAAGGAGTCTGTTAAAGGTCGTGAGAGCTCAAGGGCACTGGGGCAAACTGCAAAGCTGTGGGATAGGGGCTTCTGTGGCCTCACGGGCCAGAAATGGTGTGCTCTTAATGACGCCATTTGGGGTAGAAGGCTGGGAGACTTGGCAAAATTTCAGAGGTAGAATTACCAGGCTTGGTGACTGATCAGACTGGTGAGAGGGAGGAGTCCAGCTCCGGGCTATGTGAGCTGGTAGATGGCGGAGCCATTTGTCATTTTCAGAGGCAGAAACACAGACAGGTTAGGGGGACACAGGGTTGCATCTTTTACTCATGCTGCAGTGCGTGTGTGCATGCATATGTGTGTGTGTGTGTGTGTGTGTGTGTGTGTGTGTGTGTGTTCCAAGCTGGAAAGTCTGGGACTTAGATGAGGGATCCAACCTTTCAGACATTCAGACTTGGAAATCATAAGCACACAGGTAGTGGTGGAAGCTGGAAGAGTAGATGAGAGCTAAGGGCAGAACCTTGGCGAGCATCAGCATGGATATTAAAGAGCCTGGGATGGAGAGGACTGCTTGGAGTACAGCAAGAATCCCAGGAGAAGGTGGTTAAAGAAGAGAAGGAAGGCGTGAGTTTAAAAACAAACAATAACAACCCCCCCCTAAAAAAAAAAACATGTACAGAGAGGTCTGTAAGAAAGAGCCAGAAAATATTCTTTGGAATTGGAGTTAAGAGCTGGTTGCAGACTCAGGTGAGACTAGTTTCAGAGGAAGGATGAGGGCAGCAGTCAGCTCTGACAGGTTAAGGGCTGAATTGTAAGTGAGAAAGTGGGTTAGGTAACGGTGAACTTCCCTTTTCCGTGTGACTGTAGGGTCTCTTAGGACTGAAGCTGCGGTGGGGGTTGGTAGAGAATCCAGAGGGCTACCCTCCACCCCCTCCCACACACACACCTCACAGCACTTCCTACGAACTTACAGCTTAGACAGTGCACTCTTTCTACGGGACCCTTCTCTGCAACACATAAATACTGTAAATTATTTTACATACTAAAAACGAAATCCAAACCCAAATACCTCAAATCTCATGGGTATACTGATCTGAACACAGTTAAAAAGATGATGGTACACTGAGCTAAGAATCACACCAACGCTAAAATCGAACCAATTCTAAATGTTAAAAGTTGTTATCCCTGGTTCAACTGCAATTCAGTGCAATTTTTGTAATATGTAATAGCTATGTAATATACATATCTTATAACAAATATACTTAAGTATTTGAAAGAAAAACATTTCAAAATTAAAATTCAAAATACACTACATATGTTGTAATCAAGATAATAATTATAATAATAACTGTCAAAGTTGTATATTTAAAAACTAGTTCCTGGTCAATTACACTAGAAGTATGAACAATCAGCACACAGCACGGAGCCATGCAAACAAACAAAAGATACACAAATAGATGTTTGCTGGGGTACATTCTAGGACACCACTGTGATTATGGCCAAAGCTCTGAGCTCTTGAGCTATTTCTAGTATCCTAAGAGCAGGCTAGGAAGCAGATTTCTTAGGGGTACAGGAAGCCAATCTCAGTTTACTCTTGAGAAGTATTCACAAGCTCTTCCCCTCCCCCCTTAGCTCACAGATAAAATGTAAGGAATCAAAGAACACAGAAAGATGAGTCATTTGCCCTAATGCTGAATGTCTTAGCCAAGGCTTTGTTTTTCTCCTGACCCCAGATGCACATGGGGTTTTTTTTCCCCCTACATCTAAGTCTTGACTACGAACTCACCTGAACATTTCCAGTTAAAAGAACAATGTATAATTTTGGAAGGGTATATATTAAAACATGCATGGTTTCACCCCTGGAAACATACATTCCTTTAAATGTAAATTTCATTCACTTTCCAGGCAGCACTTAGTTCAGAGTGGAAAAGCAAATTCATTTTCTCCGATGTTGGCTGACTCTGACCTCCAATTCATTACCTACCTGCATAAGGGCTCAAGCAACACACGTACTCCTAATGACTTTTAGAAATCACAGGGTTTTAACACTGCTGCCTAAGAGGAATAGTATTTTAAATCCTTTTTCCTACTGCTTAGCCTCCATTTCAGTACAAAACCCCAGGTAGCAATTTGCTTCCTTTAATAAGTCTTTTGTAAAGAATACACGAGAAGTTAATTTAAAATAATCACAGTAATAAATACAGCAATCCTCTAACATTGTGTTACGAGCAGTATCCAAAATAAAATAAAACGTCCAGAGACACGCTGCGGGGATGGATGGGGGACAAGTGCCAATCGTGACAGCGGAAATCACAGTACTCTCGGCTTCACTGCTTCCAAATCCTCCATGTACTGACTGATGCATTGATTTTAGGGGGACTAAAACTTTCACGAATTAGAGCAAATCTCCCTTAAAATAAGGCATTGTAATATTTTATCATGTAAGCTCCTTCTCATTCCCTTCTGACTCACGTGTTGCCCTTTGGTGCCACAGTCACAGATGTGGTTTTTACATGGCTGAATGTTCCATACCACATGGGACTTTTTCTTGTTTTCAATGAGAAATCTGGCTTCTTGTGCCACAGTGTTGTCACCAGCAAAGAGTAACCTTGTAATCGGAATATCACAGAGTTGGAAACATACACAGTCCAATCCACAAATAGAGTGTAACACTTTGGTTTCCTCATTTCGTTACGAATTTCCCTCCCTCCTATTTTAGTATCTGATGTTCTCCCCAAGAAAATCTCCTATCTATGCTATGTCTCATGTACCTCTAGCATCTTGAAGTATTTTATTTTTATCGGAATGCTTGGGGAAGCCAATCCTTCAGGCTGCACCAGTGCCCTCTCATTTCTACAATGCTCCTTATCTGGCAGTCCGCTCAAGTCCATTTATGTGGTTTGGCCAGGACTTCCCCTCCATAAAGATGAATTCACTGAATCTAAAAACATATGTCTCTCTACAGATAATTATTCTCTTTAAACATCCGCTTTCTCTTATTTTTCTCATCTTTTTTTCATGGCCAGCAATTTTGGGGACTTTTCATATTCAAGGAAAAAAAATGTATTCTCTGATATTTAAAAAATTTTAGGATTAAATAAGGTATCCAATTCTATTACAGTCCATTGCTATGATACATCAACTAACATTTAAGATCATACATCCCATTATGAAAAACTTATTTTTATTCTTACTGGGAGGACAAAACAGGCATGTCTTTCTTAAATATTTATTAGCACAGTGAAAGACAATGCTATTTTTAAACTTCACCAAGATAGAGTTTTCTAGTAAGTTATTTATGTCAACATTAATTGATAATGATTCCTGAAATTATAGTTATTAATATGCATTGTAATTATATGTATCATAACTTTGTTGAGTGAGCAGGTCTGAATTCAGACTTGACCCTGAATCCCATCTTTGCATCTTATTAGCTCTGTGACGCTGGGTAAATTACTTAGTCTCTCCATTCCTCAGTTTGTTCAAAAAATGTGGACAATAGAGTTGGCACGTCAGGGTTACTGTGAGAAGTAGACATAATCAATGTAAAATAACTAGTACAATATTTGGCTTGAATTAGATACCTACTAACCCAACCTACAGATTTAGAAATTCTTTAAATGGGGAAAAAGGAAGGAAGGGAAAGGAAGGAAAGACAGGGAAGGAAGAAAATGAAAACAGGACGTCATTATGCCTAATATTTGGGGTCTGCTTGGATGAACCGTGTCCATACTGATGTCTGGAAGAAAGGCGACCACTGCTCTGGCCAGGAGCTAAATTGAATGATGATCTCAAAGATACTAAATTTTTTTCTACATGTGGAGGCTGCTCTCAGGCATGGGTAGCGAGAGTCAATATTTTTGACATGAGTATCATCTATTTATGCACTAAGGAGTCAAAACAAGTGTGATATTTAAGGACTTGGGAGTGAGAGCAATTTGACCGATGGGAAAAAGAAAAAAGTGCTAGAAAAACAGGAAGCAGGAACCTGGGACATTATCTGGAACTTATAAAGAGCTCAGTAGATGATCTCTGAATCCAAACCTAAAATAAACTAATAAAAGATGTATACAGAAAAAATGAATGCAAATGAATTAGAAATAAGAGGACACACTTAGGAAAAGTAAATTAATTTACTAATAGGGACAATGACAACACTGCAATATGCTGTTCAAAGTTAAGGTTCAAACAACTTCTGAATATTGTGCAGTGAAATAAAAACAGCTATGGACTAGGAATGACATGAATTGGGTTCTAGGCCAGCTGTGTTGCCATCAAGCACTGAGCAATATTGTCACCATTTTCAGGCTTCAATTTCCTTACAAGAAAACAAAGGACGTGGGAAGTTCTCTGAG
This sequence comes from Pteronotus mesoamericanus, assembly GCF_021234165.1. NCBI lineage: Eukaryota > Metazoa > Chordata > Mammalia > Chiroptera > Mormoopidae > Pteronotus > Pteronotus mesoamericanus. The sequence goes on from NW_026555152.1 coordinate 5,879,754, forward strand.
ACTTCCTCCAATTTTGGTCAGCCACATGCTTCAAACATTAGATTGCCTGGCACATTTTAAGTTTCAATCCTGTGTCTGACCGATCCAATCTACAGGATTTTGCAGCAGCCGGGCAACATCAGAATGTAAGCCGGAAAGTTGATTCATAAGCCGGAGCTTGATCTCTGAATATGCATGCAGCAGAATGCCAGGGCCATGGGTACTGCTGCGGTGACAGCTTGTCTTTCTTCCTTGGAATGTGTTCTTTGAGGGAAGCGAGACAACTGGAAAAGGCAGGCAGGGACTGGTACCCAGCCTTCTGGCTCAGACCTGCGGCGCTCTGCCCACGGCCAGCCTGCTACGCTCCTGAAGGTCTGCTCTGCGTGGCCCAGGGGAGCCTGGCCACAGACCAGAAAGGAGCCCGTTCAAAGGCATATTCAGGATGAGTTATGTGAAAATTGCCCACAACATCATTTTTTTCTTTTTCTCTCACATTGTTAGCATTTATTAAATCAACGTCTCCATTTCCCTTCCTGTATTTTAACCTGACTCTCCGTTGGTGCAGAGTGTTTTCAGAACCAACCCAGAGCTGATAAATAGCAGTGGCTAAATGTTAATAAAGGAATAGGGTTGAGATTGAACTAAAGCATGGGTTTAAGTAAATAATTACACAAAATCTATGATTTTATAAAGAAAAATTTCATGGGAATGTTTTATGTTTTTAGCATGATGATAAATGGAGGGAATACACTGGTAGGGAAAGCATAATTTTAGACTTGGAAGGAAACTTCAGAGTTCATTTCAATTCACTAAATATTTATTAAGTTTGTCTTGGTGCTAGGCTCTGTGGTCATAAAAGCAAGTGAGATGAGGTCCCTGTTTTTAAGCAGCTTGAAGTATATTAGGGGGCAAGATAGGACACGTGCCTGAGCTTGGTCTCTTCTGCACTCAAATTCTTCTGCAGCCCCTGCTCAGTCCTGTGGCCCAGGGCCTGACCCCTGCAGGCAGCGTGCTCTGCGAGTTCCTGCTGGGTTGTGCTTACGGGAGGTACTGGCACAAGGTTAGAGGGTGGGAAGGAGGTTGATATCAGGATTTTTCCTCTCTGCCTGGAGGTCTCCGGAAGTGGCTGTGTTTTCCGGCTCCTGCTCCTGTGGACAGGCCCAACAGCATCCCCACTCTGCAGAGTGGCCCAGCCACTAGGCTCTGTTACCGCTGCCCCTACCCTTTGGCCGTCTGGTCTAGGGGGTGGGAACTTTCTGTTGTGGTTCACCTCTGGGTGTTTTCCATCAGCCCCATATTACCTCTGCAACCAATTCTTTGAATTTAAATGCATTGCTGGTTAGATCTTGACTGATATACGACCTTTTAGTGATAATATAGCTTAATGGCCGTTCTTCTAGAAGTTTGAACAAAAGCATTTGAGAGTTATGGGTGGGCACAGAAAGAAAGATTAATTTTGCTAGGAAGTCTGGAGAAGAGTCCACACAGGTAGTGGCCCCCATTATGGTGACAACTTAACAAATGATGAGGGTTTGGTTCTTTGAAAGGAGAGTCAAATCTTAACAATTGAGGAAGGAGGAAGAAGGAAGGACCTTACACAGGGAGAAGGTCCACTGTACTTAGGAATTGTCAGTTACATTAACTGACATTTTTTTCTCATCTGCTATTTTAAAAGTAAACATTATTCTATTTTTTTTACCATTTTTTAATGTGTTTTCTCTTAGCCAGTATGGATGAACTAACTGATAGTGGGGCATCCTGGAAGAGCATAGGATTAGAGAGTCCAGCAGTAATCAGTATAAATTATGTCTCTATCATTTCCTGGCTACACAATCTTGGGGTGATAATTATAACAGAAAACATCACAAGTGGCGCTATTTATCTGGTGCTGTACTGCATAAAATACTAGATGAGCTCATTTATTTCTATAATTCCTTTATGAAGTAGGCATTTTTATCCCCAATTCCCCTTGTAAAGGTAGAAACTTGAGCTTAGGCATTTTAGTAACTTGCTTAGAATCACACAGGTTGAATGTAGCTAAGTTGGGAGGGGTTCTGTCTGCCTGCAAAGGCCACACAGTGACCCAATGCTGCGTTTCAGAGGTCTCACAAACACATCCTGCTCAGACTAGGGTGTTACAATCACTAAATAAATGTTTCACATGAAATCCTAAGCAGGGAGTAGAGTCCCATCTGTATTATAATGGGGGTGGGGAGAAGGAATGCTAGTTTAAAATACTAACCTTGATTAGAATCAGAACATAAGCTGCAAAGTAGACTTTCATTGTGTAGAATATCCCATCCCATCCCACCCCATCCCTTCCTGATTTAATTTCTAAAACCAAATTCTCCAAGAGCCTTAATGCTGTACAAAATTATGTGTAAGATAGCTAAGATTTGTGATAATAAAGAGTGAGGAGACACTAGGTTTGGGGGCTCATGTATCCAACATTTGAAAGAAAAATGTCACTTTTTAAAAAGGGAGGAAATGAAGTAGAGGCTGGAAATGAACCTTGCGTTTTCATGTGTGGAAGCACATGCTTTGGACCATTTCTACCTGTGCCGGAGCTGGCGGACCATGAGTTCTGTGCTGCCAAGCTGCCAACTCACTTCTTTTAAACTACTAACTCACTCCTTCATGACTCTGAGGATAAATTCTAAGGGCTTGCGGCACATTTCCTCCCAGTGAAGCCCAAATTAGTCCCCTCTCGTGGACTCCCACTGGGCTGCCGCCATACATCACAGGACGCTGGCTGAGAAGACCTCTTTCTGGCCCCACAAATCACCCTGGTACCTGCTACTCTGACTAGGCCTGAACCATTATTTATTACAGAATAAGCACTAGCTGTTGAGGGTCAATTATTCCCTTGACCAGGCATTACAATAATTCCTGGTAATTAAAAGAGGTACTTATGTGAATCTGGGTGCATATTGAAAGAAACATTAGTCCTTTTGTCAAGTTGGCAAGCCCATTGTTCCGAGCCAGGCCCAGCCAATTAACATCGTTTGCCAATCCTTGTCAGCTGGGGCTTGAAAAAAGGCGAGAAAGGGAGTCAGTCAGATGCTAATTTAGATACAATTGTGTCAGGGCTGTTTGGAAGGGGCTGGCTCTAAAGAAGCCACCAGGGTTTAATGAAGCAAACAGCTTGGGTCCCAGTGACCCTGCAGGGGTAATTTTTAAAGGACCCCTCTGTGTTCCTGTGCCAAATAGCAGAGGGGCATCACAAGAAGCCCTTCCTTAAAAAAAGGAAAAAAAAAGTGGAGAGGGATAATCATCCCTTTAATATGCTCATTAAACAACTCTCTCAGGCGGACTTAACGTGAATTAACACTTCTCTAAAAAGGTAAAGTGTGACATACAGGAGACAGTTCAGATAATTTGAAAGGTCACAATTCCTTATTACAGGCTCAATTGTTGCTAATGTATTAATATTCGATGATATGGAGCAAAGACCACCACCTTCATTCAACCTTGGGAGCAAAACAGCATGTTTTCCTAACGGGGAAACAAAAACCACAAAAACACATTCATTAGGTCCAATACGGATCTAAGCACAAATGAAATATGGCTGCATGCTTTTCAGACATAGAAATTATGAGGAAAAAAACCAAATCGGACTCTCCTGCCTTCCACTTGATACCTGCCAGGCTCACACAGGGAGGCTAGTAAAGCAACAGCCAAGCTTTGCGAAGACTGCAGCTCTCTAGGGAGCTTCAGCAGACTCTGCACCACACATCCCCCAGGGCCATTTGGTCAGGGACACCACAACCTGGACACAATGATTCAAGTGGCTCAGGCCCCAGGAAGATTCATGAATGACAGGGGCTGGGAGGCAGACTTCTCGGAAAACAGTGAAATCTTTTGTTCATCAGCAAAACATCACACTGACATAGACACCTCTCTCACAATCTCTCAGACCTTTTCTACGGGGCAGATAATTAGCTCTCTCTTCATACTTACTTAATCATTTTTAGATGCTGCAAATGGGGCTGTTAAGTTGGTGTTTAGACATACACAACTCCAACTAGTTAACCTAGACCTTCAAATAAGAAGCTTATACCCGTTGGAATATTATCTCATTTGAAAAGAGCAAAAAAGCCAATCCTGGACACTCTAAGGAGAAATGTTTAGTATTCTCTATTATAAGAAAAAGAGAATGAGGCACATTTCTAAACAGACCAACAGTGAAATAGACATTGTACATCCATGTTCACTGCAACACTATTCGTGGTAGCCAAAGGTGGAAACGACGCATGTGTCCATCAGCAGGTGAATGGATAAACTAAATGTGGTCTGTACTGCTGGGATGTAGGACGTTACCCCAATATTTTAAGCTAAAGAGGTTTCAGAAAGTGGCAGTAGAGGTGTTCTCTCTGACTTTCTGCCCTATACCCAGAGCAAAGGACCATGGACCCCGAGAAGAATCCAAACAAACATGCCTTGCTGAATCTTCCCCAGCTGGCTACACTTAGCTCATACTCTTCGCCTTATCACATCTTTCCATGACTTGTTACTCTTCACCAAACCCAGCATAAAAACATTGAGGCTTAACCGTTAACCATTTCTTTGGGTCTTTATTTCCTTAGGAAGGTTCCTGTTGTATAAAACATATATAAATAAATTTGTATGCTTTTCTCCTAACTTGTCAGTTTAATTTTCAGGTCCAGCCAGAGGTGCTAAGAGGGTCAAGGAGAACTTTTTGCTTCCTCTACAAAACATTCAATGGAATATTGTTATTTGGCCTTAAGAAGAAATGAAATTCTGACACATGCTACAACATGAACGAGACTCAAAAACATGCTAAGTGAAATAAGATAGACACAAAGAATGGATACTGTATAATTTCACTTATATGAGGTCCCTAGGTTAGGTAAAATCATAGAGAAAAAAGTGTAATAGGGGCTGGGGAATGAGAAGTTATTGTCCAGTGGGTACAGGTCTTCCTCTTGGGATGATGAAAAAGTTCTGAAAATGGAGAGTGGCAATGGTTGAATGACATGAATATACTCAATGTCACTGAACTGTACACTTAAGTTGGTTAAAATAATTAAAATTATTATAAAATAAAATATGGCACAAATAGTCAGTTATATTTTTTTTTTTACCAGCTACATTATTCTGGGAACTCATGTCATTAAGCTTGTGAAACTTACATTAGGATAATTTAATTATCACTATAGAAATGTAAATATGCACTAGGGATTTCCTTTTTAAGAAAGTAAATAAATAATTATAAATAAATAAACAACTCCAATGTGGCAAAACTCATACTCAGCTAAAATATGTCAGGTTTAAATAAAATTTAATATATAGATATTACTGGTAAACAAGTATACTCAAAGTTCAAGGTGTATTTTACACAGTCGAAAAATTTAATACCATAATTCACTTTAGAGCCACATATAAAATATAGTTTTAAAATACTCCTTTAATACTGTTTGCTCCTCTTATTATCAAATATTTTCTACTTAAAAGTTAAGTACCACACACCAAAATTATTCAAAATCATTGTGTCAACTGTCCCCACAACAAAAGGGACAGGAAACTAGAATGCTGTTAAAGTAAATGGAACCGGAATCAGACCGCCTGAAAGGATTGCTCCTCTAAAATCAATTTCTTCAGAAGAAGCAGCAGTTAGTTGTTATTTGAAATGCTTTCTCTCTCTTTGGAACTTGTTGCCTGAACAGTAAGTCAAGTCAACTTTGGCCCAGCCCCCTTGAGGCCAAAACCAAGGGAAGCCTGAAGTCACCATTTAGCAACTGCAGCAGCCAAGGGGCGTCTGGAATTTGTCGAGTGCACTGACTCTTAAAACAGAACAGCTGTTGCAGAATGCTGTTACAAGGCACCTCCCAGGCACTACAGGCCTCACGGACACCCTTGTCTCTTCTGAATAGGGAGGCTAATCACTGCTTCCTTGCTTTCTTTTTTGCAAAGATGACAGTATCTAAGAACCGTGTAAAGACTAATAGGGAAATTCTCAGTTCCTCTGTAGTCCCACCTGGACAAGAAAACTTGGTGTGTAAAACTGTATTTAACACACCTAAGTCACTATTACCACAGACCCCAAGGGCTTAAAATAGAGTCACACATGCTATGAACACACAATGATTGGTGACTGGCAGGTATTACTGAAACAGTTGCATTAGAAGATCTGTTACGATAGATGTGGGAGCAAAAAAAGTATATCTCAATAGAAAACCATCAGGCATTAAAGGGCTATGAAATTTATAAAATTTATCTGAAATCATGGTATTTATGTAAATTATCTCAATTTTGATAGTCTGGTAAGGGTGACAGTCTGGCAGGAGTTGATTTCTTTTCATAGAAACTTTATCTGAAGAAAGTCTGTCAATAATATAGAAATAAGTCAATATCTTAAGATGAAAAGCAAAGCTATAGGACAGTTTAACTCATGAAAGAACTTGAAAGATCCTACTTCTATATTAAGAGCTAGCTCTATCATTTCATGGTTTAGTCTATCATAGAACTCTGACAAAATCTTTTCACTCTATATTCTTTTGGGTTTATTTAGAAGAGCAGTGAGCCCAAAGCATAGATACCTAGCTTAAGATTAGAAATAAAGTTAGGACACACACAAAAAAGGGGTATGAAGGACTGTAATGGCAAAAAGAACATGGAAAAAAAAATCTGAGTGGCCTGCTGATCAAATAAGGTCTTTGTCTTCAGAAAATGTCATTGCTATTGTACAAATGAAAGGGGCCTTAGAAATTAACAGGTCCCCATCACAAGTATTCATAAAATGATTGTTGAATGGCTGTATCAATAAACCCTTTTACTTTTAAAATGAGAAAAGCAAGAGATATAAAGAAACCTAAGACTCTGTCATGGAGAACCCCACTGTGGGGGCCAATATTCCAAATGACTGTTGGTATAAAGGCTTAACAAATTGGAAGTTTAACTTTAATTTAGCTCCTTTTCAAAGTTATCATTGGTTGGAATGCAACAATATACCAGTTCCTGGAATGTACCCTGTTTTGACTGCTCATCAACAAGACACATTTATTAAGGACCTCTGCTCCAGGCCCTGATAAAATCACCAGGGAGAAACAGATGGAGATCCAAGGTCTGATCCAGGAAGAGCACAGGACTACATGTTACAGACACCAGGATTTTTTATCCTTAGGCTCTCATTTTGTCATCCTGATAATTAGATAGAAAAAACAAAAAAGCAAAGAACCGGTAGGATGTGCTCACAAAGGAAAGAGAAAAGGAAGAAAGGGCAGACGTGGCTAAGTGGAGAGAAGAATGAGGAACACTTTATACAGGAAGAATAAGAGGATTCATAAACAGGCAGAGGAGAAGGGAGAGAGAAGGGCCCACTGTCCAAGGAACCCATTAAGGCGGGACAGGCTGTGGAGTGCCTGGCGAGCTGGGTAGAGTTATGTGGAAGAAAAATAGGGGAACCATTGCAGATTCTGAGCAGAGTGACATAATGAAACGGGCTTTGAGAAAAATCAAGGTTGTAGTTGTGTTTATCAAAAAGGAGAAACTGAAGGCAGGGAGAATAAGAAGAAATAAAGGATCAGAGGGTTTACATGAGGACAGTGAAGAAAAAGTCAACAGGATGTAAAGTCTGATTGGCTCTGAAAGGGCAAAGAAAGGGGGATGAATAGTGAGACGATCAGAGGTTTAGGACATGAGTCAGAAGGTGAATCACAAACAGAAATTAGGAAGAATCTATTTTAAAGGGGGTGAGGAAGAGAAAAGGTAAGTTTTAGACTTGTAAAGTTTAAGGTAAGGGCAGAATACATTAGGCACAGGAAGTATAGACTGGTGCTAGCATAAAGACTGCAGGGAGAGTTGGGATAACTGTCACCTTTTGAGAGCTTTTCTTGAGGAGTACCAACAAGAACAGAGAAGAAATGACATAAACTTGAGAAGGAGGCTTAAGACTGTGTTGAACACCTAAAGTGTGTTAGAAAATTCTCTTATTTATTGTACAATGTCCTGACAAGGGTATGAGGGCAGGAAGAGAAAAATCATCACAGAGGCAGGAAAGGGACCCAGGGGAGCACAGGCCACAGGGGCCTCTACAGTGTCTTTCAGGGAGGCAGAGAGCAAAAGGTTGATGTTGTGCATCAGCAGGCAGAGGAGAACCATCCATGATAGAGACGGGCGCCAAGCCTGGAGTTTAGATGGCAACTGGTGACCTCTGCATTAAGAATAGTGAGGGAACAGGCAGCCAGCACAAACTCACTATGCACCAACTGTTGACAGTGACGTGGTAGAGAGTAGACAGCAAAGAGAGCTCAGCACAGGGGAGCAGGCAGGTGGTTTTATAGTTCTTATTTTTAAGTATTATAGGAAAGACCAGAATATTGAGAGAGAAAAAGTGTGCGGGGAGAAAGAGAGACAGAGAGGGAGATATGGAGAAAGGGAGGCAGGGAGAGAAAGATGGAGAGAGGAAGAGAGGAAGTGGAGAGAGAGAGGAAGAATAAATTGGGATGAACACAATCAAGGTCCATTAAGAAGTAATAGAATATAGGGTCAGAGAATAGGAAGAAGTTAAATCTGGAGAGGGAGAGGAAATCTTATCTGTTAGAAATGAGTACATTACAGATGTCACTTTAAAAGTCTTCCTTAAATTTTTTTTTTAAAAAGAATAGGTACCTAAGGGGGTCATCTGCTGAAAGAAAGAGCAGCAAAGATTAAGTTCAGGGAAAGACAAGAAGGTGGGTAATAGACAGGAAGAGAACAAAGGATAACTTGGGCTCTCTCTTCAGGACCAGGACTGGAAACACACACTTCTCCATACATGTATGTGCGTGTCTATGTGTGTCTCTGCAGAAATCTAGCTACTCTACTGAACACTCAAGAAAATAAGTAAAGGTAACTCATATCATTAAGGTAGTATTTGTTTTGGTACATTAGTAAAAGAACTATATTTAATAATTTGCCAGATGCTGAGGATGTCCCTATAATTTTTTAGGATTTTAGAGTCATAATGGAATATGATATGAATCAGATAGGCTCTTTCTTTCACCAGATGACCCCCTTAGGTACAGTATATCATTTGCTATAAAAGTAACCATTAATTACTGGGATAGTAGTGGAGAGACCGGGGTGTAAGAGAAAGTTATATTTAACGACTGACATTTGATTTGGAACTTTAACCATGAGTGAGTCACACTATAGAGAGCGGAAAGAAAGCACTTTCAGCAGAGGGAAGGCAAGTGCACAGGAAGACCCACCTGGGAAGATACAATGCTTCCATCGGGTGGCAAGCAGGGGGAAAGCAGGTGTGTGGGAGGACGCAAGGCTGAAAGTCCCCGGGAGGCCTGATCTGCAGAGTTACCTTAAGGAATGTGGTCATGAACCCACAGGAAAATAGAGAGATATTGAAGGGTTCTAAGCTGGGGACATCTATGATTTAAGAAATCTCTCTGATAGCAATGGCTCTCAAACTGGGGACACCTTGTAAAAATATTAACTTCTGGACCCCACACCCCAAGGTTCTCATTCAATAGGTCTGAGATAGAATTTTCAAAACAATGTTTTTTAAATGCTTCCCAGATGATTACCATTTATTTATTTAAGAACTATCAACTCAGTTCCTGCTTATTTTAAGCAGAGGACTCAACAATGAATAAAACAGACAAAGATTGCAGCCTCATAGAGCTTATGTGTGTGGGAAGACAAATCAAAGATCTGCGTAAATTCTAGGGTATATCAGAAGGTGAGCAGCACTGTGGATAAAAATTAAACATGGAAAGAAGCATAGGTTGGTGTGTTCAAGGTATTGCACAACATACGGTTGTACTGTGGTACATGTACGACATGTGGTTGTACATGTATTGTGGTTGGTGAGACAGGCCTTGCTGAGAATTTGAGTAATGACCTGGAGGGGCAGCAGTGCCAGCACATGGATTTCTGAGGAAGAGGGCTGATGGCAAAGGAAACAGCAAGTCCACAAGCCTGAGGATGGACCACAACTTGGGTAGCTGAATGACAGGCCAGTGTGGTAGACAGTAATGTGTGAGTGGGACAGTAGCAGAGGATGGTCTTCTAGACCAGGCAGGGGCAGCAGGGTGGTGGGAAGCAATGGCATAGGGATGAATTTTGTATGGAGGGCTGAAATGAAGGGAAGGAATAGAGAAATGGCATCCAGACAAGCCAGGAGGCTGTTGCTATGGCTGAGGAGGAAAGTGACAAGGGTAGTCTAAAGGAGAGAAGTTTGTAAGCATGTTAGGGGTAAGCGCCACCATACTTGAGACTGTGTGCAAGACAGTGTGGGAGAGGAAGAAGTCAAGGATGAGTCTCAGGTTCCTGGTTTGAGTTACTTGAAACCAAGAAAGAATTAATAACATGAGAAACAAATTTTTGTCCTGCCTTGTCCACTCACTTCTGTTGCATGCACACATGTGTGTTTGTGTATCTGTGTGCTGAGGATGTGTTAAAGTTAATCAATATTTTGACATGTTGATTTTGAGAGGCCTAGAGACCATGAGACGTTTAGGAAAAAATGACTAGTCCAAAAAGCAGGAAATTCAGTCAATAGGCATGGGTCTGAGGCTCAGAAGGAGGTTTGGGCTGGACATGGAATTGGGGTTCTGACTGTATAAGAGCAGTGGTTGATGCTGTAGCTAAGCATTTCAAATGAATGGATATAATTGATTCTTTCAAATACTCATGATCCAAAATAGAAATATCAGACACATAGTATTTATACTCTATTCTTTGCCCACCAGAGGTAGGGATTCCAATGGATAGAAGCTGGATTTCCTATTTCAAAAATGCCAGTCATTTGACAAATAACTCAATCTTCTTGTATAGCAAAATGTCCAACATCCCTCAGGGCTTTTGGGAAGGGAATACAGAGAAAATGTAACCAAGCAAACTGGGGCTCATGCACATGGCACCTTGATGCATGACCCAACAATCAGTGTTGAGGGAAACAGGTTTTTCTTTGCAGCATTCAAACCTTGGGGGTTCTGGGGGCACTCTTGCTTGGATCTTTGTACTCCCATGAGACCCAGCACTTCCCTGGCTCCCCCATAGGCTATAAGCCAAAACTATGCCCAGTAGTTCCCCATATCCTTATCTGTTCTTTAGCTGGCCGTTCAAACAGTTCTCCATCTCCTTTGGAAAGTACAACTGTGAGTTTCAAAGTCGCCATCCACTCGCAGCAGCTCTCTCTTTTAGGATCTGGGGTACATTGTCCTCAGCCTCCACGTAGTAGTCCAGAAAAACCTGTGCTGTGTTGCACTGATCATTGTAAAGTCCAGGAAAACACACATCCCAGGACAGTGGCTCCTCTGTACATCCTTCAGAGAAGCAGAAGTCTACAGTCTCAGCATTCCAGGCATCTCCCACTAATCCGTGCTTGGTTTAGCAGGTTCTCACAGTTCCCAGTTCTGTCAGCTTTGCTGCTGTGTTCTCCAAGCAGGATTCCCAACAAGTCTCCTCCTTCCTACTCCAGCTCCTTCCTCACTACAGGCCAGCATGGCTGCTTCCTACACTACAGTCTGCATAGCTGCATCTCCTCATGGCTACCTCCCTTTCAAACTGCATGGTTGGATCTTTCTCTCTCCCATGGTGGACCAGCTCAGCTCTTTCTCTTCTTGCCTTATTTTTAATGCTGACCTGGAACTTCCTACATGACCTCATATCCAGCCCCTCCTGTGATGGGCTACTTTTGCCAGTTGTCCTGTATCTCTACCTTCATTCAGCTGCCATCTTTAGTCAGAGCAAGAGTCACTCAGTGATGCATGGTTCTTCGTCTCCCCTGGCTATGTCATGGGTCAGGATACATTCTGAAAGTCAAGTACACCTGTTGCCCAGGGTGGTACCCAGCTATTATCTTGCCTTTTGTATGCAAAGTATCTTAAATGCTCTATCATCTCCTTCCTCCATCCCCCAACCATGGGCTGTGGGGACTTTGGGGAACTCTCACTCTGCACCCTGTTACAATATTATGGAAGTTTCACTGTGCAAGTGAAAAAACAAAAGAAAACAAAACAAAACAGGTAGACTATCAGTATATCATTCCACAATCAGATAATGTTCTCTGGCTGGAGTTGAATCTGCCATTTGAAATGCAGAGACGATGGTGGGAGAAACGGTTTCCTGCAGATCTGAGGTGCAAGCTTCCTTTCCAGTTCAGTGAGCTTTTTATTGTCTTTTTTTAAAACCTCATGTCCTTGTTCTACTTGATTGCCAAAAATTTTTATTTTGATATCCTTTTTTTTTATAAATTCTAGGCAAGTTACTTCTTGGATCCCAAATCTAGGCTAATACAACTAAATTATTTTGAATTAACTTTCCTTAGGCATCCCCCAATTTGGTAGATCAACTAGTATTTATGTGCTTGTACATATGATATTTTCATTCAAATCATCTTTATATGCATGTTTAAAAGGAGCTGTTCCCCTGAGCACCCAGTGATGAGCTATTGTCAGAATGAGCAAGGATCATTTACAAATAATCACCATATCCTGTTTGGAGACAGTTTCCCAGCCAACCGGCTAGAGGAGGCCTCCATGGAGTGACCATACTTTAGCAAATAAACTCTAGAGTGAAATTGAAGCTAAGGGCAATTTAGAGTATGCATATTTACTCCTCTTAGAAACTGACTTCTGAAGACTCTGCTCCTGCTCCAAAGATTAGTATATGAAAATAGTAGGATATGATTAAAATATTAATTTTGTCCTATTTAGTTCACTTAGTTTCTTCTAAAACTCCCACTTTAAATTATGTGTATATACTATAGACATGAATTTGTATTTATAGCTATGATAAATTTTTACATTAAAATGTACAATTCCTTTAAAGTATTGTATATTTGTTTGATAGGATTTCAAATGCACTTGTTTATGACTTAACTGAAGTTGTTTTAGTCCACTTATAACAAAGATAAAAAAAATTGTTTTTGGAAGTTGTTTTGTTAGAAGAATGGAGTGAGTTGTATTAGGATGTCATCATCTCTTCTGTTGTCATTGAGAAGGGCTCAATAAATCAGCTGCTGAGGGCCCCTCTGGGGCTTCTTTATAGGAACATGTGAAGAAGCAACTACAGCAAAGGGACATTTAGACTATAAACACTGAGAGTTTGTGAGGAATATCCAGGAGTTTCGTTTTGGGCAATGTGATGCTTTGCTGACCTAAACGCCTCTCTGAACATCTTGAGATGCAAAATCTTCAAGGTGACGCAGATGGGCAATGGTGCTAAACCTTGCAAGGGTCTCAGAAAGTGCAGGGATATCTGCTCTTGCCTCAGCCAGGCATACTTGTATGTCCCTGCAGTGTTCACCCCTGGGCAGCCGGCCTACACACCAACACTGGCATCTCTGTTCCCTATAGGGCAACATGCTCTAGCAACAGGGGACTTTCCTTTTGTGTTGGTGTCTGGAAGTCAGCTTGTGGTTGGTTAAAGCCATCTCTCTGACTGCCAACTTGTAAAAAATGTCCGCCTCATCTAAATGTGAATTTTCTTCCTTTAATTTCCCCTTGCCTAGAATGATAGTGTAATTAATCTATCATAGCTTTGGACTATGTTATTTCTTTACTGGCTTATTAAGAGTGAAAATTCCCACAGTGACCCTGTGTTAAATAAATTACTGGCAAAGACAAACTCAGTCTCTGAACATTATCTGCTGCCCAAAACAAAGCAAAAGGCATGCACATGTACCTCAAACTTCTCAACTTCAAGTTCTGTGACCTTTTTTCTCTTTTACATGAACACAGATGTTACTGGAGCTTTTTCCTTAAGAAAAGTTCTTCAATCCCACAAAGCTCTCCAAGTTTCAGTTCAGTCCACTGTTCTGTTTTTCTCCTCTTTAAACTAATTCTCAGCTTCCCTTATGCCAATTCTACTTAGGAAATCCTTTGGTTCAACACTATTCATCTGCCACTTCTGGTACCACCCAGGCTGGCAGAAGCCTCCAGAAGCGTTTCTTCTTCCAGGTCTGGTGTTTTCAGCAAATCTCATCCACCTCGTTTAGTCACCCACTTTAGCCAGTTTCTCTGCAATCATAGCACTGCCTTTCTTCATCCTCTTCTTCTTCCCTTCTAGACCAATGGAGAGTTATCCCATGGCCCCAACTGTCTAATACAACCAAAATTATACTGCTAATTTGATTCTAAGCCTTAGATAGTGTCATATCAAATAAGAATTTTTTTCTCACCTAGGTCCAAACTCTATAAAGGTACTCAAAGATTCTCCTGCTTCACTGGTATATCTCCTACATTAGCAACTATTGTAACAGGGTAGGTCAGGCCAAATTGTTGGAGAGCAGGGGAGACCCCAATCCAGGAAAAATCCCAATCTGCCAGAGCCAGCACTTCCCCCCGGAAGGGTGAGGAGAAACATCAAGGGGACAGATTAAAACCTCTGCAGCAGGAGGAGGTTTCCTGAGGCAACTATAAACAGTCAGCATGCGTGGCCCCAGGGACCAAACAGCTTGTGACCCAGGCAGAGGGAGTTTGTACTGAGGCTGCACAGGGCTGAAAAGGTCAAAACACACATGTATGGCCAAGGTTGGCAAGCCACAGCAGCATGCGTGACACCCTTCCCCAAGCTAAGACCTAGTGCTCCCACACATGACTGGAGACCTTGCCCCCTTGCAGAACATGGCAGCCAGAAGGGGGGCAATGACAAATATGGCCAACATTGGCCCGCATGGGTTGAAAGGCCGGACACCTCTGCTATGCAGGGAGTTTTGGGTGCTTGCTTTAAAGACAGAATGCACACAGAAGCTCATTCTTTTGGTCTTTTGGCTTTCTCCTCGCCCAGTTAAAGTGGGGCATGGGAGTGTCCACGGGACCAGTAGATGGCTGTCCCACTTGGGGCCCTTTCTTTACCTCGCACAGCTAGGAGTGCTCATGGGACTGTCAAATGCTGAGCCGCCCAGCACTTAGACCTTGCGTGGTTGGAAGCCCCCTTGCAGAGACAGAGTCCTGCACTGGGATGTGTGCCTCGTTGGGTGCCGGTCCTTGGGATGCTGAGAAACAGTATAGGATGGTGCATGGGTTCTGGGCTGCTTCCATCCTCTTACCCTGAGCGCAGCACACAGAGGCACAGGCTGGGAATGAGCACTGGCCCTGGGGGCAACAGCAGCCTGGTGCCCTGGGGCCCAGAGGACTTGCATGACCAGCTGCAGTGATATGGCTGTGCGCCCTAAACCCTGGGAGAGAGAAAAAGGTGCGAGAGGTGATGGTGACATTAAAACACACAAGTGCACACCAGAGAGCGAGCTTGCGGATGGAGACCTGAGCTCCAAAAGGACAGGTAAATAATGATGGAGAACTTCTGGGCATGGATTTGGATTCACTCTTTCTGGGAACATAGGAATTTCTGTGGAAGAGGAGGACTTGGAGCAGAGATGCTCCCAGCCCCTCGGGGAGTACCAAAATTGGGTACTCTTCCCCACAAATCCACATGTTATGCTTGCATATGGCGGCAAGCGACTGGACTCCAGGCTGTGTGGTTCCACTATTGTGGATGGAATAGAGTTGATTTCCCACACAAACTCCCTCTTCTGCCAGTATTTTCCATCTTGCCAGACAGCACCACACTGTTTCCCCACTTGCTCAGACAAAATGTCGAGAAGTATCTTGGATTCTTCTCTTTCCCTAAGGCTCTAATCCAAGCCCTGTGCAAGTTCTATGTATCCTGAATGCATTTCTCTCACCTCCACCTACCACGCCACTCCAGGTCCTCATTACCAACTAGAACTGTGGTGTGGTTTCCTTGCCTCCACTTTTTCCACTGTACCATCTTTTTCTCACACAGCTGCAGGTTGATCTTTAAAAGTGTACATCAGATCATGTAAGTTTCCTGTTTAAAACTCTTCAAAGATTTTCCCTGCCATGCAGAGTAAAATTGAAGAAGATTCTCATTTTGTCCTTTGTAAAAGTCTCCGTGATATAGTCCCTGCTCACCCATCTGCCCTCCTTTTCTGCTACTCTTCCCTACATCCTCTCCAGCCAAGCAAACACTGCTCTGCACTTAGGACACACCACACTCTGCACCCTCTGTTTGGCTTCTGCGCCCTCCTCAAGCCCCGTGGGCTCCCCTGCTTGTCAGTCAGATTCAACCAGTGATCTGAAGGAAGCACACAGCCATCTGCTGTTGTAATTCTCTGCATAACGGTGATACCATTGTTGTTCCTGTTGGAACATTACTCATTAACACCTGCTCGGCTTTAGTAGAATGGGAGTTCCATGATAAAAGAAGCTTTAGCTTTTATCCTGGCTGTCTTGCTAGGAACTGTAACAGTCCCGGTACATCACAGGCATGAAATAAGTTGTGTTGATTGACTATATATAGAGTTTTTGACAAAAATGCTCCCAAACTATTTCTGACAGGTTAATACAATGAAGGGAGAAGAATCCTATAGGAAGTGCCATTTACCAAGTAACTATGATGGGAATTTACCAGATACCTTCAAGTGTTATCTTACAGAACCCTTAATAAAATGGACCCTAAATCCTCCATTTGTCAGACATGTTCATAAGCTTAAGTAGCTGTGGCATGTCACACAGCAAGGGGCAGAAAGGGCCAGCAGCCTTCTGTGCAGAGCTGAAATGGCAGCTCCCTTACACAGGCTTGCAGGGGCACATTGGTGGGCCACCCAGAGGCGCCCTGGCTCTGCAGAGTTCCAGCGTTCAGGTTGGGAACCAAGGCACGCATGCATCCATACCTGCCAGCAGTGCCTTCCCCTGACCTGCACTAAGATGTTACCTCATTCACATGTCCAGAACATTTGATGGAAAAAGTCCAAAACCTGGGCTGAACAAATGCCCTCAGCCCTGAATAGTGTTGAAGAATATTCTCAGTCAGGGGTCCCTTAATGATCTAGTCTTCATTTTTATGTCAAAAACAATCAAACACTTTTGTGTCTTCACACAAAGGCAACCAGGCCATAGTGCTAGAGGGTGAGGGGTGGAGGAACCAAGAGAAGCTTCCAGCAATAAAAGGAGAGCCCCGCCCTCTATCCACAGAACTCTGCAGAATATCTCAGCAACAAAGGGATATGGAAGACTGGAGAAAAGTCACCAAGGTGTGTGTGTGTGAAAAGAAAATTTTCATTTGTTGTTTCCATTGTCTTTAACTTATTTTCCACAAGCATCAAGAGAATTCCACCCCTAATGCCAACATAAATATCTCATAACCAAAGAGATACCACTCCATGCCAAGATAGGTTCTGCATGGTAAGCACCTGAGCTGGCACTACCTACTAATAAAAACAAGAAAAAAAACTTCAAAGGCCACACATCTTTATTTCTAAAAAGATGCGAAGCCTCAGAATCAGTAAGACAGAAATGACAAAAATAACCCCAGCAGTCCCATCAGTTAGACATGTTACCTTGGAATTTTTTCTTTCTAACACGTCAGACAGAAGAAAATCATGATTGGTCTTTCAGCTCTTTGTCCTTTCCCCAGCATGGAACATGTGGCTTTAGCTGGAGAAACGCTCATATACTTAAGTGCAGTGGCAGAGACTGCATCATGCCCCCACCAAAGTCGGTCAGAATCTACTTCACAGAACTCCCTAATAAATGTATGTGTCTGTGTGTGTATAGAAAATTCCCAGAGACGAAAGTGGATACTTTCAGGGAATCAAATGATTTGGGCCTCAATTTCTAGCCCATTCTGAATTCTAGAGGCTTTTAACATGATTGTCTTTGAGTGGCATAACTTTGCCCTAAAGAAACGTCAAGTATACATTGAAGAAAATCATGGGCTTCCTTGAGTAAGAGCAATGTACAGTATTTATTAAGACATATTTCTCATTAAGCAAAGATAAATCTCAAAGACAAGATAGCTTGCATTTTTCACTGTACTTTTCGGTTTGACTAAATCGACTCAGCAAGAGAAGCAGGGTACCTGTCAGGCAACCTGAGACTAAGCCTCTGCCCGCAGAGCCTGTGGCCATCATGCAATGTGAGTGTTCTTTATCTTTACGCTGCAGACCCTCAGCAGCTGAGCTCTGCTGAACTGTCAAAATCTGTTTTAGGTTGTAACTTGGCAAATGTGACTTAACCTGAGAGAAATGCTTTAAAACAAATTTTCATAACATCTGCCACGTCATTTTTAAGCAATACCTTCTGTTTCTACAAAACTTAAACACAGCTTTGTTTTCAAAAGCTAAACTTCATAGGTCTTTCTCTATCTCTATGGGATATTCACTTCTGGCAATAAAGGGCTCCCACTAGGAGAAAAAGTTCCCAAATGTTTTAGCATTTCTGCTCCATGGACTTATGGTCAAAGACAGTCTGTTCCATAGCACAAAGAAAAAAACTGTTCTGTAAAATGTCATCTCAGTCTCCAAAATATCAGGCATCCACAAGAAGCCTGGCAAATGGAGTCCTTAGTTAAAAGCGTATCAGTTGTGACGGTGGCCTACTGGTCATCATGACAGAAGTATAATTACATATCAGGGAGAGGAAACATCTGTATTGGTTCTTCCATTATTGTTTGGGGGATATTTCACTAGAATAAAATTGTAAAATTGAACATAGAAATTAAGAAAGTTTTAGTGATGTGAGCATGTTTTTTTAAATCCATTTAACATTCACTATGTACTAGGTATTCTGGTAGGTATTTAAAGATACACAAAAGATGAAAAAGATCTGTCTCCATTTTCAAACTATCAAAATGTAGGCAACTATAAAGTGTTGGCCTAAAGATATAGTTGGAAGTTGTTCGTTTTTAGCTGGAAATTGAAACCTCTGGTATATGTGAGGTGACCTAGGGAGAAAGTTAAAAAAAAAAAGTGGCTGAGGAAAGAATCCTTCAAACCAGTTATATTTAAAGGATAGGCCATAGAATAGGATAAACCAATAAATACTTGTAAAGTAACAGTCAAGAGAGAACTGTTTCAGGAGCAAAAGACAATTTCTAGAAGCAATGAGTGTTGAGTGCTGCCAGGAGATCAGCCGCCATGAAGGTTAAGAAGAGGTTACTGCATTAGGGAGGGAGGATGTGGAAATGGTATTGATGATATCCAACAGGAAAAGAGATGAGGTTTGTACAAAAACCCATACTGAGCTAAAATAATAGTCCTTCTTAAAGAATACTTTATTAATCCACCATCAAGCCTCAAGCAAGTGTGAATAGTATTATGATCAGACCACATCTCAAAGACTTAAGAGAAATGAAATCATTTTTTAAGAGTCCTCTAGCCAAGAAATAGAGGGGGGGGGAAAGTGATTTAAACAAAACCTATTCATGAAATGCTCTGCCCTGGGGGATTTACCACTTCCTGAAATCATAAAACCTTTTATTATTTTTAATAAATCATTTAAATTATATATGATAAATGATAAGGCAAATTTAATAGAAATGAGTAGACAATGGTCTTTGTTAGCAAATGTGGAAGAAGATCAGGATTGAAACAATAACAGTAACAACAAAAATAGTAAATTAAATAAGTTATTGTTTGACAATGGTATGCAAATAGAATTTTCCCTTTTATTAAAAACAACTCTCTTATGTTATGGAACTTAAATTGTTTGCTTCCTGACATAATCATAAAAACTCCTCACATGCATTAAGGTGGAAAAGGGAAGCCTCAGAAGTAGTATTTTCACATAATATCAAACAAATGGAAAGAAATATATCTATCCCAATAAAATTTCCATCTGTAAGAATGACCCCATGGACCTCACACACTCCTCTATACCACCTGTTTGAATAATCCAGCTCCAACACTTGAACTCACTGTATAGCTCAAGCACATTGACTCTCGATTACTTACTATATACAATGTCCATATTTGGTTGCTTTCTCTTTTGTTTTTAGCATTTTCTAAACTTGATAAAGAAAAAAAAGAAAGAAATTCTCCTTATCAACCAGTTTCAGAAATTTTATGTAAGATATTTATAGGCATCTTTCAAAGTTCTTTAAATGAAGAGAACTGGTGTTACTCAAGTCATAGTATGGTTTTGGTCCTAACTTAACATTTCAGACAAGAAATTTTGTATCAGCTCAATGCCATTTCACTTTTCTAAAGAGAAAACAAGATTGAATCATTCAACTAACCTTTATAGAATGATCACGGTGCTCTGTCTAGCTGACCTGTGCTGCCTTTGGGAAGCAGAAGGCCATTTATCCACCCGGAGAATACCAGCACTTCCTGTGGGCTCTGGTCTCTGCTCTTTTTTTAATCTCTTTGCTCCCTTACCATGGACAGTGCCATCAACTCCCATGATTCTAATGCCATCCGCATGGTGGTAATTTCCAAGTCAGTACATTGAAATGAAATTTTTAGATAATTCATTATATAAGCAACAACTGAAACACTTATTCAAAAACATTCTACTGATATTAAAAAAATACAATATGCTTATTATTAGTCAATTAAAAAACCAACCTGGGAACTCCCAATAGACAAATTCAAACTTAATAAGAAGAGTACTAAAAACTAAACAACTCATAGGGCAGATATGAAGAGAGTTCCTATCTCAGGGGGCTGCATATAGAATCACCTACTTACTTAGACCTGTTGCCTTCTTTCTCCATTTGTCTGAATTTATTACTGAGAGGTAGACTGTGGAAACAAATTTTTCCTTATTTCATATATGATATTTTTAGATGTAGGCTTTTTATTGGAGTAAAACACACACAACAACAAAGTGCACATATGTTTGTACCTCTCAAATGATCTTTCACTTTCAGAAAATGAATACCTGCACAGACTGTACTCAGGAAATAAACAAAATAAAACAGAATAAAACAAAAAATGCCCAGAAACTTAGCCGAAAGCTTCTCATGCCTCTTCCGCTTCTTAGTCATCCTCCCTCTACCCAAGCGCAGCCACTATCCTGACCTCTAACACCATAAGTTAGTTTTGCAAGTTTTTGAACTTTCTACAAATGTAATCACACAGCATGGATGTTTATAGAGACCACTTAGACATTATGGATCATTGACAAGTAAACGGAAAAATGTTCTGTGTGTGCTAGTTTACTAGGTGTTGTCAACATGCCTAAGTTGACTCCCCTTTTCTTTGCAAATTTGATCCTATAATGAACAGGCAGCAATCCCACAGATAGAAAGCCTGTGGAACACCAAGGGGCTGGGACTGGAAGCCTCCTCATGTTTTTCTCAGTCTTCCACTCTCATGGCAGTTAATCTCTAACGGTCCCTCTGGAAAAGGTCCCGAGTCTCAGAACATTTTTCCTATAAGCCATTCAACAGTGACCACATGGCACAGAGAGCTGCCATCTGGCTGGGCTGGGCTGACACTTGGCATGGATTTCCAAGGAGTAGCCCGGGGAGCCCTCAGGGCCCCCCCGCCCCCCGCTCACTGTCAGCATCCAGCACGTGTGGAATGTGTAAGGCCATGCATGGCATCAGCTGTATTTCACTCTACTAGTCTGGATTTAGTGGCCTGTTCAAAGAAAGCAGACTGCACGTGCAGATATGACAAAAAAAAATAGGGATGCCAAAAGGGTGGGCAACATGCAACAGGCATTGTCTATAAAGCAGAGGCACAGAGTCCCCTTCTAATTATAAAAACACAGAACATATGCAGGCAAAGCCAGCTAGATCCAAATGCTACCACTTCCACATTGGGAATCTTCCAGAACAAGAGCTATTTTAGATTAATGGTGTAATCCTAGCAACAAATACTTTATTCCACCATTCCTACACCCACATCCCAACTTGTTTTGTTGGGGGACGGGTGTCATTAGGTGATTTGGAAAATATAATGTAATTTTATTGATTAGACCAGGTATAGAAACACATACACCTTATCTAAAAGATGATATGACATTGCCTGCCAGTTTCTGAGCTAGCTACTGAATATTCTTGGAGAAGTAACTTCCTTCAAAACAAATGCAACTTTAGAATAATGGCACATCAGCAGAAGGAACTGGCAATGTGCTATCCTAGAAGGCTGCTCTCTTAATTCAGTTGTTTTCCCACATCCTCTTTGGTAGCATGTTATTCAGAGTTCCTCTTGGGAATTTTGAACCCACAATTCCCTCTGCTTTTCTTTGAAAAATCCCTTTCTTCAATAGGAATGCTGGTTATTACAAGTTAATATTGGATTACCCAGGGCAAGAGAGATGTGTGTGAGTCTATGTAAATAAGCATACTGTTAAAGAGTAGTATGAAAAAAACAATTCCTGTGGCTGAGTAAAAGGACACTAATTTTAAAAGAGAAAAAAAATGCCTTGCTCTGATTGGACTGACCTCCTATCAGGTTATGACTTGAATTCTAAGAGAAATAAGACTATAGATTGAATGGGAAGAAAACAGTCAGTTTTCTCTGGATTAGGACTGACCTGTGTGGGCTGGTGACTCTAACACCAGCCACCCTCTATCCCGTAAATGAGCTGGAAAGAAAACTGATTGATATTCCTCAGGTGACTAGCCTGATCTACTATGTGGCCGTGAAATTCCCTTCCTTAAGTAACAGGCCTGTTACGCCACGTGGACGGATGGAAGGAGAGAAGGATAGGGTCGGGGAGAGAGACACAGGAGAAAAGAGGCAAAAGAAAGGAGACTGACCCCTCAGTTGGAGTAACAGAGTGAGTCCTGGGCAAGGCAGGAAGTGGAAGCCAGAGCAGCAGAGTGAGGACGCCTGTCTGTCCTTGTTACAAAGGCAGTGGCCACACAGGTTAGGGCCACACTGCAAGTTCTTTTAATCTCTGTAGAAAGCTCTGCTGGTCCAGCAGAGCAGGGAGGGGGTGAAAGCTGAAAGGGAGGTGTGAAGAAAGGGCCCAGGAATTGAAGAGTCTCCGGGACACAGTGTGCACATCTGAGGTCAGCAGGTGAGAGCAGCAACAGCAGGAGGGAAATCAAATTCTCTTCATCCTGATGCTCTGATTCAGACACCATTCCTAAAATATCTTACTTTTCAAAGCATGTTTAGGATGTTTCATGCCAATGTAGGGAAGAAGAAACTGGGAGTGAAAGTAGACATCCCCTGAGGAAAGATCCATGGAGAGAAAGGTGATCAGGGTGCAGAATTCCTTGGAAGCCAACTTGAAGCACAACCAAAACAGATGCTGATTTGAGAACAGTGTCCTCGCTTCCTCCCACAGCCAGCTCTCTGATAGCTGTTGCTGAGCAGAAAAAGCTGGAGGAGACAGGCAGGGAAAGGGAGTGGGAGCAGAGCGGGGAAGCTGCATCATCCACAAATAAATCAGTCCCTGCCCATCTGGGAGTTGGGCGTGTGGGTGATGAGTGACAGAAAATGAAACCCTGAAATAATTTTCTCTCTCCAGCACTGTTTTCCTGCCATCCTAAACCCCAAAGGCCTGTGAAGCCCCTCTGCAACGCTGCTGGGAAGCAGAAGGGAGCAGATACCACTTCAACTCATAGTGGTTTGCTAGAGCCAGTCAAGGCTGCTGACTCTCCCAAAGGTGGGTCTTCACAGAGGCAGGGAGGGGGTGGGGGGAAACACCCACTGTCCTTCTCTTAACCAATCTCTCCTGATGCTGATGAAAGATAGAATATTGAGGGAGGAGGGTGGCTAGATGGATGAGGATGAAGAGCTGGATTTCTCATCTTTCTGTGCCTCCCCCCACCCCCCGCCACTGAGCTCCCCTACATGTGAAGAAAGAGGCTGGGCGTACAACAGGGATAAAATCACTAGTAATGAAAACTTGTTGCTTTGGTTCCTGCCATCCTCAGCCCTCAGTTTAAATCCCTCCTAAGCTACGAGCCAGTTGGTCCACCAAGACTGTCCATCAAGGCCTCAGTGACTTGCAAGACTTCCCTGAGCACCCTCCTGACTCACACATGCTGGGTGCCTCACCCCACTGGGAACGGGAGTTCTGTGAGGTGGCTGGAGGCCACAAGGTGCTTCTCCCAGAGTAGCCTGTAGGGGACTTTTCTCTCACCTTTTAAAGAAGCGGGGACAAAGCCCAGAGACAAAGGCTTTCCACTCTTCCCCAGGATTACACTTAGTGTTGAGAAGGCCTGTTTACCTTGTAAGTCCTCCCACAAGACCAGAACAAGGCACAGGAACAGAGATACTGGATGGCCAGAATGCAGGGGGAGTTACTTAGTGTTCACCGAGGGCCTATTCTATATCAGTCTCTTCTCTAAAATTCCTCACAATGACATAGTCTTGTCATTGACATAAAGACACATTAGTCTTTAGTAATAATTAAAATATTTTTCCATAACAAAATTATGCGGAGGGCTCTAAGGGCACAGAGAAGGCGTGTGGGGTGGGGGTGGCGTGACTCAGCAAGAAGGTATGTAGAGGGTGAAGGTATATTGTGGTCGCTGCCAGCTGCCCTCCAGGCAGCCTGAGGTCAATCCCTCCTGACTGTGTGACCATTGCCACATTCTACCTTCGTCAGACCTTGGTTTCTTGTCTGTAAACAGGAATTGTAGGGAGGATTAAATATATAAAGCATTCAATAAAGTGCTAGCACGGGGTTACCTCTTCGCAGCAGCAGCAGCAGCCCAGGCACTGTGGCAGCAAGGAAATTACTTCCAGATAAAACTGAAGAAGAACATGGCTTTTCTCACTGATAGCCTTTCCATTAACAGCAGGGACAAGAGACTTGAGGCTAATAGTTAAGTGAGAAAATAGTTCTCTCTTTGGAATAAATACCATTCAATGCACTCCTAAAAATGACAGCACAAGAGCCATCTTTTAGTGGTTAGGCAAGTGTCTTTGCTCAGCATGCCGCATGGGAAGGAATATATATTAACTAGCGGTAATGGCTCGGCACCCCCGCCAACAGTGAAGGAACATGAAGTGCCAAGAATCAAACCCATTTTCAGCTTTATGGTACAAAAGAGTTGCTCTTAACCTACAGAGCTCAGTTTTTCTCTTCTGTTTCTCATGGACTCAGTTTTGTAAAGGAAACAGCGGTTGTGAACAAGTGAGCTATATCTGGAAGCACTGACAGGCTGCCCAGGACTGCAGCACCGTCCTGCCCACTTCGACCCCTGAAATCTGATCTGTATTGATTTAAAAGAAGAGGAGGGAGCAGTGGAGTTGCTTAAGCTTTTTAAATAATTAAGATTTTATCTATGTGCAAGAGCAGCCTCTCCAGTTCCACTCGGTTTGGCACTTAACTTTGCATTGAAAACCTCCCTAATTCGATAACGATAATACCATCTTTTCTGTCATTATCTCAAGGTTGCAGGGCTATCGGACAGATTCCCAGTTAGGTTTTCACAGCCACTGGCCCCAGCATTCCTGCCCGAGCCCTGCAGGAAACAGAGCCTCTGCAGCTGCCAGCGTTTATTTACATACATTCCTGCCTCAAATTGAATTAATGAGCATAATTTAACTCAGGCTCTGTCCTCCTGCTCTCCTTCCTCTGTGCCCCACTGGTCGGCCTGCTTCCTCCCTCCCCCCGTCCCGTGGAGATCTTACTGGAATGGACTCCAGCACTCTGGGAGCATGGATGGGCTTCTCCACATTTACTGTCCAAAGAACAACCCGGGGCTCTGGTTAAATCGCAGATTCTAGTCCAGTAGCTCTGGGTTGGGGCCTGAGATTCAGCATTTCTAACAAGCACTCTCTCCAGGAAGCTGAGGCTGCCCATCTGGGGCCGCACTTTGAGTTGCAGGGATACCGAAGGACTCACCTGCATCGAAAGAGCAATGTCCTGAATGAGTAACTAAATGGTGAATGTTAACTTCTGAACTTTCTGATCAATCTGACCTAACATTAGGTTTATCAGAAGCACATGTACAAGGAGTCTGCTTACCTTGTCTATCTTTTCCATGGGTGCATAACAAACACACAAAAAATCAAACCACAAGTCTTATTAACCCCAAACGCAGTCCTACACAAATTCCAAAGCCTGGGAGCTACAGAAAGTGCAGAACAACAAGGCTGATACCCTTAACTTTAACACAAAAAGCAAAAGTAACCCCACATAAGAAACGTCAGCGTGGCCGTGGTTAGGTGCAGGAGGTCTGTTTACTGCATCGGGCAGGCCAACAAGGAATTTCCTGCACATGATGCCAAAGTCAGAGAGCAAGAAACTTTCTCTGAAGTGTGCACAAGAAAACCAGCAGATCTCCCGTGTATTCACACACTGCGCACCTCTGCTAGTTAGCCCTGGCAGGGATCCCTCCAAATTCTACCCAGTGTGGAAGAGAATTAGAAAGGGGAGCAGGGGGAAAAACAGTCTCCCAAACAAAAGAAAGCAAAATAGTATTTTTGAAAACCAATGTCAATGTGTTGGCTTTTGTTCTTCCTGGATACAAATACATGTAATATCTCCAGCAATAAATATCCTTAACCTTGGACCCAAAACTGTTTGCCTGGGTCCACACAAATTCAGTATTTGGCTGCTTCAACAGAGAAAGGCTTTCATGTCGAATTTTGCACAGAAAAGTAGATTTGGGGAATTTTTTTCTGAGGAAAGACTGAATTTATCATGAAACATATTTCATCGAGAAACCAGTAAAATGAACTACCTTTTTACCCAAACCACAAAAACGGCAAATTCTTTTGCTAGAAAAGTTGGCTGCTTCTGTTGAAAAGATTAACTTATGCTGACTAGCTTTTGGGGGCACGCAGGGGTAGATGAGATTAGGGGTACATAACAATGTGTAACAATAAAGACTAATCAGTACTCTTTCCTTATTGCAAAGCTTCTTCCAGTACATTTACGTGTATTTTAGAAAGATCCTCACTATGCCAAAATCCTGCTGCATTAAAAAAAAAAAAATCACCTTGAACTTTTCATTACCACTTAAGACCTCGTGTAAGGATTGTGGCTGGAGAGCGATTTCCCTTAGTTTTAGTAATTGATTTGCTCATGCTGAAACTACCACAGTGTTTTAATTAATACAGTGAAATCATGCTAATCACATTTATCCTTTTCTCTTTTTTGGTTGCTGCTGACTTGCCAGTATCCGGAGAAAACAAGGAAATTACACTTTTTAATCGGATGGAATGTTTAGCTTCTCCACACAAAGCAAGTCTGCCAAGAGGCAACTTTCCATGGATTAGCTACTGAATATTCAGGAAGCATAAGTAAAGAAAAATTGTTACTTAAAGTTTATTAGACACTGACAAATTATACATAATTATATGTCATTAAGTTCTGGTTTTAGGATTATTTGACATCACAGTCCCTCTGCCCCTAAGAGGCCATCCCATGGACAGGCCCTTCCCCTGCAGCTTCTGTCCAGGATGCTACCTCCTCCTTGCCATCTGTCTTTGCTAAGCGGACCCAGCTCACATTGCCTTCCCTCAGGCTCTCATCCTCGCTAAGCTTCCTTACAAGGCTGACTCTTGCTTTGTCTATGCTCATTACTGAATATGATATTTTTAAACTATACTTCTTGAACTTATTCCAATTATCGGTAAACTAGGCAAATTTGCCTTCTTACTGAAAGAAGCTGTTCAAGAAAAGGTCTAGAATTTTCCTCCTAAGTCCTGTTTTTCCCTTCTGTTATTGCAGGAGAATGTGGGTGGTTGTCAGGATCTTTGTAAAAACACATTCAAGTCACTTCATAATAAATCTGCCAGAAGAACCATCGCATACAGGAAACTGCTGGGCATGGCAGAGGACCTGAGCTTGTCCATCAGAGGTCTGCACTTGGGCAACTCAAGGAGTATTCCCAGTGGTGTGGTCCAAACCCACCACTAGCAGAGGCACATAGCCAATGGCAGCAGCGCCGGGTCACATCCTGACCACACGGTCCCCGGGTAGCCTCTGTGGGTCCTGCCAGCTTTCTGAGCCTGGTTTTCACACCAGCCCACACATTCTGTGGGCTGCATCGCTACCTCTGCGTATTGCTTTTCTGTTTATTAAGTCAAAGCCGCTTGGTTTATTTGTTTTCACTGCAACCAAAGACTCTGACTGGTATAATTAATAAAGAAAAGCTTAGCATGTTTGGGTTATAGTCCCAAACTGGCAAAGTCAAGGCCAAAGGCCAACAGAGCAGCCTTCTCTCCCTCTGAAGCCTTCATTTAGTGCCACTACTGGAGATGTTTTCCTGGGTGCTGGGTAAAGAATTTCTTAAAAAGAGACACTAGTAGGGAATGAGAGTTTGAGTTTTAAGATTTTTTTTCATAGAAATAGGCCACAACAAAAGATAATATGATATGTTGGAGTAAATAACATAGAATATTGGATCTGAGACTAGTGATATAATGCCACAAGTGCTAGCACACGCACACAATTAACACAGCTGCACAAAATGAACATTAATGAGGTAGGGTCGCTATCTGGATATGTTGGGTGGAGCTCTGGTGATGAGGGAGAAGGGGAAGGTAGCTGACAGGTTTAGTGAAGCGTGCGTGATGCCGGAAGGGTGATGGCGCCACTGGACAGAGGACAGGGAACATGGGGGGATGCGTTCAGGTGAGAGGACGACAAAGAGTTGTGCTTTAGGTATTTGAGAGTGTAAGGTGCTGGGAGGCTAAGCATGTGGACAACACAGAATTAGTCCAAATCCTTTAGATTCACCATATGGTTACTATTCTATAACATATTTGTTAGCTTTGACACAAACTATACAACACATATCAAGGGAGCCGGCATGTCTGAGGGGCCTGGTTGGTGCTGCCCGAGCCCTCCCGCTGCACCTCTGCCATCCACTCCTCACACACTGAACTGTCTTCCCCATGCAGCGGGGCCTGTCGTCCTTAAGCAGTTTTCCACCTAAAGGGAATAGCTGAAAATCCATTTTTCTCCAGTGCTGAGTGGAAGTGAGTGGTTCAACTGTTAAATTTTTGCTTACAATCTAATTTACCAAATTATTTTCTAAGGCAATCTGCTAAGATTGACATATGTATTTCAAGTCTTGAGGGCTCTCTTTCTATGCACATTGCAGCTCTGTTAGAAAGCCACTGGAAAAGTAGAATGTTCCCTTTATTGGCAATTACACGTAATAAGGAATGTCTTGGATGAGTCCTTAATGAATGAAGCCATGCCTGAAGGGTTGGGAGCTCCTAAAATGACTTCAGAATTCATGATGATAGTGATTTTGGTAGTGAACCCAAGAGGTGTTTGTTTGGAGAGGGTTCTCTTGGTAAACTGTGATTCATAAACTGAAATTTACAGTTAAGCCACCAAAACAATGTACAAAAGCTTTGAAAGGCACTCACTCTAAGAAACATGAAAAGAGATATCCTAAAAACTACTACAGAATGAGAACTCGAGTTAAGGGAAGAGCAGGGCAGAAATGATAGAGGGCATCAAATAGGAAAAAAAACAGTCAAGAACTGCCTTTAAAGAAGGCAAATATAAATAAAAATAATGAATATAAACAACTCTCTGAGAAACTGAAGGTAAAATGAAACAGAGAATTTACAAACAGTACAACTCCAGATATATCGCATTATTCGTCAGCTGTTCAAGCTTTAGAGTTTCGACACTTAGAAGCTCGGCTCACCCTGTCAGAGCTTTGGAGGATAAAGAGCGGGACTCTGCAGAGCTCTGGATCCAAACTGCGACTTTCTAGAATGACAACACAATCTTGGTAGTTACAGAAATGATACTGAGAAATAAAGAAGTAATTTTCCTAAAAAAAAAAAAAAAAAAATTGGGGGAGAAAATGGTCCTAAAATGGCATCTACTGGGTGACAATCCATCACTAAGATGACCTATGTCAGAGTACTTCATAAAAGGCTTGACTAGAATGCACATTTATGCTGGATTATGCGAACAGCATATTTCACTAAATTTGACCCATTGAAAACACTGTAATTAGTGTTTTGACTAAAAGGAATTAGTTTTTCTTTTAACAAAATGAACAAGTCCCCATGTAGACAACTTCTTAATTATCTAACGTTGCTTCTCCCCTCCCCACCCCGTTTCTTTATATAATTGACATATCACAGTGTATTAGTTTCAGGTGTACAACATAATGATTTGATATACATATATAACAATCACCACAGGTCCAGTTAACATCCCTCACCTCACATAATTATGCATTTTTTCCTTGTGATGAGAACTTTAAAA
This sequence comes from Pteronotus mesoamericanus, assembly GCF_021234165.1. Taxonomy (NCBI): domain Eukaryota; kingdom Metazoa; phylum Chordata; class Mammalia; order Chiroptera; family Mormoopidae; genus Pteronotus; species Pteronotus mesoamericanus. Next base: position 5,909,609 of record NW_026555152.1, read on the forward strand.
ATCTACTCTCTTAGCAACTTTGAATTATGTCACCAGTACATTTTTATAAACTATTGTATTATAAACTATAGTATAGAATTATACAGTCACCATGTTGTACATTACATTCCTACAACTTACTTATGATTGGAAGTTGGTACCTAAAGTTGCTTCTTGATTTTATATCACCTGTGCAAAACAAACTATTCTGGCCTAATGAACTATTTTCCAAAATCATGATCATCTCAGATTTTTAAGAAATCTCAATAAGTTTATATTAGAGAAAACTACTCTAATGCCCTAATATAATATTTAATTCTCTTTTAATGCTAGAAGGATTAAAAAAAAGTCACAGCTCAGACAATGGCAATTTAAAAAAAAATTTTAACTGATTTAGCAGTCAGAAAGATTAATGCAAAATAGCATTCATATGCCCTCTATTTTCTTTTGTTTCTAAGAATTACTTTGCCCACATTATAATAAAAAGGCAAAATTCTAACTGATTATGTTACAGGACCTTTATTCACAATCATTCTCATTCTTTCTTAATGCCACATTGAGGAAATTTCTAACTAAACCTGTAATTTCCTTCAGTGAAAGTTTGAAGGCCCCTCTTTCCAGGCTTCCCAGCCATCACATCATGGCTTCTCATCCTTCCCGTGTCAGTCACTTGCTCTTCCATCTTTCCTTTTTCCCACATCTGTTTCTTCTCGTCGTCCTGGATGCAGAATCACTTTACTGCTTTTATTCCCGTTAATTAAGATGCCATGTTTTGGGGATAGACTTTTCAAATCCTGAACCTTTTCTTTTCTTGTAATGTCACTTTACCTCACACTAAAACTTTATGCCCCGCTCGGGTCTGGGTACCAGATCCACCCAGCTTTAAGCCTCTTCTAAGGCAATCCCCAGGCCCGGAAGGCTCTGCCATCTGATTGGCTGAGGAACAATCCTGCCAGAGAAGGTCCATTTCTTCATGAAGAATCTTCATCCAAGATTCACTAGAGGCCAGTTGCTAACTAAACTCTACCTAAGTTTGACATTTTCTTGACCAAAACCTCCTCTCCAATTCTGTGCCTATATCCGCTACTCCAAAAATATCAATCCCTTCAACATAGTAATGAAAATGCTGCCCAATGATGTACTGGTTTAGGGAACATACATTTCTGCTAGAACTATCTGTGATTCACTGTCTTCATCAGTTTTCTCTCCCATAGTAAAACTATTGGACAATGATAATCTCAGTACTTCATTGAATTAGGTATTCAAAAAATCAATTTTTATTCCATTTTTGCCTTTTATTTAGTATCAGTTCCAAAACAAACATTTCCAGGAAGTAGCTAAACTTTATTATTAACCCTTTACAGATATCAGTATCAATGAATACTAACTATATCACAGATACCACCCATGAAACTGAAGTAGTTGACTAAAATTTTAACTGAAAAAGTATAAAAACTTTGTAACTAGAAATCCTTCTTTTTGTGGGAAAAATGTATGGTATGTGCTATTCTTTTGTTCTTATTTAGCACACTTCTCTTTAGAAAAATGCCAAATTCACTAATCTATCAATCACTTGTTATGTGAGGGCCCTGTATGTATGATGCTATTTCCAAATGTTTGGGTACTTGTCATCTGCTCATGTTATCAAATCATCAAACAGATATTAAGTATCTATTGCATGAAGCCAACTACACTCCCCAATTCTATATGAGAGGTGTTTGATTTAACTTTATCAATTCATTCATTTAAATATTTACTGAATGCCAGGAAAAAAAGAGAGGTAGGTGGCAAGGAAATATTGAAGAGCATTCACTTTTCTCATAGACCTTACTGTTTAGAGGAAGAAACTCCTATTAATTATTAAATCACATAAATGTAAATTTTAAAAAATTGTGGTTAAAACACATAAAATTTACCATCTTAATCTTTTTTAAATACATTGTTCAGTAGTGTTAACTATATTCACATTATTGTGCAACAGATCTCTAAAACTTTTTCATCTTGCGAAACTGAAACTCTGTACCCATGAAACACTAAGCTCATTTGCTCCTTCCTCCAACCTTGGCAACCACCCTTCTACTTTCTGCCTGTAGGAATTTGACTACTTTAGGTACCTCAAATAAGTGGAATCATACAGTCTTTTCTTTTTTTGACTGCCTTATTTCACTTAGCATAACACCCTTAAGATTCACCCTGTTGCAGCATGTGACAGAATTTCTTTTTAAGGGCTGCATAATATTCCATTGTATACAAAGATCACATTTTATATATCTGTTAATGTGTCAATGAACATTTGGGTTGCTTCTGCCCCATGGCGAAAGTGAATACTACTGTTATAAACAAGGGTGAGGAAATACCTCTTTGAGATTCTGCTTTCAATTCTTTTGAATATATATTGAGAGGGGAATCACTGAATCATATGGTAACTCTATATTTAATTTTTCAGGAACCTCCATACTGTTTTCTACAATGACGCATTTTACATTGCTACCAACGGTGTACAAAAATTCCATTTTTCCGCATTTTCACCAATACTTGTTTTTTTTTTCTTTTTAAATAGTGGCTGTCCTGATGGATGTAAGGTGTTATTACACGAACAAATGTAAATTTTTAATTGTGGTAAGTGAAACAAAGGAAAGGTAAATTGTTTTAAGAGAACATGTACTAGGAGGACTTAACCTGGTCAGGGACGCAAGGAAAGGGACCCTTGGGAAGTAATGACTCATCGGAGGTCTGAAAACTGTAATCAGGAGTTAGCCAGGGAGGAAACCAGGGCATTCAGGAGTGAGGCGAGGAGGGGCAAAGGCACTGTGAGAGCACAAGCAGGGCTCGCCAGTGCCTGCACAGAAACCAGCACGGGCGGGCGGGGTGAGAGCAAAGGGGGTTATGGCGGCAGCAGGGCTCGGGGCTTCACAGGGCCTATGGGGCCAGGTAAATGACCTGCAACTTTATCTTGAGGTCCATGGGAAGCCAGGGAAATAACTACATCAGATTTGTGTTTTGAAAGACTATTTTTGCTACAGTAGAACAATGGATCCAGACAGACAGGCTCTAAGAAACCAGTCATGAGGCTACTGCCATGGTCCGGGCAAGAAATGCTGCAGCACCAATTAATGGATGGGACCAGACCTGTGTAGAAGGAGCCATATGTTACAGATATCTAGGAGGTAAAAACAATACTGCTTGAATTCAGCATAATGGGGAAGGATAAACTCTGGAAGGATAAAAGGACTACAGGTTTCCACAATCTTAGAAATTAATAAATAGTATAATAATTGTACTTATAAGGTGCCACTTACTGAACAAATTAACCATTTGTTAGGAACAGACCACTTCTTCTCAGTGGCTTCAGTGTTTACTGCTCAGCTAGTTGCAGCATGAAATAAACATGACTAAAGTCCTGGATCCCACGTTCTCTTCCCTCCCACGTTCAGGAGGAAATGGTTGGGATACTAGCCAACACTTTGGAAAAACTACTGGAAGTCAGATCCATGCTTTATAAACCTGGGTTTATAAACTTTGCACAAATCAATTAGTAAGCACAGATTAACAGCCCAGTTGTCCCACATTTTATTTTTCAGGGAAAGCCTTGTGTATGAGCCGAGGCCCTTTTATCACAAGTGGTGAAAATCCAAGTCTGGTCACCACGTCCTGGGTGCAGGGGAAGGACCTGGGGCTCCCAGCGGCTGGTTTTCCTACCTCTCAATCTCACTTGCATTACATTAGCTTTGGAGAGTGAGTCTGTGTTTTCAGATCTCTGTTGATGAAAAGCTGTGCTGCCCAACATGGTTGCCACTGGTCAGATGCAGCTATTGAGCACTTGAGAGAGGTCTGGTCTGACCTGGGATGCACTGTAAGTCTAACATACACATAGAATCTCAACGATTTAGTAGAAAAGGAATGTAAGTTACCTCAAAAAGAATTTCTTTTAATGTCAATTACATGTTGAAGTGATAATATTTTGGCAATGCTGGGCTAAATATATTAATTAAACTAATTTAACCTGTTTCACTTTACCTTTTCATGGAGCCATTGAAAAATTTAAAATTACATGTGTCTCGCATTATATTTCTACTGGACGGTGCTACTCAGGACTACTTGACTCTAAGCCAGTTTGGATTGCTGGTGCCGAGAAAGAGGCCTCCCTTTGAAAAGCTTCCATTTCCTTCCATCTCCGTTTCAAACAATGAGTTGTACTCAAGCCTGTCTTCTATTTCTGGAGTGGGGTGGAGGGTAAGGAATGCACTGAAGGCTACAAAGAGGTGAAGTCCCTTGGTACTCCAAGTTGGGAGAGTCACAGTAGGAAACATTCACCAGCTGCTTTTCTACAATATAACAACGATGGCCAATTCTGCCATTTGTGCCTGTGACTTATTAATTTCTTCATTAATTAAGACTCTTCAAAAGTAACAGAAATCTAACAACGTATATTGTGCAAAAAATGAGACTACACTGATTTATGTATATCTGGCTCCAGGCAGAGTGGGAGCCAGGAGAGCCCGCATGCCGTCTCCTCTCAGTACAGCTTCCCTTGTGTTCAATTCTGCCAGCCAGGCATCCTCTCTGTGGTGGTCACTGGCAGCTCCAGACAGATAGCATTCCTGCTTCCCAAACCCAGCAGCAAGAGAGATTTCCCTTTCCTCCATTTCTGTTTGAAAAATCCTTAAATAATGTCTCAGTGGTCCGGTGTGGGCTGTCACGCTCATCCCTGAATCAACCGTCATGGTCCATGGGCGGAAGATTCTGGCTGACTAGTCCTGGGTGGTGGGTCCAGGTCCAGGCTCAGACCCAGACCCAGACCCAGACCCACAGTGGGAGAAGAGGGAGACCAGCACTGCTTGAATGCGCATTCCAAAAGAGGAGAAGAGATAATAGGGTCTGTGATCAGAAAAAGGGGAAAGGGATATAGGGCATGTGCGAGACAATGAGAAGCCACCGCGCCAAGGATGCACAAGGTGTCTCCGCTGCTGCTGACAGAGTGGGTGGGGCTGGCCCTCACAGCACACTTGAAGCATCTGGGCATTTAAATATGTCCTTCTTGTGGGTTCTAATCCTTTATCCATATCCGGTTGCAAGAGTTACCACCCTGTCCCGACCCATAAATGAAAATCCTGTCTTTACCCAAAGGGATGTCAAATCCTTATGACAGCTGGTTAATCCATGTTCAATAAGCACACCGTCTCCTCAGTGGATGTTTTGATGTTTTACAACGCCGATGGCAACAACCATAACTGAAGATCTCACACACTTTAACTCCTTTCAGTATTTTGATCTTCTTGGATACTGTCAACAATAACTTTACATCATCATTTATACAGTATAGGAAAACCTTTGTACATGCTTAATGCCATGATGCTATTCTATTTTCCCCCTTTTTAGTCTGCCCAACCCCGGTCTTCATTTCTTGCAGAAACCTTTTCTCTGGTGGCCTTTCCCAGGCACCTCTACCTCTGCAATAGAATGAGCCTAAGCACACCGATGTCTCTGGGTGGGAGAGCTACAGCTATGCTCACCAGACAAGGCAGATGCCGGGGAGTAAACCCCCACACAGAATCTCAACTTCAGGGCCCCACATACACATTCCCACATGTTTGGAGAAAGGAAAAGTTCAAAACCACATCAAACATACTCTGTGACCACTGAATATAAATATTACAAACAAACAAAATCAGCATGTAATGTGTACTTTAATTTGCTGACAGATATTTAAAAAATTAACATCAGAATGAATGACAAATGCCAACACCACAACAAAACCTTTAACCCAAGAGAAAAACAACTCACAATCAAAGCCTCCTGGCCTCTAATTAGCACACAGCATCCCTGAAACAAGAGGCCAAAATAAAATAAACTGCCAACATGGAGAGAACTGTGCAGGGGGAGGGTTTAAGCTTTCCATAATGCACTGAGAGTGGCTATTGTTTCAAACTTGCTTTCCTGGGGCGGGGGCCACAGGCATGAGCAGAAGACTGATGCTCAAACATAAGTATGTAGATGCCTTCTAACTCCACATTTCTGTTTTAAAAATTATTTTACGGTATAGGGTAAGTCACTTCAGATACAATTTAATAAAAGCAAAATTTTAAGGAGAATTGACTGACATTCACTCAACACCTGGTTTGTATTGAGAATCACCCTAGGCGCCTTCCATAGTGACAAAGTGTTGGGGTTCGTACCCTGGCACCTAGCAGACTTATGAAGTCCCAGCTGCTCACCCCCAGCCAAGATACTGGTTCTCTCTTTCTAACCTTTTTTCCCCTCATACAATTGTAGATGCTCAGATGAGTTAATACATAATTCATTATGTATGCAATTGCATATTGCAGCATATTTATATGAATGTATATTTTGTCTGAGATATAGTAAATTTTCAATAAACATTACCCACTATTTTTACATGCTTTATTTTCTTAAATATCTCTATTAACTCCAAACATAGATATCATCCACTTCACAGACCTGATGACCCTGAGGCTCAGAAATGGCACAATTATGGGTATTATGAGCAATAGACTTAACTTTACACATTTCTTAGGCATTAGGTTAGTTTGGTTCAAACCCCACTTTTGCCCTGGCCAGTGTGGCTCAGTTGGTTGGAGTAGTGCCCCATACACCATAAGGCTGTGGGTACAATTCCAGTCACGGCACATATGTAGGTTGCGGGTTTGATCCCTGGTTGTGATGCATACAGGAGGAACTATAGATGTTTCTCTCACACATTGATGTTTCTCTCTCTCTAACACCAGTGAAACATATCCCCAGGGGAGGATTTAAAAAAAAAAACAAAACACTCTACTTTCACTGTTAGGATTTGTGCTTAACAGGAAAGAAGTTAGATGAGGATCAGTCACATCAATCCAGACTAATTCTGTTAACCCTGCAAGCTTTGTATGGGAACAACTAGGAAAAGTGGGTGCTGGTCCCATTCCTGACTGGAGAAAGAATCTGAAATCACTTTTCATTATTAGTGAAGATTTTTTTGTTCTAGTTTTGGTCCCTTGCAGTTCTTGTGATTGCCTCTAACAGGAAACAGTGTGGGAAGCCTTTAAGGAAGGCGAACACATACAGCTGGGGGACCTGTGGACTCGGGTGATGAGAGTTACAGGAACATGAGAAACCAGAAAGTGCGTGCCCCCTTCATTTTTCTCATGTTGTTATTTACTCAGGTAATAATGTCATTCAGAAACATGGTGTGTTCCTGTGTTCCTTCTTGTCAGTCTTTTAAAAAAAATTTTTGTTTAATTTTTAGAGAGAGAGAGAAAGGGAGAGCTAGAGACAGAAAGAGAGATACATCGATTTGTTGTTCCACTCATTTATGCATTCATTGCTTGCTTCTCATATATGTTCTGACCAGGGATCAAACCCACAACCTAGGTGAACTGGGACAATGCTCTAACCAAGTGAGCTACCTGGCCAGGGCTAAATCAGTCTTACTATTACACAAAATGTACAAGTTTAAAAGTCAAAATGTAAGTTGACTTCAACAAATAATTTATCCAAGCTTAATACACAAGAAAACTACAAAGGTCACAGAAAGTTATTTCAAACCAAAAGGACAGTCCCTACTGATGGGACTTCCTACTTCATAGAGCTGAGCACTTTTTAAACTAGTCAGGCCACGGCCTTCTGAAATATATTATTTGAAGTAAAAAGGACCTACTCCATTCAGTATTGTTGCTGTATTTCAATATTGCTGTATTAAAGGTAATTCCAATAAGCTTATAATATTCACATTAGGTGTCACTGGGACGTTATTACCTAAAACCCTAATAATTGCAACACTAATTCTTTACCTAATCTTGAAACAAACTACAAGCACCCGACTTCAAGTATAGTGTAATATGTGATGTTAAAACCTTAAGTCTGATTTTTAAAAATCACCTATCTCTATGGTAGACCATACACTTGTGAATATAAAAGAAGTATCCCAACATCCGCACATGGTGAAGAGCATTTCCTGTGCACCTGCTGCTCAGACAGTGCAGGTGGCACATGCAGAGGATGCTGCCTGGTGAGCCTGTGTGGGAGGTGGCTTCAAGGCCGGCTCCATAAGAGCCATTTTTTTTGTCTTTCTCTTCCTCCTTTCATGTGGCAGGAGGATCCTGGGTTCCCTCTTTGTGGCGGAACAACCCCAGGCACCACATAGCGACTATATCATGCAAAAGAGTAGGCCACTCTTTTTTGTGGATTTCTTTCAGGAGCAAACAGGCTTCTTTCTCAGAACATGCCAGCGAATGCCTCCTTGCATCTCCTCCAGGGTTTTTGAGCCACTCCATAAGGACCACGGCCAGGATCATGCTCTCCCTGGAGACAGGGATGGAAATGAATTCCCTACGGTACTGGGCTTCTTGCACAAGGCATGTTGTGTGGATGCAAACTGGGCCCCCTTAGGAAACAAGTGAAGGAGGACGGCAGGTGGGGACAAACAACTACCTCCCCACATCACAAAGAGTTAACCTTAGGACAATCGTTCTCAGACTGGCAGTCTATCCTACACAGACATCCTGGAACCATAGCTGAGCAAACACAGCGATCAACGTGACCGTTACCACTGTGTCTCAACTTACCTCCTGAGCACAGGCAACTTGGAAACAAAATCCCTCTTTTTGTGTTTCATATGGAAACGACCTGGGCCAGAGATCATACTAGGCTGCATGGTCCAGGAGAAGGCAATTACTTAGGGAAGATTCAAGGATGGCAAATGGCAACCATTCCTCCGTTTGCTTTTAGCCTATTGGGATTTGCACTGTGCATGCAACAAGCACGTATATAAAACTCCATAGTAAGCCTATTCCTGTATTTAGGATTTAAAAAAAAAAAAAAAGCCTGCCATACACCAGAAATTGGCTGGAGCCTGGAGCTTGGCGCTGCAGACAGAGTTAGCAGTTTGTAGGCTTTGAAGTGAAAGCTTTTTCCTCCTGCTTTACTAGCAATGAAAAGAATTTTAAAGAAGAAGTACCAAAGTTAGTGAGAAGTATTTTTCCATGGTGAACGATGTAATGTCTTTTGGTATATAATCCTCTATTTAGAAAGCTAGATGCCTTCAAGTCCTCACTGGCACTAAGGCTGTGTCTTACATAACCGCCATACACGAGAAATACGGTTGTGAATACCTGTAATATTTTACAGTTGTGAATATTTTAAATATACCATCTTCTCCTATAACACCCAGCACTGGCTTACATATTGTCATGGAATAATATTTTAGGTGTTTTAAAGCAGCAGTTCTCAAATTTTAAAGGAAGCGTAGCCTGGAGATTTATTAAAATTCAAAGGCTAGGGCCCCACACCAGAGATTCTGATTCAGCGTGTGTGTGTGTATTCCAAGTATGCATTTTTTGCTGTTGTTGTTGGAGGGAGGTTGTCATTTTAACAAGCATCCCAGATGATTCAGATGCAAGTGGTCAATGGACCTTGAAGAGAAACATCTCATCTAGAAACTATAAAATATTAAAATTCTATGGCCAAGAGAATTGGAAGTTTAAATCACAATATTTCTATTTATAAAAGTTAAAAAGTAATTGGTCATTCCAAGGAAAATAAGACTCTGCATATTATACTTTTCTCATAGGTTATCTTATTATACCTCCACCACACTCCTCTGAGGTAATTGGGGTGAGTGATATTATTTTGACTTTGCTGATAAGGAACTTAATGCAAGTTAAATGATTTACCAAAGGTTACAAAGCTAGTCGGGGCAGGTTGCTCAACTTTTAAACAGAGGTCAAATAGGATGGCATCTCCTTAGACACTCCTAAAATGAGAAGCTCTGATAAATAACATGAAGAAAATACAAGCATATATCCTGATCCAGTTTTAGGTCAAGTTCTCCTCATCTAATTCAAAGCTCTACTTCAGCAGACAACTTTGGGCTAAAGGAAGTTTTTCATTCCCCTTCAAGCATTGGCTTTGGGGACCCATCATAGAAAAGCTTATTACCTATTACAGTGAAGAATCATCACACGTGTTCCCCAGCGGAGGACTTTGTTATTATCTCCAGGATAGGTATAACCTGAGTTTTTAATTCACTTCAGACTTGGGAGTAGAAAAATGAAAAAATAGGGTGCTCCTTAAAATCCCACAAATGTTGCACATTTTCAGGAGAAGTACACAGATAACTTTTTTGATTTCAGAAACTTTCCCTGGGACTTCCTGACTCATTGTCTGGCTGGGTTTAGGGCACCATACCATGAGGTGCTTTAGGGAAGATAAAGACTCTTTGACAGTGGAAAAATCACTCATTCTACAGCCTTCCTTTCCTTTGCCTTCAAGGGAAAACCTGCCTTCCCCCTTGTGAGAAAAACTCCAAATATAATGGACAAGACAAAGAAATATTTAATCAAATTAGTTTAGGAAACCTCAGCAGAAACAATGCATCTTTTCAACAGTTTGTGATGTTATGAATAGACACTGTTTCATGTGTTGAGTCTGTCTCTGGCTCCTGGGTGAGAAATGCCGTTTGCTATTAGACACTAGTTTCATTCTAGAGCTCAAAGGAACCATGTTCACTTGCCAAAAACCTGCTGCTTCATAAGCTACAAAATATGATTTATAAAAATAACTACAGTAGCAGTTATGATGATGATGACGATAAAGCAGTCTTTTCCCAGAGTACCCTTCACTCCTAAGCACCAACTGATGATGATGATGATAAAGCAGTCTTGATGATGATGATGATGATGATAAAGTAGTCTTTTCCCAGAGTACCCCTCACTCCTAAGCACCAACTGTTACCTTGGCTACTATTACAAAATACCATAGACTGGGTGACTTATCAGTAACATAAATTTATTTCTTACAGTACTGGAGGCTGGAAGTCTGAGATTAGGGTGCTGCTGAGAGTCCTCTTTCGGGTTGCAGATGCCTAGCTTCTCTTGGTTTCTTTGCATTGCAGAAAACAAGTGAGCTAGCTCCCTGGCCTCTTTCTGTCAGACACCAACCCCATTCATGATTTAATTACCTCCCAAAGGCCCTACCTGCAAATACTATCATCTTGGGGGTAGGACCTCAACATATGAATTTGAGGGGGACATGCACATTCAGTTCATGACATCAACCTGGAACGAAAGGGCTGGGCATGGCTTGGGCATGTTTTTAACAGCCCCCACCAAGAAGTCAATTCCTGTTATTGACTATATCTGGGCCCACTTCCCGTCTCCTTTTGGAGGCAGCTGGAAACTACACTTCAGACTACTTTTAGCCATTTTCCATCCATATGATTTTTTAGTGTTAAAAAGAGTGTTTTTTTTTAATACTTCTCTACTACTTTTCAAAGAGTGAACAAACCATTGGGCGGCAGATACCAAGTAAAGAGTATTAAAGTTGGCTCTGAGGTTATTTTCCAACATGCCTTCACCACCCAGAGCTCTTCCCAGAGAAGGACTGCCGATGATAAATGGCTCTTTAAACACAGACAGTGGAAATCCCATGACACAAAGACTATATTAATCGTCTCATTCGAAGTCAAATGAAAGTCTCAGTCTTAGCCAGCCATTTTCTATTTCAAAATATCATTTGCCTCATGGAAACAAACCAACAAAAAAGTTTAAATGACATGGTTTATGTAAAATATAAAAGGTTTTTACACTAAAGTGTCATGTGATTTAATATTATAATTTCTTTGCTTTTAGATGGTAGGAATAGCTCATTAAGTTTCTTCAAAAAGTCCCCAACTATGGAAATTTCACCATTAAGCTGAACCTTGAACCACAGAGACCAGCATGTGACTTGGATAGTGAAAACAGGGCATGTTAGTGACTGCATGGTGAATGTGGCCCCCCATACTTCGAACATCAACCTCTTTTTGGGAGTGAGAGTCACTAACCAGCATAAGTGTGTCTCTCTGTTGAGGGCACTGGCAGTGGCTTTCCAAGAACTGGCTTTGTCAGTGGTCGGTCAGTCACATGCCAGCTAAGCCCATCCTGCTAGCTGTCACTTTCCTCTAACTTAGAAAACTGTCCACAGCAATAGCCGCACTTACTTTAATTGTCTTGCATAGTAACATTCCTGAGTAAAATATTCATCAGACCTTACCTACGCTTACCCAGAAGGAAAGAACCCCAAAACAGATATATAAATATGGACACCTTGCCAAATGGTCATCATCGTAAATACTTTTCTTGACTTGCTTTTTGGAAACAAACCACGTTGCTCGAAAATATAACTGATTTCCTTAAATGTACAAAATCTCTTTGCTGGGAAATGCTTGCTTTGCTACACAAAAATCTTCTGGATCCATTCACTGCTCTGTAATTTCCTCTGTCACCTGGATTTGGAAAAGAACTGAGAAGTGTGTGTTTGTCCTTGTTCCTTACAGAAGGCAAAGATGCATTAGGGGACATAGCAGCCCATTCCAGTCGGCCAAGTCCCTGCTGCTCAGTATTCACACACTGAGGAGGCCTGGGTACCCTGGGGTACATCAGCTGATCGGTTTACCAAGTAAAAGGGGCAAACAATGCTACCTCTGGGTTATCTCACATGAAACAGCTGCTGGACATGTAGCTGGAGTTTTGGTTCATTTCTGTGCAGTAAGTAAGGCAAAGATGATAGCAGTCAGGTGTGCCTTGCACAGGCCTGCCCCCAAAATATGTTTTCCTGGGCCAGGAACACCAGTGGATACAGAGGAAACCCCAACCCACAGTTCTCTTTTTCCCATCCTTGCTCCTGTCCTATAGCACAGCATCTGCATGTAAATGTAGGGCTATCCCAGTGCAAGCGTGCAATGGAACAAGTGCACATCCTTTGCAAGTAGCAGCCCCTTGGGCCCAGGAGCTCTCACACTGGCATGGATCTGGTAGTAGAAGCAGGAAGTCCTGGGAAGAAGAATTTTGGCTGTTTGGAAACTCAGGATCTTAGGGACCCAGGAAATGGACTAGAAGTGGGCTCTGGGCCCGGAGGGGCTGGTCCTGTGGGGCTTCATTTGTAAACTGAGGAGTTTTAGAGCCCAGGACATGTTGGGTAGGTCAGAGGACTTAGGTGGACAATTTTCACAATAGTTAAAATTTCAAATGCCTTTTCTGTGGACTGGACAACCTCTTTCAGGTTCCTGATTTATTTTGTTTACTGCCTGATATATTGTGATGGGAGCAGGCAACACCAGCCTCTCCTGAAGTTCATCGTTGTCATGAGACACAGAAAGACCAGACACAGCAAAGCATCATTGTTATGAGACTCAAAAAGTCCATTCACAGTTAGTAGCACTGACCTGCCCTTTCATATCTGGAGCAATAGGAATGGTGGGCCAGATGGTTGAGTAGACACCAAAAAACAGCAGCCAGATCAGCATGCTTCCCCAGACGGCCAGATGACTGAACTGCAGAAGAAAACACATACTCAGGCAGGGCAGAGGCTGGCAAGGGAAGCCACCTGACCCCACCTGCTGCACAATCCCTGGGTCCAAGCGAGTTCTCTTTATGGAAGGATTCTGATGACTCCCCAGCCATTGAAGAATTCAGTCTTCCTGATCTCCTTGTTTCCAAATGTTTAACAAGGAGTTCAAGTGATGGGTGGCCTCGAACTACTCTGAAGACGAAGGTGCTTTGGCCACCACAGCTGACCTTCCTCTAGATCCATCCTGTGGTGTTTGCAGGCCCATCTCATTCCTCACCAGTTGTTCCAGTCATGAAACAATGATATAATCCCCAAACATTGGAAATAAGCAAAATGTGTAAAACTGGGGTCTGATTAAATAAGTGATGGAACAGTGATAAGATTCAATACTCAGTAATCATGAAAAAATGATTTAGTAGAAGTATACTTTAAGGGACAGAAAATGTTCATGATATATTTTTAAGTAAAAAACAATGAAAAATTTCTGTGTTTTGTAATGCATTATCTTTTCAAAAAATACATAGAACAAAGTCTGAAAGGTCATAGAACAAAGTGTCAACAGTCACTTTCTCTTGGAGCTAAAATTATGGAAATTAAGAATTTTCTTTTTGTCCTGTATTGTGTGTATTTTTTAAAAATGTGCACATACATTTGAAATGAGATGACTGTTAATAGCTTAGAGCTATATTACGCACTAAGCAAATGAATCTTCAGCAAACTTTGGATTGCAAATTTGCCCTGATAAAGATCAAACCACAATTTTTACATGCAAAATTTAAAATAAGATATCTGGATACTGCTTATTGTTTTTGCAAGACTTAAAAAGGTATCATACCAGGAAAGTATCTACAATGAAGAGAAAAATAATTCTAGAGAAAACTTACTTTAGTCCAAGCTGTAGTCTCCAAACCAGCTTTCAGACAAACAGTGACAACAACATACTGTGAAAAGAAGAGGCATTTGGGAAATGGCGTTATGCTCAGTGAGTTGTTTTTACTTTGTGGGAAACATCCCAAGTGTCCCCTCCAGAGGCAGCCCCTCCCAGGCAGCTGTACTTGGAAAGTGCTGTCTAGGTAGCTAATTCTCTTGGGGCTAGTTTAGGGAATACAGGCAGGTTTACTTCAAGAAAAGCCCTCATTTTAGTGAGTTTTCTCACAATACTTTCTTTTGTTCTTTACTTCACCTAGAAGAACTGGGAGAAATCACCTTCTTTAGTGTTCTCTTGCACCCCCTCCCCCACCAGGTAGAAGCAGGATGGTCATTTGAAGAATGGGGAGATCTGTAAATCATTTGTTCAAAACTCTTGACTCTACCTAATCTTCACCAAAAATGAGCTGAACATTTCACAACCATTTTGAGCTCTAAGGAGTCTAGAATATATAGTTTAAAGATCTGAAATAAAGGGTTTTGATAGGCAGAATCCACACCTGTGCTATTTAAGAATGGTTCAGTGCAGAGAGAAATAAACCTACCGTGTAAACAATATTTCCAACAAATAAATAGTCAGTGGCATGACCGTTGGCCAACACAGTATCTGAAAAACAAAGAAATTACTACTAACCTCCAGAGCACAGCACAGCACTCTACATCATTCAGAATGTAAAAACAAAACTTTAGAAACATTTACCAAAATGTAAAGGAATTTCAAAAATTATGTCTGTGATTCTGAATTATTTTTATCATGTATTTCTCCAAATGAAGCAAACAAATCAATTTCCAACAAATGAAACAACCACACAATTGACCTGCATTGAAATTTAGAGTTTTATAAAAGTTAAAATCTCCTTTTTTGGGTTAAAAATAAGAGTAGAATATGGACATGTTAATCTATCTTTATTAATGGCAGTATTAAACCATTTCCAAGGGTTCATTGTCTAGTCATCTTTAATTTCTGCTAAATCTGAATGATAGGCCAATTAAAAAACATAACTACATGAATACAAAATCATTTCATAATTGTTGAGCTCAAAGAATTTTGGATGATATTTTCTAATCTTCACATATGCAACTACATGACCTTCTGGAGCCTATAAATTGAGGGAATGTAAACAATATGATGAGGGACATCTAGAAAATACAATAGGATCTTGGGGCTTTAATTTTCATATCTTTTCCACTTGTTGCTTTTCAGGGATGACTATTACCATGTATGTAATACTAAGGCAGAATTCTAATAGAATTGACTCATCATGTCGCCAAGCCTGCTGCGAAAACTCTGGTTTTTATCCTGAGGGATCAAAGCCTATTTTAAGATCAGGAATGGTGTCTTTGGATGACTTTGTCAATCTCCTTTTATTCTCTTTTGTTCTCAAATTCAGACCTGGGGCCTACAGGCCAAGTATATAGGGAGTTTTGTGTTCAAATTTTCAACACAGTAGTTACTACACACAATACATAATTGGGCTTATGAATTTACCCATCTGCTTGTTGAATCCTATTAAAGAGTCAAAATCTGGAGAATCAGGATGGTGGAAGAGTGAGTGGAAGTCACACAAACTTCCTCCTAGAAACAATCAGGAATTACAACTAAATTGTGGAGAAATCACCTTGAACAAAAAACTGAACAACAATGAGAGAGGAGCCTTATAACCTCAGACAGACAGAAGAATCAGCTTTAGCGCAATCTAACTGGTAAGGAGTGCGGTAGAGACTAGAGAAGGCAGGCAGGGTGCCAACAGGTGGCAGCACCAGAAGGATATTGAAATGGCCAGTTGGATCCCCCTGAGCAGAGTGGGGTCTAAACCATAAGTGGGGACCTCTGGCCTACAGCACCAGAGCCCAAGAAGTACACAGATAATAGCCAACTGCAAAAAGTGGCGGGGTTGCTCTCTGCCAGAGACAGGAGGCTGGAGACACAAAGAGCCATTTCAAGGGCCAACGCATAAATTTTTATTTGCAACTAATTATCTTGGGCTCCAGCGAAGGTGGGCTAGAGATGCCTGAGGAGAGACTGGGGAAGGAGGCTTTGGGGAGAGAACTGAGAGAGTAGCAGGTGGGGTCCCAGTGATGACTCATCCCCCATATGGCAGCAGCCATCTTGCTCAGGCAGACAACTCTCCTGAATGGTAACAGCATGAGAGGACACAATAGCCCCATCCCCAGAAGGGACTCTGCCCTGGCCCAACAGTGCTAAAGCCTGATGTCTGAGTACAGAGTGGCAACCGTAGATAGTAGATCCTTGACTAAAGAGGTCACAGAGTAGTCTAGAGACACTTGAGGAGAGACTGGAGACAGAGGCTTTGGGGAGAGAATGGAGAGTAGCCGGCGGGATCCTGGTGCTGATTCTTCCCCCACACAGCAGCAGCCATCTGGCTCAGGCAGACCACCACTCCTGTGAGTGGCAGCAGTGTCAGAGGATCCAATAACCCCACCCACAGGAGGGACTCTGCCCTGCCCTGTGGTGTCTCTAAGCTGGCCTGCTGAATGCAGAGTGACTAGATTAACAGCTGAAGGAGACAGACACAGACAGTAGATTCCAGGAAGTCTCGAACAGACTGTCTAAGGTCAGACAGGGTCAACAGCTGACATCATCAGAAGCAGATCCAGAAAGAAAAAACAGCAGGCTCCTACCATAGAAGTTCAGACCACAAAGTCAGAAAGTCAAGACAGATCAATTGAAGAAGCAGAAGGAAAAAAGAAGAGTCTCACAAATAATGGAAAGACAAAGAAACACCCCCCAGTCAAAGGGAAAGGAGGAATCCACAGAAAGAGAAATAAATTAAATAGAGGCAAGTAAACTATCTGATACTGTGTTCAAACAATGGTTCTAAGGAAGCTCACTGAGCTCATAGAGAATTACCAAAAATTACAGGGAAACTACAAGGAACTTACTACAAACAGTATCAGCATGAAAAAGGTCATAGGAACTATCAATAAGAGACAAGAGGAAACAAAAACATTCTCTGAATTGAAAAACACAGTAGAAGGAATAAAAAGCAGGCTAGAAGAAGCAGAGGAATGAATCAGTGAGCTGGATGACAAGGTAGGAAAAAAGCTCCCATAAAGAGCAAGAAAATGAAAAAAGACGCAGAAAGAGTAAAGAAGCGTTTAGGGAAATGCAGGAAAACCTGAAACATAATAATACATGTATAATACGGACACCAGAAGGAGAAGAGGAGGAAGGGATAGAGAACTTGTTTGAAAGAGTAATGATGAAAAACTTCCCTAATTGGAGGAGAGAAAAAGTCACACAAGTCCAGGAAGCACAGAGGGTCCCATTCAAGAGGAATCCAATGAGGCCCACTCCAAGACACATCATCATTAAAATGGCAAATATCAAAGACAAACAGAGAATCCTAAAGGAAGCAAGGGAGAAAGAGGTAGTAACATACAAAAGGGCCCCAATACGACTAGGAGCTGACTACTCAACAGAAACACTACCAGCCAGAAGGTAATGACAAGAAATATTCCAAGTCATGAAAAGCAAAGACCTGCAACCAAGACTGCTCTACCCAGCAAGGCTCTCCATTAAAATGGAAGGCGAAAGGAGTTTCCCAGACAAAAGAAGGCTAGAACAATACATCTCCACCAAACCAGCATTGCAAAATATGCTAAAAGGACTGTTTTAAGAAGATGAAGAAAAAGAGTCTATGAATACCCAGTTCCTTTCACAGTCACCAATACTTGATATTACCAATATTTTGAATACTTATTAATCTGATTGTGACATGATGTGTTATTTTTTTTACTTTATTATTTGTTGAAACTGAACCTGTTTTTGTATATTTCTTGCCTATTTCTATTATTTTTAAAAAGCTTTAAATGACTTTTTGGTATTCTTTATCTATTTTTTAATCAAATGTTTGTAGAATTTTTTCCCTTAAAAAAAACTATTAACCATTTTTAGATGTGTTGCAAATACTTTCCTATTCTATTACTTGCCCTTTAACTTTTTTTATATGTCTATTACTATATAGTCTTAAATGTTTAATATAGTCATATTGTCAATATTTTACTTTATAGCTTCTGGGTTTGAATATATTACTTCAGGGTGAGAAAAATATTATTTTGTATTTTCTCCTAAAACTCCTTAGATTTTACATATTGATTTTTAACTCAACTGAATATTTCTTGTATAATGTGTGAAATAGGGCTCTATATTTGTTTTATTTCAATTAATAGTGGTTCATGCATCTTATTTGTTGAATAAGCTTTATATTCCCCATTGATTTGAAATATCAACTTAATCATATATTACATTGTTAGATAGATATATATGTTTGTTTCTAGAATGCTCATTTTATTTCATTGATCTACATGATTGTTTCTCTGCTGGTGTCATGTTTTAATTGCTGAGACTTTATAACAGATTTATATTTTTTAATATTTTAAAATGGATTTTGACATTTAAAAAAATAAATTAATAAAATCAATCTGCAGTTTTAAAAAGAAATAAAGAAAGAAAGAAGGAACTCCTGCCTTTTGTAACAACATGGATGGAACTGGAGAATATTATGCTAAGTGAAATAAGCCAGTCAGTGAAAGACAAATACCATATGATCTCACCTATAAGTGGAATCTCTTCAACAAAATGAACTAACAAACAAAATAAACCACAGGCATGGAAACATTGAACAGACTGAAAGTTACCAGAGGGGCTGGGCAAAGAGGACAATGGTAGAAAGAAGAGAAAGGGACTAGACAAAGAACATGTATGAGTGACCCATGGACATGGACAACAGAGTGGGAATTGACTGTGGGAGAGTGGGCTGGGGTGGGATGGGTGGAGGAGGGCAAAGGGGGAAAAACTGAGACAACTGTAATAGAATAAGCATGATTTAAAAATGAAAAAAAATTTTAAAAAGAATCAAAATCTGCTTAGTTTTCTAAAATACCCTTACAATCAAGTCTCATCATAGGCAGAACCTGGTAATCCTGGAATCCTGGATCTAGCTCCAGGGAATGTCCTTCCTCCTGATTCTAGACAGGTAATTAACTACAAAGTGATATCATGGCTGTAGCACAGACAGACCTAAACTGAGGGACTGCAGCTGGGGAACATAAGGGTTATCCTAGGAGGAGACAGAGGGAGAAAGAGAGAAAGGGGTGGGGGAGAGAGAGATGTGGCCACTGGCTTAAAGAGGAATGATCTCAAAGCTTAGGGAGAGAGGGTGGTGAAGAAAGAAAAGAGAAAAGTTCAAAAAGTAAGGGAAAAGCTAAATTAACCTCAAAAAGGTAGTAAGTCACTGTATTAGCAAATAGCTATTCAAAACTGTGGGAGTCCACTTTTCTCTAAGATTGTTTTAATAAGAATGTGACATTTTTAAAGGCATTCCTCAATAAAGAAATGCTTGATTAGACCGGAGACCATTTATTTGACTCTAACATATATTATAGCCTTGAAAACAGTAACATTATTCTTTCTTTATACAACAAATATTTATTTGAAGTCTACTTTATGCCAGGTACCATTATGGAAACTGGGGAGACAAGGTCCCTATATTGATGTAGTTTCACATTGTAGGGTGGGAGTGAGACCATTAACACAAACAGATATACAATATGCCGGCAGGTGTAGTAAGGACTATAAAGAAGTACCAGGTAGGGTAGTGGAACAGAGAGTGACAGAGGCTGCTCTTTTAGATGAGGAATTCAGGAAAAATCTTCTTGAGAAGGTAACATTGGAGCAGATCTGAATAGGATGAAGGGGTAAATTAAATGACTATCCAGGGGGAGAGCATTCTAAGCAGAGAGAAATTGCCAACAGTCTGAATAGAGACACATGGGTGAACTCAAAGACCATCATGAAGAGCAGTGTGGCTGGTGACACTAGGAAATGCTCAGATAGAAGGGACAAATTAACATAGACCATGGCGAGGAGTTGGGGTTTCACTGTTAACTGTGATAGGAAACTGCACAGGTGACATGGCATGAGTGATGCTCTTAAGGTAATAGTCGAGCTTTTGTGGGAGAACAGATCTTGGACTACCAAAACTAGAGTAATGATAAATGCAACGCCAGTGTGGAAACGATTTGTAGCAATCCGTCCAGAGGTGAAACTGGTAATGTGTAGGGCTGCGTCCAATGTAGTAGCCACTGGCTGCTGTAGTTGTTTAACTTTAAATTTATTAACATGAAATGAAATGAAATAAAATAAAATAACTCAATTCTGCAGGGGCATGGGAGGAGGAAGAAGGGAAAGGGGTTATTGCTTAATGTGTACAAAGTTTCAGTTCAGGATGGTTAAAAAAAAGTTTGGAATAGATAATAGTGATAGAGGCACAATATTTTGAATGTAAATAATGCCTCTGAACTGTACACTTCAAATGGATCATAGAATTAAAATTATAAAACTTACTCTTGGAATAAATCATAGGAGTAATATGGCCTTTGATTTGGCAATGATTTCTTAGCTATGACACCAAAAATGCAGTGACAAAAGAAGAAAATAAATAGAACTTCATCAAAATTAGAAACATTTATACTTGAAAGGACACTATCAAGAAAGTGAAAAGACAGCCAACAGAATGGAGAAAGTATTTTCAAATATTTATCTGATAAGGAACTTGTATCCAGAATATGTATGTAATGGACTCTTAAAACTCAACAATAAAAAGACAAATAACTTAATTTTAAAATTGGCAAAGGATCCACATACATTTTTCCAAAGATATACAAATGGGTAATAAGTACATGAAGAGATGCTCAACATCATTAGCCATCAAAGAAATACAAAATTAAATCCACAACTAGATAGCATTTAACACCCAATAAGGTGGCTATAATAAAAAAGATAATAACAAGAGTGGGCAAGAATGTGGTGATATTATAATCCTCATACACTGCTGGTGGGAAAATAAAATGATACAGCCACTTTGGAAAACTGTCAGGAGCTCCACAAAACCCAGCAATGCCATTCCTAGAAAGTAAAAACATATGAATGAAACATAAAAATTTGCACATGAATATTCATAGCAGCATTATTCACAATAGCCAAATGCCATCAAATAGTGAGTGGATAAAATGTGGTACATCCATACCATAGAATATTATTAAGCAATAGGGAGAAATAAAGTGCTAATACATACTTCAGCATGAATGAACTTTGAAAATCTTGTGCTAGGTGAAGTAAGTCAGTCACAAAAGGCCATAAATTGTATGATTTTACTTGTATGAACTGTTCAGAATAGGCAAATCTATAGACAGAAAGTAGACTAATTGTTGTCAGGAGTTGAGGGTGTTTGGGAGGAAATTAGGAATAACTGCTAATAGGTATGGGGTTTCTTTTGAGGGCAATGAAGATGCTTGAACATTAAGGTCATAATGGCACAACTCTGTGAATGTATTAAAAACCTTAGAATGTACTCTTTAAAGTGGGAATTGTATGGCATATAAATTATATATCAATAAAGCTGTTATTTAAAAAATCAGTTTCTCAGTCACACCTAGTCATATTTCAAATGTTCAGTAGACACAAGTGGCTAATAACTACTATATCAGACAGCATGGATACAGATATCTCCATCACCACAGAAAATTCTATTGGACATTGCGGGTCAAAGCAGCTATGTTTGAGACAGAAAGAAGTGATAAGAATTGTCACATATTTTGAAGATAGAGATGACAGGCTTTGTTGATGATTTGGATGTGAGGTGGAAGAAAATAAAAGGAATCCAGGGCGATTTTAAGGTTTTTGGCTTGAGTAACTAGGTAAACAGTTGTATCGTTTACCTGAGATGGAGAACACCGATTCTGGTCATATTAATACAGGAATACTAATTAAAATAGTAGCACATGAAAAGCTGGTACCGGGTGATCAATAATGTAAATGCACAATATAAGAAAAGATAACAACAAAGCATGATACTATTAACACAAGGATTTAGAAAAATGAGGTAGAGAGGAATTGGGGTAGCAGGAAAAATACCAGTAATCAGAGTGAAAGACCTTGTTCTATTCCTGCTCTCTCTATTATTTATTTGTTTTTCTTTTTATCTTCATTTGAGGACTTTTTTTTTCATTGCTTTTGGAGAGAGAGGAAATGAGAGGGAAGGGAGAGAGAAACATAGATGAAAGAGAGAAGCATCGATTAGTTGCCTCCTATACATCCCCTGACCAGGGACTGAACATACAATCTAAGCATGTGCCCTGACTGGAAATCAAACCCTCAACCTTTTGGTTATGGGGTGACACTCCAATCAGCTGAGCCATTCTGGCCAGGGCTCCATTTCTGCTCTCTTGTTCCAGATCAACCATTATTTAGTTTTTAAAAATCTTAGGTTCTGTGTCTGTTTTCACATCTATAAAATGGGAGTTTTCTATCAGATACAGATGATGATGACTGAATTATCTCACTCAGGTTCCTGAAAAGATAGGGAATTCTAAGATTCTAATGTCCTTGTTCTAAGCTGCTAAATCAGCTCTACTTATTTAATGGAGGAGAGTTTCAGATCTTCCCCCTTGGTTTGGTTTAGCTTAGGCTGTATTTCCTAGTCTCAGTCTCATCCTACGTGTCCGTGAATGAAGGAGAACAGGCATTTTAGTTAAGAAGAGCAAAGATCTGAGTGCCCCCATGTCTACCCCCATTAAGCTCTAATAGAGTCCTGAGAAAACTCTGATCAGATGGATAAGTTAGAAGGGATGGGAGACACAGTTGAAAATCAAAGTTTACAATTATGGTGTGACAGCTTTTTGAATTTTCTTTTAATACTAATATTTCAAATGTTAGTTGATTTGTGTACTGAAAGGGATTAAATATACATAGCATTTGTCTAATATGAGGGGCTTAGAATGTGTTTCATATTTTAGGAATATGCACACAGTAAACAGAAAATTGCTAGACATCATAAGAAATTCTATATTCAAAATAGATAACATATGTTTCTCATTTTATGATAGGTACTGTTCTAAGCACTTTCCATATAGTAGTATATTTACTAATGTATGTAATACTCTAATATATTACACTGACTAATATGTAACACTAATATATAATACTTTAATATACAACATTAATATATGCAATAATCCTTTAATACGCTAACAACTCTATTAGATAATATCATTATCTGCATATTTCAGATGTGGAAACTGGGACACTAAAGAGAAGTTAAATATCATACAAAAGATCAAACAGTAAGAAACCACAAAATTGGTAAATAAATGTTGGTTTTCATTAACTGAGTTAGAAAAATGGACCCCCAAGAATTAAAAAAGACAACTCCAAGGGGAAAAATAATTAGAACAGTAAGTACTCTTCTGAAATACCAACACTTAATGGGCAGGAACTTTCTGAGAGAGAATTCAGGTGGAGAGAAAATTAGGTGTAGATGATATAAATCCTGAACCACATGAGGAAATAACACACAGCACACAAGTCTGGTGCGGGGGGCAGGGCAGGCAGCGGTAACTCCTTGAGACCAATATTTTTGCTCTGAGTTAGCAGGGGGCTTCATTAGTCTAAAGTTTCTCAACCTCCTCAACAATACTGACATTTTTCTAGAAAATTCTTTGTTGCAGGGACACTGCCCTATGCATTGTAGGGGGTTTGGCAGCATCCCTAACCTCAACCCACTAGATGCCAGTAGTACCCACCCCTTAGCTATGGGAACCAAAAATGTCTCCAGACATTGTCACCTTTCCCAAGGGCAAAATCTCAGATTGAAAACCACAGCATTTGAAGAAAAGGAAAAGAGGATCTGCAATAAGAACAGAGAATGCACTCTGGAATAAGAGTGTCCAACCTATGAGGGGAGCCCCCTTCTCTCTACTCAGCCCAAGGAGGAGAGCATGTAGTGGGGCCTAACTGCTCACATGATCCACAGACAGACAGTGTGAGGCTAGGTACAAAGTGATGCCACTCACAATGCTTGGTGGCCTTTGAAAGGGGGCAAACTCTCTGATTTCCTCCAGGACTGAGAGTTCACTTAGGAGGAGAGCACCTCTATGGAGATCCCTAAGACCACTGCACACTGTGGCAGTTTGGCATGGACAGAAGAAAAGGATGAGGGAATCAAAGGGCACTTTACAACTGCGGATTCTAGAGTTCTACAATGCATTCATTTCTAACTTGTCATGACAGTAAAATGCTACTGATGTTAAATAAAATGTTTACACATGAGGTTATGTGAATACACTTAAGGTAACTGTTCGTGAAGATTGGATTAATCTAACATTTTAGTTCATCATCTCAGAAGGATAACTCACCATTACATTTTAGTTTTCTGCATAGGAAAGAGTATCTCCTGCCCCAGTCAAAACTAATACCATCTGGAAATAATTTATTCCTTGGAGGAGAAACTCCCAAACCAACCTAAGATTCTAGGACATGCCAAGCGCCACTGAAAAGACAGCATCTTCTATACAAGTCACAAGTTATCGCTCTGCACACCCTGTCAGGGAAATTCCCATGGAATGGATTGTTCTCTTGCAGGTTATATTTCAACTGTCTTAGAGGCAAATCCCCATGGGCATCATTCCTTGTTAAAACTTGCCAATAACAGCCCTGAAGGAGAGATCGGAAGTCCTATGAAATCATTTGTGGATGAATGCATTAATAAGCTACAGCTTGCTGGTAACCGCTGGCTGGAAAAACCTACTTCTATTGTCCAGGTTTATCCCTAAAGCTTGTTGCTGCCAAATTATTTCTTCTCAGTTTGCTTACTCTTAACAATATTGTGGTAATTCCAACACTCCAGTGAGTAAAACATCTTTTCTGTCATTTAGCTGCTTTAATTTTAGCCAGGTATTCAAAATTTCAAGTGAGGGAGGGCAAGATGGCAGAGGAGTGAATGGAAGGTACACTGACCTCCTCCCAGGAGCAATCTGGAATTACAACTAAATTGTGGAGAAATCATTTGGAGCAAACAACTGAACAATAGCGAGGGAGAAGCCTTATAATTTTGAACAGACAGAAGAATCAGCTTCAACACAATCTGACTGGTAAGGAGTGAGGTGGAGACTCAAAAAGGCTGGTTGGACACCCTTATGCAGCAGCACCAGAGGGATATTTAAGCAGCCAGTGAGATCCCCCTGAGAAGAGTGGGGTTTAAACCATAAGCAGGGACCCCCCCCTATAGCACCAAACCCCCAAAAGTACACAGATAACAGCCAGCTGTGAAAAGTGGCAGGATTGCTCTCTGCCAGAGACAAGTGGTTAGAGACGCAAAGAGTCATTGTGCAAAGAGATGCAAAGGGCCAACACATACATTTTTATTTGCAGAGAAAAAAAGATGGAGGAGGAGTGAATGGGCATCACGCGGACCCCTTCCCAAGACCAAAGTGGAATTGTGACTAAATAGTGGAGAAATCACCTGGAAAACAATGGAACGACAAGAGGGAGAGGAGCCTTGGAGCTGAGGACAGACAGTGAAATCAACTTCCACACATCTGAATGGGTGAGAAGCGCAGTGGAGGCTCGTGAGGGTGGGCTGGGTGCCCACAGGCATGAGCACCAGAGGGACATTGAAATGGCCAGTTGGATCCCCCTAAGAATAACAGAGTGTGAATCATAAACAAGAACCCCTAGACTACAGCATCTGAAACCAGGAAAACACACAGACAAAACGCAACCCCAAAAAGCTTAGGGGCGCTCTCTGACAGAGACAGGTGGTTGGAGATGCAAAGAGACATTTAAAGGGTCAACGCAAAAATGCAGTGGCAGCTGCCTTTCTTGATCTCTGGGTAGAGGCGGCAGCAGAGTGGGCTGGTGCCTGGGAAAAGATTGGTGAGGAAAACTTTGTGAAGAGAACTGAGACAGTGGTCAGCAGAGCCCTGGTGATAACACCTCCCACTCTGCAGCTACCATCTCGCTCAGGCATAAGGGAATCAATTAACCTACCTTTTGTGCACTCTGCACACAGCTTGTGCGGGTGTGAGCTGGGGGGCTGAATGTGGACTGGCTGGAAGAAATAGAGGATCCCTGGCCAAAGGGGACACACAGCTGCAAAAAGACCCCTGAGGAGAGACTGGAGACGGAGGTGTTGGGGAAAGAATGGGAGGAGGAACTAGGGAGTCCCCAGTCCCTCCCCATTCCATAGTCTCCCTTTTGCGCAGGCAGGCCGCGCCCCCAAAGAGGCAGAAGCAGGTGCACGGGAGCCAGACGTGCGAATACAACTCGGTCCACAGAAATAGTGGATGTCGGGCCGAAGGGGTCACAGAACTGTCCAGAGACTGAGGAGAGACTGGAGACAGAGGCATTGGGGAAAGAACGGGAAGAGGAACCGGGGAGTCCCAACTCCTTTTCCTTTCCGTAGTCTCCATTGTGCGTGGGCAGGCCATGCTCCCAAAGAGCCAAAAGTTGAAAAGCACACAATAGACAGCCCAAAACCACCCAGTGTAGGCGCGCATGCGCACATGCACTAGCAGCCTGCAAGGGTTGGCGAGGGCGTGTGTGCAGCGGCACTGCGTGGGCTGGCAAGAGCTCCAGCAGGCCGGCGTCCACGGGCCTGCGAGGGAGTGCACAGACTGGCAAGGGCACGCGTAAACTGGCACCCACACAGGCCCGCGAGTGCAGAGTGGTCCACAGAAAAGGTGGGTCCTGGGCCAAAGGGGTCACAGAGCTGCCCAGAGACCCCTGAGGAGAGACTGGAGACAGAGGCATTGGGGAGTCCCAGTGCTAACACTTTCCTAGTCCACGATCTCCACCTCACTAGGTGGACTACTCCCCTGAGTGACAGCAGCTTATATGGGATTGATAGTCCCACAATCAGGAGGCACTGCTCCGCCCTGTGGTGCCTAAGCCTGATAGATGAGGACACAGTGAACAGATTGACAATCACAGGAGCCAGACACAGAGAGTAGATTCCTGGAAGACTCAAACAAATGGCCCAAGTTCAGATGGGGACAACAACTGACACCATCAGAGGCAGGCCCAGAAAGAAAAGTAAAGAAAAAACAAATAAATAAAAAGACCTGCCTACTACCTTGGAAGTTTAATTCACAAAGTCAGGAAATCTAGATGGCCCAATTGAAGCAGAAGCAAATAAATAAATAAATAAATAAATAAATAAATAAATAAGACTCTCACAAAAATGGGAAGAAAAAGAAGTTCCCCCCAAACAAAGGAAAAGGAGGAATCCCCAGAGAGAGAGCTAAATGAAATAGAGGCAAGTGAACTATCAGACATTGAATTCAAAACAATGGCTCTAAGGAAGCTCAATGAACTCAGCCAGCACAGAGAGAACTATGAGAAACTGCAGAGAAACTATCAGGATCTTACAGAAAACTATATCAACCTGGAAAAGGACATAGAAACTATCAAGAAGACACAAGAGGACATGAAGAATACCATTTCTGAATTGAAGAACACAGTAGAAGGAATCCAAAGCAGGCAGGATGAAGCCGAGGATCGAATCAGTGAGATGGAGGACAAGGTAGAAAAAAGCTCCCAGAAAGAACAAGAAATGGAAAAAAGACTCAAAAAGAATGAAGAGGCATTTAGGGAAAGGCAGGACAGCCTGAAACGCAGTAAGATCCGCATAATAGGGATACCAGAAGGAGAGGAAGAGGAGGAAGGGATAGAGAACCTCTTTGAAAAAGTATGATGGAAAATTTCCCCAATTTGAGGAGAGAAAGGTTTTCATGGATCCAGGAAGCACAGAGGGCCCCACTCAAGAGGGACCCAAGGAGGCCCACTCCAAGACACATCATCATTAAAATGGCAAATATCAAAGACAAATAGAAAATCCTCAAGGAAGCAAGGGAGAAATGGGGAGTAACATACAAGGGAGCCCTAATACAGCTAGGAACTGACTTCTCAACAGAAACACTGCAAGCCAGAAGGGAATGGCAACAAATATTCCAAGTAATGAAAAGCAAGGGCCTATAACCAAGGCTGCTCTACGCAGTAAGGCTCTCAATTAAAATAGAAGGGGAAATAAGGAGTTTCCCAGACAAAGGAAGGCTAAAAGAATACATCTTCACCAAACCAGTACTACAAGAAATGCTAAAGGGACTAGTTTAAGAAGATGAAGAAAAAGAATGAGAAAAAGAAAAACACAGGTACAAAGAGGAAAAATGAATAGGTTTCTATCAGTAATAACTCTCAATGTAAATGGACTAAATGCCCCAATGAAAAGACACAGGATAGCTGAATGGATAAGAAAACATGACCCACACATATGCTGCCTACAAGAGACCCACCTCTGAACAAAGGACTTACTGAAAGTAAAGGGATGGAAAAAAATATATTTCAAGCAAATAGACAGGAAAAAAAAAAGCTGAGGTAACAATACTTACATCAAACAAAATAGATTTCAAAACAGAGGCCATAAAAAGAGACCCAGAAGGACATTTTATAATAATCAAAGAAAGAATCCATCAAGAAAACATAAACATTGTAAACCTATATGCACCCAAAATAGGAGCACCCAAATATATAAGGAAAATCTTGAGCACTTCAAGAAAGATATAGAGTAACATACTGATAGTAGAAGATTTTAGCACTCCACTGTCAAAAATGGATAGCTCTTCCAAACAAAACATCAACAAGGATATTGTGGAACTGAATGATGCATTAGATCAAATGGACTTAAGTGATATATATAGAACTTTCCATCCCAAAGAAGCAAAATACACATTCTTTTCAAATGCACATGGAACATTTTCAAAGGTAGACCACATAATAGGACACAAGACAAGCCTCAACAAATTCAGGAAAATCAAAATCATAACAAGCATTTTCTCAGACCACAAGTGCTTGAAACTAGACACCAACCCCAAGGGGAAACCTCAAAAACTTGCAAACTCATGGGGACTGAATGACACACTATTAAACAATGAATGGGTCAATAATAAGATCCAAGAAGAGATGAAAAAGTTTCTGGAAACAAACGAAAATGAACAGACAACAGTCCAAAACCTATGGGACACAGCAAAGGCAGTCCTGAGAGGGAAGCTCATAGCAATACAGGCTTACCTAAAAAAGATAGAAACATTTCAAATAAAAGACCTAACACTACAACTTCAAGAACTGGAGAAACAACAACAAATAAATCCCAGAGCAAGCAGAAGGAAGGAAATAGTCAAGATTAGAGCAGAACTGAATGACATAGAGATGAAAAGAACAATTCAAAGGATCAACCAATCCAGAAGCTGGTTCTTTGAAAAGATAAATAAAATCGACAAGCCTTTAAGCAGACTCATCAAGAAAAAAAGGGAGAGGACTCCAATAAATAATATCAGAAATGAAAGAGGAGAAATAACAACTGATACCACAGAAATACAAAGGATTGTCAGAAAGTACTATGAACAGTTATATGCCAAGAAATTTGAAAACCTTGATGAAATGGACAAATTTCTAGAAAAGTATAATCTTCCAACACTGAAGGAGGAAGAAACAGAAAGTTTGAACAGACCGATAACAGCTGGGGAAATGGAAGCAGTCATCAAGAAACTCCTGGCACACAAAAGCCCTGGGTTGGACGGTTTCACAGGAGAATTTTACAAAACATTTAAGGAAGAGCTAACCCCTGTCCTTCTCAGACTATTCCAAAAATCCAAGAGAAGGGAAGACTCCTAAACTCTTTTTATGAGGCCAGCATCACCCTGATCCCAAAACCAGACAAAGACCCTACAAAGAAAGAAAACTACCGGCCAATTTCACTGATGAACATAGACGCTAAAATCCTCAACAAAATATTGGCAGACCGCATCCAGCAATACATTAAAAAGATTATCCACCACGATCAAGTGGGATTCATCCCAGGCATGCAGGAATGGTTCAATATATGCAAATCAATAAACATAATACATCACATAAATAAAAGGAAAGACAAAAACCACATGATCATCTCGATCGATGCAGAAAAAGCATTCGATAAAGTACAGCACCCATTTATGATCAAAACACTCAGCAAAATGGGAATAAAGGGGGCATACCTGAATGTAATAAAGGCCATATATGAAAAACCTACAGCCAACATCATGCTCAATGGGCAAAAACTAAAAGCTTTCCCACTAAGATCTGGAACACTACAAGGAGGTCCACTTTCAACACTTCTCTTCAAGATGGTACTGGAAGTCCTAGCCACAGTGGTCAGACAATAAAAAGAAATAAAAGGCATCCAAATAGGAAAGGAGGAAGTAAAACTATAATTGTTTGCAGATGACATGGTAGTGTACATAGAAAACCCTGTAGACTCCACCAAAAAACTCCTCAACCTAATAAGTGAATTTGGCAAAACAGCAGGTTACAAAGTCAATATTCAGAAATCAAAGCCATTTTTGTACACTGGCAATGAAATAGAAGAAGAAGAAATCAGAAAAAAAAATACCACTCGATATAGCAACAAGAAAAATCAAGTACCTAGGAATGTTAACCAAGGAGGTAAAAGACCTATACTGAGAAAACTACACAACAGTGAAGAAAGAAATGAAGGAAGACACAAATAAATGGAAGCAAGTACCATGTTCATGGATTGGAAGAATTAACATCATCAAAATGTCCATACTACCCAAAGCAATTTATAGATTCAACACAATCCTCATTAAAATATCAATGACATATTTCACAGATACAGAACAAACATTTAAAAAATTTATATGGAACCATAAACAACCCCCAATAGCTACAGCAATTTTGAGGACGAAGAACAAAGTAGGAGGGATCACAATGCCTGACATCGAACTATATTACAAGGCCACTGTAATCAAAACAGTGTGGTACTGGCATGAGAACAGACACATAGATCAATGGAACAGAATAGAGAGCCCAGAAATAAACCCATGTCTTGATGGTCAATTAATATTCGACAAAGGGGGCAGAAGCTTAAAATGGAGTAAAAATATCCTCTTCAACAAATGGTATTGGGAGACTGGGACAACTACATGCAAAAAAACTGAAATTCGACCACCAACTTACACTATACACAAAAATAAACTCAAGATGGATAAAATACTTAAATATAAGTAACAACACCATACAAATCCTAGTAGGGAACATAGGCAGCAAACTCTCAGATATTCCATGCAGCAATATTTTCACCAATATGTCCCCCAGAGCAAGGTACATGAAGGAAAGAATAAAGAAATGGGACTTCATCGAAATGAGAAGCTTCTATGTGGTTAAAGAAAACAGCAAAATGCAAAGGGAACCAACTGTATGGGAAAATATATTTGCCAATGACACCTCGGACAAGGATTTGATCTCCAAAACATATAAAGAACTCACACAACTGCACTCCAGGAAGATAAAAAATCCAATTAAAAAATGGGCAAAGGACCTGAACAGACACTTCTCCAAGGAGGACATACAGGGGGCCCAGAGACATATGAAAGGATGCTCAGCATCACCAGTCATCAGAGAGAGGCAAATTAAAACCACAGTAAGATATCACTTCGCACTGGTCAGAATGGCCATCATAAACAAATCAACAAACAGCAAATGCAGGTGATGCTGTAGAGGAAAGGGAATCTAGTGCACTGTTGGTGGGAATGCAGACTGGTGCAGCTACTGTGGAAAACAGTTTGGAATTTCCTAAAAAGCTAAAAATGGAACTGCCTTTTGGTCCAGCAATTCCACTGCTGGGATTATACCCTAAGAATCCCAAAACACCAATTCAAAGAATCTGTGCACCCCAATGTTCATAGCTGCACAATTTACAATAGCCAAGTATCGATCAGAAGCAACCTAAA
Organism: Pteronotus mesoamericanus; assembly: GCF_021234165.1. Lineage (NCBI taxonomy): Eukaryota > Metazoa > Chordata > Mammalia > Chiroptera > Mormoopidae > Pteronotus > Pteronotus mesoamericanus. The sequence goes on from NW_026555152.1 coordinate 5,941,490, forward strand.
TGCCCAACAGTAAATGAGTGGATCCAAAAACTATGGTACATTTACACAATGGAATACTACGCAGCAGAAAGGAAGAAGGAACCCCTGCCCTTCACGCAGCATGGATGGAACTGGAGAGCATTATGCTAAGCAAAATAAGCCAGGGGGCGAAAGACAAATACCGTATGATCTACCTATAAGTGGAATCTAATCAACAAAACAAACAAGCAAGCAAAATATAACCAGCAACATTGGAATAAAAAACAAACTGACAGTAACCAAGAGGGAAGTGGGAGGAGGGTAATGGGGGAAAAGAAGGGGAAGGGTCAAGTCAAGGATCATGTATAAGGGACTCATGGACAAAGCCAAAGTAGGGAAGGATTGAAGGTGGGAGGCGGGGGTGAGTAGTGCAAGGGAAAGTGGTGGTCAGAAAATGGAGACAACTGTACTTGAACAACAATAAAAAATAAGCTTAAAAAAAATCTGAAGTGATTTTTTTTTTTGATAGAGAAAAGTAACCCTCAAATCAACGTGAGTAGCTGAGTTCCCAAAGTCCGCCTTCAGAACATTATTCAACCTCATCTGTATAAATGTAGTAGAGAACTTTACTTCAGACAAAACCCTATGGGGTGGGATAGAAGGATATTTGAGAGGAAGTGAGAGGTTACAGGAAAATTCAGGCACAAAAGAAAAGCAGCCTGCACAGAGGCCTGGGCGGGGGGGGGGGGGGCGGGGGGACTCCAGCCTGCCTCTGGCCCTGCCCCTGCCCCAGTGGGATGGTGAGCACCCAGGTGGGGGTGGGGCTGAGGTAGCAGGTGGCAGACCTGTGAAGTCAACAGGGACTAAGCCTTGTCAGGCTCTAAAACGGTCCCTATGAAAGAGATCCATCAAAAGTGCATGTGGGGAGCTGTGATCTTACCAAACCTTTGTTTCCTCTCCTTAACCGGCCTGACCCAAACCCAGTTAGCACACAAAGGCTACCAGCCAGGGGAGAGGTAAGAAGAAGTAACCCGCCTGTTGCATCAGAACAGTTAGTATTTAACTGAACAATCTGAGACCAGTCAGCCTTTTGCAAATCCAGGATCAGATTTACCCTGATGAGGGCTGAAATGAAAGAGGAGGGCGTTACCTATAGCTAGTGTGTCCACTTAGAGGCCCATATAATTCAATTGCTTCAGCATCCACTGACTCATAGCAGTGGTTAAGCCTGTTCTTCCAGACTTACGTTATTTGCAAAAATCTGGTTGGATCCAGGGACCAACATAATGTAGGATTAGCCAAATGAGGTTTAGAAACACAGTCACTAAAACAGACTATTGTGGATAACTGGGACAAAACCACATGGGCCTTCCACATTAGCAGTGACAGCCCAAAATGCTGCCTGCAAAGACCTCTTTGAAAGTAATTGTGGGAAAGCTCACGGTTTGTAAGAAAAGTACGTCTCATTTTCCTAACAGATGGAACGATCAAGGGCTAGGTTGATGACATTTTATAAAGATGCCATTTCAATTAAGTGCTCATTAAAAACATTACATCATTACCCAGCTAAACCACAAAAATCCATTCAGAAATGGCTCTTGACAAAAAGCAAAATTTGAAGACAACGTTATAGCATAGCACAGTACAGTCAGAGAAGACAGGATTTAATAATCAAGAAAACAGATGGGGTGAATTTGTAGGTGTATTCTGAATGTAGTTAAGAATCCATGGAACACATGCACTAAAAATCACAGGCATCTCGCTCACATGTGACTCAGTGGGGAGAATTAAGGTGGAGGTGGCACCATTCCCTTGACATCGAGGCTCTTGCCAAGAATTTGGGTTGGAGAGCAAAAGCTGTTTCTTCTGCTTTGCCTCTCCTGCCCTTTTATTTCAAGAACTTTTCGAAGCATTCATTCAGAGCAGCCCCAGTTCTGGAATATCATCAGGGTCACAGATTCAGAGGAGGTGCAATGCCAACCAGCTACTCTCAGAGTCATCTCAAGAGTGGAAATGTATTCCCAAGTTTCATATAACAAATTTACAAACAAACTTTTAGAACTCATTCTGTTCAAATGCATGCACTGACTGAACTATAATTGAAACTAGGTTTCCAGCTTCCAACACTACGTTTTCATGAAGAGAAAATTTATTTTTTCCTTTCTCTGTAAAGAGTAGTAAAAAATATTGGAAAGAGCATATAAAAGGTAGAGTTTATTCAAGTGTTAGTGATTATAATTACATTCATAACCAATGTTAGGTTAAGTTCCTGGTTATATAAGCCTTCTGCTAGATTTCCTCCTCTCTAGAGCCATTTCTGATGAATATAAAACTCAAATTTCAATCTTTTATTTTTTTTCACTTTTGTTTACTAAAAATAATTTTTAAAAGGATGGAAAATACACTCAACTGTCAAACAGCCACCTTGTGAGGTCTCATGAGGCCACAGATTCCACTTTTTCTCGGGTGCCCAACTAAATAACATTCCCCCCCATCCCTGGTACCCAGTTGGGCCCCCGAGCCTACTTATTGCAATGGATCACTTCCTGCCAGAGATGGTTAAGAACAAGCTCTCCTGCTCCCGATTCTCTCCCCTCACAGTGTTAAGGCTGAGGGTAAACTCAGAGGCCATGCACTGAATGGAGCCCCACTGCACTGAAATGGACCCAGGTTTTGTTTTACTGAGGCACAGTAAGGCACACACACATGGAAATGATTGTCACAAAGGATGAAGTTTATACTTATAGATCAGTAGAAATAGAAGGCATAGGATGTCATTTTGGGCCACACCAGGACCAGTCAAGGGGGCAGAAGGGGAGAGGGGAGAGTATGACCCAGGGCCTTTATTGAGGTTTTCATGGGAGGGAATGGACAACACAGGGTAGGTACACTGTGTTAGCTTAGCACTGAATCGTTTAAATAATTTCAGCAGGCTCTGGGTTACAGTACTGACCCTCGTTGTCAGGGTTTAGGTCGGGGGATAGTGGTTTGGTGTGTGGGGATTTGATAAAGGAGCTGGTGGGTTTATGGGCTCTGGGTTGGCTGCTTTATATCTTGCAGGGCAGTCATTTGCTCTCGCTAGGAATTGACTAGCCCTAGGGGCACAGTCTCTTCAGGATCAAGGCTCCAAATGTCAGAGCATCAAAAATACAGAAAATGAGAAAATACGGTCACCACCTATGAAAAATGCAGTCCTCCCTTTGGTGGTGACACGAGTAAGAAATAAGCCTTGATTGGGCTAAGCTCCTGAGATTTGGGTATTGTTTGTTACAGCAGCTATTCCAGCCCTGGCTAACACACATCGATTCAACATCCTGGTAAAGTTATAAGGGTGGAATCTGGGAACTCAGGGTCACACTTCTTACAACCTTATGGCAAACCCAATTCTTTAAAATACATATAAGGTACAGTTTATTAAAAGAGACACTCCAACATAAGAAATAGTTGACTGAATGGAAACAATGGACCTTCAAGCCAATTTGTGTTTCCAAACAGCAGAATGTCACTATAGCTGTATCTACTGTGTTTAAAACAAACCAAAACAAAAAAATTTTTTTTTGAATTTGGAAACCTGGTCTTATTTCAAGTGCATTATACTAGTTATTCAGATTTATAAGCTGCATTTTCATTTGTATAAATCTGAAAGCTCCTAGAGCGTTCTGCCTTTCTAGTTTTTAGTGAGCAAGTTCCACTCACTTCATCTATACATGGCAGGGTTTTATGGACGTCCTCCGCACTCCCTGGCCTCTCAGCAGGTTTTCCAGATGGCAGACACCACGTGGAGTTACTAGTCCCCTTTGCTGTCCCAGTTAGTACTTAATGTTCATTTCTGGATTGTTTTTTAGTTATTTTAGATCCTTTAAAATCTGTACACAGTGACTTTTAAAGGGGAACAGAATATCAACTCATTATTTCATGTACCTGACTTTGAATATAGTATTTTAGTGGTAAATTTTGTGACTGCAATAACCTATTTTTTGGAAGGGTTTAGGACACAGTATAATCAGGTAGACTAGGGAAGTATTAATTAATGCAATATTGAATTCTTCCAACTCTCCCTCCAAAGCAGCCCTTTAATCTGTCTATTCCCCTCCCCTGTCATTGTTGATACACTAGGCAAGGCAATAGCCAACCGCTTGGACTCCTATAATCATCCTCGCCAATGTGGTTACATTAAAATAAATCAGATATATGGCTCTCTGCTTATAGCCTCTCAATGGCTTCCATTAAACTTATACTACAAACACTCACACATCTCCAAAGGCCTGGGAAGACCTGATCTCTTAGTCTCCATCCTTGACATCTTAAGGCAATTTGAGTCTCACCACTGTGCTTCCCATCTTCCACCCACACGCGCCGGCTGCACTTGGAATCATGTTCTCAACCCTTTCTCTCTCCTTTTTTCCACGGCTCACTCCTACTCATCCTGCAGTTCTGCTATCACACCCTTCAGGAGAAAAGTCTTAAAACCAAAATAGGACCAGGTTAGCTTTCCTTGGAATACATCCATTTGACCTTGACCTTCTTTTATAACATTCAATACTTCTCGTTCAATCTTGCCTTCCCTAGGTGTAAGTTCTGTGAGGGCAGGGAATGTGCCTGTATGTACACTACTGTATATTCTACTAAAACCTGCCATAAAGAACATAGTCATTGTCTTTTCTTTTTAATGAATGGGTAATTGAGTTTAAGGTACAATTTCAGAGACTAATGGTGGCCTTGCTCAAGTTGTGCTTAATGTGACACAATGCAAATCACCAGGATTTATGTGATATAAAATAGCCAAATTTATAGTAACTGGTATAGGCCATAAATAGCTCAAGCTAAAATGACCCAATAATGCCACAGAGAGATGTATACTATGTTTAATTATACACATGTGCATTGTTATTTCAGTTTATAAAACATGCCTAATCTTACAGTAGCACATTTATTAAAACATATAAAAAAGCTTTCTCCCAAAATGTTGAAAGATCTTATGGCTTAATTAGTGCCAGTACAATAGGTATTCATATGGTGTTTTTTCCTTCTGAAAGCAGGTAGGAATGGTTCCCAGGGCGTGGATGGTGAGCAAGTGAGAACAATTTTTTTTTTCTGTTGGTAACTATTCAGTAGTCTCTTTCCCATCACCTACCTCGTAAATTTCATCAGGAAAAATCTGAAAATTTTCTTTTTTAAAATGAAAACTGATTTTATATTCTTTTGCCAATAACCACATTCCACTTCAAGGAGGGCTGCTCAACTATGCAGACTGAATACACTAGTGGAAAACCTGAGTGTGGCGTGAAACCAAGGCCCCTGATGAATTTTGGTGCCGGCAAAGGTGACATCTCTGGTTTTAAACTAGATTCTCTTTTCAGATCAAAGGGCAGGAGCTGCAGGCGGGCCATGGGAGTGAGTATAAAGTTGTGATGGTTGGAAGAAATCTGATTTACTGAATTGCTTGAGTGGAAAAATTTATTTTGAAACTTGAAATGAATCATCACAAACTCCATCAGGGAAGGAGTGCTTTGTAAAGTCTATCCAAAACCATGCAAAAATAAGCAAAGCAAAATTCTTGGAAGCCTTCTAAGGAATGAACAACATGCTCACACCTCCTCAAAAATACTTCCCAACAATTATGTGCCCAAGTGAACAGCACTGATATGTACTTAATACTCCCTCCATGGACAGTAAAGAGAGAATTTCTGGTAAAATTCACCATCTTTGTGACATATGCCATGTGGTAGGAAACATTAAAAGGAAGCTACTCTAGGGACTTTGGCCCCTAGTAAAGTAAAACTCCTTTAGGCTCCGAGTTTAGTGTCTGAAGAACAGCTTCAGGCAGGACTTGTGGGGAGAGCAAGGCCTAAAAGGCATTTGGTTAGATCAGGGTCTCCCATGCTTTCAAAGTGCCCCACGTTGTCTCAAACTGGTGCCATGCTCCTATGCTTCTTTGGGAGTGGGCTGAATACATTCTTCTAGATGGCAATTCTAAGTGTAACAAGAACTCATGTATATTTAGGACTGTAAATCTCACACATAAATAAGAAATCCAATCATTTGCCATATCCCAGTCTTCTCAAATTTGCAATCTTTCTTGATTTGCAAGAATTCAATCCACCATTGACTTCTGCTCTCCGCCCAGTAACCCCATACTCTCTTGCCAATCTTATGTTTTTCTACATAGCAGTCCTATCTACTTCACAGGCAAACTCTACCATGTAACTCTGACCTCAAACCCTCACTGAAGAAAAGTCTCCATCTGGGATTTAGTGATCTTAACATTTTCTAACTTCTTTACCCCCTTTTCCTGCCACTCCCCTCCCCATTGCACTGTACCTCCCTTCATGCTGTAGCTCTCTGACAAGGGGTGCTGTTGCTGACCCAAGAGGAGAAGGTAGAAATGTGTGGAGACATGATTTGAGTTATAGTTGCACAAGGATAGGGAAAGAGGAAAGGGAGGGTGCCCATGGTGTTTCCTGTCCAGGTCAGGGATGCTCAATGTCCTGCAAGGCTTATGAGAGGTTGAATAAAGTCTAGAGGCCAGGGCCCCCCATTGGAAATACAGTCCCCCCTTGAACAATATGGGCTTGAACTGCATGCATCTAGTTATATGTGGATTTTTTCTTTCTTTTTCTCTTTTTTTATTGTGTGTTGACCACACCCAGTGAAGTCTCCATCCATTACCACTTACCCCTCAATTTTTTCAATAAATATTGTAAATGTATTTTCTATTCCTTATGTTTTTCTTAATTGCATTCTTTTCTCTAGTTTACTTTACTGTATGAATACAGTACATAATACATATAACATATAAAATAGGTGTTAATTGACTGTTTATATTATGGGTAAGGCTTCCAGTCAACAGAAGATTATAAGTACATAAGTTTTGGGCAAATCAAAAGTGATACATGGTCTTTTGATTGCATGAGGAGTCAGCGTACCTAACCCCTCTGTTGTTCAAGGGTCACCTGTACTGCTGATGGCCTCCTCAGGTTCCTCGGCAGCACAGATCCTGTGTACCTGCCTGCCTGTTCCTGGCCAGGGATGCTTTCTCCCCATCTTTCCCCAGGCCTCCCCTGCCCCACTTGATCAGTCCCTCCTCATCTTTCAAGGACTTAAATATCACATTCTTGGAGAAGACTCTCCTGTGACCCACTAGTCTAGGTTGTGTCCCTGTATTATAAGCTCTACCCACAGTCTGTAGGCGCAGCATGCCAGTAATAAAACAATTATTTACGTACTTCCTGATCATCAACTTTGACCTTATGTAGGTCCCAAGAGGGCAAGTTATGCTGCATTTATATCCATTGCACTCTCAGTGTCCGGCACATCATATATATGCCATGATTTTGCTGAAAAAAATCAGCTCTTAAAACATGTTTCCTCCTCAGTGTACACATTCCCAACTCCTGGATTTAACACTCCTTAAGCTCACCCCTGGAATACACAGAGACACGGCTAGTATCATCCACCTTCTGTCATTCACGTAATAGATTCATTTTTCCCAAATTGCTCTGACAACACTCTCCTTGATCTAAATTCCATATTGACTACTCAGTTCCTAAAAAATTAACTCCCAATTTCTTAACTTCACATTCAAAGCCCTCTGCAATCTAGCTTCTGCTTATCTCCTCAGGCTTTTCCTTACCTTCCACCCTTGAAGGGATGAACTTCTCACAGTTAGCCACAGGGCCTAAAAACTCCCCACTTTGTCTGACTCCTCCCTCCTTTCCGACACATTTCAATCCTACTTTGACTTCCAGGCTAAGCCTAAATGTCACCTCTTCTAACAAGCCATGAATAATCCCAAATGAAAGGTATCTCTCTCTCAACCCTCTGAAATCTGATAGCACTTTGTCTGTATTTTACTCAAAGAAAATATATTTTACAATGTATTTCCTACATTATTCTGGAATTATCCATGTGTGAATCTAATCTCCCTCATCAGACTACAAACTCTTTGAAGGTCAGACCCACATCAATCTGTATTCCTAACACCCTTATAGTCTATCACCATGTCTTGGACATAAATGTTACATGAATCAATAAGGTTAATGAGCAATGATGTAATCATTTTTGCAGTGCACTAATAGTGAGAATTTAGCAATTAATTCTAGTGTATTCAACTTGTTAGAGGAAGTCAACTAATGAACAAGAACACCAATAACCTTCTTTTGTTCTATGCCAAATACATGATATTTGCAATTTATTTCACCTTAAGCTATTTCACTTAATAGGTTATTGTTTACAATACAACTGAAAAAAAAACCCTCTATGCTGAAGCCTTAATACATATAATCATCAGTGATGATGATGATGATGATGATAGAAACAGGAAAAAAAAACCCCACTCTGTTGGCTGACTGCCAGGCAAATTGTCAAATCTGAGGGACTCAAATAAAAGTGGCAGAAGGTAACTTGAAATTCACTTGGTGACACAGCAGGTAAATCAGTAATAGTTGGGACTCTATCCTCTTTTAAACATAGATCATGAGGCAAATGCATGGATTTACATAACGAAATCTAGTGACCTATAGCAATTCCACCACGAACTACAAGCCACAATCTCATACCACATAATCATAGCTCTGGTATTGGAAAACCATTGTCTCTCCTGCAGAATGGGGCCACATTAGTTCCTTCTGAAGCAAGTAAGTGAATGACCATCTTGTTAAACTTCTCAGACTCCAAAGACAACCTCTTTGGACTTAGGAGCAGAGTGTAATGTCTACATAATAAGGGCTGAGGGTCTGGATGTAGTACTTGTGGTCAATCCACGCTATTTACTGTCTTTTCCTAAGTACAAAAGGCTGGGCTCAGAGATAAAAGGACAACTGCAAAAAATGTTCTTATGATCATCAGACATGTTGCTTCCCATCACCAGTCATTCCTGATAAAATGATGGAGGAGTCATTCCTGATACAATGATGGCTGCTTGTACCAGCAAATTGTCAGTGCTACTAAAACAAACCATATTGAATACTCTTATATTTGCAAACCCTTACAAAACCATTTCAAGACAAATTAAATTCACTATGAGTAAAGATGAATCACAGAAAAGCTTTAGAGTTAAACGAAAATGATTCCACTAGAAAGGCCCTTTGGAGAGTGGGACTAGAAGCAGAAAATTTTATTTTCTGATCTAGAGAATTAGGGACCCTCAAAGGACAAGGAGTCTGAGGAAATGGAAAGGCTAGGTCACAGGGTATAATAAATTGGCAGTGCATGCATTTCGTCTGTCAGGATTTAATAGGTTAATATCAATGAGGATGAATCATTTCTGTTTGAAGCGCAAAACACATTGACACAGAAACAAAGAAGCTTGGAAACTTTATATTCTTTGGGTCTCTGAACAATCAAAGGCCTTGTCTAGTCAACATTTGGATAATTTTTCCCAGGGGAATTATTACAATTTGAGAGGGATGAAAGAGAAGCATTCTCATGATACATTTTTGTTTTCTGAGACTAAAAGCTTTGTGTCTGTCAGAGGGGACATTTTGGATGTGTAAGTGTGCACAAGTGCAGAGATGGTGACTTTTCTCAAACATCTTCTAGCTGTGGGGAAGACTACAAGCAATCAGGAGGTAGAGTCCTTAAACGGACTTTAAAAGTTTGCTTGAAAAGTATAAGCCAAGGAGAGGAGACTCTTTCAGAAAACTAGGTTAAGATTAAACTTACACGATTTGAGTTATTCTGCTTGAGGTATGTGTAGCTTGGAAAACTAAAGCCCAAGTAATTAACAGAAAATTTCAAACTCATGGACAAGAGGCATGGATGTTTCATTACAGTACAGTGCTTTCCTTCAAGATCCTCAACTCAGTTATTAAAAATAAGGTTTGGGATTCTTAGTATTTAAACTCTCCAGGCAACTGGAAAGAAAATGGGTTTTCAGAGCCAGAGTGTATGAAACCTACAAGCTATAAACCTGTGACTAGTTCTCGTTAGATTTTAGGTATGTTTTTCTTCTCAAATTTGTTCTTGTGATCTCTAGGTCTGCAGAACTCGGGAAAAAAAATTGTGAACAACTGGCACCAGAGGGATTGCAAAAGCTACTTGCTGACAGTTGAAATCATGAAGCCGTTACCATGCTCCAGCGCTTTCATGGGAAACCAGAAGAGGATGAGGGAGTGGACCAAGGCGTTGATGCAGTGACCCCAGAAAACCTAAGGGAAAACAAACCGAGGGAGTCAGGAACTGCCCACAGCTCTTGACCTCTGTGTAACTCAACAAACGCCTCATTGTGAAGGACACCAGCAGTGTGCTGGGCAGCCCCAGAAGCTGCGTATTATTCTTGAAGTTAAAAAAAACAAAAAACCAAAACGATTTCCTCATTTTTTACACACAACTGACTGAATGATCTCCAGATACTATTATTTAGTACAAAGACCTAAATATATATACACATGTACATAGACCAATATACAATCCATCCACATCTGAAAAATGAATTATGAGCTATTTTCTTTAGAATCCTAAGACACCAAAGATTTTACAATCAAAGATAGGAAAATCATCCAGAAAAAAGGTTATTTGGTCAAATTTGTTAATAAGAGACAGAAACCGTGTACTTTTTAAAAGCAGTAAAAACATTTAAAATCTAAATTCTTACCCAGCATCCTCACTCTTTTGTTTTATTTCTTAAAATCCATCCCACTCAACTTTTTAATTTTTAGAATTTTGGTTAATGTCATCATGCACAGTTTAAAAGTTCTCTTTATCTTAACACTTGAAAGGTCACACAAAAGAATGCAAAGTTTAATTTCTTCTAAATTATGGTTTCACAAATGAATTTCAGTCATATTTTTTAACCACTGAGATGATAGAACCACTAAAGCCAGACTGAACTTACTCAGAAATCTACAAATTGATCTGGGAATTGTCATATAGTTTGATCCTAGGTAGTGGAGGGACAACGGAAAATAATGAAAAATTATAAGACAAAGAGATTTTCCCATTTTAAATGTTTGCTTTTCCACGATTTCTGTACTCCCCCTACCCTCCTTCCCAGCTCTTCAAATAAGTCTCAGGTTATTCTTAGCTCTACTACCATTAATGGATCCATTCCCTACTGATTTTGCACCTTACACAGCCTTTTGATCTTTTGATTCAATTCAAACTCTGTAAAAAACAGATTTATGTAAGTAATGCAGAATAAATAGGCCATTGATAGATATTTCCCATTATAGAATCACAGTAAACAAGGACTGACACAATTAATCATCCAGGTTTCCTGTGTATGGAACATACCAGAACCAAGAGAATCCCTTTCATTTTTTTCCAGTCTCGGACATGCCCTCAAATAAGGCAGCTCTGAAAGGATGCTATTGGTAATACCTAGCTTAAAATGAGGTCTCCAGGCATTGTCCTTTCACTGAGGACTTCACACTTCTTCCTTACTAAGCCCCAGTGGCTACCTAAGCAAATCATGTATATACACAACCAGCATCCAGTATTGTAACTGACCACGGCAATGGACCTCTGTTTAGACTTCCCAGTCCCCTCCCACACAAAAACCTGAAAGAAACGGAGCAATGCAGGCATGTTCACACCTTTGCCTCTTCCAAGCCAGGCACATTCTTCCCTTCTGGCCAGTGGCAGCAACTGCTCTGCCACTCTTAGCTGTGACTGGCAGGTGGGGCGAGATCCCCTTTGCCATCACGACTGCCAATCTCTGTAACACCTAACCTGGTGTCTGCTTGACTCTTGTCCAGATCGCCTACATCTTTTTTATCTAGATGCATTTTCTTTCCTGATTCTCCAGACTGAAAAATAATATCCATGACCGACTTAATTTCTGTGTCCACATCTGTCTAATTTTATTCACTAGCTAAAGTAACATTTTCCTTTAAACGGAAAAGCAAGTGATGATGGCAAGAGGATTGTTAGGCAAGCTCCTGCCAGCCTCAGCGCTGGACTTCGTGAAAGGCTAAGGGGTGTGTCTGATGGCTGATCCTAAAGGGATGGGGGCCACGGGTGCTTCTGGCCACACCCGTGTCAGAGGCACATGTGGAGAAGGAAGGAATTGACACAGAAGAACCGAAAGAAGGACCACGTGTAATGTGGCAACTTCTTTCCTGATTTGGCACCTCAGATTCATTGGACTTGCTATAGTGGGAGAGGGCCCCTGGTCTTACCTCATTTAAATAATCTCTGAAGCTTCAGCTATCTCACAGGCAGATAACTAGAGCAGGAAGACAAAACGTCATCACCTTTTTCAAGTGAGAGCTCTGTTATAACATTCTGTTTACCTTTGTGTTGAAGCCTTCAGCATTCTGGGTGATTTTGTAGAGCTGTGGAAACCTGAGCATGCTCTCCTGAGTGCAAGACCTCTCGAAGATTCCCAGAGTGAACGGTGGTAATGCAGTGAATATCTGTGTGGAGAACAGCGAGCCATTAAAGGAGGCCTTTCCGACTCACACAGCTCAAGTATCTCAGTTCTGTGGAATGATGACTTAACTCTCAGTCAAGTCCGAACCTGAGAGCCAGTGATTCACGACTCCCCAGTCACCCTCCAAAACAAAGAAAATAAGTGAAAGACCATTTTTAACTGTTACTTCATCAGCATAAAATGAATACACAGGACACTCAAAACAACATTACAAACATTTGATTAGCCAATAAATATTGTTAAATGAACAACTACCTTTCTTGGTAAAATGAGTGGTGACTTAGAATCACACCATCATTAGCTTTGTGAAGTGCTGTTGTATTTTCTTTTTGTGCCGGTAGAAGCACAATTTTACAATTTCCCATCCTGATTTTATGCTCCAATTTCAGGAGGCACAATGTACTTCATTTATTCACCTGACAGACATTTATTGGGAATGAATTATGGGCCAGATACTGCGATAAGCCCCAGGAATACAGAGATGTAAAAACAGAAGAAAAAAGAAGGAAAAGAAGCAGGTCTCTAACCTCCGGGAACTCTGTCTACCGCAGAGGTGGAGAGAGGGCAGCTGGCAACAGGCAAGTAAATAAACATATAAAACACAGTGCTCTGCAAATTACTCATGGGGAAGAATGGGGAAGGAGAAGGGAGAGTCAAGAAAGAATTCCTGGCCCAAAGAGCATCTGAACTGTAAGACACTGTTCCCATAGGATTTGGCAGGATGATAAGGGATGTGCATGCGAGGAGGGCAGAAGGAAGCATTCTCATAAAACAGCACCCCTCACAAAGCTTCGAGGCATGAATGCACATGGCATATTAGGGGGGAATGGCTAAGACACCCCAGACGGTGGCTGGCTGAGGACTCAGTGCAAGACAAGGCTGGGATGGTGACAGAACCACCTCCTGTGATGATAAGTTCTTGGGCAGGTAGTACTTTCTAAGACTTTTACCTGGAGGCTCTAAAGGGGAATGAAGTGCTTGTATGTGTGTTTATGAGATGGAAAGCCAGATGCTTAAGAAGAGGTTTGGAATGAACACCTTTCAGGCTGGGAGGTGTGGTAGCCCTGTGGGCCATTCTCCTCTGTGGTTCTGGGCAAACGGGTCACAGAGACTGGCTCAGTCACTCACTGCTTAGCAGCAGCATCAAGCAAATCTATACCCACAAACCTGGCAAGCTCTCAAGCCCACGGGAACGGGATGTTGTCTCTACGCGAACTCTGAATGTATACCAGTTACAGGGAGCCGGAGAAATAAGCTTCTCCCAAGTTTGTTGGGAGAAAGCCACTGGCAATGTGGTGGAGAAAGGCCAACACAATTTACGGGCTCCCTCCCTCACCAGGAAGCAGAAAGAAAAGCAGCCCTGGGATTTCAGTGCTCTACAGATTTCAAAGAGAAAAAGATCGAGAGTGGTTGCCCTCACTTCTCTCACAATAACAGAATTACCTGTTTTCTGACTTGGTGGAGGTCCTGGGAACAAACATCTCAGAAGTCCTGCACAATTTTAGTACACAAACTGGCCCTTACTGTGGTGCATACACGTATGCTGTTAATACTGCCATCTTATTTTTTCTTTTCCCTTTTCACTTGCTTTTCTCCTTCTACCTACTTCAAGTCTTCCCCCACCCTCCACCACAAGACTACCGATCTAGGGGGTCTTCTCGCATTTTTCACCCTGCTTACTGCATACCTCACACACATATATACTGTTGAGGGATCATTATTTGTTTTACAGAAATAAGATATTATACACATTTTTCTTCATAACATTTTTCTCACTAAATAATACATCATAAGAAGCCCTCTGAGTCCCCTGGGTCTGACGCTAATGCAGCATTTCCCTGCTCACGTAATAATTCATAGCATGGATGTACCATGATTTTTCAGCTGTGCTTCCATTTTTGTTTCAAGGTCTTTGTTCTCACAAATATCATGTAATAAACATCTATAACATAGTATACCATTTATACTTTGTCTTTTATTTCTATGCAATGGATTCCCGGAAGCAGTATTGCTTGATAAAGAGATATGAATACTTTTAATTTTACAAGATTCTACTTGGGTGCTTTTCAAAAAGGTTCCAATCAGTTATGTATTTTTCTTTCCCAAAGGACAACAGTAATCTTTTTCCTGCTTTCCTATCAGCAATGGGTGTTATGTTATAGTTCATATTTTCTAGTTTAAAAAACTAAAGATGTAAACTCTCCCTTTAAAAAGTGTACATTTCCCCAACTACCAATAATTTTGAGCATGTTTCCATACGTTTGTGGAACATTTGGATTTGGAATCCTGTGAAACATCTAGTCAAGTCTTCTGAATATTTTTACATTCATGTTTTATCACCTTTTCTAAGAGTTCTTTCAGCATAATAGATAACAACTCTGTCTTTAAGTTATATATCATTTTTACTAAATGTATTCTTTGTCTTCTTCCTTTCTTTATGGTTTCTTTTGCCACATAAACGCTTTTAATTTTCGTATGGTCAAGGATAGCTTCAGAGTGTTCAACTGCATTATGGAAGTTTTCAGGAATTTTTTCAGAATTCTTACAGTTACATTTTTCACATTTAAGGCTTAATTCTGGAATTTATTTACTATGTGGTTTAAGATTGGAATCAAATTTTCTTTTACTTTTCCAAATAAAGAACCAGTTGTGAGAATACAACTAATTAATCCAAACTCTCAAACTAAACTGAAATACCACCTTATATATTTTTGAAACTATCACATATTATAGACTTTGGATCTTATTCTAGATTTTCTAGCTTATTTTTCTAGTTCTATATTAATATCACATAGATTTGCTTACAGTGGCTTTATGGTATAGTCTAATGTTCAGCAAAAATAAGTCTAACTTTCTAATTGCCCTTTTTTGATTTGCTTTGCATATTTATTCTCAGGTAGTTGTTCATTTCATTTATACTTTAATATCATTTTATGCAAATCCCCTCTTTCACCCTCAAACAGTTACATATTGGGAATTTATTTGGAATCACATAAAATTTATATATTAATTTTAGAGAAGCTGATTTTTTTATATTGTCTTCCCATACAAGAATAGAGTATGTTTCCATATGTTCAAATCTTGTTTCACATACTTCAAAAAATTTTTTTTCCATATAAATATTGTTTCTATGCTAAGTGTAATTTTAATTGCTATTTTGAAAGAATTATTACTTCCTTTTCATTTCTAAGTGCTCACTGCTGGAGTGGGGGAAAAACAGCTATTGATTTTTATATATTCATTACGGATCTGGTCACCCTATCAAGTTCTCTAATAATTTCACTATTTCTTTACTGATTTCTTTTGGGTTTTCTAGATATACAATCATATATAAACATATTAACATGGCCATGATTTTGTGTGTACCTATTTGTGAAGCACAGAAATATTTAATCTTTTTTCTAGTATTTTCAATAGTTTAATTTTGTCAGCAGTTGCTGAAAATTACAAAACAATGCTGAATTACACAGTGATGGCAGGCATCTCTAATTTCTTATTTTAAATGAAACAGTTTTAGAATTTTATCATTTATGACAACTGGTGTTTTATTAAAAATCTGCATTGTTTGTTATTTGGCTTCTTTCTCTCATATTTTACTTAGAGTTCTTTGGAATGGCAGCTGAACGGCCTCAAATGCTTTTGCAGCATCTACTGATGGGATCACATTTTTCTTCTTCATTTTGTTGTTACAGTGATATTATTAATTTTTAAAAAAAATTTTTGAACCTCCTGTAAAATTTATTTCAATCTTAATTGGTCAAATATTTCATCCTATTGATATACTCTTGAGTTGTATTTGCTGACGTTTTATTTAGAATTTTTGTATTCATGTTTTAAGTGAGGCTGGCTAACAGTTTGTTATGCTGGCTTGATAAAATTAAATAGTATACATTTTATGAAACAGTTTAAAAACAAAGTTATCTCTTCATTAAAAAATAGATAAAATTTAGCTGAAGTCCATCTGATAATGGTAGCTTTTGTCACCGGTGGCCTCTTTACTCTTATTCTACCTATAAAATAAAATGCTGTAGAAATTTAAGATGATAATAGGATAATAATGAGAATCTAATGCGATAGTACTCATTCGTGATTTAGAGAGATTTAAGTGTTTAAGTCAGTTTTACTTTTGTCTTATCTGCTAGCAGAGTTAAACTGAGAAGAGTGATGGCTTTGGGAATCAAACAAAGAATGTTTAGAAGAAAAAGAAGCAGGAGAAATATTGCTTGAAGAAAACGGAAAGGAGAACCCAGTACAGAAGAGGAGTCACTAGGAAATGTCATACATGTCACAAACTGTCTCTTGAACTGGGTTTTTGTCGAGTGGAAAAAAAATTGTTAAACAGTACATTATTTGAACAGTAATTGTAAAACTGAAATATGGACTAATGTGTATTAGATAAGAGTACTGTATGCATGTTAAACTTTCAGATTTTGGTCATTACCCTGTGGTTATGTAAGAGAGTGATCTTAGCAAGTATGCAGTAAGGTTTAAAGCAGTAAGGGTCATGATGTCTTAAGTTATTGGGCTAGCCAAAAAGTTCATTTTGTTTTTTTTTAATAAGATGGCTATTTAACTTCATTTGAAACACTTTTGCTAGGTTGTACTGTGACAGTTGTCCTATCACGGTACATTTAAAAAAACTTATCAAAATTGGTGAATTTTTGTGTAGCCATTTTAATATTGAAGATGGAAGAAAATATGCAACATTTTTGGCATAGTATGTTTTATTATTTCAAGAAAGGTAAAAATGCAACTGAAATGCAAAAAAGGATTTGTGCGACATATGAAGAAGGTGCTGTGACTGATCGAACATGGCAAAAGTGGTTTGTGAAGTTTTGTGCTGGAGAGTTCTCGCTGGACGATGTTTCATGGTCCGGTAGACCAGTTGAAGTTGATAGCGATCAAACTGAGATTTCTTTTTGTTTTGTTTTGTTTTGTTTTTAAATTTATTTACTTTTTAAATACATTTGTCTCTGCCTCCCCCCCACCTCTGTCCCTTGCCCCCTCCCACCTTCCCTCCCTCAGCTCTTCCCCTTTGGTTTTGTCCATGAGTCCTTGCTATATGTTCCTTGACTTTCCCCTTCCCTTCCCTTTCCCTGCCCCCCCTTCCCTCTTGTCTCTGTTGATTTCTACCAACAATGCAAAGATGCAAGGAAAATATGACCAGCAACACTGGAAGGAAAAGAAATCAAACTGAGATATTAATTGAGAACAATCAATGCTCTACCCCATGGGAGATATCCTACATACTCAAAATATCCAAATCAATAAAGTTATTGGTGAAAATGAAAAATGGTGTCTTATTTTACAGAAAAAACTAAAAGGACTTTTTGGCCAAGCCAATAGCTTCAACTGCTTCAGAAAGAAATGTGTTTGCAGGGCTGTATGTACACATGCCTGTGGGCAAAGCTCCACGCTCTCAAAAGGTTTGGTCCTCCCAGCATGATTGAGTCTGGAGGTCAATGACCCTCTCTTCTGATTCCACCTTACAGATCCTAGATATCCCACATCACTCCCCATTCTCTGCCACCGCTTCCTGGCAGATCACTCCAAAAAATGCACGGTGGACTCCACAGTACTTTAGGGCTGTTTCACCTTGAAATTCACTTCTCTACTGCCGTATTCTCTTCTCTATGGTATGGGGAACCAAAGTAGATAAAAAGTATTCCCAGCCCTAGTGATCAAAGGTCTTTTTGAGTCTTAAACTTTAATGTGCATGACCACCACTAGAAAAATTCCTTTACAATGCAGTTTCTCTGAGAAACTCTGTTAAATTGGGGTGGAGATCAGGAATCTGCATCTTTAAACAAACCCTGGTAATTCTCATGCAAGTGGTCTGTGGACCGTATTTTGGCCAATACCATCCTATAGCCTATCAGCATCTTATGAATAGTAGGTACACAATTTAAGTTTGTTGAATTAATTTGAATTGCCCAGAACTGTATGGAACTAAGAAAAGAATCCAGTTCTCATACCCTGAGTGTGAAAATAGGGCTAAAATCCATTTGTCATGTAATCAGGTGACATGTATTATAGCTCTGGTTTTAGCTGTAAATCATAGTCTCAGGTCTCAGCCTCCTATTTCTTAATACATATGTGGGCATGGGTTTGGCTCTTTGTAGCACTAAATCACTATGGAGCTGTCAGCATATTTCCCAATAAATGGTCACATAATTTTAACCTGCTCAAAACAGTTTTAGGTTCTGCAAAGTTAACAGTCTGTCCAAGAGGAGGTCCTTGAGCCCCCATCCATGTGATAGGCGGCTGGAGCAGCTTTTCTAGCACAGGTGATAAATGAACATCAATTCAGCCCTGCTCTCACCACCTGTCACCTTTGTCTTTGTGGGTCTAAGTATTAGCAACAAAGGTGTTCATGCACTTTGTAGTGCATGTAACAGCTATTGACCAATGGTGTTATACTCAAGATTCGAACTCAGTTTCAGTGACATCTTAGTCTACACATCTGACTCTCTTAACCTGTAAGCTATACAAGACTGGGGTGGCCTGCTGTATACAGTATTTTATATCTAGTGCCTAGTATAGCAGCCACTCAAAAAAGAAAAGAAAAGAAATGAAAAGGAAAGAAAGAAAGAAAGAAAGAAAGAAAAAGAAAGAAAGAAAGAAAGAAAGAAAGAAAGAAAGAAAGAAAGAAAGAAAGAAAGAGTGAGAGAGAAAGAAAGAAAGGAAGGAAGGAAGGAAGGAAGGAAGGAAGGAAGGAAGGAAAGAAAAGAAAGGGAAAAAAAAGAAAACAGGGTTGAGTGCATGGATGACTTGAACATCCAGCCAAAAATGTATATTCAAGCTGTAAATATTTATAGTACCACAATTTATATTATTGTACATCTAGTAACTTCCAGCTACACCTATCTATGATGGCTGCTTCCGAGTTGAAATTCCCACGAAGCAGAGAACTTCAGAGTCAGGATCCAAAACAAGTATGATGATGCAACTCAAACCACCTGCCTTACTGGGGTGTCTGAAGCACTTAGCACAAGCCCCTCAGTTCTCCATGCCAGTGAACATAAAGCTAGGTAGCTACTTCATCATTTTAGCTTATAATTTATATTTCTTTCAAGCTTTTGCATTCATTACAGTCAAGTAATTTAAAAAGAACCTAAAAATCGTTAAAAAATACCAAATAAACTGATTACCATTTACCACAGGAGATGGAAGTCAGAATCCATTATTTTAGCTTTAACTGTGAAAGAAAACACTATTCCACAAGGACAGATACTCTTTTAAGGGGAACAAAAAGAACACTAGATGACATACTGTATGTTCATATATCTATGTTCAAGGATTCAGAAATAAAATTACAAAGTGGAATGAGTTTAGATGTAGTTCAGAAATTTTTACTTGAGCTAAAAACATGAAAATTTTGCACAGGCATTTAGTAAGGAGGTAACAAGGGTCTATTATCAAGATATATGGGTTAATAATTTCATGGAGTTATTCAAGAATGATCTGCTATGATTGAAACCATGTGTGGAGAGTTTGGGCTTCTGCAGGATGTGTCGCAGCAACAAAGGCCCTAAAGATGTATTTGTGCTGCCTGCTATGTATACAGATGATGGACTTAGATACACTTCCCAGACATAAACAGTGAAGGAATGTCACTGAAGTTCTGTGTGCTATCAGACAGAGATGGAGAATGCTTACCACATTGTACAAGCCGATGCACCAACGTTCAAATAAAATCTGCCCAGAAAATCCATTTACAAAGGCGAACCAAAGCTGAAAGAGAAGAAAGTTCATGAAGTTTTATATCAATATTGACCTAAATGTTTCCATTCGCTGAAGAAGTGGCGGGAATGTGGACCACCAGCTGGACACAGCTGTTAGGGATAAAAAGCCACAGGGCTGTAGCAGTTCCTTCATAAAATATAAATTCCCACTATAACATATACCAATATTTTAAGGAAAATTTATATTTAAGGCATACAATGATTTTAAGTGGTAATATGCACATATTAGTAGAAAAGCAATTTATATTTAATGTATAACTAGTATGTTTTGTAGATACACTTTTCTACACTTTTTCATTGACTGAAAGAGTCTCAACTTCATATTCTTTTCCTCCATATAGTTGATTTGATGAATATTATTTATCTTTGTAGGACTTTCAAATAGATAAAAATTAAATTAAAAAAACAACAAGAACTCCTATGCCGGTCACATGCTCTCAGCTCAAATGACGACCCTCCATAATTGAGTGTCCACCACCACAGCAAAGGTGAAAGCGTAAGGCATGAAAGAATCATGCTTCAATCATCTTTTGTAGTAATGTGGGTTGTATAAATAAATAAAACATGGATGATTATTCATGTCTTCGAGTAGTCTGTAGCTCTAATTGATTAGGCAAGACTGACGTAAAAACTACTACAGAGCAAAGTATCTGGGACATGCATGACAAGTGAACTAAACTATTTTAGAGAAGGGATGATCACCCAACTATAATTTGGAGAAGATATGGAGGTAGTAAGAGTGGAGTAGAACAGGGGCAAGCCATCATGTTTAGGGACTGGAACCTGACTTAGAAGGGAGTGAATACCGAAATATGAAATACAAAATGCTATTTAGTTCAGCTACGTTGATATGACACAACAGGATTCCAGGGGTTTGGAGTAGACTTCAACAGATTCCATGCTAATCACAGAATCAGACTTCAGGGGTGTACAACTGTGACAGACTGAATCTGTTACCACGGTGGGACACTGGCAACATGTAACAGTTGCCCCTCCCTCCAATAATCTGAGCTGAGATCAGCTCTACTACTAAAATTTTACTGAATCATATTTTTAAAAATCAGTTTCTTGTCTCCACCAGACTAAGTTCCTTGAGACAGGAACTGTTCCTTATCCTGTGCAATGTACCCAGACTGACACTTGGTACAAACAGGAACTCACTGAGTTCCAGTGGGATCAAATGAACATCTCAATCTGACTGCCAGTTGAAGTTTTCTTAAGCACAGCTTTCATCATCTCGTTTCCTAGTTCGAAAAACTACTAGGGATCCCCCCTAAATCTAAAGTAAGCTTGCTGCCCTCTAAAAATCCTTCCACATTCTTATTCACTCTGAGTTTCAACTATCTCCCAAGAGGTCCTCATGAGGCCTGACTACTCTCAGTGAAGAAATACTGGTGGAGAACTAAGAATCAGAAGTTTGAACTGTGGTCTGTACTCCAAATATTTTTTCTACACCTATCCTAATATTAGCCATTTCTAAAATGACAGTTTCAATCCCACTGCCTCTCTTCCACTCAAGGCCTCCGCAAACTACCCTTCAACCAAATTTCTAGAACAATGAGAGCCTGGATCCACGCCTGACTCAAACATATTTATACATTGTTCCTAATTTCCCAAGATTGTGCTATATGAAGTCTGTCCAAAAGGTATCCAGCCATGTACTATGAAAAGTAGAGATATTTACTGAAGATGACACAAGCTACAAGAAGCATTGCACATAAGACAATGACACATCAGTCTCCTTCAAAGTAGGCATCTTGGGACCTCACACAGTTCTCTCAATCGCCATCAGCTGCCCTGTCGTATTTTGCTGAATATAATCCATGGTCTGAAATCTCTTCCCTTTCCAAGGTGATTTTAGTTTTGGGAAAAGCCAGAAGTCACACAGGACACCAAATCTGGGCCATAGGTGGGCTGAGTCATCTGGGTGACTTCACATTTTGCCAAAAAAACTCTGCATGAGACATGATGCATGAGCAGGTGCATTGTTGAGATGAAGCTGCCAATCACCAGTTGTCCATAGCTGCGGCCTCCTGAAATATCCAAATAGTTTCCGCAAAGGAATGTTCAAGCTTAATGCAAAATTGGGTACAGATTGGTTGTTCTACTCGCTCAGTCATTTTGAATGCGATGGCCACACAGTACTCGTGCTTACTCAAGGGCATCTCCTGCCCCCCACTGACTAGTACAATGAAGTCATCATTGCTTACACATGTACATTCCAGTCCATTCTCCTTGACTGTCAGGTTACAATGATGTCATGCAAACCGTTCTCATTATATTAACAATGGTTGGACTTTTTCCAGAAAGAACTCGTACATCTCTCTTTTATTCAAACACCTGAGCAAACATTGACAAATATTTAATAAACACTGTTTTATTGCTTAATTCAGTTCATTTATTGTCTTTTGTTGAACATAGGGTAGTGATATTTCTACTGCCCTCCCCTCCCTAATGTCAATTGAAACTAGCAAAAATAATTGAAAATAGAAAAAAAATAATTACTTTTAATGAAACTACAAGAAAGCTTAATTAAAACTACAAATAACATAGAATAGAAGCTAACATGACAAGATTAGATCAAATCAAGGAAAAATGGCAATAGCAGACAAAACCTACAAAGTAAAACGATTTCCAGGAAATACATGAAACAACCCAAGAAATAGCTGAACCAACTCTAACCCAGCAAAGCTATCATTCAGAGTGGAAGGGCAGATAAAGTGCTTCCCAGACAAAGTAAAGCTAAAGGAGTTCATCATCACCAAGTCATTATTCCATGAAATGTTAAAGGGACTTAACTAAGAAAAAGAAGATCAAATCTATGAATAGTAAAATGACAACAAACAATTATCAACAACTGAACCTAAAAAACAAAAACAACTAAATAAACAACTAAACAGGGACAGAATCACAGAAATGGAGATCACATGGGTTGTCAGCTGGGAGGGAGAAGGGGGAGAATGGGGGAAAGGGTGCAGGGTTTAAGAAGCATAATTGGTAGGTACAAAATAGACAGGAAGATGTCAAGAACAGTATAGGAAATGGAGAAGCCAAAAAACTTCTGTGCATTACCCATGGACATGAACTAAGGGAGGGGGGTGGTTGCTGGAAGGAATGGGGGTACCGGGTGGAGGGTGCCTAAGGGGGAAAATTGGGACAATTGTAATAACATAATCAATTTTTTATATATATATATATATATATATAAAGTTCTTATAAATGAGAAAAAAACTCTGACAAGCTGTTAGGAAGACAGGCAAAGAACATATGCAGTATCATCAAAGAAAAAAAATCTTATAAGTATAGGAAGTCTCACTTTTCATGACACACATACACATGTGTGCATACACACACAGAAAGATAATATTTTTTACCTAACAGATGGACAAAGATTTAAAAGTTTGGTAACCTGGGGAAATAGATACTGTCGTCCCCAGTCATTATCTACAAATATGCTTAATGTGCTTTTCCTTTGACCCAACGATTCAACTTTTAGGGACATATTCTAAATTATATCTTATTGTTACAACCACATAGCATTCATCATGGAAATACAATGGTGTTTACCATAGCATTATTTGAAAGATAAAAAAATTGGAACCTGTATTTATACTGATAGCTGGTTGAATGAATTATGGTTCATCCATACCAGTAAAACACTGTGCAGACATTATAAAGAGTATTATAAATCTGTAAGCACTATAATATAAAGATCTCACAGATATATTATTAAAGTGCAAAATATCAAGGTATATGTTGAATAGTCATGATTACACATAATGAATGACACACTCACATGTGTGGCAACTTTTTGGAAGACCTAAGTAGTTGTTTATATTCATTACCTTTGGGTAGCAGAAATGTTCTCTTGGTGGTAGGATGGAGGCTCATTTAGACCTCTTTCACTGTTCTGAATTTTTAAAACATGTTGATATTTTACTGGTATAACTGTTTCAAGCAGTAATTCTCAACTAGGATTCATTTTGCCTCCAAGGAGACACTTAACAATGTCTGGAGACCTTTGTGAGGGTGTTATTGACATTTAGTAAGTAGAGGCCAAATATTCTGCTAGCTATCCTACAACGCCTAGGACAGCCCTCTACAACAAAAAATTATCTGGTCCAAAATCTCAACTTTGGAAAAACTCTGGATGAAAAAATAAATTTATTTATTTTTAAAATTAACTTTTTTTCTTTTTTTAAAAAAGATTTTATTTATTTATTTTTAGACAGAGGGGAAGGAAGGGAGAAAGAGAAGGAGAAAACATCAATGTAAGAGAGAAACATTGACTGGTTACCTCCCATACTGACCCCGACCAGGGCCAAATTCACAATCCAGGCATGTACCCTTACCGGGAATCGAACCAGTGAACTTTCACTTTGCAGGATGATGCCCAACTAAATGAGCCATGCTGGTCAGGGCAGAAAATAAATTTATTAGGTCAACTGGATAAAAGTCATAAATCTTGTTGTAACAGATGTTTGTTATAAGCAAAATAATGACATATGACAAGTTGCATGAAGCCACAATTATGTGTGGGTTCAGAAAGTTTTCTTTCCTTTTGAGTAATTCCCCTCTAGCCTGATTTCATACATAGAACCTAAGGTCCTATTCTTTAGAGGCCAAAGGAGCCCTGAATGTGTATCCAAAACTTCACATATTTAGATTCCTGAAACAGAAATATATCTTGATATATTAGTAATGAGAAATTACTTTAAAGATAGTAAATACCTAAAACACTCAAGTTGTTGAAAATACACAATAAGGGAAAAATATCCTAAGAAACCAAGCATCTCTTTCTCAGCATTAACCTTTGCTCCAAGCCATCCTGAACAGGGCAAAAATTTCTAATTCTCACTTCAGATTAACATTCTTGATTGGCTGAATGTTGGAATATTTCCCACAAGCAGCCAATGTTCTGATTCTGTCCAAGTTGGCACTGGCTTGACCACATGTTTCTTCAAACATTTTTGATATGTTTGTACTAATTTTTATCAGTTGCAGGTGCCACAGCTTTTTGCAAAGTATAAACAAGCTCATTCTCAACATTTCCAGCTGAATTTCGATCTTCATTCAAATAATTCATCATTAGATGACCAGACCAGTTTATTTCATTGGGAATATTTATTTGGTAAGGAAAAAAGTAAAACCAAAATAAACAAAACAAATAAAAATCCTATACCCTAATTTCAAAACCCATGAGCTGGTTTTCTCTTACATGGTAAACTAAACACTCAAACTTGATTTCATTTTGGCAAGATTTCTATAGGTGAAATGGAAAAAGTATGAGAACACACTGTATTTTTAAATATTTATATGAATGTACTTAGTTTTTATTTTATTTATTCATGAGACAGGTACACAATGGTCCCCTGACACACTATAAAATCAGACTTTCACACTGGTTAGTTATATACAAATGTTACTTCATATACAAAAAGGAAAGCACTGCCCAGTTCCTAAACATTAATGTCATTTTTGGTGGACCACAATTTCCAAGCCCTCAATGCAACAGACGGCCTGTCCCCCTTCTGACGTGCAGTTACTTGGCCTACAGCTTGCCGATAGGCACTAAATTTTACTTCTCTGGATTAATGGGGGAAAAGATTCCTCTGCCTTTACTTTCTTGTTAACTAGGAATGCTATTAAATGAATACAGTCGAAGCTGAGAGAGCCAGGTTCTGCCTGGACAGCCTCAGACTTGGTGAGTCGGTGGGAAGACCTGCCAAGTACTGACGGCTTGCCAAGCTCCTGGGGTTTTTGGTCCTCAAATGTAGTGCTGTTATGAGCAAACTGACCCAAACTTATTAAATAGCTTTTCCTTCTTGGAAAAAAATCCATCTTTGCTTAAACTGCTGCCTGAAGCCAAAAATGCAGTAACCGTCTTGGTTAATTGTACAGACTCCTGTCTAAGAGGTCCCAGCACCACTGTACAACCTCAGAGGCTGTACCTGCTGCCACGCAGCTCCTCAACTAACAGTTGACATACTTAAGATGGTTTCTTCATTAGGGAATGGAAGGGCCTGTTCCTCCATTTACGCTGTTCTTCCAAGACCCATGGTAGAGGACTGAAGTGGGAAAGTACCCTACGGAGAATAATTAAATAAATTAGCCATATGGTTTCTCATTAGAGTGGTGATAACACCATGGTTCACTGATTTGCATATCAGGTCTGAGCTGATTAACTGGCATTAACCATATCTGTTTAAAAGGCAAAATGCTACAGTCTTTTTGGAGTTTGATCTGGCAATGTGATTAGGTTAAAAATAAGTATCTACTTCATCTAGAAATTGCTTTTAGAAATTCAGTTCTCATCAATAAGAGTACCTTTATATAAAAAATACCTTGTTTTGCAGCATTGTTAACAGCAGAAAATGAAACAAACAGAACAAAACAAAAAGCATAGAGGAAAAAAACCTAAAGTTCTTTATTATAGGGTGAATGGAACAAGTCTGTGAAAATTAAGCACTTATCTTTTACAATGTTAAATCTACGAGTAGGTAAATGAAGAAATGCCAAAGAAATAGTATTAGATTGACCAAAGGAAAGGCAAAATAAATAGGTAAGTAAGTAGGTAGGTAGGTAGGTAGGGAATCAAGGGGGCAAAAATCGGGGATGCTATTATGAAGGAGGGGTTATAAGAATTAATAATAATAATAATAACAACAACGACAGTAAGAAGATGCCCTAAAAACTTCCCCCTTAAGTATGTTTTGTCCAATAAATTATGGGATTGAGTGGCCAGAATTAAATGTAGTGAGCAGGGCTTCATCTCTAACATCTGTGGAGAAGTAATAAAGTCCATATATGACAAACCCATAGCCAACATCATATTGAATGAACAAAAATTACAAGCATTTCCCTTAAGTCAGGAACAAGAGAGGAATGTCTTCTTCCACACCCTTATTCAATATAATACTGGAAGTCCAAGCCACAGAGGTTAGACAAGAAGAAAAAATAAAAGGCATCCAAATTGGAAAGGAAGAAGTAAAACTGTCATTATTTGCAGATGACATGATATTAATATATAAAGAACCCTAAAGATTACAACAAAAAAAAACAACTGAAACTAATAAATTAATTCAGTAAATTAGCAGGATACAAAATAAATTTCTATACACCAAAAATGAACTATCAGAAAGGAAACTAAGAAAACAATCCCATTCTCAATGGTTTCAAAAAAAAGTCTGGAAATAAATTTAACAAAGGATGTAAAGACCTGTTCTTAGAAAATTATAAGACACTGAAGAAACAAACTGAAGAAGATACAAATAAGTGGAAACATATACCAGGTTCATGGATAGGAAGAATTAACATCCATACCACCCAAAGCAATCTAGAGATTCAACACAATTCCTATCAAGATACCAATGGCATATTTCACAGAACTAGAACAAATATTCCAAAAATTTATATGAAATCACAAAAGACCCTGAATAGCCACAACGATCTTGAGAAAGAAGAAAAAAGGAGGAATCACATTACCTACTATCAAATTATACTACAAGGCCATAGTAATCAAAACAGCATGGTATTGGCATAAAACAAACACATAACTCAATGGAACAGAAGACAGAACCCAGAAATAAACCCATTCTTTTATGTTTAATTAATATTTGACAAAGGGAGCAAGGATGTACAACGAAGTAAACATAATCTATTCGTTAAATGGTGCTGGCAAAATTGGACACATGCAAAAAATGACACTAAACTACCTTCTTACAGCACACATATGAGTAAACTCAAAATGGATTAAAGACTTAAATTTTAGACTTGAAATCATAAAAATCCTAGAAGAAAACATAGGCAGTAAAATCAGACATTTCTCATAGCAATATTTTTTTCTGATGTATCTTCTTGGGCAAGGGAAACAGAAAAAAATAAACAAATGGAACTGCATCAAACTAAAAAGTTTTTGCATAGCAAAGGAAACAATCAACAAAATGAAATAACAACCCACTGAATGGGAAAACGTATTTGCTGATACATCTCATTAGGGGTTAATGTCCAAAATTTATAAAGAACTTATAAAATTCAACCCCCATTTAAAAAATGGGTAGAGGACCTGAATAGGCACTTCTCCAAAGAGGACATACAGATGGCCTATACACATATGAAAGAATGCTCAATGTCACTAATCATCAGTGCAAATTAAAAACACAATGAGATATCACCTCACGCCTGTCAGAATGGCTATCATCAGTAAATCAACAAATAAATGTTGTCAAGGATGTGGATAAAGGAGAATCCTCATGCACTGTTGGTAAGAATGTAGATTGGTGCAGCCACAGTGGAAAGCAGTATGGAGTTCCCTCAAAAAATTAAAAAGGGCACTGCCCTTTTTATGACCCAAGAATTCCACTTCTGAGAATCTATCCAAAGAAACCTGAACCACTAATTTGAAAGGATATATGCATCCTTATGCTCATTGCAGCATTATTTACAATAGCCTAGATTTGGAAGCAACCCAAGTGTCCATCAGTAGATGAATGGATAAAAAAGCTGTGGTACATTCATACAATGGAATACTGCTCAGTCATGAAAAGAGAGAAATCTTGCCCTTTGCATTGGCATAGATGCACCTAGAGAATATTATGCTAAATAAGCCAGTCAGAGAAAGACAAGTACCATATGATTTCACTCATGTGTGGAATCTAATGAACAAAATGGATTAACAAGCAAAATAGAGACAAACTCAGATAGGGAGCAAGTTGAGAGCTGTCAGAGGGGTGGAGGGTTGGGGAGCTGGGTGAAAAAGGTGAAAGAATTAAACAAAATACATACATACACATATACGTACATATATAAAACAAACTCACAGACACAGGTAACAGTGTGGTGATTGCTAGGGAAAAGGGCGGTGGGGGAGGGAGAGGAGAGCATGGGGGGATAAATGGTGATGGAAGGAGACTTGACTAGTAGTGGTAAACACACGATACAATATTCAGATGATATATTATAGAATTGTACCCCTGAAGCCTATATAATTTTATCAACCAATGGAGCCCCAATAAATTGTGTGTGTGTATGGATACTCTGGTGTGTTTGTTTGTTTATACACACACACACACACAAAACATTCCATCACCAAGAAGATTACAGGGGTGGAAAGGAGGTAGGATTGCCTATGTTGTAACAATGGATTACCCTTCAGGAACTTGGAGATCTGTTGTTGTTGTGTGAGTGGTGGTGCTGTCATCCCAATAAATGCAATTTTTTAAAAAGGACTGTTTAAGCAAAAAAATAAAATCTGTGGAGGATTTCCTCTTTCTGAGTCACCTGGACAGGTACATTGCTAGCAGCAAACACCACATACTTCAAAACTTCTATGGACTTTTCAAGGCAAACAAACAAAACTGAAAGTTACAGAATGTGTACTAGAATCATTTATTACAAAACCACAACAAAAATGCCTATGTATCTTTATACAAGTGTAAAGGTAAGGAAGGCTAGCTAAACTGTTTCTATTCATTTTCTGAGCAGAAATGAAGGCAGATGAAGAGAAATTATTTTTCATTACACATCTCTATTGTTACAACAAATAAGCATACTTTGAAGAATTACATAAAGAAAAAAAGGACCTCACTATTCTTTATCACTGCATCATGATCAGTTCTCTCTTAGCTTGTCACATCCTAAACTTTTTGTTGCATTACCTATAAAATTTGTTGCACCATTTGTAAGATGCTTGCAAGCAGAGATTGTTTTGATTTCACTCCCTTTTACATGCTCAGGATCTAGTGCCGTGCTTGGCATATAGCAGGTGCCAAATAAATGAGTACATGCGGACAAGTATGGACACCTAACATTGAAGAGGAAAGAGCACATGCATGTGATTGTAGGACAGTCCATGAAATTGGCCAAATAAGTTTCAACCTACTTTGAGCACTTAATTGCTATTCAAGCATGGGAATCTTCCTTAACCCCTACAAACTTCATTTTTTAATGAAGAAATGTAAGGAAAACCACACGCTGTAGAATTGTCATTTTTGTGTTTTTGACGATGAACACTAACCTGCTTTTAATGTTTACTATGGGCCAAGAATCTCGCACCCTTCTAAATGTATTATCTCATTTAAACCTCATAGCAATCCTGACAAGTAGGCATTTTCTCCATTTCACAAATGAGGAAATGAGGGCACAGAGAAGACTGAAGATATAATGACTGGTACCAAATAGGTGTTTTATAACACTATAGTTATTAACAATAAACCTATATGACAAATAAGTGATTTTTAAAAACATCAATGTTAAGGTAAATCAGGATCCAGTCAGTATTTATGGCTCCTAATTTACAATGCCACTGCTATCTTAAGATCGTAACATCAACAAAACACTTCAAAACGACAAGGGCATACGCAGATCAATAACTTATTAAGGTAGTGACCTAACAGTTAAGCCTCTGATGCCATAGAAGGAAGCAAAGGTATTCTTTTAAAATTAGAGTATAAAGTGTTTTGAAACATAGGCTGCAAAAATCTCTCTTTTTTTGCATGACCAAATGCATTCACTCTGGTTTGAAACATTTGCCTATAAGGTTTTAAGCTCAAATACTGCAGGGTTTTTTTGTTTTGTTTTGTTTTGTTTTTTGCTAATATGGTTGAAACCAATCCAATAGACAATCAAAAGTAAACATCTCTCTTTCCATTCCTTGAATAAAATTATTTGAATAAAAAGTCAAAACAAATACTAATGTGAAAATCTAAGTTATGTTGAAATGGATTTGAACCTTCAAAGTATAAGACAAATTTAACATGCAAATAAATGTAGCATATGATGTGCACATATAAATTGCTTACTATAACATTTTATTTTCCATTAAAATCCCAAGTGATACAAGAAGTTGAATCTTCTAGCTCAAAAGTCACGAAAGTTAGTAAAAGGAAGCCAGGTAAACCTTTTTAAAGTTTCCTTAATTACTAATTTTTCAGTGCTACAAAATGCCTCTGCTTCTGCAAAATTACATGCGTATACTGTGGAACATCAGGTAAATACAAAATCGTGTTTCCCCTCACAGAAAAGACCATAATACCGACCAGATGGTGTATGCACAATTAAATTGATTTTTAATAAGGAATTCTTGGCACAATAGAATGTAATCGCTCCAAATTGTGTCAAGGACTACTTACATTTTTTATAGTTCAAGGCTTAGACTCTTCAGCCCAAATCCTGTGCTGCAGTGTTAGGGGACCAAATAGCTCTGGAGACCAGTAATGAAATAATGAGCCTTTCATCTGGAGGTCATTGGTTAGGATCTGCTGTCGTTCATTAAGGACACAGTTGTTTCCAACCTCCTCACGTGGGAACAGTGGCAGGGGGTTTATTATGGAAAGGGTAGCAGAAATATGTATAAGATCACTTCATTTCTGAATGGGGCCTATGGCAAATATTTGAGAATGTGTTTTATAACCAATAAAGCAATGCTCTTAACATATTGACAGTAAGATTTAATGCCTGGCTCCCCAGCCCAGAGTCGGAAGGTAGGCAGCAGACTGCAGATAGTCTCTCCGCCTCCATCAGCCACGAGTTGCCTGCAGCCTGGGCAAGGTGTGACATTTCTTCATATTTTCTTGTTCTGGAAAAGTGGGAAAAAGGTCTGTCTACTCTCTCAGAGGAGGATTATTAAAAAAGAATAAGTATTATTTTAAAATTCAGTTATTGAACTATTTACTGGGACTCTGCTTCAAATTATGCTCTGTGCTATGGGTAGGAGGCACAAAGGTGAAGCAGATACCATCTTTGCCCTTAATACGGGAGTCAGTCTGGTTGGGGACAGGTTTGGGATAAATCAGAGGGATGGAAAAGTTCTTTGGGAACATAATAGAGAGAGACATGGGCTCTGTCTCCTGGAGTCACCACAGCTTTTCCAAAGGTGTGGGCCCTTGGGCTGGATCTTGAAGTATCACATTCCACTCATCAGTTTGGAGTGGGGAGACGCATTAAAGGTATTTGGAACAATCTGTACATAATTGAAGCAGATGTGAATTTCCAGGTGGCTAGAATAAGAAAAATGAAGTGAGAGGAGAGGACTGGGTTCAAGCTGTGAAGGACACTAGACAGGTGTTCTTCAAATACATGAGCTATGCATATGTGTCTCAGAGAAATTTGAAAAGCTATGTATCTAAAAATTTAAAAATCTGTCTCAGTGTACTTTCATTTATTTTGTGGTAAAGTACACATAACAGAAAATTTACCATTTTAATCATTAGGTTGTGTAATTTAGTGGCATTAAGTCAATTTTCATTGTTATAAAACCATCACCACTATTCATCTCCAGAACTTTTTCATCATCCCAAACCGAAACTGTTCCCGTAAACAGTAACTCTACATTCCCCCTCCCTCTGTCCCTAGTCACCGTACTTCTACTTTCAGTCTCTATGAATTTATCTACTCTAATTATGCCATATAACTGAAATAATGTAATGCTTGTCCTTTTGTGTCTGTCTGCCTTATATCTCTTAGCATGTTTTCAAGGTTCATTCATGTTGTAGCAATAATCAAATATCATTCTTTTTAAAAGCTGAACGATATTTCATTTTATGTATAAATCACATTTTCCTTATTCATTCATCCATTGATGCACACTTGGGGTGTTTCTATCTTTTGGCTGCTATGAACATCGGTGTCCAAATATCTGTTTGAGTCCTTGTTTTCAATTCTTTTGGGTATATATCCAGAGATGGGATTACTAGACTATGTGTAATTCTAAATTTAACTTTCTGAGAAACCTCCATACTGTCTTCCACAACAACTGCACCATTTTACTTTCCCATCAGCAAAGCACAAATATTGCAATTTATCCACATTGTCACCAACACTTATTTTTGATTTAAAAAAAAAATAGTACTGATTTTAGTGGGTATGAATTTGTATCTTTCACTTTGTGGTTCTGATTAGTATTTTCCTAATAGTTAGAAATCTTGAGCAACTCTTCATGTGCTTATTGGCCATTTGAATATCTTCTCTGGAGAAATGTCTATTCAAGTTTTTTTAAGTTGATTTTTAATTGTTGTTGAGTTGCAGGAGTTCTTTATATATTATAGATATGGACCCCTTATCAGATATGATTTGTAAATATTTTTCCCATTCTGTGAGTTGCCCTTTTATTCTGTTGATAGTGTCTTCTGATGCACAAAAATACTTATTTTGAAGACATAAAATTTATCTATATTATCAGTGCTTTCAGTGTCATATCCAAGAAATCATTGCCAAATCCAATGTCATGTTTTCTCCTTATGTTTTCTTCTAAAAATTTTATAGTTTTAGCCATCATATTTAGGACTTTGATCCATTTTGAATAAATGTTTCTGTATCCTATATTGCACAGGTTTAATTTTCTTTTGCAAGTGGATATCCAGTTTTCTCCATAACATCTGTTGAAAAGATGGTCCTTTCCCACCGAAGAGTCTTAGCACTCTTGTCGAAAATCATTTGGCTATCTATACAATGGCTTATTTCTGGGCTCTCTACTCTATTCCATTGGCCTATATGCCTGTCTTTATGCCAGTACCACACTGTTTTAATTAGTGTAACTTTATAGCAAGTTTTAAAGTCAGAAAGTGTGATTCTTCCAATTTTGTTACTCTTTTTCAAGATTGTTTTAGCTATTTGAAGTCCCTTAAGATTCCATGAAAATTTTAGGATTAATTTTTCTACTTCTGCAAGAAATGTTGTTGGGATTGCATTGAATTCATATATCATTGTGGTTTCAGTATATGGTTAAGGCAATGTAAATTTTTAAATAATAAGCTTAAGTAATTGCAAAGTATATAATTTCTGGAATGTTGTAAATAGTGACATTTTAAAATGAAATTTAAGTCATTCTTTTAATGTAGCCAATGAATTCTAAGTACCACAAGTAGATACCCATCAGAATCCACTTTAAGAAATATATGAACAAATATTTCTCTAACAGTCAGAAATTTTACATCATTTTTTTAATCTCAAACTTGATTTACATTGCATTTGACCCACATGAAACTCAACCCCCACTTAATGTATTTTAGTTTAAAAGTCTTTTATTGATTACCCTATCATACTTTACAAAAATAATGACTAGAAACTAAAATTAATTTTCTGTGGCTATATGGCTCTAAGTGTTAAAAAGTTATTCTAAATTGAGTTTTGTTACAATTACTATTGGTATACAATGGGTAAAAATATACATTTTGATAATTATTAAATAATGAATAAAATGTTATTAAAGTATGTCTTTTAATGAGCTACATGGGGCTGAGTCCTTTCTGGCCCATTGGTTTACAAAATTGTGGAAGAATATCACCCATTGCTAGATTGAGACAGGGCTCAGCTTTATTTCTATAGCTCTAAATCCTGAAAAAACCTAGTTCACAGAATAAACAAGAATACAAAGTTTTGCTAGAGCAATATTCTTCAATAATTTGGACCTCTGATCCATGTGCCAAAAAGTAATAAAGTGCTCCAGTAATAAAGTGATTTGAAATCATCTATCTGTTGACATCTTGATTAGGTTCTGAAAGCAAAGAAAAAGAAACCACTGACTTGTAAATAATTTGTTAACTATTCATCAGAATAATTCACTTTCCTAACTTCTAAGAAGTATACCTAAAAGCAATAACCAAGAAGTTTCAAATAACTTCTAATTATCCTGCTATTCTTTCATTTAGATGTGCCTTTTCCACCTAATACACTCAGAAAGGATTGAAAAAATATTTTTCATTTTTGATACACTATTGCTATTACCTTATTGTTTGATAAAATAGTGTCCTCTTATCACATAGGACTACCTTTCTCACATCATATTCTCTGCACATGAGGTTCTCTGGGTGCATGACACAGTCACCCTGTATCACATGCTTTAAGCATCTTTCCAAACCTCAGTTCATTCAAATTTAGGAAGATTTCTGCCAATGAAACTAACTGGCAACATCTGTCTTCATTTTTTAACTAATCAGTTA
This sequence comes from Pteronotus mesoamericanus, assembly GCF_021234165.1. Taxonomy (NCBI): domain Eukaryota; kingdom Metazoa; phylum Chordata; class Mammalia; order Chiroptera; family Mormoopidae; genus Pteronotus; species Pteronotus mesoamericanus. The sequence continues at coordinate 5,976,502 of NW_026555152.1, forward strand.
AATCAGTAAAAAATTCTGACTTCAAATTTCAACAAGAATATCCACATCAATATATATTCCCAAGATGACCATTTCACTTCTGAGCTTCCATTCACAGATAAAGATCAATGGGATCAACAGAGCTTTTCCATGAATACTGTGTCTACCAGAAATAAGGAATAGTTGCCTTCCATGTGTCTCCCTGAGCATCTCTCTGGACAGTTCCCCAGGGAGAATGTCTCACTGACCATTGTGTGGGGCTTTATTGGGGGTTTTTCCCCCAATAAACGTTGTCCCCTTTGTTTGTGTTCTTGAGATTTTTTTATGCCATGGATCATGCCCCACAGTGTGATTCCAAGATGCATACCTTTGTTTTGTAAAGTAGATATTGACTCTCAATCTCTTTCTGAGAGGTATAATTATATATATATTTTTTCAGCAATTCCATTCTTAGTTATACACCAAAAGAACTGAAAACATGTCTGCACAAAAACTTGTATATGATTGTTCAGGACAGTATTATTCATAACAGAAAAAAAGCGGAAACATCATAAATGCCTATCAATTGACAAATGGATAAACAAAATGTGGTAGATCCATTCAACAGAGTACTATTTTGCCACAAAAAGAAAAGCAGTATTAATGATATGCTACAGCATGAGCAAACCCTTGAAAACTTTATGCTAAGTGAAAGGAGCCAGACACAAAATCATACATACTGTATGATTTCACTTATATGAAATTTCCAGAATAGGCAAATCCATAGAGACAGAAAATAGATTAGAGGTTGCCAGGTGCTTTAGTGGTGGTGGTGAGATGACACGGAGTGACTGCTAATGGGGATGGGCTTGCTTCATGGAGTGATGACAGTGTTCTGGGATTATATAGTAGGGACAGGTGCACAAGTTTGTGAATGTACTAAAATTCTTCAATTGTACACTTTTAAGAGGCAAATTTTATGGTATGTGAATTATACTTCAATAAAAAAAGAACTTTCCTTTTAGCTCTCACCTCTCATTCCAATACCAGCTATCTACCTACAGCTGCCTACTGTCATTGGATCATCTCAAATTCTCCATACCTGCAGCAATGTAGAAGAAGAAATACAAGATTGCCTCAGATGAGACTTCCATGATATTGACTCAACCCCTAAATAGCCATGTAACTTTAAGCAATCTATATAACCTTCCTTTACGCTATTATCCTTTGGAAGAAGAGTGGGCATGATAATTTCTAGGGGATCTTTGGAATTAAAAATGACATCTCTATGTAGTATATTCAGAGCATTTTATGTGGAGGACTTCAAGTGAAAATGCCTCAAAACTTCATTTTACATATGATCCAAGTTGTTCAACATCTCGAACACCAAATAGTTATCACATAAGATGTTCTCTTATTTTATTAGACATAGAGATGACATAATTTTAATCTCCCCATCTATTTCTTTAAAACCCCAAATCTCTGATGCTAGGCATAGTAAAACCACTGTATATATTTTTCTGTTCATCTATTAATTCTTTCTGCTTTCATAACTTCTTCTTAATCAGGGAGTTGATTCCATTCCCATCTTTTTCTATCATGTCTCTCAAATATCTAGCCTTCTACCACAATTTTGGTTCTATAGCCTCTTCCTGTAAACATATTGTCTTCCATAGTTAAACATAAACAAATAAATACCATTCTTCAACTTCCTAAAAGGTAAGTTGTTTACTTCTTAAAAGAAATCTATACTTTCAGCTTCTTTTTCCAAATCAACTGAGCCTTAATCTCTACAACCCATCTCCAACCAGGACAGTATTGAAACTACTCTGACAGATTTCTCCCACCAAATCATCAGATTTAATGACCATTATAAGCCCTCATTATTCTTCACCTTTTTGGAGCATTAGTAATGACCTTTCAAATTCATTTCTCTTTTAGCTGCTGTGATGTGATGTGACACTTGTACTCCTCCAATTTTAAGTGTCACTCTTTTTCGTCCTCACCATTTTCTTGGCATGAGCCCGGTCCTTATGTGGGAATACCAGGGGTCTCAGAGCTGGGCCTTCATGTCTTCTTTCATCATTCCCCTACTAGTAGCTCATCTACACCTGAAGCCCAGAAAGTCTCTTCATACAGATGACTTTCGAACTGCATTTATAATGTCAATGCTTCTTTTATTCACTGGCTCCTGACCATCTTCATCTTTATGTATCATTGCAATATTTTAAAATAATTAATAAACTTTACTTTTAAGAACAGGTTGAGGTCTACAGAAAAATGAGCAGAAAGCACAGAGTCCCCATTACCACTGGTACAGATCCATACAGTTTCTCCTATTAACATCTTATATTAGTGTGGTACATTTGTTACAATTGATGAGTCAATATTGGTATACTATTATTAACTAAACTCCATCATTTACACTAGGGTTCACTCTTCATATTACATAGTTCTAGGAATTTGACAATGTAAGATGTCAGGTATCCATCATCCCAATAGCATGCAAAATCCTGTCACTGTCCTAAAAATTCCCTATGCTTTACCTATTCATCCCTTACTAATCCCTGCCCCTGTAGTCTGCAATTATGACATCTCTAAAACCAGCTTGTCAGTTCTGGTTCAAGGTGGCAACATAGGAGGATCCTGAACTCATCTCAGCTCACAGATACACCAAATCTACAGCTACCTATGGAACAATTTCCATCGGAAATAAAAAAAAAAAACAACAAACTAACTGAGCAACTTCTACACATCAGGCCAATGAGCAAACACCCACATCAAAGTGGGTATGAGAAGCAAGACACAATCTCACCATCAACTACCCCCTCCCCACAGTAACTCACAATTGCAAGGGAACTCATAAACCTGAGCTTTTCCCTGAGGAGTGAAGGGTTCTTACCCTACATCTGGCACCCCAGATTTTAAGACCTGCCTCTGAGATATAAGCCCCCAAAACATCTATTTGAAAACCAATGGTGCTTGCATCCAGGGTACCCACAGGGCTATACTGAACTGAGAAACCACTCCTAAAGAGCTCACATGTGGACTCACCCACCCCTGAGCCCAGTACAGAGACAGCTGACTGAAAAGTGCCAAGACTTTCTGTGAAAGAGGCTTATTTGCTTATCTTAAAGTGTCAACTTGAGGGTCAGGAATCTACTTTAAAAAGATTGAGGGGACTCCTGAAATAGCCTCCAGGGCCAGAGTCTGGTGGACACCATCTCTGCATGCTCCCTCTGCCATGTTCCAGAGCACGGAGTTCTGGCATGGAACTTGTCCACATGGCTGGTGTCTTGGTTTTTACATATAGTGCCTTGGTTTTGTGTCTGCCACCTAGTGGAACACCCCTTGATCACCTGGCTCTGATGACCAGGGGGCTTGTGTTCTTGAATTTAATGGGATGATAGCAAAGAAAGAAATTGTTCTTAAGTAGTGATCATCCCAGGGCTCAGTGAGCAGGGAGCAGACAGAAGCACCTATCTCCTGGTGTCCCCCTGAAAGAGGTATATTTGCATACTCTACAAGTTGCTGCCTGAAGGTCCAGCTTCCAATCAGCCTGAATCTAGGTGTTGAGACCCTAGCCTTTGGGACACTGACAAGTCTTGGCGAACCCTCAACTACTGGGAAGCACTTAAAATAAAGTAGGCTGCTTGGATAATTATAAAGGTTTGAGAGACAGCCAAAAGCTAGGGTAGGGTGAACAATACAGGTCATTTCCTGCATGAGGCCACTCCTTCCAGGCTTGGAGAGGAGGCTGATTTATCCAATTTGCATAGAAACCAACACAGGGATTCAGGTAAAATAAAGAAACCAGGAATATGTTCCAAATGAGGGAAAAAGATAAAACCTCAGAGAAAGACTTTAATAAAACAGAGATAACTGACTTAACTGATAAAGAGTTCAATATAATAATCATAAAGGTGCTCATTGAGCTCTGGAGAAGAATGAATGAACACAGTGAAAACTTCAACAAAAAGACAGAAAATATTTTACAAAGTACCAAATAGAAGTCACAGAGCTGAAGAATATAATAACTCCACTACAAAGAAAAAAAGGTTCATCAGACTAGATAAAGCAGAAGAAAGGATCGATGAACTTGAAGATAGGGCAGTGGACCACACCTGGTCAGAGCAGTACAGTCATTTCACTTTTCATTCAGCCAGATTTCTCTGTGTCCCCCTTTGAAGTCTTGAAATCTTGCGTTCAAGATCTCTTTTCTCTCTCATGCCCTTCTCATTCATTCCCTTTGTGGTATCTTTTGTTTTATCTGACTTCACCTTTCTTTGTTGTTCTATCCTATTGTAAACTGTGAGATGCAGTTCAAGCATAGAACTTGCTCTACATGTGTTTGTAGAGCAACTATCTCTGGAGTCTGAAATAAATGTGGTCTTTAAACAAGTGAATAATGACCTCCCACCCTATCACCAGCAGCCTGATTTTGGAATCTGTCTTTAAAGTAGCAAACACTGTATTACAGTAAGTGCATGTTATTACAGTCTTTGAGTTTAAAGCCTTTGCCATTTTCTACTTTCTTATAAATATTAAGATATTATGTGAATTAAACAGTCCAGAAAAAACAAAGAGCTATAATAGTAATCATTAAATATCTATGAATGCCTTAAAATCAATGTAAGAACTTGATATTGTAGAGCTGCAGCTTCATCAAGACAGTAACTTAAATATTTCCACAGTTTCAATATTAAATGTCCTGCACCATTTTATAAATACTCTTGGCATTTAATTTCTGAAAAGCCTGTATGGTTTTCAGTATGGAATATGTGTAGAGACTATAGCCATATGCATAGCTTTAGATTTCAAGCATGTGGAAAGTTCCAAAGCAACCTTAACTTTTGGATAAATTATACATATTGCAATGTTTTTTGACCAAATGAAATATATACACATATACCTCATTACCCTTAAATAAGGGTAAATAAGAAGTAAGATAATTCTTAAGAATCTATTTCTAAAGCAAAGTCAGAATTTGCAGGAAATAAGAAAAATATTTTAACAAAATCCTTATCCAGATATCTAAAATACATGAACTGAAAATCTACAAGATGACAAAAGCTGGCAAATTGAATGTTTAATGTCAATGAGTTGGATAACTTACATTCTGGACCTAAGAATTATTAATCAATGCTAAAAATCTGATGTCAGTGTCGAACTATTTAACACTTCATATTTCTCTTAAAGAAACTTCTTAAACCTGGAGCTAGCTTCTGCCTTTTCTTTATGCTACAAGTCCCCCTGGACAAAGGCTATGGTTTTAGGTTCGCAGAATCCCTTTCTCTGCATGCTAAGTGAAAGAGTCATTCAGCAGGGCTGTCTGGTCCAGGCTGTGGCAGCTAGGTAGCAAGGACATATGAGGTTCTGGGTATCTCTCCCGAAGGATCCCTTTTAGAGTAAAGCAAAATGCCAGCCCAACTGAAACTATCTTAAAGAAAAGGAGAAAATGTTCATTTTAAAGACAACAAGATTTGGAATGTGTTTATGAAAAGCTCTTCACAATTTTTGTGACCCAATAATAATGAAGGAACTAGCTTCTAGCCTTAAAAATACAGACACCATCATTTTTCTCTATTTAATTGTTAGACCAGTAGAATTACAAAACTACAAAACTCATATAAAATTGGTTAACATCATAGAAAACTACACTCTAAAACATGGAGATTATATTTCAGAGTTAAAATTAGCTTCCCTGTCCCTTGTCAGATGAGATAGGCTTTTAAATTTTATCGCTTTTCAAGCAGGCACTATTATTTCTATCTTCACACTCTTAATATAAATTATAATGTTTGCTTCTTCTCAACTACGAATCCTCTCTATGTTACTATCGTTAAAGTGATCATTCCTCACACTCCCAGAAAATGATTATAAATTAAGACAAGCATTTTTAAACATCCTGGCAAAAACTAAAAGACTCTCTGAGCTTAAACACAGTGTTTTGCCAGAGACTACAGCGCAATATATGTACCAGCAGCCACTTGATCAACAGAATATTATTAACGTGCTCTTTTCTCAAAAAGACAGATGTTTGTGCTTGCCATGGAAAATTGGACAATCATTTGTTATCTCTCCCAATACATAAATGGAAGTTTTCGTAGCTCTTCACATTATTTTAGCATGTGCTCTCTGAAATAAGTTAGGCAAAAATCATAGTACCTTGACCAACTCTAAGGCAAAGAGAACATAATAATCCAATGTATTATCAACAAGCAAGTTTTGTGAGTCCGCCACAGTTTCACATGAAGAAACTAGGATAGCCTTTATGTAAAGGCAACACTGGAGCTCGTTTTTGAAGGATGAGCACAATTTCAATACTAAGATATGGGGAAGAGGCAAATGGCATTTTGGACTCAGATGCTGATATTAAATAAGAGAGCATGGCAGCATATATCATCTATGTGATAATTATTTATTAAATGACTGGAGTGAAATAAAATATAGTATCTCTTAAATTGACATCATGAACCACTATTAAATGACTGTGTTATCCCAAACAATGAATTATAATTTGAATGTTCAGTTTCAATTATATTATTAAACTCATAATAGCAACCTGTTACAATCCTGTCATCTGATTAGTTGACACCTGCAATAAGTCAGTTCATTGAAAAGCAGTCAGATCTGACCCATAAATATTTTATATGACTTAACATATGTAAATTTATTCACAAAAACTTGATTTTACAGTCAAGAACTGCTCTCCTGGCTAAAGTTCCATTTCTCCATCATATAAAGATAGCACAATAGATCCAAAGTCCAGTTTCAAGGTTTTTTCTTAAAGTGAGACAAACTGAGTGTAAATCCTTCATGAAGTTTTTTTAATTCACCAGTTTTTCAGTTGTCTTACTCATTTAATTAGCTTTAAAACACACACACACACACAAAACAAAACCCTCACCTTTGAGTCTTTCCAAAGCATACAAATTAGTTTTCATTAAAGCAACACACTCCCTTGCTTTCTGCACACGTATTTCATCACTTCATGTAATAGTTTACACTATATGGTTATAATAACTTGCACTACTAGTAAGGAAGGAACCACTGAAGGGGCACATGGAATGAAAGGGAAATCAAACTTTATTTTTCTTCCTCACAACTGGTGGAAACAAAATTTCAATATGGAAGGTTAAAGGTTTACTTTTATGATGAAGCTTTTTAAAAGTCAATTTCAGATTTATCTATTGCTAAGGTAATATTTAGCATCTAAGCCTTCTATTTTACAAATAAAATCAGAACTGGCACACACACTGTAAACAGATTTCCATTGACTACAATTTCTATTGCTTTTCAAACTGTCATGTTCAATATCATCTCCCTATATTTTATGTAGGAAAAGAAGCTCACTTGGGCTTATTATTTTTTCTAATTAAAATATGCATTTCACATCTCATAACACTAAGATCAATTTGTTTATTTTTTAAAAGTTGACAAGCATTTACCAGGTGTTAGTGATTCTGTGTTTCACCGCTTTTGCCTCCTTCTGGAAAACATACTGAACACAGAGGCTGGGCTTTAAGGTCTCCGTGAAGTTGCCACTATAAAAACTGTGCCTCAATTATTGACTCTTGATCAATTGTTTCAATGCAGTTATTCATTGTATATATTTGTAAAGAGAAGTTCTAAAGTGACATGCTTATTTCTGAAATAAAAGAAAGTGTCCCTAATGCAAGACAAAAATTTTAAAGTTCTATCATTCTCGTAATGAATCTCTGCTTAATGTAGGTTACCATGTAGATCACATTTTTAATATGTAATCATCAAATAACATTTGTTCACAGCCTATCACTTCAAGTTTCAAAGTGTATTTGAAAACCTCCCAATAGCAAATGCAAGTACTCATGCAAGGGGAAGGGAGAAAGTCCAGAATTGCTCTCTGATCATGCTGAAAGGCCTCACCCTCTTCCTGAGCGTACCACCCACAGACAGGGCTGTGGGAGGCGGATTTGTAAAGCAGCACTGGTTAACACTTACCCGTAAGAGTTTCCAAAAAAGTTACGTGTTTGGCCAGTGGGTTAGAGCAATGGAGCAATACGGAAGCCTTGGAGAATTTGGCTTGAAGCTGAGAAACAAGGGGATTTTTATTCAGGTCAGAACACTAACCTGTTCCAAGTGAACATGTCTGGACAGCCAACCAGGCATGGAGAACACCTTAGAGAGAAGCCCTGGACTCCAAAGCCATCCCAGAAAAGGGAGCACAGATTCCACATGAACCTAGACATGTAGGCATTGCACAGAGGTGGAACTCCCAGAGAGGCATAAACTCTACCCAACAGATTGTAATTCTCTTTCCACAAGGCAGATATCTTTTCTAGTTGTAACTCTCTGTACCTTATTCAGACAATAGCCCAATGTGCTCTTACACTCAGAACTCAGGAAACCAAGCAAGAGTAGGCCTCAGATTGCAGGTTCCATGACTGAATGGAAGTACTGGTATGTAGTTTTGCTGAGGGTCAAGATCTCAGTACTCCTTGACTCTGAAAGACACTTTCTGCTGCTCCTGCCTGAGATTAATAAGGAGTTGAGCAACTGACAGATTTTAAGGATCACACGCTCCTTTTGGCTGCTGAAACAAGGTCCTAATAACACCCTGTGGTTATTCTTGCTCTTGCTTACTGAGAATTGTATAAAGGTTACATTTGCCAAGCATGGGGGCAGGCCAAGGCAGGGCCTGCAGATGAAAAAGCTCATTACAGCTGTGATAGCTAGAGTCCTATTTCTTAGTGTTGAGACACATTCTTTGTGATATGCTTAGTTTCTCAATTCAGCAGTCTCCTTCCCAGGGAACATTTTTGTTTGTTGTTTGTTTGTTTGTTTAAGGAAAAAAAATCCATATAGTGCCCCCACATGTTCAGGAACCTACCACAAAACTCCTGCGCGATAATTTTCAGTGTGAGCATCTTTTGCTTGACTTTCTAGAATCTACCTGTTATCCCATGTGAGATTTTAGAATCAGGCACCCATGTTTGTTAACTGTGCTTATTACTCCCCCTCCGTAAGTAAACAAACAACATCAGCTTTGCTCTGACCAGATCAGCACAGATTCTGGTGCTCATGCCCACTGTCTTCAGAGATGCTTGGCGTAGGGGTAACATAGGCCATTAGTGCTCTAGCAGCAGAATGTCTGGTTTTAAATGGTGGCCTGGCCACTGACCACATGACATAAGCTGTATGTGCCTTCGTTTCCTCATGTAAATGGGAATAATGGTAGTGAATACCTAATAGGGGTTGGTAGGTATTAAATAAGTCAATATGTGAAAAGCACATGCAACAGTGGATGGTACATAAAAAGGCTCAGTAAATGTTAGCTACTGTTGTGATTTTAATTGTAGAATATGTTGAGTCATTGGAAAATATTTCACCTTTTTAATTTCCTTTAGAAATTGTGTTACATGTTTTTGGAGATCTGGATGCTCTATTGGAAATGTCCACATTTTGTTTTCACAAAGAAGAGTCACTGTTTTCTCTCCTAGGTCAAAGGAGGAGAGTGGTAATTTGTCCCTTAAGAACATTTCTGTGTCCTAAAATGGCTTCATCTGCCATCAGTAAGAGCAGCTGAAATCCTTGAATCCAAGAACTGCTTCAAGAGGAGCCCTTAAAAATATAGAGAAAAAGTTCATTGTTCCTTTGAATATAGTTATTGGGAGCAAGTCTCCCATGGATTCCTCTTTCCAGGCTCCTGTTCAATCCACATCTGCCCTCCAATGAGGCAGGCTTATTTATTTTCAAGTGATGAATTTCTGTTTGCCCAATCATCCACCAAAATGACTGTGTTTAGGAAGAGAGTGCATTCAGGTGTTTAGACTCTGACCAGGGCTAATATGTTAATACCATTTAGCTGCCACCACTATCCAAAGAGGTCAGTTAAGTCCCATTTTTATAATTAAGACACTGAAGTGAGAAAGATCATATGGCTGAAGCTTGAATCAAAAGCCATGCCTCCCAGCCTCTTCCTTCTAAAGATCGGCCTTCCCTTTAGGTACTGTCTTAATGCACAGAAATTTGATATTATTTTCTTACTAAGAATTTAAAACTGTTTGAAATAGTCTTTCCCCATTGAGGATTGGGCTCCCAGTTATTTTAAAAAGCTATCCAAAAAAAAGAGAAATCTTTGTCTTCAACAGGCCAGGTGGACAAAAGAGTTACATCGAAATATATGGCTGCTTGCTGGCAATGTGCACCAAATTCCCGAGAGGGGACACCTCCCACCGTGATTTGTGCCTCACCCCAAGACACATAGACAAAACTGAGAAAGTTCTCAGAGCAGCCAGCGACATTTTCCATAAATAACAGATGCTTCCCTGAGGGAGTTTCAAGTTAGGTGAATCACTGATCATTTTGTGATCAACATCTTTACAGTGGAATCGCTACTATTTCTTGAGGTAACAAACATGGTTTGATATTAGTCTGGAAGCCCATTATATGGCACATGGTAGCCGTTAGTAAATACACCAGTTGGACATTCTCAAGGGCAAAAGAACCTTGCACTGAGGGCACGAGAGCCTTGGCAAAATTAAACAGGGAAAATAGCACAGGCGTTAAAGAATTCTTGAAATAAAATCAGCTGTGGAACCAAAAAGGGATTTGTTATTGTTGTATAGAGGTCCAATTTGCACAAATTATCTAATTATCTGTGACATTTACCTCTCAACAGGCCAGATTTACCAAGGTCCCTTTCCCTTGCCTAACTGTTCATACTTTAACAGAATCCATCCACAAAGGCTACACTCTTTCTTCTTTTTGATTATAATTAAGTATCAAGGCCTTACATTTTTTATGAATTCAGCATGGAATGTTTAACAAAACTTTAACAATCCAAAATGTGCCATTATGAGTGGCACTGAAACTGCTAACAGGCCTTTGGAGATTCTACACATAAACAGTCATGCCATCAAATAAAACTGGTTTAGGCCCTCCAAAACTTAAAGATACAGTAGAAAATAAAACCTAAACTGAATAAATATTAATAAGACAAACTATACACTGAATTCCTAAATAAACATTCATATATGTTTGATAGAATCATAGTCTATATAGTTGCAGATAAAATGGGTTTCCTTCAAGTTAGTGAACGTAAAGTTTTATTTGCATTTAAGCTTCTGTTAAGCACCAATTATAATGACCACTTACCACTTAACTATAAACTTTAAAATACACAAACACATTTTTAAACCAAAAAGGAACAGATTAATATACAAGAACTCAATAAAACACATCTGACTCCAGTGGGGACTAAATTGTTCTTAAGCATAGTGTTCATATTTAATGAGCACTGTATGTGAAATCTAAAAAGTGAAATAAAATTAATGACTGAAATAGATTTTACAACAGAGCTGTTTTGTTTACCCTGTATCACAGTAAGTCTTTATTATCACTTTGGCGTGTTTAGAATTCAAGTCACATAAAGGTATAAACTATTTAATGTCCACTAGAGACTCTTCAAAAGAGGGTTCATGAAACCCTGCTAAGGTGAGTGACATTTTGAAAAACTGCTTAATAGTATTTATCTTTCAGGAGAAACCATTTGTAAATAAATGTGTGAGTATTACTGACAGCAGAAGGTATTGTAATAACGTAAGCTTCCCTAAGTGATACTTTTCCCATAAAATCCTAATACTTGTTTCAATGGCCTAGTTTTGCTTCTGAACTTTTTTGGTGATTTTGTTTTTAAAACGCATATCAGCTATACGTTCTGGTTGTCTTTCTCCTAACCCCCTTCATTTGAGTATCAATTCAAACATATATAAATTAAAATGACTTTTTCCTGCATATAAAATCAACATATGAATTTTAGAACATTTAAAAATATCTATAAAATACATAAAGAAAAATCATCCATACACTTACTAACTCAAATATAAGTATGGGAATATATTGGTTTTCATTCCTTTAGTCTTTATATGCACATATATTTGCATAGCTGAGTTTATATGATATAAAAAATTGTCGTTATTTATCTTAACAAGGCTTTCTTTTGGTCATTAAAAATACTCAGCAATATTTTTAAATACAGATTTATAGTTGTCCTGGTAACTGCAAATAAAGTTCCAAAGTGATTCCCATCCACATTATTTTTCATCCTAAAAAAAAAAAAGGATTTTCACACAGACTAAGACCAAGGGTAAAACTTGGCTAAGCAGTGAAGTTTTCAGGTCAGAAGTGAAGCTTAAGTGACACTTGAACCTGTATGTTTTAGTGGTTATATATTTTTTTGTATTCTTTTTGGGTTATTATTATTATCATCATTATTTTATATGACCAATCTAAGCCTCTGGGACTGGTGTGGTAAGAATGCCTGGGGCGCCTTCCTTAAGGAGTAGGAAAAAGCATCCTCTTTTCACAAGCAGGTGAGGATTGGGATGATGTGCGACAGGTAAACAGAGCCCTGAAACCTCTTGCAAGCAGACCAGCCACCCACGGTTCTAGAGGGCTAGATTCACATTTTCGCAGGATGTTTGTGGATTGACCCAAACAGGCCCCACTAATGACCATACTGAGGAGACTATGATGTTTGTAGGCACTTATTGAAGGCCTTGTGGCCCCTGGCAGCAATTAATTATTTTCCAGAGTAAAATTAAAGCTGTTCTCTCCTCTACATAAAGTTACATTCTTCAACTGCATAGTGTTTTCTCCTTCCTGGGTTCATGTCCTTAAAGATCTCTCTTTGAAAACCTTACCAGTTTAAAAGGAATCAATTTTAGACTGGCAAACTGTTACATAGCACATAGCCATTTCAAATGAGTATGAAGAAACACATCACTACAGGCCAATGCTGAAGATTTAGGATGGTCCCTTAGAAAACCAGGCCTGTTCTCTCCAGTTTGGGAATAGCCCTTCCCCGTTAGGTCCTTGCCAAATTTTACCCTCTGGGAACCCAGTCTGAGCATTCCTTACCTTAAAAAGATTTAATATATATCCCATTCTCCTTTTCAATCTCCAGTCCTCAGCACTCACACACAGTAAAGAGATGGTCACGAAGTTCACAGGCAGAAACAAAACACAACCTTCTTATTGAATGATTTCCAGTACCTCCAGGTAGTAACTGGCTCATAGCCACACCATTTATCCCTTAATCCTAATTAAGTACCCTTTAAAGGAAACCAGGATCTCATGAAGTGATCATAGTTCTGAAAATAGATGTTAGGTAAATACTATCCTGAGAACTCTGGATCTGAGTTCAACTTCACAAATAAATTAGCCTCTATTTTGATCAGTCCTCATTTCCAAACATTTTACTCTAAATAATAAAATACAATAAAAGAATAGGAACCAAGATGGTGGAGGAATGAGTGGAAGTCACGCTGACCTCCTCCCAGGACCAACCTGTAATTGCAACTAAATTGTGGAGAATCGTCTGGAACAAACAACTGAATAATAGCAAGAGAGGAGCCTTATTACCTCGGAGAGACAGAAGAATCAGCTTTAGCACAACCTAACTGGTAAGGAGTGCGGTAGAGAATACGGTGGATGGGGTGCCCATGGGTGGCAGCACCAGAAGGATATTGAAATGGCCAGGTGGATCCCCCTGAAAAGAACGGGGTCTAAACCTTAAGCGGGGATCTCCAGCCTACAGCACAAGAACCCAAAAAGTACACAGATAACAGCCAGCTGCAAAAAGTGGCAGGGATGCTCTCTGCCAGAGACGGGCGGCTGGAGACGCAAGGAGCCGTTTAAAGGGCCAACACATAAATTTTTATTTGCAGCCACATACCCTGGGCTTTGGCAAAGGTGGGGACAGGGTGGCCTAGAGAAGCCTGAGGAGAGACTGGGGAAGGAGATTTTGGGGAGAGAACTAAGAGAATAGCCAGCGGGATCCCAGTGCTGACTCATCCCCCATATGGCAGCAGACATCTTGGTCAGGCAGACTACTCCTCTGAACGGCAGCAGCGTCAGAGGACCCAATAGCCCTGCTCCCAGAAGGGACTCTGCCCCGCCCCATGGTGTCTCTAAACCAGCCTGTTGAGTGCAGAAGGACTAGATTAATAGCTGAAGGAGAGAGCCACAGAAGGTGATTCCTGAGAGTCGCAAAAAGACTGCCTAAAGTCAGACAGGGTCAAAAGCTGACATCATCAGAGACAGATCCAGAGAGAGAGAGAAAAAAAAAAACAGTGGTCTCCTACCATAGAGGTTCACATCACAAATCCAGGAAATCAAGACATCAATTTAAGAAGAAGAAGCTAAAGAGAAGAGTTTCACAAATAATGGGAAGACAAAGAAACACCCCCCAGTCAAATGGAAAGGAGGAATCCCCAGAAAGAGATGTAAATGAAATAGAGGCAAGTAAACTATCAGATACTGAGTACAAAATGACGATTCTAAGGAAGCTCAATGAGCTCAGTGAGCTCAGAGAGAATTACAAAAAACTACAGGGAAACTACAAGGAACTTACTGCAAACTATATCAGCATGAAAAAGGTCATAGAAACTATCAATAAGACACAAGAGGAAATGAAGAACACAACTTCTGAATTGAAGAACACAGTAGAAGAACTCAAAAGCAGGCTAAATGAAGCTGAGAACCGAAAGGAGCCTGACAAAGGAGGACAAAGTAGGAAAAAGCTCCCAGAAAGAGCAAGAAAATGAAAAAAGACTCAAAAAGAATGAAAGGCATTGAAGGAAATACAAGACAACATGAAACGTAATAATATCCGTATAATAGGGATATCAGAAGGAGAAGAAGAGGAGGAAGAGGTAGAGAACCTGTTTGAAAAAGTAATAATGAAAAACTTCCCTAATTAGAGAGAAAAAGTCACACAAGTCCAGGAAGCACAGAGGGTCCCATTCAAGCCTACTCCAGTCAGGCCTACTCCCAGTCAGGCCTACTCCAAGGCACGTCATCATTAAAATGGCAAATATCAAAGACAAACAGAGAATCCTAAAGGAAGCAAGAGAAAAAGAGGTAGTAACTTATAAGGGAGCCCCAATATGGCTAGCAGCTGACTTCTCAACAGAAACACCACAAACCAGAAGTGAATGGCAAGAAATATTCCAAGTCATGAAAAGCAAAGGCCTGCAACCAAGACTGCTCTACCCAGCAAGGCTCTCCATTAAAATGGGAGGTGAAATAAGGGGGTTTCCTGACAAAAGAAGGCTAAAAGAATACAATTCCACCAAACCAGCACTGCAAGATATGCTAAAGGTGAAGCATATCTGTAAGAAGATGAAGAAAAAGAGTCTATGAATACCCAGTTCGTTTCACAGTCACCAATACTTGATATTATCATGATTTTTAATACTTATTAATATGATTGTGACAATGTGTTATTTTAATTGTGACATTATTTATTTAAACTAAACCTGTTTTAGTATATTTCTTGACTATTTCTATTATTTTTAAAAAGCTTTAAATGACTTTTTGGTATTCTTTATCCATTTTTTTGATTAAAGGTTTGTTGAATTTTTGCCCTAAAAAAGAAAACAAAACAGCCCCTATTAACCCTGTTTTTGATGTGTTGCTAATACTTTACTATCCTATGACTTGTCCTTTAACTTTCTTTATGGGTATATTACTATATAGTCTTAAATGTTTAATATAGGCATATTGTCAATATTTTACTTTATAGCTTCTGTGTTTGAATATGTTACTTCAGGGTAAGAAAAAGATTATTTGGTATTTTCTCCTAAAAGTCCTTAGATTTTACATATTCATTTTTAACTCACCTGAATATTTCTTGCATAATGTGTGAAATAGGGCTCTATATTTGTTTTATTTCAAGTAATAGTGGTCCATGCGCCTTATTTGTTGAATAAGCCTTATTTTACTTATTGATTTGAAATATCAATTTTATCATATATTACATTGTCAGACAGATATATATATATATATCCATTTGTTTCTAGAATGCTCATTTTATTCCATTGATCTACTTCATTATTTCTGTGCTGATGTCATGTTGTCTTAATTGCTGAGATTTTATAATGGATTTAAATTTTTTAATATTTTATAATGGATTTTGACATTTAAAAAAGTAAATAAGTAGAATCAATCTGCATTTTAAAAAAAGAAAGAAAGAAGGATCTCCTACCTTTTGTGGCACTATGGATGGATCGGCAGAATATTATGCTAAGTGAAATAAGCCAGTTGGTGAAAGACAAATACCACATGATCTCACCTATAAGTGGAATCTCTTCAACAAAATAAACTAACGAACAAAATAAACCACAGGCAAGGAAACATGGAGCAGACTGAAAGTGACCAGAGAGGATGGGGAATGAGGACAATGGTGGAAAGAATGAGAAAGGACTAAACAAAGAACATGAATGAAAGACCCACAGACATGAACAACAGAGTGGGAACTGACTATGGGGGTGGGATGGGTGGAGGAGGGCAAAGGGGGAAAACTGAGACAAATGTAATAGAATAAACATGATTTAAAAATAAAATTTAAAAAAATATTATCAAAAAAGGATAATAAAAAGAACAGAGTTGGTAGTCTCACAAAAAAAAAAAAAAGAAAGAAAGAAAGAAATACAGTAAAAGTCCAGAAATAATTCTAAACTATTTAAAATTATTTTTTCTCTATCTTGAACCAAGAAGGTAATTTTTTTATTATCTATCAAGTCTGTTCTAGTTGAAGTTTTTCTCTAAACTCTAAATTTCCTTTTTCTTTTGTAAAATAGATGTTAAGTTACAAATTAGGTTGACCATTACCCTAAAAAAGAAAAATATATTCTTTAAGTTTGACATATGGGATAACAATTCTCCCTATTATTATATTTCTGGAAAAAAAACTTACTTAAAATCATTCATTCACACTAAAAATACACATCTAAAATTATCTATGTCAATGTGCTGACAATCTGTCATCATAAAGAAATTCTTTCTGCTGTTACTGAGAAGATATGGAAAAGAAACCAACTAAATACGTTAAATATAGTCAAAGGAAGTGTTTTCACTTTTGAATTGTGGTGTATGATTTACTATAATATTCATACTTGAAGGTTAATGAAATGTATAGAAACATGGACATTTTAACTATTTTCTTAAAATTCAAAAATAATTAGGAATATGACATTTTGACAGCCCAATGGTATGCAAGTAAATTCCTGCCCCAACACCTTTGAGCCATCTAAACTCCCAAGAATGAGAAAATAGAACAGAAGACAATTCGTTACTAGTCACATATACATGCATAAACTACATGTATACCTTTTCCAGGTTTAAATTGTCTTGAAGGGCACTCAGTTCAGGCTTGTCAAATGTTCCCCAGTTTTACTAAGCATAGAAGCACTATTTTGATCACAACCTTATGGTTGAATCTAGACATAGGCATGAATGTATGAATCACCCTTAGCAGACCTAACCATGAAAAAAAGATTATAAATGTGTGTGGGGGGTGCGGGGGGGAGAAAGAATGGGAGAGGCAGAGAAAGGAGGAGAGAGGAAGAGAAAGGAGGGGAGGGGAGAAGGAGAAGAGAAGGGAAGGAAGTTCAATATTAATCAAAAACCTTTCTGATAGATGTGGCACCTGGACTGATTCAAATATCAAGAAGCAATTACTAAAATGTCTCTCTGCTTATTTTTTTTTATTTTAGATATATTTTTGATACAATAAAATTCACCCTTTCAGTGTATTGTTTTATAAGTTTTGACAACTACATATACTTGTGTGGCAACAGGAAAATCTGTTACTTTCCTGTCAGCAGGAAACTGATAGTTTTTGTGTCATGGTCAGATCCTGATAAATGGACACCAGGGTAGGGAGACCAGCTTGTGTTGAAGGGCAATCTTCCTGGGACTGATCATTAAACCTCATGGCGACAAGGTCCTTGTAACTAGGTTTCTTTTCACTGAATTTATTATTTGTACAAAACAACCTTCTGCATCCCCCAAAGTGACTGACATGAACCAATAAACTTGTTAGCCTGATGGGACATTAGTTAATTGCTTAAAATCAAAAGCAGCATTGCTATTTGTCCTAGTGATTGTGGTTACTTAACAAGTTACCCCCAACATTTAGTGGCTTGAAAAAAGGACAACATAAATTTTGCTCACAGATCTGTAACTGGGCAGTGCTCAGCACAGATCACAAATCTCCACTCCATTGGCATCAACTGGAAGGCAGGGGGTGGGGGTGGGCTGGTGTTCTCTGAAGTTCGCTCACTTGCATGGCAGGCAGCTGAGACCTAAGAGAAGCTGCTGGTGTTCCTTACAAGAGGACAGTTTAGGTTCCAAGGGCATGTGTTCCTTTATGCCCCATTCTTGGAAGTCACCTGGTGGGTGTTGCTTGAGGCTATTACAAAGCTCTGCCCAGACTCAAAGCAAGAGAACACAGCCCCATCATTCAGGAGAAGGGGCACTTTATATGAAGAGCATGGGACTTAAAAGGCATATTGGTGTAGCCACCCTTGAAATATGTCACCTGTTGCTGTGTTATGAGCTGCCAATATGAAAAGCCACCAGAATGATCTTTCAGAAACACAGATTTCATCGCATCACTACTGCTGTGCTTAAAATGCCACAACTCACACATGTAAGGCCAAACTGATGTCATCCCAGTTTTCTCTCCCACTGCGTAGCTAGACTCTTCTCTCAAACCTAGCCTCCAACCATTCAGAGCTACTTGTAATTTCCCAGAGTCACTTGTATACTCTCTTCCTAGGGTAACCTTCCTTCCTTGCTTGCTTTCCTCTGCATATTCCCACTCATTTCTTTAGGAATCGCTTCTCCTGAGCCAGGGCCTCCTCTGGAATGCTCTCCTTGAAAGAAGCAGCTGTGCTATTCCAAGAGTAAGAACCTGTGTTCTCCACCCAGCTTCAGCCACTGGACACCTGCCTGACCTAGGATTTCATTCATGCCTCGAGCCAGTTTCTTCATGCTTCCTTTCCCTCCCAGGGGTGGATGTTGATCTGCAGGGCACTCTTCAACAAACATTCCTCCTGCGAAACTCCTCTCAGAGACTCCTGCCCAGGGAACCCAACCTGCCATGAACAGTTTAGGATGATTCCAATTTTTTGCTACAATGAAAAAATAAAATGCTTGCAATTCACACCACTGACAATGGGCCAATCTCCCCAATATAAAAAGAACTCCTAGAAATTTTTAGAAAAGGAGGGAAATGGCAGTATTTATTAAAATTATTAATATGTTTGCCCTTTGACATGGAAGTCTCACTTCTGGGAATTTATCCAACACTGCAGCATAATTTGTTGAAGGAAAATGTTGAAGTTGGAAAAAACCCAAGTGTCCAGCTATAGGGGACTGGTTCAGTAAACTATTTACCTACCAAACACTCTGCAATTGGAATAGAATGAGGAAGACCTCTAGTATTGATGTGGAAAGATTCCTGAGACACACATCATGTCACAAAAGTGAAGTGCAGAACAGGTCGGTAGAATGCAACCTTTTTGTGTAGAAACAAAAGCACAATGATAAAGTGTTGTGATTAAGTCCATGTCCGCATAAACAAACACTGGAAGGACATACTAGGGACACTTCTAAAGGTCAGGGGCCAGTGAAGTGGAGAGACAGAAGGAGATTTTATTATGTTTAACTTTGAATGGGGTTTTAAAGTTTAGAACCATGTGACTGCATTACCTTTTCAAAACATGAAGTTTCGTTTTTGTGTGTGTGTGCGTTTTTTAACAAATCTCAAATCCATTTGGAATTAATTTTGGTGAAAAAAGTAAAGTACAGATCATGAATTCAATATAATATTTCCCCAAATGGCCCCCTGTTGCCCATCACCATTTATGTAAACTATCTCTTCCCCACTTATTTTGAATGCCGGTTTTAGGATAAACTGAAGATCCAGCTGCATAGGAATCCATTTTTGTATTCTCTTTTCAGTCCTCTTGATCTGACCATGCACAATCCCAAACTGCATTTATGACTCTACATTTATACTGTGTTTAACATCTGGTATGATATAGCCCTCTTAACATTTTTATTTTCAAAATTTCCTGGCTGCTTCTCAAATTTACATTTTATATGATCTTAAGTATTTTCTTATTTAAATACTTGTTTTGATACTTTAATTATGTGTGTATATATATATGTACATGTGTATGCATGTGTACGTCTGTGTGTATGTGTGTACTTATTTCTTCCTATCCAAAAGTGGGGTAGGTCTTTCTATTTGTTCACATTGACTCTAATGTGGCACTTTTCTTATCATAGCTTTAGGACATTGAAGTTCATTTTAAATATTATACCTTTTTGATTAATATTTAAATTAAATTTTCTTTCTCACTCATTGTTTGATTTTAACATTTGATAATAAAAATTATTTTAATATTAATCTTTAGAATTCATTCTACCAACTTAATTAGTGATAATAAAAATTGCTTTAAGTAGAATCTTGGAGTGATTATCTACTTATGCTTACTGTTTGGAAAATATGATTAGCATTTCTTGATAAGGGCAGATATCATTGTGGGATTAATGCTGTGACAGATGTGAAAGAAACAGGCGAATAAGGAGAAGCAGCCGAGTTATCACTCAGGATGCCTGTCTGTGGAGACTGCAGCTAGAGGCAGGGGAGCCAGATCTGGAGGAGCCATGTAGGCAGGGGCCTCCTGTGAGAGTTCCAGTGGCTGGCACCCCCAGGGATGCCCATCCCAGACAGACCTCCACAGAACCACACAAACAGAACCAGGGAATAAAAACCAAACTCCAAGAGCATCTGTAAAGAACACATGGTTCTTTAGGTGTATGGCAGTGCTTATTCCAAGAACTACCAGAAGGATGGGCCTGGGAGACCAGGGTAAAAACAATGGCCATCTGCTTGGTGGCATTCATCTGGGAAGAAAAATCCATTTTCAATAGAACTTGCCTATAGTAAAATTCCATCAGCCTTTTCAGATACAGTCAGGGGTAAACTAACAAGATATTGGGAATACCTAATGTGAACTTTTAAGATTTCCAGTAGGAGTTAATAATTCAAATGCATTTTTTGCATCAGTTAATGATACTAGGAACAGATCAAAAATGGAAGATACCAGTGATCTATTAAGTAGCAAAGGCATTTTTCATAGCATTGCCTTTCTTGGGTAAATTACTCTTGCAAGTCCCCTCCAACTCCCTCACCCATAAAAAGTCAGCATATACAAAATGCACTCAGCTTTTACAGATTTAAAATATATTCAACAAGAATAGCAATAAGAGTCTGGGAAAATGTATTTTCCATTTTCATTTTGACACATACTACTGGCAGGATATAGCTCATTGATGTTTGTTCTTATGGCGGGGTGTCCCAAAGCAGGTAAATTTCAAAGCACCCTGAAGGGCAGTGTAACTGATAGAACTTCTAGATGCTTCAAGGCAATAGTCCGTCCAGGTGGAAAATACCCAAGATCAACATTGCAACATTACCCACCTGCAAGCATTGATATTATCTTTGCTGACAGCACATTCCTACCTACCTGTCTGTACACAGGGAGAGAGGAAGTTGTGTTTTCAGTAGGCACCAAGAGGTAGTGCTCTTTCTGGCCTCTAAAGCAGGCAGACATCTTGATCCAATACAACCGGAAAACGAGTTTCAGTCAACATGAGATAGCTTGGCTTTGAAAGAAACCAGCAAAACTCATTACTGGGAGCAGAGAAACCACTCTTGCTTGGATTTCTTTCAGCAAATTCCAGCAAAGTGGACTATACAGGGGCTGGAGTTTTAAGGGACAAGTACATCAGTTTTAATGTTTCATTGAAATGCTCTTAATGTAACTCGGGAAAAGTGTGTGAGCATCAAGGGTTCTAGGCTAAGTAACAATATCTGTAATGCCACTCTGGGTCAGGAAAGTAAATCAAGTCATAGCTGATATTAGAAGAATCATTTCTGAGTTATGAGCAGGTAGCCACATTACTGCAATACAATTATTTATCAGCACTTCAATTATTAGAACAGATGGACTCAAGCAAATTTCCAGTTACTCAAACAGACTGAATCATGATCTTCTTGTTCTATGATGATTACATGTAGCTGCAGTGTACAACAAGAGCTACATCTGAGGTAGAGCTGTCTGAAGATGTAGTAAGGGAAGACTTTCCTCCTCCCTGGAAGGTTTCCCGCAAAAGACAGACTAGACAGCTGCCATGCTGTTGTGGGCAGATTTCCATTCTGGAAGGAGGCAGGGACTAGAAGAGCCTTGAGCCCACATAATGCTATAGTTTTAAGGTTCGTTCAATATTAAGTACCTTAAAATAATGCTAAAGGCTAATGTGCATGCTGACTGAGCAGCTGGCACGATTCTAAAAGGCTTTCCTATATGATTTCACTGAATCCTCACAAACTTTTCAATGTGTGTACTTGATTATCTTCATTTTACAGAGAAGGACACTGAGGTTGGCAGTGGACAGGGGGCATTGCCCAAATTTGCATGGCTTGAGCTGGAAGCAAAGGCCCCAGGTGGTCTGACTGTGCCCTTATCATGCTGTTCCCCACTACTGGCAGTCACCAGTGAGACAGCACATGAAGAGTGGTTCTAGGAAGACAACGCTGTGGGCTCCTGGCCTTTCTTATCCCTGGGAAGCATTAGCGTGAGGTGTTCACTTAGCCAACTCACCCCTCCCCTACCATTTTTGTATTATGGTCAGTTCTATTCTAGTCAAATTTTACTCAAGTCTTTCCTTAAGTTACCTGGAGTCCAGTGACATCTTGGTCTTTGGTTCACAAGACCCTGGGATTGGGCACCCAGAACTCCCCAGCCATGGGAAACCCTGTTCCTATAATGGAATACTGCTCAGCAATCAAAAAGAAGAGACTGCTGATACAACATGGCTGAACCTTGCTTGCATTATGCTCAGTGAAAGAAGTCAGAAAGAAGACCATATACTGTACAGTTCCACTCATAATACTCATAATGGTTGAAGAAAGGCAAAACTACAGAGCCAGAAAACAGACCGCTATTGCCAGGGACTGGATGTGGTCGATTCCACAGGGGGCTGGGGAGATTTTTGAAGACGGCCCTGTTCTACATCTGAGCGTAGTGGTGATGACACCATTAAGTGCATTTATGACCCATGGAACTGGATCCTAAAATGGAAACTTTACTGCCTGTAAATTATAACTTATTTAAAAAAAAAGAAAGTGATATACCATAGTAATAAACAACTTTGAAGGAATGAAGGAAAATAACAAGGTGAAGCTAACAAGAAGGTAAAGTTTCTAGTTAATAGCTAATGTTACAAAAAAGCAACTTTTAAGTTGATTGTGACCAACAAAAAGATTATCAAAATGCTGTGCAACTTAATTAAAGGAGCAAAAGTAAACTTCATCCAATAATCCTCAGATAAAAGAGGCCAATATTTTAATCAATGTTCTTTTATTGGCATGCTCTGGAGGTACAAGCTGTTGTATTAGTACTAATCTACTTTGCCTTCCCTCAGTTTCAAAGATCAAGCAAGAATGCATTTATATCACTCCTATTCTTGAGGGCTTCTTTAAATAGTCCACTTGATCTGCCAGGAAACTGAGACTAAGAGCTCTGAACTCTCAAAACATCTGATGGAAAACCAATATAGCAGCTCCAGTGAGTTGTCAGAATGCAACGAACATTATTTACTACTCAAAAGTACAGGTATTTACTGGAGGAGAGATGGGCTTTCTTATGTGACACTTATTAATAGAAGCTATTTTAACTAAAGGTCAAAGCCAAAACACTCATAAGTTCAAGAAAAAGCAAGGTGAATTGCATTAATATAAATAATTCCATCCATTTTACCTGCCTACAAAAAGGTATTTTAAAACTATGGGGCCAAAAATCTCTGTCTCTTTCCTAAGCCAGACTGAGCAGTTTAGAGAAAAGGGGCAGAAGAGAAGGCACCCTGCTCCTGGTTCTCTCCAAGCAACGGTTAAGATTGTCAAAAACAGGCAACCATACTCCATCACTGGACGGAGATGTTGGAATCCCCTTTGTCTCTTCCTATTATAATATATGCTCCATCTGCTGCACGAAGGTGTTTTTCCTGTTGTCACTTTACCTTTTCTATGGCCTATAACTGAAGTCTCCGTTCTTGATCTGGGGCTTTCTACCACTTTAATCAAATGTCACTGTACTTGTACAGAATGGTGCTATTTGAGTGCAGAGGTGAAAATGAATAAATAGGCATGATCAGTGGATTTGAGCTTGGATACTATAATGAACTTAACTTGAAAAATTAAAGGAAATATGATTTCAAAAGTTTCAGGACCCCTGGTCTCTACTGGCAGAAAGGAAAAAAGTAAAAAAAGACAGAAGAGCAATATGAAAAGGGTAAAATGGCAAAAAATCTAATTCGTAAAATCAACTTCACAAGAGTGAAAATGTATTTGAGAGTTTTAGCCAAAATAAAAGGTAGCCTAAGGTAGGAATTTGTTTAAAGAATGCAATCAAAATTATCCTTTGTTTTTGTAAAAGATGAGGTTAAACAAATTGTAAAGTGAGTTAGTCTTCAAATACTTGGAGGGTATACTTCTCTGTATGAAAATTTCATTGAGAAAAGATTTAAGTTGGATTAAAAAAAGACAAATAATATAACACACTACTTAAGTAATCTTCTCTTACATTCTTTAAAAACTAAACAAAAAACAAAAATAAAAATAAAAACAAAACCCACAAAGGCTAATAGAGTCTTACATACTGTCTTCTACTCAAATGTGTTTGACGGATGGATGATCTGTTTACAAGCACTGTGTACTTAGTCCCGTCTGAGGGCAGAGTCAAAAAGCAATGGTCCCTGCCTTAGGGAAGTCAGAACCAATTTAGTAAATAGAAATAACATTCAGCCTGACAAGCATCTAGCACTCAACGATGCTGGTGCTGTCTCTGATTGCAATGGGACTTGAAGGAAGGAAAGGAAGTTGCAATAGGTGAGCATTAACCCAGGAGGTGACAAGCCAGGCCTCTGCTGGGAGTTGGCCCACAGCGCCAGGTGGACAGGAAGAGTGGGTACCCTAGAACAAAGCCTGGCCCCAATGCATGACAGACCTCTCAGAGTTCACATTAGCCCTGTGAGTCCTTTGCACTGATTTTGTGTTTGGACTTGAGCTTTTTCTATTCCAGAGAAGTTTAAACATTTTATGACGTTAATGAACAAACTGAACTAACAAGACAGACTCAGAAAGCAGAATGACAGCTAAAGAGGCAGGGAGAGTAGAGGGCAGCGGGATTGAGCAAAAAGGAGAAGGGACTCATGGACAACAACATGGTGACTGCAGGGGCGGGGGGAGTGTAAGGGGACCAAATGGTAATGGAAAAAATACAATAAAAATTTAATTAATTAATTTTTTAAAATGAGGATGGGCTGGAAATATAGGGGGGAGCACTTGAGAAATGTATGATTGTTTGACCACTGTGCTGTGCCCCTAAAAATAATATAAAATAATATTTAATATAAACTGAAAAAAACCATTTACATATGTGTATGTGTGTGTATATCTATATCTATATCTATATCTCACAGTAAAAACATTCAACCATAAAAAAAGAAACCCAATTTTTAAAACATCAGTGCCTAGATTTAGTTTTTTTCAGAATGTTGGATCTTTGTAATGATCCTTTTAGGTAAAGTAGCTGCAAAAACATTTAAAAAAGCATGCACTGTCTCAGGTAAAAGGCAGTAAGAGTCTATTTTTATAAAGTTCAAAGCAATTGTGTATCTTGTAGGGGAATCCTTCCAGACTGCTAGTGTTTCCCTGGCTTTGTAACTCCCTCCCTCCCTCCTTTGCTAATAAACTCCCAGCTCTATAAAACGCAGCAATAAACTAGGCTTGGAGAGGACATTCTTAAGCACACACCTAACTAGTTCTGCAGCCACCTTCCTTCTGCAATATGAGGCCCCAGAAAAGTGCACATCTCCCCCGTTGTTTACTAAGGGCCGGGCTGACTGCTGGCATTCATCACAGAGCTGGAATAAACAGAGAGGGCGACTGGGAAAGACAGGTGTGGCCTTGTTTTAGTATCCTGACCTAATCCTCTCCTCCAGCCCCTTCACCTGATCAGCTCCTACTCATCCTTCAGGTCTTTACTCAATTCATTCTGGAAACCTGAGGCCACCCAGGTGTGAAGCACCACTTCTGAGTTCTCATTGCAGGCTGCCTTCCTCTAAGCCAGCACCCAAAGGCTCTTTTGTAATTGCAGGACCTCCTATCTGCATCCCCTACTTGGTTCCAAGAGCAAGGGCTCTGTCTTGTTCATCCCCATCCCAGAGCCCACAAAAGGCCGACTTGGAGAATGAGGATGCCTGAGGCAAGGAAAGTACTACTAAGAATGTTTCTATTTCTAGTTAACTCCCATTTCTAATTACCCAATGGGAAGTCTTTCTCAAAAGAGTTTTCCTTCCAACATATTAAAATTGTAATTACTGCACAACAACTATCAGCACAAAATAGGAACCACGCAGGCAACCATGGACTCTGCAAGCTGGGATGTTCTGGAATGGGTGTTCCTGGAATGGCTGTGCATCCAACCGTACAGCCACTGGAGCACTTCCCATGCCCTACACACCGCCACCGCCCACCATTAAACGAGGAAGTTTGTGGAGCTGGTCCAGGGGCTCTGGTCTTGGCATTCGACCTGCCACAGACTAGGTGGATGGAGGGCTTCATATTTGATAAAGCCAAAGGCTTTATAGAAAGGTGCATGTGTTGACTGAGCTTTTCAATTCACCTTCACCTATTAACATTAACAGTGAGCTCATGACTGCAAATCTAGCCCTTCAAATAATGAATCTATATCAGAAAGCATAAAGTTACCTCTGACAAAACATTTGTACAGGCCAAAGGAGGAAAGTTTAGCTATCAGGAATTTTGCCTTTGTCACAAAGAAATTTCTTGTGTGTCAAGAATGAAATACACTTTTTCAAGGTATATTTAAGTCACATATTACAGCCAAAACAGGGATAAGTTACTGGATAAAATTTTAATCATGGTTTAAAACATCTAGTCTCTGTTCATCTTAACATTTAAAACAAAATCTGCCCAAGTCAGTACCTTCTTTCACCATTTGCACAATGCAGTCCAGGTTACTACCAGGAAATAGACACCGGTTTGGAATATTCTGATCAAATCCACAGTGTGTCTGTACATTAACATGTTTAATTAAGGCTCCCCAAACAGGAAGCCAATCAGACAGTAAATGAAAGAAGTGGCTGCCTACAAGCAATTCAGATATAATATTTTCAAGTAATGATGGCCTGAAAAATGGAGGAAAAAAACCAAAACCTCACAGAGGTCCAACAGGACAAAAAAAAAAAAAGCTGTAAAACAGCTCACGAGAATATGTATATGTTTTCAGAAGAAAAAAAAATTTAAAGTACCCTACTAAGATATTTTTATTAAAATGGTACTTTATACATGAACCATAATTCATTTTACTGTTTTAGTTTGAAGACATGGGAAACAAAATGCTGTTAAGGCTTTTCTCATGTCCTAGAATTCTAGAGGTCAGGATTTTTGTTTGCTTGGTTATTTTAGGCTTGTCAGCTATTGACAAGTCTTAACTAGCTTCAACTAAATTTAGTCATTAGGTTTCATTTGGCCTCAAAATACCTATGGTTTAAATCTCTATTTCTCATTCAGTGATATTTCCAGACAGACCTCCATGCTAAATACGCAACCCATTTTCTGGCCGGTGTCCATACCAGCTTAATGACCTCAAAAAACCATTAAAATTCCTTATATATGTTGCCAAAATAAGCAGACCCTCTCAATAGCATAAAATTACCATTTTCCACATTAATATCTATATGTTATGGTTTTTCTCAGTATTAAGAACCACCCACTAATCACCAGCACAATTTCAAAGTCTCATCTCTATTTCAAAGATAACTGGGTGCATTTTGTTTACATTATACCAAAATTTACAGGACATCCATAACATAATTTTTTGAAGTACAGGTTAATTTAAGTAACTTTCCTGTGATGTTTCTATTTAAATTTTATTATCACTAAAAAATTTTATCCATTCCAAATAACCTTTTCCTAGGATTCAAAAAGACCATGGACAAATGCATACCTAGTAAATGCTTAAGGTGCTAAACCTGCCGTACTTTGAAAATGTACTCTTGGGAATTTCTGAGTAACCAACCCCTAGTTGTTAAATGGTGTAGGAACTTTAAAGAATTTAACTGACCTTTCTCTTTAGGAATTACTAAGTGGTCACATCAGGACTTCAAAAATTTATAAGAATCCTTCCCTAACCTCCCTCCCCCCAATCTTTGTGTTTAGGGTAAAATTCCTCCCCTTGTTCAAATCAGAGTTTTTAGAAATCAGTCTTTCCTTTCAGCTTATAAATTACATTGGGAAATAGTTACGTATTGGCTGTGATTTATGCTCCAGGTCTCTGCTTATCATCTGCCCTATATAGTGACAAATTTTCTGAAATCACTTTTACTATGTAACTTTCCTAACAATAGGATGAAAAAGGAATCCCAGCTGCCAGTAGTGGTCTGGTTATCCACATCTCTTCCTTGGCCATCCTACTCTCCCATCGACCCCCATCTCCTTGCCTTCTCTAATTTTATTCCTTTTCCTGCCCCCCTAAGCCAGATAGACACACCAGGAGTGCACCCCCTCCGGCTGGCTGATGGGAAGCCTACCTGCTGGGCAAGGCTCTAAAGTTCTGCTCAGTCTAGGCCACAACAGGATTTTACCTTCTGAGAAGTATGGTCCATCTGCTCACAGCCACAAAACATAGCACTTAATTGGTTTTAATACAAAACAAAACTACACATGAAGTTTGTTTTTCAAACTTTCAATGAGCTCCCCAAAGCATACGCTCTGTCTCTATATTTTTCTTTCCCTCAAGGTGGCTAGAGCAACAAAGAGCTTGTGACATTCCTTTGGAATTTTTTTTAGCACTTTTTAATGTGGGAAAATACACATAATATAAAGTTTACCATCTTAATTATTTTTAAGTGCAAAATTCACTGGCATTAAGCACATTCACACTGTTGTGCAACCATCACTACTGCCTCACTTCAGAAGTCTTTGGGACACTTCCACCACAGTCTACAGGAGACAGAAAACTGCCATTTAGTTTCTACTGACAAAAATCCAGTTTTAATTCACAGAACTGTACGCCTAAATGAGGTGTATCTTACTGTGTATTAATTATACTTCAATAACACCGATTAAAAGCAAAATAAGCAGGGATGCAGTGGGAGTGGACTGGGGATAACTGGGAGCCAGACCACAAGGGAGAGGGGCACAGAGGGAGAGATGGGGATTTTATCAAAAGACACAGGTAACCTTGATGGGGTTGAAGAGAGTAGTGGCATTCATCCACACACTCACTGCCACCATTCTTGAGCACCTATGATCTAGACATGGTGCCAGGCTCTGGAACTGGCCAGACATATGGTTCACAAAGCTCACCCTGATTGCAGTATAGACAATCAGGCAAACCAGTGGTTTTTGCCATCATTCAGGTATCAAGCACTAAATTAAGGCAGTAGCAAGGGCAATGGAAAGCAAAGGCTATATGTAGTTTTAGTTTTACTTATTAGGCCTCCATGAAATCACTGATTCCATCATTCTGTTTCAATTTTTTAATCCAACCAATGGTTGGCTACTTTAGCCTGTGGTGTGGCACATCAATCAAGCATTATGTAAGGACTGTCAGCAACAAAGAGCTCAGGGTACAGAAAATAACACATAAATTGAGCATCTGTTTATATTCAAGGCACTGTGGTAAAAATGGTCTAATTAGATCAATATTATTTGTATGGAATATTTATGGGCAGCCACTCTTCTGCAAGGCTTTTTGATGATTAACCTGGGGATGACTTGAATGTTTACCAACACAGAAATGGTTAAACAGATTGTAGGAAACTATACTGTGAAATACCATTCAATGGATCTATATGCAGTAACCCAGAATGATCTCAAAATATACTGTTAAGTAAAGCAGCTATTGCAGAACGTATTAAAAAGCATGTTCACATTTATGTAAAAACATTGATTTGTCTGTATGTAGAGATCTCTCTTCTCTAACATACAGAGAAAAAGGTCAGAAAAGAATATGCATATTGGGATTGGGGATTAAAGTGAAGGAAACCTTCAGTTTGTGTTCCATGTTGCAATGAGAACATAGCCATGCATCACTTGTACAGAAAAATCAAGTTTTATAGGTCGGTATACCAAGTGAGTAGATTGTACTACATCATGGGCACATATTTCTTACATGAAACCTTTATTAGTAATTCAAATCGTATAATATCCTCATAATAATGGCTAAGACTATATAAGTGAGTGTGTGCATGTACATGCATATCTTTTTAATTTGCCAAATTATTTTTAGGCTGTTTTAGAAAATGACTGATAGTTACATACATCAGAGGACTTTTGAGATGAGAACATAGCAGCCATTGCAAACAGTTTCTCCTTGAGTTTGCAATAAACCATTTGAAAACCATTTAAGAGAAATAAATAATATATTTTATTCTCAATTATAAAACCCTCAGAACACGAAACTCTTCATTGCAAATGAGCTAATCAAATTACTACAATCTTTGATCTTTTAGTTCAAAACACAGTAAAATAGCAAGCGAGAGGGACTTCCCTAGTTTTATTTTATTTTATTTTATTTTATTTATTTACTTTTTAAATACATTTGTCTCTGCCTCTCCCCCCTTCTTTCCCTTGCCCCCTCCCACCTTCCCTCCCTCAGCTCTTCCCCTTTGGTTTTTTCCATGAGTCCTTGCTATATGTTCCTTGACTTTCCCCTTCACTTCCCTTTCCCTGCCCCCCCCCCTTGTCTCTGTTGATTTCTTTTCCTTTCAGTGTTGCTGGTCATATTTTCCTTGCATCTTTGCATTGTTCCGCTTATAGGTGAGATCATATGGTATTTGTCTTTCGCCCCCTGGCTTATTTCGCTTAGCATGATGCTCTCCAGTTCCATCCATGCTGTTGCAAAGTTTAGTACTTCTTTTTTTCTTTCTGCTGCGTAGTACTCCATTGTGTATATGTACCATAATGTTTTGATCCAATCATCTACTAATGGGCATTTAGGTTGCTTCCAAGATTTGGCTATTGTAAATTGTGCTGCTATGAACATTGGGGTGCATAGGTTCTTTTGTATTGGCATTTTGGTGTTCTCACGGTATAGTCCCAGCAGGGGAATTGCTGGATCAAAAGGCAGTTCCATTTTCAGCTTTCTGAGGAAATTCCACACTGCTTTCCATAGTGGCTGCACCAGTCTGCATTCCCACCAACAGTGGACTAGGGTTCCCTTTTCTCCACAGCCTCGCCAGCACCTGTTGTTTGTGGATCTGTTTCTGATGGCCATTCTGACCGGTGTGAGGTGGTACCTCATGGTGGTTTTGATCTGCATTTCTCTGATGGCTAGCGATGCTGAGCATCCTTTCAAATGCCTCTGGGCCCTCTGTATCTCCTCCTTAGAATAGCATCTGCCCAGGTCCTTTGCCCATTTTTTGATTGGATCGTTTGTCTTCTTGGCGTAGAGTCGAGTGAGTTCTTTATATATCTTGGAGATCAAACCTCTATCTGATGTATCATTAGCAAATATATTTTCCCATACCGTTGACTCCCTTTTCATTTTGCTGATGTTTTCTTTTGCTGTGCAGAAGCTTCTTATTTTGATGAGGTCCCACTTGTTTATTCTTTCCTTTATGTCCCTTGCTTTAGGAGACATATCAGTGAAAAAATTGCTGCGTGGGATATCTGAGAGTTTCCTGCCAATGTTCTCCTCGAGGACTTTGATGGTGTTGCGACTTATATTTAAGTCTTTTATCCATCTTGAGTTTATTTTTGTGTATGGTGTCAGCTGATGATCCAATTTCAATTTTTTGCATATAGCCGTCCAGCTCTCCCAACACCATTTGTTGAAGAGGCTGTTATTGCTCCATTTTATGCTTCTGCCCCCTTTGTCGAATATTAGATGTCCATAGAGACCTGGGCTTATTTCTGGGCTTTCTATTCTGTTCCACTGGTCTATGGGTCTGTTCTTGTGCCAGTACCAGATTTTCAGTATGGTGGCTTTGTAGTAGAGTTTGATGTCCGGTATTGTGATCCCTCCTACTTTGTGTTTCTTTCTCAAAATTGCTGCGGCTATTCGGGGTCGTTTATGGTTCCATATAAATTTTTGAAATGTCTGTTCTATTTCTGTGAAATACGTCATTGGTATCTTAATAGGGATTGCGTTGAATCTATGAATTGCTTTGGGTAGTATGGACATTTTGAGGATATTAATTCTTCCAATCCATGAGCACGGTATATGCTTCCATTTATTTGTGTCTTCCTTAATTTCTTTTTTCAATGTTGTATAGGTTTCTGTATACAGGTCTTTTGTGTCTTTGGTTAAATTTATCCCTAGGTACTTTATCTTTTTTCGTGCTATATCGAATGGTATATTTTTTCTGATTTCTTCTTCTTCTATTGCATTGCTGGTGTACAAAAACGCCTTTGATTTCTGAATGTTGACTTTGTATCCTGCTGTTTTGCCAAATTCACTTATTAGGTTGAGGAGTTTTTTGGTAGAGTCTACAGGGTTCTCTATGTACACTATCATGTCATCTGCAAACAATGATAGTTTTACTTCCTCCTTTCCTATTTGGATGCCTTTTATCTCTTTCTCTTGTCTGACCGCTGTGGCTAGGACTTCCAATACGATGTTGAAAAGAAGCGGTGAGAGCGGACATCCTTGTCGTGTTCCCGATCTTAGTGGGAAAGCTTTCAGTTTTTGCCCGTTGAGTATGATATTGGCTGTAGGTTTTTCATATATGGCCTTTATTACGTTGAGGAATGCCCCATTTATTCCCATTTTGCTGAGTGTTTTGATCATAAATGGGTGCTGTACCTTGTCAAATGCTTTTTCTGCATCTATTGAGATGATCGTGTGGTTTTTGTCTTGTCTTTTATTGATGTGCTGTATCACGTTTACTGATTTGTGTATATTGAACCATCCCTGCATCCCTGGGATGAATCCCACTTGATCGTGGTGGATAATCTTTTGAATGTATTGCTAGATGCGGTTTGCCAATATTTTGTTGAGGATTTTAGCATCTATGTTCATCAGCGAAATTGGCCTGTAGTTTTCTTTCTTTGTAGAGTCTTTATCTGGTTTTGGGATCAGGGTGATGCTGGCCTCATAGAAGGAGTCTGGACTTCCCTAGTTTTAAAATGATGTTGGCAGAGCGTGTCGGTGCCGCAGGGGTTCTCTGGACATGACGGACGGACCCGGCCGCATCCGCGCCTGCACAGCGGGGGCTCCGGCCGCATTTCATTGTCTTGGTTTTCAAATTAACGTATCTGAGGAACATTAACTAAAGAATTGGGCAGAGGGTGGTAGAGGCTTTTCCTTGATTTATTTATTTTTGAATCTTGTAAAGAGTGCTTTTAAATGCTGTTAACACAAGACCAGTTTGCAACTGTTGCCCAGCTAAAACTGAAAAATTAACTTAAAGAATTCAAATAGCATTTTCAGGGCCTTGTTCCAAATAGAATTTCTCAGACAGACTAAAATTGCACTCCTCATCTTTGGCCCACTTGAAGTTAAAAAAAAGAAAAGACAAGATAGTAGGTGTAAATGACTAAGAAAGGCCCCAGAGGATGCTCTGGACAGCTGAAAGGTTAGGAGCTTCATGCAGAATGTCTTGATAAGAAGTCTAGACTATCTGTAATTTGCTGATTGTGAGGAAAACCAGATTATTAAGAAACCTGGTGAAGCCAACAGCTACAGGAGCTTAAAATGCATGGGAAACTTGGGATGATGCGTGGGAATAGGGATTCTAATACTCAACGATCCATAGTGACATTTAGGAGTGACTTTTATCACAAATGCAAGAAATGCCACAGGAAGAGGGGGCAAACATCTTTAAAAGGCTAAAAGGAAATTGTAAAAATGTGAATAGGAAGAAGATAGAAACTATAGAGTCTGTTAGACATAACATCTAAAAGTTCTTACTTGGAGTGGACTGAGTGGAATATTACAGCACAAGACAAGCAGATAAGGCAAGTGGGCTGCCCTTTGTACAAATTAGGAAAATGCATCTCTTTTTACAGGTTCTCCTTCATTTCAGCCCCATTTATCACATTTGACTGGGCAGGCTTGTGCAGTGAACAATCTGTACAACTCATGAGTAGTTTAGTTACAGAGTGAATGATATGAACCTATATGTTTGACTTGAATAGTCAAAAAAAAAAAGTAGACAATTTGGCAAAGAAATGGTTAGTCACAGCAAACTACTTGTTAAATTACCTGAGCTGAGTATTTTAAGGGACCACATCAGAAAAAGCTGATCTATGCCTTGGTTATTATTTCTGCCACAAGTTGAGAAATCACACAAAATAGCCCAAGAGCTGAGAAATTGAACACAAAATAATTCATAGTAGAATGAGATATTAACACCATACACAATTAACATTGCTTTTCTATTTCTCCATAGAGGGACTGCCTGCTTCCTCTTCTCTGAACACATTTGGAAATCTGTTAGTCATGAAGGCCTCAAAGCCGCACCTCTGTAACAGAGCTGTTCTTACAGGAGGAATGAGGTGGCTGGTACTCCCACTAAGAGCAAACAAAGTGCCTTTTCCACTTCTTCCTGGGCCCACCCCTCTCCCCATCTAATTCCTCTAGCAAGCACATTTATTTTACTTATAACTGAATCTGCATCATGAAACACAGCTGGACAACTCCATGACTTCACTGAAGGATTTTAAATTGCCTTATTGGTTTACTCTCCACTCACCTCCACACCTGCCCCAGTTAAGTAGTTGTGCCCAAATATCCCAAAAGCAATGAGTAAATGCTCAGGAAACAGGAGGATTCCATGAGAACTATAGCAAGAAATCAGGCCCTTTCATTCTGGTAAAGAAAAAACCGACTGGATTGCCTAGAAAGGTCTCAGTGCCATTAAGAAAGGTGTGAACACTGCTGTCAGGCTCTGATCACCCTGTGAATGACAGCAGCATCTACTCAGGCAGAGAGGGACACTGGAAGGAGAGAGCCTTCCTCCACCAGGCAGGGACAGCTGGCAGGGCGTGAGGGGGAGCCGGGGCCGGGGGACCGGGGGTTATAGTAGCAGCGAAGAAGCACTGCTGCCTCCTGGCTTTGGTTACTTAGCACGAGGACCTACATCTGGAAGATGTGCCCAGCTTCAAAGAGGTTACATGTGACACAGGTTTCAATACGTAGCAGCAGCACCTATTCTTTAATTTTACATTAGTAAAATCCTCCCTTAAGTTGCTTAAAACATTGAAGGCACCCCTTGGAGAAGGCCTTCCTCATCAAGGAAGGGCTTACCTCAATAATGTAGAGAACCACGTTCTTGTAGAAGCAGTACAATATGCACTTGGTCACCCGGTTGTAGCTCCAGGCACCGTGTACCAGCAGAAGCTTCTCTAAGTAGGAAAACTGAAAAAAGAAAATAAAGAAAGTTCAGAGGAACCCATCATTTAGGAATAAAAGTCATAGAATGCCCTTTGAAGGAAATGACAGATAAGGTAATAGAGAAAACCATTCACTTAAAAAAATGAAAGGCCAAGCTTTCAGGCCCAGTAAGGAGAGCTAAAATCCCTCAAATCCACATAATTATAATTTCCCCCAAATATGAAGCTGGACTCCTAATTGTTATTCTCATGAAATTCTATGTATATAAATGCTTTTAAAGCATCTTCATTATTAGAAGAAGACGAACACCTGAAGTGGAAAAGAAGCATAATGTGAATCAGACACCTCAATCACAGATTTCATGGTGACAACAGAAACAAGGGATAATGTCGCTCATGCAACAGCACCCTTTTGAAAAAGGGGATACACCTATATACACAACCTATTTCCACTGTCAGCCTGCACATTACAAATAGTTACAGACACACAGAGACTCACGGACACACAAACACACACACACAGGGACACACACACCCTCTGCCTCCACTTCCACACCCATTTTGTTCTCCTTTTTTTTGCCAACTAGTACAGAGCATCTCTACTAGAGCGCTATGCAGTCCTGAAAAACAAAAACCAATAAGGAGTTAATATACTAAGTTGAGAGTAATGTAATGGCTCTCACATTTGAAATACACAGCAATATCCTAATATCCCAATAAGATATTTGAATCCTCTGTGGGCATGGGGTCTTTGAGCACCACCCGATCATGTCTCCTCAGCCTCCCCTTAGCCTGGCCTGGCCTTCTGTGTCCTATTTCACGAAGGTCCCAGAAAGTGTGAACACTGAGCTGAAGGGAAGGAAATGAGGTGTTTTTTCGTTTATTTGTTTTGTGGATTGTACTGTGCTCTGGAGTGAATGCACTGTTAGGAATGATTCTGTTTCAATTTACAGTTGCTGTACATTGTGAGCCTCACGCCAACATCAAATACCCCTCAGTTGCCTTGAACTAAAACCTAATTCCCTGTTCTGAGTCACAGGGCAGTCTGCAAGCTCAAACCCCACCACTCTCCTAAAGAGATCACCAGGTTGTGTTGAGCATGCACACAAACACTAGAGATTCATTTGCTATTATAAACTTCCTGTTAATTTCAGATTATTTTTGAAATCAAACTTAACTATCTGTAGAAAAGACTGCCTAGGTACAACATTTTTAAAAAATACATTATTTTCAAGAAGGAACCACATAATAATTTCCATTAGCACTAAAGAAGGGGACTCAATCTGATGTGACATCATCTTTCAATGAGTTCTTCTGAGAGATCAGGGTGAGGCAGGTCCCTCACCTGTGTACTCCAAAAGCTAAATGACGCTTCGAAATGGCAGGAGTTGATGCTTATGGAAAAATAAAACTGCCTATAAAGGCCTATTAAGGATTCCCAAGGGGACTGGGGAATCATAAAAGAACTAGCTAGACAAATAAAAAGGAAGCTTGTATTCAACTCGGACCCCTGATGTCACACTTCAATGGGTACAGAGAATATCTGCTGCACTCATCCCAAATGCTCAACTTTAGTGATACAATGATTTATTTTCAGGAAAAGAAAATCCTAAATTAAAATGCTGTTTTCATGAGGTCGTTCAGAAAACATTAGGAAGGTAGAGGCAGGAACGATTCTCTCCTGAGATGAAAAGGCTGCTGAGAGCTCCTGGCACCGGCACAGGCTGCCCCTGGGCAAAGCAGCAAATCAGGGGACTGGGTCCATCTCGGGAGCTGCCCCATGGACAAGAGCACAGGCACCTGGAAACAGGTAGATCCAGAGCTTTGCCTACTTCCTAGTTTTTCCAAGGACAATCCTTTAAGCTAAATTTTCTTCTTCTGTATATAATCCTTCAGGGTACTTTCTCGAAAACCCAATCATGATGGATTCAGCCACATTAAAATAAACAGATAAAGACAAGCTGTTAACTTCAACCAAAGATATTTATCATTTCACTAGGGGCAAAGAAATTCATCAAACTGTGGCCTTTCCCTCTCAGTGATTATAGAGGAGCATACTGTTAGGGGGGGAGACTGTAAGGCACAGAGGAACACTGCCCTAACATAATGGGACCTCTGCCTAATTATGAAGAGGACCACGGAAAGGAGAAAAGAAGACCTACAGACACGGGGGCCATTCATCAGGTGCTTTGGCAGGAGTGACTATTATGCTGGAAGGGCAAGAAAACCCTTAGATAGAGTCAGGAAGCCCTGCTCCCCTCTCTAGCTTTCTTTGATGCTTTTAATTTGAAGAGAGCAGTTGCTCCAGATTCCGTATCCTATTAATACGCAGTTTCAATAAACCAGGTAATGGAATCACCCTTCCCTAGACATTTTAAAGAAAAAGACAGACAAATATTTGCCTAGAACTCCTAGGAAACCTCTAAAGGTCCCTCCCAGCCATATGATGCTATAACTCAAGTATTTAATAATGCTGGGGTGTATAACATCCACACTCGCTGACAGACTACAGGAAGTGTGAGTCCCCCAGGCCTTGGAGTAGTTGACTCAGAAAAGTAAATGGGCAGGTGTGCGGGGCTGGTCCCCAAGGTCACATGCAGGTCTGGTGTTCTCTGACCCTGGATGCTTGGACCTGAGGCAGGTCACCTGAAAGGGCTCCAGTTTTCCAACCTGTAAAATCAGAATTCCTTCTACCTACTTCCAGCAATTATCTTGAGGATTTATTTGAAATCAACAAAGGAACAAGATTGATTTCATGCACTTTTCAGAGTCATGAGGATTTGTAATTCCTCTCTGAGTTTGCAGAACCACCAGCTGGGAGGGAATCCGAGAGGTGATCTAGTGCAGAGCCCTCCTTTGGGGAGGTGGAACCCCAAAGCTGCAGAGGATCAGCCTGCAAAACCCTGGGGTGGCTGGAAGCTCTTTCCTGTTTTATAAGCGGCCCCTTATTTCAGTGTGGAGGGAGAAAAAGCCATTATTACTTATGTTCATATAATTAAGATTAACACATTCTTCAAAAGACTGAACACTGAAGAAACAGAAGGGAATTCTAGCTAATCTGCAAACAAGCAGCACTTAATCAAAACATACTGCAATCAGGAGACGGGAAGAAACATTCCGTGTTCGCTGTCATATCTCCATTTGCTCTATAATCATTCAGGCCAAATGGCTTAGATATGTACCTTAGGGGCCAGGAGGTTGGCTGACCCTTCACTTTTTGGCTACCATTAAGGAGTTAGACATTTCTTTCATCCTCAGGCCACCTGTGCAGTAATTAATGTTATTGGGGGCCTCTGCATGGGGCATGCCATCAAGAGAGGAATGGAATGAACTTGGCCTAAGTGCAGGAGGCTGTCTGCTACTTATCCGGGGGTACTTAGGGCCCCAAACCAGCTTATGCTCTCAGCAAGTCACCTCGCAACAGTGGTCCTGGGCAGTGCCCTGGTCACGGCTACAGGGAGAATGACAGCTGTAAATCACTCCTTCCCCTCATCTTAAATGCCTGGTGACAGAATGTTCTAGCACCTCTGAAAGAGGGGAGATGCCATCACGGGGATTGTAGAGAGTAGATGTCATGACCACAGTGCTCTTTGGCACAGGGCGGTAGAAGGAAAAGCACGTGCAGCAGATGCATAAGTTGAAGGTAGGAGATTATTATTAGGAGGAGCAGAAACCTACCTGTCAGGAATGATATCTTGCCTGGCTGACAGAAAGCCTGGCCAACCCACAACTAGCCAGGAGAAACCTGACTGGCAGGACAGGGCCTATAAACCATACCAGATCAAGCCTACAAAGACATTCAGACACACTGGTGGTTTCGCCTAGATGGCAGCCTCAAGGAGGGTGGCAGAATTCTTAGGGCTGGACTGATGGGCTCAACACCAGCCAGGCCTTCACGCCCAGCCGATGTCTCTGTGCACGGGACGGAGTAGCCGGGTCAACCATGCCTCTGACCTGTGCGATGGCATAATCCGAGTTGTTCGTCGCTTGCATGCCTTCATTCCCACTGATTCCCACACCCACGTGGGCTGTCTGGATCATCCCGACATCATTGGCACCATCCCCGATGGCGAGGGTGATGGCCTTTACCCGCTTCTTAACCACGTCTACTATCTCAGACTTCTGCAGAGGAGACACTCTGTAAAAGAAGAAGGAGAAACTATGACTATATCGATCTTTCTGGAGGAAACAGCTGTAATTTACATTTAGCTGCATGAAAAGGGCAGTTGCTGAGAAATTTCCAAATTCAATAGATACGTTTTATGTTCATGTGCAAAGAAGCTTTCAGAAAACAGTAGCTTGTGGTTTTCAAGTATTTGCCAACTTCACAGATGAAATGCACAACTCAAAACTAACTTAAAACACAGCCCATTTATGCTCAGTGGGAGCCATACATGCAAACTCCCCAAGGATACATGTGCCCTGCTGGAAGATACAGGCAGTTAAGCTGGCTACAGAGGCCTCAGGAGCTGCCTTCCCAGCAAATCAGAAAACTCACACAGGCCCTGTTCCTGCTTTGGCGTGCACCATTCGCAACCTAGGGCTGACAAGGGGATTTCTCATAAAATCTGCCTTCC
Source organism: Pteronotus mesoamericanus (assembly GCF_021234165.1). Lineage (NCBI taxonomy): Eukaryota > Metazoa > Chordata > Mammalia > Chiroptera > Mormoopidae > Pteronotus > Pteronotus mesoamericanus. Next base: position 6,016,309 of record NW_026555152.1, read on the forward strand.
TGGAAGGGAAAGTAAGTTGGCAGAGCTTGAGAAATACAGAAAGAGGACTAGAGTAAGAAGAAAGAAGAAAGACTTCTCCAACTCCACCCCAGAAATAGAGGCAGTGTTTGAAGGGCAGCGAAGGCAGAGGATTGAAGAAAGGGACTCACAGGGGCAGACGGTCTACTAAAGGCTGAACTGCAGCAACAGAGCCCAAAGGGGAAGACACAGCAGCCTCTGCCTAAAAGAGGTGGTTCCCACAAGGAATCGAGAAGGTGGGCTAATGCCCACAAGCCCTCACATCACCTGGGAAGAAGACCCCATTCACATCTATGGTGTCTAAAGCTCAGCAACATTGACTACATGAAATGTTTGTTCCAAGTACAAGATCAGACAACACAATAATACGATAAAACTACAAGTACCTAAGGACTAACTTATTTTTATTTTAAATTCTGAATTGGTAAGCTGATTTGGGAAATTTACTGAATCACTACAACACACACATACACACACAGAGTAAAAGGCCCCTCTGGGGTTCCCAGAGATACTGGCCACAGGCGCACATTGACTGGGTTTAAAAGCTAGAACAGACACTCAGAGACCTTCCCAGGAGAACTATGAGCTCTCATATGGCCAACCCACAAAAATGCTTGTTTCCAAAAGGAAGCTTAAATTTTACCAACTCTGGAAAGAAAAGTGTTCGGTGAGACAGCAAGCTAAATTTAAAACATAGATACTTTGAAAGCTGTTGCTCAATTACAAAGAAATGAAAATGAGCAAGTAAAAAAAAAACCCAAGAAATAGAATTTAAGTATTGAAAGGGCTTAGAAGCCATACTGTGTGATCTAATACCTCTTTTGTCTTTTTTGCAGGGATTTGCAATAATGAGACTTTACAGCCTCCTGGAGTAGTTGCAACCACACAAAAAAATATTATTATTACTTTTTTATTGTTAATAAGCACACTTAAAAAGTACTAATTCTGCCCTCTGGGCCACACTAGATGTTCTTTCAAATATTAGGAAGTGGAGATATAAAGACACCTATCACATCTCTCTTCCCAAAGCTCAGTTTCTGCTTGCTAAACAGTCTCAGGTCCTCCAATCGTTGTTTAATAGGCATGGTTCCGAATTTAAAAATAGCTCCCAAGTATCAGCTTCTAGACAGCTGAGAGCAGAACAGAATCACCAGCTCCCTGGTAGCAGACATCAGACTGACCTTAATGTAGCCTAAAATGAAATTACTGGAAGCTTTATTATTGTTTATTATTAAGTTTCCTGTCAACTAAACATAAGCAATTTTAACACACAGGGATATAAGCTGTTTCTATTCCTTCCAAGCCTGAGCAACTGCCACTTGCAGCCAAGACTGATCTTTACATTCCTCTCTCTCATTAAATTTCTGATTGGCAGGTTGGCAGACACAGCTCATAATTCTCATTTTCTGCGCAAATGTGATTTCTCATTTTATTTCTGAACTCAATAGAGGTAGAGATCAAATACTGTACAAAGAAAAATGACCTAGGACTCAAAGTTGAAGAACGGAGCATGACTTTTACCTGTGCCCATACGAACTGTGTCAACAGGGAAAAAAATTTTTATCAGTCCTTGTCTTTTCATCAATGAAATGAGGGAAATGAGAACCACCCACTTCATGAGCTGGTTGTGGTATATTTATATTTATGTGAAACCATTCTGCTTATTAGCAAGCGTGAAACAAATGTTATCTCCTACCCCACCTGCAAAACTCAGCTGTTGGGGAAAAAAGGGACACAATTGAGAATTGCATGCTATCTGACCCATGGTCCCCAGACTGTGTGTGTAGGTGTCCTGGGGAACTATAGGGCGAAATTAGAAATTTTCAAGGTAAGTATAGCAACATCTCTCAGGTAGTAATACGAATCAATAGCTCTAAGTAGCCCGAGTCTCAACATGCTGCATTCCTTTGCACAATAAATCTTTGTGGACCTGAATGTCCATGGCTGCTGTGATAAAAAGCAAATACACTGTGAATAAATCAATGTAGACCAAAAAATGAGGGAGGTAGTGTCCGCCCTTATGAAAAGTTGTGCAGTGCTCAGCAGGTGCACCCTACCATATGATCAGTAAGTGATTATGATTATTTGAGAATAAAAGAAAATATTATTTCTTTCATTTAAGTGTATTACTATTTCAAATGTCTGCTAAGTTGTTAGGACATACATACTCCTGAAATTGTTTGATCTTGCCTGCTAAATAGTTAGAAACTGTTCAGTTTCATTTTTGGCCTGGAGGCTTTGCAAAGGAATTCTGAAACAGTGCAGTACTGAGAATCCAGAGAATCTAGAAACTTCTGTGTTCATCGCTTCTCTCTATGGTTACATTAATCACTCTTCAAGGGCAATTATTCATCCATTGAGGTGGAACTTCACCTAATGGTGCCATCATTTAATCTCCAACTCTTCTGCATCCACCGAGATATCACAAGAGAGCAGGGAACAGCACTGGGCTGACCTGAAGTTGCAACTCCTTGAGATTCTACCTGCCACCCAAGTGATCAAGCAGACTGGTCTCTTTACCAGCAAAGCTGGAGCGGTCTGGAGAGAAAGGGAATGTGGGGAGCAGGAGAGCCTGTGGGTAGGAAGCTTAGCCACATGGACACCATGCTGTGGAAGGTTCAAAGGGCTGTGGTGGGGGAAGGGGGAAGTTGCCAAATAAACTCATGGTTTTCTTTGAGGTCAAAGTTGTTGCTTTTATGTTAGGGGGTTTAGCAATAAGCCAGCCAACATGAGACAAGTAGCAAGTCAAATATACTCACTATGTTTGCCACTTTGGGATTTGGATCTCAGGAAAGTCAAGTCAAGTCATGATTCTGGTGACTTAAAGTAAAATCTTTGAAAGTGCAACAGCTGCCTTCTCCCAAAAAGCAAAAATAAAGAGAAAACCTGACTGGGTGGATAAACTAAGTCATATCCCTGTGTTTTGGAAGCATGAAATTCTCATCAAGGATTTATTATGCCCTCAACTGTAATGCCTTGAGAAAACATAATTCTAGCACACACTAGGGGTTCACAACAGATGTCAAACAGCTAATTTCTACAGAAATGAATAGGCACCTTACATACTATTTCAGTATGCCAAGTTACCACAAAGCACGAAACAGCTCTTTTAAAATCTTAATTTGAGACCTGGAATCACATGCCATACTTAATAAGTATTCCCAGCATATAGTCTACATTTAAATAATAAAATAAGGATTCTTGTCCATATCTGAGCCAAGTGCTTTGGACACTTCTATACCATATTTTGGTGCATTACATCTAGAAATATAAATTCAAAGATCTTTAATCTATTGGCGAGGTATTCTACCCACTTTTCTTTTGGCTAACACAATAAATCCTAAAATAAAAAGTTTTCCTCTTGAGACTTTCAAACAAAAATTCAGTATTCTGGAGTATCTCACTGATGGGATTTGTGTTCCAAAATTTGAAAAGTTACTTTAAAAAAAAAAAGATTTTATTTATTCATTTTTAGAGAGAGGGGGAAAAGAAGGACTAAGAGTGGGAGTCGACCGTTTGCCTCTCGCACACACCAGGGACCTGGCCCGGAGCCCAGGCATGTGCCCTGACCAGGAATCAAACCTGCAACCTTTTGGTTTGCAGAACAACACCCAACCCACTGAGCCACACCAGTCAGAACTAAAAGTCACTTTCCAAAGGTATTTAAGTATAACACTGAAGGATAACAATTGGTAACTACTTTTATAGGATTAATGATCATGCATTTATTTATCTGATTTACAAAAGCCCTGGTCTCAGGATGAGTTTTTAAATTTTGATGTTGCAATATCATTGGAACAAATGTAGGTCCCTTCCCTTTTCAGAACTCAGCTGCCCATTTGTCAGAGAGGGGCTGGGCCTCCAATACTGATATGTAAACTGACCTCACCTGAGCCAGGGGAGTTGCAGGAACTCCACCCAGGGGCACCCAAGAGAATTTCAACCAGAGCCACAGCTCCTACTAATTAACCGGAGTCACTAGATACTTTCACTAATTGGTCTTCAAAACTTATTTATTCCAAATAAACTGTCCTCATAACTAGCGAAGAGATTTGAAGACCACTGACCTAGATCACTGAGTCTCAAATTTTCATTGAGCATCCGAATCATCTAGAGGGTTCATAAAGCTACAGATTCTGATTCAGGAAGTCTGGGTGGGGCCAGAGAATGCACATTTTTAAACTACTGTTATTGTTGACACTCTTATAGATGTCCCCAATTTTCCCCCTTTGCCCACCTCTGCCCAGCCCTGCCCTCCCTTCCCTCTGCCAGCTACCACACTGCTGTCTGTGTCTTAGCAAGTCTGGGTGATGTCGTGCTGCTTGTCCGCGGGCCCTGAAGAGGCCAGCAATGGCCTGGACAAGATCACAAGTTCCCTCTTGTTGATCATTTTAATCAGCTAAGCTTGTATTCCCATAGCACAAGATACATCAAAATTTTAACAGAGTGACATTCCACAGTTAATCGGTAGAAACACTGAATTTTGTCCCCTTCTTTCAAGTTTTGCACATGTAGGTTCTTCTTTGCTTTTAAACCCAAACTATTAAGTACAAATTTAGGTTGGGGTTTCATTTAAGACAGTCCTCTCACCTGAGTATCTCACATAAGACAGTGAGAGGGGAAAATACTAACCAGAGCAAGATACAAAGTACTCCAAAAGGTTTTTATTTTTAATGATTCAGAAACACATGATTTCATTAGCGAAAGTTTCAATCTTCCTGTTAACTGAAAGATAATAGCCTCATGAAAGAGATTTTCTTTGATTAAAAAACATTGCTATAACATATTATACCTTATGTCTTATAGCAGTCATTGATCTAAAATGTTTGAAGAATTCCAGCACCTTAAAAATTCTCATGTAGAGTTTGTAGATATATAACCACCTGAGTCTAAAATCTAAAAACAATTCAACTATCCTATGTATCTGTCTAATAAGTATGTCACTGGCTGACCAACACCCATTCTGACCTGTGCTCTTTCTTTAGATGCATTTAGTGCGCTGGCGCAGGGCCAGTGGTCCAGGCTGTCTGCGTGGTTATCCCTTCTGAAATGTCCTACATCTGTGCTCTGACCCAGAATGTGTGACTCTCTCAAATTTAATCTCATGTCTCAGTTTTGGGCGTATCTCACTGGAGTCCCAAGCTCCAAAGGCAGATAATCTTGGCAGCCTGGGCTAGTCCCCAGAGCACAGGCGCACAGGTGAGGCTGCAGGGCAGGGCGGGGGCAGCAGAAGGAATGCGAGGGAGTCTAGGCGAACCCAACAGGTAGTCGAGACTAGCTAATGTGTAGGCACAAAGAAGTGAAATTTGAACTCCATCCTCAACAGTTCTAAAGCAGGCTTAGGTGCTCCCTCATTACAAAAACTGACACACAGAGGAGCTATACTATACATGAGGAAGCCACCAAGACCGTGCTTCAGAAAGATGCAACAACTGCAGAAGCTGCTCCGGTTTTATTGTAAAGGATACAGGGCATGACCGAGAGGCAGTCTCATCAGCATGAGGGCTCCAGTAGGACACATTCTAAAAAGCAGACTGGGTGCTGCAGAGAAAGCACAGTCTATGAGCTAACAAGTCTGAGAGCGCAGCCACATATACCTTGTCACCACGTGAGCAGCATAAACACATATTCCGGAATGAGCGTTTCTAGCTTTGGTTGCTTTGGCAGTGAAGGTCCTATCCCACCCCAGCAGCTCCTCTAAAGATTCAAGTGTTATGAAAATCATCCCGTGGGAGCATTTCATTCAATATAAAAAATGGGATTTCCTACAAAGTTACTTTTCTTTCCTTAATCTCATCAGCGGCCTCATAAAAGAGCAGACAGAATGACAAACCACAAGAGAGACAATATGGACTACCAACATTTCAAAAATAGGTCCCAAAATTATTTAATAGGTTTATTTACTTCTATAAACTCTATTTACTCAGTGTGATCCATTATATTCATTATGTAGGATATGTTTGTCTATCTAACCTTCACCTTTCATGCCGTTCCTATCCATCCCTTTCTTCACCAAGACCCTAAATGCTAATCCAGTGGACATTCAATATGTGGTGACTAACTACCCAAACAATAATCCTTAGACTAAATTACATCTCTAAGCATAACTATAAATAATGGGAAAAACACAGTTCCACTTAAACAAAAATACATCAACTTCCATATAAATGACAGACCTAGAAACATGCTATTGGTGTGTAACTGTGAAAGACTGCTTCTACCTAGAGATGGAGAGAAGCAAAGTGATACAAAAATGATTGGACACCTCTATGAGATCTAAATTCATCATTTGTAGAAAATAGTAAAAAAAAACCTCAGTGTTCCTGTGATTTAGAGATGGACACTGCAAATTTCCTGATCAAATGTGCCAGTAGTCTTGACTCTTTTCTAGTGATATCCTTAAAAACAGTATAGGCTTTTTGTGACAGTTCTTAGTCACATAGAGCTGGCAACTATCTTTCGCTTCACATAGGACTCTCCTGGAAAAGGCTAACATGTAAGCCTGGTATTTTTATTTCCCATGGCTCTTCGATCAAAATGCTTTGACAATTATAAGCCTAGAACTAGCCTTTGCATATCATCTTGCATAAGCACTTCAGGGGCTTAACAGACACTGGCTTACCCAGTCTTTACACATGGTCTCAGGGATGTCAGGTGATGCCAATCTTCCAACCAAGTCTTTACATTAAAGCACCTCACCATGTCTTAGCTCTTTGCACAATTGTTTAAGTCTAAAAATCACATTCTTTCACAATCTCGATTTCCTAGGTACCTTTGTACTATTAATGACTATTCATCACAGTGCCTAGTAGAATAAGCATTTAACTTGCTGATTAAATAAAATGATGGACCTGTATCTCATGATCAGTGGTAAAAATGTGCATGAAATCCTCTGTGACCCCATGGAATACAAGTCCATATGCCACAGGATTTCTTGGGCAACTAATCTAAGTGCCCAGATGTACCAACGGCATTACTTATTTTGGTAAAATGAAACATACATGCTTTGGTAACATCCCCTGTATTTTACCAGTATCAGTCATAAGGTGGTCTCCCTTTGATTATTACTGGCATGTGTGATAAAGTCTGAGTGTGCCAGGTGAGGCAAGAAGCAGGCAGCTGCTCTATAATCTTGCTTCATATCTTGGTGGTGAATTCTAGGATCACTTCAGGATATACATACACACACACATATATGTGTATATGAGTATATATTACAAATAAAATATATTTTATATATAACATATATTATATACACACACATATATATAGGCCTATATTAAATTCGAATCACAGAAAACTTAAAATTTTCATGGCATCTTATTAGTGCAAAGATGGTACTGTATTATTTTTTGCCAGCAATTTTAAAGATTTTAGTAGCCTTTCGTAGTCAAAAAGCCATCCAGAAAATAAACTCTGTGATATCTCTCACACCTCCCTCTGAGTAGTAAATTATTACCCAAGACTTTTAAAGGCCAACAAAGATTCTTTCTGTTAGGATTAAATTATACTTATTTTTTCTTTTTTTACAAAATTTTATTCTTCTTCCTGACAGTGTGAAAACTACCCAGATGCATGGTGTCATGCCAACACTAAGGAAAACATGACCAGTCAGTGTGGCATGGTGGCGTTTGCCCTCTCTCCTGAAGCCCTGCTCCTATCTTCCTGTTATCTTGCATCATATGGTCTTTGGCATCTGTCCATTTAAAAAAGAAAGGCTCTAGGAATGGCTTCACAGGTGTTTAACAGTTGCAGTCACACAGGGACCCACAATAAGCTCCTTGCACTTGGGATTTTGCACTCTGTAGTGGCTGTTTTGAAATTCTCAGTAACTGTATCTTTGAATTTATGTTTTTAATTAAATTTATTGGGGTGACACTGGTTAATAAAATTACATAGTTTTCAGGTGTACAATTCTATAATCCATCATCCGTATATTGTATTGTGTGTTCACCACCCCAAGTCAAGTCTCCTTCCATCGCCATTTATCCCCCTTTACCCTCTGCTACCCTCCCCCACCCCCTTTCCCTTTGGCAGTCACCGTACTGTGGTCTGTCTATGATGGTTTTTTCTTAATCCCTTCACGTTTTTCACCTATGGTATAGGTATTAATTGTTCAAAAATACTAAGGTTAAATGTTTCCACATTCCATAATACACTCTTTAGGTATGACTCAACTTTCAAAAACAGAAGCTGAGCTCTCCTTCACCCCCACCACACAGGACGAGGAGAAGGCGGGGAGAGGGAGCCAGAGGGAGCCAGAGGGAGAGAGGGAGAGGGGGAGAGGGAGAGGGGAAAAGAGAGAAAGGAAAGGATGGCAGGCTGTAATCAAGAAAGAACATGAGAACTTTTTAAAAATATTACTTATATAAATTTGCCACTATAACAATTTATTACAATTACTACTAATAATTTTCTGCCTGTTTAAAAGGTTCATTTAACCCATTCAATATTTAATGATAATATAAATCTTGAAGGGGTCACTTATTATCTTAGTGTTACACATACACACAGAGCACAAAATTTGGTCTTGATTCTCCTTTTAGTATTGACCTTGAAAAACAATCCTGCCAGTGTCTTAATTATTCTGTACTTTCACCTTGAATACACAACCCAGAGCTTACATATAAATAATCCTAAAACAGATATTCTTATGACCTGAAGTCACTCTTATATGGCCTCTAAATCTTGATTTCAAACTCTAAAAATTTCCTCAACAAACAAAAATTTTAAAGGCAAGGAATCCTAACAAGTAATTTGGGTATGAGGCAGTATATTTATTACTAATCTTAATTACTACATGACTGGTGACCGCCTCCACCATCCTATGAGCATTCTGTTCTCTTCTGTCCAACCTAGGAGGTAGAGATCAACCATTGTGCAGTTGTGACTCATGAGGGAACTTGATATCCTTTATTAACTGAACAACAACCTTATAACCTGATCCAGTGCTGTGGCTATAAATGCTGCCTGTGCAGCTGAGGCTTTGAGAGTCACTTTCAGAAAAAGGGAGGACACCCTGTATGCTCCAGATCAGTTTACTCTGTAGCTGAGAAAGGGCCCACTTTGAAATGAGTATACCCTGCTTGGAGGCTCAGAATTTATGCATCTGTACTTGTGTCCATGACAATTTTATCACATGTCCAGGAAACAGAGCAATCAAAGTGGCACTCAAACAGGAGCGTAGCTTCTGAAAACCTAACATCTCCACTAAATGATGTAGAATGTATTAAGATCTGGGCAACCACATTTTATGTCAAAATTTAATACGTTGTTTGTTGTGAATTACATGCAGTTTTATATTCACTGAAATCAACTGGTTATAGTCTGTTTCTTTCTGTACTGGGCTGAAAAGAATGGAGCAGTCCAGGAAGGCTGGGATTTAAATAAAAGATATTAGATCCTTCTGTTCCCAGACTGAAACAGGGATTAGAATAACACATTTAAATACCTTAATGTTTTTAGCACAAAAAGCATTAATTTGATACTCTGTTTCCTTGAAATGCTTTATTAAGGTCACCAAGACCCTCTCAGGAGTGTCTGCCTTCCTTGAAGTTAACATACATTTATTGTTCTCCACTGCAAATTTCACTAGTGTTTCAAAACAGTGTGCCTGGCCTCTGCTGTGGGGAAGGTGGGAATAGGAAACAGAACAGAGAGGAAAGCTGAGAAGGGCTAGAGTTTCAACATTTCAGGGCAGGCTTATGGCTCCTCCAGGACCAGGCATTGTGAGCTCATGCACCACTGAAAATTGATGACGACCAAGACGATTTTAATTAGACCTGCCCTTTACCTGTCACCTGTGCCTGGGACAAAGGTCATCTGATTACCAATACAATAAATAAGCTGACGGTAACTACTCGTTCTCTGGAAGGAGTCTCTGGCAGTTCTCTGGAAGGGCAGCCTGTGCACTTCCCACCTCCATCCTAGTCCTCACCCTCACAAGCAAGAGCCCCAAGAGCCACAGGGACAGCGGTGGCCAGCACCTCGTGCAGTCTCATGCCAGAGGAGTTAGTTCACAAATTGATGCAGTTCCTTTTCTTTTCTTTCTTCTTTTCTCTTCCTTAATTTGCAAGTGGAGTTTTTTGGGTGGGAATGGAGTTAAGATAGACAAAGCTCTTTATTCCAAGTAGTATACATCCCTTCTCGAACCTAGAGCCTGTGTTTAATAAGCCATAAGTCTTGATCTCAATAACAGGAAATGATAATGCTTTTTTAATCACCAAATATGTAAAATTGTTTAAACAAAGAGGTACATTTGTACAAACCTACAGAATGTACAACTCTAAGAATGAACCCTTATGTAAACTATGGACTCTGAGTGATAATGTGTCAATGTAGGTTCATCATTTGTAGCAAATGTGCCCTTCTGGTGGAGGATGTTGATAATGGAAGAGGCTCTGAATGTGTGCGGACAAACAAGGGCAGGGGCATAAGGGAAATCTCCGTACTTTCCCCTCAGTTTTGCTGTGAACCTAAAAAGTATTTTCAAAATTAGTCTATTCAGAGGAAAAAAGCAGCAGCAGCATTCAATCGTTCTCAAAATAGAACATGAAAATAACACCTAATGATTTTATATATATGCTGAAGTCCGGGAGACTGACAGAGAAAGATTGGCATACATTAGACAAAAGGTGTAGGAGGTCCTTGGCGGTGGTGGGATGAGGATGGGCATAATGATCAATCACATGACAGTCTGCATAAAGAGGCTGCATGAGCCCCAAGACATGGTGCACCTGCAGATTAAATAAACTGTAACCGCCAAGTGCAATGGTAGTCAACCTAACCCACTGCAAAGCTGAATTTGTAACTTGCTCAGCTAACTGATTAAGACCATCATTGAACAAAGTCTGGTCTGAAATGAAATTAACTGTGTACTTCTATCTCTGTAGCTAGGCTATGAGCTATCTTGTGTTAGGGATTTGCTTTACTCATCTTTACATCCCATAGCACCAAACACAATAAGTTTTTTAATGGGTTTTCTTTTTATGTTAAACACAGCTCTCTTGCTCCTTCTTCTTAATTATAATTATTTCCATTTCAGGTTCAAGAACACACGTATCATACTCTGTGAATAATGATCATCTTGCAGTTTGATCAAAGAAAGTGAGAGAGAAAGAGCATTAGTTCATTTTAATGCCTGTTCAGAGAAGCCCAAGTCTCAACCTTCAAACCCACCTGGTAGCTATACTTTTCAGAGTAATTACTACATGGAAAGACACGTGTATCAGGCTGCCATCTTTTCTAAGTAACAAACATGACCTCAAATCAAGTTTGTTGTTCATGGAGTTTGATGGATGGGGTCGATGCTACTAACACCTGCAACATTCACCTGGCCGGCAGCTGCAACAAACCAGTGAATGAGACCATGCAGTCCTCAAGACAGAGAGCCTACCACTGAGCTTAGAAAGGAGATCCAGACCAGAGCTAGTGAGATGCACAACCACTTGGGTTGGGGCCAGGACAAGAGCAAAGCTAGAATGAAGAAAGTTCCAGCCAAGAAACTTGAGAAATAGAAGGAAGATGCTCAGGAGCACATATAGCAGGGACTCCGAGCTTTATGCAGAGGCTTTTGTTTCTCATTCCATAGCAATGGAGAAAGCAAGAGATGCCTTGTAATTAGATGCAGGCTGTAGCTGAAAATGGGAGTCATAAACCAAATTCAGGGTCAACTAAGGAAATGTGATGGGGCAGCTAGAGCACTTTCATAGCAAGCAAAGTTTCAGTGGAAATCTTCTCTCTTTCTCACACATACCCACATACACACAATATGTCATTAAATTGAATTGGTATACATGATACATAGAATCTGAATAAGTGGTATCTTTAGTGTTACAATTTTTTTCAAGCAATGTAACAAAAATGTCCTATAACCCACTTATATCAGAGTGACCCAGTTTCAAAGGGAAAGTGACAACTGCATTTCAGACCTTCATTTGGGCTCCTATGATATGAAGGCAAGAAAAGCATGCATGATGCCCCATGAAACTGCAGAAATTGTTTTTTTTTTTCTTTTTATAAAATGACCAACACCCAGAGTTTACAAGATAGAACCAGATGCTGTGACCTGGGGTGCAAGGTTATAATAACTAATGCGGGGAAAGCCTTTAGGGTACTATGGGGGATTGCTAAGAAAATTCGAAAAATCAAGATGGCGAAGGAGTGAATGGAAGTCACACGGACCTCCTCTCAGGACCAATCTGGAATTACAACTAAATTGTGGATAAATCACCGGGAACAAACAACTGAACAATAGCGAGAGAGAAACTTTATAACATTGGACAGACAGAAGAATCAGCTTTAGCACAACCTAACTGGTAAGGGGTGTGGTACAGACTCGAGAAGGTGGGTGGGGTGCCCATGTGTGGCAGCACCAGAAGGATATGTACACAGCCAGTTGGATCCCTCTAAGAAGAGCGGGGTCTAAACCATAAGTGAGGATCTCCAGCCTACAGCACCAGAGCCCAAAAAGTACACAGATAACAGCCAGCTGTGAAGAAAGGTAAAGTTGATCTCTGCCAGAGATGGGAAGCTGGAGATGCAAAGAGCCTTTTAAAGAGCCAATGCATAAATTTTTATTTGCAGCCACTTACCCTGGTCTCCGGCAAAGGTGAGGGCAGAGTAGGCTATACACAGCAGAGAAGGGACTGGGGAAGGAGGCTTTGGGGAGAGAATTGAGAAAGTAGCAGGTGGGGTCCCATTGCTGACTCATCCCCCAGAGGGCAGAAGCCATCTTGCTCAGGGAGGCCACTCCCTTGAGTGGCAAGAGCCAGGGAGGACACACTAGCCCTGCCACCAGAAGGGACTCTGCCCTGGCCCAGTAGTCTTAAAGCCTTATGGCTGAGTACAGAGTGGCAGCCACAGATAATAGCTCCCTGGCTAAAGGGGTCACAGAGTGGTCTAGAGACATTTGAGGAGAGATTGAAGACAGAGGGTTTGGGGAAAGAAGGGAAAGAGTAGCTGGCAGGATCCGGTGCTGACATATGGCAGCAGTCATCTGACTCAGGCAGACCACTTCCCTGAGTGGCAGCAGCGTGAGAGGACCCAATAACCTCACCCCCAGGAGGGACTCTGCCCTGCCCTGTGGCGTCTACACTGGCCAGCTGAGTGCAGAGTGACTAGATTAACAACTGAAGGAGACATCCACAGACAGTACATTCCTGGAAGTCTCAAACAGACTGCCTGAGGCATACAGGGTCAATATCTGACATCATCAGAGGCAGATCCAGAAAGAAAAAAACAACAACAACAGTGGTCTCCTACAATAGAAGTTCACTCCACAAAGTCAAGAAGTCAAGACAGATCAATTTTAGAAGCAGAAACAAAAAAAGAAGAGTCTCACAAATAATGGGAAGAAAAAGAAACACTCCCCAGTCAAAGGGAAAGGAGGAATCCCCAGAAAGAGAACTAAATGAAATAGATGCAAGTGAACTATCAGATATTGAGTTCAAAACAACGGTTCTAAGGAAGCTCAATGAGCTCAGTCAGCTCATAGAGAATTACCAAAAGCTACAGGGAAACTACAAGGAACTTACTCCAAACTATATCAGCATGAAAAAGGTCATAGAAACTATCAACAAGAGGCAAGAGGAAATGAAGAATACCATTTCTGAATCAAAGAACACAGTAGAAGGAATCAAAAGCAGGCTAGATGAAACAGAGGATCAAATCAGCGAGCTGGATGACGAGGTAGGAAAAAAGCTCCCAAAAAGAGCAAGAAAATGAAAAAAGACTCAGAAAGAGTGAAAAAGCATTTAGTGAAATGCAGGACAACCTGAAACATAATAATACCTGTATAATACGGATACCCAAAGGAGAAGAGGAGGAAGGGATAGAGAATTTGTTTGAAAGAGTATTGATGAAAAACATCCCTAATTGGAGGAGAGAAAAAGTCACACAAGTCCACGAAGCACAGAGGGTCCCCATTCAAGAGGAACCCAGTCAGGCCTTCTCCAAGGCACATCATCATTAAAATGGCAAATATCAAAGACAAACAGAGAATCCTAAAGGCAGCAAGGGATAAACAGGTAGTAACCTCTAAGGGAGCCCCAATAAGGCTAGCAGCTGATTTCTCAACAGAAACACTACAAACCAGAAGGGAATGGCAAGAAATATTCCATATCATGAAAAGCAAAGGCTTGCAACCAAGACTGCTCTATCCAGCAAGGCTCTCCATTAAAATGGAAGATGAAAGAAGGAGTTTCCCAGACAAAAGAAGGCTAAAAGAATATACCTCCACCAAACCAGCATTGCAAAATATGCTAAAGGGACTGCTTTAAGGAGATGAAGAAAAAGAGTCTATGAATACCCAGTTCCGTTCACAGTCACCAGTACTTGATATTGCCAAGATTTTTATACTTATTAATCTAATTGTGACAATGATGTGTTAATTGTTACTTTATTATTTGTTGAAACTGAACCTGTTTTTGTATATTTCTTGCCTATTTCTATTATTTCTTAAAAAGTTTTAAATGACTTTTTGGTATTCTTTATCATTTTTTTATTAAATGTTTGTAGAATTTTTCCCTAAAAAAAAAAATTAACCCTTTTTTAGATGTGTGGCAAATACTTTTCTATTCTATAACTTGTCCTTTAACTTTTTTATATGTATATTACTGTATACTCTTAAATGTTTAATATAGCCATATTGTCAAAATTTTACTTTATAGCTTGTGGGTTTGAATATGTTACTTCAGGGTAAGAAAAATATTATTTGGTATTTTCTCCTAAAAGTCCTTAGATTTTACATACTGATTTTTAACTCACCTGAATATTTTTTGTATAAAGTGTGAAATAGGGCCCTATGTTTTTTTTTATTTCAAAGTAATAGTGGTCCATGTACCTTATTTGTTGAATAAGCCTTTTTTTTTCCTATTGATTTGAAATATCAATTTTATCATATATTACATTGTTAGATATATACATTTGTTTCTATAATGCTCATTTAATTCCATTGATTTACTTTAATATTTCTGTGCTGGTGTCATGTTGTTTTAATTGCTGAGACTTTATAATGAATTTAAATTTTTAATATTTTATAATGGATTTTGACATTTAAAAAAATAAATAAAATCAAGCAATCTGCATTAAAAAAAAGAAAGAAAGAAAGAAGGATCTCCTTCCTTTTGCAGCAACATAGATGGAACTGGGGAATATTATGCTAAGTGAAATAAGCCAGTTGGTGAAAGACAAATACCATATGATCTCACCTATAAGTGGAATCTATTCAACAAAATAAACCAATGAACAAAATCAACTGCAGGCATGGGAACATGGAACAGAATTGAAAGTGACCAGAGGGGATGGGGAAGGAAGACAACAGTGGAAAGAAAGGAAAGGGACTAGACAAAGAACATGTATGAATGACACACAGACATGGACAACAGTGTGGGTATTGACTATGGGAGTGAGGGGTGGGGGTGGGATGGGTGGAGGAGGGCAAAGGGGGAAAAAATCGAGACAACTGTAATAGAATAGACATGATTTAAAAAATAAATTCATAACTGTTAAAAAATAAAAATAAACATGAGGAAAAGGCAAAAAAAATAAAAAAGAAAATTCCACTCTTCCTCCAACAGGTTCCCGTCCCCACCCCCCACCATCTTTTTGAGAGTCTATTCGTCTCCCTTTAAGTTTTTAGTGTGCTCACATTGAAAGCTGTGAATAAGGGAGAAAATAACTCCTATGATGACCATGTATGAACATGAACAAGAAGGAATGGTAGGGAATGCTTTAAGGGTGAGGAATCAAAAGATAGAGTATAACTGGGATCCCTGCCTCTGTTTGTCCAGATGTAATACTTTCCTGGTTGTGTTTTTTTTCTCCTATGTAACCAATCATGAGAATTCCAATGTTCTTTAAACTCTAAAAGTATACTGCTTTTTCCAAAAAGAAGAATACAGAATACTTCACAAATTTGCAGGCCATCCTCAAGCAGGTGCCATGCTAACCTTCTCTGCATTATTCCAATTTTAGTGTACGTGCTTCCCAAGGGAGTATTAAAACCTACACTTTTGAAGTTGAATGCAAAAATATGAGACATCCAATTATTATAATTGGAGCAGCACAGTGCTGCTTTTGCCCGTGCTATTTCTTCATCAGTAACTAGGCTCAGTACCCCCTGGGCACGGGCTAATTTAATCCTCCCTGAAACTCGGAGAGATTGTTATTATTCTGACCACCTCAGAAAGGTCAACACCATGTGCCAAAGGTCATAGAAACCTAACATGTGGCCAAGACAGGACCTAAACATTTACACCTGTCTCAGTCCAGTGTCTGCATGCTCACCCAGCTGATACACTCTTGGCTATTATGGAAGCAACCATTTGGATGCTCTGCTGAGCAATCAGGCCAGGTCAAGCTAGGGACAGTGCACATGCTAGAAATCTTCTACTCACAACACTGTTAGAACACAACAAGGTCACTTTATCCCACAGTCCCAGCTTTCAGTTCGGAATTTGGGAATGTCGCCACTGGCATCCACCTCACAAGAGAGCCATGAAAACCAAATACATTGTAAAGGTGGACAAGCATTTTGAAAGGCAGGGTAGAAAAAATCTCATCTTAGTTTGCACCTGACTCTTGGATCAAGCACCAAGCACCATTCATCTCTTCTCCATGGAGGACACTATCCAGGCTCTGAGGTAGTCCTGACAGAAAATATTCTCCCCCCCATAAATCGCTGGCCTTTAGAATCTTTAGGATGAAGATGGGATGAAAAGCAGCAGAGAAGAAAATTTTGGCTGATGTGTCCCTGTTTGCATTTATCATCTCTTCTCTTAAAGTCCTGTACTGAATTGTTTCCATGTATAATTTTATATAGACGTTCTTTATATGCTAACCCATTGAATTATATAATATAGATACACTATTATTCATACACCCTGAATATGAATATATATAAATACAGACATGGCTGCAAGTTTTTGCAGGGTAAAGATCATGTCTTCAGTTTTTAATTGTTCATGCATCTGATAAAGCACTTGGCATACAATGCTATTGCTAATTTTACCTACATGAGACAGAGTACAGAAACAACAGGAGCAGTTCTAACATGTACCACGAGGAAAATGGCATGCGTGGAAGTTGGACACAGAGAGCAAATGAGGAACAAAGAAAGAACTTTTGAATGATTAAAACGGTACAATTAGCCCAATGTATCCTCACACCCTAAAACAATGTCCACTGTTCCCTGGAATAAACTACAAACACACAAAACACATACAACCACTGCAAGCATGATCTTCATTCACCTCCAGCAACGTCAAACATGGAGGACTGATGTTTTTCATTTACACACCACAAATGGGTTTTCTTTTTACTCCCATCCCCAAAAGTGAAACAGAGCAGCCAATACCCTAATTGGGGTCCTATCAGTACAAATGGAAGTCTATCATCAATCTCACTCTTTCTAAAGAAAATAGATAGAAACTGATACAAAAAAAAAATTTCAAGCCTGCCTAGCTATGTAAAATGACACCAGAGAAGCAAAAAATAGAATTACCCACTGCAAGATTTAACCATTTTCAATGAACCTAAAATAATCCTAATGAAATCTGTTAATTTTCTTACATCATAGATAATCTATTGCTATAGCAAAAAAAAAATCTAAAAAGTACTTCATCTTTGAAATTATGACAAAAAAATAAGGAGAGAAATTAAATTACAAGTATAATTTGTTCTTTATATTTGATCTAAACAATTTTAAGAGCTAAGATCTGTCTGCTTCCTTCTGACATCAGACAATTCTCCAGGACATTTACTTATATGGGGCTTTATTTGAATACAAACCTTGAGGTAGAGCTCTTCTAAAATTGAAGGCATTAATTTTCAGTCAAAGGAAAAGGTTTTCCAACATTATTGAAAAGACAGTTTTGATTGCTTTCCAAGAAGCTAGCTGCAGCCCATTAAGTCATATTATTAAAAACTCAGGAAAAAAAAAATCAGTTAGGGTTTTTTCCATTCAAAATGTCTAAAAGTTGAAGTTTTCCTAAGAAGCAAACAGAAGGCCATTGCTTCCTGGAAAGATAAAGGTGATGGGTCTGGGCAGCCAGCACAGTAACGAGCCCCTTCTGTCTGACTTGTCCACTGACATTCCTGAGCCGCAGCAAAGCAGCCGCCAGGGCCAGGGAGTTTAATAGGCACATACAGTCGTTGTCAGTTTTTATTGCACATTTTGGGACTCTTTATCAGCATATTATGTAGTTTAGGTCATTAGTAGAACAAAGAAACTATATTAAGCAATCCAACTCTGCAGATTGCAGCAAACTAGTCAACCAATATAAATGCGTGGGGCAATTAAATTAGATGTGGAGAGATAGCCTAATGCCTCTGAGGTGCTACAGCGATAAGTCAGGGCTATCAATCCTGACTGAGTCAAGTGGTATCTGCAGTGCGCCTAACAGCTCTTGGAATAAGCCAAACAGACATGGTACTAAGTGAAAGTGGAGGAGACCAACTTTTTTTCAAGTCCCTGAGTGAATGAAGGAGAGAAAAATACACACAAGCGTTGGCTTAACGTACGTTAATGATAATTAGGAAACAGCCCTTTTCTATCTCTTCCAGATGCTATGTGAACTAAGGACAGACTTCTCCTTAACTCCAGGGCCTAAGTTTTGACACAGGCGGCATTTCTCTTCTGCATGCACACCCCCTCACCAAGCACCAGGGAAAAGGAGGTCATCACCCAGGCAAAGGGATGCTCCATCCTGGGGCACTGCCTCCCGATTTTCTCGCAGCTACCGGTTCTCATGCCCACAGGTCTCTAAGAGAGAGACTGGGAGATGACACCACAGGCATGGAGAGATCATCCCTCTGTGCCACTCCCTGAAGGCCAGCACCCGGTTACTGTTTCACATAACCCTAGTGTTCACCTCCATGCCTGGTACATGGGTGACACTCAGATAATATTTGTGGACTGACCTCTGCACTAGAATGAGAGTCTCCAAACTTATAGCTGCACATTGCTCTAGTCTGTGAAGAAGGCAGAGTATTGTATTCATTAAAGGGAAGGGGAAGTGAATAACCACACAACCCATAGTGTCTGGCCAACATTCATGTGAACAAGCACTGAGCTGGGCGCTGAATAATCTAGCAATGGTTTTGTAAATGTATGGAGGTTAAGACTAAGGGGCAGCTGTGGGACCACACACCTTGAGTGCTATTACTTGGTCTGTGGGCTCCCAGTGTGCATCAGCCAAGTCTGTTTGTGGTTCCCTATCCCAGATTTACCTGCTGTTTTGGCTCATACAGTGTTCTTGTATACGCAGTTAGGCTAGCATTTCCCTGAACAGTGGAGCCCCAAGTTCACTACTTCACCTCACCTGGTCTGTCCCTTTTCGTAAGGCCCAGCTTGGTAAAGACTACCAAGGGAGGGTCCAAAGACCCCACAGTGACCCAGATTCCACCTCTGCCCCCTAGTTCTCCACTCTCCAGTAAGACAGATGAGAGTGGTTTACACACTGCTCCAGCCAGGTGGGAAGCAAAGACCGCAAGAACCTAACAGTTCAGCCGAAGACGCAGTGGAGAGTGGTGAGTAGAGAGAAGACAATTTTCGGGGGGAAAGTCACAGGAGCCTTTCTCTGAGTTAGCTCTGACAACATGGACAGAGAAGGTGGGCCAGGCAGACAGACTAACAGTTCAGGTAAAGGGAACAGTTTGAATAGATTTGGCAAAGAATAAAGGGACTAAAAATATATAATGCCAATGTGTGAGTAAACAAGCACCCTGATATTCTACTGATGGATACATATAACTACACATAACTTATGAACAGTCACTTCACTCCAGGAATTCAGGCTAAAAAAGTAAATGGAAAAGCAGACAAGGCCACAGGCATCACACAGTCCTAAGAGGACTATGTGTTCATAGTATCACACCATTGGGAATGCTGTAGACCTAAAATGTGCTCACCGGAATATGGATGTGTAAGACTACATGCAGAGAGAAAGCTTGGGAAGAAACATTTCAGAAAGTGGTTATCTCTGAAGAGAATGGATTTAGGTATGTTATTCCTTAACTTTGTTCTCTCAGTTTCACATCACTAATGTGTATAACTTTTATAATGAAAAAGCAAGTAAATTCTGAAGAACAAAAGCATGATTAAATATCCTTCAAGGCCTTGCTCACTTCCGCACTCCTTTTTAAAGGCTTATATGACCACCTTTTCTGTACATTGTAGCCATTGGAATCATACTGCATTATATGATATTTATACTCTCATATACCGGGTTGGCCCAAAAGTTCATTTGTTTTTTTCCGTAAGATAGCTCTAATAGTACTTAGTTTTCTTTAACTTTATTTGAAACAGTTTTGTTAGGCTGCATTGTGACAGCTGTCATATCATGATGCATTTTTTAAAAAACATCAAGATTGGTGAATTTTTGTGTAGCCATTTTAATATTGAAGATGGAAGAAAATACACAACATTTTCGGCATATTATGCTTCATTATTTCAAGAAAGGTATAAACACACCTGAAATGCAACAAAAAAATAAATAAATAAAGGATTCGTGCAGTGTATGGAGAAGGTGCTATGACTGATTGAATGTGTCAAAAGTGGTTTGCAAAGTTTCATGCTGGAGATTTCTTGCTGGATGCTGTTCCACAGTTGGGTAGAACAGTTGAAGTTGATAGTGATCAAACTAAGACATTAATTGAGAACAATCAACGTTCTACCATGCGGGAGATAGCCAGCATACTCAAAATATCCAAATCAATAAAGTGATTGGTGAAAATGAAAAAAGTGTCTTTTATTTTATGAAAAAAAATACAAATTTTTTGGCCAATGCAATAGATATGTCTGAGCTTCCCAAATAGAAAGCATATAAAAAAGTCCTCGAAAACAAGATGCTGATACTTCTTTGCACTGTGCCACTATGCCTCTTCTTATGGGCATAATTTCTTACAGGTACTCTCAGGCTCACCAAACCTCTCTGAACAAGGCTGAATTCAAAGTAAGTTAAGGAAGTGAGAGGTTCACTTACTCACCTTCAAACAACCACAAAGAAGGTTGTAGGAGAATCAGCCCAATAAACCCACCCAAAAAATTACATTTATACAATAAGCTAGATGTCACCAGGAAAAGTAGAGTTTATACCCTTAAGTCAGCAGTGCGACTGTGAGCTCACTGTCACCCTGGTAGTTAAGCAATGATGTCTGGTAGGCTGGGCTTATCTGGTTTTAACCCAATCATAACTCAAGGAGCATCTGTACACTGTGTTACAGTATTTAAAAAAAACAAACTCACTTCAATCTTAAACTCTTGACAAATGAAACAAGACATTATCAGGCTTTAAAAAGGAAAGGCGACTACTATGTTACTTCACTAAACTAGCAATGTAAATCCCCAAAAAAGATTTCTATTTTTTCCTAAGCAACCCTTTCAAAATAGAAATTTTACGTGTACAAGTAGGAGCTCTTTACATAATGTACACATAGACATCAATGATTAGAAATTAATGGGACAATATTATAGTTATCTTAAGTAATTTATTCTTCTCAACAGTGACCAGAACATCGTGTTTTAATTTCCTTTTCACTTTCAAAGAAAATCTGAACAAACACAGTGGTTTTGCTGCCTTCCACTCCTTTGTCTCACTGCAGGCTTGCTCTGCTCATAGGCCAATGTGCCCACTGCACTCTTTCCTAAATTCCTCAGGAACAACCCTAAGCTTAGTAGATCACCATTCAAGTGGCTTATCGGTCAAGCTTTTAGACGTATCCAAGGATGGATACGTCTGCCACCCTGATTGTGCTGACGGTTTCATGGAGTTTGGCATATGTCCAAACTCATCAAATGGTACACACTAATTATGTGCAGGTTTTGTGTATCAATTATATATTAAAAATATATAATAGTCTGTTGTTTGTTCATTTATCTTGTTTTTTAGATTCCACATCTAAGTGAAATCCTATGGTATTTGTCTTTCTCCATCTGACTTACTTCGTTCAGCTTAGTACTCTCTAAGTCCATCCACGTTGTCACAAATGGTAAGATTTAATTCTTCTTCATGGCTGAGTCATAATCCATTGTAGAAGATGCACCACATCTTCATTAACCTTTCATCTATCAATGAATACTTAAGTTGCTTCTATGTCTTGGCTATTGTAAAAAACGCTGCAATAATAACTTATCAATAGGGTCAGATGGATATTAAACTTGCTGGATGATCACTTCGTAAACCTCTAGTCACTATATTGTATACTTGAAACTAATATAATGTTACATGTCCACTACAAATGAAAAACTAATTTTTAAAAAATATGAGTCTGGTTTATTCCACTCACATTTCTGTTGCCCTGCTTTTTTTTCCCTGACAAAATCTTCTCCTCCAACCCCTCAGCTTCCTGTCTCCCGTCAGCTGCTTTCTAGTCCATTCTGAAGGCCAGATGTTACCTTCTCCTTAAAGGGTCTCCTCTGGTGCTTCCCCCCAACCCAGGCTCTCCTTCCCAGGCCCTCCTTCCATGCTGCCAGCCTACCATGCTCCTTCTTCTCCACTATGTCCTCACCATCCCCTAGTAAACCTCACTCAGAATACTCACCCCCTTGCCCTGAAATGACCCTCTATGTGTCCATTTTCTTTGTGGGACTTACTCCTGGAGGGCAAAGACTATTTTCTTTTGCATCCTCAGTGCCTAGTACAATGCTTGGCAGAAATAGTGCCAATGATAGTAAGTGTCAACTTTTATCTAATGGAAGAAAAACCAACAAAACTAAGGACCCACAATTTCATGTTAATAAAAACTATTCTTATAACTTCTATCCCAATTTGTGTTATAACTTTATTGTCCCCTAAGGACAAACTCTGGTTACTATACATATTTTAACTTTCAGATTTTATAAAAATGTTGGCATTAAACCAAACTGGGTTCCCTTATTTTGATCTCCATGCCCTACTATTGAAATGCCTACGGTATGTATATGCAGTCATGGTTCTTCGCAAACACTAGAAACATTAAAATAAAGAGGAGAAAAAGAATTTGAAAAGGCTATAACCCAAACCAGAATAACTGCTAATACAAACAGGCCCCTTCCCAAATGTAAGCCGCCACAAGTAATGGCTCACCTCAAAGCAGCCGCAGTGATACTGTTTACTCTCCATTTGGGGCTTAAAAGCATTTTAGCTGATGAACAGGCCCTGGAGCAGAAACATCTCAACTCCTGCTAACGCCCAGCAGAGCAGTAACTTCTTTTGATTAATTTACCAGCACTGAAAGCACAGAAAGAGATCAAACTGGGTTCCGTCCTGAACAATTAAACAAGCAGGCGGTGCCTCGAGGATGGTGTATGTCAGCATGAAAGCTGGATGGGGTCGAATGCAAAAGCAACAAATATCTTAGATTGATTAATGCTTATAGGATTTTTTCCCCTTAAATGTCATAACATTTCATTCAATGGTCAAACCAAAGAGTTAAGTAACATTTAAAACAGAAAAATGTTCCAAAAGCTTAAGAAAATTCAGATGTGTAGGGAGGAGAAAAATCAGGTCAGTTCTAAAGCACCTTCAAAACAGTCTGGCAGAGCTCTGACCAGTTTGCTGAAAGATCTTCAACATGAAATAGCACAAGGAAAATCTTATTACCTACTTTCATCAAAAAACAATTTGTCTACTTCTTTATTTTTCTTCACTGAAATTATTTAGCCCATTCACAATGTTCAATGCTATCTGTATATACTACTTTGAAAACATAGAACTTAAAAAAATGTATCTCTACTGAGTTTTTAAAAAATTGGCATTTAAATCAAACTGATTCCCAAATCAGAATGAACTACATGTAATTGTTAGTAAATAACTTACAGATTTTTTCAGGGATTAGCTGAATCTATTGTTTCAAACCCAGTGAATCTCTTTGTAAAAGAACAACATAAATTTATATTCTTGTAAAAAAGATCTGAACAAAGGCAGCTACAAATACCAGCTTAATGAAAAGTCAAAATTTGCTTACTTGATAACCCACGGAACGTTTCTTAGGTAAGTCAGTACCATTCTCACAAATTTACTGGTATATTTTTGGGCTACTCACTACTACTCTTTCCTAATCTATAATATAGGGATGATGAAGCCTTGGAGGATTTTAAGATTAAATGAAGTAGTATATATAAAACATACACTTTAAACTCTGCCATATTCCATCCCTCCCCAGACGTTCTACGGGTCTAAAGTAGGCTACTGCTAAGCACTCCTTCTGCTTAGCATGCATCCCCCTCACTGTGGGACTTCACCTCCTCTGTTTCTGCACAGATCTCACTGTATCTCAGGAGGTCCCTCACATGCAGCCCTACGGGCAGAGACTGTTCTGCAAGGTTCTCTGGTATGCGGAAGACATTATGATACCCTCTACTACTCCTGCCAAAAAAATGAAAATGGAATCCTTTCATATTTTTAAACTATCATGTGGAAAGACCACAAAAATTTGGGAATTCGAAACTGAAAATCAACTCTTCCACTGACCTTCCCACATTCTGTCCTCTGATAAAGATATATATGAGCCCAAAGAGCATGGATGTACGGTCATGTTTTCTTGCTCAAGCACTCTGGCTTAGTCGGGCTCTGATCGCCTATTACTACTAATGGGTAAAATCAAGGGGTTGTAGATGAGCTGGTGAGCTGGCCATAAGTTTCTACTAACCTCTATTTCTGATTTCTTATATGTGTACAGAAAGATAGAAATATGCTGCACTAAACCTTTTCAAAGATAGTGACATCCTCCCTTGTTAAAAAATCATGTAAGAACTCTTGGGTGAGATCAGGAAATACAAGGAAGAAGGGTCTCATTTTACAGAGGAAGCAGGGGAGCAGAGCAGAGGGAACAGGATCCTCACTGGGCTCCAGGGCTCTCCTGAACGGACCTAAATGCACCTTATCTGAGAAGCCCTTGTCACAGGGGTATTTTGAAAGAACAGGCAGAAAAGTTGATGATACCACAATGTTTCAAGTATAATAAAATTTAAAAATACCTATGAATTATTCTACCCTATGTTTGACTTTGGTTCTAGGACTAAGGGTCTCACTCTGACCTCTTCATACACAGTGTAGTCTTAAAAATACACTTCTTGTTAAATATTCTTCAGCTAGAATTGTTAGATCTTCAGCTATTGAGGGAGTGCTATGCCACCGTCTTGCTGTTGCTGAGCAAATACGATGTCTGTCTGTCCAGGAGAGGAATTGTGCTGGTAAATCTTCCTGTCAATACCTGATCATCACATCTCCAACGATGGATCAGGGAAAAGGAGAGGCTCGACCTTGGTTCATTTCTTTCTAACTATAATGCAATTTCACAAATATTTGAGCACCTATAATATACAGAGTGACCTCAAATATTTTCCCACAAAAAGAGACCATTTCATGTACAAAAAAAAGACCATTTAAAGTCCTTCCAAGTTCAAATTCAAATTCTTTTAACAGCTTCATTCAAAGGAACTTTGTCTGCATGCTAAAGTCACTCTTCTCACTTCCCCACCTTAAAGAACCAATGAGATATCTGTACCATGCGAGCTGTCCTGCTTTGAGTTCATGTTGGTGTACAAACTCCTACAGATGGCCAGGACGCTCTGCACAGGCCTTTCTAGTTCTCACTGGGGTTTTTATTTGTTCTTAAGTTTTTAGTGTTGACTTGGTTTTATCATTAGTTCATTGAGAATGTCATTGAGAATGTCAATTTCATTCAGCTTGAAAATTGATTAATATGAATTACATTATCTAGATTTTAAAGTCTTTTCTGAAAAGCAACATTTGCAATGGGGACCTCTTGGGTATTGAATAGCATTTTGGCAAAGGCTCACTGCAGAAAAATAAGGTATTTGGACTATGGTGAGAAGAGCAGAGGTACGAACATGATCAGATTTAGTCAGT
Organism: Pteronotus mesoamericanus; assembly: GCF_021234165.1. Classification (NCBI taxonomy): domain Eukaryota; kingdom Metazoa; phylum Chordata; class Mammalia; order Chiroptera; family Mormoopidae; genus Pteronotus; species Pteronotus mesoamericanus. Next base: position 6,042,180 of record NW_026555152.1, read on the forward strand.
CTCATGCTTAGCATTCTGTCAAAGCCAGGGAGATCTATTCCTGTACCATTTCTCTTTTACTAAATGTCCTTTTGGGCACAAAAAAAATATTACATTTCTGGGAAACTGGACTAGAAGATGAAATTCGGGTGTTTTTGTTAGTTGCCTAACAATATTCTTTTTTAAAGCAATAAAAGCTCTACTTGCAATAAAATTTAATACTGGCACTTATTTCATTCATGAAATATTACTGTCATTCATTCAGTACTACCTTATCTTTGTATCAACAATCTTAGCTAAATTCATATTTACCCTCCATGGAAACACTCCAGCATGCCCCTCGTCATCAGGAAAATCCCCTGCTCAGTCACAGAGCAGAACATAGAGTCCAGAGCATAGATGGACTCCAGACAAGCCAAAGAAACATTTTGAGTCCTCATGAGAGAATCCTGAAAAAATGATCAAATCAAATGCAGGCATCTCATTTCAGCTTTGGGGAACAAAACAAGATACGAATAAAGTTAATTGTACAGCTGACTTTAAATTTTAGGCTGAGTGCCCTGTCAACAAGCATTCCACTTCCCATGGACAGCAACCAGCTGGCAGTGCCATGCACATGGCTTGTCATATTACCTCAAGGAAACAAGTAGGAGGGTGAATTATATACCCTCAGCACTCCCACCTAATCCCTAAAACGCCAAAGCCAAGTCCACTCTACTCTCAATCATATAACCACCAAAATCACTGAAGTTTTCTCAAAAGGTGTTAATTTCCCCTCCCCTCTGGATTTATTGAGATATAATTGATATTCAACAATATGTAAGTTTAAGAATGCACTGTGTTGATTTGAAACATATATTTTGCAAAATGATAACCACCATAGCGTTAACTAACACCTGCATCACATCACGTAAATTAGCAATTCCTCTTTTGTGGAGAAGAACATTAAAGATCTATTTTATCAACTTCAAGGATATAATACAATATTTTTAACTATGATCACAACATTGGACTATCCATCCCAGAGCTTATTCACCATATAAGTGTTCTCTGACCAGTCCCCCAGCCGCTGGTAACTGCTATTCTAGTCTCTGCTGCTGTGAGTTTGGCTTTTTTAGATTCCACATATAAGATGTATCAGAGAGTATTTGCCTTTGTCTGTCTTATACTTTTGCTTTTATCATATGCAGGCCATGAGACCAGGTCCTCTTATAATACATCGAAGGTCCTTTCCTCTGAAAATGCAACCTGTGTCCAATTAGCAATGTTAAGAAAACTCCAGTATTTCTCTCTGAATGAAATCACTTTTATTTCACAGCATGCCCTGTAACAAGCTATTTTTTGTTTGTTTGTTTGTTTACAAAAACTTATCTGAAACAGGTTACTCTCACCACAGTGGCTTTGACATTACTAACCAACGTCACATAATAAGGACACAGCTGAGCTAGGATACATAGCGCTTTCTTGACTCTCAACCTAATTATCAGCCCATATTAATTCCTACTTATTAATATCACTGGTGTAACTGAAATGAACCCACAATCTCAAAATATAGAACCATGTGGATAAAAAATTCTCCTCTCCCCCACCACAGACCTTTTGAAAGAAGGAAGGACAGTGCATTCTAAATGAAATATGCAAACACAACTGCAGCGAAAACACGTTGCCCAGTAGCCCATCTGACCCTGTAAACATGCATATTTGGGTAGGGGGAGCCTCGTGGAGAATAACATGCACACATATGAGAGGAAGGAAAGAGCACGCGAGAGAGTGAATACAAGTATCACAGTTGACAAAACAAAAGAAAAAATACTTGTAGTTTCAGGTCTAAATAAAATTTACTGAATTCACATAGGCTTGTAAAGCCTGGGGAACTGAAAAGAACCGGGCAACTGTCTGAGAAAATTCACAACAGGGTAAATAAATTTTAGTCTCTTCCCTCTTATAAGATCAAGGTCCCTGTTAGATGTTAGTTTATAAAAATTACTAAACCAGATCCACAAGAGAAGATAATTAATTAATGGCTTTAAACATTTCCAGTATACTAAAAGACAGTATATATTTTTTCTTTCATAAGTAATGGATGTAGTCACAGGATTAACTTACATCCTAAAACATTTCAAAATACTTTCCTTATAACCTGAAATACTCTTTCCAAGGACATTCCATCAATGAATAAATCAACTGCTAATGGATAGTATGTGTGTTCCTCAGAGGACCCTCACCTCATTCATCAATATAGGTTTTCATAACTAATTAGTATTCTTGCTAAGGTTAAGAAAAACTCAGCAACAGGTGAAGTAGATGAAATTGATCAACTTGGTGAAAGCTTTAGAACAAATCACTGCAGAATTCTTTCAGTGGTGCTGCTTGACACCTCAAGACACATTTGTCTAATATTTCTTTAAGCTTTTCCAGTCCAACATATGCCAGAACCTGACGCAACATCTCCCATTACAAATGAAAAACGTGACTGGTAAATTCCATATGTAAAAACGAAGCTACGTTCCCAGATTTTGTGACCACCCACTGCAGGAGCAATTCCTATCATCTCCATGCCCTCAGGCTTATTCTTTGGGCTTCCCTTCCTGGAGCTGGACCATCCTCCGCTCCGCTAGAATTCTGCAAGAATCTCTCCATGATACTGTCGCCCTTGTATTCATTTCCAAGGTCTGCCATAACCCAGCGCCACACACCGGGAGGTGGGGGGACTTAAACAACAGAACTTTACTGTTTCACAGTTCTAGAAATCCAAGACCAAGGGGTTGGTGGGTCCCTTCTAAGGGCTGTCAAGGAGAATGGGTTTCAGGCCACTGTCTCCTAGCTCCTGGTAGTTTGCTGACAATCTTTGGTGTTCCTTGGATTGTAGAAACATCAGCCCGGTCTCTGCCTTCATTGCCATGTGGTGTTGTCCCTGTGTGCCTATTTGTGTCCATATTTCCTCCTTATGTCAGGACACCAGTCATACCGGATTAGGACCCCTTCTAATGATATCATCCTAATTTAACTAATTACATCGGAAACAACACTATTTCTAATTAGGGCCATATCCTCAGGTACTGGGGGTTAGCACTTCAACATGAATGGCGGGAGGACACAATTCAACCTATAACACCTCTGCATCTTTCACCTCTTCAAACATCCTCCCAGACAGTCTCCCCAGGAAGGCCCATGTGACAAGAGCCCCCCTGCCCCGACCTGTGGGCACTGCACATTGTCCCTTATCCCATATCCTAAAGATTGAAAGGAGCAGAGTGAGGTCCTTCTCTAAACTTCCCAAGGCCATTTCCAAAACAGTGCTTTCTTTACTTGCCCTAAAATCCCTGGTTATTAGTTCCCAATGCCTATTCCTCACAAAAGGTGATCCAAAGATTCACTACCAGTAAAGTTCAAGGGGGAGGGGAGATTCAAATAAGTCAAATATATTTGGGGAGCACAGTGTTCTGTATCTCACTCTCTTGAAAATTCAAAGTAAATAGTTCCAATAAGTGAGACACTAATGGTGGTGAGGAGGGAGCAGATAATATTTTGAGAAATACAGAGCCTTTCATTTTTAATTAGCCCCGTCATGCTTTCTTATGATGACACATACGTGCGTCCCTATTTGCTGCCTGCTTTAGACACATGGTCTTCACTGATATTAACAATGCACTTAGCATATGTACCTCATCTTATATACCTTGCATGCACATAGAGGAATTAGACCCTTAGACATACCGCTAAGGAAGGTTGTTGAGATTTCCATCAGTAAACACCTACACTTCCTGGAAGTCTATAAGATACAAGACAGGCACTTGCCCTCGGGCATTGTGGACTCAGACCAGATATCTCCAGAGCCCTGTCAAAGCCTCCTAAGACAGATCCAGCCTCAGAACATAATTCTTCCAGTTTTTGGCTTCAATGCCATCTCCACAAATGCCATGACACTAAGCCCATATTTTGTAAACATAGCATTTTAGCTAAAGATCAATAATCTTAACAACACTGCAATAAACACAGGGGTGCTTATGTTCTTTTAAATTAGTGTTTTGAGTTTCTTTGGGTATTGTCACAGAAGTGAGATCACTAGGGGATAAGGCAGTTCTGTTTTTAATTTTTTGAGGTAACTCCATACTGTTTTCCTCAGTGGCTACACCAGTCTGCATTTCCACCAACAGTGCAAAAGTGTTCCCTTTTCTCCACATCCTTGCCAGCACCTGTAGTTTGTTGATTTATTGAGGATAGCCATTCAGTCAGGTGTGAGGTGGTATCCCATTGTGGTTTCAGTTTGCATTTCTCTAATGATTAGTGATGTTGAACATTTTTTCATATGTCTATTGGCCATCTGTATGTCCTCTTTGGAGAAGTGTCTATTCAGGTCCTTTGCCCATTTTTAACTGGATTTTTTTTTTGGTGTTGAGTTTTATAAGTTCTATATACATTTTGGATATTAACCCCTTATCAGATGAATTGGCGAATATGTTCTCCCATTCTGTGGTTTGTCTTTTTATTTTGTTGATAATTTCCTTTCTTGTGCAAAAACTTTTTAGTCCCATTTGTTTGTTTGTTTTTTCTTTTATTTCCCTTGCCTGAGGAGATATATTTACCAGTGTCCATCAGTAGATGAATGGATAAAACAACTATGGGGCATTTACACAATGGAATACTACCCATCTATAAAAAAGAAGAAAATGTTAGGCTTGGTGACAGCATGGATGGACCTAGAGAACATTATGCTAAGTGTAATAAGCCAGTCAGAGAAAGACAAATACCATATGATTTCACTCATATGTGGAATCTACTGAACAAACTGAACTAACAAGTAAAATAGAGACAGACTCACAGAGAGCAGGTTGACAGCTATGGGGCAGGGGGAGGGGGATTGAGAGTGGAGGGATGGAGCGAAAAGGACTCATGGACACGGACAACAGTGTGGTGATTATGGGAGGGAGGGGAGTATAAGTGGGACAAATAGTAATGGAAAAAATGCAATTTAAAAACATTTTTAAAGATCAATAATTCAACTTTCCTAGGCTTTTATATTTAAGAACTAAAATTTATTTACAGTGAAAATTTTCATATTTAAAATTAGCCAGCTGGACTTAGTGTAGATGATCCCAATTTTGCTGGGAACATCCAAAGCATCATAGGAGCCAGACAACATAGTCCTTCTTCTCTCCATCAGGCCTGATCTAGGTGTTGACCTTGGCGACATCAAGGTCACAGAGTTTCTTCACGGCCTGTTTGATCTGGTGCTTGTTGGCCTTGACATCCACAATGAACACAGGTGTACTGCTGTCTTCTACCTTCTTCATGGCTGACTCAGTAGTCAGGAGGAACTTGAAGATGGCACAGTGGTCAAACTTGTTTCTCCTGGGGCACTCTTTGGAGGATATATGGACAGCCTTTTGGAGCAAGAGCTTCAGTGTCTTAAGCTCTCAAGGTGGGTGATGATCAGATTTTTTTTTTTTTTTTTGAGGTTGTCGACACCTTTCAGTGCTGCTGGGGGGTTTTTTGTTTGTTTTTTTGTTGTTTCTTTTTTTTTTTCTTTTTTTCTTTTTCTTTTTTTTGCCTATAAAGCCCTTGTTCTGTCTTCAGCTTTGGGAGAGGCAGGGACTTCCTTTTTCGATTTTTGATGCCATCTGTGAAAAAAGCGAGAACTAAAATTTTGCTTAAGTGTATGCTTCTGCTTCCCAAGAGATGTGTGTATTCCGGATACTTGGTTCATTAACTGCCAATTATCATCAAGGGAAATAATCAATTCTAATATTTTAAGAAATTAAGCGGCAATCTGCTTTCCACCTTGCACATCGTCAGCATCCTCAGATGTTAAATTTACATATACATCTAATTTTCCATGATTTTTTAGGATTGGTTGATTTTTAAGTTAATTTTTCAGACAAAGGTCTTTCATATAAAAAAATGGGAACCTATAACTGTTCTTAAACATAGTTATTTTCTTATGCAGTTCTTAAAGCCATATATGTTTTTTAAAGTCTCATTATTAAAATAGCACTATTTACTACTATAGCTATATTTAACAAAGGTGAATAAGCACAGTCTTATGAAAACAAAGGGATGCTTAAATGATTAGCTTCCATTGTTTTGGCCAAAGTGTTCTAGATTCTCACATTTTTCAGTCTTCTGAGATAAAATGCTACAGGTCTATATAACATAATTACTTGTCATTTCATATCAATCACTAGCATATCCAATTTAGCTTATAGGCCAACTCAGCTGGACCTAAAAATGTATTTGCACACTGGAAACTTCTACAGCTGAATATTCCTTTAGTCTCTGCAACGCAACAAATGTGGAATTCATTATCTTTCCTGCCAATTCTGACTTTCTTCCTATAATCCCTCCCTTGAGTAATGACAATTACTACCCACCCAACCAAGCCCCAGTGGGAGCCATCTTCAACTTCTCCTTCCTTCTTGGGTCTTCACCCTGTGAATTTGCCTCCTAAATTTTCTTTAGGTCCATCCGTTTCAACCTACCCACTGTCCTGGTCTCAATGCAGACCTGCCTCAGCTCTGTTATGTTCCCACCTTCACTCATGTTATGTCCATTTCTTCCAATGACTGCCTTTCAATCTCATCTCATCTCATCAACAGTGAAATTATGGAAATGAAAATAAACACTTCTGGTCATGCTTCTGCAAAATAGGTCGTCTCTTTCTTGAGGATGAGCAATACAGGGGTCCCTAATGGTCAGTCCGTTGGAGTGTGTTGCAGGGTCCAACTGGTACTTCCAAATATTGCTCTTCTTTGGCATTTTAGTGTGCATTTCTTCTGCTCACTTGGATCCTGCCTGCATTTTACATTATTTTTCCCCAGTTGTATTAGTGTACATTTTCCAAGCTGTATCTCATTTTGTTATTTCCTGCCTATATTTTTAATCTCCTTAAGGTATAATTATAATATTTCTGTTCTTTCAGATTTTGAAATCTCCTGATTCAGGATCATCTGCCAACTTCATTAACATGAAGTTTATTCCTCCTTAAATAAAATGGGATCCATCATACAAATCCCCATAACAGCAAGCTACAAGGAGCAAGCCTAACATTTGTTACATTTTATTTACTATCTTTCCACTATTTTCCATCTGTGTGGCTCCTCTCCAAGCCAAGTTGAACTTATTTTGTAGTGGAACAGGGTCAAAAAGTACTGTAAAAAAAAAAGAAAAAGAAAAAGAAAAAGAATACCTCCATCACACTACACCAAGGTTACTCTTGCCTCTCAGTTTACCTAGTTATAGAGTAAGCAAGTAAAAGTCCACAGGTTTCACTCTTTAAACTTCTGTGCTCCTGTTCTGCTTCTGTTTCAATAGCGTGACTGAGGGAGAAGAGAATTTCTCCTGCAACCAAGAGTATAAGGTCAACACACTGTACTGAGGATAAAGAAGGGGTTGGGTGGGATACACCCCTGATGCCCAAGCAGCAGCTGCTCCCGACTGGCATCACCAAGATGCCTGGGGACCTCTGTTAGCAAGTGCCACCAAGAGCTTGCACTGCAGCATTCCTCCTGAACAGGATGGGAGCGTGCAGACATCTGAGAGAAACGCCAGACAGTTTCCTTCCTCCTGAAAAGCATGACACAATTCTCCTGCTCCCGAAGCTCAAAAGAAAAGGAAGAGCTTGTACTCACAATTGCCCACGCCAATCTATCTTTCCATCACGCCTCCCTCCTGCTTTCACCAACAAGGCAAATTTATTTGAGATGAGTCTAATTACCAGCTCAATAATTGACACTGTTTTTAAACCTTGAAGATTTGATATTTTTGTGTTTCTTTAAAAAAAGGAAACAAATGTTCAGATATCCTGTGACAGTTGCAGCCACCTCATTAGAAGAAACAAACAACTACAAATCTTGTATTACATCCAAAAAGTTGTCAGCTTGAAATAAAAGCTGGCAGGAATCCAAGTGGCATGCGCCCTTGATTCCAGTCATTTTGCCTGTAGTTCTTACATACGTAAATTGAGAAACTGTTAGCAGAAGCAAGCCAGCTGAAAACAGATGTGTTTAGGGTCCACAGACACATTGGAGGGGCCCTCCAGGCCCGGCCCCCTTCCCACCCTTCACCACAAATCCCTTTCTACTTCCTACTCTTGCCTTCCCTGCTTGCCTTCCCCCGCCCTCCATTCAGCACACATTTTTATCATTTACTACTGGCTAAGTTCACATGCCCAGTGAGGGTGGTAGACCTCAGAATGAGAATACAGGATATAACAACATTCCACAGCCCTCGAACCTTCTTAGAAATTCCACCAGAGCAACTACCAGTGAAAGAGGTACGGGAGGAGGAGGCAGAGACACGAGGATCAAACAAGGCAAGAGGAACTGTCACAGCTGTGTGCCACAATCTGCAGTCAGTGCCACTCTGCTGGTGACAAGTTTGTAGAAGTAGCTAGGTGTTCAAACCCCAACCCACCACTCCTTGGAGGGAGGAAGGGCACCTTGGACCCTATTAGGCTTTTCTCATGCATAAAATGGAAATAACACTTCTGAAATCATTAGGTTGATATAAAGATGACATGAGCTAGCAAACCCAAATGCTCTTTGCCCAGGGTAGGAGACAGTCTTCAGACTCAACAAGTGGTATTATATTTATAGAAAGTGTCGTCTGGTCTCTGTCCATGGAAGTGATCATTTATAAAAATAGGAATGTGTCTGTTGTGCATTACTTTTAGAAAGAAGGCGTTCACCTGCATACCACTGGACCAATAAGTAAAGAATTCTTAGTCAAACCAGAAAGGAGCCTCTTAACTTGAAATTTTACATAATAACCAAGGGAATTATCTAGGGCCCAAGTGGGTACAGTAAAAAAACAAAACAAAACAACAAAAAACAAAAAACTACACATGAACCTGAGATGCAAATGCCCAAGTTTGAGTTTTGGATCAGGCTTGAGTAATTTACTGACCTTTGTAAAAGTCTATTTATTCATATTTAAACTTGGAGTGAAAACCCCTGCCCTCACTTGCTCACCTTCTGCCCCATCACACCACAGCTTCCCTCCTGCCTCATGGACACCACGAAGTCTTATCTCGGCACTGACGTTATCTCTGCAACAGCTGACTTTAACACACACCCCAAACACTGAAAACCTCTCCCCATTGTCTCTTGATTGTTGTCTCATGTTTATTGGGTTGGCCAAAAAATTTGTTTAGTTTTTTCTGTATAATAAAAGACAATTTTTCATTTTCAGCAATCTCTTTACTGATTTGGATATTTTGGGTGTGCCCATTATCTCCTGCATGGTAGAACACTGATCGTTCTCAATGTCTCAATTTGATCGCTATCAACTTCACCTGGTCTACCTGACCATGGAGCATCATCCAGTGAGAAATCTCCAGCATGAAACTTCGCAAACCACTTTTGATACATTCAATCAGCCACTGCACCTTCTCCATACGCTGTGCAAATCTTTTTTTGCTTTTCAGTTCCATTCTTACCTTTCTTGAAATAATAAAGCATAATATGCCGAAAATGTTGCATATTTTCTTCCATCTTCAACATTAAAATGGCTACACAAAAATTCACCCATTTTGATAAGTTTTTTTTTTTAAATGCACGGTGATATGACAGCTGTCACAATACAATCTAACAAAACTGTTTCGAATGAGGTTAAAAACAGCTAAGCGCTACTAGAGCAATCTTAGGAGAAAAACAAACAAGCTTTTTAGCCAACCCAATATTTGTTGGTTAGTATTCCCTAGAGCTCTGTCAGACATATCAACACAATATATACTCTCATCCACTCCATGATCAACTGCAACTTCATGTTAATCAATATCTAGACCCGGGGTCACAAAACTACAGCCGTTGGTCAAATCCTGACCAGTGTCAGTCTTGTAAATAAAGTCGGCTTGGAACATAGAGACTCACATTATTGGCTCACATATTGTCCACAGCTGCTTCTGTGCAACAGCTGCAGAGTTGAGGTGCAAAGAGACCTCAAAGCCTAGGATATTTCCTATCTGACCCTTTACAGAAAATGTTTGGCAACCCTTGATGAAGATTGCATCCCAACTCACACTTGTATTTGTGTCTCTGTTCTCTGAATGTCTCCAAGTGACCACTTCCCCCATTACCATCTCACCCTCATGCCGTACTTGGAATTAATGGAAACAAGATCCACACTCAGGAATGCGAGGTTCAGCCTAGAAGGAACCTTCTCTTACCATATCCAGTGACCAAGACAGGTCAATCTTGCCTGCTGCTCTCTAGGTCTCTCCCCTGGTTCCGTCCCTGGTGACTCTGTAGCCTTTTCCACGGCACCACGCGTTCTTCCTTGGAATGCTGCAAAAGCCTCCTGCTTTCCTTTCCCGCCTGACTCACCTTCCATTCATTCACCTGCACTTTGCTGTCAGCTATTTTTTCTAACGTAAGTACCTCCAATTCTATGTCTCCGTCGGTGTCCTCTAAGGTGTAGCCCCTAACGTCAGCGACATCTAAAATTGTGTCTCCCCTCACACCCAGCACTCCAGCTGCCAGCGACCTGCGCTAAGGTTTCTAAGATGGCAGACGCAGTACCCACCATCTAGTCGGGGGGATGGAACCACATAACTAAATAAATGAAATTATATTTTAGATGTTGTGCTAGAATCTAAGTCAACCACTTTTTCTTGAGTCCCCCTTGAACATCAAATAGGATTGATCACTTGTTCCTTCCTGTCACCATTGCACGTTGATCTTACTAACTCTGTTAGGAAGTGTAACACAGTAAGTCTTGATTCTTTGTTACATTCTGTTCCCTCTACTGGACTGTGAGCTCCTGAGATTTAGAGCTACTTCAAGCAATTTTGAAGCCCCACCACCTTACCACTGGATAGCACACAGTAGGTACTCAATATATGCTTGCTAAGACACTAAATGCTTTGTAAACTGCAAAGCGCAACTTAATACCAGTTGAAGAGAGATGAATCTGTGCTACCTAATGTCTTACATTCCGTTTACTACCCATTTCCTTGCCTCCAGACATAAACTGGAGATGGGAAAAGCCCTTAGCTAAGAATTTGAAGAAGTCCTTTCCAAGTGTTTTCCTAGTAATGGGTCCAGTTCCTACACCCAGCTGGACACAGACTTTCCCAAGTAGTGCTGACCAGCAAGACAGGAATGGGGATAGGGATGACAAGGTAATCAGGAAAAATGGTGATGCTTTATAGACACAGCAATTCACAACCATTATTAAAAGTTATCCAATCAAACTTATTATTGAAATAACGCTGGCCACTTTGTGGTATTCCTAGCGAGTTTTTCATGGTAAAAGAGAAGGAGTAAAAGAAGAAGAAATTTAACATGAATAGAAAGCTAAAGGGTAACTTGATCTTGTTAGTGTATTGGGAAAAGCTAATGTTACAGAAGAGGTGACCAGCTGTTCTCCATCTCCAATAAAGAGAAATCAAAAGGAAATGGGGTTAAGCTGTGCCATAAGGTACTGAAATTAGGTAGAAGAAATAACTCTCTGACATCAAAGGGTGTTAAACACTGTTTGTGGTTTACAATTTTACTTTCAGGAGGTCCTTAGTCGTCTGAGAGGATCTGGGCAGTTCTATGTGAAGAAGGGAGATGGAACTGATAAATTCTCAAGCTACCACTTGAACCGCGACTGATTTTTTTTTAAGTGGGCCCATATATTAGTGATAAAGTGATTCAATACTTGCAACTACTGCATCACCATATTTTTTTGGAAAAACTATTAAGATCCAGTACATGAGAGGGCTGGCAAGGTATGAAGAACAGAATGAGTAACTACTAAATTACCATGAAATAAAAGGCTAAGTTTCCTAGTGGGCAGAATATAACTTTGGAGTCCTGTGGACCTACGTTTCCTATCTCCTCTCACCATGTATGACCCATTTGACCTTGTGAAAAATGTACAGAGTACACCAGAAAAAAATAAAACACAAATGGACATGTACATATAAATACATGCAAGCAAAAAGTGTTATAAGGAAGTAACAGTAGTTGTCTTAGAATGGTGACACCATTAGTGATTTCTATTTCCTTCATTTTTTTCAAATTCTACAATAAATATCTATTACTTTTATAAATAGGAGGAGGGAGAAATTTCTCCCCTCACTCCCTAAAAAAGTCTGTCGTGTTTTTGGGGGGCAATATAATCCTTCATGCTACTCTTTATTACGCTATAAATGAACTTCTCTGCTAATCAAAACACTTGCCGGCAGTTATTCCCTTATTCAGCATCGAAGGCCTCCGTGACACAGATCTCCCATTGTCTATGTTTCATCATAAAGGCATGTGAAGTTGCTCTTTAACAGCTTGTTATTCTTAGATCCTACCCAATTTTCTCACATGTGGAGAAATCACACCACTGAGATATAAGGAAAACCCCAGCCAACTCTAATAGTTCTACATTTGGGATGGGAGTAAAGGGAGGGTGGGAGTTTTGTAGTATATTTTCAATAAATTTTCAGTAACTTCCAAATGTTTATGCTTTCCAGATTTATTCATACCTGTGGGACAAATCAACAATAACACAAGGTATGATATATACTTTTTTCAGCCATAAGCTAGTTCTTTTACTGGACTAAATTATGGGGATTTTTTTCCATAATTTTCATCCCTTTGAAACCTGACTGATTGATTCATAAGACACTGTATCCATTCTGTTATCCTTCAGTTTGTTAAACCAACTCAGCTCATAGGCTGAAATCCATTAAAAGGACACAAGGAAAATAAAACATTTCAAGTAACATATAATCCCACAGAAAATTTTAAAAAGGACCTCTTTAATTCCTATGCATCAGTAAATATTCTTGGCTATGAACTACATTTTAAAAATAAATTCAGGAGACATTTCATTTAGTTATTTTAGGTACTAAAATTTAAATATTTCTAGAATTTTAAAGCAATAGCAAGCAATACCTGAGAGATCATGTGGCCTCTCTGTCTTATTTCACAAACAGGAAATGGAGACCTGAGGAGTGATCAGTTTGCCCAAGGGGCTGTTGCTGGTCAGTGACCGAACCGCGATGCGGCCCCAACCCACATGTCCTGAGTGCGGGTACAGACGCTCTCCTGTCATACAATGCTGCACCTCTCTGAAGTGATGTTGGAAATAACAGCCTGCAAGGGACCATCAGTACTCCCAACTTTCAAACACTTTTTTGGGTGGGGAGGAAGTTGCTCTTTTTTATAAACTCAATGATGTAAGTGGGGGCACTTCCTTCTTTTCTCTTGAAAAAGCCCAGCTCTCTGTGCTCAGTTGTGAGAAGATTGGTTTTAATCTTAACGTGAGGGAGAGAGAGCAGCATGTTTACTGAGCATAAACACAGGAGGGGAGGGGAAGAGGCTGGAAGAGGAACGCTGTAATGCGGGGACACGCGGGGCCTGGCGCTGAGGAACTCTCAAGCACACCAGAGCTCTGAGAGAGAATACACTGCCCACCTAGGAAATGTCCAGTTTTCCAGTTTTTCTATTGTCACCTTCAAACCAAACACTTATGTTTTCAGAGCCTAAGCTTTTCCCAAGTTTCAATATCATTCAGCGGTGTCCAACCTTTTGGCGTCCGGGCCACACTGGAAGAAGAGTTGTCTAGGGCCACACATTAAATACACTGTGACACATAATCATTAAATGATCTCATGATGTTTTAAATAAATGTACAATTTTGTGTTGGGCCACATTCACAGCCATCCTGGGCTGCATGTGGCCCATGGGCTGTGGGTTGGACACTCCTGATTCAAGGACCAGATGGAACTGTCTGCAAGTTTTGTGGTGTCCTCTACTCTCCTTTGAGTAAAAAGAACAAGTTGGGTGCTGTGCACTGTTACCAGTGTATTCTCCGAGGTCTAAGCGATGATACCTTTCATTAGTCATTGAATGTAACCCATTTCTCTTGCGTGTTTTAGATTTGCCATACATCCCTTTACTTTTTTTTTTTTAACTGAAGAGAACATTATGTTCTACTTTCTACTTTCTATCTTATAGTAGCTCATGAGGACTCAGGAACATTACCCAGAAAAATGAAAGTGCAAGACATGGAGGGCTTCCTCCAAGTAAAAAGTGTTCTCTGACTGAAAGGGTTTGGGAAGAAGAAGGGAGAAACCACAGACACAAGAATTCAGTTGGTTAATATTTTAGTGCTTGTGGCTTTAATAGTCATCTGTATTCCCTTCTTTTAAAAAAAAAAATCCATGAACTCCTCAAATACCAACTAAATAAATAAATTGGGCAGAGATTCTGCATTTGGGCTTCCTTATGGCATTCATGTGAGGACTATTAAACATGAAAAACTGTAAAGTAAGAACATAGAAAAAAATAAAGACCAACCCATAAAAAGAAGTCACATTGTGAACTACTTGCATGATAGATCTTAGACCACTTGAGGCTATAAGCTCTAAGCAGGGCAGGGGCTTCCAAAGGAAGCCCCTCTTTCATATGTTTATTGCATTTAAGCAGCAAAAGCAGGAGAAGCAGTATAATAGCAGGTAGTCCTGACACAAAAGTGAAGTTTCCAAACCACTATTCTCTTTTGTTTTTCAAAACTGAATCATGGGGTGGGGGCGGGGTAGAGAGGATATAAGGACAGTAAATGGTAATTTAAAAAAACACAATAAAAAATAAACTATTAAATATATTATAAAAATAAAACAATTATATACATGTGAAAAATAAATGTTAAAAAATTAAAATCAATTTGATGAAGACAAATTTGTCTTAATCTGATTTTTGCTTTCTAATAAATTAAATTACACATGAACAAACTTAACTTTGGGAGGTGCCATATACTACATTCATTTCTGTCATAATGCACAGTAGCATATTAAGAAGCTGGGGGAAAAACAACCAAATCTAGCATCTATACTTACTTGTGCATGGAAATACTTTCTTTCACACTGCAATTATCCTCTTGAACAATTTCCCCTTAACTGCAATTTATGAAGTGCTAAATTGGATGAGTACCTAAGTCTCTTGCAAATCTTATATCTTAGCACCATTTCTAGGTTTTTCATTTGTTTTGGCTTTTTCAAGCCAAACAAATATAGGACAATGCTGATTTCATTCAAGCCTGGCTAGCAGAATAACAATGATGATGGTTGTGGTGATGAGAATTTTCCCAAATCAAGAGAAAGATCCAAGTGTTACAACAGACTCCAAATAATGACAGGAACTTACACCTGAATTCTGATCATAAACTATCCTGTTGTGACACACTCGACAGAGGGCTTGAACTCCAGTTAAATGAACATCCCAAGTTCTGCCCAGAAGGGCACTAATTAGGATTAAATGAGACAACATAAAAAAGCACCAACTATTGTGCCTGGTCTGGCGGCACTGCAGGCATGTGATACATTTGGTCACTCCCTAGCCCTCCCCAATTTTCTGTAG
The DNA here is from genome assembly GCF_021234165.1 of Pteronotus mesoamericanus. Lineage (NCBI taxonomy): Eukaryota > Metazoa > Chordata > Mammalia > Chiroptera > Mormoopidae > Pteronotus > Pteronotus mesoamericanus. The sequence continues at coordinate 6,057,497 of NW_026555152.1, forward strand.
GACAGAGAGCTAAGGGGACAGGGAGGGTAAGAGAGCAGAACAGAAATCAGAGCGTGGTCTCCTTGATTCTGTTTTTGAAGATAATATATGAATATGCTTAGCTTGTAGCCCTAACATAGAAAGAAGAAATGAGGAAGAGCCCCAGGGGATGCGAAAGAAGCAATTCAAGGCCTAGTCATGAGTCATGTAAGGTAACTCAATGAACCAACTGAAATCCTGTGCAAGAAACAAGAGAAAGGGAAAAACCTTCTCCAAGGTTAGCACTGAAGGTATGTGAATGCAACAGAAGGAGCGTCAGATGGTGGGCCTGAAATGAAGTTCCATTTGTACCCTAAAAAATAGTTTTCAGAGTTTGAGCTAACAGTTGTCACTCTCCAAGGATAACACAATGGGATCGAACTTCACAATGGTTTCAGGCTCATGTTTCCATACTCACATGTGTGTGCCAGTCACAAAGGTTCCCAGCACTCGCCCAGGGTGCGCAGTGAGGATGTCTGCTCGAAAGCCCGCAGCTGTGGAAACAGCACGAGACAGAAGACACGGCAGGTCTGTTCGCAGTGCAGCCATGTCACCCAGGACACAGCAGTCCCCTTCCTGGGCTCAGGTGTTTCACCCTCAGTTTTCACCATCATCTCCAATGTCTACTAGGAGCAGTGTGGTGCCATCCTGACCATGTAAAATGTCCCATTTTCACTCTAAGGCAGAGAAAGACATGTTGTCTGCCCATATCATGGGTCAAATATCCTAAATTATCCTGAAAAGTAATATGACCTTTAAGTATTGATGACTTCAACTCAAGATGCAAAGCTCGGTGTACACAGCATAGTGGATGAGATGTTGCTAATGCTTTTACCTCCATTATGAAACAGCTAATATTATTAGCCAGGTATTGTGCTACGCACATCTCATTTGAAAGAACATGTCCATGAAGTAGACATCCCCACTTCATACAGGAGAAAACACAGGGTCCCAGACAATTCTTTGACCAAGGCCTCACTGCTGGTAAGTGATGGAGGCAAGGTTCAAAGCCAGGGAGCAACTCTCTTCAAAATCTGTTCCCTACATTGCTATAGCTTCTCAGTTCATTCACACCAGAAATTTAGATACTGTTAAACTCTGAGCAATAATATGGAATTACTAATAGCTCTTAGTTATTAATAATACATTAAAAATAAACATATTAAGAAATAATATTATTCCAAAGTTTGACATTTGACAAAGACCTTTTTTTATAAAAACAGGTCTCAGTTCTAACTAAATCTGGCATAGCATGTGGTCTTTGACAGAGGAGCCACATGCAAGCTGAGAGCAGGAAAGGGGCTGGCAGGTGACCTTGCCCTCACCACGCCCCTGGAGAACTGCAAGGCCCAGGGAGCCCCACACACGGTGAGCCAGGCCACGTACCAGGTACCACGGGCGGGCTGGGACGCTGAGACCAGAATGCAGAGGCCTCAACTCCAGATTCAGGGTCTGGTCAATTTAAGATTTCCATCTGTGGTGGTTTCTGACATGCACGCAGATTTTGCAGAATTAATGTTCTGCCCATAACTGGGGCAAATGGGTAGGAAATTAGAAAGGGGAGCATATTCCCAGTGCTTTGTCATACTTGAGGAAATGAAAGGATTTAAGCATATCTGGCTTGAATAAATATTTTCTCTATAAAAGTTAATCTACAATTACACTTAATGTGAAATATTATATAGAAAAACATCCCATGTGTTTTTGTTGCTGGAGGATACTTTATAGTTTGTGTTTTATTACTGGTTCCCCTGTGTACGTCTGAAGAATTCCCTCTGCGGGCGTTTATTCTGGATAATGGCTGACTTTAGCCATAAGCATTTCCAGTCATTTAGGACATAGGCTCTCATGTTGTCCAATGGCCTGGAATGTTTGCTTTTCAATTTTGCAAACACACAGCTACCATAGGGTGGCTCCTTTGGCCTTGACAAGAGAATACAAATAACAGCAGCAACAAAATCACTTCCCTGATTGTCCACAGCCTCATGGGGGGACTCTTTGTGAAACCAAACAGGACCGAGAAAGCTCTAAAATTCCTCCTGTAATGTTCCAAAGTGGTAAACAATGTTTCTCAGACTATCAAAGTTTGTCATATAAGGGTTAAGCTTGAATATTTTTCAGGTTTCATTGTTTATCTTGAAAATTCAGTTGATATTCCATTTCCCAACTATAGTTACGTTAATTTACATATAAATGCTTCTCTCTGAGATATGAGGGAAAACATTCGCCTTTTCTCTGTGGCTGTGCTCATCCCAGTTCTACATGACAGGCACACACACTGTACCCCAGCTGGAGAAGGGCGGGGACAGGATGTTAAAGAGACCAGGTACTGCACTGAACATCAAGTTGAAATGTACACATCCATGTATCCACCCCCTCGACCTGGGGGCCATCCTTAACCACTGCTCCCCACAGAGCCTCCCAGCATTCCTGCCTTGTGGCTGGGTATTTCCTCCAGACCCTTGGCATTCCAGCCTTCTCATGAAAAGGACTCCTTGGAACAAATAAAATAATTCCTATGTACTCTCACGCCAACCACGGTCGGCAGAATAACAGCTTTCCAAATACGTCTACATCTTAATCCCTGGGACCTGTAAATATTCCTTGTAGGGCAAAAAGGAACTCTGCAGAAATCATTAAGCCAAGGATCCTGAGGTGGAGAGATTAGCTGGGGCTAATGGCATTACAAAGGTCCTCAGAGGAGAGTTTACTACAGGAGAGGAGAAGGCGATGTGATGAGAGGGGCAGAGATGAAGCGATGCATTTTGATGATGGAAGAAGGGGCCAGAAGCAAAGGATTTATTATTTAAAGGAATACTTCAGAATTCAGCATCCACCATAAATTAGAAAAGGCAAGGGAACACTCTCCGCTGGACCCAACCTCCAGTCCTCCACCCTAGGATACCATAGGACAAGGTCCGGTTTTCATCCTGGTTTCCATACTTAAATAAGATATTCCCGCCAAAAGGAAAATGAGTAACAGCCATGTGTTTCTCTTCCCTCCTCCCAGGAAATAACCTATGGACTCGACAGCAGCCTGCATATAGCATGGAACCATCACACACCAATGCAAATTTTCAGTATGGAGAAATAATTGTGTATTTTTGAAAGTGATTAGTATAGAAGACGTGCTCAGCTCCTAGGGGAGTTATAATTCATCAAGCAGACAATACAGTTTTTAGACCTGAGCTGTGACTTTTCGCCCCTCCTCAGCTCCTCGTTCATAATTCAACACTGGGAAATCTGATGGCCACCCAAGGTTCTCTGTTCAGCCTCTCTCTCTACCTGTTCACACTTTCTCTGACTGACCTCATCCGCACGTCACCTTTTACAGCTCAGATAAGTCATGTAACAATTGTAAATCTGTTCCCAGGCTAGACAGTTCTCCTGAATGCTAGGTATTTACTCCCAATTACATTCTGGCAATGCCTGAATACCATCTCAAAGCTCTCTCAAATGCAACATGACTATTAGCTTCTATTGCTGCATAGCAAATTAAGCGGCTTAAAATATAGCACCCATGTGTTAGCTCACAATTGCGTAGGTCAGAAGTCCAGGTCCAGCAAGGCTGGGTTCCTTGCTCAGGGTCTTGTAAGGCTAAAATCAAGGTGTCAGCCAGGCTGGGTTTTCATCTGGAGTTTGGGGCCTTCTTCCAAACTCATGTGGCAAATTCCATTCCTTGCAGTTGTAGGACTGAGGTCCCCATTTCCACACTGGCGGCATTTGGGGGTCACTCCCAGCTCTTAGATACCACCTACATCCTTTTCCACGCAGTCCCCTGAATCTTCAAACCAGGAGCAGCCCATCAAATCCTGCTCATAGTTTAAATCTGACTCCCTCGTCTCAGACGTAAAGGGCTCACTCACATCAGTCAGGCCCGCTCAGGTAATCTACCTTTCTTAAAGTCAACTATGCCATCAAACAAACCCAAACCGTGAATGTAAACTCATCTTATTCCCAGTCTCGGAGAGTATGCAGGGGGTGTCCAGCAGAGGGTGGGGAATCCTGGGGCCATCTTGGAACGTTGCCCAGCACAATGGCTACACCCAAACTCATTTCCCCCGTTGTTCAGTGGCCCCAAACAATGACAATCACCGCAGTTTCTGTGGAAACGGGTAGCGTTCTCCAGCTACACAGACCCTTGAACTGGAGTTAGAAACAAAAACTAACAAAATTCAGCAAGGTGCTGTTTAAAAGGAACGCAGAAAAGCCAAACACAAAAAGATGGAAAGAGATGTGCCGGGCAGATGCTAACTCATTATAGCCAAATTAATATAAGACTGTGAGGCCAAGAGAAAGCATTGCCAAAAATAAAGTCATCTAATTAGTAAGTAGGGAAATATAAAATTGGAACAAGGAGATGAGCCATTTCTCACTTGCAAGGTTGGTAAAATTAAAACACCTTAACAAATACACATCTTGGCAAGGATGTAGATCTGGAGAAACTTATAAACTGCTGGCAATTCACTTAAGAATATAATTTTACATTGTTTAGTGAAGTTTAAAATGCACATTGCCCACCACCAAGCAATTCTACTTCCAAGTATTATACCCTAGAAAAATATTTGCACATGTGCACAAGGAGACATTTACTGTTTTCGCAGCCCCATTTTGTGTAATACTAAAAATCTGACAACAAGCCAAATGTCTATTGACAGGAGAATAATAAAATAAGTTGTTGCAATATTCATACAATGGAACTTTATGTAGCAGTGAGAATGAATACACTATAGTTACATGAATTAACATGGATTGAACTCAAACAAACTTGAACAAAATAAGCTATACTGTAGTTCGATTCCACTTATTCTATATTCAGATACATACATGGGAAAGCAATGTAAGTCACAGACAGGTAGAAACTATGAAGGAAAGCAAGTGAAGGATAAAACAAAATTAATAGGAGTAGTTACCTCTGTGAGGTAGAAGTGGGTGGAGTGATCTCAGGTTCAGAGGGGTTTGCAATTATCATTGGTAAGGATTGGTTTCCTGGCTGGGGAGGTAAAGAAGTATATATTTTATTGTGGCTGTTATACATTGTATGCATTATTGGTATGTACAGACAAAAGTCAAAATAGATAAATGCAAAGCAATAAATGAGTGCCAAGTGTGTACTGCTAATGAGAGAGGCTGGAAGAATGAGAAAGAAGTCCATTCCATCTGGCGTGGGCAGAAAGGGCCTCACGGAAAACAAGAATTGCAGGAACAAAGGTTCAGAAGTATGACAGCATACAGCATGCGCAGGTAACAAAAAATACATTGGAATCATTGGTCAGAAAGTCTGTCTGAAAGAAGGGCAGAACACAAAGCTGAGACAAAGAACAGACACTTTGTTACCCCAATGGAACGCAGACACATGTAGGAAATGGGGAAGCCAAGGGGCTTGGTCAGGGAAGCTCTAGGTCCAAAGGGTACTTTAGTGAGGCTCTTGGGCGGCAACCGCAATGGAGGCCTAAGAAGCAAAAGGGCCTAGCCGCTGCAGCCCAGAAAGAAAGGGAACGTTCCCTAAGGAGGCCACTCAGAGACGCAAGAGAGCACCACAGGGGGGTTCAGAGCCCATGGCTCCCACAGTGAGATACCACACGATACCCACTGGGGTGGCTGTAATGAAGTCACATAACACAGCATGTCACATAACAACAAGCGTTGGCCTGGATGTGGAGAAACACAGTGCTGGTGAGAATGTAAAATGGTGCAGCTGCTGCAGAAAGCAGTCTGACAGTTCCTCAAAAAGTTCAGCATACAGTTTCCATTGACCCAGCAATTCTACTCCTAGATATACACCCAAGAGAAATGAAAATGTGTCCACACAAAGGCCTGGATGTGGATGTTGATAACAGTATCATTCATCATAGCCAAAAGTTAGAAACAACCCAGACATCCATCAACTGATGAATGAATAAACAAAATGGGGTATAGCTGTACAGTGGAATATTATTCTGCCATACAAAGGAATGAAGTGCTAATGATATATGATGACATGGGTAAATCTTGAAAACATTATACCAAGTGAAAAAAGCCAGTCACAAAAGACCACATGCTCTATGGTTTGATTTACATGAAATGTCTAAAATAGGCAACCCCCCTGGCAGGCTAGCTCATCTGATGAGCACATCACCCTGATATGCCCAGGTTGCAGGTTTGATTCCCCAGTGAGAGCACACGCAAGAATCACCCAGAGAGATGCACAAACAAGTGGAACAACAAATTGACATTTCTCTCTCTCCCCCCGAGCCTTCTCTCTCTCTTTCTCTCCCCCCCGCCTCAAAAAATCAATAAATTAAAGAAATAAATAAATAAACCAGGCAAACCCATAGAGACTAAAAGTAGATTAGTGGCTGTTTAGGGCTGGGAACCGGGGCTGTTCAAGTGTATATACTGAGGAAATAAAACTGTGTTAAAAAGGACTCTGAGGACAGTTGTACATATCTGTGAATATGCTAAAAACCACTGAATGACACACCTAAATGGCTGAGTTGTTTGGTATATGAATTTTATCTCGAGACAACTATTATTTTAAAAAAATGTTTAAGTGCCCATGGCTTGGGTCAGAGCTAGGGTTTCTACCCCGAGTTCCAGCACAAAGTCTAGTCCCGGGGTGGTGGTTAACGTGTCTCCATCAGGTTGGGAGGAGGACTTAGTGAGAAAAGGCACGGAAAGCTCTTAGCTGAAGCCTGTGGCCTGGTTTGCAAAAGGCTGAATGGATGAAATAAAAAAGTTTGCCTTAAAAGAAACAATCAACAAGCATCAAAAACTGCTAATAGGTAATGGTAAAGAGGAGGGAAAAAGAGGGAACTATAAAAGGCTCTGAGGATTCACATGGAGCGACTGTCATCAGTGACATCTCAATATAACAGCTAAAATTCAGTGAGGCGCCAAATGCTCTTGCCTGGGATTAAGACAGCTGTCTGTCACTCAACCTACCTTCCAGTTGTTTTTTTCCAATTTAAGAGGCAATGTTCCCCTCAGCTTCAGAGCTGCTAGGTCCACACAGACCCAGGAAGTCTGCAGTACCCAGAAAAATCCATACCCTGGGTTGGAGAAAGTTCATCACACCAAAGCAACAGTTCATCTGATCCTCCTTGTCCTTTGTGAATCAACTAATAAAAATAGGCAGTCCCTGAAGGAGAGTGAACATCCATCCAACCTGCACAGGGTTTTGTTGCTGAGGAAGTGTTATTTTGGAAAAAAAGTGAAATGGGAACACATCAAATTTAAGCCTGGCGCCAAATTGTGAAGTCTTTCTTAGGCATCAAGTCATGGAATCTAAGTGCTTAGCTGAGGAAGTGTAGAGAGAAGAGCACTTACAGACACTGACCTATGAGTTCTGCACACAAGTTTTAATTCAAAGAGGCAAAAAAATTGCAAAACTCTTCTGAAACCCTAAAATACACAAAAAAATGTCATTAGGCGCCTACATGCAGGCACGGATGTCTTCACACGGGAACAGGGACCCAGCCTCTCCCCACCACCCCCACTGCCATTTGCAACAACTTTGTTCTTTCGTTCATTTGTTCATTAATTCACTCATCCAATCAGTTCTAATCAATGCCAAAAGCCAGTTACTACAGAAGAAACACTCCCAAACCTCATTTGTCACTAAATAAAACAGCACATTTCTAAAATGTTACTTCTAACCAACTTAAAAAACTCAATTTAAAACAATTTACTGGCATTTCAATCTTTCATTGTTATTCTTGGCCGAAAACCCCTGTTTTTCTTTTCCTGATTCACATTCTGTCTCAGGATGCTGGGCCTTTGTACTGGTGTCCTTGAAAGATGTTTTCTAGATTGTTGTTGGTTCTTTAGCATTCTCCTTATTTTTTTATTTATTTTTTTTAGTAAATATTGATCTTTGTAGCTCACTGGGGGGAAAAAATTCCACATTTCTCCAGACACAACAGAATGACAGCAAAACAACAGCAAAGTAACAGCAAATAGGCTCTCAGCTTTGTACAGCAGTTGGCGTCCATAACCATAAAAGTGAAAAATGCATAAGAAAGAACCAAGGGATTCAGAATAATAGGCCAATAAAACTGTCAAAAAATAAATAGTAAATGAAAAACTACTTATTTATATAGTCATTTAAACATCTTCTGACCCTGAGTCTCTGAGGTATTAAGATGTTCCTTAATAAATTTTCTAAATCAATACTTTCTCCAACTCTAAGAATCACACAAACACTCAATTTTGAAATAGTTGCTGATTTCATCGTATGACAAAGAAGTAGTCTCAATCCACCTTTCCTAACATAGCTATCCTGCTCTAAAAAATAGCAAAACACAGAAATTAAAAACCAATGACCTAATCAGTTCCAACACTGAGGAAATAAACTGCTGGGATACATACAACATAATTTAGGAATAGGCCACATATGCCACACATAAGAGCCCTCCTGGAGTGTACCTCACCCAACTCCCAAGTACTTACATTCAATATTGTTTCCTTTTCCTTGTTAGCCTGGACTTTTAAGCACTATCATTCATATATTATATATATATAGAGAGAGAGAGAGAGAATTAAAATGCCAAAAAGAAGCAAGCTTAATCCCAATTTTTAAATCCAACTTGTGTGCATTATGCACTTGACACACAATGAGGAACTGTAAATCTAGCATATGCTATAGGGCTAGGATCAGTTACGCAAAGACTGGTATTCAGAATAGGATTTACCTCTCAAAAAACAGGCATACTCATCAAAAGACAGTCATATATTATATCGTGTCAGTGAAATTATGGGGAATTTATTTTATATTTTCAGTCAGTATTCCTTTGGAATTTTCTTCATCAAATATTTCTTTAGATCTATTATATATTCTTTCAGTCACTGGATACTTTTTGAAAAAAAGAACTCAGCAATGGAAAAGTTCATTTAAGTATGAAAAAGGCAGATGTATTAGATGTCATAGTTTTGTGATCTAGGGCAAGTGACTTTTTCTCCCTAAGCCTTGGTTTTGCCTGATGGTGGTGTTGGCAGTACCTGCCTTGGAAGGATTTTCGAGCAGCACGTGAAATAACGCCTGAAAAGCGCTCGGTAGAGAACCCAGTCTCAGTGTTCAATAGCTGTCATTCCCACCAGAACACTAAATGCTTGATCCCATTCTTGACAATTCCATCTTTTTCACTCTTGATTTTCATATCTGATTGCAGAGTCTTCTACATTACTTACCTAGGTCTCCTTCAAATTTGTTCATTTCTCTTCACTTTCTTAACCCAAACTATTGTGATCTGATTTATATAGATGTACAAATTAATGAAATGAATGAATAAAACAGTGGTCACTCTTTCAGCCTGTCAGTCTCTGGCAATGCTACCAGCAGTTGGAGAAACATTAAGTGAAAGCTCACAGGTGACAGAAGCATGCATAGGACAATGATAACTAAAGACATTTTTCTTTCCAGAGAAGACTATTGACCCAACTCCATTCTTCCCAACTTGTGTGTGACTTGGCATGTTCAACACAAGTATAGAAACACTTTTGAAATTAAAGGAAAAAAGCAAGCAATTCATATTTTACACATTCAACACCCATATAATTTACAATGGACAACATCACTCTGTTTCTTCTTTCACAATCTATAATTGTCTCATTTTTTCTTTTTCTTTATCCTGTTAGATTTGCATCCTCATCCTTAGTACATGCCTGAGTCCAGAGCTATGTCTGACCATATTAAGCCAGTGCCTAGTATAATGTTTAGCACAAGATAAAAGGTAAATACATATTTGTCAAAATGATCTTCTCTCTTTTAAACCATTCTCCACACCACCAGTTACGGTGATCTTTTAAAAATAAATCTGACCAAAACTATTCAATGGGGGAATAAACAGTCTCTCAAATGGTGCAGAGACAACCGGATAGCCATGCATAAAAGAATGAAACTTGGCCGTTACCTCACACTGTACACAAAAACTAACTCAAAACAGATCAAAGACTTCAATCTAAAAGCTAAACTATAAAACTCTTAGAAGACAACATACAAGTGAATCTTCATGACCTTAGATCAGACAGTGGTTCTTAGTCAAGACACCAAAAGCATAAATATGGGAAAAAAGTAGACAAATAGGGCTTCATTAAGTTTAGAAGTGTTTGTGCTTCAAACAATGCCATCAAGAAAGTAAAAAGACAGCCCTGGCTGGTGTGGCTCAGTGGACTGAGTGCCAGCCTGTGAACAAAAGGGTGGTCGGCTCTATTCCCAGACACGGCACATGCCTGGCTTGAGGGCCAGGTCCCCAGTGGGGGACATGCAAGAGGCAACCATGCATTGATGTTTCTCTCCCTCTCTTTCTCCCTTCCTTCCCTCTCTCTAAAAATAAATGAAATCTTTTTTAAAAAAGTGAAAAGACAACCTACAGAATGGAAAAAAATATTGGCAAATCATATATCTCATAAGATACTTGTATCCAGAGGATATAATTAGAGAATTCTTATAACTTTATAATAAAAAGACAATTCAATTAAAAAATGAGCAAAGGATTTGAATAGAAACTTTTCAAGAAAGATATACAATGATACACATAAAAAGATTTTCAACATCATTAGTCATCAGGGAAATACAAATCAGAATCACTTCACCTCTATTTGGATGGCTACAATAAAAAACAGAGATGATAACAAGTTTTATGGTAATAATCAGAATGCTCATACATTGTTAGTGGAAATGTAAACAGTGTCACCACTTTAGAATACAGTCTGGCAGTGCCTCAAAAGGTTAAACACAAAGTAACCATATGACCCAGCAATTCCACTCCTAAGTACACATTCAAAACTGCTGAAAACATACATCCTTACAAAAACTCATACACTAACATTCATAAAAGTGCTATTTATAACAGTCAAAAGATGTAAACAACCGAAATTCCACCAACTAATGAATGAATAAACAACATGTGGTACAAACGTACAATGGAACATTATTCAGCAATATAAAGAAGTAAAAGGCCACAACATGAATGACCCTTGAAAATTTAAGTTAATGGAGCCAGTCACAAAAGACCCCGTATTGTATAATTTCCATTTATATGGATGCCCAGAATAGGCAAATCCACAGATACAAAAAGTAGATTAGGGAGAAAACGAATGAGTACAGGGCTTTTGGGGGGTGATGAAATGTTCTAAAATGGACTATGATGCAGATGCACTATTTGTGAACAGTATCTGTCAATATACTAAACACGATTGAATTGTACAGTTCAAATGTGTAAGTCATATCTCTGTAAATCATATCTCAATAAAGTGGTCATTAAAAATGCATATCTGATCACATGATTCCTTAGTTAAGAAATTTCAAAGGTTTAACATTGTGTGGAAGATCAAGTCCAAATTCTAACACGTCTTACAGAGCTATGTGGTCTGGCCTTAGTTTTCTTCTCTAGTCTCAAGCTTGCGTTACTCTCCTCAAAACAGCATGTACACACAGGAGTTGCTTAATAAACATTAGACTGATGTCCTAATTTTACGATAACATTCAACAGTATTAGCTGTAAATGAAGCCAATTACCCTTAGGAAGGGGCTTGAGAATGAGAAAGAAACAAACAAAGTATATAACTTTCAAAGGAAGCATTTACCTAAATGTCCAATCAATGCTTTTTGCTTTTTTCTATTTCTAGTGTTCAAGTGGAGATCGCATGAGCACTCTCCACTCAGAATTACATGCTAACTCAGAGACAAAAGGGTTTCTGATTCCTCCAAGGATTATTTTTCTTCCATGGATATCAATTGCCTACATGTAAGTACCCCAGAATACACAGAAAACAGCAGTTATGCAGGTGACTCTGAACTGGACAAATAATGAAATGAGAAAAGGGTTGGCTCTGATACCGTAAATATTTTCATTTCCATTGTTATATCATCAGTGGCCTTGGCATAATTTCAGCCATTGTCAGGAGAAGGGACAAGGCTGTGTCTAAGAAAATAAAAGGTTAAGGAAGGTATCACACATCCATTCATTCACAGACATTTACTGAGCACCCCACTATGTGCTAACATCGTTTTGAATGCTGAGGAGGGAGCAGAGGGCAAAAGAGACAAATTGCCTGCTTTAATGGAACTTATATTCTATTGAGTGGAGACAGATTATTAATAATTAAAACAATAGTATACTATGTAAGGCAGTGATGATTGCTGTCAAGCAAAATAAAGCTAAGGGAAGAGGAAAGGGCACCATTTTAGCCGTGTATTTGAGGACAGCCTCCCCGAGAAGATCTATCTTGAGCAGAGACCTGACTCAAGTGAACACATTTGCCAGGTGGCCTCTGGGGTAAGGGCTTTATAGGAAAGGGACAGATGCATCCCCTAACAGTCCTGAGCTCACAAGGCTCAGAGAGGAACAGAAAGGAGTGCAGCGTGGCCAGCATGGCGAGCACGGGGGAGCAGGGCCACACTGCGGCCTTTCCATTTTACCCTCAGGGATGAGAAGCACTAGGGTTGTAGCAGAGCACAGAGCTTGTCTTTTAACCACACTCGGGGCTAATCAAAGCAGCTCAGGAAGGACAGCCACGGAAATCGACACCTGCCTACAGCGTAAGAGAACCCAGTGTATTTAAGAATTCAATTCCCTAAGATCAAAACCATCTTTTTACTGAAATACAAGAGATAAAATACTAAATTCATAATTGTACAAGCCACACAGTTTTCACTGGCCAGCTCGCCCTCTAGACCGGGAGCCCCCACAGAGACAGGGCAGTGCTGACCTGTCCCCTATGTTACTGCTGTGTCCCCCGGCAAAGACCAGGAGCCCCAGGGAGGGGTGTGGCTGGAAACATTCTGTCACACCTTCAATTAACTCAGCATATATGCAGATACATTTCTTTTGGATTTTCATCTCAAGAAGCATGATATGACCTACATTTGAAATAATCCTTAGGAGACTTCGAAATTTGCTGGAAGAGCCACATAAAAAAAGTACTAAGGTGTAAACAGGAAAAATTTATGAATCACTAACAACTACTAGGTTCAGTTTGGGGTCTTCTAGAATCTTGACTCAGAATCTCAGTTCAGAGCAACAAGGCGTTTGTATTTTCCCATAGATTGTCTCATGAAAGCTATAGCCCTCAAAATAATACCGCTTACCATCAGGATTTTTGAAAAGTGGGCTGATATAAATTTGTTCCAAATCAATATCCTTTCATACATTCATAGATATGCTTGAGCAGTATAATGCATATAACCTGGTGGAAATTTCTAAGCCAATAAAGCATGCCTCTTAGTCCTATCAGAAACAGCATACTTAGTGAGAACGATAAAATTTGTTCAGAGTTGTAAAAATGCCTTTCAAATTCTAAAGAGAAGAAGCAATTTCTGCTTTTTAAACTTACTTCAAAACTGAAATATGGAATAAACTAACAAGGCTAGGCATTTAGTAAAAGAAAAACAGGCATCATTTTGGGTAAGGAGGGAATTCTGTACAATGATCTATATTTTGGGGGTTTCAGTTGTTAAATTTACCTTAAGATATAATATATCAAGTTAATCTTAAGATAATTTTAAGGGAAGATTGGTATGATAGACTAAATACAGTACTAAAATTTTAGTTCCATGAAGATAGTTATTTCTTTTGCTTTTATCAGACAAAATAACTTGTCCATTGTAGGAAAGGTATACTTTTAAATACAAAGCATTCCCAGGTTTATTTCGCAAGGAAATATTTTTAGAGCTACCATCTCCTACTCATGCAATTCTCTCCACCCATCACTCACCCCCTTCTTTCAAATCCATTTACATAGACAAACTTAGAACTTATTAAGGCAACTCCTGCTGATTAAAATAGCTGCAGTTAGGATTCTATTAATTAGCTTGGGCCAAATGTAAACCTGAGCTTAGTCAGCTAAGACTGGCATAAAAAGTACTACAGACAGAGTGGCTTAAATAACAGAAATTTCTTTTCTCATAGTTTTGGAAGCTGGAAGTCCAAGATCAGGTACTGGCCAACCTGGTTTCAGGGGAGAGCCTCCTTCCTGGCTTGCAGGTGATGGCCGCCTTCTCACTCTGTGCTCACAAGGCAGAGAGCTCTCTGGTGCCTCCTTATCATAAGGACACTAATCCTATTGGATCATGCCCTGCCATTATGACCTCATTTTGCTTGAATTACCTCCTACAGGCTATATTTCTGAATACAGTCACATTAAGACGTAGGGCTTCAACATATGAAATTTGGGAGGACACAAGCCTGCAACAGTCTCAGAATTCCTTTCACGATGTCTTTTGCCTTGAGCAAAGCACTAGGGAAGTGACTGAGATCTTCTTCATGTATCATCTAGTCCCCCAGAGTACATAGAGTTTCAGCAAACCCACAGGATTGGTCTTGCTACAGGTAGCATATGGACCCTTGTCTGAACAGGCTTTAACTTAGCAAGGAAGTGTGCCCTCACTCAAAGTCCTGCCTCTTGGTCACCTTAACAGAGGGACTGAGTTATGGGGACAACTTTCCTCAGCATTCCCCCTTAGCCTGAGTGTGCACCGAGGAAGGGAGATGTCCACAAGGCCTGTGCTCCTGGCCCTGGTGTCCTAGAGGCTGCAGCACTAACCCATGAAAATCATCTCAACACCTTAAGATGAAGGCCCTCATGGTTCTGTGCAAACTGAGAGGAGTGTGAGAGTCTTTTCTACTGGGGGAACTGCTCCAACAACACTGGTTCACAAACTGAAGTCCAACAGCAGCCAGGTAAATACATCTGGTTGAAGCAAAACAAGTTGGTCCCGGACAGCACATATTTGGAATGGCTGCTTATAGACACTACTTAATACATCAAGAAAAAATTAATACAGAAACAGAAATGCCTCCTCAAAGCCAACTACAAAGCATTTGCATTTCATCCAGAAGTAAAAAAGGGTTACAAATTTGCCCTATGAATGAAGGTGACAAGGACACTTTATCTAGAGTACTAGATCTCTTCAACTGTGATGCATAGTCCTCCTAACATCTTGCCCTTTTCAGATCTAGCTGGTTCATGTGACAGGAAGGTATCTGCCTCTCCCCCTGTTTAAAAACATCCATGCCCTTCTCAAGATGCATAGGAAACTCACCTGCTTTAGGAAACTTCTGATGAGATCAACTCCAAAAATAAAAACTGGGACTTGCAGCTTTGTGAGATTTAATTTTCAATGAGTCTCATCTTCTCCATGTGTTGTTTTGTGTATTTTCTGAAGTCATATTATGTTTAGGTTTTTTCCCACTAGAATGAAAGCTAAGGGAGATTGTGTGTATCCTTGAGTCTTTCTCTTTTTCACGCTGCAGTAGCACAAACTATAGTGACTGATCAAAAGTGAGCATTCCACAAATGCTAGTTATAAATTGAGCAGGGATGCATTTTCTTTAGCTTCAAACAGATTGACAGACGGTCACTGGAGGAGTCTGGACTCAGGACACCCACCTGCACCAGACTTGGAGATTATGCAGCCCCTCGATTCTGGAAATTAATCCCCCCTGACATGGCCTGTCGTACAGGCGGTCTCCCCATCCTACCAACCTCAACTACATTCAGTCACTGGTAAGAGACTGGTTTTAACTCTTTAAAGACCATGAATCTGAATCAGGGTTCATCACAGAGAATCTGAAGTTCGGTTTAACAGCTGTTTTGAATCCCTACTACTGTCAGACTCAGGCTGCCACCCCCCCTGACGGAGGTCCTCCCCACACACCGCACCTCGCACCTCGAGGGCAGTATTTAAGGGCCTCCTGCCTTGCTTACCTATGCTAATCTGCCATAATCAGATTGTTGCCCTCCCCCAAACACCTGCAGATTCTCTTAGTCCTCTCAGAACACTTCGACTCCTCACTGTGATCTTTAAAGTCTTTCTTCAAGAACTCTGGAGTCAGACTGCAGGCTTCAAACCCCCGATCTGCCAGTTAAACTCCAGGCTCTTGGGAATGTCTTCAGTCTTCTGTGCCTCAGCTCTCTGGGACCACTTTAAGAATTCTCAGAGACAGTAGAGGTTAAGTGCTTCCAGGGGGTCCAGACTTATTGATAATCTGACTGTTGGTGTCATTAGCGCCAATAATTCCCACTAGACAGCCTCCACTTGGAGCTCACCATGCTTCCTCATCTTCCTCAGCTTGACTTTAAGGCACCTCTCATTGTGACCTGTGCTACCATGTGTCATATCTGGGCCCTCCCACCACACTGAGTCCCCGGCAGGCAGTGGGTGGACCATTTCTGTGTACTCATCAACCTTAGTCAGCAGACACTTGCTTGGCTGGGCCACTGTGAAAAGCTGGGCAGCCTGTGAGCTGACCTGTGGTAAAGCACTTTCCCGCTCAATCACCGACACCAGTTTATTCCACAGAAATAACAGCAGACAAAACAGATCTTAAGTAGGCCTAGAAGATGTTTAAAAGTCCTTTTTCTCCACACCATTATCTAAATACAAGTGACACTCAATCCAAAGAAATCTTTAGCTCAAGACAGTCTTAAGCAGAAAAGCAGAATTGCCTGACACCAGACAATGGAATCACACTGGGAACTCTTGACAGCGATTTTCAAATAAAGGGAATACAAACAGAACCACAGCCAACTCCTACTTATTTCTTTAACCTCTCTGATTATAAATATTTTAAAACTTCATGAAATGTTGGTACCGGCCCTAATGCATTCATTATTTATTATTCTTAAGTAGCTGTGTTTACACTTTACATGGGTTAATATACAATTATGGCTCTACAAGAATATAAATTCGGATCCCAAGTGTCGCTAAAGTAAATTAACACCATTCAACATTTATATTTTCAATTTTTACAAAAAAATTCACTGTCTTCTATATTGATCTTGTATAGTTCCCAGATTTAATAATTCAAAATGTGTATTTTTATGTGAAGCACCAGGGTTTGAAAAAATGTTGAACATATATCTATACTCATACGTGAAATTATCTACAAGTAAATATATAATCCCTTACTGTTGTTACTTTCTGTTTCAGGAAAATATTTCAATATATATTCATCATGATTTTACAAAGAGAAAATAACTGAAGGTTCAATTATCTGTAAACAGACAAAATATTGTGATACCATAGGAATGGTAATTTCTCAAGCTCTAATTTTTCAAACAACACCTTTCCATTAAAACAAATAAAAGTAAGAAAAAATGCACCAACGATTGACAGATGGCTTTAACTTGGCACTTGTATATTTGTTTAAGGATTATCTTCAAGCTGGTATATTTACTTTGGTCTTTAATGACGGGCATGTCCAAGTGGGGAAAGGACGCCACTATGAATAATTGCTCAGTAAGAGAAAAATGCTTGCTCTGTTTTTCTC
The DNA here is from genome assembly GCF_021234165.1 of Pteronotus mesoamericanus. Taxonomy (NCBI): domain Eukaryota; kingdom Metazoa; phylum Chordata; class Mammalia; order Chiroptera; family Mormoopidae; genus Pteronotus; species Pteronotus mesoamericanus. The sequence goes on from NW_026555152.1 coordinate 6,074,767, forward strand.
AGATGACCCAGGTGTCAAGATTCTGAAGGGGTGGCAGGGGAGTGGCTGTCTGTCTCTCTGTCTGCCCCATTGTCATTTGCTGTCCTGTCAGGAGCTAAGCCACTGGAGACAGTTCAGCCCTGGAACTCTGACAGAGCTTAAGTTCGCTGATTACCCAGAAACAACAGAAACCAAATCTTTCAGCAGAAGCTCTTAGTCTCTGTTGACCCAGAGAAGCACTGCAGATGACAATGGAAATAAAGCTTAGCCATAGCCAATCATAAAACTCAAACCAACCCCAGGCTTCCAAGATTTGACAACTTAAGTTAGCGCCATCAATCTGACATATCTCCTGTTGACAATTTACTTGTGGCCCTAAGTGGGACTAAATATAAATATAATATCAAGTACTCTGAGAAACAAAACTCTTGAATGCTCCTCACTTGCTGTTTGTGTCCTCTCTGAAATTAAGTGAGTAAGAACCTGAATCAGAGAGGCTTACAGCAGAGACGCCTTCCTACCATTGGACATTGATGGGCCAGGAAAACAGTACATTAAGTGAAATAAGTCAGTCACAGAAGGGCCAAAAATGCATGGTTCTTCTTGTATGAGGCATCTAAAATAGTCAAAGGTACAGAATTAGACAATAGAATGGTAGATATCATGGGGTGGAGGAAGGAGAAAATGGGGAGCTGTTATTCAATGGGTATGAAGTTATGGTTTTAATAAGAGGTGTAAGGAGCAGAAACATGTCATACAACACAGGATCTATAATTGGCAATGAGGTACTGTGCACTTGGAAATTTGTTAAGAGAGCAGATCTCAGGTTAAGCATTCTTGCTGTACCAAAAAAGGTGGGGGAACCCCAAAGAGACACAGGAAATTTTTGGAGGTGATATGTAAGTTTATTACCTGGATCGTGTTGATGGTAACATGAATGTACACATATGTCCAAAACCACCAAACTGGATATGCAAATTATGTGCAGTTTTTGACTACCTCAATAACACTGGAAAAACCAAAACAAAATGAAGAAGGCTGCAGCCTGCATATTGTTGCTAAGTGTGACCCTGGCGCTTCCTGTTCAAAGTGGGGGACAGTGAAACTTCCAGGGCGGAAAGGTCCTTGTGGCTTTCAGAGTCACAGGAGCAATGTTGGCTATCAAAATCAGGACAGGGAAAGCATCAATAATTCAGGAGGTGATAAGTGAGGCGAAGCATCAGATGTATAGGCAGGAGAACGGAAAACGTAATTTTCTCTGAGGCCAATTAATGTAAGAGCTACTTTGCATAGCCTCAATCAGATACATGTCAATGTTGTTGGGGGAAGTGGAATTCTTTCCTAATCAAAGTTAGCATGACACTTTCTTGTATTAATGAAACACATTTTGAATTACTTCACAGGCAAAAGAAATAAAAGCACTTTGAGTACAAATACTATCACAGGCAAGACTTGGGGACATAAATATTCATGACATATTCCAGGCATTTAATTGGGCTCTGTTCTTGACTCTTTCTGGTTTGTTTTTCTAGCAGGAAAAATGCCAAATATTACAAGCTTCTACTTCAGAATTTTGGACCACAATTTGACCTAATATCACCCTGTTTCACCTGGTAAGCAGGCTTGTCAAAAATGACATGCACTGAAGAATTAATCATTCACAAGAGGGGAAAGGAAAAAAACACAGGAAAAAATTTAAGTGGCATGTCCATGAGCTCTTCTGGCATCTCATACGGGTCCCAGTGTGTTCAAAGGAGAAGAGTGAACGGATGGACAATCACACAGACCCTGTCACCCTAATTCTTAGACTCCTGCCAGGAACAGAAAGGGCCTCGGTACCTAACAGTCCGTTCTGTGTCTGAGCTTTTGCAGACTCACTGGTGTGGAGATCACCTACCAAAGAGAACTGCTGCCATATGAGCCACTTTTGAGAACTGCTCAGAGGACAGTCCTACTAAAGAAAAAACAAACTAAACAAACCTTTTTATTAAAGAAAAAAGTGATATATATAACGAAATTTTATAACCAAAAAGCAAAATTTCCTAAGAGACCTGTTGCCAATTACACAGCATAATATTATAGAATGAACCCTACAATTAAATGCCATCTAGTGGGTTTTTCCATCATGTTATTGTGCCGTAAGTGCCATCTGCTAATTTTGATTACCTAGAGCAGATTTTCTTTTAAAAATTACTTTATAATTACAGTTGACATACTATATTATATTAGTCCTAGGTGTACAATGTAGTAATTAGACATTCATATATCTTACAAAGTGATCCCTCTGATAAGGCAAGCACCCATCTGACACCATGTATAGTTAGTACAAGAGTATTGACTATATTCCCTATATATAGCAGGTTTCTCTTAAAGAAAAATTTCTTGTATCCTCAGTCTTATATTAAAATATCTGCCTACATCTTATCTCATGTACTATATCTCCCTACCAAATTATTTTGCTAGCTCAGGACACAAACAGCATAGTTGACAGCTTAATTTATTTTTCCATTTCTCAACTGAAGGAGTTTTACATATAAACAGTAATAATATACAACTTTTAGCTGGAGGGGAAACAGAAATCCCTAATAGTTAAAAAAGTTGATCTTGTATAGTGATTGTTATAAATTATTTCCTACAATAATTATTTAGGATGAAAACAGTCCTACCTAGAAAGGGATTCCTTTCTCCCCTCAGGATTAATACTCCGAAGTCTCCAATATGCCAGTCTTTACAATGGTTAATGTAAAGCTTTTTTTTTTATCTGCTACAAATTTACATCAATCTAATTTTCATCCTAGAGAAACACTGGTAAAACCTGTGGGTGGCAGGACATTTTTATAATTTTGGGCTTCTGGAAAGTGCTTTTATTCAACATGGTACTGAAGAATCTTTACATTTAAACATATTCTACTTTAGCAGAATAACAATAAGGTCAGCTAGGACCAAATAAAATTGCTGTAATCATTCAAATAATAGCATTCATTTTAGAGCTAAACAAACACAAAAATACCTGTCTAAAAGTGAATTCTACCTTAATTGCATTTAATCAACAAATGGGCAAACACATGCTAAGCCATAGTACAAACAACCAAAGGATAAGTTTACACCTTGACAAGTTAATAATACTCTCTGGAATAAAACGTCAAAGGAAGAAGCTGACATACCTAAACATGTATGATGCTGAGAAATCACATCATGAAAGAAACTAAAGAAAAGTTTTATTTTTGCAAGTGTATGATTGGATCCCTACCAACGTGGAGGCCAACTAAAACACAATCCGTGGTACAATTCTAATCAGTGTGTCCGAACTCTGTTTTGATATAATTTTTGCGTGTGGTTCACAGGCTGAAAGATACCACACACAAAATGAATAATGTTCTGTGACTTCCTATTATTATTCATTATGCCTCATTAATGTAAAAAGCTAAGCCAGTTCTTTCCTACACTTGGTACTCTAAAGGTAGGACAGAGATAGAGGTTTTGAGATGCAGGCTGAGTCATAGGCATAGCAGAGTCCAGAGAATGGGTGTGAGATGCATCCACTGTGGGAAGGATATGCTGTCGGTGTGTTAAAACGCTGTTCAGTAGGGCAATCTGCGTTGATTTCCTTTTAGATTGTGGTCATATAAGTATCTTGCCACAAATTAGTCTCTAAACTGCTCCTTTTTCCTGGTAAAGCTATGATTACTAACCAGAGGAGAAAATGGAAATCATCAAGTGTCTGTGCAAAGATTTAGCTATAAAAATCTTAGTGATATTTAAATAGTAAAACAAACACACAAACAAAACAAAGTGTGTTAACCTGAATATCCAACAACTAATAAGTTACACTAATTATGTTTTCACATAACAGAACAATATTAATCTTTTTAAAAACATATTTTATATTACTACTTGACATAGCAACTGTTTATAACCTTTTCACTCCACATATTGTGAACTGTCATCTAACCCTCTTCCAATAATATAGACCTATCTGAACTGAAACACACCTAGATTTAAACACCAATTGCTAACAGTAAGCGATGAACTCTAGCCAGTGGGGTTGTGAATGCTGTTTTCTTTCTTCTTGCTTATTTGCATTTTCTAATTTTTCTACAATAAATATAAATCACTCTTCGAGTTAGAAAAATAAACCCAAAAAGTTTTTGGAAAAATTCATTGTGCCCTCTCTGCCTTTTTAATTTAACTCTCTTTATTTCTATGGCACCACAGTAGGTTTATACATGTTTATCTTTGAATCTATCCTGAAAGACAGAAGTCTAAACACATCCGAGAAAATAAATGATGTCTTCTGGAGCTCTTCATGTGCACATCCAGTGGAAACCCCTGCTCTGGTGTTTTCCTTTCACTCCATCTCCTGCCCAGGGACATAACGCCATAAATCACATCTGCTAACTTGGCGGCGCTGGGGCCGCGAGCATCACCTGCGTCTGCAGGGCGGCGCGGAGGGGCCATCCACCACCCTCCTCACTGGGAGGAGCCTCATGATTCTTTCATGGCTCTTTTCCTGATAATACACACTAACTTTTCAAAGTTTGGGATGTTCTAAAGAGACCAATGTCCCCCAACCCCAAGTCTGAACCTACAAAATTTATGTCTATTGTGGCAAAAATAGCTTCAAAGAAAAAATAAAAACAAGACAATATGAAAGGCGAAAGTTTTAAGGAAAGGATACAGGAAAGAGAACAGAGAGCTCCTTCGTGACTATACCAAAAATGGTTTACACATTTTCTATATGAGTCTTACCCCTTTGGAGAATGACAAATTCTACAAGACTCTACGCTAACTATGTTTCAACAAATCCTAGTTTAGAAAACATGTTAAAAGCAAAAGCTGCCCTGGCTGGTGTGGCTCAGTGGATTGAGCACCGGCCTATGAACTGAAAGGTTGTTGGTTCGATTCCTAGTCAGAGCACATGCCTGGGTTGCGGGCCAGGTCCCTAGCTGGGGACATACAAAAGACAACCCTCCCTCTCTCTGTTGATGTTTCTCACCCTCTCTTTCTCTCTCCCTCCTCTCTCTCTAACAATAAATAATTTTTTTATAAAAAGCAAAAGCTTTTGTTAAAAGCTGCAAGTATGTGACTATGCATAGTTGATGTAGTCAATTACATGATTTAAGAGCCCTGGTATTCAGATCTAGGATATAATGCTAACGAGCCCATTACTACTAGCTGAAGCCATGTGTGAGATGATATGATTTTTTCTGAGGCCTTTATTTTCTCATTTATAAAAACAAAGACAATACCTATCAAGAGACTGCAGTTTCTGACTTCAGTATAATAATTTGCTTAAATGGTTTGGTTTTTCTCAAAGTTCCTTAGATATAAAACCATACCTAGTATGCTATCAGAGGGCTCTGGTGACTGAGAGGAGACTGTTACAGTCTGTCCACTGGGACAGTAGGGAAGACCAGGAGTGAGAAGATGCACGGGCAAGGGGACTGCAACCAATTCAGTTTATTTATTGTGAATTTGAGGTCCCCAGAGAATGTCGGTGTGAAAAAGTCCCAGACACAGATGGATGTACAGACCTAAAGGCTCAAGAAAGGGAGCATGCTGGACTGGGGAAGCCATCTATTCTCAACCCTGACTCCTCATGAAAGTCGAAAGGGAAGTCTCTAACATTCCTAGAGCTCTGAGTTCATTGTTCTAAGACAGGGGTTGTCCCTTCCATTTGTTTTCTCTCAACAAAGATTTAATTCAAATAAGTGAAACTGTCATTCAACAATTCATCTCTTTTCATTCAACAACCTTTCATTTAAGTGGATAAATTCTTTTATTCATTTATGTTTTTAAGGTAAAGTTCACATAACGTTAAGCCATGTAAAGAATAACAATCCAGTGGCATTTAGTATATCACAATGTCGTGCAACCGTCCCCTCTATCTGGTTCCAAAACGTTTTCAACATCTCCACAAGGAAACCCTGTACCCATTAAAGAGCTGCTCCCCATTCCTCTTCCCCCTTGCCCCTGGCAACCACGAACGAATCTGCTTTTTCACTGTCTGTATTTGCTTATTCTGCATATTTCATACAAATGTAATCATATCATATGTGGTCTTTTGTGACTGGCTTCTTTCACTAGATGTCTCTTTGAGGCTCATCCATGTTGTAGCATGTGTCAGTGCTTTGTTCACTTTTTATGACTGAGTGATATTCCAGTGTATAAATATGCTGCATTTGTTTGTCCATTCATCTACCAGTGGACACTTGGATTGTTTCCTACTTTTGACTATTATGAAATGTGCTTCTATGTACATACACATACAAGTATTTGCTTGATTACCTGTTTTTAACACTTGAGTATATACCTAGGAGTGGAATTGCTGGGTCATAAGGTAATTCTACATTTCACTTTTTGTGGGGGGAAAAACTGTACAAAGTTCTCCAGATGATCCAATGTGAATCTGGTGTTTAGAATCACTAGTATCGAAGATGGACGAGACCAAGAGCATAAATGAAATGCACTATGGAGAAGGTAGAGAGTGGGAATATTGTAGGGTCAAAGGCCAAGCCTTGAAAAAACAACATTTAAAAGCTGCCAGAAAAAGAGCCTATGAGGGAGATGCACGACTAGGGAGAGGTGTCGCAGAAAGAGAGGAGACTCCAAAAGGGAACCACTGCTGAGGTTCCCAGTGATACCAATGCTGAGGAGGAACCAAGAAAGAAATTGGGAGTCTGCCGTGTATGACAAGATGGAAGTTCTTGGAGACTTGGGGCCCTCCAGCTTCACTGAGGACCTGGTTCAAGGAGCAGGGGCTTCCATGAGATGCAAAGAAGTAGGAAAGAGGCAAGTTCTGTACTATACTTTTACTCATTATTTGCTGTTAAAAGGCAAAGACCATGTCTCATCTCTCTTTTCTCCCATGACACTTAGGAACATACAATGCAAGTATCAAGCCCACAGTAAAAATCTTATTGGACCTACCTGTTTATACTTCATCAAATACTGAGTCATTGTTGCTGCCAGAGAGCAATAAACTGCGGGGGAGTACTGACTGGTAACTATTCTGTTGGCTGTATTATGATCTTCTAAGATTTTAACTACATGGAAAATATTTGGGTATAGCAATGTATAATTAGCAAAATTATTTCATTCTAATCTCAGGAAAAATAGTTAACACATTCTTACATTTTTCCTCTTTTTGCTGCCTAAAATATTGTTTTAATTTAAAAGCATTTATCCATTTTTACACATTTGCCAGTCTCTGAATCAACACTGATGGGAGACAATGCTTCATGATTTCACTGAAAAATTATTTTCTGAAATAAACTATTTTCTTTTATGATTAAAGAGTAATGTATACAACCATTACATTTTAAAAATGAAAAGTGAGCGTTATGGTCAGACTTATGTTTGAAGTCACATATTAACTTTAACTGAAGTTTAAATTCTCAGTGAATAGTGAGCACATATGAAGTGCACACGTGCTTTTTTTTTTTTAAGTGTGCGTTAATTTTTTTTTCACTCTTAAGTGTGAGACCAGCCAAGAAATGTCTCCTGGAGCGGTGAAGTGCGCCATCCTGGATTCCTTTTCTCAATTAATGCTTCTATTTTGTAGACAGTAACAGTATTTAATTTGAAATTTCCTCTTTCTGTGCCAATTCCAGTTGGAAGCCCTTCCTGTGAAGGCTTTAAGTGTACAGCTTTATGTGACACACAAAACACTCAGAGCAGCCAAAGGAAGAAGGGGAAAAAGATGTTTTTCTTTAGTATCAAGCACCTGGCAAGAAAAGCAAATTCAGAGCCTGGAAGGCATTCCTGCCTCTCCCCTGAGAGTCCAGACGGACTCGTTTTGATTTCCCTTTGAAAAACCATGAGGTTAGAGCACATTTGCTCTGATTTACAGTTTACCAGACTTTTCTGTGTTGCTTCTTGTTGTTTCTGCTGCTGCTGCGCTTGTTTCTGCTCACTGACAAGTCAGGGTGAGGCCCCTTGACTGACATGGCCGTTGGCAGGGAGAGTGACTTTATCACCACAGCTCCTGGCTCTGGGTGGGACAGTGACAACCTTGAGTGCTGAGGACTCCACAGAAGGCAGGCACCATCTACACAGCAACTTTACAACATAGACACAAAGAGGAAACGATGAGGAAAAACTACCTCCCCTCCACTCTTTCTGCCCTTCCTGCCATTTGCTTGTCTCTGATCTAACCTGCCCAGATGGAATCATGGGAAGAAAACATATGTCAGTTGCTCATACAAGAGGGCTTGTTAGACATGACACCAAAACACAGGGACAAAAGACAAAACAGATTAAGTGGATTTCAAAGTTAAAGTATTTTCTGCTGCAAACATTACTGCCAATAAAGTAAAAACACAACCTACAGAATGGGAGGAAATATTTGTAAATCATATTATCTGATTAGATACTTGGATCCAGAGTACGTAAGGGACTCTTACAACTCAATAATTAAAAAATAATCTGATTTTTGAAATGTACAAAGGACCTGAACTTCTCCAAAGAAAGAAAATGGCTAATAAGCACATGAAAAGATATGCAACATCATTAACCATCAGGGAAATGCAAATCAAAACCTCAGTGAACTTCCACTTCACACTCACTGGGCTAACCAATTAAAAAGATGGATTTTAACAAGTGTTAGCATGGATGAAGAGAAACTGAAACACTCACACATAGCTGGTGGGAACATATAAAAGTGTAGCCACTTTGGGAACCAATATAACAGTTCCTTAAATGGTTAAACAGAGAGTTACAACCTGACCCAGCACTTCCTCTCCAAGGTATATGCCCAAGAGAAATGAAAACATATGTCCACACAAAAATCTGCAATAAATTTTCATAGCAACATTACTCATAATAGTGAAAAGTACAAACAATCCAAAGGTTAATCAAAATGGATAAATAACAGGCGGTATATCCATACAATGGAATATTATTCAGCATAAAAAGGAATGAAGTACTGATACATCCTAAAACCTGAATGAACCTTGAAAACATTATGCTAAGTTAAAGAAATCAGTCAGAGAAAGACCACATCTTCTGTGATTGCATTTATACAAAGTCATAAATAGGCAACTCTATAGAGATGAGAAAGCAGATCAGTGGTTGGTTGTTCAGTAGTTGGGGGATGGGTGTTGGAGAATGGAGGAGTATGAGGATGGACTAATAATGGATAAGAGGGTTTTTTCTTGGGGTGATTAAAATATTCCAAATTCCAATATTCCAAAATTGGTTGTAGTGATAGTTACAAAACTCTGAATATACTAAAAGCTATTGAATGATGCACTTTGGGTGAATTGTTTGGTATGTGAATTGTATCTCAAGAAGTTGTTTAAAAAGAGGGAGGGAGGCCATCATAAAACCAGGAGAACAGTATTTCATTTCCAGATGCTCTGGTCAGCCCTCACCGTCCTGGGTCCCTCATGGCTGCACACATTTCCTGACTTAAAGGGAACACAGAGTTCTCATTCATTGTCTCAGACACATTTGAATTTGTTCCTCACCCCTGCACATCCTACAACCACGGGCACAAAAGCAATTCCTTTCCATCCTGGAGGCTCCCCAGTCAACCGCTCCAGCTCTCCTGGGGCTTTGGGGGACATGTTCAAAATTAAGAAAAGGGATCAGGACAGAAGAGTAAAATGATAGAGAACTATCATTATGTGAACAGACAGTTCAGGTTTCTGGGTGGGGGGCATATTCATGGGGAAATGAGAACAGATTCTTTGGTCTCATGTAGGAACCAGTGGTGGGTTGGGGTCGGTGAGGAGACGGGAGAGATAACCGTCTTGAAGTCAGGCAGTGTCATGAGATGTGGGGGCAGAAAGAAAAGGGGGCATGGCCCATGATGTCTTTGGGGTCTTCTAAGGCAGAAACAGCAAGGCCATCTTGTCAATGTGGCAACTGGTTATTCTAAAGTGACCTTGCATCAACCCACCAAGGCACGCTTAAAAGGTTAATGCAGGGAGGAAGTTAAAAGCATTCTGATAACCAGCTTCTGAGAAAATATCATAGAAAACAATGTTTAATAAAGTACAAAAAGTGTGTAACCATAATGTACAAGAGCAGGCACAAATTAGATTAATAATCCAATAATTTTCAGAGGGCATTTAACCCCATACCAGGTACTGTTTAAGCACAGTGCTTTCAAAAATCAAAAGCTCTCCTCTCACCTTTCAAGTTGTTTACTAAAACTTTGGGGTGGTGCCACTCAGCTCTCTAGCAGCTTCTTTATAATTCTGTCTGACTTTCAAATCTCTGTCAGAACTGTGCCTTGCATAGCCAGTAGTCAACAGGATGTAACAACACCTACCATAAAAACCTTCCCAGATTTCATGAAAAGCCAACAAAGCCTTCTGGTTGGATTGTAACACAAAAAATTGGCATAGCAGGGATCCAACCAATGCTCCTTGTTGGTTGAAAAGAAAAACCTACTGTACATCAGAAAAAAGGCACCAAAATCCCACAGGTCTTGGTAAGTTAAGCTCAGCCATCCGGAATCAAGGAACCAAATAGGTAGTAGGATCCGCCTACCTTCCCACACTGGCTTGAGTCAGAGTTTTTCCAGTTTATCCCCCAGTGTGTCTATGACTGGAGGCTCTGGTTCTTCTGTTATCTTCTCAGAAGACAATAAACAAAAATGTAAACACCACTAACTGCCTTCCACAAAATCTGTAAATGGACAGTGAAAGTCCAATTTTTGTTCTGCCTTTTTTATGCATCTGTACCCCTAGAATTCCCATGCATCAATCTCTTTACTATAAACACAGGACACAAGCACATCAGAATATGAGTCTCACACAGCCAGGGCAGGCCTACCTGCAGCATATGACCGCTTTGCAGGAGAGCGCCAAGTCTAGGAAGCTCCTCCTCACTTCAAAGGAGAGCGCATACTTGAGGGTGTGGCCATCGATGATGAGGGCCATGTCGTTCTCCTTGCCCAACAAATTTCCAAGGTCTGTGCAGTGCTGAGTAATGGCTGCCCTTGTTGCCTGAAACAAAATTGGGGGTAGTCACATTTTTGTGTGTTTAATGTATCAAAATCAAAACAGAAATCAAAAGTAAGTTCCTGGAAGTGAGAACATGCCCATTCCAATATAAAATATATGTAATATAATATATGTAATATATATATATAATGTAAACAGACTTCAACTTGGTATATTTATATATTAAAATTTCATTGGACTGCTTGCTAGGTCTGTTTCATTAAAGAAAATCTTCCCATAGTGATAGTTGTGTTTGATATTTAAAATAACCATCCTGGTTGCAGCTATAGCTGATCTAGAGCATTCATGTTCTTTTCCATGGGAACTTTAATTGCTAAGGTCCTTACCACCGTCTTTCTCTTCCCTCCTTTATACTATTGTAATACATACATATTCTTCTTGATGCCCCTAGATACTCCATATAAACAAATGAGCTCTTGGGGGAAATAAACGTTGCTGGTTTAAATGGCAAATGTTTCTCAGTTTGCACAAGGTGACCTTTAAAGCATCCAAGAGATATTAATGTATATAAAAATAATATGAAAGATTAATTTATAGTCTCTGCTGAGATCTTCAGAATAAACCGTTTCTCTCTTTGGATCATCAGAGTATGAAAAAAACTGATTATTTTGTCAGTTACAGAAAGTATCTAATCAAATTAAACTACCAATACCTTTTAAACATTACTACCAGCCTAAATAAGTGCCTTGGTGTGGCATCTATTATCAGATGAAATTAAAGCATAGAACCATTCTTACGGTTTTTAAAAAATGATGTTCTGATCTTCCCAGTGAATTTCTGACTATGAATAGGATATCTGGTTCAAATATAAAAATGTAATTTTTGGCTTATAATAAAAAATCTGGTTTAAGTTAATCAGGGAAGCACTACCGTCTGCTGAAATTATTGTGTCTGGACAACTACCCTTTGACTACTAAGTTACATTTACATGTAATTTATCATATAATAACATAAATTACAGTCAAAGAAATAAGCTGAATGAAGAAGAATCCTTCTCCCCCTTATTAAATTGAGGATCAGCTACCATCACAAAGTAAGAAACAGACTGTATTATCTTTCTGCTCAGTTTTCATTCTCAGCAAGAGACACTTGGCAATATCAGAAAGATGTATTTAAGGCATGACTGTGTCTACAGTCATTGTTCTGTGGTCGGATAGCCTGGGGTCTAGGCCCAACTCTCTACCTATTACCTCTGTGACCTTCGGAAAAATATTTAATCGCTTTAAATTACAATTTTCTCATATAAAAGGTGGAGCTAAGAATATTTATTTGGTAGTCCTTTTATTGTGAACGAATGAGTTCTACAATGTAACCTACATAACACTGGGCTTGGCACATAGTACACACTCAATAAAACTCATTCTTTCCCCACTAGTATTTATTCATTAAGGATTTCCTATATCAAGGGTACGTCATTGACAAATCCTTATTTGTTGATGTAATAATAGAATAATTGCTAGAATAGTGCTCTGGGAATAAAAGTTAAGTTGACTGCTACTAAAAATAAAAATAAGAAAACTTTCTACTTCTTAATTAGTTGAGTAATTCTGAATCTCAAGCAAAACATCTATGTTGACCTTATCTGTGCCAATAGCCTGACCTTTAGAATTTGTGTAAAGAGAAGAAACTCCACCCATCAGAGAAATCCCAGATTGACAGCTGGTGTGTGTCCACCAGGGAACTCAGACAGGTCTGGGCAGTTCTGGAGGGTGTGCCTGCCAGGGGTCAATGTGTGGCAGAGAGAAAACCCTCCTGGGATATAGAGATGAGTCAAGGTACACAGCTTCGGTCCACGGACAATGGTCAATGCTGTCATGGGGGCAGAGTCTAGCCCAGTGGCCTTTACTCCTATCAGCCTCCCCCACCTACTTTTGAAGGAAAAGGCTGAAGAATAAAAATCTGAGATGTAGTGGCCATTGTCTGTGGCTTTTTAAAAAGGGGGGCATAGTACCCACAGAGCTACGTAGAGACAGTAATATTATGAAGGGTACTTTCTCTACTCGGATTACTTCTGGAGCACGCCTAAGGACACGCTGGACACCAATGGCATGTCTTCCCCAGCTGGAGGAGGAGTGGGGAGGCCCCAAGTTTTGGCAGCTGAGCCTTTGTCATTGTGTAAGCCTCTGGGGCATGAGCAGGGAGGGTGCCACCAAAACGAACCTGAGCACTAGGTACACAAATGGCAGAAACGTGGTAACAGAAAACTATGTTCTCATGACATTCGTCATCTCCTCCTGCCCCCAAAATAATTATAGGGGAAGGACCTGAAAGGAAGCAGGTGTTTTAATGGTGGCAGGTGGGGACAGAGAGGATGTGCGCCCTGTGCACATCGAAGCCTGGCAGGCGTACGTTCCAGAGAGGCTCTCTTCCTGAGAACCTCCTAGTGCGGCGCAGCCCACCAGGACCTGGGAAACAGGTGACGCCGAGTTGAAATGCTTTCAAGATGAACCATGAAAAATACTACAGACTGCATGTTTGTATCCCTTCCAAAACTTATATTGAAAGCCCAAACCGCAGTGTGATGGTATCTGGAGGCGGGAGTCTTTGGGAGGTGATTTCTTCACGAGGGTGGAGCCCTCACTATCCAATTGTTGCCCTTATAGGAAAGATAGGAGAGCTTCTTCCCTCTCTTCCTTCCCCAACTCTACTTCTATCTCCCCCTCCAAACACACGAGGACATGAGTCAAACTCATTATAGTCGGCCAACCAAGATATAGTTATCAGGTATCAGAGTACCTACTATGTTCCCATGGTGATAAAAAAAAGAAAAAAACAAACAATAAATATTCCAATACCAAGAATACATACATGTTCTATGTTATCTACCTCCATAAATATTATAATACACACAATTAAGAATGAAATAATGAAAACCTAATATTCTGCTTATGGGTAACACCACCATCATATCCTAGCCTGCTTTGGCTCATTTTTAGTGGTTGGCTATTACACTAAATTGTAAATTCCATGAAGGCAGAAAACCCCTTGGCCTCTAATCATTCTAACCCATAGTAGTAGGTGCACAATTAATACGTTGACTTTGTAAATGAACTGACATGTCTAAGTTATGATTTTAAACATGCATTAGAAATATCTCTAAGAGATCATTTATGGGTCTCGGAGGTATGTATTTGACCTCCCGGTACACTTTACATTACAATTTCCTTAAAAATATTTGGCTCTTGGTCTTTCTTACTCTTTGTCTCCTGGTCTTTTTGTTTTCAACTTTCCCTGCTTTTAATCTCCCTTCTCACCAATTTTCCATCTTGTTCTTCCCTTACTTTATCTGCTCAGAATCACACCTTTGTCTTTTAGACTGAAAACCTTTCCTACTGCTAAAATCCTCCAGACCCATCCTTCTAACATCTTGTCTCCAGCCTCTACTTTGGTTTTAATTCCTTTCCTTCAATGCCCACTCAGCAATAATCTTTGATCAAACCCAGACTAGCTGGGTTCACCACACACGTGTGGCAGAATATAGGTCCCTTCTGTGCAGTTCTCAAGCAGGCCAATTGAAGGTATTACTATCACAAACAGTTCCTTATTCTCAAATGGACTATGATTCAAAAGTCTATTTGTAAGTTAGTTATTGGGCACTTAGAATCCATTTTCCCAAAGGAACGATGTTACAAATTGCGGTTGGATCCCAGAGCTTGTTAATGCCTATTTAGCTTAGTCGCTAAAATTATACTGCAGTCTCTTATTTTAATAAAAAACCAATTACTAAAAGTTACAATAGACTTAGCTGTTATGAGGGGCACAGGGAGCTGGGGCTGGGGGTTTCATTTCCAGAAGATACGAAAGATTCCAAAATCTTTCACTACAATTTGCCTTTTAGGCACAATATTTAAATATACATTTCCAGCTTTTCATGCATGTTCTACAGTTTTACTTTCCTTCACAATTAAAAGCACACATTATTTAATGCCAAAAGTGAGCAACTGTGGCTACAGGCTGACCACTTAGCCATGCCAACAGCTCACCTTTATCTCACTGGTACTATACTGTGAACCCACGTTTATCATCATTAAGGTTAGCACTTGCCTTTGCATTTTCCATTTTTCAAATACAATTATCTAAGCATCATACACAGTGCTATCTTGTGATCTCAGGAAATGGTTGTCCATCTGCTGATTAAGAGATCAGAGGTTCATGTGATGGGCCCTGAAGTAAAGGTGAAGAGCAACCTGCTCAACTTATGAGCAGATGGGATCTGAAAGGTGGTTGGTTCTGTTAATCACTTTTTGGGTTTAAGAAACAAACCAGGAAAAATAACCATTTCTGGAACCTGGATGCACTTACTTCTATCCAGATGTAAATAGCAGGAATTTTTCCTCAAAATTAAATAGTTGCAGCAACATTGAAATTTGCCAAGGCAGGTAACCCTCTCCCCTTCGGTGAGCTTGGCAGTGTCATAAGGAATTTCTTAGATGCCATGGTGGCAGCTGCTGCCTCAGCCCTCACTTTGATATTCTGTAAATTCCAATGGGCTCAGAACTGATGATGCTAAAAACCAGGATGGTTCGAGTTTCAGGAGCAGCAATTCAACCAAATCATGCTTAGCCTTCAAGTTTAAGAGCAAACTTCCTTATCCTGAATTAACCTTGGACTAGCGAATATCTAGTGGTAATGCTCATCCCCAAGACCTCGTACTGGGTTCAGAATGTTTTTGTTTTTTCCATTTCATTCACCTACTTTTCCTGTTCCTTGACAACCATCCAATGCACCCTTCTCACCACCGCACTCTCCCATTCTTCAGGTCATTCCCACTGCCCAGCATCTCGTACCAGGTACGGCTGCATTCACCATATTCCCGCCTCTTTCATTTTCTTCCCTTACCATTGTCATTTCCCATATAATCACACCTCTTTATTGACAGCATTAAGACTCTCAAAACGTTTGCATTTATGAAACTTAATGGGTGTAAAAGTTTGTGAAACTTAAGACAAAGCAAAAATCCAGCAAACCCATTATAGGCTAATAACAAAGGTCAAGGCTAAAATCAAGATAATTACACATAGTCTCTACTGCCAGCTGCTCGTGCCAGCAGAGCCGATTGCCTTTTGCTCTGGATTGCTGATTTGCTCTAATCTATAGATATCTCTAAATTTAAGAGTTCATTAGTAGAGCAGAGGAATCTCTGTAAAATGTGTAATGTTTTAAGGATTTCCTATAATATTAATAATTTCAAGGCAAATGACATGATATCTCATGGGTATTAAGCAAACATTCTCAAGAGACAACATGGCTTCTTGCTTACAAGCACCCAGGCACCTGCCGGGCCCCCTCAGGTCAGCTTTCACCTCCACCTCCTCCAGGCCTTTTTCTGAATTGGCCATCTCTACTTCCCTCAAAATATTTCAATTTCCAATACAAAAAATCTAATCTTCTCAGAGGAAAACAACCCCCAATTTACTGAATTCACACCAGCATGTAAGCTTCTACAGAAGTTTTCTTTGTTTCATATTGGTTTTGGTTAATCAGCCTCTGAGTTATAAGTCACAGAAAGTTGAGTCATTTTAAGTATACAATTCAATGAGTTTTGCCAAAGGTATACAGTAGTGTAATCTCTTCCACATTCAAGATACGAAACATTTCCGTCACCCAAATACACTCCCCCGTGCAGTGCTGTAGGCAATCCCCACACCCGCGCAGTCATCCACCTACTTCTGTCACCATAGCTTTGTCTTTTCTAGAACGCCATATAAATAGAACCACATCGGTAGTTCTTTCTGTCTGGCTTATTCATTCAGACTAATGCTTTATTCCTTTTTGTTTCCTGGTAGTATTCCAATGTATGAATATACCACAATTTGTTTATCCATTCACCCATTAGTACACATCTGTCTTGTTTCCAGTTTTAGGATATTGTGAATAATTCTCTGATAAATGTGTGTACCCTAGTCTTTGTGTGGACATATTTTTTTTTATTTCTATTGGGTAGATACATAAGATTGGAACTACTCTATCATATAATCTACTGAGGTACACACAGAGCAAGTATATGCTTAACTGTATTGAAACTGTGAGACTGTTTTCCAAAGTGGTTGCATCCCGCCTTATTCTCACCTGTCCTGTCTTGAGCATTCTAGCTACTTCTATCCCTGCCAACACTTGTACAATCAGTCTATTAAATTTCAGCCATTCTAATGGGTCTGTGCTGTTAGATTTAATAGTTCTAATTCGCATTTCCAAATGACTAATATCTTTTCATGCTTAATAAAAATAAATTTGAATTTCTGTTTGTTGGGATCTCAAGACGTACACTAAGTAAAGTGGAATAATTCAAATGGTACACAGGGGAGATTTCTGTATAGGGTAGGAACACCTGTGGACAGAGGCTGGCCCCCACAACCTCTCTTCAGGGTAACTGGCATACCTTATTTTTCAGTTTATTCTTTTATTTTTACATCTCACATCTCTAAAAGATCCACATTTTCCTGAAAAGGAGTCCCAGGTAATGCCAGACAAGAGATTCAGGAAGCGGCTATATAAAGAAAG
Source organism: Pteronotus mesoamericanus (assembly GCF_021234165.1). Lineage (NCBI taxonomy): Eukaryota > Metazoa > Chordata > Mammalia > Chiroptera > Mormoopidae > Pteronotus > Pteronotus mesoamericanus. The sequence continues at coordinate 6,092,223 of NW_026555152.1, forward strand.
CAGGCAGCTGCTGCTAATGAATAAGTATCATTTATAAAGAAGAGACTATTTGTTCACATAGGCCTCAAAGTCTAGAAAGTTTGAAAACAATCAATCACCACTACTTATTGAAAAAAATTCTGACTAACAGTTGTGACAGAGCTCAAATCATTGAGGTTAAAAAATTCCCTTGAAAATATGTACTTTTTTTTTTACTTCTCAGACAATAGCAAATGCAAACCTAATGTGTTTAATTTATTTTCTTCTAAAAAACTAGATTCTGATTTACTAGTAATCCTTTTACATGCTAAACAAATATATTCTTGAATAGCTATGAAGAATAAGATCTCAAAAAATTTATATGCTTAAAGAAGCATTTGCTATTTGAACCTTGACTATGAATCCTTTTTGCAATTTTTTAGAGGGTGGAATTCTTCTTACAGGAGATAACCCTTTTCTATAAGAGATGATTTCAAAATTTGACCCTCCTGCAAGAAGAACGTGAAATCAGCATTTGTAAGCGACCATTCAGCTGTGTATAAAACCACCCTCCATAATCCCATGGAACAGTTGTTTATCACACATTTGTCCAAACTGAATCCCTGATAGTCACTGTATACTTTGGGGACCCAACAAATTGCTGCCACATTTAATATCATCACATTAAATAGTAACAATTTAATATGAACATGACAACCTTAGCTCAATTAACTTCCTGATTTTGGGGGATTTAAATTTTAAACTTTTATTAACAAATCAAAGATACAGGAATTGCACTTACTATTTCTGAAGTCTTCTTGATTCTTGAAGGAATTATAAAGTGTCCAAACCAAACACAATGGTAAAACTAGAAAGAAACTACTATGGGAAACAATTTCTAGAAAAAGTTTGCAGAGAGTTTTTAACGAACTATGTATGTGATTAAGTCATATGTCAGGTCAACTTTAGTGAAGAAACACAGAGCACTATGAATCTCACATGAAAAAGGTAAAATAGCAGTTATAAACTAAAGATTTACATTTGCTTTACAGTGATAAATGCTAGTATCTGTTATGTAATCGTGGGAAGCCACCAAAAGCAGCACAAAGTCATTTCAATTCTTAAGCTACTTATTTGCTATATGATAAAGCCAATTTCTCAAAAAAATATGCTAACTTTTAAAGTAAAGCTTACAGATTCCATGTAAGAAAATGAACGTAATGTTAAGTAGTTAATTTTCTGACCTTGAGGATTTAAACTTTTTGCTTTAATATTTTGAGAATACAGCCACTGCATTTACTACTTCTAAAGTTTTCTTGACTCTTAGAAGAATTACAATGTGTCCAGACCATGTGCAGAATTGTGCAAACAACAAAAATGGTAAGAAATTTCTAAAAGAGAAATAGTGAGGGCAGATCTTAAACAAAAAATTCCAAATGCATGGGTGGCAGCTGCAGGCTGTGCAAACAAGCAGTGCAGACTGTAGCCACCTGAAGAAAAGGGGATGTTGGGTTCACATCTAGCACTCACTAAAGCAAAAGCACTGGACACAAAGGGCTGTGACTGGCTGTCATTCACAGGCTCCCAGGCTGCCGCTGAGCGGCCATGGGTCCGGACCTAAAAAGAGCCAGTCAGTGGGATCTTTTTAATATTCCTTGAATGAGTGGAGTTGGGGGTTGGGGGATGCATAGAGAGTTATGTGAGAGGAAAGAACAGCTGCACACAAATTCTCTGCTTTTTAAGGAAAATGTCTCTTGTTTACATGGAATACTGTTCACACTTAAAACTGGGAATACTTTTCAAATGTAGTCTCCAGTTGGTGAAGTCAGTGGCATACTCTATTCTACATAATTTTAAAGATAAATAAAATCAAATAAATAAGTAAAAACATAGAAAAAGCCTCATTTCTACTGGAAACCTTCACACTGGTGATGGAGGGGGAAACCTCATTACATGCACCTGGCCAGAGGCTCCCCTGCTGTACAGAACCCGAAACCCATCAGCGGCAGGTGAAGATGGGCTCTGGGGAAGGCGAGGCTCTCCTCGCAGTCTCTTCTCTACACAGACTGGCCAGGAGTTGAGGTACTGGAGAACAGAAATGGAAGTGAAAAGCAAAAAAAAAAAAAAAATTCCTTTAATTAACATTTAGCCATTAAGGACCTATTACGTGCATAAGCTTCTAGAGTTAGAGAGGCCTGGAGAGAAAGAAAGAGCAATACCTTCCATGGCACAAAACAGCCAAAGATCACCTCATGCCTGGCATGTCCAGACAGTGAATAATGGAGGCCCGGGAGGTGCAGTGAACCCCATGCACGAATTAGAAAAATGCTAGGGTGGAGAACCTCCTCCCGGGGCCTACAGGGAGCCAGCAAAGCCAGCTTCTGTGCATAAAAACACTGCACTCTGATGTTCATCTGTGCAAGATCACCCATCAACCGGATGGAAGATAGATTAGAATAAGGATATAGGCAGCCAGGGCTTCAGATGACAAGCGTCTAACCTGTGACTGAGATAAAGGAGACAAAACCAAGAAACACACTTAAGAAAAAGAGCACAGCACTTGGTGAATGGTCAGAGGCTGAGGGAGGAATGAGGGTATGTTGTGAGCTTCCAGGCAGGTGGAAAGCCAGGCCAATCACTGGGAAAGGATACAGGAGGATTGGGGGAGGGGTGGGTAACACGTGACTGGGGTCAGGAGACACTGAATTTTGACTGTGTGGAGAAAGAATTGGCTCATTGATTTAAGAGCAACCTCCTGCTCCCTATGAGACCATGGAGGGAAGGCCCGCTGGGATGGAGGGCATTAGAGAGCCTCTCCAGCCTGGGACTGCCCAGCGCTGCTGCCGAGGGAATCTGCTACTCGGAAGTCACTCAGACCACTGTGCCCCTGAGAAGGCCTGCAAAGTTCCGACTGAACATCCGTCAGCCATCACCTGTTCTTTGTGGATCACATAACCTTTCAGTCAGTGCTGGTGGAAGAATGAAAAAAGAAACCACTTGGGGAGTTTCCTTACCACTCCTTCTGGGTGAAAAAAGCAAACAAACAAATCACTCAGCATACAGCAGGTGCTGAGAAAATGCTTGCCATCCCTTGTCTGGGGAATATTTGCTGCTTCCTGAACTTCTGACCTGGCCAGAACAATTGCTCACTGTCCACGGTGAATCACCTCTTCTCTGCTTGTGCTAGTCCCTTCTGCAGATCCCTGCATTTGCACTGTGACAATGGCCTTTTATTAAAAAGTTTAAAAGCATTCAAGACATTAACTTGGTGGACCTTTCACACATTCAATAATTGTGGAACATGGACTGTGAGGACATATTCATGCACAAAAATCCAAAGGCCCACTCTCAAGGAGTGCACATGTTAATGAGGGCACAAATGTAAAGCAAACGGGTACCTGACGCCTGCCACCAGTGCTATGGAGGAAAATCAAGGAGGGCGTAAGAAGCAGGAGTCCACCAGGAACTGGACATGAGGGGCCTCAGTCCCAAAGACTGAGCCTGACTTATAGGCAGAAGTCTGTCTTAACAGTTTATGCTTAACTGGACAAAAAATCCCAAAGGCAGATCTGAGTGACCAGGAAATATAATCAATAGGTCGATTTTAGGTTATTTATTCCACACTTTAAAAAAATTATTTTAGCCAAAATTAGAAGCCAGGTAATTTCACATGGAAACTCTCACATCCAGTTTCTCTTAAACACCGTGTCTGCGAACCCTGATCCCATGCTCCTGCATAGCCATAGCCAGCCCCGCTGGCAAGTACACGAAGTGCTCTGCAGCCAGCCCTGGCACCTCCCATGGCTGGGAAACTGCACATCGCTCGTTCCTGGACATGTGTGCTTTGTTTCTCTGCTCCACCTCTCCATTAAAAGTGGGAATAAAAATCGATGGGCAGGCCACAGCTCCCTGGTCTGGGGACACAGAGCCCCTTGAAGCATTGCCATCATGTTCTAGCCCTGCAGACCTGCGCCGTACCCCTCACCTTGGCGAGCACTAGTTCTTTAATTTCTAACGGGACATGGCTTGCACAAAAATGGGCTCCCACGAGGGCTCTGCCTGTTTCTCCTCAGGGTCGTCATGGGCTGTTTCTAATACGGGGCGGTGCCAGATGCTTTTTTCCATCCAGTTTACGAAGGTTCAGCCCCTAAAACTAAACCAGTCATTTTGAGAGAACCTACACATTCCTAGATTTAAAACCTAAAACGTATCCAGAGGAATGGGGATTTCCTGAAGTTTTTTAAATTGCTTTCTGCAGAGATTTAACCTTTAATCTAATACACACACACACACACACACACAATTTTCCAGATAGCTAGCATTTCTATAGGAAAATACAAAGTGTCAGCTTCACTGTTCAAAATGTTGAGTAAGATAGCATATTGGATGGAGGTCAGTAACTTCTAATGTGCCTATGAGGACTTCCTTCTTCAGATGAACATTTTTGGGCTCCTAAATCTTAGTACTAAGTGCTTGAGAAAAGAGATGAAAAGTTACTCTGAGGGAAAATATACATACATACATATGTGTATGTGTTTATATATACATAAACTTAATATGTATGTTTGCATATTTCTACACGTACAAACATGTTAATGTGTATGTATTTGTATATGTGTACATGTATTTATATGTGTGTGTATATATTTTTTATGGTTATATATTTACATATTATATTAAAAAATCAAAAATATATAAGATATTTATTTATATACTCTTAAATGTAACCTATATATACAATATATAACAGAAGCCACTTTTATAAACCTTAATAAATTAAACTCAATTCAATAGACACTATGCTGTAACATGTAGGTGACATTCAAGTTACTAGGATATAAAGACAGAAACCCCACTCCTCCTACTTTCAGGGAGGTAACTTTCCAGCAGGGACACAGAAATGAAAAACAAAATAGATCAAGTGCTATTACAGAGAACTGTGAAAGAAAGAATTATAATGTAAATTAAAGATAAATAGATTCTCTCAGGAGAGAGGTAAGGAGCAGGAGAAAACTACTAAAAACAGTAGAGAGTTTGTAAGTGTCAGCCTCTAAAGAGAAACAATAGAGGAAAACTGGAGCTGGGAACCCCAGCCGGGATTAGGGACAGGCACTCCCGCACAGCAAACAGCTTTGCAAAGGAACTGCAGCTTGACACCTGTCCTCACCTGCTGGGGCACCCGTGGCAAGAACAACTAGAAATCCTAGGGAAAGCTAGGCTTGGGGCAAGGGGGAAATATCCTTGGTTAAGAAAGCTGAGTTTCTGAATCCTATAAGAAAAATGATTCAGGTCACAGTCCAAGGACTTTTTCTACGTGTATCCTTTGGGATTTCAGCTGGTCTTATGACAGACTCTCAAATTTATATCTCCAGGTAGGACCTCTCCCCCAAATCCAGACCTACATATGCAACAACCTAACTTGGTATCTGCGCTTGGTCCTCCAATGAGGCATCCCAAACACAGCATGTCCACTCCGAGCTCTGGACTCCTCCTGCCCAAGCCCAACCTTCCTGCATTAAATCCGTATGAAACACCAACAGCTGGGACACTGTAGTGAATTCTTTCCTCCCTTTACTTCATGACACCTCTCTTCTTCCAGGTATCAAGCCAAAAATATTGGGGTCACCTTATTCCTTTCTGGCACACCCCACATAATCAATCCATCAGCAAACAATGTCACTTGTGCCTTTGACATCCTCGAGAACCTGGCTACATCTTACCATGTGCCTCCCCTCAAATCCCTTCTCTGTTCTCAACATAACAGAGACCTGGTAATGCATAAGGCAAATCCTGTCCCTCTGTTTAGTCCTCCAAAGCTTTTGTTCTCTATCCAAGTAAGAGCCAAGGGCCATAGCAGGGCCGGTGGGGCCCGGCACCCCTGTCTTCAGCTCCTGCCATGCTGCTTGTTGACGCCATGGCGTTCCTTGAACCCTAGTCCTCTCCCAGATCTCTTCTTCATGTCACCGTCTGCTTCTGAGCAGCCCTATTTAAAATCACACTCACCCCATGCTCCTTATTTCCCTTTCCTGCTTTTATATCCCTCAGGGCACTTATCACCTTCAACCTTCTGTATCTTTTACATCGCATTTTGCTTACTGTCTGCCCTCCCCACTAGATTATAAACTCCTGGGAGCCAGGAACTTCTTTCACTGTTGTCTCTTTAGGCTCAAGGCAGAGCCTGGTCCTCGGAATATATTCAAATTTTTACTGAATGCAAGGACGGCTTACAGACAGTAGCAGTGGGAAGCTGGCAGACATGTTCAGAGACTCTGCCAATAGCCACATATATGAAGCCCGCACTGAAGACTTCTTGGAGTTGGATATTCAGGGTTTGTTAACAATGTGAGGGCCATGGGAGGGGGCTGTTAACTTGAACAACAGCTTAACATCCTTCATGGAGATGGAAAAATCCAGAGGGCAGACAAGGGAGGGGGAGAAAGAGAAAGGGTGAATGTGAGGAGTTCAACTTTTGAGCCTGTTAATTAAATGAGGTACATTAATATATGCATTAACATATCTTTCTTAGATATAGTTCAAAGCTTAATGAATACCCCCAAGACAATTTTTGAAGGTTTCAGTTATTTCTAAATTTAGTAAGTATGAGGACTCACAGGCCTCAAATTCACTAGGTGTATAGGCTATAGGTTAGAGTCCACCCTCCAGAACAAAAGAAAAATTACAAACACCAGAAATTTGTGGGGAATGATTTGCAGAAGACCAGAGAGTCCCTAGTGCTTGAAACTATGTGGAGAATAAAAAAGAGAAGAGGCTCTGTTCTCCAGACTTACAGTTAATAGGCTCTAAATCCAGCACAGATTTGACCTTTGCTTTAAATAGATTTTCTTGGAGAGAAGGGAAGAAAACATTGATTCATCCGAGACTCCTGAACGACCTACTGTTCACATTACTTGAAATAAAGTCTGCTTTAAATCAGAATTCTTGAGACACAGAAATAAATATACCAAGAAGTTTCTAATTCTATGCTTTCACCAACTGATTATTTTCATTCACAACAGTGGACGAACTCGATATGGCCTTTCCAGAAGGCCCACGACCACAGAGCAGAGCACACGGAGGAATCAATCACATCAATGCCATCCCAGCTCAGACTTCAGCTTGTCTCACGATCAACACTGTCAATGAAACAAGCAAGAGAAGTATGTGAAATGGAGATGACTTTTCAGGGGTTTCCAAGTGTTAATTTAGCAACATTGGAGGAATTAAGGAAAAGCTAGGGGCAGAAATGTTTCCAGTAAGATCGAAAAAGGTTAAACCAGAATCATTCAATACCAGGATTGTTCACCTGGTACATGTGAAATGTACAGGCTCCCTACTCTGCTAAATTCAGTCATTAAGATCAATGTCACACAGAAGGAGATTTGACCTTGGGGGGTAAACACACAATGCAATCTACAGATGATGCATTATAGAATTGCACACTTGAAACCTACATAATTTTAATAAAAAATGTCACCTCAGTAAATGAAACCAGATGAATGTCACAAATATGAGACTAATGAGGCAGTTTATATATTCTTAATACTATTCTTTAACAGTTTTGGTACCTCTCAATAATTTTGAGTGTTTCACTGTTCATTTAATAACTGTTGCCAGAAGACAGCTGGAGAGACAGAGACCTAAATCAAACAGAAATATGCCTTACTATCTATTTGCTTCTGTTTGAGAAAGAATTTGAAAACGTGCTTTTGGTGCTATGTAGGTAAATGACCTCAGGGCACCAGGCAGGTCCTAAAGGCATGACTGCAACAGTAAGGAGTGTCAGTGCCTGATCAACTGGAAAGTGGCTGTCCCAACCTACCCATATCCAGAGTGCTATCCAAACAAAATACCACTGCAGGCTAAATTTGGCCTGCTGACCATCAACCTGCCATAATTTTCAAGCATAACCAGAGGCTCATAATAAAAAAAGGAAAGGGTGATTCACACAGCATTTTTCCAGCACTATGAGCAACAAACACTCCACCACACTTTCACAGAAGCCACCATTTACAACTGCACATCAGCCCCTAACCAGTTAGAGGAAAGCAATGGTATCTGAGCTTTCCTCTAACTGGTTAGGAGGTGATGTGCAGTTATCTTTGTACGAGGACTTGTAATGGTATCTTTGAGATGAAGACTTGTACCTACCAACAATCATTTCAGAGCTCTAACAAGAATAAAATACCAATATGCAGACTAAAAGAATGAGTAAACTCAAAGATGTGCGTGCGTGCGCGCGTGCGCACACACACGTACTAAATCCAGTAGAACTATATTACTCTTCTACCAGAAGCATTGAGAATCTTATGTGTCTAGAAGACTTACAACCCAAAGGACCAGCTGCAGCCTATCAAGACAGGGATAATGTTCAGACTCAAAAGAAATTGCTCACCTATACTCTCAGCTGGAACCTCATCTTTGATCAAACATTGCTGATGTTTTTCAGCAATGGCAAGCTTTTGCCTGAGGGCAATGTGTCCACACAGAGCCTCCCTCCTACCTTGTTTAGTCACTATTTCATCCCATTCACCATTAGTGAAATCACCTGAAATTGTATCATCAAGTCATGTTTCTGCTTATGATCTTTTGTTCTCTATGTCCTATCAAATATGATATGTTTAGATCAATCTAATGTTGACTCTTTTTGCTTGTTTGATGATTTTACATTATTAGTTTTCTGCTTTTTATGGCAAATGACCACATAATCTCTCTCTAGTTGCTTTAAGAATTTATTGTTTAACATCCAAGGCAAGACTAGTATTAGGTGTAAAAGTAAGTCATAAATACACGTGAAACCAGCCAGAAGGGAATTGGTCTGCCCAACAGGCCAGTGCTGAGCTCCAGGCCCTGTGAAAGTACACCTCATATTCCTCAAGTAACTTACCCGTCTACTGTGGGGAGAACTAGCTTTAATGTTGCTGTAAACCAATACACTCATGTGAATCCTCAGAGCAGGCCTCACAGCACAAGAACTTTTGGGAAAGACATCCTGCAGCTGAGGACCAGGTTCAACATTCCTCAGGGTGTAACTCAATCGGGTCAGCAGAAACTCAGCAATGACTGCTTTCTGAAGAAAGTGAGCAGACGAGCGTACCAGCATGCTTGGGCCCAGTCACCAGCAGTGTGCCCCGTGGAGAGAAAATAACCCGCCATAAAGAAGGTAGGGAAAATTACTCTCGTATGAGTTTTAAGAGTTTTCATGACAGATGTAGAGAACTGTAGCCAATTAAAGCAGCAATACAACGAAGGAAAACAACCATTGGGGAATGTGCCAGGCTGCTCAGGTCTCAGTCTGGAAGGTGACTGGGGTCCCCGAGCCAGACTATGAGAAAGGACTTTATTCCTGATTACCATCTCTCAAAACAATAAGGTGCTTTGGGAGGAGTGTGGAAGAGGATCCAATTAACAACAGAAACCCATAAGTAAAAGTGGAGGGCTGAGAACAAAGGCTGGGAAATGGAGTGTGGCTAACTGATACCAACTCTTCACTAAACTACATGGCACTTCTTATTTGATAGAGTCTAAATTACAAAAAACCACAATCACATTTTTTTTTCCAAACTTAGTGTTCCTTCAGCTATAGTTACACACAGAAATGGATACATGGTAATTCTGCATGTATGTGACATGTTTTTAATCTACGCACCCACTCCAGGTCCAGTGTTCTTTTTTTGGCCTGGATTATATTCAAGCACAGCCACTTGGTAGAGACTCCCCCTGCTATTAGAGGGTGAACAAGACCACGTCTCAGGCAGTCAGTCCAAAATTTTCCTCTGTTCCCACTGATTTTAAAAGGTACATACACAAGAATTGAACAAACCACTGAGGATTCTCCTTGTTCGACATTTTAGATCACTGTGTTCACACAACTTCAGCAAATAAATGATTTTAAGGTGTTCTCAACAAGTTGTTGGCTTTGTTTTGGTAAGGCGTAGGAGGGAGGTAAAAAGAGAAAACAAAATACTCATAACTAAGTAGGAGAAACAAACATATCTACAAGTTCATGTTGGCATTATATCTTTTTCCACCAGGAGCCAACTGTCATTCCAGTAGCTACACTGGAAGCTGCACCAGTGGCTCCTGGCTAGCTTACTTCCCCTGCCGCGGATGGGACAGGTGGGACAGCCGCTCTGGGCCCCAGAGTAAACAGGCCATGCTGCCACCCAAAATTATATACCTACCAATCTCTGGAAGAATTATGAGTGTGAAAACAGTAAACATTAAGTGAGGGCTGCACGAACATTTTGTTCTGCATCCTAGATGAGAGATACCTTCTAAAGCACAAGCACTAATCTCAAGTTCATTTTCAAATGCAGGAGCTCTAGGATAACAGATTAAAGACATTCATTTTTATCACACCCAAACTGTCTGGAATCATGGGAGACAAAGGCAATGAATACTGCAGGACCTTTTGCTACCCTCCATGTCCTCAGTAGAGGCAAGTCCAGCTTCTTGGGCACATTTTTTCCCCCAGTTTCCCAACCTTCAAAGATGTTTTTCTCCAGTAAGCCAGTCTGGAATTCCCAGTTTTCCTGATGGTCCTTGCAAAGGGAATCAGTCATTTCAATATCAACTCTTTCTTTCTTTTCAAAAAAAAAAAAAAAATGTACTGAGGCGTACTGGTTGATTGTGTTTTCTGTGACAAGAGTTTAGGTAGGGAGTGAGGGAGTGGTTGGCACATTGAACACATTCAACCTGAAGACCTCAGTCCTAATTAGAACACCAAGCCCCTTTTGTAATAACTGTAAAGAAACCAAGCATCCATACCAAGCACAACCTAAACCGAAGGCCAGGAGCTAACAGGTCTAGACTGAGGAAAGAAACAAAACCATGAATGTAGAAGGCACCTACATGATAATGGTGGTGGCCCATCATTTTACTTATGAAGACATGACCACTTAGCTATGGAGGCTACAGAACACTCCCCTATCTAGAGGCTTTCAGTGCTTGACACTGTTCTTCACCCCATCTCTGCACACTGTTCTTCAAACCTCAGCACTGCATCCATGTCTCTCTCCACCTTGGTCTCTGTGGTCTCCATTCTCCCCTTAACCACTATCAGCTTCCATGGATACCATAGCTAACCATAAACAGGGTGGTTTAAACAGCAGAAAATTATTCTCTCACAGTTCTTGGAGCTAGAAGTCTGAATTCAAGGTGTCATCAGAACCAGGCTCCTTCTAGACCTGTGGAGGGGAGTACTTCCCAGCACCTCCCTACCTCTGGTGGGTTGGCAGCAATTCCTTGGTGAGCAACTGCTGCTGACTTCAGTCTCCACCACTGCAATGTCCCTGTGTATATGCACCTTTTCTTTTCTTAGAGGGATGTCAGTCATTGCCCAGGGCCCACCCTATTCCAGCATGACCTCATCTTAATCAATTACATCTACAATGATCCTGTTTACAAGTAAAGTCACTTTCTAAGGTCCTTAGGGGTTAGGACTTTACACACACACACACACACACACACACACACACACACATCTTTATGGAAGACACAATTCAACCCATAAAAGCCACACAATTAACATAGTCATGCCCAAGAACCTACAGCATGAAATTTCCCTTTCCTTACCTCTCACTCAATTTCTCCCACCCCTTCAGCACTACCTGCCTTGTTTTCCAAACATGTTTTGTTCCCTAACCCACTGACAACTCACTCTCAGGTTTTTCTCTGCTTGACCTACCTGTGCAGCTACCCTGGATTTCAGGGACACTGAGGTCCTAATTCCCTCAACCTTCTGCTATTTCTATTTTTCCTATTCCACAATCAACAGTCTTTGTTCCCAACTCATCTAAGAGCATGAAAGAAGAAAGACACTGACAATATCAACTGGTCTCACTTATATCACCTGACCTGGAACAAGCCCAGAATGGTGACCTTGATCCAGCCCTTTCCTGATCTTCCTTCATGATGACCAACTTAGTTTCAGAGCATTCATTCATTCATTCAAAAAAATACTTTCTGTGTGCTACATTTCACTTATGTTCAAGATTTAATGGTATACATAATTAATGTAATGCCTCCCTCCCAGAATTAAGAGTGCATCAGGATTATGAATAAGTGAACGATTCAGGCAGGGAAGAAAGCTACAAATATGTCGAGAAAGATCTATCTCCAAAGCAAATTAAACTGCAATATCTCTCCTCAAGAATCTGTCCCTGGCCTCCTTCGAATGCTCTATTTCTGCCTGTGTGATGGCATTCAATTTCAAAATCTCCAACATTGCTTCTGGCGATTGGCACCCAATTCCAGACTCACCTTTTCCTTTGTACTAACAACTAGATTTCCTCTTACCATTTTCTAGCAGGGCGTTCCAGTAGTACCTGGAATTTGGGAAGTCCAAGGCAAAGGCCATCCCCTTGATTTCCAGTCTTTCCTGGTGCTTCTCCTCTCAGTTAACTTTACCACCATGCTCTCAGTCATTCAAATTCACAATCCCAGTATCTTCCTCAACCCTTTTTCATCCCATTGCCTTCCCCTCATCACTTAACTTGTTTCCAAGTGTAATTTTTAAAATTCTTACTAGAAAATTTCTTATCTACTTTTTCCATTAACGCAGGCTTCATTCATGTTCTCATTAATTCACTGTGATTATTGTAAAGACATTGTTACCAGGTTACAAATCTCTACCCACTGCATCCCATTCAACTTACAAATTACTTGCATTTTTATAGCATGTTACAGCTTATAAAAGGCTTTCACACAAATCACTTTTTCATCCCCACATCAGCTGCAGTGACTGGTAGAGTAAGAATTACTATCCTCATTTTATGAAGAGGAAGTGGCCTGAGACGTTAAGTGAGATGCCCAAGGTCACAGAACAAGCAGTGACAAAGGAGCCATTCAAGACCAGGTCTGATTTCAAATGCAGAGCCCCAAAGCTACTCTGTGGCCAAAGTCATCTTCCCAAAGGGCACTGCTGATTCAAAGTCTCCGCATAAAGCACATACTAAAAAGCCAGCCAGCCAACCACTGGCAGACATCTTCCAGAGTGGCCATAGTTACTCTCACCTCTGCTCCATTCTATAAGTCCTGTCCTCCTGCCTCAGAAGAACCCCACCCACTGGCTCTCAGGCCAGAGCCAGTGCTGGGAGGGTAGTGTCAGAGGCTATACCAGCAGCATTTACTTTGGCACCTTGGCTCTAGGTAATTCAATAAATGAGCAGTTCCCCAGTGGGGTGTTTTTTCCCCATAAACTCATCAATACTCCAGGCACATCCTCCATCTACTAGCAGCCCAGGGACTAAGTACCTCTACCTTTCTCCCCAACCTCCCTCATTCATTGCTGAAATGACCATTGTAGGCACGGAAATGAGTTTAGCACCATAGGCCATGATTACTCTGTTTGGTGAGCCTCACCTTCCCCATACAGGCAACAAATGCTTTATAGCAATCCATTAATCAAGTGCTTTATAGGTACTAGGGACACAAAGGTGAAGGCCTGTATCTCCATTAACCTATCCACTGTATCCCATGGAACCTGAGCTGTTGTGAGTAATCTTCCCTTTGTCTTAAAATTCTTAAATTTCTGCATTATAGTCACCATTCAAAGTTAGATATTCTCTAAAGATATCACTTGCCTCATAACTCTCTGTAATACTTTACCTGTCTTTCCAGCTCTTCCTCTCTCATATGCATCAGATTATCACAATGCTCCTTCCAGAACACCTTTGGATTGTTAATTCTTCCACTACCATCTCTTCCCTCTGAAGTATGCATTATCCCCCAGCGCCCTTGTTCCCCTCTTCTTTGCTGAGTTCATTATTGACTCAGCTCTTTCATGTTCTCTCTTTGAAGACAGAGGAGATTAAAGATGGTTGAATTTGAACATAGACTGAAGATGATGAGAAGACACTTTCCCACATAAAATCCTAATAGAGAACATAGTTATCTGTCTATGTCCTGTTGCTCCTTATACTTCACCAAGACCAAGCTCCTCTATGTTTCATCTCAAACTGATCTTTACATTCACATATTTTCCCAGAACCATCTTCTACTACCTCCTGCCTATTGGAGCACCATTCATTCTTTAAAAAAAAAAAAAAAAATGAAATGAATGCCTCTCCTCTTCCATCAAGTCTCTCATTAGCTACAGCACAGGGATTTTTCTGAATAACTCCTCATAAATTATATTTACTCTGTACAGACAGCAAGATTTTGAGAGGCTTAGAAGCCCACCTAAGGAGTTTACATTTAAAGTCTTAAAATACATGAGATTGTTATGAGTGTGAGACAAACATTGTCCACTGGAATGTTCTGTGATTATGAAAATATTTTGTTCTGTCCATATGAGGCTACTAAGCATTTAAAATGTGGCTAGTGCAACAAAGGAAGAAAAATTTTAACTTAATTTTCATTGCCATAGTGCAAAGTGGTAATTGTGGTACCACTAGCAGCAGATTTCTGCCACAATTGATGCCACAATAGAAGAGTTTTTAAAAAGATAAGTCTGAACCAGTAGAATATAAGACAGTGTCCTGGGGCACAGCAAGGAAAATTAGCCAGGAGGCCCCAGGAAGTGATCTCAGGGAGGAGATTTCTCTTTCTCTAGAAAGGAGGGGAAGGAGAAGACTCCACCCTATCACCAAAGCACTAGAAATAGAATAATAACAACAACAACAACAGAAGAGCTTGAGGTTTTCTAAATCTCCTCAAAAGAACAAGACTACAGAAGACAAGATAGTTTTTTGTTTGGCAGTTTTTTGTCATATTGAGTTTCCTATTAAATAACTCTACCAATAAATTTTGATCCCCTAAATAATAAGTTTATAGTTTCATCAAAGCAAAAATAAAAATAATTTTCTAGAAAGAATATATAAAGTATAAATTTGTTTTTAAGAAGCTCTGGCTGGTGTGGCTCAATGGATTGAATGCCAGCCTGCGAACCAAAGGGTCGCCTGTTCAATTCCCAGTCAGGGCACATGCCTGGGTTGCAGGCCAGGTCCCCAGTAGGGGGCACGTGAGATGCAACCACACATTGATGTTTCTCTCCCTCTCTTTCTTCCTCTCTTCCCTTCTCTCTAAAGGTAAATAACTAAAATCTTTAAATATATATATATAATTTATATATATATAATTTATTTATATATATATAAAATATATAAATAATCACTTAATAGGCTATCTGTTCTTTCCTTTTCACTCCAGCAAAATTCAAGCTTTTCATCTGGCACACATAAAACAATACGTTTCTGGTGACGCATAGTGAGATGGGAGAGAGAGTAGGGTCTTATGGTATGCTTACAGAAAACAAGCTGTGTTGTCAGGGAAATGATAGATTATCCTAAGGTAGAGTTCACGTGTGGTCTCTGAACCAGATTAGATCACACGCTTCTGAACAGAGCCTGAAATGATTTCCCTACCATCCTCACACAGACATCTGTACTTCCCCAATACAGCTCAACTCTAGGAAGGAGCTAATGACCACAGCAAAGCTAGAAATATCCAAGCCAGAGAGGATAAAAATACCACCTAGTTCATCCTTCCCCAGATATCTGTGAACATGAAGGACACTTTAAGAAATCTGTGCTTAAGATCTTGAATTAAAAACATGTTCCTTAATTTGAAATTTCAATCCTCTGATCTGTGCCACCAATCAGGTCATTTACTTATAACCATGTCTACCTGAAAGAATACTTACCATCCAATGCACTACTGATATTCAAAATAAATAAATAAATAAAATTAATTTAATTTATGTAATACAAAGCAAAGAAAGTACAACGGAGGAATTTCCATTTAAGATGTTCTTTTTTGAGCCCTCTATATCACTCCACTGGACCATTCAGGACTGTTTATTGCAGGTGAGCTTATCCCACCCATCAGCTTTGCAGAGTCCACGACAGTACTTTCAATTTTCTTCCAAATACCTTCACTCTTTGAAATATACTCATCAGAAAAAAGGTAATACTCACATCTTCTAAAATTTGTGTATATGCTATTCTTTCAGAATCCACACCTACTTATGGTGAAATGATTTCACATTCTACCAAAAGCACACAGGAGCCCTAGCTGGTGTGTCTCAGCTGATTGATCATAGTCCTACAAAGCAAAGGGTTGCTGGTTCAATTCCCAGTCAGGGCACATGCCTGGGTTGTGGGTTCAGTCCCCAGAGGGGGCAAAAGGCAACTGATCAGTGTTTCTCTCTCACATCAATGTTTCTCTCCCTCTCTTTCTCTCTCCCTTCCCCTTTTTCTCTAATAAAAAAAATCACACAAGGCATGTTAATTAGAAAAGGTTGTGTCATCCCATTTCACAAAATATTAAAATGAAAAACTACCTGAAACATTAAAATATGTAACTGGTACATGGACACCAGCATCTCAAAAGCTACTAGATGTGGTCCCACCTATCCAGTTCTATGCTCATCTACTGATGAAGCTTGATTTTCATGCCATGAGTGTGTAAAGAAGGGAAGGATGCCCTCTGGAAAAGAAGAATGTTAGACATTTTTAAGCATTTCAAGATTGACAACTGCAGAGAAGTGGCCTCAGACAAATTCAACTTTGCTCCTGCTTAGCCACCTGGCATTACAAGTCACAGGATGCAAATCCTAGGACAAGGCCGACACAACAGACATACACATTGATACCATTCCCAAAATTCTGTCCTGCTCTGGCCTCTTCACCACCTCATGGGACCATGTCTATTGCATATATACAACATCCTCCTAAAACCTTAATGCCAATATCCTGCAGGTACACTCTGGGGAGCAATCTGAATTTAGGGACAAAGGACTGAGGAAAGCAAGTTCATCCTCTGATTCCACAATACTCTTATGAAAACAGAGAAGAAAAAAAGAGGAAAAATAAAGGGTCGTTCTGTGACTGCCTTATATTTCTTTGGTGACTGCAGTTTGCCTTTATACTATTCAGAAGAATGACCAGTGCTTCTGATATGTTCAAAAGTTCACCAGGGAAATTATTTTCCGAAGGCAAATGGGAAATAATTTAGAGGTTGTTTAAGCATACAAGCTACTGCTCCCTTAACCACTTCTCCCAATTCTATTCTCTTCGAGATTATGGTCACACTGTAATTTTGAAAAATTATTTGAGTTTCACTTTCTTGATAGCTTAGAAATGGAAAAAAAATGTACTGATGAGAGGACTTAGGAGGAATGTGCCAAAGAACATGCTTTCTCTGGAAGTTTCAATCTCATTCTGCTCTCCACATCTGACAGGAATTTTATATGCTTTCGAGAAAGAAGAAGTAAGAAAGTCCAAGTCTGTGGCCAGAACTGTAAAGTAACAAATATGTCACCTACTCAAAGAGACAGAAGGGCATCACTGGGAGGGAACCCATTCTAATAAGCTCCTCATGCTGAAAAATATGGGCGAACAGCCATCACAGACTTTTAAAAACCAATTTGTTTCAACCAAATGACTTGAAGACCTAATGACTTGATCGGATGTCTAAAACTGACTTGAATGGGAACAACATAATATTGGAGGAGATATAATTTATAGATAATACCTAAATTGCATGCTTAATCCCCTGCATGGCCAAAAGGGGCTGCTGGGAACAGTTTAGAGAATCTGCCCCAGGTCCTCATAGACAGGTATAGTTTCTTAGGGACACACATCTTCACTCTCAAAGGGAGCCCTGGAAAGACATCATGAAAGAGACACAGGTCTGGTGGCTTCTCTGAGGGCAGAAATATTACTTTGGGCAGATAATGGAGACCCTGGCATGGCTGGGTTTTAACTTAAGACATCAACAGCATGAAGATTTCTAAACCATTCCCAAGACTCGTTCTTGTGGTAGGATAACGGCCATGGTGGGTCAAGACCAAATGGGATTTCATAATTGCAGTCAAGCTCCTGAGCTTCTTCTGCTAAACCACAAAAAAACAGTTTGTTTAAAACATAAGATTAATGATGTCAAAGCAGCATATAGACCATATAATTTTCTTCAAATGTTCTATACCATCTTTCACTTTAACCCTAAAATTGTTTTTGTTTTTCTTCTGGTCCTATATGGAACCAAGTATAATTAGGACCACACAAGCAAATATATACACCTTTTGAGTTGCAGGGTTGTTGTTGTTTTTTATACATTAGTTCTATAGCTATTTTTCCTTCTTTCTTTTTAAAACTCCATCGTTATGAATCATCCTTTATCAGCCTAAACAATTTTCCCTACTCACTAATAGCTGTTTTGGTGGGGCAGATGGAAAATTATGATTAAATTTGTGTCTAGGATAAAAGAACAAGCTTACTGAAGAAACAAAGCATAGTAGACAGGGAGTAATAAATGACAATTTGTAAAATGCCCTGAAATTAAGGTAAATTGGTCAATAAGGTTGCATGATTTTCAGCATCACATTTGTTGAAGTTTTTTTTCTTTTTCTTTTTTTTCTTACTTCTATTCCTATAATTACATCGGTATTATCCATGACAGGATTAGAGTAATGATACTCAATTTCCTGTGTGGTACGTTGAAATCAGTCACTGCTTTATGGTCATAGAAATTGGTCCCATTTGCCACATCACGGGTAATCTTGTAACCCATTCAGAATCTCTGTGAAGCTAAATAAGAATTATCAAAGAGAATCCCGTATATATTTATAGAAGGCGCTAGTGATCACTGGTAATAATTTTTACAGAACTTTGCTAAGAGTGCAATTTGAAAGCCACGGAAACAGCTAGAGGTAAAGAAAAAGGCATCCTGCCCCCCCCCCCTTTTTCCTCTTCTTTCCTGTTAGGAAAGAGGCAGGGATTGAATGGAAAGATGGTCTTAGCCCGGGAATTCAGTAATTTTGCAATCTAAAACACTATTCATATTTCAGTTATGAAAAAGGAAGCTGAAGAGATTATTTTCAGGGAATACTACCAGATGCACAGATTTTTGTTTGTCTCGCTCCTTTTGTCCTTTCTACCAATACCTTATATTATTAAAGTCTTCCAAACCACTCAAGCTAACTACTTCCACTCTGTAATTGCCTCCTTCTTCTTCTGTGACCCAGCCTCTTCTGGTCTTAAAAAAGCATGTTTGCAGTCTTGAAAAGTTTTAGCAACTATCATATGCAAGGGAAATTAGATTGAATATGTAAGTTCAAAAAAATAGAAATGGGACAAAACTGGTACGGATTTTGACCTGTCCTAGGGTCAAATTCATCTTTCCTCAAACAGAAGTCAAGCCAGTGCCCTGGTGAGCAGCATCATAAATACTGCTGACTTCATGAATTTAGAGAATGATGAAAATAGATGGGCACCAGAATGAGAAGTTTGGAAGTGTGGAAAAATTAGTGCCTTAATTTCATGAAAAAGAAGGCACGTACTTTAAAAATGAATTCCTCATAGTTTTGAATTTAACTTGTCTTATCAGAGGTATTAGAAAGAATGTCTTCCTACCTTCAACTCCAAAGAGAATGGAAAGACCCAGCCAGGACAGCAACACACTGAGGTATCTTATGAGAGGCACCCAGTACTTCAGAAAAAAAGTTTATGATGCTATAGGCTGAAGGAATGAAAGACTTAATTTATATGCTCTAGGGGGCTGGTAAAGACAGCCAAAAAGGAATTAGATTATCCTTGAGCATCTTATATTATCCCTCTAGGAAAAAAGCTACAATTTTCAAACACGACAAAAGCACACAAGAGGTATGCAAAGGCAAAGAGTAAAATTTTCTTCTTTTTTATGGCTGAGTAGTATTCTATTGTATAAATGTCCCATAGTTGTTTTATCCACTCATCTATTGATGGACACTTGGGCTGCTTCCATATTTTGGTGATTGTAAATAATGCTGCAACGGACATAGGGGTGCCTAAGTTCTTTCGAACTAATGTTTTGGGTTCCTTTGAATATATTCCCAGAAGAGGTATCACTGGGTCAAAAGGAAGATCTATTTTTAGTTTTTTGAGGTATCTCCATACTGCCTTCCACAGGGGCTGCACCAACCAGCATTCCCACCCACAGTGCAAAAGGCTTCCCCTTTCTCCACATCCTCACCGCCAGCACTTCCTGTTTTTTTAATTTGCTGATGATGGCCATTCTGACAGGTGTGAGATGGTATCTCATTGTGGTTTTAATTTGCATCACTCTGATGACTGATGATTGAGCATCTTTTCATATGTCTATTGGCCATCTGTATGTCCTCTTTGGATAAGTGTCTTTTCAGGTCCTTTGCCCATTTTTTAATTGGGTTGTTCGTTTTTTATTATAAGTGAAATAAACCAGTCAGAGAAAGACAAATACTATATGATTTCACTCATATGTGGAATCTAATGAACAAACTGAACTAAGAAGCAAAACATAGATGGAGAGCAGATGACAGCTAGTAGAGGGGGAGGTTAGGGGATGAGAGATTGAGCAAAAAGAAAAGACTCATGGACATAAACAGTTGTGAGTGCTGGGTGGAGGGGGATATAAGGGGACTAAATGGTAATGGAAAAAAAATACAGTGAAGATTAAAGAAAAAAGGGGGGAAAGAGGTAGGCAAAGAAAGAGATGAGAGACAGATAGACAGCCTGATACTAACTCCAAGTTAATTCCCATCCAAGGTGGATGCTGTGGCCTACAGAGTCCCCCATTGGACAGAACTATACCCTCCTTCTCTGTACCTTCCCAGACACTGCAGGAACAGCTGAGGCAAGACATACAGCAGAAGTGTGAATAGGAAATGAAGTGAACAAACTTTTCAGTGATGAAATTGGCAAGGAAGCACCATGATTTCATATATGGGCCAAGGCTTCAGTGCTAGGGATCCAATGCAAGGTGGAAAACCATCAAACTGTGATTCCAGGTAAAGCCTAGACAAAATATAATACATCTAAGCACATAGTCAGACTGCAAGGAAACCTGTAAGTTTCTAATTAAGATACCAGTAGGAATATCTTCTAAGATATGGAGTGTTGCTACCTTTTCTCTCAGGAAGTAAACGGAAACCAAGTTAAGGTCTCCCTCAAGTCAGGCCCAGTAAACTTATTTAACTGAAAATCACAACTGTGTTGGCTATATTGATTTGATAGAAATCAATATATTGAAAAATGATAAAGCAATCTTCTGAGGGTAATTTTCATTTTATGTAGCTAAACCTAAATACTCATTTATTTGGCAAATATTAGTTGACATTGCAGACAGTAGGGCACCATGTCAAGAAATTCAGAGAATGTAAAATAAGCCAATGGATGCCATCCTCATATATCTTAAAGTCTAGGAAAAGAGATAGAGTATATACCAAAAATAACTATCATACAAGGCACTAAAGTATTAAGAGCCAAACAGTAGTAAAGTTAAGTAACAAGAAATTTCAAAAAACAACAAACAAAAAGAGTAGATTTTTAACTTTGACAAAGTCTTCCTAACCCCCCAGAAGTAGAAGAATTGACATCTGGGCTAGATTTTAAGGGAGAGGTTGATTATGGATGCAGGAAGAAAAGAAAGTGAGGGAAAGAGAAACTAGAGTTTTAAAAAAAGTACAAAGAGGGGACCCTCAGGTTCTCCACCAGGAATGGTGAGTGGCTTCATTTAGTGGGAACAGAAAGCAATATAATGGAGATTGGTAGGCAAATAAGGCAGGCTGAATAGCTGAAGCATCTTGAATATGAGCCACAGAAGTTAGCAAAATGTTTTGTTTTTAAGTTAACAGATTGAAGAAGTGCTTTAAAAACATTGGACAGGCAAAAACACCAACCAGTGGAGCAAACAATGAAGGAGCAAGGGGCATGAAACTATAGTGACCACACAGGTGAAAGGCCCGGGAGAGTCAGCTAGGAAACCAGCAGCCAGGGGAAGGAAACGACCCCCTCCGACTCCAGCCCCGCTGCAAGGCCCCGGCTGTGGGGCACGAGACTGCTGAAGAGCTGATGTAATGACCCTCAGGCAGGAAAACATTGCCAGATCCTGAGAGGCTGCTCAAATAACAGTATATTTAGTAAAAATATTACTATTCAGATTTATATGAAGTGAACACGTCTTCCTTCAAAAAATACTCATCGCTATTACAATGTCCCCAATCCAGAACACTAACGACATCAAATATTGGTGAGGCATTTATGCAACAGAAACTCTCGTTCATTACTGGTGGGAATGCAAAATGGTGCAGCCAGTTTGTAAGACAGTTTAGAAGTTTCTTACAAAACTAAACATACTCTTACATATGATTCAGCAATCACACTCCTTGGTATTTACCCAAAGGAACTGAAAACCAATATCCACACAAAATCTGTACACGGATGTTTACAGCAGCTGTATTTATAACTGCCAAAACTTGGAAGCAACCAAGGTGTCCTTCAATAAGTGAAAGGATAAGTAAGCTGTGGTACATGTAAACAAAGGAATATTATTCAGAGATAAAAATAAATGAGTTATCAGCCATGAAAAGACATGAAGGAACCTTAAATGCTTATTATGAGTGAAATAAGTTAATCTGAAAAGGTTACAGACTGTGTGATTCTAAATATATGACTCTGGAAAAGGCAAAACTATAAACATAAAATCATCACTGTTTTCCAGAGGTTTGAGGGAGGGAGAATGGGGATGAACAGGAGGAGCACAGAGGGTTTTTAGGGCAATGAAACAATTCTTTATGACACTATAATAGTGGACACCTGTTATATTTTTGTTATACTTCTGTCCAAACCAGCAGAATGTACAACTCCAACAGTGAATCCTAATATAAACTATAGACTTTGAGTGATTATGATGTGTCAGTAGAGGTTCATCAATTGTAACAAATGTGCCACTCTGGTGGGGGATGCTGACAACAGGGGAGGCTGTGCCCGTGTGGAAGTAGGGGATCTCTGGGAAATCTCTGTACCTTACCCTCAGTTTTGCTGTGAACCATAAGCTGCTCTAAAAAATAAAGTCTTAATAAAAACAAAGACCAAAACAGAAAGTAATTACCAAGTGGCATCCCAGAAAATTGCGGAATAGGGTCCTCAAAGAAAGAGTCATTCCACTGAACCAACGATTAAGCTCACCAACACTGACGCAATTAACATTTCAGAACTCTGGTATTTCATAAAGAGCCTACAATAACGAAAGGGGTCTTCATGAAAATCGAGGTGACTGAATTTCATTTCAAAAGCACTGTGGCCTTTTCACTTACTTGTCTATCAGTCTCCAGCACCATACTGCGACTCTGAGAACGGTGCTTCCCATTGCTGGTGTAACTTACTGGTGCCAAAGGGCTCATACGGACCTTATTCTTGAAGTACTGCACTTGGGCATTTTGAGCCGTCTGGTGGTTCCCTGAGGAACTGGTACACAGGATCAACTTTGTTTTGTGCTCACTCCCTTGAGCTGGAATGTCTTTCCATGTGGTGGTGTCATCTGTTGGACGGCTTAAAGACATACATTCCCCATGCCTAAGTGGGTCAAGTGACAATGGTTGGAGCAAGCCGTAGAAAGACCCAAAAGCCTGGGAAGCAAGAAGCTAAGAAGGCATTTTCTTGAAGAAATTGGGTTTGGAATGACCACCATATATACTGTGAAAGCTAGAGTGCAATGTACATGTTTAGAAATCCATGCTCAGAGAAGACCTGAGACAACCCTAGGCTTATATCTGGTAGTTCTGTCAACTCTGCACAAACAGGAGGTAAAGGCTAAAGTAGAGTTGTGGGTGACCTAGCTTCGCATTAAAGGACTGCCTCAACTCACAGCTAAGCTGTGAAAAAAAGGGGAAGTATTTTTCTCTATTTTAGGTACATTATGAATGACAAAATGGAGAATATCAGTAAAGAGATAAAAACTATAAAAAGAAACCAATTGGAAAATTTTAGAGCTGAAAAGTATAATTGCTGAAATTTAAAAATTAACTAGAAGGGTTTAACAGCAGATTTAAATAAGCAGGAAAAATTTCAGCAAATTAAAAATAAGACAATTGAAATTATACAGACTGAGGAGCAGAAAGAAAAAAGAAAATAAAAATAAACAGAGCCAGAGGGACCTATAGGACACCATCAAGCACGCCAACATATGTACATGGGAATTTCAGTAGGAAAAGGAGGGGAGAAAGTGTCAGAAAGAATATTTGAAGAAACAATGGCCAAAAAATCTCGAATTTGATAAAAGACAGATCTACATAACCATAAAGTTCAAAAAACTCCAAGCACTATAAACTCAAAGATGTCTACACTAACTATAATCAAATTGTCAAAAGGTACAGAGAAAATCTTGAAAGTAGCAAGAGAGCGAATCATCACATACAAGGATCTTCAATAAAACTGTCAATTTTTCACTGAAAATCATGAGCGCCAGAAGGCAGTATGATTAAATATTTAAAGTGCTGAAAGGAAAAAAAAAATCTGACAACCAAAAATCTTATTTCAGCAAAACTCCCATATAAAAATGAAGGAAAAATGAAGACACTCCCAGATAAACAAAATATAAATTCATCACTAACTTGCCTTGCCTACAATAAATACTAAAGAGAAATGCTTGCTTCAAGCTGAAATGAAAGGACACTAGACAGTAATTTAAAGCCATATGAATAAAGAACTCCCATAAAGGTACCTGTGTAGGTAAATATTAAATCCAGTATTACTGAATTTTGGTTTGCAACTCTTCCTTTTGTTTTTTATATGATTTAAAAGACAAACACATAAAACAATAATTATAACTCTATGTTAACGAACACACAATGTCTAAAGATGGAATTTGTGAGAATAACAAAATAAAGGGATGCAGAGCCATATAGGAGCAGAGTTTTAAAGCTAAAGTCATATACATTCAAACTAGATTGTTATAAATTTATGATGTTAATTGTAATCTCAAGGGTAACCACTAAGTAAATTAAAAATGTACACACACAAAAAAAATTAGGGGTGTCTCAGTCTGTTCAGGCTACTATAACAAAATGCTATGGACTGAGGAGTTTATAAACAACAGAAAGTTATTTCTCATAGTTTTAGAGACTTAAGTCTAAGATTTTGGATTGCAGTCTTCTCACTGTATCATCACATGGCAGAAGGGGCCAGAGAGCTTTGTGGGGCCTCTTTGATAAAGGCACTAATCCCATCATGAGGGCTCTACCTTGTGATCCAATCTCTACCCAAAGGCTCCACCTCCTAATATCACCTTGGGGATTAGAATTTCAACATATGAATTGAGGGGAGTGGGGACAGACCACAGCAAGGAGGAGGTCAAAAAAGTACACTAGGAAAATATTGAACAAAAAAGAAGGCTGCACTAGATGCTGAGTGAAAGAAGCCATACATAAAAGATCATATATAACTCCATTTATATTAGATAAACAGAATGAGTAAACCCATAGATACAGAAAGCAGACTGGTGTTTGCCAAGGGCTGGGGTAAGGGGAGAAGAAAATGTGGTGTAACTACTGAATGAGCACAGGATTTTACTTTGGAGTGGTAAAAATATTTTGGATTTAGATGGAGGTGGTAGTTCTACAACATTGTGAATGTACTAAATATGCTGATTTGTTCACTTTAAAATGGTTAATTTTGTGTTATGTGAATTTTACCTCGATGAAAAAAAGTAAGCTAGAAAAAAGGAACTACCTCTATTTTTTTTTTATTCTGCTAACAGTAAAAGCAAAGCACCCAAAGCTTATTCCTTATAAGAACAGACTGAACAAAATTGTTCTTCTAAAGAAAGACATCACAAGTAGTTTTGGTATCATCTCAACCTTGCCTCTATCCAGAAAACCTTAATCTAGTTGCCAATCCACCTCAAAGTTTCACTCCTTTGCCGTGATTTCCCTGAAAGCAAAGATAAAACTAGTGTGCATTTTTCATATTGCAGCTTGGTGTCATCAAAAGGCTGAGAGTTTAACATATGTAACAATGAAAAATGGGAAAATACCAAAAAATACCCACTTTTAAGCCAAAAATTCAAATATTATGATAAATCCCATTATTTCAGATAGTGAAGTTCAACCTGAAGTCATTAATTTAAAAACTAATGTTTTTAAGATTAGACAATTAAAATCTTCCAAGGAAGTACTTCCCATGAAGTTTAAAACCTCTTTCATACCATGTCAATACTGAAAACATAAAGCAAAGGATCCTTGGCATCGGTAAACTTTTTAGTTTGGCTTACAGTCCCTTGATGTCTTCCCATTGGCCAATATAAAACAAAGGAAAGAAACACCAATCTTAACCTTAAAATTTCCACCACGCATTTTATGACTACGTAAGGCTTAAAAATCTAGGTCTGGATTAAAGAGCCTAGTCAACATGGTAATTCTATGCAACTTTAAAATCCATGATATATGAATTCAAGATTGAATAACTGGAGATATAAGCTGGTTCAGAGGAAGCCCTTACAGGCACAAGCACATTGTGCAAACACATATTAGTGTTGTTCCCCATGAGCCCCATAACCTGGTCCACATTTCATACATGTTGCTAAGGTCAGAATGGAAGTCATACACCAGGGAATGAAAGTTTGCATTATGCATCTCTACACTTGATAAGAATAATACACTGTCTCAATTCTGACCTATGGACTCTAAGATACTCAAAAAAGTTGAATGGTCTTCCATGACTTCTAGGCATGCTGACATAATCCTGAGCAGCTGGATATTCACTGGAACAGCAATACTTTTCAGGAAATAGCTACCCTGCCCTGCAAGGAAAATTGATAGATTCGTTATGTGGTTGCACCTCACTGTACATGGAGACTTCTGCAACCCAGGCCTCTGTTGGATGTGGTCTTTGCTGTATCTACTGCCTTGTATGGCTGAACTCTGGAAGAAGTCACGGCCATGCTGCTCCTGGTCTCACAGGCTTTGATTATCTCTGATGTCACATTTTTCATTCTCCAACATTCTAGATCAAGCGTGGATGATCTTCTTGAGTATATGCAATAGATGCCTCCTTAAGTGTCACTCCCCACAGCAGTTAAGATTCTCTACCAAGAAGGTTAGTTCAGTCACATGTTCCCTCAAAGTAAAGGGTGTGTGGCCAATAGATATGTAGGAGAAAACAAAAGCCAAGCCTTAGGAAGCCAGAAAATGTGACAGCAATAGGCGAGCGGACAAACCTTTCATGTCTCTTCAATGGCATCACTGGTTCTCTCTGGAGGTCTTTCTAGATCTTCTCCATCAACTGATTCCCTCTGCCTACACAGTTTTTTCTTCACATGACTCATAATAGCCTAGCTGATCCAAACTTTTTTTGGTGTTCCGGCTCTGGCAATCACTGCCCCAGCAGCTGCTCCCTGTCTTGAACAGTTTCTGGAGCATTCTTTTTTCACCCAACTTTGTTGAGAAATAATTGACAAATATAATTGTACATATTTAAAGTATACAACATGTTGAGTTGATATACATATACACTGTGGAATGATTACCAAGATGAAGATAGTTAACACATCCATCACCTCACATAGTTAACTCTGTTTTTCTTTTTTGTAGTCGGAATGCTTACGTCAGCACTATAGGCAGGCCCAGAGAGGGACCTCCTGACAGTGATGTGCAGGGACCTGCCACCACACCAGGAGAGGTACAGGTGGGGAAGGCGATAATAAAAATCTCAAATAGCACTACCTTCCTGTCTAATTTCAGTCTTTCCTAAACCTAATCAATACTTAACATAAATATATTTCACTCAACATGCAAGAAAGTAAATTATTATTTTAATCATTCACCTTCTAACTTCTACAGTTTCTAGTTAAACTTCAGAATTTTTCCTTCTCATTCTGCTCCAGCAACTCCTAAAAGTTACAGGTTTGACAACTGTTTTAAGTAATCAGTAATTAATAAATATCCATATTAAGGAGACCCTCAAAAATGTCTTGCTTCTCAGAAAATGGCTAGAATAGAGCAAAATTCATATTAGTTCTGCACATAATGGATTGTAAGAAAGTCCTATTGCCTATCACTTTATATCACCGAATAATGGGTCTAGGACAAAGAGGACTCTAGTCCTGAAGAACAAGCTGGCCTGTGCCCTGAGAATTTGAGATGCAACTCTGGACATCAAGGGATAACAACCCATAGCCAGATTCACCTTCAGTGAAACAAAGAAGAAGATGGATTATGGGACAATTTGCATATTACAGCTGATAATGAGGTTAAATTGACACATTCCTACTCTAGTTACTCAATTTCAATTGCAAAGCTGACTTAAGAATACCTTTCCCATCTACACACCTATATGAGACTTGCTCAGTAATAAAATTAAGTTTAATTCAAATTTTATGAATATAATGAACTTGAAATAACTCACAAGAAAAAACTGAATTAACATTGAGGCAAAACCATCTTCTGACTTGTTATTAAATGACGGCATCTTTGAACTGAAGAAGCCACTGAGCCCTGCAGGCCATGGGAGAGAGGAAAAGGATTGGCTGGTGGGATTCTGGCTGGGGCTTCCAGCTGACTTGGACCCACCGTCTTGTTGCTGGTGAGGTAAGTTCCTGACTGCTCACCCAAGTCCCAAGCCCAGGCTGAATGAAACCTCATGTATACAAAGTGCTTGACGTGAAATGCACCACAACATACACATAAGAGCTAAGCAACAGCGACCCCACTCGTAAGCGAATAATCAAGAGGAATGAAAGCACATTCACACCACAGCTTGTTCACAAATGTTCACAGCAGCATTGTTCATAACAGCCAAAAAGTGGAAACAACCCAAACATCCATCAGCTGAGGAATGGATGAACAAGGGGTGAAATGTCCATACAATAGAATACCATTTGGTCGCAGAAAAGAAGGAAATTCTGATACATGATACAGCATGGATGAACCTTAAAAACTAATGTCTAAGGGAAGTGAAAGTTAGTCACAGAAGACCCTATATTGTATGATTCCATTTATGTGCAATGTCCACAGTAGGTAAATCCACAGAGACAGAAAGTAAATTAGTGGCTGCAGGGTCTGGGGGAATGGGAATGACTACTAATGAGTATGGGATTTCTTTTAGGGGTGAATGAAAATGTTCTGAAATGAGGAAGTAGTAATAGCTGCATAACTCTGTGAACATTCTAAAAGTCACCAAAGTGTATACTTTAAAATGATGAATTTTATATAAGTTATAGCTGAATAAAAATTTTCAAAACAATAAAAAATATTGAAGCAAAAGTCACATTTGCACCAAATTAACTTTTAGAGGTATTAGGTGAATATTATGAAACCTACATATTTAGGAACGTCATGAACCTTGGAATTTAATTTGAATCTCAGCTTTGCCATTTACTATGCATGTGATCTTGGCCAAGATACTTATCTCCCCTGAGCTTTGATTTTTTTCTCAACAGGCCAAGTGGAGCCACCCCATACTACATGGACACCTGTGTATGTCCCCCAGGATGGTAGCCTAATGGTACACAGTACAAAGTGCAGGGCAGGTAATTGAAAGTCCACCTCCCCACTGCCTTCCTGCTATGTAAGTTCTAGATGATTCCTCTTCCTTTGTATTTGGACTGTTGCCATCTCTTCACTGACAGAGCTTGGAAATAAGCTGGAATCTTCATATAAGGATTTTCTTCTGCATTATAAAAGGATGTTGTATACAAATATTATAGAATACCATCAGCCACCCTCAGCACAGATCTAGGTTTCTTTCAGCTTTTCATGTACCCCATCTTAGATCCACCAGCTCAGAATTTTAAGGGACATTTGCAGCCTAAAGGCAACTGTCCATGAGCACCTTCATGTGCAAGGTTTATTAGTTGCTAAGCTCTCATTTTTTTCCCAGATTAAACTGATGACTGATTCACTCTAGGCCAGTGATTGTGATCACGTACTTCCCAGAATAACTGTTTCAGATGACAGAGGCTCACTATTAATTTCCAGTCAGATTTTCGTCAGTCATGCAGAACATTTCGCGAATGTTAACATACTAAAGAATCCAAATAAAAATTAGTAAGAGATCCAAGATGGCTACTGAGTAGCTGGAAGTTCCGTCCACTTGCTCCCAGATCCAGATCAGTCTTGCAGCTAAACCACAGAGCAATCGACTTGAAAATCCAGCTGAGAGTGAGAGCATGTGCGAGTGTGTGTATACATGGACAAGTGTGTGGGGCATGTGAGTGAGTGGGCAAGAGCCTGCCCACCTGCAGGGCACTAGCGAGTGGGCAGCCGGGGCTCTCCCAGTGGAGCAGCAGCCACTGTGGCTGTCCAAGCCAGCACTTCCAGCTGAATAGATTTGGGGCGGGAGCTGTTTTAAAGAATTTAAAATAGATTCTGCAGGAAGAAACTTTCGGAGTGCCTACACTTCAGCACCCAGACATGTCTCTGTGCCCTCGACCCTGGCAAAGCCAGGCGCCTCGCCGCCACAGGGGCCAGGATCTGGGAACAACGGTACTTACTGGGGAAGGGGCTGTCGCCTCCCTGACCCCAGGGTTGGGGGGGCATGGGAACCTCGCAGGGGACAGAATCTGACTGAGGAGGCTGCAGATCAACTCAGGAGCTGCGAGCTGCAGGGCAAAGAGAAAAGGCAGGGGTGATGCTGGCTGCAGAGACAGTGTGGTGGGAGCAGACGTGCCCAAAGCTGAGATTCCCTGGAGGGAGCAGCGAGACTGTCACTGCCCCACGTTACGGTACCACTGAGGGCCTGTCCTAGCTCATCCAAGAGAGATCCAGAGAGAAACTTTATCTAAAACTGTTGGAGGCTCTAGAAGGCTGTGGTCAGCCCTGACCAAGAGAAACTTTGTGCTTTTTGGAAAAGGTAAGTGCATAGAGAACAGGCCTCCCAGGGCTCGGTGCTGCAGTCTGTGGGCCACAGAGGAACTCTTTCAAAAGAGGGGCTGAAGCAACACTCAAGACTTTGCAAGAACACTCACATGAGCATGTGTGCATGCACAATGGCTCTGCCAACAAAGAACCCAGAGTGATAGTGTCACGCTGAAGGGACTATAGGACCCAACCCAGCACAGCTGGTGAATAAGGGACTGTGCAGAGTGGAGAGTTTGGACCAAGCCTCCAGTGAGAGTGACAGGCTGGGGCCTGAAGAGCCAGGAGCTGCACACCTGAGATTCATTGCAGCAAGGCAGGACCCCTCACAGGCAGGCATCCCCAGCCCCTACCTGTGGGATTACAGGCTCTGCAGATGAGTGAGCCCAGGCTCAGGAGCCCCCTGCTGAGCGTATATCTGCAGGGGGAAGAAGGAAAAGCTCTGAAAGGGCCTTTTCCACCAGACACTATGAGCTACTGTTCCTTGGGCCCTGATCCACTGAAACCAGTAGAGGAGATATTAGAGACAGGTGCAACAAGGGGTGTTCACGGCTCTGTCCAGCCTTGGTGCCTAGACAGAGATGCTGCCTGCACCAAGAAGGAAAAAACTGCCCCTTTTACAGATTGGACCCTCACAGGAAACAGACACTTAATTCACCAGAACCATGCATTATTGGAAAGAATCTAGGATGGACCAAGATGTGTGGCGAGGGGGGAAGGAAACACCCCCACCATCTTCCCAGAAGAGTGAATAGCACCCCCCATGAGTGACCCAGGGTTCCCACCCTCCCAATCACACCAGAGACCCTCTCTGGTGGCAGATAGAGAAAGTGCTGGCCGTCCTCCCAGGTCATTAAATGAACCGCTCCTGTGCTGACGGAAAGCTGGCAGGGCAGAACAGTGGGGACCAGCCAAATCTGAAGGAGACAGCTGCAGGCTGTGGATCGCTTGTAGTGTCAAAGAGGCTGCCTAAGGCCAGACTAGGACACCATCTGACATTACCAGGGACAGATTTAGAAAGAGAAAGACAGTGGTAAACACTGGATTCTACTGAGATGAACTATACTGCGGTCTTTATTATTTGTGTTATTTTCTCTCCTGCATAGTTTTTTACATTCATTTCTCTTCCTTCAACAGAAATGAACAGAAATAATAGGAATTATTATTTCACTAATTATTATTTCACCTATTATTTCACTAATTTTCTATTTTAGTTTACTTCAAATTTCATATTTTGCTCCCCCCTTCTCTTACTCCACTTTGCCTTCTTCCTTCTTATTTTTGTTTTAAATTTTATTTTTTCTCTTGCTATGACTTGTTTCTGTTCTGCACTGTTACAATTCCTACCCCTTCCAACCTCTCAAAACCATTTTCCTTGTCATTAGTCATCTCTAATTCTTTTTCCTCTTCTTAAAATATCCTTATTCTCTCTTCATCATTATTAAATCTTTGCTCATTGATTGTGGATATGGTGATTGTTGCTGTATTTCTCCAATTTTATTCCTTGATGTTCACTATTTTTGTACTTCAAATCTCAAATTTTACTGTTCCCCTCTCCAACTCCATACATCATTTTGCCTTGCTCCTCCTCTTTCTTTTTCCAGTTTTAAATTTTACTTTTTCCCTATCTTAGCCTGGTTTTCATTCCTCACTCTTGGTACTTCTCCCTCTGTCCTCTCAAAATGACTCTTCTTTCTAGATATCTCATAAGCTTGTTTTTCTTTCTTTTTTCCTTCTTATTCCCATTCCAATTGTATTAATCTTTGCTCATTTGTCTTTGATATTGCTGTGGTGGATCTCTTAGCAGATTTGGTTCCTATTTTTTTCACCTTTTTAAAAAAAATTCTTAAACCTCATACTATACTTTTTCCATTTCTTACTCCATTTTGGTTTCTTCCTCTCCCTTTTTATTTACAATTTAAATTCTATTTTCTTTTTTTTTGGCCTTGTTTATATTCCCTATTCTTATTATTTCTCCTCCCTCTACCCGCTCAAAATCTTTTTTTCTTGCAGTTAGACATCTCATATTTGCTTTTCCTTTCTTAATAGTCTTAATTTCTTTATACCTTTTAATATTTGCTCATTTGCTGTTGATAGGGTGTCTGCAGGTGGGGGTTATTGCAGGTGTGGGTTTTGTTTCCTGGGTTGTTTGTCTGTACACCTGTACAACAGCATACAAGATGTGGTGCATGGTGTGACTCTCAGTCAGACAGCTGGAGGGAAGACCCACCAAAGAGTGACCCAACAACAACAAAAACCCAATTACAACAAGAGAGCCCACATAAATGGCATAAAGGGCATCCCAAGACAGTCAAGTTCAGGAGATCAAGTACACTGCACCACTGAGTCCCACAAGTCTACTACCACAGGTCACCTCACAAAGACAGAGTCAAAGCAGATCAATCTAATATGCAGAAACAAGCAAGAAGAATCACATAAAATGGGGAGACAAAGAAACAACCCCCAATCAAAAGGAAAGGAGGAATCCCCAGAAAGAGTGCTAAATGAAATAGAGACAAGCAATCTACCAGACATAGAGTTCAAAATAATGGTTCTTCTAAGGAAGCTCACTGAGCTCAGTGAGAACTACAAGGAACTCTATGGAATCCACAAGGAACTTACTGAGAACTACATAATCATAAAAAAGGATAAAGAAACTATCAATAAGAGCCAGGAGGAAATGAAGAATACATTATCTGAAATGAAGAACACACTAGAAGGAATTAAACAGGCTAGATGAAGCAGAGGATAGAATCAGCAAGCTGGAGGGCAAGGTAGAAAAAAACTCCTGGACAGCAACAACAACAAAAAAGACTCAAAAAGAACAAAGATATTTTAAGGGAGCTGCAGGACAACATGAAATGTGATAATATCCATATCATAGGAATACCAGAAGGAGAAGAGGAACAAGGGATAGAAAATATGTTTGAAAAAGTAATGACAGAAAACTTCCCTAACTTGGTGAGGGAAAAAGCCACCCAAGTTCAAAAACCGCAGAGGTTCCCAATCAAGTGAATCCAAAGAGGCCTATTCCAAGACACATCATAATTAAAATGGCTAAATTTAAAGACAATCTTTATTTAAAGAATCTTTAAAATTCTCTAAATTTAAAGAGAATCTTAAAGGTAGCAAGGAAGAAACATCTAGTAAGTCACAAGGGAGCTCCGATAAGGCTATCAACAGAAACACTACAAGTCAGAAGGGAATGACAAGAAGTACTCCAAGTTATGAAAAGAAAGGACTGCAACCAAGACTACTCTATCCAATAAGGCTCTCATTGAAAATGGAATGTGAAATAACAAGTTTTCCAGGGGGAAAAAAAGGCTAAAAGAATACATCTCCACCGAACCAGCATTGCAAGAGATGCTAAACAGACTGCTTTAAGAAAATGAAGGAAGAAGCAGAGGGGGAGGAACACAGGTACGAAGGGAAAAAATGGCAATGAATAAATACCTATCAATAAAATGTTAAATGTAAATAGATTAAATGCTCCAATCAAATGATATAGTGTAGCTGAATGGGTAATAAAATATGACCTGCAATATGCTGTCTACAAGAGACCCACCTCAGAACAAAAGATCTACACAGACTAAAAGTGAAGGCATGGGAAAAAAAAAACTATTCCAAGCAAATGGACATGAAAAAAAATAACTAGTGTAGCTATATTTATATCAGACAAAATAGATTTCAAATCAAAGGCCATAAAAAGGGACAAACAAGGTCACTTCATAATACTTGAGGGAGTAGTCCAGCAAGAGGATATAACCCTTGTAAATATATATACACCCAGCATAGGAGCACCTAAATATAAAGAAAAGTCTTAGAGGACTTCAGGAAGGATATCTACAGCAACACAGTCATCATAGAGGATTTCAACACCCCACTGTCACAGTGGATAGATCTTCCAAACCAAGAGTCAACAAGAAAATTGGGGCATTGAATGATACTCTAGATCAAATGGACTTAATAGGTATATACAGAAACTTTCATCCCAAAGAAGCATAATATACAGTTTTTCAAATGCACATGGAACATTTTGAAAGACAGACCACATGGCAGGACACAAAACAAGCCTCAAAAAATTCAATATAATTGAAATCATATCAAGCATCTTCTTGGATCACAATGGCTTGAAACTAGAAACCAGTCTCTGGGGAAAAACTCAAATACATTCAAATACATGGAGACTGAATAACAGGCCATTAAATAATGAATGGGTTGACAATGAGATCAAGAAGTAAATCAAAAAATATCTGTAAACAAATGAAAGTGAATACACATAACCCAAAACCTATGGCTCACAGCAAAGGCGGTCCTGAGAGGGAAGGGCAAGTAATGCAGGCCTAACTAAAAAAGATAGAAAAATCTCAAATAAGCAAACTAATCCTATATCTACAGGAACTAGAGGAACAGCAACAAACAATGCCCAGAGTAAGTAGAAAGAAGTAAATAATCAAGATCAGAGCAGAATTAAATAACATAAAGACTAAAAAACAATTGCAAAGATCAATGAATCCAGGAGCTGGTTCTCTGAAAAGATAAACAGAATTGACAAACCTTTAAACAGACTCATCAAGAAAAAAAAGAGATTTAATTAATAAATTAATACAATCAGAAATGAAAAAGAAGTTACAACTGATACCAGAGAAATACAAAAGATTGTAAGAAATTACAACAAACTCTATGCGAAGAAATTGGACAAATTGGGCAAAATGGACAAATTTCTAGAAATATAAAATCCTCCAAAACTGAATCAAGAAGAAGCAGAAAGCCTGAATAGACTAATAATAAATAGTGAAATCGAAGCAATAATCAAAAAACTTCCAGTACACAAAAGCCCTGGACCAGATGTTGCACAGGTGAAATTTACCAAATATTTAGGAAAGAGCTAGCTCCTATCCTGCTCTAACTATTCCAAAAAATTCAAGAAGAGGGAACACTCCCAAACTGTTTTTATGAGGCCAGTATTATCCTAATTCCAAAACCAGGTAACAACACAACAAAGAAAGAAAACTACAGGACAATATCACTGATGAACACAGATGCTAATATCCTCAACAAAATATTGGCAATCCGGATCCACCAATACATTAAAAAGATCATACACCATGATCAAGTGGGATTCATCCCAGGGATGCAAGGATTGTACAATATTCACAAATCAATAAATGTAATACACCACATAAACAAAATGAAAGACAATAATCACATGATCATATCAACAGATGCAGGAAAAGCATTTAAAAAAATCCAGCACCAATTTATGATAAAAACACTCAGGAAAATGGGAATAGATGGAGTATACCCCAAAGTAAAAAAAGTCATATACAAGAAACCTACAACCACCATCATACTCAACGGGCAAAAACTAAAAGCTTTCCCCTTAAGATTAGGAGCAAGACAAGGGTATCTGCTTTTACCACTCTTATTCAGCATAGTACTGGAAGTTCTAGCCACAGAGATCAGACAAGAAAAAGAAATAAAAGGCATCCAAATTGAAAAGGAGGAAGTAAAACTATCATAATTTGAAGATGACATGATAGTGTACATAGAAAACCCTATAGGCTCCACCAAAAAACTACGTGACCTAATAAATGCATTTGGGAAAATAGTGGGACACAAAGTCAACATTCAGAAATCGAGGGCATTTCTATATACCAACAATGAAATATCAGAAACGGAAACTAGGGGGAAAAAATCCCAATTACTATAGGAACAAGAAAAATAAAGTACCTAGGAATAACTTAACCAAGGAGGTAAAAGATCTGTACTCGGAAAACTGCAGAACACTGAAGAAAGAAATTAAGGAAAATACAAATAAATGAAAGCATATGCCATGTTCATGAATTGGAATAATTAACATTAAAATGTCCATACTACCCAAAGCAATGTTTGGATTCAATGCAATCTCTATTAAAATACATGACATATTTCACAGATCTACAACAAATATTTCAAATATTTATATGGAAAGAAAAAAGACCCAAAATAGCCTCAGCAATCATAAGAAAGAAGAACAAAGTAAGGAGGGATCACAACACCTGATATCAAACTATACTACAAGGCCACTGTAATCAAAACAGTCTGGTACTGCCATAAGAACAGACACATAGATTAATGGAACAGAATAGAGAGACCAGAAATAAATCCAGGTCTCTATGGTAAATTAATATTTGACAAAGAGGGCAGGAACATAAAATTGAGTAAAAATAGTCTCTTCAACAAATGGTGTTGGGAAACTGGACTGGTACAAGTAAAATTTCAGATATCCTACGCAGCAATATTTTTACCAATATATCTCCTAGGGCAAGGGAAATAAAGGAAAAAATAAACAAATTGGACTATATCAAATTAAAAAGCTCCTGCATGGCTAAAGAAACCATCACCAAAATTAAAAGGAAACTGACCATATGGGAGAACATATTTGCCAATGATACCTCAGACAAGGATTTGATCTCCAAAATATATAAAGAACTCATATGACTGAACAGCAGGAAGTCAAACAATACAATTAAAAAATAAGCAAAGGACCTGAACAGACACTTCTGCAAGCGGACATACAGAGGGATATGCATATGAAAGAATGCTCAGCATCACTAGCCATCATAGAGATGCCAATTAAAACCACAATGAGATACCACCTCACACCGGTCATATTGGCCAATGGCAATAAATCAACAAACAACAAGTGCTGGCAAGGATGTGGAGAAAAGGGAACCCTAGTGCACTGTTGGTGGGAATGCAGACTGGTGTAGCCACTGTGAAAAACAGTATGGAATTTCCTCAAAAAACTAAAAATGGAACTGCCTTTTGATGCAGCAATTCCACTGCTGGGCATATACCCTAAGAATCCTGAAACACCAATTCAAAAAAACTTGCGCACCCTATGTTCATAGCAGTACTATTTAAAATAGCCAAGTGCTGGAAACAGCCTAAGTGCCCATTTGCAAATGAGTGGATCAAAAAACTGTGGTACATTTACACAATGAAATACGATGCAGCAGAAAGAAAGAAGGAGCTCCTACCTTTCAAGACAGCACGGATGGAACTGGAGAGCATTATGCTAAGTGAAAAAAGCCAGTCAGTGAAATACAAATGCCATATGATCTCACCTATAAGAGGAACCTTATGAACAAAATAAACTAGTGAGTAAAATAGAACCAGAAGCATGGAAACAAGCAACAGGCTGACAGTGACCAGAAGAGAGAGGGGAGCGGGATAAGGGTGGAAAGAAGGGGAAAGGACTAGGCAAGGAACATGTATGAGTGACCCATGGACATGGACAACAAGGTGGGGAATGACTGTGGGAGCAGGAGGTGGGCTGGGCGGAGGAGGGCAAAGAGGGTAAAATTGGGACCACTGTAGTAGAATTACAACAAAATACTTTTAAAAAGTAGTAAGACCCCTCTCCTGTTCAATAAAATTAAGGAAAAAAATATTCAACAGGTAAAGCTAGAGAAGAAGGAAGTTAATCAGGGAACTGGTATCACATACAGAGGCAGTTAGCACTTAGGCTTAAATCAATCACATGCTAAGGCTACAAGTTGTTTCCTTTAAAAACTGGGGAACCTTCTTACAGAAACTACTAAATTTGGCCAAGGATGCAGCCCCCATAGTAACTTCATCTCTGATGCTTTGAACTTCCTTTGTGTCCTAGTAAACTTCTGCCCATTAATGACAGCAAGTAGTGACAATCAACATATACAGTGCTTACAATATTCTATACATTCTTCTAAAGAACATGCATATTTTAACTCACTTTAACCTTCACAATAGTCCTAGGAGGTAGGTAGGTGTTAATTATAATACCAATTTACAGTTGGGAGAGCCTAGGCAAAGAGAGTTTAAGTAATTTGCTCCAGGTCACAGTGATACAGAGTAGTAAACCAGGGTTCAAATTCAGACAGTCTCACTTCAGAATTCTTGAGTTAATCACTGCTCTGTGCAGTCTCAAGTGTCCTGAAAATAAAGAGCCTCCAAGTATCAATTAGATGAATGATTTTACATGTGTAAATTCCAGCTTCGTGCAATCACTCAGTCTGTCTTTTTTCTTACTTTAAAACTTGATGCCTTGTTTTTTTTTCAGTATCTTTAACCAAATTTACCCATCACTTCCAAAGAATGTGCTTAATCAAATTTTAATGGCCACTGGATGTTAGAAATAGGTACTGTAGGTAGGCCCCGTAATTTATGAGTCAGATATTAGATCTCACATCTTTTAAGTTTTGCTTTACACCAGTGATAGAGGGAAAGACAGTTTCTCCAGAGCTATGCATACTGATTAAATCCTGCTTAAGTTCCTAGTCAGTTTCTCATTCTTTTCTTAAAGCAATTTTCACTTTATTTAGGATATGATTTAGATATCACAAGCTAATAAGTGAGAAAGAAAAGATAAATATTAGGCTCCACATAGGCTAGTACATACACTGGCATTTTCACTTCCAGCAGTGATTAAACTTCCTTAGCAAGTATGTGGGCTTTTCCTAAGTAGGTGTATTAGGTGCCAGAAACCAAAAGATACCTGACAGGTTCTGCTCTCAAGGGGGTCTTGTTACATAAGGGAATATTTCTAGACTTGTGACTTGGTTTACTGTTTCATAGTATCTTTTTACTTTCTACTATTTTTCTGTAGTTTGATAATTTGTCATCTTTAATTGACCTGGAGTATCCTTTTAGTTTGTTTTAGGTTGACAGTACGGGATCTAAATTTTTAGATCATTCAAATTATCATTTCTTTATGCCAAAGTCATTCATGGAACGTTCTTATGTCTTATTTAGGAATATTATTTGATATTTAAATACATCCAACTTGCTAGCTAGTAATTTTTCAACTGCCCTCTGGGTTTCCATCATTATCTGTCAGCTCAGCACCGTAGTGCCTGAAGAACAGGTGTTCGCGGTGACAGTGGCCAGGCTCAGGTGCTGGGCAGTGGTCATGCCATGGGCAAACACAACTTGCTATCGTGGTTGAGGGGGCCATGGACAAGGACAAGGCAGAATCCGACATCATCTCAACTGCTAAATTTAATTACTCTGGAGATCTTCTTGCAACAGGACACATGGGCAGCAGAGTTGTTATATTTCAGCAGGAACAAGAGCATAAAGGCTACTGTCATTCTAGGAGAGAATAAAATTTTACAGTACCTTTCAAAGTTGTGAACCAGAGTTTGACTATTTGAAAAGTTCAGAAATTAGGGGAAAAAATTAGTAAAATTAGGTGGTTACCACAACAGAATGTTGCTCATTTTCTACACACTACAAATGATAAAACTAGTAAATAAAGGAAAATAAGTGAATGGCATAAAAGAGCAGGTTACAACTTGAAAGATGAAGATGGACTTAGAGACCTACTTAGAACTACAACATTTTGGATCTCAATATTGAAGCCCATGGACCTCATGGAAGAGCAAATCCATGATGAATTTTTGCAAATGCTCATACATAGTCATATAAATTCCATTTCTGTAAACAGTGATCACAAAACAAACCTTTCTGCAGATGACCTGAGAATTAATCTGTGGCATTTAAAGATCACAAATATAGTGAACATTAAGCCCACAAACATGGAGGAGCTGGCAGAGGTGATCAACTGGCCAAGCTCCACCCACACAAGTGCACTGTGTTTGTGTACGGCAGCAGAAAGGGAACCAAGTGGCTACGCAACCATGCTCCTGGGCTCGGTGCGACCCGGGGGCGGCTGCCTGTTGTGAAGGTCTGGGATCTCAACACAGAGAGCCAGCCCATCGAGACCCACCAGATCCATGAGTACCTTCGAAGGAAGCGTTGTTCTCTGTACAAAAATGACTGCCTCTTTGACAAGTTTGAGTGGTACCAGAACAATCCAGGCAGTGAAGTCGTGACAGGGTCCTATAACAACTTCAGAATGTTTGACAGAAACATTCAGAGGGATGTGACCC
The DNA here is from genome assembly GCF_021234165.1 of Pteronotus mesoamericanus. NCBI lineage: Eukaryota > Metazoa > Chordata > Mammalia > Chiroptera > Mormoopidae > Pteronotus > Pteronotus mesoamericanus. Next base: position 6,132,687 of record NW_026555152.1, read on the forward strand.
TTGGAAGCTCCCAGAGAGAACTACAAGCCTGGAGCCAGTCGGAAGCTTGGATGAGCATGCCCAGGTGAGAAGAGGAAGGAGGACGAGATCCGTGTGGACAGTCTGGGCTTCAATAAGAGGATTTTGCACATGGCCTGGCACCCAACTGACAACATTACCGCCCGGGCTACCACCAACAACCTATACATATTCCAGGACAAAGCCGACTAGGAAGCATGCAGACCGAGTCTGTCTTGCATGGCTTGCCCTGGTGGTTTCTGTCAGGGAAGGGGTGTCCCTCCTCCCTGCAGAGCACAGGGGTGTAGCCCTATTCCCTCCCTAGACTGGAGCCCACACACTCTGCAGCCAGGGGGCCGTGGCTGTCACTGCCAAGAGCCCATTCTGGGCAGACTGATGGACAGGGCTCACTCACAATAAATGTATCGAATACTTATTAAAATCTGAGCTATCCTTTCTAGTTTATAGACCAAATAAAGAACACCCAACAGCAAACTTGCCCCATATCTCTCTCATCCCTCTGCTGTCTGACTGGGGCTCTCATGTGCAACTGCACCCACCACCCGAGGCCACTGGCTGAGCAGACTCAAGCAGCTTGACGCACGCACACCTGTATCTACCATCACACTTTCTGGTGTAACCACCTAATAAAAGCAACACACTATACAGAGGGTTTTTAATACAAAAAAAAAATGATGTTTTAAGTTGAGTTCTAATATTTGATGACTTAAACCCTCTTCCCAGACCTGTTATAGAATATACTATCGGACTTTCTGGCCCATTTATTTTCCATGTGAATTTTAGAATCACAAGTTTTCAACAAAGAGGATGTGTTTTATTTCAGGCAAGAAAACTCAAGCTTGAGAAGGCATCCAAATACAAAAGTGGGCAAAATAATATCATGTGTTCTCCTATTCCACTTTAATTAAGGAAAAAAGAAATGGATACTTTATAGAAGTATGAGTACAGAAGACTTTTAAAATTCTAAGATTTAGAAGAGTTCAACTTGTCTAAAATAAAGGGTCTGACAGTAAAAGGTTCTGAGCTCCTTTCTGACTGCATACTGTTAGAAAGAACTGGCTTCAACTTGTTCTAGTTCATTAAAAACAAAAGGGAAAAAATGGCTAAAAGCAAATTCAAGAGGATAGCTTGGGTCTCAGTAATTTAATTCTAAATGTAACAACATACTTATTAAAAATGGAAGGTCACTCTTCCAAAAATTTCTCAGAGCCTCCTTGCCAGGTCCCCACAGCCCAGGTAGGCAACCGTGGAAAGGCAGCAGGCATGGAAGTCGGCCTCCCCACTGTGTCTTGGCAGCAAACTCTAATTAATGAAACTTGACCACAAAAAGCTTGTTGATCTTAACTTGTCTCAAGTTCCAGACCTGGATAGCAGGTTGAAACCTGCTAAGATCATAATCAGCACAATCTATAGCTTTTGGAAAGAACTTTTTCTAACTAGGTTTCAAAGGGTCACCTCCTCCTCCTATCTGCAATGTGAATCACACCACATCTGCAAACCTGCCATGGAGACACTGGCTTTCCCAGACACTGAAGCAACAGCAGGTACACAACCTTGAGAGGGAAAAAACTGGAGAAGTGGCTTTTATTGACATGAACTGTTCATCGAGTTTTTACCATTAACTTTCCTTTATAAGCTTTCCTCCTACAATATGTACTTCTGCCTTTAATTTTTCACAAGGACCAAAAAGTAAATAACTACATAATACTATAACGAATGTCAACATCTTTCATCCACAGGTGACCAGGACAGGCCAAGTAGGACCACGTTGGGTTTACTGGTGCACTGCAATCAGGGAACCAGAAGGCTGGGGGAACTCCAAGGTGGCTCCGAAAGAGGTATAGGATGGGCTTGGTACCGATGTGGGTTCTGTTAAGTGATTTGGGGAAAGGTTCATAGAAGGATGATTTTGACCTGGATTGGGAGCTGTCAGAAAGCAGAGGTGTCTTGGTAATTTCTTTTCTAGAAGATGGGATGACCAAAGTAAGGCTATATCTTTAATGAGCAAAGCAGCAGCAATCCTTATTTTTAACCGGGAAAGGAGAATGGTCATTTTTATTGTTGTTGTTTGGACATATGGTAAACTAGCAAATTCTTATACTTTTTTGCAATATGACAGAGAATCTTAACAAAAGACAAATAACTGTGCTGAAGTCGTCATTCAGTAGTTCAACCAACTCTCACTTACTAAGAAGACTGTATGTACATCCATACCAGTGGCCTGGACACCAAGTGGTCCACTATATTCAGATGCCTCTTTTAGTCCCTAAAGCTTCCCTGATTTCAAAACTCCAAGCCCATAAAACTAAAATTTTGTAGATGTTACTATCAATTGAATGTGAAAAGAGAGAAGAACCAAAAATGGCTGCCCCCTTTAGAAGAAGAAAATGCTGTGCCATTGGGGAAGCCCCTACCCAACCTACTAGTTATTTATGTTGCCCGTTTCGCCCCTGTAGGCATCTGAGGACATAACACCTGCTTTACAAAAAGGGACACTGAGGCACAATGTTGGTTTCCAGGGAAGGAGGAAAGGATGTCTCTAGTATGTCTCTGTGAGCTCATTAAACTGTACTGCTGCCAGGGCTGAGCCATACTCAGTGTCCACACGTCTCCACTGGAAGAGACAAAAATTTCCTCTTCTTTTTTAAAAATTAAATTTATTGGAAAGTAATATTGTGAAAAGTTTGTGTGGTGACAAATAATTTCTAGACTTAGTGAGGTGATCACACTGTAATGTACATAAATGTTGAGTCACTCTATTGTATCCCCGAAACTAATAAAATATTGTATACCTACTATATTTAAATTTTAAGAAAAAATAAATAAGTAGGGATAACAATGGTTAATAACATTCTATCATTTTCAGGTGTACAACATTATCATTTGATATCAGTATACTCTACTGCATGCTCACCACTGAAAGTCTAGTTTCCCTTCTTTACCACATATTTGACCCCCTTTACCCTCTTTGTCCTTCTCCCACCCTCTTCCCTTTTGGTAACCACCATTCTGTTTTCAGTATCTATGAGTTTGTTTTTGTTTGTTAGTCCATTTGCTAATTTTTGTTTTATATTCCACATGTGGGTGCAATAAGCATTTCCTCCTCTTATGTTCACACATTGGTTTCCTGACCTCGATACCAAAGATTGATCTTCAATTAATTCTGTGTGCCTTTCTGGGGCCAAAAAGCAAGTGTAGCTCCTATGTCTACACTTTTTATCAACTTCCTTGGACACCTTTATATCCTGAATTAATGAATAAAACATTTTAGTAATATATTATGAATTTCAGTTATCTGCATCCATCGGGACTTCTAATTAAAAAAATAATCCAAATGTAAGTGATAGTACAATTCACTAAGAATCACTTAATTTAACTTACCTTTCTAGTCATGAATGAAAGCTACCTTTGGGAAAGCTACATTCAAAATAACGTAAGCAAGTATTTATGCTTGGTCAGGCACTGTTCTCCTTGCTTCTACACGCATGAGCCTATTTAGTCCTCGTCATCTTCCTAGAGCACCACTGTCATCTCCATTTTACAAATAAGGAAACTGAGGCACAGGGTGTTTAAGTAAAGAACCTCAACCTAGGCACTGATTCTACCTGTGATTTTCTACCTTCTATTTCCTGGTCTATTTGTTAAAAGGCTCCAAACAATGACAAATGCTGTTTTTGTATTTGGAAAGAAGAGCTTGTTTATCAGCATACATTGAAATCAAGTGACTGAAACACTGACTCCTGACTAGCTGGCAAAATGACTAGCCTCTCAATTCAATCTACCCATACATACACAAATATTTCTAAAACAAAATGTAAATTTCACAGGGTATATATCACATTCATTGATGTAAAGTTTAGTGATAATTCATTTAAACTACAGAAAATGGATAATCAAGTAATTATGTTGCAAGATCTGACAGTGCACTATTTCCTTTAGTAATTTCCTTGAGCCATGAACTTGGGAAACAACATGTTCACGTGTCAGCTCCTTGTAACCTAAGGGATCTGTTCCCTGTTTGGAGCATTCGATAGTGGCCTGCCCCCCCCCGCCCGCCCCCCCCCGCAGGTGTGTCTTGCCTCTCTGTCATGAGGGGTTATCACAGCAGGGGGAGTACTTTACTTCAGCAACGCAGAATGTCACTGTCTCCCACCATTTCAGTTCACCTCCCTGATGGAGTTCAACTGCAACAATAATAATATTCAGAATGATGATAGAACTCTAATGAGGAAGTAAAGAAATCAGTCTACATGTCATGGGTGATAGCCCATTTCATCAAGGTAGAATATGAGAGTCTTCCAATTCTCTTGCCCCTCAGACACCGCTTTCAAAAGTTTTCTGAGAGGTTTATACCAGCCTTCTATAACCCATCAGCATTAGTTAATTAATGGAACCCCAAACTGGTGCCAATTCTGAAGGCTCCTCTTGAACACAGTGTAGGGCCGAAAATTACACCAAACAGAGCACATACCTGTTGAAAACTTCTCAGGATCACAGCATCAACCAAACATTATTCAAAGAAGAAATAACTCTTGCCTTATACACACTAAGTAGAGAAAACAGGGAACACAGCCCTAAGTAATTGTTGTGAGTTATGTAACTCTAAGATTGTAACCCAGTAAGGACAAAACAGGAAAACAAAAATTATAGACAAATTACACTCAAATATAAAGTTCTAAATGAGTATTTTCAACCAAAGTCAATAATGAGTAAAAAACAAAAGTATTCATCAATACCAAGTTGGATATTTCCAGAAATGCTAGATTGGTTTAATGTTGGAAAATTAGTTAAAGGCAGTTCAAAAATTTAAAAATTAAAGAAGAAAAATGTAAGATTATTTTAATAGATGCAGAAAAAAATATTTGATACAATTCAGCATCCATTCATATTAACACGATAAAGGATATCTACAAAAAATCTATAATAAACATCATTCTTAAAAGTAAAACATAAGAATTCATATCATAAAAAGACAAAGTAGCTCCATGACTACGTCCATTTGGCAATGTGCCTAGTTAGCAAGGTAAGTCAAGCAAAGGAAATCAACCATTAGGATGGGAAAGATGTGCCAAAACTGTCACTGAAAGGTTGTATTATTATTTATGTTCAAGTTCCAAAAGAATCTGCATGTAAGAATTAATAATAGAGTTTAGCAAGGTTCCTAGATTACAAAATAATATACTAAAATAAATTCCATTTAGAAATGCTAGCAACCTAAGTAGAGAATAAAATTTTTCAAAAGCTATTATCTATCATAGCATAGAAAACCATAAAGTATCCAGAAAGAAATCTAAAGTATATAGGAGGCTTTTAAGGAGAAATTATAAAATTTTGCTTAAAAGATATTAAGGAAATACAAAATAGACCGTGCCATTGATGATTTTACTTAACATCATAAAGATATCATCTCTTCAGAAAATGACTTATACATTAAATGGCCATTATACTCAAAATCTCAACAGAATATTTATAGAAAAAAAGAAAGAGACAAATATCTCTAGGAAAAGAGATGAGGGGGACTCACTACAGAGGACCTCAAGTTGTACTACAAAGCTGTGACAACAGAGGTCACATGCAACTGCCAGAGAGATAAACAACCTGACTAATGTAAAGGACAGAAATGTCAGAATCATTCCTTCAAAGAGGGGCACTTGATCGATAAAAGGGCTGGCACTGAGGGTAATCAGGGAAAAGAGATATAACCATTCCATTAATGGCGCTGGTACAATTGCTTGTGCCCATAGGAAAAAAAATTAGACTGCTATTTGATGTCCTAAATAAAAAAAAAAATCAATTCAATACAACAAAACTACCAATAATAATTTACAAAACAATATGGGATTGACGTTTATGATCTCAAGGAAAAGGTTTCTAGAAACTGAAAACCCGAACCACAGATGGGAATCTATGGCTTAATCCTTAACTGATTAATCTGACATGAAACTACAAACCTTCCTTCATCAAAAGAAACCACAGAGAGATTGAAAAAGCAAGCAATAACGTGGGAGGAGACATTTGCCGCACATGTAAATTAATAAAAATTTTAACACTCAGAATATACCAAAGAATTCCTACATATCAGTAAGAAAATTACAAATGGCCCAATAGAAAAACCAGCAAAGGACATTAACAGGCACTTCTCAAGGAGGAACCCAAATTCAGATGGGCAAAAACTAGGAAGTCTTACAATATTAAGGGCAGGAGAGGAGACAGAGCAACATAAACTCTTATGATCTCGAAAGATACGTAAATTGCTAGAACCACTCTGAAAAACAGTTGGTATCATCACCTAAGGTTGAAAACTCTCAGACATGTGACCTGGCAATTCCACTCTTGTGTAAACCACTCATAGAAACTCTTACACAGCAGGGGACATGAACAAGACTATTCAGGATCACACTGTTCACAGCTACGAAAAGCTGCAAGCAGCCCAAATGTCCCTCATAGGAGAAAGGGTGACACATTATCCTACTATGTAATAATAGAGCAGGGAAAAGAAACTGCACCTATATTAAAACAGGGTTACATCTTTTGGCACAACGTTGAATGAAAGTAAGTAAAACGCAAGAGATCACATAAAACTTATTTTTTGAAGCTCAAAAGCAAAACTAAACAATATTGTTGTTTAGGAAAACTGTTTTTAAAAGCCAGAGAATAATAAACATAAAGTTCAGGACAGAGGCGGGAGTGAAAGGAGGAGGAGGAGGCAGTTGGGGACTGTCACATGGGAGGATTCAGAAGGAGCCCCCCGCCTCCGCCCTCGCTGGGTGTTGCATTCATGGCTGTTCATGGCTTGCCATATCTGTTTTGTGTCTATTGATATTATATATATTATTAATATATCTCATATATATAATATATAATTACATATTATATAATAAGATATATGTTATATAATATACATAATAGGACAGTGATAGAGATCTCATCAGCTCACTGGGGAGAAGTAGGGAGGGGCCATAGGAGGAGTTTGCTGAAGCAACAGTAAACAGTCTAGGACAGGATTGGCTGAAAAGCTGAATGCCTCCAGAACGCATGGAATTATGGGCAAGAAGTTTTGAAATAAAAGGGCTCTCTGACAGGCTCTCTCTGGTTCTTGGACTCTTCTTCCTCTAGGATTACTGGATGGTCTTGCTACAGCTTCCTGCATTTCCCAACAAATGGCATTTTGGATGGGTAGGAAATTGGGACACAGCCTAGGATTGGGCTGGCCTGGCAGAGGGTGGCAGGGTTATTCTTAGGGTATTCTAAAGTGGGCGATCTCTGAGGCCTGCCATTCTTCACAAATCGTGTTGCTTTTATATCTTATATTGTTTTAGTTTGTAAGCTAACTCCACAGAAATAACATAATTAAAATTAACCAGGGGAATGATAGGCGAACTCAGGTGTTAAAGAGTTTAGCCTTAATTGATAAGATTATATGGTTAAAACTGTATCTAAAGAGTTAAAGAGATTAGCCCTGGCTGGTGTGGCTCAGTGGATAGAATGCTGGCCTATGAACCAAAGGCTTGCAGGTTTGATTACCAGTCAGGGCACATGCCTGGGTTATGGGCCAGGTCCCCAGTTGGGGGCACGTGAGAGGTAACCACACATTGCTGTTTCTCTCACTCTCTCTCTCCTTCTCTTCCCCTCTCTCTAAAAATAAGTAAATAAAATAGTTTTTTTAAAGTTAAAGAGTTTAGCCTTAATTGATAGTTGTAAGTGACTAATCTATGTGGAAAGCTGTTATTCCAAAATTGAGAAGCTTTTAACTTTTGAATAAAGACTCCTTTCCTTTTTCACCAAATATTTACCTCTGGAATTTTGCCTACAGGGTTGTGGTGGGCAGTGGGCCCCCAGTTGCTGTTTGGTAGCCATAGTATCTTCTGGAAAACTAAGAACATTGGGTAAATTAGAGATAGCAAATACCTAGAAGTAAGAATTTACAAACCTTGAGTGAGATCTGGTGGTATCAAGGATAATATCATGGAACTCTTAGAAGGTTCGCAAACACATATTGAAAGACTGTAACATTATTCATGGAACTTAAAGTAATCATTAATACTATGTGGCATAGGAATGCACATTATAAAATATTATTTGATCAATCCATTCATTCCTTTAAAAAAAATTTTTTTTTTATCCTCACCGAGGACTTTTTTTTCATTGCTTTCAGAGAGAGAGGAAGAGAGAGAGAAACATCAATTCAAGACAGAGAAAGAGAGAAGCATCAGTTGGTTGCCCTCTGTACACAGGGATCACGTGTGCCTAGACTGGAGATCAAACCAGCAACCCAGGCATGAGCTCTGACTGGGAATTGAACCCGCCACCTTCTGGTTATGGGATGATGCGCCAACCAACAGAGCCACACTGGCAAGGGGTCCACTCATTTCTTGATGTCTACTCTGCACCAGGCAAGAGTCTAGGTGGAAACACAACCAATAGGAATATTTGATATTAACTTGCCCAAGACAAAAGCTTTCAGAATTCTAAGATACTCCTTCCCTACCCATTCCGCACACCCTGTCAAATCCACCTTCCACACCTTTCCTGACAATCCATAAGGTTTTTACCTGGACCTGCATCACTCCATGATCCTGGCAGCCCTCATCCAGCCTTCCTCGTCCAACCTTGAGGCATGTAAATCTGAATGAAGCATCACCTCTTCACTGAATCCCCATAGAATATTAGGAAGTATTCTCCTTCAGCATTCTGCAAAAGCTCTATTGAAAACAATTATCTTACTGTCAAGATAGCTTGCATTTGCGTCTCGGTATCGCATTTAGCTGGTCCCCTGAGGATAAGAAGCCAGCCATTTCCTTTTATCCCTCTCCAAAGCAAAGGGCCTCAGTGTAATTACAGCAGTTCTATTTCAGATAGGGGACATTAAGACACTCAAATTTTTACACAGAGGAAAATTCAAAATTGGAACATGGCCTATAAAGCTTCCTAGAGCCTGGCCTGGGCCAAGCATTCCAGCCCCTCTGAGCCTCTGGAAGACAGTATTCCCTGAATCACTGAGCAGAAATAATTCTACAGAATATTATAAGGATCCCATGCTTGACTGAGTTTGGAAAGACCCTGGACTGAACCAATTTAAGTGGTTTTCTTGGCAGGGGACATCTCAGAGACTTCAAACTGGTTATGCGGTTTGAGACTCTCCAAAAAGGGAATTTGAGATGCTGCACTCTCAGACTCAGCCACAACTGCCCCTTCACGTGGAACACCTATTTACAGCCTGCAGTACAAACATTTAGCAGAACATTCCCCAAACTACAGCAATTTCCTTTAAGGAATGGTTTCTCATTCCTCATTTTCCCATGTGCTTTCTCTCCAATTCATTTTGTCAGGCTTAACTTTCCCCAATTTTAGCACAGCCTTGTCCCACATTTCTCTTTATTTCCAGAGTATTCTGTACATCTGTTGATGAGTGTCACTTTTAAAATGTTATGTGGGTCCTCATCCCTTACATGGAACTCTGTGAGCATGGTGATTTTGGTCTTGTATCCCCAGCAAAGTTCCTGGGACATACAGGGTCCAGCGGAAGTAAGGCCTGCTTGAGTGCTGTTGGTAGGGTAATAACAGGGGAGTAAGAATTTATAGTTTTAATTTGAACATTTCACCTAAAATGTCATATGGTGTGCTTAAGTATGATATTGTTATGATACAGAATTACATGCTCATGATTTTATAATAAAAAAGGGCATTATTTGTGCAAGACCCTTATTTGTGATTGTTATTTGTTACATATGATAAACAGAAAAAGCACCCACATATGCAAATTCATTTCTTTCCCTAGTTTTGTTTCTGCACTTTTTTGTATTAGAAGGAGCTTCTCTCAGAGAAATTTCAGGAGCTATTTTGCAGCTTCTCTGAAAAAAAAAAAAAGTGCTTGCTAATTATCTGGTCACTGTTTTTGTCTTTCAAAACAACTGCTAACCACCATAGTAAGTGTTGAGGTTAGTGTTTTTAGTCCTAATGTTACCAGACAGGAGCCTGGCCCTGAGCGGGTCTGCCTAGGGCCAGCTGTAGTGTGTGAGCCCTTGACTTCATGCAGAAAAGATTTCACAGCACAAGTCCAGGTGATTATGAGGATGCATTTGCTAAAGCTGGGGATAATGAAGCAAGGAAGGGCTTAGGTAGCAGAGGCAACAGGGGAGACTAGGCTGGGCTGCCTTAGCTCACGTGGTAGTTGGAGAAAAGGTGGCTTTGGGGACAGGTTTAGGGAGTCAGACTGGAACAAGCTGCCAGCTGTCCATTGCCTTAGAGTTTGGGAGACCTGTTCCTGTGAAGAAGTGGGGAGGTAGGGGAAGGAAAAGGAAAATGGCTCTGGCTGCTCCCCCGTGTGCGATCCTCTGTCTTGAGGCTTTTATCTCTTTCTTACAGGTGGGAATCTTAGAGGAGGACTCAGGGGAGGGATTCAGAAGAATACTCATCAGTTCTCGAGGTGTGCCCATTCAGGGTTGTGATCTCCACCGATCAGCCAGCGCAGTTGGCTCTGGCACGGCCTGCCTGGCTTTGCTGCTTCTCTGGGCCTGGAGCTAAAATACAACTGAGGCCCAAATGTTATCTCCTGGGGGAAAGGGCAAGGGGAGAAGAGGTTACCCTGGCAGTTAGGTCCTTGTTTTCCAGTTTTCCCCTTCCAGGCCTTGAGACCTGCCCTGGTGACCATCTGTACTTGGCTGTGAATTGCTTGGCTATTGTGTTCAGCTCTCTGCCTCAGTTCCCCTATTCCACTTGCCAAGGAATTTTCCCAACTTCTCACTGTCCTGTCCTACTAATTCCCTCTGGGAGGCCAGAAGAGATAAAATTTCAATTCGAGTCAACTTCAGTAGAGTTAGAGAAGGCAAATGGAAGGTACATGTCTTCTTTCAAATGTTTTTGCATTGAAAAACAAAGATACTATATATACATGGACTTATTTTCAATGCCACTATTTGGTACAAGAGAATTTAAAGGAAAACTTCATTAGTTCAAGCTTCCTAGGAAAGTCTTATGAGATCACAGAAGTCATAATTTAAAAGTCTTAAGACCAACTATTACTAGATTTTGAATTTTTATATAGCTGTTTTAGGTTGATTTTGTGGCTTTTCCCAGCTTTATTACTACATGATCACTTCACAGGACTGATGGACACCTGTACCTAATAGCTCTCACTGCAATTTGAGCATAATGTTGCCATTTCTGTGGGCTAGTGATTTAGAGTCACCATGCATTTACTCTTAAGAATTTATTAATATTCATGCATCCAATTTATTTGATGCCTGCTCCATCAGGAGCATACTTCCAACTGTAGCAACAGTCCCCTGAGAAAATCTGACGGCATTTCCGACAACTCATTTTGAGATGCTGTCTCCTAAAACAACTGTAACTAGAAGGGGAGACAGTTCATGTCTACGTCAAGCTTGACTGAGTTAATCCACTTTAAAATCTTACGTTTTCTGGTGAACTATTCAGTAGATTTTTAGATGCAGCATTAATTTTTTTCCTCTATCATTTTTAATATTCAGGCAGTTTTTCCATCAACAAAACATATTTGCAAGGTACTCTTTATTTCACTATGATCTTGATTCAATTGCAGTTGCATTACATCCAACTTGTCTGACACCTAAATTCCTGGACACAGAACTTTCCCATAGACAAACTTACAAAGAGTGGTTACTAGTCATCATCATTATTATCATAGTCATTATTGTATTGCTGTTTTTGAGAGGGCTTGGTAAGAAATTACTTTTGATGCCCACAGATAAGATTTCTGACAAGACAAAGGGCTGATCTTCTCAGGCACACTCTCTGGAGCCTGCTCTCTCCCTCTTTTTGGAAAGGAGAGGAGGGCTGGAATTCAAATAAGCTATTCCAAAGCTGATGGTGTATATGACCTAGCTGTGTATTCTCAGAAATCATACTATACAATGAATCTCCTTGAAAAGAGACTCACAAGCAGTGAATGTGGACTATTAATGAATAAGCCAGGAAGAAAGCTCTTTACATGCTTTTGAAAGGGAGGTTATTACTTACTTGGTGTGTATTCTTGGAAAATCAAAATCCTAACTCTGTTTGTAAAATGAAGTATACTTGGCCAACTGTATATTGATCTCAAAGGTTATTATAAAGGATACCACCAACCTCAAGAGAAATCTAACCTCATTTTTCTTTGCTAATAGGAATAAGTAGAAGTTTGAACAAATCAGCAGGACCTTCTTTTCCGACACTTAGGTAATCAAACATTGCTAAATACTGATTTCCATGACTCAGTGCTTTTACTTAAAACGTTGAATCACAAACAGTTTATCACTCAGGCATAAATGCAAAACCAAACTACCATTAGTAAAGAAGTATGTAGGTCTGAGAGTGCCTTCGGAGCCTCCTCGCTGGAGAAGGAATGAAATCCTTGAGGGATGAGCAGAGCTCTGCTTCTCTCACAGAGAAGAACAACTTTCTAGCTGAATGAGAGAATTAACAAGGCTTCTCATCACAAAGACACAGATTCCCATTCTTCTGCAGAACCTCTGCTAAATTAGATACTCCCCAGCAGCCATGCCCACACAGCAGCTCAGGACCCCACCTTTCATCTAGCTCCACCCCACCCAATGAGCCTATCATTGTGCTCTCCTGCTGCTCTGATCTCATTCATGGCCTGCAGCAGCAAACCAAGTAAAAGACAGATGAGCTAAAGGACAGGGCTTGAGGGCAAAATCAGGTGAGTTGTGAATAATATGTAAAGTTGAAAGAAGTGGACATATGATACTATAGGGGAGCAAACTTTGCCACCCCAAAATATGCCACATCGGCACATTGATTATTTCAAATTATATTTCAGAAACAGCCAATATAAAAAGGACACTCTGACCCACCTTTGTCCTCTTGAATATAGGAGATAAATCTCCTATCTGAAAGGAACCCTCGCTCCCTGCATCTCCCTCTGACTTTTTTAGATAGTCACCTGAGAATATGTTTACTGAATTTAGAGAGAAGGGGAGAAGAGACAGAGAGAGTGAGAGAGAGAGAGAAAAACATCGATCGGTCGCCTCCTATACACATCCTGCCTGGGGATTGAACCTGCAACCTAGGTATGTGCCCTGACCAGGAATCAAACCTGAAACCTTTTGATGTATGGGATAACACTCCAACCAGCTGAACCACCTGGCCAGGGCGTCTTCTTCCCCTGTGAAGTCCCAGGTTCCCCCTTTCTTCTTAGCTCAGAATAACATATAAGCCTCAATTGTTTGACTGTGTTGAGCCCTGATGTTCTTAAGGAGCCCCCATAGCTAAATAATTAAATTTGTTTTTTAATCATGTTAATCTGTTTTATGTTAATTTGATTATTAAACCAGCCAAAGAATCCAAAAGAGAAGAAATTTTTCCTCCCTGACAGTATCTGTTGGTAGCAGCATTTTTAAAATATCCCATAAAAACACTGTAATAATGTTCCATTATTAAAGGTAAGTTAGCATAAGCCTAATACAGGTATAATATTTGTCCCCTGGAGTTTGTGAATAAAGCAGGAGCCAACCAAATTACTCCTTTCACAGATAAGCACCACACTATCTTTTAGAGTCAATATAATCATGAACCAATATTGACAATATATTGTTGCATAAATACAAAGTTTGGATCACTTTAAAAACATAAGCCTCTTTTCAACTCACCTTAAGGCCAAAAAATATATAAATTTATCCTGGTGTAGACCTAAGCCCATTAAATTTATTCTGAACCACCAGGTAGAACTGTTTTCAGTCTTGAAAAAATATTTTAAATCTACAGCATAATGCCCAGTATGGTAGCTGTCAGCCACATGTTGGTAGTTACATTTAAATTTAAATTAAATGAAATAAAAAATTCAGTTCTGCAGTTGCACTAGCCACTGGTGACTAGAGGTTGCCATATTAGACAGCACAAATTAAAATTTCCAATACTGTCATGTGTTCTGTTGAAGAGTTCTGCTGTAAGTTCTGAAGACTATTTATTTTTCCCCAAGCAAAAAACACATGTTTGGTTTTCTCTTATTTAACAATGACTTGGGAAAATGATTCACTTGCTGGATCAGAAATTGAAAAGCAAATTACAATGAGCACTCTCAAAGTCTCAGAAAACCAACAGCTGACAACTCAAGACGCAAATACTGTAATTAAGCTAGGACAATGGAGGCACCTGGCCCAGGTGAGCCTGTGGCCTCCTGCACATCCAAAGGCCTTTGAACTGGACTTAATCCTCTGAAAATACTCCAAGTCAGTCCCAGAAGCCCTCACCACTCTGCTAAATTTAAATGAAGCTGAGAAATAGGGCTATTAACATTTTTTTTTCAATAGATGAGGCAGTTGCCTTTGGTATGTCCAGAGTATTAATAGAGAATAAACATCCTATTCATTAGCCAATCAAATTGCTCAAGTTATGAGTCAACACTCGATTTATCTGATTATCATCAACATATATTATTAAGAAGCATATTTTGCATGTATCAACATAAGGGCTGTCTCAACATTTCCTGTAGAACCATTCCCTCCAGGAAATACTTGAAAGATCTCTTTCTATTCAGAAGACTACATAAGCAGCAGTGAGTTGCATGTAGCAAACCATAGCTCCATCACTTAAAATTGTTAGCCTGGAGCCAAGATTGTTAGCTTCATCAATAAAGGGATGGGGGTGAACAATGATGCATATAAAATGAGGATTAGGGCAAGGGCATATTAGCAAGGAAAACTGACACTGTAAAATAAGTGTCACACCAAATAAATGTTGTCATATGGGAAAGGGAACAGACACACACTTAGTCTCATTGATTAGTCATCTCCATGGCGATCTGCCACTTCTCTTGGATACCTGACAATACCTGGAGTGGGCTTTTTCTCCAATGGGTCTGTGTGACTTATAAATGGTTCTCTGAACACATTATTTCCCACTAATTGCAAGCAAAACTAGAAATATCTCAAGGCCACACAATTAAATCTCTGAACCACCTAGCATTGGTTTTATGTAACCATATGGTCTCAATTCACTTAGAAATAAAACAGTAGAAGCAAGCACCAAAAAAACCCTAGGCCTGATGTTCCCACCCAGTTCCCTGCTCAGAGAAGGAAAAAAGGTGTCTTTAACAGCATGAGGGTGATGTGCATGTCTATGCTAGAATAAGAAGAATCACTTTCTTTAAAAGAAATTGTCAACACAAAGCTTTCAGTGCTTTAAATACATCATCATTTCTAAAGTCATTGATTTTGCTATAAAATTAAACTGTGGCTTTCATATGAACTGCATCTCATATTATCCCTTTCTCCTTACATCCTTAGTCCTTTCTCAAACACCAAAATAATAAAAATATTAGTATAAAGTTATCATAGAAAGCAGACCAATTTGCATCACAGGGTGAAGCAGCATTTCTTCCTTTGAAGTCAGGAGTTTTATACTGAAAAACAGAAGCCACAGGGTCTAAACGGAGAAACGGAGTAGAGGAAAAATTGGTGGATGGGAGAGGGGTGAGTGACCATTGAGAGAAAAGAGAAAGAATGCCAGAGAACACTGTGAAGGGCCTGCTATCTAGTTGATACTATCTACTTCACATGAGAGCAGAGCTGTATAGCACAAGAGCAGAGAGGATTTTTTGGACACTTTTGGCAATCCAATATGGAGTCACTGTCAGCCATGACAGTTATGTCAAGTGCTATGTCAGGACTGAGGTAATGGGATGTAACAGGAACACCTTGAGGAGGGGCCCAGAATGCCCAAAACCACAAGTCTGGACACCTGGATAAGAACTCCATTGGACACCAATATGAGCAAGAAAGCTAAACAAACTCAGAGACCTGACTACCCAGTGCTCAAGTTTGGCTGTACCATGGGTCATGCTCAAAACACAACGGGACTTCCATTGCACCAGACATGTGCCACCCCTGCAGCTGCCTGGTTTGAGACAGATGTCTGCCTCACCCCATACAGATGACACCAGTGACTGGGACTTCGCGTTGCATGCTCATTTTACTGGCTTCTATTATGTAAGCTCATCCTCTCCATGCGTAACCTGGTCATGACTCTATTGGCTTATTGGCGAGGTCTCCTCTAATAAACCGAGCACTGTGGGAAGACACAAATGTGTGCAATTGACTCCTTTCAGGAATGCTCCCTTGCTCACAACAATAATCTTGCTAAAAATTACAGTGAATTTCAACATATATGTATCATCTAGATTAATACAAAATATTTAGGAGCTCTTCAAATATCTAATAAAATAGAGTAAAAATAACTATATTTTGAGCTATTATTTCAAGATGAAAGAATATTTCTAAAAATTTGAAGAAAGGAATTTATGAAGACTATCTACTAAATTAAATGACTGATTAAAAATAATCTAGCAAGAAAGAAAATAGAAGGCATCCAAAGTAAAAAGAAAGAAGTAAAACTGTCACTATTTGGAGATGACATATATAGAATAGTCTAAAGACTCCGCCAAAAAACTGTTGGAACTAATAAATGAATTCAGTAAAGCTGCAGGATACAAAATCAATATACAAAAACCTGTAGCATTTCTATATACCAGTAACAAATTATCAGGAAGAGAAACTAAGACAACAATCCCATTTATAATTGCATAAATAAGAATAAAATACCTAGGAATAAATTTATCCAAGAAAGTGAAAGACCTATAAAACATAAGTTGTTAATGAAAAAATTAAAGATACAAATAAATAGAAAGATATTCTATGCTCATGGAAAAGAAGAATTAATATTGTTTAAATGTCCATACTATCCAAAGCAATCTCAAGATTCAATGGAATCCTAAAATTTGTACTGAACTATAAAAGACCCTGAATAGCTAAAGCAACCTTGAGGGAGGAAAAAAAAGAACAAAGCAAGAAGCATTACACTGTCTATTTTAAAACTATATTATAAAGCTATAGTAATCAAAATAGCATGATACTGGCATAAAAACAGGCATAAATCAATGGAACATAATGGAGAGTCCAGGACAAAACCATGAATATATGGTCAATTAATATATGACAAAAGAACCAATAATATACAATGGGGAAAGGACAGTCTCTTCTATAATTGGTGCTGGGAAAACTGGACAGTCACATGCAAAAAAATGAAACTGAACTACTATCATACACAATAAACAAAAATTAAGTAAAAATTGATTAAAACCTTGAAGGTAAGATCTGAAATTATAAAACTCCTAGAAGAAAACATAGTGATAAACCCCTTGATATCAGTCTTAGAAATGATTTTCTGGATTGACAATAAAAGTAAAGGCAACAAAAGTAAAAATAAACAAGTGAGACTACATCAAACTAAAAAGCTTCTGCACAGCAAAGTAAACCATCAACAAAATGAAAAGGCAACCCACTGAATGGGAGAAAATATTTACAAATCATCTAATAAGGGTTTAACATCCAAAATTAAAAGGAACTCATACAACTCAATAGCAAAAAACAAATAATCTGAATTGAAAATGGGCGGAGAAATTTTTCCAAAGACATTCAGATGGTCAGCAGGTACATTAAAAGGTGGTCAAATCACTAACCATCAGGAATATGCAAATCAAAACCATAATGACATATCACCTCACATCTGTTAGAATGGTTATTATAAAAAAAAGACAAAAAAAATAACAAGTGTTAAGGAGGATGTGGAAAAAGGGGAACGTGTGAACACTATTTGTGGAAATGTAAACTAATGCAACCACTATGGAGGTTCCTCAAAAAATTAAAAATAGAACTAACATTCAATCTTGCAGTTCCACTTCTGGATATCTATCTGAAGAAAACGTAATCTATAAAGATAATTTCACCCCCATGTTCATCCCAGTATTATCTACAATAGCCAAGAAACATAGAAACAACCCAGTGTCCATCGATGGATGAATGGGTAAAGAAAATGTGATATACACACATATATGCACATACAGAAAATTAAATGTTGTTTATCCATAAAGAAGAATAAATTTCTGCCATCTGCAACAGCATGAATGGACCTTGAGGACATTACACTAGGTGAGTAAGTCAGACAGAGAAAGACAAATACTCTATCATCTAAATTATATGTGGAAACAAACAAACAGAAAAATCCAACTCATAGAAACAGAAACCAGCTCAGTGGTTCCAAGAGGCGAGGGTGGGAGAAATGGGAGAAGCTAGTAAAAAGGTACAAACTTTCAATTACAAAATAAGCAAGTCATAGGGATGTAATGTGCAGCAAGATAATTATACTTGTAGTTAATAATACTGTTTTGTATATTTGAAAGTTGCTAAAAGAGGAGATCTTAAAAGTTATCATCATAAAAATATTTTTGTAACTATGTATGGTGACAGATGTTAACTAGACTTATTGTAGTGATCGTTTTGCAAGAACAAAATTTAATTTTCATCTTTTCCACCAAGAAAAGACTTGATGTAATCTATGCCTTCATTATAGTATTTTAACTAGCCGTAATTAAAATAATTTAAACCTCTATTCTTTTCAATTATACGATTAGCTATTTTAACAAACAAGTGATGAGTCAAACTGTGCCTCGCCTGGAGGCCATAACAATTTATTGCTAATATAATCATTTGATACTACCGTGCATTCACTCCTTGCACACTTTTAAAGTGCCCAGGGAGAGGCTAGAAAGCTGATGTCAGTCTCTGTTCTCAAGAAGCCTATGGGCTAGTGAGAATATAGACAAGTCAGAAAATAAATATAAGAGAAGAGTCACAGGGATGGTGACCAATAGGCCACAGCAAGATCATGCTGTTCTGCACGAGAGAGTCATCCTCAAGTATCAAACCAGGTTTTGGATATTTGCAATGCAACTTGCGATGCAACTTTCACACAAGATAGAGGGAAAGAGACAGTGTCAAGGACTGAATCATGTCCCACAGTAAAAAATATATTGGGGCCCTAACTCCCAGTACCTCAGAAGGTGAACCTATTTTGACCTCGATTTTTCGCAGAGGTGATCAAAAAGGGGCCTGAATCCAATATGACCAGTGTCCATACGAAAATGGGTAATTCAGACACAGGCACTTAGAGAGGGAAAACAATGTGAAGACACAGGGAGATGATGACCATCTCCAAGCCAAGGGAAGCCTGAGGCTACCAGAAGCTAGGAGACAGGCTTAGAACAGATTCTCCCTCACAGCCCTCCGTCGGAGTCAACTCTGCTGGCACCCTGATCTGGGCCTGCTAGCTTCTGGACCTGCAAGACAATCAATTTCTGATATTTCATTTCCCCAGTTTGCAGCCCTTTGTTACAGCAGCCCAAGCAGACTAATACAGGTGTGTTGCCCAAGTTGAACCAGGAAAGGAGGAACGGCTAGTCCGACACAGGGATCAGGATAAACAAAGGCAGAGAGAATAAAAACAATGCGGTGTATCAACCACTGTGGACTACAGAAACAAAGCCTCAAAGTGGTGACTGGGAGCTTGGGGAGACATTCTAGAAGTTGAAAATACATTATGATTAATTAACCTAAAGGACCAAAGCAAAGTTGTGTGATGTTATCTTTAAGAGAATGAATAGCTCCTAGGACAGTGGGCCTCAACTATAACATGCCTGAAGAAATTAACATTAAGGAAAAAATAAAACAGTGGCTCTAAAAAAAGGGTTAGTTTAAAATTAAAGACTTAAAAAGAAGCCAACAGTATGGATTGTCTAAATCAACAAAAGGGAGGGTATTCTAAAGGTGTCCAGCCAGGCTTTGCAGGAGTCTATCACAGAGACTGAGCCATATCACCTGATTCCATGAAATATTTAAATTATAGAACAAAACATTCTTCTATCCTAAGTCCAAGTTCACCAGGCAACCTTCTGACAGATAACATGGCTTCTCAGATAATCTACTCAGCCCAAGTCATACATTCACGAAATGGAATGTTCATTGTCCAAGATGCACTTGCATCCTGGCTCAGAGAACTTGTGAGCTTTGATAGCATGGACATGTCTGAACCCAACAGTACAAAGTGGGCATCAGAACACCAAGGTGAAGACACTCAGCCAGAGTGAGTGGTCTTGCCAAGAGATATAATGCATTTCTCCCAAGTTTCCCCATCTCAATCAATGGAGTCACATTGCATCTACAATAGCCCTGCCTCCTTCCATGTCCTATAGGGCCTGCATGACCTGTTCTTTCCCCACCTGCTTCTTGACCTCATTCAGCACATCTTGCTCCCTAGGTTCTGCCTTGCTACCACCCCTGTATTCCACCAGTGCATAACCTTGGGGGCGGCAGTGGCAGGCGGGGGGTGAATTTACCATTTCCTCTGTGCTGTATGCTCTCCTCTGGCCCTATCTCATCATTATTGGGTCTCAGTCCAGAGGTCACCTCCTCACTCTCTTGACCACCCTATCGGAAGGTGCCCTCCATTATCCCCTAAACCACTCCTTAATGCTCCAGCCTGCTACTTGTCCCTCAAGGCATTTATGCTATCTTGTCGATTCATTGAGTTTTTCTCCACCTCCCTGTGACTAAAGTGTGAGCCGCACTCAAGGGACCTTGTATGTCCTTTTTAACAACTTATTCCAAGTGCCTCAAATTGCACTTGACACCCAGCAGATGCTCAATAAATTTTCTGAACCAAAGAATAAAATCTCTTGTTTAATAAGCATCCATTCTTCATTCCTTGAACTTGGAATTGCAAATAAAAATCACTTCAGGTTCAATTTTGACTTTGAAACATCTGAAACATCAGCACAGCTAAGATACAGTTTTAAAAAAATTGGAACCACGACAGCCAGTCTCAGCCGTTCTACCTACTTACATGACCTTTGATAACTCACTTCTGATATATCCATGTCGAATGTATCCGTGTGCGAAATGGAGACACAGCCCATCGCATCATAGGCTGTTGTGAGAGTTGAATAGAAATAGTGGAGTGCCTTACGCAATTCATGCCTTTTGGTTCATAAGTAATTTTATTTAATTTCTAATTATTCAAAGATCAACACTAAATGCAAAACAACAGTCAAAGTGATGCAAGGGACTGTGTTTTCAACATCCTGTGGAATGAAGTGTTAGCAAAAAACTCCCTTCTGGGAAAGGAGCAACAACTACCAGAGCTCCACAGTAACAAAAGCTGTAACGGGACACCCAGCACCCCTGTGTCCCCAAGACCTTCACTACTCACTGCTCCAATGCATTAATGTTGGTTCCCACAAGAAGGTGTAATTTAATAATCTTTGAATTGCTGAGGCCTGTGTATTTTTAAACCTGAAGGCTCAATGAGCAGCTGAAGTTCAATCACTATTGTAGCCCTTGTAATTTTAGACAATTACTTCACATGGTGTAGAAAATGTTGGACGCAGAGCCATATATTTTTAAGATATATTTGCACACCTCCATTTATACACCCTTTTTCAAACACCTAATGTTTTCAAAGACTGCATTTTGTTCTTCTTCAAAAAGGGATCTGATAAAGGAAAAGGTTTTCTCTTATTAAATAACACTTCTCATGTTTCTTGATTACTGGACTCCAACTTGTGTGTCCCTCATGACGAATAGTGTCTCCAGCTCTCTGCTTGCTGAGGCACCAGCTCTGGATCTACAACCAAGCCCTTTTTCCTCCACCACTCAATGTGTATTTTCTCAGCGCCCACCCCTGCTTACTTACAGTTCTCTCCCCCGACCCCACCAAAATGTGACTATATGTAACTGCTCATGCACAATCTGCTGCTGCTGTGAAGTTTCCTTATACCATTAAAGAAAAATATGACCTTTGGTATTTCGAGACAATTCACATGCAAAAACCTCATAGATATCAGCTGATTCAAGTATGCCATGAGCAACAGACTACTGCAGATGGAATGGATTTCTTTTAAAATGATATAGTTGTAAAACTTACAGGAGCTAAAATATAAGTGAAAAGCTTAGAGGGGTAGTCATCAGGAATATTGTACTAATCACTTTATTTGGGTAAACTGACTATTTTTTTGAAAAGCAACTCACATATATAGACAAGACCACCCCTGGGCAAGTGTAATTCACACAGTTTGTACTTACCCAACTATTAATGGCAAATCACCACCTGATAAACATATAATTGCACATATATCTCAATCACCTTTAGTGCATGTAATTTTGGGAAATACTGTAATTTGTGCTTGGGAAGGACAATCATTGATCAACCTTCATGCGGGACTTCAAAACATGGGTGCCATTAAAAATATATGGAAAGATGGACACTAAGTATCTTCAAGTTAACTGGGTCTTCCAACAACTTACCAAAATATAAATTGAGATGAAATTTAAAAAGGTAAAGCACTTGCCTACAGTTACAAAAATTAGAGATTTACAGTTATAACTCAATCAGCCTGAGGCAGTTACTGTAATTTAATTTGCTCCAAATTTCTTTTTCCTCTTTTAAATTCATAAACCACAAATTATAAAAAGGTGATAAAGGAATTCTATCCCCTTGGCTTAACTGGTGGCCTCTTCCAAAGCCATAAATACCATTCACCAGGGGCTCATACAGACCAGCAACAGGAGAAGAGGTAGTCAGCTAGTCATGTAGAAAACAAACACACAAATGAAAAAACAACACAGAAAATACACCTCTTAAGGACTTTAATTCAGTGAGTGTCTTAAACAATATCCACATACAAAATGTATTAAACATCTCTAACATCAATAATGTCTTAACAAACAAGCTTACAGCCCAGTAAGAAGAATAAAGCAAGCACTCCACTGAATCACATAGGGCAGGATACACTCCTGACATAAGTACATGGAGATCTAAATCTGGTTGGAGAGATGGAGGAAAATCAAGAAAAGTCAGGAAGAAACGATACTTCACATAAGAAGGGTTAGAGTTAGGGTTTTAGAAGTGGGAATCAGGAAATAGAACAAAGTGAGAAATTCATTCTATATACTGAGTTCTATCATAATGTTAGGAAACATGCTAGATGAACTGGGAGGGGTTTGTTCAGTAAACAGCAGAACTGTAGAGAAAAAAATGAGGAAAGAGAGATTTGATCCATCCTTTGTGGGGCTTTCTACAATGCATAAAAGTTAGAGAAGTTTTATTGCCTTCAAGTTAAAAATCTCCAACGTCCAAAAGTCTATGAAAGTGATAAATCCAAAACAAAGGAAAAAAATGGATAAGCTAAAACTAGAAATATAAGACTAATTAATTAGAAAAACTACTATGTAGCAAAATATATATTTAGTGAATATATAGAATTTTTCTAGTCACATCTTGAAATTCTTCCTTTAAAAAATAAGAAGAGTACCCTTTTAATAATTTCTGAGGATAACCTTTAAAAAACAAATCATGGTCCTAGTTTTTTTGTTCAAGTTTCATTTTTTATTTTTTTGTGGGGGGTGGGGAGTGTTACATCTGAGAATATATTCTTTAAAATTCAGTTGTTCATAATTTATAATAAAATATTAAAGATTTAATTTAGAAGATGTTTAATGTTTTTATTGTTGTTCAATGAGTTGTTTCCATTTTCCCCCCATTACTCTCCCCTGCCCTACCCACCCCCATCTCTCACATTCAATCCTTCCCCCCCATTGTCTGTGTCCATGGGTCCTTTATACATGTTCCTTGACATTCCTTGACATCCCTTTCCCTCCTTTTGCCTATTATCCTCCTCCCTGCTTCCCTCAAATAAAAAATAAACTGACAGCCACCAGATTTCTAATTTTTACTTTTAAATGAACAAATCTTTGCAAATCAATTTTTCTCTTAAACTAATATGATGACTTAAGTTCATAAATGACTCTACACTACAAAGAGTCCTATAAAACATTTGTTTCAGATTATTTCATCCATTCCCAAAGTATGGAAGAGAGACATGGGGAGGGCAGAACAGCATTCATTTTTTTCTGGGTTTCAAAGTATAGTAACTTTATATCTCAACATCCCACCTTCTTGTGCTACCCTCCCTCCTTGCTCCCTGCCTATCAGCACTTCTCCAGTTGTTGCTTATCTCATTCTGACCATCCCATTTCTTGCTTTTTTTTTTCCCTCTGCAAGAAACTAAAGTTGCCAAAAATTTGCTTAGCTCTACTTATGCACCTCCCTCTTGGCACATAAATTCCCTGAAGTAAATTCATAATTTGTAAAAATAACACATGGTTAAGGTATGATTCAATCACATCCACAGGACAAAATTCAAAGCCCACTTTGGATTTTAACCACATTGAATTTTAGGGGAAATCTGCTCTAAATTCAGTGCAAATTTGTTCTCTACCACTTCTTATTTTGACAACAACCTTTCAATACTTCTAAAAACAACAACAGACCTCTAAGCTCCTGAAGGGGAATCTATCATCACAACATAGGCAATCTTACTTCCTCTCTACCCTTACAATGTTCTTGGTGATAGAATGTTTCATTCATGTATATATGTAAAAATAAATTTATTGGGGTGCATTGGTTACTAAAATTATATAGGATCCAGGTGTACAATTCTATAATACATCATCTGTATATTGTATTGTGTGTTCACCACCCCAAGTCAAGTCTCCTTCCGTCACCATTCCCCTCCCCTTTACCCTGTTCTACCTCCCCCAACCCCTTTCCCTCTGGTAATCACCATACTGTGGTCTGTGTCTATGAATTCTTTTCTTTGCTTAAACCCTTTGCCTTTTTCACGCAGCCCACCAACCCTCCTCCCCTCTGACAGTTGTCAGTCTGTTTTCTGTATCTATGAGTCTGTTTCTATTTTGTTTGTTTTGCTCATTAGGTTCCACGTATGAGTGAAATCACATGGCACTTGTCTTTCTCTGACTGGCTTATTTCACTTAGCATAGTATTCTCCAGGTCTGTGAAAGAACCTTTCTTATTATCAGGACTAGATTTGGTAAATAATCATTAGCTAAAATGAAGAAAAATGGGCATGCTCTAGAAATGTTTTTTGGTCTGGAAAAAAAAATTCCTATGAAAATCTCTGTAAATAACACCTCTGGTTAGAAAGAACACAGATTGCAGAATACATCTTTGTTTCTAGAATTCATTCTTATTTTAATATTTTAGATAATTTACTCATAATTATGTATATACTCTGATAAAAAATCAGAATTAGAAATGACCTAGTGGAGTTTCCATAGAAAGAGGCATACAGAATATTTATTTTGCCACATGAATTGAATTGATAATTAATGAGTATTTGCCACATACATGTGATAAAAAATAAAATCTATAAGGTTACTTTGAGAAAGAAGGATTCCTCTTTAATTTTCTCAAAACTTTTAAACATAGATATAAAACTCCACATACATATGCTTCATAATATAAGAATAAGAATGTGTTATGGTGAATTCACTGTATGCAAATTATACTTTAATAAAAAATATAATTTGTATTAAATAAAACCCAAGGAAATTGTACTTAAAGGAAAGGAGCTGATCTCTCAGCCCTGAAAAGTACCTCAAGAATTTCCAAGATCAACATTTACAAGCATTATCAGCCTGACATAACACTTTAAAATAAGTACATTTAACTCTGAAAACCTCAAGATAATGGCAAGAAAGCACCAAGTGACAGAAAATGTTGAGCAAAATTAAAAGGCAAAAGTGAAAACACTCAACAAAAGTGAAAAATAGGCCACATTCATGGTTAAATGGTCATCCTGTGTTTTCACCAATACAAGGAATAAGAAATCTGACATTTTACACAGTGAAGTGGATTTCATACTTGTTAATCCACTTATTGATCCACTCTTTCCTAATTATTAAATAAACGTTTCTTGACACATTTCAAGGACAGGTGCCTTCCTGTGCTCTGGAGAAGAGGACAGACACAAAAACAACCAAGATAAGATGTCTGCCCTGGGAATGCAGTGTCCAGCAGGGAGGACGCTTGCCACAACTGTAGCAGGAAGGGATACGGTAGAGGCCGAACGGCAGCTTCGCCAACCCTTCATTCCCATCCCCAGGGACACTGCTTAGTCTCAGCTTAACCTCCCTGAAATAACCTCCCATTGTGACCACAGATGTATTGAGGGTTTTCATATTAGTTTAGGTCTCTTTTCTCTCTCTGGTTTCACACAATATTACTAAAAACAAAGTTAAATGTCACCATTGGCTCAATGATTTCCATTTTTCCTACTTAATTACAGGAATCAAACAACATGATTCAGAGTGCCTATTTCTAACATTTTGTTCCATTACTCTATTAAAAATGGAGTAAAAGGTTTTTAGCTTGTTTGTTTTTAATCCTCACCCGAGGACATGCTTATTGATTTTAGAGCAAGGGGAAGGGAAGGATGGAGAGAGGGAAAGAGACATCAACAGGCTGTCACTCACACATGCCCCAAACCGGGACCTAACAGAACCCACATCCTAGGTATGTGTCCCAGCCGGGAATTGAAGCTGCGACCTTTTAGTTTATGGGACGATGCTCCAACCAAATGAGCCACACTGGCCAGGGCAGTTTTTAGCTTTAAGATTTCTATCAATTCAAAAACTGTGCTTGAAAACTATATCCAAACAATATGAGGATTTTCAACACTTTATATCTATTTCACTCTTCTCAACTTACAGGCTACATTGTATTATATTTCACATGGATATTTTTATCCCCCCTTCATATTGCTAAAAACATTCAATATTAATCTAGACTTTATCACATATTTAACACTTTTCTTTCTTTTTAGTCTTCTGTGAAACTCAGATCTTCCACCCAAGTTTGTTTACTTTTTGTGTAACATTTCCTTTAGTAAGATCCTTTAGGGGCACACTCAGCTTTTGTTTCTGCACTTTGATTCTAAACTCATTCATTTTTATATAAGATTATGTTAGTTTCAATATGTACAACAAAGTGATTCAATATTTGTATATATTGCAAAATGTTCACCATAAGTCTAGTTAACATCCATCACCTCACATACTTTTTTCCCTTATGATGAGAACTTCTAAAATGTACTAGTACTTAGCAACATTCAAATATGCAATACTGCATTGTTACCTGTAGTCACCGTGCTATGCATTACATCCTCAGGACTTATTCATCTTATAACTGGAAGTGTATACATTTGGCCCCCTTTATCTATTTCATCTGCCCTGCACCCACCTCCTCTGGCAACCACCAATCTGTTCTCTGCATCTGTAAGTTCCTTTTATGTTTGTTTGTTTTGTTTTAGATTCCATGTATCAGTAAGATCATAAAGTATTTCTTTCCTCTGTCTTTTTTCCTTTGCATAGTGCCTTCAAGGTCCACCCATATTGTCATAAGTGGCAAGATTTCCTTCTTTTTTATAGCTGAATAATACTTATATTCATATATGCTAAAGATGCACATTGACCGTAGTTCAGAAGTATGCTATTCATCATGTTCCTGAAAAGTCTTAAGGCATCAACTAACAACTATTAGCATCACCTTTCTACCAGCGGCATGAAAATCTCCCTGCCCCACATGGGGATTCTGCTAAAAAAGGAAATTTCAACTATTAATAGAACCTAACATACTATCATTTCTAACAAAGGGTACAGTTTCCTTTTTAATTCATTTTTACTTTCAGTAATGTAATTCTTCATTGCTATAGAGCTTAAAACAAATAAATTTCCCATTAAGGTTGTTTTCAAACATCCCAAACAAGGGTCCCCACTAAGGTAAAAGCATACAACTAGCCAACACCCTAAACACAAAGAGGGCCAACTGCATGCCTCCCCCCGTCCTGATGCCCATTCTATCACACGTTCCCTCACCCCCTGCCACCACCCACAAGATGACAAATATTTCCTGAAGGCATTGAGCTCATCTTGGGGCAGTAAGACACCACAGAAGAACCATTTACAACAACATCTTTTCCACTTCTTCCTTTCCTATGTTGCTCCTGCATATTTGTCTGTTCCTCTCTATCCAGAGGTTGGTTCACACAATTATCCCTCACACATACAGACGTTGCTCCTAAGTGACCACGGTAATTCACTCTCAACCAGCCTGTTCCATCGTCACATTAAAAAAATCACTGAAGTCCTAGAAATGGTAGAGCAGTGCCATTTATACCCATGCACCGACAGACAATAATACCAGAATTCTATGTGAAATTAAACACAAGGATTTATACCATCAATAACATAAGTTATTGAGTATATTAAGAAGTCTTCTTTTTCAAAGGGCTACCTAAACATCTGTCCATGTTCATATGGTCTTTCAGTCCCTGAACATGTTTTTAAAGGACAGGCACCTTAGCCACACATTCTGACACCACTCTCATGACTGTAACATGCTTATATGCTGGGTAGTTGCACATAATTTACAGACCAATATCAATTTCTAAATTGTTTAAAGTCAAAATATAAAACATGGGAACCCATAAGTTAGCAAGTATGTACACTATATCATGAGGCAGCAGGGGTTCGAAGATTACATCGACCGAAAAAGTTCAGCCTGTTACAAACATATATGTCACATCATGAACTGTTATCTTGTAAAACAGTAAGGAGCACTCTTTCCTTCCCTATTTCTAATAATTCTTATCTATTATGTGTATTTTAAGTGTAGTATTAGGATTGATGAGGGAAAGCTCAGAGGGAAAAATGAAGGAGGGGTGTTTCTTAAAATATTCTCCCCAGGACTACACTAATCTTTCCAATTCTGGCAGTAGCGAATAAAAACTACAGGAAAATATAAACACAAATAATTCAGCAAATTTCATGATAAATTCTAACAAAAAGCAATCAATTCAAGAAATTCCTAAGTTAAACCATGAGAAACGGCAGAGCTGAGAGAACGCCAGGGGAGAACCAGGTCAGCAGGGCGACTCTCTCGTCCCCCTCCCGGGCCCAGCTTGAGTTTTTGGTCAGATAAACCAGTCTGCAGTTTTATTCTGCCAAACTCCTCAAATCATTTCCTGTTCACAAACTATCCTGTCAATTCTCAAAGAAAGCAATTGATAGAACACTGATTATAACTTATGAATTCAATGTAATAGAAAATCCCATGATTTAAGTAAACGAAAATCTAATATTTAACTTCTGCAAATGCCACATAAATAACAAGGTAAAGACCTTCCAGTGTATCTATCAGACAATGATAAATTGTATATGACCATGAAATAATAACTCTCCACATAATTACAGTCAAAAAAATTAACTTTAAAGAAATGAAACTCTTTTTCCATTCAGTTTGGCATTACAGCTTTTGTTATTTCCATAAAAATGCAGCAGGATTTTCAGTGCTACTTGAATCTCCATGTGGAGATTTATCAATTGAGTCTTGTCTACCACTAAAACTATAATTAAACTGTACAGTAAGCTATTTATATGTCTGCAATAATTTCCTTTTCCAGATACACCAGACTTCAGTTTTATTCTGCAAAATCATTTTCAATTATATATTTAAACTCTATGTTATTGCTTAAATTACACATGCACCACCCTCCTGCCCAGATCCTGGCTGGAGACTCTGGCAGCAGCTGCCACACATGTCAAAGGGTTATTACTGGTTCAATAGGAGCCACATGTGCCAGGCGGCCACAGCAATTTGTACCCTATGACCTAATTCAACCTATCAGATTTTGCTAATTTTTTTTAAAGGAACAAAGAATGATTCCTAGTACTCATAATTCAGAAACAGAAAATAAATATTCCAGAAGTGAAGCACAGACATTTCATTTTCTATGTAGACCCTAAACCAAAATTATTTAGAGACTTGGAGAATCTGCCAAGAGAAGCTGTACCACATACTAACCTTAAAATTTAGATTTCATTCATGGTCACTAAAGAATAGAAACAAGGAAAGGGCTCATATTCATGCACCTAGGACAAAAGGGCTGCTCTAGACACCGTTTCACCCACCAAGAAAAAAAAAATGGAAAAACCACCGAAAAGCTATGTAAGGCATACTGAATTCAAGATCCTTAAACTTTTCTTTTTAATGTTTCAATGCTTCAAATATTGATAACATAATTCTTCACACAGTTCCCAGAAGACCTGTGATAAATCAGGGTAAAGGAACCTGCTGCTAACCTTTCTTCCACAGCCAGGAAGCAGTATGAGTAAGTTTCAGCAAAATTTAAGAATTTCCTTGTGGTTTTGTTGATCTTCTCTAGCTCTTTGACTAATATCTCAAATTGTATGTATAGATCACAAATTTTAAGCCTTCTTCCTTTGTAACATAATCAATAATGCTACAAATTTCTCTCAACCTTTGGCAAATATAGCAAAGAAAACTGACAGACTTTTCTCCTGTTGTCTTAAGGACTGAGCATCTGTGTGGATGGTCAGGATATGGAGCAATGGAAACTTGCATACAGTCCCCGAGAAAGGGAGATAGGCAGAACTGCCCTGGAGAGAAATCAGGCATTTCTAGTAGCACTGAAGATGAACATCTCGAGCAGCTCAATTTCTGTTTCTAGGCACATACCTGAGAGATTCCTACATGTGAACATAGGAACATGCACATCCAATGTTCTCAGCAGCACTTGTGATAATAGAAAAAGTGGAAAGCAATTCAAAATGTCTAGCACTAAGTTTCAAATACTGTATAGCTAGATTAATTAACTAGAACTAGCTTTATCAACATGAATGTTGAAAACATTAGAGAAAAAAGTACACTGCACCCAGATACATAAAATATGGTAACATTTACACAATATGAAAAATCCTAGACAAGCTTATATGTAACTTATGGATACATTCACATAGATGTCAAAGATATAAAAACATTCTACGACAGCAGATTTCTCTCAGGCAATGGGATAAAGGAGGAGAACTAAGGTGCTTCATTTATCTGTAATGTTTTGTCTCATAAAAAACATCTAATGATCTATCTTAAGTCCTAACTATGTTTCTTCTGTTGATTCATTTGTATCTTCTATGTATACAATCATATTATCATAATATTAATAAAAGTCATCTCTATTTTAATCCTTAATGACCTTGACCTGGCTTCTTTATCTTGTCATCCTGGAGCTAGCACAGTCAGTACAATGTTAAAAAGGACTACTGGCAGGTAACTCGCCTGCCCCAACTGTACTTCAAAAGGAATGATTCTGTCACTTGATCATGAAGTATGATGTGTGACATGGCTTTCAGTAGGTGCACCCTGTCAGGTTAAGGAAGTCTACTCCTAACCCCGAATTAAAGTTTGTGGCTGTGTTGGTTAAGTATAAATAAGTGCTAAATTTTTAGATTTTTTTTCCTGCATTTAATTAGATGATTATATGGTTTTTTTTCTTGTATCTGTTAATGAAGAAAAATATATTAATAACAGATTTTTCTAAAGAAAACATGCTTACTTCCATTCCTGGAATTAAACTCAATGAGATCACAATGTATGAATTTTTTTAGAGTATTAGATTTAGTTTGACAATTTTTACCGAAGAATTTTACCTTTCCGTTCACAGGTGAGACTGTCCTCCAATTTTTCCTTTTCATTCTGCCCCTACTGGTTTTGATGTGAAGGTTACATTAGTATCAACTATACTGCACAGTATTGTAATATATTTTTCTTCTGGAAGATTTTGTATAAAATTGAAAATGTACAAAATTGTTCCTTTAATGCTTGACAAAGCCATACTGTAAACATCACAAGAGTGTCTGGTGTTCTTTTTGTAGGAAAAATTAAAAGAAGTGATATCACTTCAATGGTTGTAGATTTATTTGGGCTTTCTATATCTTGAGTCAGATTCTCAAAGTTATATTTTGCCTAAGTAATTACCCATTTTGTCTAAGCTCCAAATTTATTTCTATAAAGATATTCATAGTGTTTTCAATTATTCTATTTACTACTCTCTCCACCTGTAGCTTTTTCTCTTTTCTCATGCTTAATATGTTTTGCTTATGTTTAAGTTTTTTTAAGAATTTCCTTGTGGTTTTGTTGATCTTCTCTTGCTCTTTGACTAATATCTCAAATTGTATGTATAGATCACAAATTTTAAGCCTTCTTCCTTTGTAACATAATCAATAATGCTACAAATTTCTCTCTCTGGGATATTCATATTCCCTGATTTTTGATGCAAAATATTTTTTAATAATTCAGTCCTAAGTATCTTTTAATTTCCAGTTTGATTTCCTCTTTGACTGCTGAATTATTTATAAGTATAGTTGCAAAATTTCCAAGAGCACAGAGTTTTATAATGGTCTTTTATTTTTTATCACTGATTTGTTGGTTCAGTGCACTGTCTTCACAGAACATAAGCTTAAAAAATAACTAAGTCTCTGAAATTTTGTTGAGACCTCCTTTTTTAAGTTTATGACTTGTACAGTCACTTTTGGAAAATGAGAAGAATTTGAGTGCAGAGAAATAGCTATGTATATATTTATGTGTGGCACACTCATCCACACACAGTGTATGTATGATGTGTGTGTGCGGTCTTCGGCTGCTTTCTTATTACAATAGAGAACTGGAGAGTTGTGACCTAGACGGAGCATATGGCACACAAAGCCTAAAATATTTACTATCTGGTCCTTTGCAGAAAAACATTGCCAACTCTTGCCCTAGCTCTAGGCACTTAGAGCTCTTTATACTTTTCCTTTGTGGCAATTATTACAAAAAGAACTTTAATCATGTAAGTCAAGATTAGTGGCTATTTGCTCAGCTAAAATAGAAACCTGAGGGTAGTAGAGAATATGCTGTCATTTATTGCTATGTTTACAATCCTAGCAACCTACCTGGCCTAATAAAAGTACTTAAATATCTGTTAACTTAATATAAATTCAGAAATTAAACAATTTTCTTACTCTGAGCGTTCTCTTTCATGTTTTTACTTTATGATCAACTGTCAAAGAGGAAATTATTGATTTTAAAAGCAGCATTCCTAAATCTGTGTTGCTTATCATGAAAGTTACTCCTCATGAAAAAAAAAATCCAGTGATCAATAAGTTTGGTTAACAAAATACTCAGTACTATCCTCTTTGAGGTTCATGAGCAAAAGTATTTAAAGGCTACATAAAACTTGCAGCAGAGAGCCTATTTATTTATAACTCTATCTCCACGAATTAGCCATTGATTCCATTTCTCTCATAATGCTTATTAAATGTCAAAAAACCTTGTTTTAGAAGATGCAGCAGACAACAGAATTAGAACTGGGTCGGTTTCCCCTTGATCAGACAGGGCAGGAGTCAAAAAACTTTGTGTAAAGAATCAGGTAGTAAATAGTTTAACATTTATGGGCCATTGTTCTGTGTTAAAACTACCCAACTCTGCCATTGTAACACTAAAGCAACCACTGACAATGCAGGAATGAACATGCCTGGCTGTGTTTCAATAAAACTTTATTTACACAAACAGGTGGGAAGCTGGATTTGGCCCAATGGCCAGAGTTTGCTGACCCCAGCACTAAGGGACTGAAAATGATCTGTTCTGTTCTATCTGGTATGGTAGCCGCTAGCCTCACTGGGGCCCTGCAAGTGACTTAAAATTGATAGTTTCTGTATCTATTTTTAGGCATTTATAAACATAAAGTACATGTTTCTGCTTGTCCCAAAAAAAGGATCTTAGACCATTAACCAAATTTTAGTGTAGTTATTTGGGTAACAGAATTCCAAGTAACTTTATATGTTTTATTCTAATTTATATCTGTTTTTTTACATTAATGGATTGAGTCACTTTTACAGAGGGTAAATGATATTTAAAACTTAGGTTGCCAGAAAATCTAAATTACCCCCAAAACAAAACTTCATGATTATGCTCCCATTAATCAAGTGAACTACATCAAAGGTTCTGTCTTAGATACATCTTGGAAGCCATTCCAAACAAAACATGCTCAATTCTATGTGTTACCTTATATAGGAACAACAGTTCTTAGAAACTTGACCACAGAATAAACTTCATTGATGAAGGAACTTGATGGACTTAAGCCTCCAATGTAATAATTTTTCTCTTATGGTACCTTGCCTGCTTTGTCACAGCAAAGTAAGTTATTTTCTCAGCCTTAGAACTGCCATCACTATTGATATTAAACATTTTTTTCATGATATATCTTTATGATACACTATGCAATTACTGATTTTCTTCACTTCGGAAGCCAGTAGTGATAAGAGTCATCAGGCTTCCCGACAGGTTGTACCTGCCTGTCACTCTAAGCTTTTGATGATTCAAGGATAGCATTAGCATGAGAGATGGATAAAGACTTCTGCATTGACCCTCCCTCCCAAAACTGGAATACATAGATATGGACCATCTATCATAAATAAACCTATCAGACAGGAATGATTTTTTAAGCAGCTGCAGTAGAACAAAAGCTCTGTTTCATGAAATACATAAAAGTATAATTGTTAGATTATAAACAGTTTAGTTCTTTTTTTATTTAATTTTCTTAATTTTTAAATCATGTTTATTCTTACAGTTGTCTCAATTTTTCCCCCACTGCCCTCCTCTACCCATCCGACCTGTCCCCTGCTCCCACAGTCAATTCCCACTCTGGTGTCCATGCCCATGGGTCATTCCTACATGTTCTTTGTCTAGTCCCTTCCCCTTCTTTCCACCATTGTCCTCCTTCCCTAGCGCCTCTGGTCACTTTCAGTCCGCTCCATGTTTCCATGCCTGTGGTTTATTTTGTTTGTTAGTTTATTTTGTTGAATAGATTCCACTTATAGGTGAGATCATACGGCATTTGTCTTTCACCGACTGGCTTATTTCACTTAGCATAATATTCTCCAGTTCCATCCATGATGTCACAAAAGGTAGGAGATACTTTCTTCTTTCTTTCTTTTTGTAAATGCAGATTGACTTTATTTATTTATTTTTTTAAATGTCAAGGTCCATTATAAAATATTTAAAAATTTAAATCCATTACAAAGTCTCAGCAATTAAAACAACATGACATCAGCACAGAAATAATCAAGTAGATCAATGAAATAAAATGAGCATTCTAGAAACAAATGTATATATCTAACAATGTAATATATGATTAAATGGATATTTAAAATCAATGGGGAAAATAAGTCTTACTAACAAATAAGGTGCATGGACCACTATTATTTGAAATAAAACAAATACAGAGCCCTATTTCACACATTATACAAAAAAAAAATTCAGGTGAGTTAAAAATCAATATGTAAAATCTGAGAAGTTTTTGGAAAAAATTCAAAATAATATTTACCTTTCCCTGAAGTAACATATTTAAACCCAGAAGCTATAAAGTAAAATATTGACAATATGACAATATTAAACATTTAAGACTATATAGTAATATATGTATAAAAAAAGTTAAAGGACAAGAAATAGACTAGGAAAGTATGTGCAACAGATCTGAAAAATGGTTAATCGGTTGTTTGGGGGTTTTTTTAGGACAAAAATTCTACAAACCTTTAATCAAAAAATGGATAAAGAATACTAAAAAGTCACTTAAAGCTTTTTAAAAATAATAGAAATAGGCAAGAAAAATACTAAAACAGATTTAGTTTCAACAAATATTTAAGTAACAATTAAAATAACACATTATTGTCACAATCAGATTAATAAGTATTAAAAATCTTGGTAATATCAAGTATTAACAACTGTGAAAGGAACTGGGTATTCATAGACTCTTTTTCTTCATCTTGTTAAAGCAGTCCCTTTAGCATATCTTGCAATGCTTGTTTGGTGGATGTGTATTCTTTTAGCCTTCTTTTGTCTGGGAAACTCCTTATTTCACCCTCCACTTTAATTGAGAGCTTTGTTGGGTACAGCAGTCTTGGTTTCAGGCCTTTGATTTTCATTACTTGGAATATTTCTTGCCATTCCCTTCTGGTTTGTCATGTTCCAGTTGAGAAGTTAGCTAATAGGTGTACCAGGGCTCCCTTATATGCTACTACCTGTTTCTCCCTTGCTGCCTTTAGAATTCTCTCTTTGTGTTTAATATTTGCCATTTTAATGATAATGTGTCTTGGAGTAGGCCTCATTGGGTTCCTCTTGAATGGGACCCTCTGTGCTTCCTGGACTTGTGTGACTTTTTCTCTCCTCCAATTAGGGAAGTTTTTCATCATTACTTTTTCAAACAGGTTCTCTATCCTTTGTTCCACTTTTCCTCCTTCTGGTATCCCTATTATATGGATATTATTACGTTTCAGGTTGTCATACATTTCCCTAAGTGTGTCTTCATTCTTTTTGAGTCTTTTTTCATTTTCTTGCTCTTTCTGAGAGCTTTTTTCTACCTTATCCTCCAGCTTGCCGAGTCAATCCTCTGCTTCATCTAGCCTGCTTTTGATTCCTTCTACTGTGCTCTTCAATTCAGGAATTGAATTCTTCATTCCCTCCTGTCTCTTATTGATAGTTTCTATGTCTTTTTTCATGCTGATATAGTTTGCAGTAAGTTTCTTGTAGTTTCCCTGTAGTTTTTGGTAATTCTCTATGAGCTCACTGAGCTCATTGAGCTTCCTTAGAACCATTGTTTTGAACTCAATATCTGATAGTTCATTTGCCTCTATGTCATTTAGTTCTCTCTCTGGGGATTCCTCCTTTCCCTTGGAGTGGGCAGTGTTTCTTTGTCTTTCCATTATTTGTGAGGCTGTTCTCTTTTGCTTCTGCTTCTTAAATTGACCTGTCTTGATTTCCTGACTTGCGGTAGGAACTTCTTTGGTAGGAGACTGCTGTTTTGTTTTGTTTTTCTCTCTGGATCTGCCTCTGATGATGTCAGATGTTGACCCTGTCTGACCTTTAGGCAGTCTCTTCGAAACTTCCAGGAATCTACTGTCTGTGGCTGTCTCCTTCAGCTATTGATCTAGTTCCTCTGCACTCAGCAGGCTGGTTTAGAGACATCACAGGGTGGGCTGAGGCCCTCCTGGGGCCAGGGCTATTGGGTCCTCTCGCGCTGCTGCCATTCAGGGGAGTGGTCTGCCTGAGCAAGATGGCTGCTGTCATATGGGGGATGAGTCAGCACTGGTATCCCGCTGGCTACTCTCTCAGTTCTCTCCCCAAAGCCTCCTTCCCCAGTCTCTCCTCAGGCATCTCCAGCCCACCCACTCCTGCCTTTGCCAAAGCCCAGGGTAAGTGGCTGCAAATAAAAATTTATGCATTGGCCCTTTAAATGGCTCTTTGCATCTCCAGCCACCTGTCTCTGGCAGAGAGCAACCCTGGCACTTTTTGCAGCTAGTATGTTGTCTGTGTACTTTTTGGGCTCTTCTGCTGTAGGCTGGAGATTCCGTATTATGGTTCATACCCCGCTTTTCTCAGGGGGATCCAACTGGTTGTTTCAATATCCTTCTGGTGCTGCTGCCTGTTGGCACCCCACCTGCCTTCTAGAATCTATACTACACTCCTTACCAGTTAGGTTCTGTTAAAGCTGATTCTTCTGTCTGTCCGAAGTTATAAGGCTCCTCTCTTGCTATTGTTCAGTTGTTTGTTCCAGGTGATTTCTCCACAATTTAGTTGTAATTCCAGGTTGGTCCCTGGAGGAGGTCAGAATGACTTCCCCTCACTCCTCCACCCTCTTGGTTCTAGATTATAAAAAGTTTAGTTCTGTTCATAAAGTAAAAATTAAGTTTAAAGTTCTGACTTAATCAATTGATTATTTCAAGACCATTAGTAACAGATATCCACCTCTTTCACTTAAATAGAGAAAGTATTAATAAAAGTATATTATTCTTACTGGTAGAATCTGCTTCTTAAAATGATGGCTTATGGTATACCTATTGAAGAATAAAGTTACTTATTTATTTGCCATCAGAATAAGGAAATAGATGACCACACAAACCAAAGATCTACCAAAAGTTTCAGCAAAATTCACAGAAGTCTCTATACATACTTGATTTCTCCAACTGTTCTCAACCTAATTCTTTGAACCCACTCCTATCTGGCATCCATCTCCACAACATCCTCCAAACAACTCCTGAAAGGTCACCAATAATCTCCACATTTCTAAACCAATAATTAATTCTCAGACTTCATCACTGTAGCTATAGAGCAGCTGTTCCTTCCTTCCTTCTTGAATGACTTTATTCTATTTGGTTTCCAAGATACCAACCTCTTGTTTTTCCATCTGCCTCAATGGCCACACCCTCTTGGTCTCCTTTTCTGGCTCTCATCTCCGAAATTTTTAAACAAGAAAGTATCCTAAACCTCAAATCTCAGCCTCTTGGCTATCTTCAATCAATGCTGGGACTCTCATCAAGTATCCTAGTTTTAAAAACTATACACTGACTACTCCCAAGAATCTCTTCCATCCTAGACTTCTCTCCTGAAGTGCAAGTCTTACATACTCAACAGCCTCGCAGCATCTAACAACCTCCTCAACCCTAACATGTCCAAAAAGACTCCTGATTCCCCCCACCTCCTACAGTTTTCATCTCAAAAGTGGCAACTCAATCCTTCCAGTTGCTCAGATTCCAACACTTGAAATCTTAACTTCTTATACTCTACGTTCAATATGTCAAAAAATCCTGTCATCTTTACTGTGAAAACACTATATATCCAGAATATCACCACCTCCCATCACCAGTAATGATGACACCCTGAACTAACCCTCACCAGCATCTCCTACCAAGATTAGAGCGACACACTGCTAACTGGGCTCTCTGCTTCTGTCCTTGCCTCCTTCTAGTCTACATCTATCCCAGCAGCCAGGTACCCTTTTAAAACGAATATCAGATCATATCACTCTTCTGCTCAGATTCCACCAATGACTACCAATTTCACTCAGAAGAAAATCAAGTCATAACAACGGTTTCCTAGATGACAAGATAAAGTCCCTACTATTTCCCTGACTCCCTCTACCCCGCTCTTCCTCACCCACTCTATTCCACAGGCACTCCACTCAACTCCACACTCCCCATCACCCATTCTACTCCACTGCACTCTACTCCACCCCATCTACCCCACACTTACTCCATTCTCTCCCTCCCTCACTACACTACAGCCACAGGCTGCTCAAATAGAGAGGTGCATCAGCCTTGGGTCTTGGTGCTTTGTGAACACCTTCCTGGGACACTATCTCCCAGATGCATGCTGCTGACATTTTTAACCATCCAAACAAGGATACTTTGGAGAGTCACAAGGAGCACTTTAAAATTATGCCTGAACAATTGGCATAAACAAACTATCCCAGACTAAGACAGGATAATAAGAAGCTAGGAAAATTCTTTGGCAAGTGCAATGAAACTGAGACAAGATAGTTAAACAAGGCCAAGCAATTAATAGCCTGCTAATAAATCACAAGATCTACCTTCCCTAACCAAGACACTAAGGAGGAGATGGTTTACACCTCTCCCTCCCAACCAGAGAACGAGTAGCTTAAAGCACCCTGGTCAGGGAGAGGGAGAACAGACACCCAGTTGGTGCCATTAGTGCCAGCCAAACCCTAGAAAAGATGAAATCAGAGGAATAAATAACAAAAAAAAATTAGAGCCAGACAAATCCAAGGTAAAACAGTGAAGCTGACCAGAGAACAATCCCAAACTCCCATATATGCTCATTTTGAGGCATCAGCATATTAAAGAGCACATCTGGAAAGCTGTTGAATATTCTGTTCAGACCACCCCCTGAGACCTCACCTAATTCCTGCTTTCAGGAAACAATAAGAACCCTCAAGACAAAGGACCCAGTGTGAGCTCCCTCCTGAGCATGACCACACCCCCCACTTCTCAGGCACGTACTTTTGTTTTCTTTCTCCTAAGCTCTATGGGTTCCCATGAGACTTGCAACCAGGGAAGCAGCAGGCAGCAGTTTGTCCTAGGTTAACTCCCTGAACCTGTCTTCCAGGGCCCTCCTTTTGTCTCTATAACTTCCTTTACAAAGTCCACACAGCCCAGTGTGGCTCACTTCTGTTACTATGACTTCATTTCCTGCCTCTAGGCTCACTCCTGTTGCTGTGATCTTGCCTCTTCTGTCTTTAGCCTTTCCTTTGTTTCACTGTCCCCAGCTTTAATAAACATACTCTCAAAATTACCTGGACTCGTGTCACAAAATCTTTTCTGCTCCAAGTCAAGAACCCACACATACCAGGCTGTGTGGAGCAGACTCACTTCGGTCCCAGTCCCTTTCTGGTGACAACACAAATTGAAATGTGCAGTCCCCTATCCAGACAGCCCCATGGCTCCCTTGCTCCAACTCTGCTCAAATACCATGTTATTAGGGAGGATTGTCCTAACCATTATATATAACATAACAACCTCTGCCCTCCCTGCTTTTCATGTCCCCCACATCTTGCTTTATATTCCTCAATAACTTATTATTACATATAACAACAAAAAAGTTTCCTTAATAGTTGCTCTGCCCTTTAAATGTAAGTACCTTCAAAAGATTAAAATAATTATTAATTGAACATGCCTAAAATTAAATCACAAAGAAAATGTCTCAAGTTACACTTCTAGTATACTACAATCTTACTACCTCTACAAAAGATGTTGAATAAATACAGTGATGAAGTGACCTTACCAAGTAGGTAAACATTAGAATTTATCATCAGGATAGTTGTGGGGGGGGAGGAAATTTTCAAACAAATATTTTAGCACCAGCTTGAAAAAAGAAAATTTCACTACCTTTAAGAGTTGCTGGGAGGATTAAGAGAGAGGACTCAGGTAAAGCGCCAGGTGCTCACAAAAAAGCACTCAACAGATACGAGCTTTTGTTACTTGAGAGGGTGCTCAGTGCACTGCTGAAGATACATGACCCACATTTTCTGCAATAAACGTTTATAAAAATACAAGCATTTCTAAACATAGCTATTCTTTTTTATTGAGTTTATGGGGGGTGACATTGGTTAATAAAACCATACAGGTTTCAAGTGTACAACTCAACATACCATTTGCACACTGCATCGTACGCCCACTGCCCCAGCCAAAGCCCCTTTTCATCCCCATGCATCTCTCCTTTGCCCACCTCCATCTTTTCAAAGTGTTCTCTCCATAGCAAAAAAAAAAAAAAGGCCTCTCTGTATTACATTACCCTCTTTATCTTGAAACAACAAATGACAACAGTGTGTCTGTTGGTATGTGTATGTACATGCCTTTACATATTTTAAACATATTTGAAGTAATCATGGAGCCACCTGCCATCAGAGAAAAGATTCAATTAGAAAACTGGACTTTTGGAAGAGAAAAATAAAAAGTAAATAGTAACTGTGACTTATTATGAGAATTTATTGTGGGTCAAAGACTTTTCTAAGCAAAAGAGCAGGATTTAAGCCCAGCCAGGCATTCTAGAGTCTGCTACCTAACCATTAAGCCACCAGTCATCACCATTAAGACTGACAACTGTTAAGTGCTTTCCCATGAGATCAAACAACAACAACAGAAAGAAAAAGGCAAACTTCTGAGTGGTCCACAAGATGTTCATGGCCACTGTAGATGTCATTACAAAATTCTGTAAAGAATCTGCTATATGTTAAAGATCTAAATTTGATAAATCAATCACATCAATGAGCTTCTGCAGCATTCTGCATTCTCCTGGTTCCTACCTCTTGCCTATAAATGAGCCCATGCTAGATATTGTTTACTGATTTCATAGGTTTAGGGAAGCTGGAACATCAGCAGTGACTTCCTGATCCTGGGCAGCAGCGACAGTGTCCTGATCCTGGGGATAAAGTGGCAGGGGCATGAACTTGAAGCCTACCTAGGATACACTGATTCTACCCCTTCAGGTTATCCAATAATTTGACAAGCACCTAATTTCCTGTTTAACTTCCTTTATATTTGGAATTAGTTTCTGTGGCAGTTATTGAGTTAACACCTATCAGCCTGAACCCATCTCCTGTATTCAGCTTGTGATATTAGAGCAGGAACTCCACAAACCATATTCCCAATTTGGCAGCAGGCTCCCTGCTAGGCTCTGCCAGTAGGAGGAGCAAGAGAGAGGCTGCCAATCTGGAGGTGGACAAAGGACTTGCTCCTCCTATTTGCCTCCTGTGGGCTCTCATCTGCTTCCAGTTTCCTGGAGAGCCACCCCTTCACCCTGGCAGCACAGTTCCCTTCTACAGCACAAGATGAATCCAGTTTTCAAATTTTCGAACACTTGCAAAACAGTCTTTACTACCTTCCACCCCAAATGCAGAGTCACTAGAACAATCAAGCATCTTGTCTTCATCAGAGATCTGAGTGTCAGCTTTGATAGACTGCTCTTCAAAAAACTGCAAGTCTTAGCATTTCCAATCTCTTCCCTCTGTTCCCTCAGCCCTAACAATGGTGATTGCTTCCCTCAGTTGTCACCACAAGATACCTTAGAGCAGGTCCAACTGTTTCCAAAAAGGAAAAGATAACAAATGTTTTAGGGTTTGTGGGCACAAAGTGTCTGTCTCAACTACTCAAGTCCACCACAGTAGTGCCAAAGCATCCATGGGCAATGTGTATGGGGATGGTTGTATTCAGTAAAACTTTATTTGCAAAAACTGGTATTGGGTCAGATTTCTCTTGAGGGATGTAATTTTCCCACCTCTGCCTAGTGTTTTCTTCTTATACTATCATTTACCTAATTAACAATTCTATACTTAATTCACAACTCTGTACATTAAAACCACTCTGTTCAAATAACAGGTGTGGCATTTATGTCCTAATCAGACAGGACTGTCACCATTTCCTGCACTGAACCCTGACTGTTCCTATATCAGGTATCAAAAGTGGTTCTAAGAAACAGTTTAAAGATGGGAAATGATGATGAACTCTTTCATCTGCTCGGATTTAAAGGCAGTGATGATGGTCTTAACACTGGTGGGGGGAAAAAAAGATACTGGTTGTCCAAGGCAAGCAGTCCCAGAATAGTTTCTTAAATGATCATCCACGATCATTTTTCTTTCTTTCTTTGCCTTTCCAGTCATCCTGCTTCTTCCTTGGAGCCTCGAGGTGATACTCTACTCTAGTATTCTTTTCCTGACCCAGCTGTTTCCCTAGAGTTCTTAGAACCAGAAACAATGGGTCAAACTCTAAGAGCAGCAAATTGTTTTTTTTTTAAATCCAAGTGGTGCAGACCTTTGAATTTGAAATTAGTATTTATCAAAGATGACCTGACAGAGGTAGAAGTAGATTACTCAAATTCTACTTCTAGGCATGATAAAAGCTGATGTACCAGACTTGTAGCAACTAGAAAACTGGGGGAGAATGCATGAAACACCAGTTTTTCAGACACATTACAATAGGAAATACAGCACTATACTCCTTTGAAAAAGAAAAGTTAGTGAAGTGAGACCTATGATAGCTGAGGCTTTCTGTTGGAACTGCTTTTCAAATTGTGATTCAGGGAAGAGAGACCCAAGCAGAGTATAGTATTATAACTGGTGTGAGAAGACAGAAATTGGAGCTAGAGAATGCTAAGTGGTTGAAGTTTGCAGAGCAGCATACTGGAGAGGAACCACACAGAGAAAGAACTTGAAGACTCTATAAGGGTCACCTTGTATCTCTGAACAAACACTAAGTTATGCATGTGTAGGAGAAAACATCATGAAATTTGGGGAGGGGGAATATGTATGAATGAATGAATGAACAACTATCAGGCCTATAAGATAAACATTCCCAGAGCTTATACAAAGTTGGGAGATATTTAAGTTCCAACCAGCCACAGTGTAAAAACTACAATGAATATACAGGGTCTTAGGTGGCAGTTCCAAATAGTCTCATCATGGTAGTAAAGCTAAAGTAGTTCTAGAGCAAAGGCTACTATAAACCTACAAGTAACTGTTTGCCAAAACTCAATACTCTTTAAAGGAAAATAACAGAATCCAGATGCTTAACAATAACATGTTAACAATAATCAGCATACAATAAAAAATTACTAGACACAA
The DNA here is from genome assembly GCF_021234165.1 of Pteronotus mesoamericanus. Classification (NCBI taxonomy): domain Eukaryota; kingdom Metazoa; phylum Chordata; class Mammalia; order Chiroptera; family Mormoopidae; genus Pteronotus; species Pteronotus mesoamericanus. The sequence continues at coordinate 6,176,233 of NW_026555152.1, forward strand.
AAAATGACAGAAAATGTGACCTACAGCCAAGAGAAAAATTAGAAGATGGAAACAAACCTGGAAAGGATGGAGAAATGGAATTGCCAGAGAATAACTTTAAAAGATCTATCATAAATATATTGAAGTATCTAAAAGGAAACATGAATATAATAAAAAGAAATGAAAGAACCAAATGGTTCATACATTATAGCTAGGGGAAAAAAATCCACAATTTTGACAGGTACAAATCCTATACACTGAAAACTATAAAATATTGATAAGATAAATTAAAGAAGGCCTAAGTAAATAAGAGATACAGCATGTCCATGGACTGGAAATATCAATACCATTAAAATGTCAAAATGATCCACATTTATCTATAGATCTAATGTAATCTCCATAAATATTCCAGTAGGCTTTCTGGAGAAATCGACAACCTGATACTAAAATGTATACAGAAATGCAAAGATTCTAGAACAACCAAAAAAATGTTGGGGGAAAAAAAAGCAAAGTTGGAGGATTTCAACACTTGCAATAAAGCTATTACAATTAAAAAACTGTGGAATTGGGCATAAATACAGATATACATGAATGGAATAAACTACAGAATCTAGAAATAGAGTCACATATATGTATGGTCAATCAATGTATAATAAAGGTATCAAGGTAATTCTATGCGGAACTAATAGTGTCTTTCACAAATAGTGCTAGAAAAACCAGATACCCATATGGAAAATAACCTGGACCTCAATCTTTACCTCATTCTATGCACAAAAAAAATGGATCATAGACTTAAATGTGTAAGTTAAAACTATAAAAATCCTAAAAACAAAATATTAATCTTCCCAATCTTGGAGTAAGTGCATAATCCTTAGAGCACAAAAGCTCTTATCATACAAAAAAAATGGACCTCAACAAAATTAAAACCTTCTGTCTTCAAAAGATCCAGGTATTAGATTTCTCTTGCTATGTAACATACTACCACAAATGTATCAGCTTAGAACAATGCCACTCCTAGGTATTTATCCAAGAGAAATAAAAAGATGTGTCCACCCAAAGAACTGTACAAAAAAGGCTCATTGAAAATCACTGAAATGTTCCCTCAACAGATGAATGAATAAACAAATTGTGGTATATCCATACAATTTACTACTACTCAGCAAGAAAAATTAACTAATGAAACATATAGCAACACAGATGACTATCACTATAATTATGTTGAATGAAAGAAAGCCAGACAAAAACAGTGTCTATTGCTTGGTTTCATTCACAAGAAATTTTAAGAAATTGGGATCGAAAGCACATCTGTAATTGCCTGCGGATGAGGGGGTTTGACTGCCAAGGGACACAAAAGAACTATAGGGGATAATGGAAATGCTCACATTGTAAAATTTGATGAATGTTATAGTCACAGACTCACCAGGTCTCCTCCTATGGGAACTAGGACAATGACTGAAAAAGAATGGGCCCTTACGAACTTAAATGAGGGCATCTGTATCAATTTGAATGGACCCAAATCCCATTCCCTCTTCTTTGCCAGCAGAAGTGGACCTTCCTCATCGCTCTCTAAGGAGAGCCCTACATCATGCTGGAAGACTCTGTAATGACATTACTTTTAGTTCTGGATTCGTTTTATGAAGCTAAACAAAGAGGATCTCCCCACCCCCCGCCACTGCAAGCAATATTTCAAACTATAAACCTTTTTCACACACACACAAAGAAAATCTGCAGATTCTCTTCTTCGCAGTCACACAGAGACTAACATAGTAAAGCAGCTCTGCTGTCCTCATATGGAGCTCTGTCAATTCCATAACTTCCACAGTGGCTCCAGCTGTGCCATTTGCAGCCAAAAATATGGGAAGAGCTGAGAAGCCAGGGCAAGAGACTTCCTTTCCAATGGGTAATGCAGAAATTTCCCATCTCACGCCTATTCACATTCCACCAGTGATGATTAAATCTCACTGCCACATCCAGCCACAGAGAAGCTGAGAATTGCAGTCTCTCCACCACAGATGTTGGTAATAAATCTTACAAGATTTTGTTTTTACTCTTAGGAAGCCTTTCCATCAGTGATCACACATACTTATTTCACAAAACATTTTGTGTTAAAGCATTAATATTTTGCTTAGAAAAATATATTTTTACCAATACAACTTTGTTTTGATGACTCAAAAAAAATAGTTGTGTGTGTGTGTATACTTCAGTGATTTTCAACCTTTTTCATCTCATGGCACAAATAAACTAATTACTAAAATTCTGTGGCACACCAAAACTATATTTTGCCAATCTGACCAAAAAAATAGGTATAATTTTGATTCATTCTCACTGATCTGTTGTTGTTGTTGTTGTTGTTGTTGTTGTTGGTGTTGGCTGTTACTGTTGTGGCTATTGTTGTATTGGCTGTTGTCATTTTTTAAAGATTTTTAAAAATTTATCCTTAGAGAAAGGGGGAGGGAAGGAGAAAGAAAGGGAGAGAAACATCAATCAGTTGGCTCTCAAAACAAGCCCCTGACTGGGGACCAAATCTGCAACCCAGGCATGTGCTCTGACCGGGAATTGAACAGACAACCTTTTACTTTGCAAGATAATGCCCAACCAACTGAGCCACACTGGTCAAGGTAGCTGTGGTCATTTTTTTTATTTGACAGTCTAAGGTTAAAGAGGTCAGTGCCCCTGACTACTCAAGTACTGCATGTTTTAAAAATTCTTGCGGCACACTTTGGAAATCACTGGTGTAGTCCGTAAGTTAACACATGTTGGGAATAGCTAGTCTTCCATCCAAATATGTAAGAAATATCCTATTTTTCATAATTTGCTCAACCAATTGTTTCTTAGAAAATCCTAGAAAGGGTGTCTATAGGTCTCTTATCCATATGCATGTATGTACATTTTAATTGTTACCATGTTATTTTCTCTATATTATTGCAGCAGGAAAACAAGTGCTCCCCAATGGCTTGGCACTTTTTGTCTTTTGCTAACAAATATGAAAAGATGTTTATTATTCACCAGTTAGCAGTAGGTTTTGTGAAGTGTCAAACAGTAGCTGACATGAATATTACATGTTTTTTTGATTGCTAATAAAACTGTTGATTTTTATTCTCATACTTAGGACTCTTAGTTTTTAAAGTCTTACTGATTCCAAAATGGTTTCATATTTCCAGAGCTTCTATTTGAAGATACCATATACATCTAGGGCAACATTCATGATTAATGATAATAGCCTGTGGGTAATTTTGAAATTTGTTTAACTTGTCAGATATGATCCTTGTTTTAATCAAGTAGCCGAAGGAAAACTTTAACTAGCACACAGGTCAAGCAATGCCATATTGTTGTAGCTTCTGCTTACATTATTGTTATTATCTCAATTCCATTCTTTAAAAAAATAGGACCCCTTTTAAGCCATCACCTTATGAGAGTCAGTTTAACCAAAACTAAATGTAGTCCATAAGTCCATTTAACCAGTACACATAAATGGCAATGTTTTACAATGGACTAAAAGCCAGCAACAGAGGATGAGCCCCAGCGTTAACCCTTCGTACAGGTGGAACTCCATGCCTCCCCTCCTCTTCCGCATTCCTCTCAGACTCACTTCTGGTCAGTACGCCAGAAATCAGGACTGAGTGTGCCAATGGCAATCCACATGTTATCATCAATAAAGCTGATTTCTTAGTACCTTTTTTAACCTAAAAAAAGAAAATCACATTTTCTTCTAACATATAATCATCTAGTGCCTCCCTAGGTTGTACATCACCATGAACACCCAATCCTTATTTCAAAGACCACTGGTCTCATCTGTATCCCAGAGTGTGGACGTTATTTTGGCAACAGCTAAAAAACTCAAAACAGAGAGATGGATCCTAATTATTTATAAGCATTTGGAGCTCTACCCTGGACATACTTATTGGTCAAGTGAAGGTGACAAGTGCCAGCTCTGGGTCTTGAGGTGAGCCCCTTCCTTCTCACATTTTTATGAGAGAGAAAGTAAGGGAAGCCAGCCCAGTGCTTCTGGGTCTTGGGCCATTTCCTTTGTCTCTGTCTTCTCTGCTTTATCATCAGAGCCCAGTAACATTAAAAACTCCCGTGGGAGCTCTGCTAGAACTTACTGTATATCTAATTTATTGCCCTGGCACTTTGCTTTTTATTCCACACCCACCAAGTGAAATTTTAATAAGAAGAGAAATGCCTTTAACCCAATTAAAGAATAAGAGGGAAGAAGAAGAGGAGGTAGAAGGGGAAGAGAAAGCCTAGGTAGAAATATGGAGTGCCCCCATTGAGTAAAGAACAAAAAAAAGGACAGAAATTGCACCTCTGCTCAACAGATGCTGAGTACATTAAAGTCATTGTACTAAGAGATGTTCAAAACTGGTTAAGGAAGAAACATTCTTAACAGGTTACCAAGGGAGGTCAGGCACACACCCATAAAACATTCTGTTTGGCTTCACAAATTACCCCTTGGCCAAGGTAAACCAAATGTCTCAATCAGTGGTATAAGTTGTGCAGTGCTGTGCAGAATCAAAGTCCATCTCTTGGATTCCAGAGAACGCCTGGTATAAAAGGATAATACAGGCCCACTTCTGAGTCACCTCCAGAAAAAGAGGTTTATTTGAAGACTGGATGCCTCAGAACTGGAAATCATCAGGAAATAAGGGGGCTCTGGTACAGACGTCCTAGGTGGACTCATCCGAGGGCCCTGGGCATTCCGCCGCTCTGCCGCCCACCAGTGTGCTGCTTCAGCTTCCTCAGTGTGCGGTCCCTCCTAACGTCTGCTTGCACTGGGCCCACCATGGCAACTCTAGCCTCTGCCTCATCAGCATGACCTTTTATATAGAAGTTATAATTGTTAACTGGAAAATTATCTTAAGTTTGTTCATTCACTCCCTTTGAACATTTACTGAGTACCTAATTTGTGCAAAAGACTGTCCTAAAGGTAAGAATGCCCAGTTAAAGAAAAAAATCAGACTTTGGCTCCATGGACCTTATGTTCTAAGGAACTAGAGGGTGAAAAGCAAATATAAAGTATTTCACAAAGAAAAAAACAAATAACCTAATTTAAAAAATGGGATTGAATTTTTTTCTCCTCAGATGATATACAAAGGGCCAATAAGCACCTGAAAAGATGCTCAACATCACTAATTATTAGGGAAATGTAAATCAAAACCACAATGGGACATCACCTCACACCTATCAGAATGCTACCATCAAAAATATTTAAAATTTTTTTAATAAAAGAAAAGAACAGTGTTGGTGAGGATGTGGAGAAATTGATACACTTGTGCACTGCTGCTGGGAATGTAAAATAATGTGGCAGCACCTCAAAGAGTTAAACATAAAATCACCATATAATCCAGCAATTCTACTTCTTGGAATAGTATAGCCAAAAAAATTGAAGGGCCTCAAAGAGATATTTGTACCCATCTCATAGCAACAATATTCACAATTGCCAAAGGGCAGAAGCAACCCAAATGTCTGTTGACAAATAAATGGATAAACAAAATGTGGTACATACATATTATGGATTATTATTCAACCTTAAAAAAAAATAAAAAGCAAATTCTGGCGTATGCTTCAACATGGGTGAACCTTGAGAACGTTTTGCTAAGTGATTTAAGTGATTTAAGCCAGTCACAGAAAGACAAATGCTGGATGATTTCACTTATATGCTATACCTAGAATAGTCAGGTTCACATAGACAGAAAGTACAATGGTGGTTACCAGGAATTTGGGGGTGAGGAGTGGGGAGGTTGCTGAAGGGGTATAGAATTTTAGTTTTGTAAGATGAAAATATTCTGGAGACAGATGGTGGAGATGGCTGTACAATATGAACATATTACTACCAGTGAACTCTACACTTAAAAATGGTTAAAAGGATAAATCTTATGTTACCTTTTTATAATTTTATATTACATTATAATATATAATATTATCACAATTATTATATATTTTATATTGTAATTATCTGTTAATAATACACATTATTTCCAAAGGTGAAAAGTTCTATAGAGAAAAATAAAGGCCTGTGGGATAGGAGTGCTGGGGAAATGGGAACACTGGGGAGAGGAAGTTTCCGCAAGAGCCCAGAGCACGGGAGAATGAGTCCAGGAAATGAGGGATGACCTGCGAGTTCTGGGCTTCCTGCTGGCAGAGATGCAAAAGGTTAAGAGGCACATTGAAATAAATCCTTAAACCTTCAAGCCAGAGTGGGGATATCGGGCCAATGGTGCCTTAGAAGCACGGAGACCCTCCCTGACTCCTGGCTTTAGAGTCCTAAAGAGGGAGAGGAGAGTGCCTTGGCCTTCACAGAAGGATCCATGGCCTCGCCAATCTGCAAGCACAGAAATCTCTGTATTATACCCCTCCATTTAAAACAGTAAGTAACCCTGTCATCTGCGCCTAGCATTGCCATTTATACATTCTTACTGAAATTGTGGTGTGAGTGCCTGCCAGTAACAAGCCCTTGTTAAAAGTCCCGACAAATAACTCTCATCGGTGAGCTCACATCTTCATATCAAACCACTTCCCAGATTACTGGTTACCCTCTGATGGGCTCCTACCCCGGGCTCATCAGTGGCTCCAGGCCATCATGGGGTAGGTCCAGGTCTGAAATGCTCAGACAACCATGCCATCCAATTCTCTATGCTGGTGGCATTGGATGTGAGCGAATTATTGCATATGTATCCTACTGTTCTATAAATTTAAACACCTCCTGACACTTCAATATTATCTTTATTTTTAAGTTTGTACTAGAAGGGAAATCCTACAAGTCTGCTTGTTAACCAACACTGGAATTAACCATGACCACTTAACACAAATCATAACCAGAAGTTAAAACAGATGAAAACTACCCAATTTTAAATGCACAACTCCAATTCTAGTAGAGTAAAATAAAGTATTATCACATTGCAATGTTCCAAGCTAACTATTTTGACGTTTAAAGATATGACTTTGTCATTCATTCATAAATAAAAACAGAAACACACAGTTTTACAATAGTTTAGTAAAAAAATAAATCCTGATAATTAGTCATAGTCTTTAAACAAAGACTTTAATTACATCAAATGCAACTTTTGAAAAACTACTTACATCCAAAGAATCCTCCTTCAGTAGGATAAGGGCCATATTCTGTGATACCAACCGGCAGGAATACCCTAAGTAAAAGAAGAGACAACACACATGAACTTATCATTCCTTCCATGACCTAAACATTTTTAAGTGGCTGTTTAAATTCAGCCTCCCTTGTTATATCTTTCTTCTTACTATTTTATAGCTGTTGGTTCATATGAGAGAACTGAGCCAAAGTGGGAGGTAGAAAAGTAAGTTTAAATTGATTGCGATTCTTGCAGACAGCTTGAACAGAACAGGTTGGGAAGGTCTTCATAACTAATGGCCAGAATAAATACTTGTCAATTTTCTGTGGATTTGTCTTTATTCTTCTAGAACATTAGGATAAGCCTTGGGTTATCTAAAATAACAGCAAACACGTTAGGAAGACAAATGAAATCTCATGGTGCTCTGAGATTTCAACATGAACTTGCCTATCATATTGAGATCCCTAATTTGCTTTTTTTAAAAACAGGTGCTTCTCACAAGATTTCAAAGGAATACTATTATATATTGAGGGAGTTTCTTTACCTACCAAAAGTTTAAAGCAATCTCCATTTCAAGAATTAAACCTGAGTTTTTTTAAAAAGTTTGTTTTAGAACAAAATTCTTCCAATACTAATTCTTATCAACAATTTCCATCACCTTTTTAAATAAAGTTATCTCTATAAATGATGCAAGATATTGTTTTCTACCTTCCTCCCAGAAGCTGTACATTATTTTCTGTGAGGCTCTTTCCTACTCAGGCTTTTCAGTTCACTCCTAGACAACTGGAGACACTCCGTGACACCACAGACCAAGGTGAGACCCTCCCCGGACTCTTTGCCTTCAAATGCACATGCTCTGGGGAGAAGGCCCTCCAGCAAATCCCAGGACTTAGGTGTCTGTTGGAGCTCTAGTCTTTCTTTTTTTTAGGATTTTTTTAAATTGTTATTTTATTGTACTTGTCCCCATTTTTGCCCTTTTGCTCCTCTGCCCATCCTGCCCTCCCCGCCCCCGCTCCCACAGTCAATCCCCATCCCTCTGTCCATGTCCATGGGTCATTCATACATGTTCTTTGACTAGTCCCTTCCCTTTAGTCTTTCTTTCAAATCGCCTTCCATCTTCTCAGTGACCCTGGAGAGGGAGCTGGCATCAGCATGTGCTTTCACCAATCCCTATCTCAATTTATCTCATTAAGAAAAGACAAGAAAAGATGTCTTCCACTTAGAAAATTGGCCCTCGCAACCAGTTTTTTCTCAGTACCTTAAGAAAACAGACCAATGATTACAGAAAATGAAAAAAATCATCAGCACATAGAATTTCAACCTTGGAGCAAGTACATATGTGATAATCTCAAGAAAGGGCCTTGTCCTGACTGGTGTGGCTCAGTGGGTTGAATGTCGTCCAGCAAACCAAAAGGTCACCGGTTCAGTTCCCAGTGAGAGCATATGCTTGGGTTGCAGACAAGGTCCCCAGAGGCAACAGGTTGATGTGTCTCTCCCACATTGATTTTTTCTCCCTCTCTTTCTCCCTCCCTAAAAATAAATAAATTTTTTTTAAAAAAAGAAAGGGTCTTAACCAATGCTGCTCATAAAGCAAGAAGGAGCCAGGACTCCCCTTCGCAGAACAGCTGGCATATTCATACCCACAGGTGCTACATTAAACTGGAAAAGGAAACAGGCATTGAAGAGTGGCCAAGTCACAGAACTGTTGCATTTACATGCTCAATTCCCCTCAGCAGGTTCTCTTTTCATCTTGGGGAAACACTATCAAAAGATACACAATCACATGCAAGACAGACAAAAATTAAGAACAAGAAAAACTTTGTTGTTGTTGTTGTTGTTGTTGTTGAGGGGAGAGACAATAAATATTTTTTATTTATTTGGGAACATACAAAGTATATCCTACACTCTCATTTGAGGGCAATATTTTGTAAATCACCTCAGAACACAAATTCTAAAGCACAAAATTATGGCTTTTATCCCAAATGTTATTTTTTAAAACAATAGCATAAAACTATAGCCCAGGCTGCTAACAACAGCTATCTCAAGGGAATGAGGCTATTTTACTTGTTAAAACCACCACATATTATTTTAAAAATTTAAATAAACCGATAATTTAAAATCATAATACCACATGGGCAAATACCTGCTAAACCTCTAAAACAAAACAAAAAAAGGAGGGGGGAGGAAAAATGAAACAATTTTCTATGCATTTTCAAACTTGTTCAAGTCTGGATTTTAACAATAGTGATGAGTAAAAATGAGAATGTCCCAGAATGCCAGTAAAATTTCTGCATGGTAAAACTAAAATAATTGAACTCTTTGTTTCCCATTAAATTTTTACAAATGTATTCCTCCTTCCTATAAAGTCTTAGATTAGGTCCAGAAAGGAGGTCTATATTTTCTTTTCATTCACAAAAGGGGATATTGCGACTTTAATCACTTCCCTCAATGTTAGGCTTACTCTTTCTTTATCCCGGGAGACTTCCAACAACTCCATGCAATATAGACTGTTACAAATTTAGTATAACTGATGCAAAAGGATTTGCTGGTAGCTTTTGATTTAAACAACAGCTGCAGAAGCAAGCTGTAATTTTTAAACCCTAGCTTGCTGTTTTGTTCTATATTTTTCAATTTAAGCAAAATGCCACTTGACAACTGAAGCTGCACAAAGATATTGTGGGAAAACTAAGTATTTTTTTAGCCATTACAGGGAGAAGGGTATAAATAAAACCACTGACACTTTCATGAATTTAAATATACAAAACTAAAGCTTTCTGAGAAGAAACAGATTGGTTTTCTTTTTTAAAAAAATTTGAAAATGATGTGAGATTTTGCTTACAGAATTATCACACAGAACACTTGCACTAGACAGACCATGGAAGTTTAACACAGTTAATTGCGACTTAGCTAATGTGGCAAATCAAATTATGTCAATCTAGGTTTGGCGTGCTTGATTTCTAATGTTTTGGGATAAAATGAGATCAACTCTTGGAGAAGAGCCAGGTATGAAATGTCAATCCACACTTGTAAATTGAGATCAAGTTCTTTAATCTCGCAGTCTAACAAGATGACCATAAAAAGACTGAGACGAGAACCTCGGGGGTTTCACTTTTTACTACAGCTGAAATGAATGGCACACTATAAAGGTCTTAGTCTTTCAACTACCTGACTACAATCAACATTCAGAGAAATCAAAAAGTACAGAGTCCGTGGCACTTAGAGAGGACTTGATTTTAAGTCAATAAAATGACAATTCACACTAGAAAATATTACCAAACCAAATCTCTCAGATCTTGAAATCAGTGTCTCTTTTTCTGAGTTAAGCTCATACTATTAGAAATATCCAAATCCACTTCTTTTGGTGACAGTTTTGGAAGGATTAGGAAAAATTTATCCTTCTTGACCATAAATCCTAAGATCATATTAATTAAGCTACCCATCTTTGGAATTCAACATGGTTCTAAACCTTCAGTGTGTTGCTTGTTCTGAATACTTTCACAGAAGAAGTAATCAATCAGTATTTGAGTGTGAGTGTGTGAAGCATACTGCCACACATCAGGAATTGACAATAAAAGGTGGTGCCCTTACTCTATCCCAGATGGAACCACACAGCCTCAGTACAGAGTCCTTCCGTCACCTGGAGAACCAGGAAGCTGAGGACTAGCCCACAGAGCCACACCTGGGCACCTTTTCCCTCTAGATCCTTCGGACCCTTCTCAGGAATTTTCCATCACATGTAAGAACACACTCAGCCTTCCCTCATGATTTTCTCCCCAAACTGGGCTATCAGAACCCATTCTGTGCTTAGTCTTGTTTTTTTCTCTTAAACAATTTCTCGAAGGCTCAAGTTTTGATCATATTTCATCTTTGAAGCCTTCTCTGGTCATGCCCAGTTCAGATATTTTTTCTTCTGGTAAGTGAATTTCAAGTGCGGAGGTAACTTGCTCAGACTTTCAGCACTCTCACACCTGCGTGACCTAGGCTATGTTGTTTGATATTTCCATGCCTCAGTTCTATCTCTGAAAAGGGGATGATGCCTATCTCAAAGGGAATTAAATATAAAACTTACGTCAAGGACTTAGCACGGTATTTGGCACATTACAGCTAACATTTACTCAATAACTATTATTAACACCAGTCATGCTTAATACCTATACTGCATAATTACTACTTTCTCTTCTACTTCACTCTCTAATTTGTCTCATAGTTAACCCATTCCCCATTACAGAAATTACAGAATGGAAGTACCCAGACCAGCAGCAGAACATCAGGCAACAATACTAGCTGCAGATGATCAAAGAAATAATCTGACTTCTGGGAAAAACAACACCAAGACTGTGAATGCCACCAAATAGGGCCCAGCTTCACCTGAGAAGGGGACTTCTCTTTCTTTTAACAGGCAAGGCAATCTATAGGTAGTGAATGGGTGAGCACCATATTCACTCACTTTTAAAAAATTAAATATCTAAGACTATAAGAAGTGATTTCTAAATATCAAGAGCAAAATGCAGGGGGAGTGGCAGCAATTCCAACTCAGACATGGATGACAATGAAAGCTATTTCCAACTTACTGACTTTAAAATGGAACACACAGCTTCTGGCCAAGATGGAGGCATAGGTAGATATGCATCACTTACTCATTCAACCAAAAGAAATGTAACAACCAATTTAAAAACAACCAGAACTGTCAGAAAATCAAACTGTATGGAAGTCCAACAGCCAATGAGTTAGAAAAGAAACATTCTTCCAGACTGGCAGGAGGGGTGGATACAGGCAGCCGGGTTGGAGAGGAGGCAGCAAGGTGGTGGCTGGTAGATGAGGTGGGCCAACATTCTCGTGCAGATAAACTGGAATAACTAGGGACTGAGACAGGCCGTGCAACCCAAGGTTCCAGAGCAGTAAAAGCAAGTCTCAAAACCTCTGCCTGTAAAAACCTGTGGAAGTTGTGGCAGAAGGGGAAACTGCCAGTCTCAGAGGAGAGCCTGTTAGAGGGGCCCATGGGGTCCTAGAAGGTACACAAGCCCGCCCACCTGGGAAGGAGCAATTTGCTTGTAGGTAGTGGGGGAAGTGACTGAAAGCAGGGCGAGAATCGAGCAAAGGGTAATTTTCCTTCTCTGACCCCTCCCCCACATACAGCACCATAACACAGCAAAGTGGGTTGCCCCGCCCTGGTGAACACCTAAGGCTCTCCCCTTCATAATGTAACAGGTGCACCCAGACAAATAAATATGGCCCAAAGGAAAAAACAAATCAAAACTCCAGAAAAAGAACTAAGCGATGACGAGATAGCCAAGCTATCAGATGCAGAATTCAAAACACTGGTAGTCAGGATGCTAACAGAGATGACTGAGTACGGCTGCAAAATAGAGAAAGAAGTGAAGGCTATCTGAAGTGAAATAAAGAAAAATATACAGGAACCAACAGTAAAGTGAAGGAAACTGGGACTCAAATCAACAATTTGGAACAAAAGGAAGAAACATTCCTTGGAACATTTAACCAGAACAGAATGAAGAAACAAGAATTCAAAAAAATGAGGAGAGGCTCAGGAACGTCTGGGACAACTTTAAACATTCCCACATCTGAATCATAGGGGTGCCAGAAGGAGAAGAGGGAGAGCAAGAAATTGAAAACTTATTTGAAGAAAATAGTGAAAGGAACTTCCCCAAGCTTATGAAGGAAATAGACATGTAAGTCCAGGAAGCTCAGAGAATTCCAAAGCAGTTGGACCCAAAAAGGAACACATCAAGACACATCATAATTAAATTACCCAAGATTAAAGATAAGCAGAGAATCTTGAAAGCAGCAAGAAAAAAGCAGAGAGTTACCTACAAAGGAGTCCCCATAAGACTATCAGCTGATGTCTCAGAAGAAACCTTACAGGCAAGAAGGGACTGGAAAGAAGTATTCAAAGTCATGGAAAGCAAGGACCTATATCCAACATTACTCTATCCAGCAGAGCTATCATTTAGAATGAAAGGCCAGATAGGGTAAAGTTAAAGGAGTTCATTATCACCAAGCCCTTATTATATGAAATGTTAAAGGGATTTGTCTAAGAAAAAGAAGATCAAAACTATAAATAGTAAAAGAGCAATAAACTCACAACTATCAGCAACTGAGCCTAAAAAAGAAAAACAGAAACAAAAACAAACTAAGAAAACAACTAGGATAGGAACACAATCACAGAAACAGAGATTACATGGAGGGGTATCAGCAGGGAGGGCGATGGAGGAGAATATGGAAAAAGGAACAGGGAATAAGGAACATAATTGGTAGGCATGAAATAGACAGGGGGAGGTTAAGAATAGTACAAAAAATGGAGAAGCCAAAGGACTTACATGTACGGCCCGTGAACATGAACTAAGGGGGTGGGGAGAATGCTTGAGAGAAGCAGGGTACAGGGCAGAGGGGGATAAAGGGGAGAAAAAAATGGGACAATTGTAATAGCATAATCAATAAAATATACTTATAAAAATAAAAAATAAAATGGAACACACACTAGGATTTTGTTCTCATCCTGCATGTATTAGGAACAAATTAAATATTCTGAAAACTTTGCATCTACTGTCTAACAATGTAATAGATGTTTTATCCAGTGGTGATAAGGAAATGACAACTACACAAATCACAAAGGCTACATCTAAGATTTCACTTTAGACTAGCTGATGCCAAATTTCTCAGCTAAAAAAGAAAACTGCCAGCTCCTTGAAACACAGCTAGTTAGCATAAATGCAAGCACAGCACAGCAGGAGTCTGGCATCATGCCATCTCTAAACTACCTAAAACCCACAGGCAAGATGACTGTCTATCTACATAATGCTCACTGGCTCATAAGAGACACAAATATCCTGGAACTTAATTTGACTAAGTATATTTATTTTCAAGGCATGAACTAAAAGTTACACTTTAAAAATCAGTTCTTAAACAATAATCGATAGATCAAATACTAAAAAAAACCAAGAACCCAAACACACCATATGTTACCTCTAAATGTGTACCCCAACTATATGCACGAGTAAGGACATGCAGCACTCTTCAAATTGTAAGAGTCCACAATCATAAGACATCCCAGTTTTAGAGGTGGTAAAATATAAAAACAATGTGCATTGTCAAATAGGTGAACTATAGAACCATTCTTCCCCTAGTCTGCTAACTCAAATTTCAGGGAACGGATTTTGCAAAAGCCATGTGAATCTGTTTAAAATGAGCCCTGCACCAGAAGTCAAGAACCCTGAGACCCAGTATTTGTTTGGTCATTAAGCAGAGTGTAACCTTTGTAAATTCTGAATTTCCCCCAAGCTTAAGACTGCTCATGTGTAAAGACTGAAGAATGAGTCCAGAAAGCACACCTAGCATGGAACCCGGCTCTTAGCAGACATGCTATTCATCGGTTCTCTTTCCCTTATTTCATCTAGGAGTAGAAGTGTCAGACACTTGATCTTCTTCCCAAATATCTTCTGGGTACCCTAAAGTGCACATAGAATGTACTACAATGTACAGAGTATCCAGTCAGTATGATAGGAGGTAGATCAATCATGGTTCATATTAATGAGGGTATAAGGAATACATGGCAATAACACAGGCTCACAACCCAGGCGATCTGGTGCATGACCTTGTGCTGCATGGACTTGTCGCCTGTGGTCTGACACCAATGAGCCTAATAAAATATCTGGATGTCTACACCTCTGTGTCATGTGTAGGCTCAACAGATATCCTGAGTCAGAAAATGACATTTAACCCCTCAGTATCACCCAGGGTTACCAACTTGAATTCTGAATGCAATGTGAAAAAACAATTCAGACATAGTTTTTCCAAAGAACATCAGTTCCTTAGTTGGTGAAAGCCAACTTTGTAACACCCAAAAGATGTCCTAATTCTACTGACACACTAGCACAAAAGAAAGCAGAGAAAATCTCCAGGATAAATATAAGACTTTGGCCAAGTAATCAGCTTATAAGTAGGAGGCATCATCTTCTAGTGGTCCTGAGCATTGGCTAAAAAGATCAATTTTAAAATACCTAATGGATGTCAGTGCTTCTGGAACCAAAATAACAAATGTCGCTACACATTTCAAACATTTCAAAATGTTTTTCAAAGAATACATTCTTTGATAAAAAGCACAAATTAATACAACTGTTATTTATATACTGGACAGGTATCAATTATCTCATAAGGCTTAGAGAAATCTGTGTGCAAGCAAAATCTTCTTTCAGGAATAAGAAGCCATTTGTGTTTTCTGGGTTAATTTGAAGGCCTTTGCTTTTACTTGTGTTTATTCTAAACTTGGCTAGACTCTGATAAGCTCATAAAAACAGAAGGAGCAAGCAGGAAAGGGCACATGTGTGCTCCCAAGGGCAGGGTGATCTGGCTAAGGGGCAGGGAGAGGTGGCTGCTCCCTTTCCTGCATGCTCGCTTCTCATGCAAACACTAGAAAGCACTCAGGGAAGCTAAGTGTGGGGCTGGGGACATAGAAAGTCTGTTAGGCCCTGACTGGTGTGGCTCAGTGGACTGAGCCCTGGCCTATGAAACAAAGAGTCACCTGTTTAATTCCCAGTCAGGGCACTTGCCTGGGTTGCAGGCCAGGTCCCCAGTAGAGGGCACACGATAGGCAACGACATGTTGATGTTTCTCTCCCTCTCTTTCTCCCTCCCTTCCCCTCTCTCTAAAAATAAATAAATTAAATCTAGAAGAAGAAGGAGAAAGAGAAGATGGAGAAGAAGAAGAAAGGCTGTTAGTCCAACAGGAACACTCAAGATCTAGAAAATTTAAAAAGTTTATCACTACAGTTCAACTTTAACTGGTGGGGATTACCCACTCCTTTCATATTGCTCTAGGAGAGTAGAAAACATACCTCTAAATTTTAAGTATTTCAGGGAAGCAGTCAATTTTATAAGCTCTATATGAGCCCTAGATCAATAGCTAAGTTTATGTGGGAAGTTATATCTGAAGGGCCAATACGTATACATATATACAGAGATTATAACAAAACAAATGTATTATCTTTCATTTATAAAAATGTTGCCAGCATCACCAAAGGACTATGGGTCTTCACAGAAACTTCATCATTCTTTTCTCCAAAAACTTGCATTTGAGAGATATCTAGCACAGATGAACGGACAAAGTCTCTAACTGGTGCTTCAGAGGCTACTCATGTGACTTCAGTTTCAGTTGGTTGGGAGTCCAAGTTGCATTTGATTAGCTACAGCCTTGAGAAGAAATGAGTAATGGTTTTTGTCTACATTTCTTTTTTAAAAAAAGATGAAATTCTCTCCAGATGGTAACTGCAATTGAGGTTATCATGTGAGCTGATTCAAAAGAAAAGGTTTATGGAAAGGGGCACCATAGATTCAGGTAGTAATATTCCAGGGTGACTACTCTGAACAGGACAATAGCTACTTAAAATCAGGTGTTCTAGTATGTTTCTTTCTGAAGTGATCTATGAACATCTACTTCCATAAATACATTGCAAGTCATGTAGTCCTTATATATTCATTTTATCACATATGTACTGTGGCTTGTTACTCCATAATGGTGACAGAAGTACCAGATAATTTTAAAATAATTTAAATAATCAAAATTATATTCTGTTTCATGTTTTAAATATATCTCTTTAAGACTAATGAAGTTATTTGGACTTAAATTCCTTTTCTTCAATTTTCATATCTGTAATACTTAGCAAGCAAAGAGGATGTCAACCCAGATGGGGAAGGGAAAAACACAAGACTTTTAGAAAAACCTATTAATTGGTAAAATCATTCAAATACTCATAATTATATAAAATAACTGCATATTTGAACTTAGTGAAAACATGCTCTTAGTCTCTTAAAACTAAAATTTGTAAAGAAAGAAATAAGAATATCGAAGTAATCAACTCTTAAATTCTATGTCCCATATAAGTGTGTTTAATACTTTTCAGGATAATAGTTTTGTTACTATTGGTGTTTAGCTATATTTGAGAAGGGAAGCAAAAGAGACTAGATGTTGAGCTTAATAAACTGGGAAGCAGGAGCCTATTTGCTTCACCAGGAAGCTACAGCCTTTCACATTCCAGGGGATCATTCCAGGGGATCATACCAGTGCTCCACCAGGGGGTTCACATTCCTCCCTTTCCCCCTCCCTTCCCCCATCTGGTACCAGATTGTTGGGGGATGCAGGAGAGGTGCTAGACCACAGAGACATGTCAGTCTAACAGGGGAAAAGACCCTATCCAAAGCCCAAAAAACTTGGGAAGTTGATTGGTCATCCTGAGAAAGCGCCTGCTCCATCCCAAACCCCAGCTCCTAGATACAACCCCAGGGGAACGAGGAAGCTCTCTCTCTCTCTTGCTTGAGACACACACTGACACAGTGCATGCACCTGTTCTCTCTATGGCCTCCAGGAGGCAGCCTGAATTCCAAAGCACAGCAATGCACTATAGTTGGAAATACATGCTAAGCTAGACTGATGCAGGACTAGACTGCATTTTCTCTCTTTCTTTTTTTTTTATTGTTGTTCAATTACAGTTGTCCCCATTTCCCACCCCCTAATACTCTCCCCTGCCCTACCCACCTCCACCTCCCACATTCAATCCTCCGCGCCGCCTACCCCTACCCCTGCCGCCATTGTCTTTGTCCATGGGTCCTTTATACATGTTCCTTGCTAGAGCAAGGCATGTAAAGGAAAGAATAAACAAATGGGACTACATCAAATTAAATAGCTTCTGCACAGCTAAAGAAAACACCAGCAAAATGAAAAAGGAACCAATCGTATGGGAAAATATATTTGCCAATAATACCTTGGACAAGAGTTTGAGCTCCGAAATATATAAAGAACTCACACGACTCTACCCCAGGAAAACAACAAGTGAAAAATGGGCAAAGGACTGGAACAGACACTTCTCCAGGGAGGATATACAGAGGGCTCATAGAAATACGAAAGGATGCTCAGCATCACTAGCCATCAGAGAGATGCAAATTAAACCACAATGCGATACCACTTTACATAGGTCAGAATGACCATCATAAACAGATCAACAAACAATAAATGCTGGCGAGGATGCGGAGAAAGAGGAACCTAGTGCACTGTTGGTGGGAATGCAGACTGGTGCAGCCACTGTGGAAAACGGTATGGAATTTTCTCAAAAAACTAAAAATGGAACTGTCTTTTGACCTGGCAATTCTACTGCTGGGCATATACCCTAAGAATCCTGAAACACCAATTCAAAAGAAGCTGTGGACCCCAATGTTCATAGTAGTGCGATTTTTTTTATTTTTAAATATTTTATTGTTTATGCTATTGCAGTTGTCCCAATTCTCTCCCTGTGCCCCCCTCCACTCAGCTCACCCTCACTCCCACAGCTGATCTCCACACCGTTGTCCATGTCCATGGGTCATGCATATATGTACTTTGACTAATCCCTTTACCTACTTTCAGCCAGTGGACTGTACTTTAACATGGAGCAGAAGCTCTGGGCGGTGGCCTTCATTCTAGCCCTACTGAAGACAATATTGGACTTTTTGCATGGCAGGATGTACAGAGATGGGTCACTGGGAAATCAGGAGGGAAACCCCCTTAATTATGCATCATCAATAAACCAAACCACAGAGCCACATCCTCCTGGGCAGGTCTTAGGAAATTCTTTTCCTTTAGAGACTGTAAGAACCCCACTTCTACCAATAGTAGTTTTAATGTTTTTAATGTGCAGATGATGCTCATAAGATCAATCTTCATTTGATTTCAGTATAATTTTCTCGACCTTAGAATGAAGAGTTTTATAAAACACAATCTTCAGTGCATTTGAGGAACCCTTAGGCACTCTACAAGACAGTTTAAAGACAACACAAAAACCAACATCAGGGTATTATTATAAAATTAATTACCTATATTAATTGCAGTTTCTTGTTTGTCTCCTGTCAACACCCATATTTTAATTTCTGCCTTCAACAGAGTTGCTATGGTTTCTGGAACACCTGCTTGAAGGCGATCTTCTATGGCTGTGGCTCCAAGTAACAGTAAGTTCTAGATTGAAAGATATCTTCAATTAAAGATCGGTACATACTTGAGAGCAGCATTTATGATAAGATTCTGACAAAAGAAAGGCAGTCAAAATGTTCTGAGGCAATCATCATACTTCCTCTACATTAAACCTTAAACCTTTGTTTGCAGATAGTTAATGATATCTGGCTGTGTGTGACTATTCAAAGCTATTCCCAGTGTTAGAACCTCTCCATACACATAGGCAACAAAGTACTCATCATTTATTTCTTGGTACATGGGCACCTCAGAACAGAAATCCCCTGGAAGTAGAGCACATGGGCCACTTATCCTGAGGATATTAATAGTACATGAGCCCTCCTCTATCACTCCACAAATGACTAATGTATTATGTTACATTTAAAACATGAGAAAAATGAATTCATTGATTAAAAAAAAGAAACTGAGCTCACCTGGCACTGATTCAACTGATAGAAAAAGCCAAATATTTCTTGAGCATCCACCATATATGTCTAGCTCTGAATGTTCAAGTCACCTAATTAATTGCTTTTTACTGACTCTAAAAGTAATTTGGAATGTTCCCAGTAAAGCAAGGCAAATGAACACTTGAATTCAGGTCTACTGTCATTCAAATTCCATGAACATGACAAGTGAATACAAAATTCAAAAACTGAGTATAAAAAAAGCAAAGGGGAAATAAACAAACAAGCAAAAAACACCCCCAAACACAAAGGAATGAAAAAAGCAATTGAGTAATAACTTCAGAGTTGTAAGAAACTGAAAACTGGATGGATCAATGGTTGCTGATATGAAACAGAAAAAGCTGAAATTTACTCCCAGATTTGGGATGTTAAAGTGAAGAAAAAAGAAAGAAAAAAACTGTAGGCCAAATGGAGTCACTATCACTAAGCCATGTCACTAAACCAAAACTTAATAACTAACTTAATTGCAGTTTCAGCCTCTCCTAGGAATAAAATTTTAAACCAATCAGTCTGGAATTTCCTGAGAAATACCAGTGAGGTAATCTGCATAATAAACCCCCTGCCAATCCCTTCCCAACAAAAGATGACCTAGCCTAAAAATAATCCTTTCTTTTCTTTTGCTAATAGCTCCCCTGACACATCCTTCTGCCTATTAAAACCTTCTATTTGTACAACCCTTCAGAGAGCCCTTCTAGTTGCTAGATGGGATACTACCCCATTTATGACTTGCTTAGTAAAGCCAGTAAGATCTTCAAATTTACTCAGTAGTATTTTGTCCATTAACAGAGGGACTCCAATATGTAGAATGCTACCTAATGTCTTGAGATAAACTGAAAAAGGAAACCACAACAACAAAAATCAAAATAGGCAATATGGACTAGCAATAGCAAAGCTTAAAATTAGTAGAATATTCATAAATAGGTATGAAAATTCTTAGTATGTACAATGTCCAACCAGCCTATGAATTCTGATTGTTCACGTAACTCAATAAGGGTGAGCTCTTCCTATTAAGCCTAATCTTAGGCAAGGCCAGAAAATCATTGCTGCTGTTTTGACCTGGAACTTTTTAACATATCACTAATGTTTAGCTGAAGGTGGCTACACTGCAGACAGCCCATAAAACTAAGTTTCTTAAAACAAAGCAAGAAGTGATTAAAAGTTAATGGTTACGATACTTAACAGAAAACATTACTCTATAGCAAAAGATTCCTGTTCAAAGACTTTGTTCAAGAGGTGAGTAAGCCACTCATGGGCATTAATGACTTGATCAGGTGCAATTACCTTCTCAATGATTTCATAACACTCCTCCAGCCTCTGAGCTCTGTCTTTCAGTATGGTGCTGGCTTCTTGATAGACTTTCAGCCACTCCTCATAATCACTCTCAGAGAGGTCAGCGTAAGCCACACAGAGAGTTCGCAAGCCTGAAAAACAGACACAGCGCATCCCAATGACGCCACTAGCAGTGGGGCAAGCAGGATGCCTTATCTCCTAGCTAACATCATGTGGTTCCATTTTATACCAGCATGCTCAAAAAATTTTAAAGAAACCAACTGTTTTTAGGTCACTCAAATTCAACTTTCGTACATCTAAAAAGGGAATTTAAAAACAACTCTACTGTATTTTAATTTTTTATAATCCTCACCAAAGGACATTTTTTTTCCATTGAATTTTTAGAGAGAGGAAGGGAGAGAGAAAAACAGAGAGAGAAACATCAACACCTGAGAGAAGCATCAATTGGTTGCCTCTCGTACATGCCCAGAACAGTGATCACACATGCCCAGACCAGGGATCGAACCCACAACCTAAGTATGTGCACTGACCAGGAATCAAACCCGCAACCTTTTGGTTATGGGACAAACACTCCAACCAACTGAGCGACACCAGCCAGGGCTCTACAGTATTTTAATATAAACTGCCTTTTCTATAAATTTTGAGAGTACATGAGAAGACATGAGAGTAAGTTCACAGTGGAGAAGTACGGGAGCTGCACACAGTCCATCATTATACGCGTAGCAGCAGGTATCAGCAAGTAGAGGTGGCAGAAAGTACATTTCAAGACAGCAATAATAGCCCAATGTGCAACCCTGTGAAAGATCTGGACTTTCAAGCAGCCGTGTGTGTGCTGTTGTGTGCATGTGTGTGCACATACATGCCTGCAGGTAGCCTTAGGAACACATGAAGAGAAAGCAGCAGTCAACACTTAAGCAAGGCTTCAGCTTTCATCACATTCACTTGTAGAAAAACCTGACATCAGTGTTGTTTAAAGCCTTTCAGAGAACTCCCTTCCTATTCCACCACGGGTTCAGTGAATTATTTCCTAAAGTCATTAGCCTCCTCTGTACCCCTCACACGGGATAAGCCACTGCCATAAGGATAATAAGAGAGGGACAGGAAAATAACAACATGAGTTTTCCAAGAAAAGGAACCGTAACTACAAGCTGATGCTACACAGTGTGAGTTGGCCTGCCTTTCCCCTCTGTCCTGCTGGTTCAGAGTTGGCAGAGTCATATGTAGGTAACCGAGTGTGGAATTTGCCACATATCTTGTCACTGCACAGACACGGAATGTGGAGGATGGGCACAGGGGTTAGCATAAGAGAAGCGTATTCCTGTGAATCCAACCAAGCACAATATGACATGTCTATTCAAAACATGACTGCTAACCCAGGCATTAGTTATAGACACTTGAAAGAACAACTTCAGTGGTTAAAAATAACATTTCCAAATTTCACTAACCTTCCGTAGCAAAATATTCCAGATGGCATAATGTTTCCTCCATGTATTTTGAATCTTTTGAAAGTCTCTTAAAAATTACATTGTCCTATAAAATAAGGAAATATTGTGACGGGCAAACCCTTAGGTAAACCTAGTCAGCATTCTAAACACAGCTTTGTTTTAATGGTGTTTATTTTCTGTACATGAGAATATTGAATGGGCAAGTAGAAATACAGTTCTTAGTGGGATTCAGCCATGATCCTTAGAAAACAAATTGAGTATGGATGTGTCCAAATGAAAACAGTCATTGGGATGTGAAGTACAGCAGAGGGAATATAGTCAATAATATTATAATGACTATGGATGGTGCTGGGTGGGTATGTGAATTATCAGGGGACCATTTCGTAAATTAAATAATTGTCCAAACGCTCTGTTGTACAGAGGAAACTAATATAAAATAAAATTGAATGTACTTGAAAACCAATATTAAAAAAATAAAAATTAAAAATAAAAACATGTTGGGGAAGACCATCGGTGTCACGAAAATAATCCAGGACTCAATGGTGCTACATTTCTCCCCAACTTTGCATAACTCATTCTAGAGTTTATAATACCTTTTTGCAGAAGTGGGAAGGGTAAAACATGGGTCCTAATTGTTCAAGTACACTCTTGCTTCTTAACTCCGCAGAAGCTCCTAACCAGTCAGGGCACAACCTACCACTCATTGAACCAGTTCAGCTGAGAAACACTTGGATGTGAAATAGCTCATCACCCTCTGACAATTTCCATGATGGACAAGCAGGGCTGCGGGACTGGATGACACTGATGATCCATCAAAACTGTTTTAAACTGTACAGTTTTAGGTCATAATTTTATTTTAAAAAAATCTAATTTTGTTTTGGAGGTCAGGTTGAAGAGAATTAAGTCCTATAAAAATAAAATCCACCACTGCAGCACTTCCATATTTATACTATTTATCATTACAGCCTTCCTCTGTGCCACCAATATTGCCCCGTCTGTATTTGCTGTGGTACTTAGCACACAATGGAGAATAAACAAACAAAGAGTTTAAAGAGCATATCATGTGAGAACATAACCTAGGTGACCTTGATTTCAGTTGTTACTATAAATATAGAATTCTTTAACGGGTCCAGATAAAAAGCCTTCGGAATTCACATGCATTACTCATTTTTTAAAAAAGCTCTAGTGACAGTGTACTCACATAAGACAAAACTTCTCCCCGTGACTGGTAAAGATTAATAAGGTTTTCAACTTCATATAAAATGAGCTTAATAATTCTTTCCCTCAACACAAAGGATCATAATTTAACAGGATACAGTTTTGCAGTCAGGTTCAAACACAATAACATCTTTCCTTAAAGATAACACATTTAGATTTTTTTTAATCCTCACCCAAGGATATGTTTTTATAGACTTTAGAGAGAGAGGTGGGTGGGGAGAGAGAAAGTGTGTGTGAGAGGGAGAGACATCGATGTAAGAAACATCAATCATATATATAAACATATAGACACATACTCAATCTTCACATATATAATTATACAGAGTGGGACAAAAATAACTTTATAATTGTTAGTACACAAGTAGAGTTAATAAATCTATTGCAATAATCATGACCTCTGTGTCTTTTTTTATACGAACAAAGGTAAACCTACTTTTGCCCCACCCTGTGTATAAAAAGATTATTAACAAATTACTTTATCTTCCCAAAGTCACCACACAATAGTGTAAAACTAGAGTCAGAATTCACACTCCCAGAATTTTCTACCACACAGCAAGTTCCTGTCTCTGAAACCAGCTGTTGACTCTAAGCAACAGCTCTCTTTGCTGACTCTCTTTGCCACCCTGATTTGCACCACCACTACCTCCAGTGGCTTCTTCACTACTACATGAACTTGATGGCTGACCTGCAAGTTGGCCTTCAGTGGCCTTTTTACTACTAAGTTAACTTGTTGGCTGACCTGCAAGTTGGCCTTCAGTGGCCTTTTCACTACTAAATTAACTTGATGGCTGACCTGCAAGTTTTTGGCCTTGGGCAAACCACCAGTGTGACAAGGAGAGCATTTAGGAAAAGCAACAGATTAACAAAGCAGCTGCCAGGAACTCCCTGCTGCGCAAAATTTAGTACTTACAGCCCCTTTACAATAGAGTCGGAGTTGTCCTGAAGGAGTTCGAACAATTACAGACATTCTTTTTCTGTCACTGTAGAAGTGAAAAAAGAAAAGGAAAGTTCTCATTGGTCTGTTTTATAGGACCTATGAACTATGATTAAACACCAAACAAATTAAAAGGTGCGCCCAAAATGACAATGCTCCATTTATCGCTACCTTTTTTCCTCAAAATCAGGCTTTAATTGTATATTTCCTATTCTCTTATTTACATATAAGGGCCATAAACCTATTCCTTTCCCTGCCATAAGAACTCACTAGTATAGCTATTTATAGTAGAAGGCACAGAAACAGAGAATTTGAGCCCTTCTGACAATGTTCTGTAAAAGTACTTCTCTTTATTTTGCAGCTCAAAAATATTAAGTAACCTGCCCAGTAAGAGTAAAGTAGAGAAGCTTCACTACATCCCCCATGTAACTCAAAAGTTCCTCATTGTGTCGTCTTTTTACAGGAGTAAAAAAAATTACCAACTCACAGAACACCCCTACCTGAGCACTAAGGTACACTCTCTCACTCCTCTCCCCACTCCAACACGGACAATTCCTAATTCACCTTTCATCCTGACCCATCCTCACTCACTCACCTTCAATGGCTCTCCACTGCCTAGACTCCTCTCCCTGCTGATCTGCAGCCAGCTCTGCAGCCTCCCCTCAACCCCCTCTAACCTGTCACGCAATACACCGGGTTTCGATCTCACCCAGATACTCACAGTTCTCCTTCCCTAATCCTTTAGCCCCAAGCCTTTGCGGACAACATTTCATCCTTCTGAAACACATCCCACCCACGGTGGGCTCCTGACTCCCAGCCTTTCAATAAGGTGACCTGCAATGGACTGTAAGCTCCTAAGACAAAGAGGACATTATCTCTCTAGCTTGGTACAAATTTCCGCACCCTAAACCACAGCACTCTCTCTGACCTGGGTTTGAATTCTCCTCTCCGCTACCTTGTAGCCAGGTGCTCTTGAGCAAAGCTATGCACCCCCACATTTCAGTTTCTGTGTAAAGCAAGGTTGCCTGCCACCAACTATTTCAAAGACGTGATTGAGTAGCATCTGGAAAAAGATGAGTTAACTAAAATGAAATAGAACCACAACTGTAACTGTAACAGGGTGCTGAGCTTGAGGTCCCCCAAAACAGGGAAAATCCCCATTAACCTCGCTTGGGGGAAGGAGAAGCAGGGCAGGGCCATCGAGAGTTACTTTGCACACCTGAAGAACTTGGCCGGTGTTTTACTAATGCTAACAGCCTGTGCCTGCCTCTCAGAGCCAAAGAGATGGGCATGACTCTAACCCATGACGCAGCCCAGAGGCAGTGCCCAGCGACTGCCCCTGCAGGAGACACGGGGAGGCAGTTCCTACGTCATGGGGAGAAGCTTGCCCCGACAAACAATGCAGCTGAGAAAGGCAGAAGAAACCAGAGTGCTGGCAGGTATAAACCTTCGTGAAAGGAGTCGGAAATGGGGTTACAGAGGAAGATCCATGCCAGGATTTAAACCCAAGTGTGGGGCAGCTGTGTTCTCCCTTGACCATGTGGCTGGGGGGCAGAGAAGCCTGTCTTGGCCACAGGGTTTGAAAGGATGCAGAAGGACCCCCACCGGCCCACCATGAGGAGGAGCCATACGGTTTTGGATTAGGAGCAGGAGCCTAGCTGAGCTTGGATTACTGGGGGAAGCCAGGGATGCTGAACTGAGACCAGCGGAATGCTAAACTATAGACTTCTATTTGTTTTCCTGAGAGACGGCACCTCTGACTGGCCTGGTTTGGCAAGGGGAGGAAGCACTGTGTGATTATGAGTATTTTTTTCTTTGTTTCTAAAGGGAGTGGGATTTAATAGCAGAATTCTGTCATTATTCTAAATCTAAATTATAAATAAATAGTTCTTTTCCTTTTCATAAGACTCCGGCATCGGGAGTCACAGTTTTTCAGTGGCAAGCAATAGAACCCAGAGGAATAGAACCCATAATGGCTCTGTTTCATGACCACAAATGATTTTCTGTTCCCTCTTATTCTCCCCTAGGTTTTTTTAATATGTCCTCATATCTCCATCCATATTCACCTGTTTTTATCTAACTCCCCTTTCTTCTCCTCATCCCTTCAGTAACTGCTGGCCCCAGTTAATGCAGCCACATAAAAGCACGCTATTTCTAGGACTTTAACAAGAGATGGGGCACAAAAAGTCTGGAGAGATGTTTAGTATGCCCCGCACCTCCACAAACAAACTTGTCCCCTGCGTAAACTACTACTGTTATCAACCATCTCTCTCTCCCATTGAATGCCTAACCCTAAGGCCTCCTGACCCACCAAAGTTCAGTTTTGTGGTCCTAAAACTAAAGAGTAGGGCTAGAAAGCATTTCCTAAAAGAGGGTAAAAAAATTATCTTTTTCAAATAGCTTATAAAGCAGAGACAGCAAACAATTTGTGAATGATTTAACAAAGGTTATTGAAAAATCCACCTAATTTTAATAATAGGAAAAGGTATTTTGGAGATAAAAAGAGAACCTTGCTCTAGTATGAACAGTTCAACGTTAAGGAGGAGGGGAAAACCAAAAATTAAGATATATTTACAACAAACCATGAATGATCTAGGGAAACAAACAATCCAACAAGTGGTTCCAGGTCTTAAGTTAAATTACACTGGCAAAGACTGAACCCGAACACACACAGGGGAACTTCTGTGTCCAGACCAAGCCTGTAGTGGGACGTTTCCCAGATCCCCATGGGGGTACTCAGATGGACCTGTGACAACGAATGGAAATAATGTCCTCATTACATACTCTAAACCATGCAGATGTGTCTGTGGTTACTGACAAGAACACCAGGTTCTGGAAATCTAAAGAAAAAGAAGGATATGGAAGTATAACATTTGAGTCAGGAGAAAAAAAAAAGAAAGAAAGAAAATTTACCTACTTCGTTTCTCTAATGAAAGTCACAAATTTGAGAGAAGAGGGCTTGTGGAAATAAATTTACTATATTTAATACTTAAGTATTATATTTAATCATATCATCATGCAAATACTGTGATGAAATTATATATATATACATATATATATGTGTGTATATATATATATAGTTTGTTTGTTTTTTAATCTCAAGTTCATGAAAGAGAAACATACCTAGAAAATTCCAGGACATTAAGGATTCCGAATGTCTGTTCCTGTCCCATCTGAAGAAAGAAAAACATGCTCTTACCTGAGATACAAAGTTATAAAATCTCAAAACAACTGTTTCCTCAGTTGTAAACGTCTCCACACACACACACCTCCCCCTCCCTCCCCAACCCTCTCATTCACTTCTCTGTCCTCTGTCTACCCTGCAAAAACTTTTTCAACCGGTAATTTTTCCTACAAGTCAATTTAGTGGGGTCATAGCTCCCCCTTCTGGTAGGACCGTCTCATTTTTCTCCAGTTAGTTTGGCTGCATAGCCACTTGCAAGACATGAAAATAAAAGACACAAGCTAGACAGGCTCATCTGAAACCTTGGAGCCAGTTACACTTCTGAATTCAGAATTTAACACATTTTATAGAACTGTATGCATACGCCATAACATCCCCAGGGTAACATCCTATAACACCACACATCAATTTTGTTCAGCAAAATATATGACTATTCACACTGAGATTCATAAAGACCGTAAGTAGCCTCGTGTCAGCTCTGGTTAGATTTAGCTGCCAAATGCCTATGTCCTAAATTTAGGAAAAAACTTTTGGAATTTAAAGCTTCTTGGATTTTAGATTTAGAAATAAGGAATTATGAATCAGCATCAGATTTTAAGGCAATTAATCAAATGTCCTTGCTTCAGGTTCTTCAAAGTTAGAACCTCAATACTCTCACTTTTTCCCAGAATATTCCAGACTATGTATGTGCCATTTTCAAACTTTTTAATTAAATTTTGTCTCTATTTCCCCTATACATCACAGTGAAAAGAATACGGGCTTTGCAGTTCAACAGATTGGAGTTCAATTTCTCCACTAAATGTGTGACTTTCATAGAAGTGGTGACAGCACCTGTCCCCTAGGTTGGAGAGAAAATAATGAAGTAACATGCAAATTACCAAGTAGAGGACTGGCACACGGGAACCTTGGCCTGTCCCAACTTTGTCGGGTCCACGGTAAGCCCCCTCAGCACTAGCACTGTGACTGCCAGGGGCCCTCCGTGCACTCGGCGACATCAGCCCCTGCCGTGGGCTGCTAAGATGATCGGTGAGGCCATGTCCTGTGAATAGCTGTTAACCAACCTGAGAATTCGTGGTTTGGTAATATCTCAGTATTAATGGTTAAATAGCATTGTAAAAATTATTATTACTTATAAATCTTACTCAGGTAATCTTTTTTACTCTCAGAAATACGGCCTTAATAGCTTAATAAAATGGCCAAGGAGTATCGATTGGCTTTGCATCAGCATCTAACACAGTGATGCCGTCAGCTGGCTCTCCAGACCCCCTTATTTGTCTGGCAGCGTGAGCGGAGCAGAGGCAGGCTTCCCCTTCTCGCCTCCCCACCGAGCCGGGCTAGTCCACACACAAACGCCCACACGGCAGAGCGCACGACCGAACATCCTACACGAAGGTCTAAATACAAGTCTCCTCAAAAATGAAGGGGAAGAAGACTACAGCTATGAAACACTTTCGTGAGAAAAACTCCGCATTTGGTAAGGACTTTGTTTCACTTTAATGATTTCACACTTCCCTAAGCTAAATTCCTTCTGTGTGTATGAAATTAAGTAAAAACAAATATAGCTGATGTCTGTGCTCTGTAAGCAAAAAAACTGAAAATATCAAGAAATGGGTACTCTGTATAAGGTATAGTATTTTATGGGTTTTTCATGTAAGAAAAAATGGACTACTGCTACATCAGGAACAATATCAAGTTATTATGTAAGTTAGAAGTAAATTCCAAATGCATTAAACAGGTCTCGGGATTTAAGGGTAAACAGAGCCCCAAACTGTTATAATCCAAGAGTTGGCCCCAAATTGAGGGGTGGAGAAAGGCAGAGGAGAGAGAAGGCAGCGACTACCTCCAGGCCCTCATCAACCCAGACCAGAGTAAAACGCACCCCCTCTGACTGGTCCTCGTGAAAACCTGCCAGCGCCTGGCCAGTCCTCACCATCAGCTACCCCTGTCGCCCATCTCAAAGGGTCACTGTGTAATCTTATTCTTGATTGAAATTTGTTCCTACCATCAAATTTCTCCCTCAGGCTTCTTGGGAGGGAAACTACATAAACCCCTTGGCTCAAGGAAAAATAAAAACTCTTGTCTATAAAAAAGCCCCTAAGAGTCAATTTCTTCACTCCCAGCCAAGGAGAATGAAGCCAGCGGAGCAAGGGCCTCGCTGTGCAGGCACAGCCCAGCACCGGCCCCAAGGCTGCAGGCAGGAGCCGCGGAAGCTGCCCCCGCAGCAGGTGGGTCTGCAGCTGCTTTCCCAAGTGCTACAGAACAAAGAGGAGGCCTCCTTACTTCTTTACTACAAACAATTTCACATCTAGGTTTTGACTCATGGGGAAGCATCATTAAAAGAGAAAAATTAGTGCAATGGCAAAAACAATGTTAATGAGCTAATGTAGTCACATAACATCCTCGGTTTTTCAACAGGACTAGATTCTCACAGAAAAGAAAAATAGACATTTAACTATCATATTTATAATAGACATCCTATTTCAAATACACCGCCTTCAAAAAAGCAGGCAATCTACAAGGTGGGGAGGTGCCCAGGCATGTCACTCACGGCTTCAATGATGACTGAGTAGGGTGTCCTGGCTGTGAACACGAAGCCCAGCTTTTTAGCGCCTTTAACCAAAGCAGCTTCATCTGTCAATCAAGAGTTAATGAAACATTGGCTAAGCGCTGGTAATGCCAGAATTCTGCTTAGCAAGTATTATTTTTCAAATTATCAAAACCCACACCAGCGTAAGAGGCTTGGCCTCATGTGCACTCACGGGGCAGAAGCTACCCACTCACTCTCCCTCCCACCATGAGCAGACAGAATCACTTCTGTTAGACAGGAAGACTCAGAACTAAAACTAATTCATGGGGACAACAGTGGTTACATACCTACTATTCTCAATCAGAGCCACATTCTCTAATGAACTTGAATGATATGCCCAAGACTTTCTGACTAAACGTCTTCTCTGAGTGAGGCCGTCGTCCCAGCACTGCGGGTTCACAGAGCACCAGGAGTGGGTAGCGTTCGTGCTCCAGGGCACCGCTCCACCAGCAGTTGGAAAATCCGTGAGGGGTACTGGGGAGCCAGGAAGCCAACCACACTCCCTCCTGAGAGCTCTGTCTAGCATGTGATTTCTGCTAGGAAATGCAAGATGGCCTGGGGCCTCCTCCTACTGTCGAAGTGTGGCTAAAGTCAGTAGAACCCAGCACCAGCTTTCTATGGTCTTAATGCAAACAGCCTTAGCCTGTAAAATGTGTGAGGCAGGAGGCAAATAGTGGGGTCTCTGTAGGGTAGGCTACACCATCACATCTCCCACAAGGAACTGCAAACACCCAAGTCTCCAGAGAAGGAGACAGCAGGGCACATCGGCCAAGAGGCCTCACCTGGGGAGGAAGCCTGGTAGATGATGTTATCTCCATCCTTCTCAGGAACAACGGTGTGGCACACAGCCAGAAGGGTGAGGAACTCCTGTATGCAAGGAGCTGTGGGCTACAAACAGGACACCAGGTTAATCCATCTAGTCTAACACCACTGACATACATCAGAGTTAGGGTCGGGTCATCTCCTGCCTAAACCCCTGTAATGGCTTCCTGCTCCCTTTAGAACAGAGGTTGAAAGCTGTCATGTGGACTTCAGGTTTGCCATCATCTGGCACCTGCTCATCACGTAACCCTCTTCCTGCCACTGGCATTCTCTACCAGCCACTTGCGTCTGCAGGTCTCCCAGCGAGGTTCCTCCTTCCTTCTGTGCCGTCACTGCCCCTGACAGGTGTTTGGCCAATTCTTCTACTTAGTCACCCTCCGAGTTTCAGTTTAACAGTCAGTACATCAGAGAAGGCTGTCGTCACCCCTCTTTTGCAGCATTGTTCCTGACCCACTTTCCCATGTAGTCAGTCAGGTGAGAACAAAGAGGAAGCCAGCGCCCCCTCCTAGGAGACTGCCAGCACCCCGCTGCCCACTTCTGTAAGAGCCAGGAGAGGGAGCAGGTTGTCTGCCTTGCTCCCGAACGTATGCCCAGGCCAAGCACACAGACGGCACTCAAATCTACGTCAGACCACAGTATCAAGGACGGATTCAGCACCCACCAAGCCCCTGGGCCTTCTACGCCACCGCACTGACGTTTGTTCTACCTCAAGTCTGCTCTCTAATTTCATAATCTCTTACAACCTATAATGCAGTGCGCCCCCTGGCCTATTATGTGTTCTAAAAAACAAAACCAGAATTGTCATAGATATGTATTTAAATGCATTTCTTTGTCCTCCCTACCCTACACACAAAATCCTTACATTTTTTCATTGGGATTTGACTGTATCTATACAATTAGTGAAGAAATGACATCTTAGTACTGTCCACCCTCCCAAAAATACTGTATGTATTTCTATTTATTAAAGGATTCTAAAGCTTCTAAATGTGGTCCTGGCATATTTTATTCATTAACTTATTATTAACAGATTAATATTAATTATTACTTTTTATTCATTAAAAAAATCTGCAAGCCTACTATGTGTGAGGCACTACACTATTGCTTTTTACATTATTAATGTAATCTTATTTCCATTGTATTTTACAAGAGTTTGCTGTTCCTATCTAAGTAAAAACATGTAATTTTATAATTAATTCAATATTCAATTGTAACTAAACTCTTACTCTCCAAGGTGGAGTTGACTCTCATAGGTTTTCAAGGCAGACAATAATATTGTCCACAAATGATTACTTTTCCCTTTTCTTTTCCAATATACACACGTGTTTAGCTCTCACCTGTCTGCATAGTCTAGCACTTTCAGAATAATATTCGAAGACAGGGGTGACCCCAGGTTTCCTTGTCCTGAGGTTATTTTAAAATCACTATCTTTAATTCTTTAATGTTTCACTTTTAAACAGGAAGCCAACCATAAATTTGAGATAGATTTGTATTTTCACATTCAGGCAACAATTTTGTGTTTGCTATTTTTTTATGGAGTTTTCTTTTCTTCTCCTTCTTCCCTTCTCCTTCTCCTTTTTCTCTGTTTGTTTGTTTAGTCACCAACAAATAGTGACTAACATTTTTAACACTTTTAGTTTCTCCCCTGACCTGAATGTCATTTGAGAGCAATTGTACGGAAACAGATCACACTGTTCACACAGCTACTTCTTATCAGCCTTCAGGAAGAGGGAATGAACATTAAATTATAGTTCAATGAAATCTCTCAATTAGAGAATTTACGAGTTCTCCAAGGCCTACACCACAAAAGTGGCTTTCATCCAAAAGCACTTTAATTTCAGAATTTCACTTCAAAATTACCTTCTGCATCACAGAGCTGGCTATCTCGTCCTGCATGTCACCTTTCCCAAAAGGGAACAACACAAAAGAGGCTTAGATTTAATAGCAAATAAATAAACTTAATAGCAAAACATTTTCTGAGCATTATAAAGAAAAGTCGCAAAGATACTCAAATTAAGTTTCCACCTTGAGTGGAAGGCCAGAAAAAATTCTTAAAGGTCAAAAAATATCCCCAAGACAAAATTAATTTACCTTTGGTTCCCTACTTAACCTGACATTCTATAATAAATGAAGGGAGAGAGACAATCTTAATTTGAAGCATATGGATAAGGTATATGTAATATATTTAGACAAGTGCTCCATGTTTGAAAATAAACTTTTTCCACTAACTTCCATGAATAAAAAGGATTTACAGCTTCAAAGAACTGAGTGTTGGAGAATTTATGCAGGCATGTATATATGTACGTGTGTATACATCATTTTACAAGTTGAAAGAAATTATGGGAAAATACGCATATAATATTTGACACTTTAGCTATCTCTCAGCATACAATTCAGTGGCATTGAATACATTCACACTGCTGTGCATCCATCTCCACTATGTATTTCCAAAACCTCTTCATCTTCCCAACAAACACTGTACCTATCAAACAATAACTCCCATTCTCCCTTCCCCTTAACCCCTAGTAATCTCTATTCTTCTCTGTTTCTATTCTAGGTACCTCATATAATTATAATCATACAATACCTGTCCCTCAGTTAACAGATTTTAATCTGTGCAAAATGCTTTATGTATTCAAAAATGAGTATGATCAATTTATTTGATGAATGTAAAAAAGAGCAGAAGACTATATGTGTCAAAAATTGTCCTGCATTCCAATTCACAGGCATAAAGTACATGAATAATACACATATAAAAATAATTTCTTCCTGAAAACCCAAGCTCAAGGCATAATGATTCAAAATATGTTGGAAAATTATCCCACAAATTTAAAGTCACTGGTCAGTGATGTAATTAAGGGACTACGTGAATTGTTCCTAGAATTCATCCTCTAAGAGGCAAATTCTATTTTGGCTATCAGCCCACACAAAGCTTAAAAAAACACTCCTGAAGAACCCAGAAAATCAGAAATGATGACCCAGGAAAAACAGATATTCTGCAGCAGATGGAAGTACTCCCTTGGGAGGAAAGTAAAGGTTCTTGGTTCAAATGCTATAATTTTAGTCAATGGTCCCAAGAGAACTTAGATAAGAATATGGGATATCCATAGGCTAAAATCCTAAAATGCTTCTTTCCTCACTTCAACCATATTTTGGCAAGATAACTAAGTGATCTAATGGACTCTACTGTACACCTAAAACTAATGCAAAATAATATTGAATATAAACTGCAATTAAAAATAAAATTTAAAAAACATTTTAAAATAGCCATTGGGTTCATTTAATTCAATCCCACACCTTTCCAAAGAGAAATATTGGAGCCTATAGTCTTCATCACTTACAGTGGAGCTAGATGTTAAAGGTCAAAGGGCTTAATTAATGCAGTAGCCAAGATGAACACCTCAGAAGGATTCAAGAACCCTGGAAAGCTTTAGAAAATGTTAAATATAGGCAAGTAGGATTTTACTAAAAAATAGAAAATAAATTCCTCAATTCATGGCCTCATTAAGCACTCAATGAACTCTGAGTATCCAGATTATTAAAATATCCTTTAAAAGTCCCCATGTTTTCATCAATGCTTGTGATAATCTCCCCAGGTCAGGGTTCCCCTTTACAAGGGCGACAGCTGCCCCTGCTCTTGCTGGCCTTCCCACTAGAAAGGAAAATTTGGCTCGGGAGAGTCAAAGGTGAAGAGTAAAGCAAGGAAGAAAAAAGAAGTTCATTAAGTCTTTAAGAGTGGGGTTTCCTCCTAAAACGCATGCCATCGACCACAGGACAAGAAATGCTCATTAGAAGATCCTTATCCATGCTGGGTCTCCACTCAAATGTCAAGAGAAGAGAGGCTAAAAAACATGTGATCGATAATCAGAAACCCCTAGAAACCCAGGACATGCAAATATGGGTTCAGCTTCAGAGAAAGTATCTGTATGTGTACATAAATTAACTGAGCTAAGTATTTCAAGATTTCAAACACTGAGATCACAACAGCAGGTACAAGAGATCTCCCAAGGATCTCTGCTTCAAATAAAGATTCGCCCCTGGCCCCTGGGCTTCTATGCCAGCCCACATTTAGGTCCGTGCAAACACCACCCAGTACGAGTGGCTACATTGCTCACATTTCCGGTTATGACAGCCATAACACCCACCGAAGAGATCAAACTCCTCTGTCTACACAAAACAAAATCACTTTCCCAGGGAGTCACATCATACCTATCCCATTTATGCAAAAGTGTACTATGGCTCTTAATGATTTTATATCTGATTCCCCAATTAATGTAAGTCCCTTGAGCATTTTTTATAAATTTATTTCCTCCCCTAGTACCTAGCAAAGTGATTGGTATAAAAATTAGGACTTTAACTTGTTTGCCAAATGAATAAGTAAATAAAAGTCTCTCATTCAAATAAGGATCCAACAGTTGCTGCTACCCCAAAGCCAACACTGCGATTCCACACTATTCAGTACACTACGTTCATCTCGCTTCCTCGCTGTTTTCACATGTTGACTTACGCTAGGAAAACAAACTCTATGAAACTAGACTAAAAGCAGTTTCCTAAGCCTCTCTGCTACCCTGTCACTTTCTCTTTTTCCATTCACCATCCCAACTTGAACAGACACATTCAGTCGTCCACCTCTGTTACTACCTTCAACCCAAACACAATTCAAGAACACCTGAGTCCACTTTCAGAAAGGAATTCCCCACAGTGCACCTGCTTCTTTGACATCCTTTGATTAAAACTATGCTCCTCCAAGAAGCTTCTTCTGAAAACCTCATTATTCTGCATGTAGAACCTCTAGCCTAGAAGCTGGATACACTTCTAAAATCAAACTCCAAGAAAGGATCACATCAATGACTGTGCCGCAGAGCATGGGCTTTGGCAGCGTCCCCTCTGCAGTCTGGGACCACGTCACTAGCATCACAGGGGCAGAGGCAGAACATCTGCATCCCAGCTTATGGATGGTGGTGCCTTACACACTCACATTTAAGAACCACTGCTGGGAAGATTTCAGCATTAACAAATGGACGCTAACTGTAACAGAACAGAAGAAATTTCCTTGCTGAATATTCAAAGAAAGTTTTAAATATATGTCTTATCAAAATTTTGGAAAAATGAAGTTTTAATTTTGCTCAAGTTTACCTAATTTTAAAACTGAAATTTTATTCAGGAAGAAATTAATAATATTAGATCTAATTTGTACCAACTAAACTGGTTGTGAAATGCTTTGATCATTGAATACTTTTCTAAGTTGCTATTGCTCAGAGTATCCTTTCAAAGTAAACATATGTGATGGTGCAGGTAATTCTGGTTTGTTACAATAGTTGAAATAGTGTGACGTCATAGTTCAGATTCAAACACTTAAGCTATGAATCTCATTTCTACATTTGTTTTCTGGGTAACTCTGAGCCAAGCCAATCTCTCTATTAAGCTTATTATTAACTCTCTGGGGTGACTCAGATGCCAAAGGAAACACATGTCAAATGTTTGGCACAGAGTAGGATGCTACAACTGCTACATGTTAGTATAGTTTACTTTGGTTTCTCAATTATCCTAGTCAAACGACATTACAATTACTTTTCAAAATATGAGCTCGTGGATTCTCAACTATGATGAAATAGTACTGTAGAAGTCTTATTTATAAGCAACAGAAATATGACATATTAGAGAATTCTACAGTAAGGCTTGTCTTAATCTTGATATGTTGCTTTATAACTTTACCACATATTTAATTCAGCTTTACATTAACTTATAAAAAGTGTTAACCACAAAGCACTACCCATATACATAAATATAAATGCACCATAAGCTGTTTAATATCCTAGAGGGAAAATGTTGGCCTTACATGATGATCCTCCATGTTCTTCAAGAGCCTGGGATCATCAAAGTCACAAGAATCACTAGGGGGACAAGGCATCCGGCTGTAAAAGAGAAAAGAAAACATTTATTTAGTTCAAACTTTAAGATAATTCAAAGCCAGTAAGACTCTGTTCTCCAAGAAGGATCACACCTAAATTCTTAAAGATTTGGAATGTCATATATTATTCCAAACCTCAAGACAGGACATCTTTTATCTTACTATAACATATTTTATAAGTTTTTATAAACAACAACATAGCTACAAGGAAAAGAAACAAAGGCAAGGATCAGTGCCTGACTTTGTCATTTTAGTTGGTCTCTGTAAAACTTCTACCAGGAAAAACTTGTAAGAGTGCCTGCTCAATGCAGTAAAAATACAAGGAATGGTGTCTATGCAACAATTTGTGGCCAGGACTCAGATATGGGAGAAAGAAGGAGGCAAATAATTATGAGAAGGGAAACCTGATATTACAGCTGTGTCCCACCCCACTGAAGGAAATGTGATGTCTTAATTGCATGCATGTATCTCCACTCCTTCCTCAAATCCTTTCTTCAAAACAAAGATAATGGAAGAAGAGAGGACAGCACAGCTGATTTCAGTCTGAACTCTGAATAGATATCAGAGTTTAGTGAAGCTGAGGAAACAGAAACCAATGGGTTAGAAAGGGAAGCACCTGAAATGCAAGCTGATGCCCCCAAGAGAGGAAACACCAGCACAAGGTAGGTACCTGTGAGATCAAGGGAAGGTGGCAAATGGGGCAGGCTCAAAATCCACCTGAGGAAGGGTCAGCCTGCAAGAACCCTCCCTCTTCTCATGTAGCCAGTCAACTGAAACTTCTGCACCCAGAAATAAATGGAAGGTTTTTCCTTTAGAGAGGTTAAAACAGACTAGCCATGGACCCAGGAATACTGGCCACACAGGCAAGTCAAGTAGGGCATCCTCCCAAGATGGGAGTTTTAAGAGAAATCCTATATATAATGAGGTCTTTCCAGAAGGTACACAGCCATGTAATATGAAAAAATAGAAACATTTATTGAAGAAGATACAAAATACAAGAAATATTGTACATAGGACAATGATGCCTCAGTCCCCTTCAAAGTAGGCACCTTGGGACCTCACACAGTTCTCCCAGTCACCATCAGCTGCCCCATCATATTTTCCTGTATCTCATCGATGGTCTGAAATCTCTCCCTTTTCAAAGGTGATTTTAGTTTTAGGAAAAGCCAGAAGTCACAGGTTCCAAATCTGGGCTTTAGGGGGGCTGAGTCACCTGGGCAATTTGATGTTCCGCCAAAAAACTCAGCACAAAATGTGATGCATGACTGGGTGTGTTGTCATGATGAAGCTGCCAATCATCAGTTGCCCATAGCTGAATAGTTTCCATGGAAGAGTTTTCAAA
The DNA here is from genome assembly GCF_021234165.1 of Pteronotus mesoamericanus. Taxonomy (NCBI): domain Eukaryota; kingdom Metazoa; phylum Chordata; class Mammalia; order Chiroptera; family Mormoopidae; genus Pteronotus; species Pteronotus mesoamericanus. The sequence goes on from NW_026555152.1 coordinate 6,214,479, forward strand.
CTTACCACAAAATTTGATGCAGGTTCATTGCTCTACTGTCATTTTTTTAATGTGATGGCCACACAGTACATATGCTCACTCAATGACATCTACTGCCCCCACTGACTACTACAGCGAAGTCATCACTGTTCACACACATGCATTCCAGTCCACTCTCCTTGGCTACAAGGTTACATCAATGTCATGCAAATCATTCTCGTTATATTAGAAATGACTGGACTTCTTCCAGACACACTTCATATGCTGAATAGTATGATCACCAACTTTCTGCCTCCACTCAGTGCCCATAACAACTGCAGCCCCATATATAGCCCTTGGCAGAAAATGGAAGAGTTCTGATGAGAAGACTGATCAGCTCACAAAAGAGACCCACTGACATGACATCCAGTGATTCTCTAATAAAATAGTATGTCCTAGCTAATCATCCCTCAGGGAAGCCAGTTAGTCATCAACCACACTGAACCCCTCCTCCCACCAACACACAGCCCTACTAATCAGTTTTATTAGTATATAAATCATAAAACATGAGCAGACAACATCGCCAGTCCTAAGGGAAATGTAAATCAATACCACAATGAGTTACCACTTGGTTCCCATTGGAATGGTTATTATTTTTTTAAATCATTTCATTAATTAACAAGTGGTTCAAGGATGTAGGAAAATTATACATTACTGGTGGGAATATAAAGTGCTATAGCTACTCTGAAAACGTTTGGTGGTTTCTCAAGAAGTTAGACATAAAATAAGCACATGACCTAGCAATCCCACATTTACATATATAACCCAAAGGACTGAGAGCAGAGATTCACTGTGTACCAATGTTCATAGCAGCATTATTTGCATTAGCCAACAGATGAAATTACCCCAAATGCCCATCAACAGATAAGTGGATAAACAAAATCTGGTATATACATGCAAATAAACACTATTCAGCTTTTAAAAGGAATAAAATTCTGATATGTGCTACATAATATGTATACTACAACCTTGAAGACATTATCCTACCTAAAAAGTTGCAAGTGAGTAGGAAGTATTAGACCAAGGACTCATTACTTTTTGTTAAAGCTTTGTAGTATCACTGGATTTTAAAAATCATATTCATGTTTAAATTTTATTCTGGTTCTCTTTTGAAATAACATATATTCAACTTTTAACTACAAAATGTTCAGGTGAGATATGACAATATAAAATTGTTCCACAGACTTTCCCACTAAAGCATCAAGACATGCTACAATTTACTTACGAGAAGTCATCTGAGGATGGCTCTCTTGTCAATTCGGGAAAATGACTGCCAGAAAGAGAGAGAAATAGAGTGCTCACAAAATTATGAACAAATGATAGGCATTCACACATGGAACATTCTCTAAAATAGATCACACATTAGGCCACAAAACTAGTCTTACTAAATTTAAGAAGACTGAAACCATATAAAGCATCTTTTTTTACCATAATGGTATGAAACTAAAAATCAATTACAAGAAGAAAACTGGAAAAATCAGAAATACATGAAGATTAAACAACATACTACTGAATAACCAATGGCTCAAAAAAGAAATAAAAAATAAATAAAATACCTTGAGACAAAAGAAAATGGAAACATATCAAAAGTTGTGGTATGCAGCAAAAGTAGTTCTAAGAGGGAAGTTCATAGTGATAAATGCCCACACATCAAGAAACAAGTAAAATCTTCAACAATCTAATTTTACTATCAAAGAACTAGAAAAAGAACAAATAAAGCTCCATGTTAGTAAAAGGAAAGAAAGAACAGAGGTCAGAGGAAATAAATAAACGAGATTAAAAAGACAATAAAACTAAGAGCTGGTTTCTATAAAAAGAATGGACAAAGAATGTAAAAAGAATGGATTCTTTTGCTAGAATCACCAAGAAAAAAAAAAAGACCTCAAAATCGGAAATGAAAGAGATGATATTACAATTGACAACACACAAACATAAAAGATCCTAAGAGACTACCATGAACAGCTGTACACTAACAAATTGAACAACTCTATAAAAAATGGATAAAACAGCCTGCCAGGACTGAATCATGAAGAAATAGAAAATCTGAGCAGACTATAACTAGTAAGAAGATTAAATCAGTAATCAAAAAAACCTCTCAACAAACAAAATCTCCAGACCAGACTGCTTCACTGGTGAGTTCTCCCAAACAGTCAAAGAAAAATTAATACCAATCACTCCCAAACTCTTCCATAAATATAAAAGGAGGGAACAATTCCAAACTCATGTTATGGCCAGCATTGCCCAGATACCAAAACCAGACAAGGACACCTCAAGAAAAAACAAATTATGGCCCATATCTCTGATGAACATGGGTCCTCAACAAAAATCCTTAATAAAATATTCACAAACCAAATTTTGATAATACATTAAAAGGATCATATACCATGAACAAGTAAATTTTATTTCAGGGATGCAAGATAGTTCAACATCTGCAAATCAATCAATTGGATAAATCACAGTAACAAATGACACATAAAAATCATATGACCATCTCAATAAATGGATTTGACAAAATTAAATATCCATTTATAATTAAAAAGTCTCAACAAAATGGGCACAGATGGAACATACCTCAACACAATAAAGGCCATATGTGATAAGCCCACATCTACCATCATACTCAGTGGTAAAAAATGAAAGCATTTTTTTTTAAGATCAGGATCAAACCAGGATGCCCACTCTTGCCACTTTTATTCAACATAGTACTGGAAGTCCTAGCCAGGGCAATTAGGCAAGAAAAAGAAATAAAAAGCATCCAAATCATAAAAGAAGAAGGAAAACTCTATTTGCAGATCATATGATAAATATCAAATATCCTAAAGACTCCATCCAAAACACTGTTAGAACTAATAACGAAATTCAGGAAAGCTGCAGAATACAAAATCAAATACAAAAATCTGTTGCATTTCTATACATTAATAATGAACTATCAGAAAGAGATTTTAAGTAAACATCATACTTACAATTGTATCCAAAAAATAGAATACCTAGAAGTAAATTTAACCAAGCTGGTGAAACACCTGCACAGTGAAAACTATAAGATATTGATGAATGAAACTGAAGAGGGCACAAATAAATGGAAAGTTAGTCCATGCTTATTGGACTTTTTATATTATTATAAATATTATAATAATATTTATTATTATAAATAAATAATAATATTTATAATAATATAAATATAATAATAATATATTATGAGTTTATATTATTAAAATGTCCATATTACCTGAAGCAATCTACAGGTTCCATGCAATCCCTATCAAATTATCAATGGCATTTTTCACAGATACAGAACAATCCTAATACCACAAAAGAACCAAATTGCCAAAGCAATCTTGAAAAAGAACAAAGCTAAAGGCATCATGCTGTCTAATTTCAAACTATCTCACAAAGCTGTAGTAATCAAAACAGTTTGTTGTTGACACAAAAACAGACACAAATCAATGGAACAGAATAGAAAGCCCCAAAATACACACACACCTATATGGTCAATTAATTTATGACAAAAGAGCCAAAAATAAACAACAGGGAAAGGACAGTCTCTTCAATAAATGATATTGGCAAATTTGAGAGCCACGTGCAAAAGAATAAAACTGGACCCCTACCTTACACCATACACAAAAATTAACTCATAATGGATTAAAGATATGAACATAGGACCTGCAACCATAAAACTCCTAGAAAAAAACATATGTGGTAACCTTCTTGGCATCAGTCTTCACAAAGATTTTTGGATTTGGCACCAGAAAGTTACAGGTATCCTTTCAAAACAACAGAAAGTCAAGGTATTTGAGTAATCAAATAAAAATAAACTTATTTTGTTGGAAAAATACAAATCAAGTTTTCAATAACTGATAAACATACTTACCCATAGGTTACTCCAGCAATGCTGCACTTCTTGAAGTTCATGATATTGCATGTAAGAGTTCCAGTTTTGTCAGAAAACAGGTATTTAACCTAAAATCAAATAAGAAAAACATGCATACATCAAGGATATAATAAAATGCAAAAAACAATAAAGCCTTCATTCTATGTTTTTCAAAATCTTTATAAATTTTAAAAGGTAAATTTCCTTCAACCAAGCAAAATATATTTTATAATTGCATGTATATTATATACAATTATAATTATACATTATAATTAAATTAATATATTTTAATACTTAGGCCACTTAAAAACCTTTTCCATAACCAATTCTAGAGTCCAACTGTGTCAAAATGTGCAATGAAGACTCAGTCACAGCCAGGAGCCATTTTAGATCTATAAGCATTAAGCACTAAGTCCTGCCAGAGGGCATCTCAAAGACATATCATTCTTCAAGACAGTCCCATGATCTCTCCTAGTGTCCAATATGCCAAAACAACAAGGTCACACATTGGCAAACTCAAAATATTATTTTAGGACTCTGCCTCCTGGCTGGATTAAGAAGGCATATCCTGAAACAACACAGAACAAACACTACACTTCTTTTTTTTTTTTTAATTTTATTTTAATTTATTTTTTCAAATACATTTGTCTCTGCCTACCCCTCACCACCTTCCCTTGCCCCCTCCCTCCTTCCCTCCCTCAGCTCTTCCCCTTTGATTTTGTCCATAAGTCCTTGCTATATGCTCCTTGACTTTCCCCTTCCCTTCCTTTTCCCTGCCCCTCCTCCCTCCTTCCCTCTTGTCTCTGTTGATTTCTTTTCATTTCAGTGTTGCTGGTCTTATTTTCCTTGCATCTTTGTATTGTTGGTTAGGTTCTGCTTATAGGTGAGATCATATGGCATTTGTCTTTTGCTCCCTGGCTTATTTCACTTAGCATAATGCTCTCCAGTTCCATCCATGCTGTCACGAAGTTTAGTAGTTTTTTTCTTTCTGCTGTGTAGTATTCCATTGTGTATATGTACCATCACTTTTTGATCCAATCATCTACTGATGGGCATTTAGGCTGCTTCCAACACTTGGCTATTGTAAATTGTGCTGCTATGAACATTGGGGTGCATAGGTTCTTTTGTATTGGCGTTTTGGTGTTCTTAGGGTATAGTTCCAGCAGGGGAATCACCGGATCAAAAGGCAGTTCCATTTTCAGCTTTTTGAGGAAATTCCACACTGCTTTCCACAGTGGCTGCACCAGTCTGCATTCCCACCAACAGTGGACTAGGGTTCCCTTTTCTCCACAGCCTCGCCAGCACCTGTTGTTTGTGGATCTGTTTATGATGGCCATTCTGACCGGTGTGAGGTGGTACCTCATGGTGGTATTGATCTGCATTTCTCTGATGGCTAGTGATGCTGAGCATCCTTTCAAGTGCCTCTGGGCCCTCTGTAGCTCCTCCTTGGAAAAGCGTCTGCCCAGGTCCTTTGCCCATTTTTTGATTGGATCGTTTGTCTTCTTGGAGTGGAGTCGAGTGAGTTCTTTATATATCTTGGAGATCAAACCTCTATCTGATGTATCATTAGCGAATATATTTTCCCATATGGTTGGCTCCCTTTTCATTTTGCTGATGTTTTCTTTTGCCGCAAACACTACACTTGTGAGTAACTATCACCATAAAGATTACATAAAGGCAGCATGGAACTGCTGTAGGTTATATAACTTTCCATATTCAAAAGTTTTGGAGATTTAATACATTACACTCTCAATATACAAAGGTAAAAAGAAATTTCTGTAGGAGGCCAACAAGCCAACCATTTTGACATAAGTACGTGCAAAAGGATGCACATATGCTGTGATACCTATGTCCTCCCAGGTGCATAAAGCGACAGAAAAGAGGGAAAAGAACTCAGGAGGAGATAGTTCAGTTCACACCCTGAATACTAACTAGTCATGTGGACTCTAGAAAAGTCACCTCATCCTTCTTGACCTCAGTTTCCACATCTATGAATAAAGAGTTTGCTCAGAAGATGTGTAACATTCTGGGAAATTATATTATGGATTGGTGAGAGGGTAGTAATTAACAGATTTGTGTCCAGTAAAAATTCCAGTTTCTCAGTACTTTTCTAAAGAGGAGTCATAACTCTTGCTGGATGCAAATGTACCCCAGGGACCCCAAAAGGGAAGCCATCTTTTACTGTTGTACAAGAGAGGAATTGATAATATGAATTCTACTCTGTACTTTTTCTTATTTATTTTTAGAGCAATCAGAGAGCCTTTAAGTAAAGAAAGATTTTTTTAAAAAGAAATGATTAATGCTCCTAAAAAGTCAAATATTACACAGAAATATACAATTAGTATACTATGGATAATTAATACTTTAACTATAAATTATATTTTTATAGGCAGCAAATCTAGAGGGATAAAAAACTCAGTAGAATAAGCTTTCTAATAAAGTATTTCTGAATGGTTCTTATTTTTATTTTTGTTTTTATTTTTTTAATCCTCACCCAAGGATATGTTTATTGATTTTAGAGACAGAGGAAGAGAGAGACAAAAACATTGATGTGAGCAAGAAACATTGATCAGTTGCCTCCCGTAAGTGCTCCAACAGGAGATCCAATCTACAACCTAGGTATGTGCCCTGACTGGGACTCAAACCTTCAACCTTTTGTTGTATGTGATGATGATGCTCCAACCAACTGAGCCACCCAGCCAGTGCCTGCCTTGCTTTTAAAAATTAAAAACTTAAATCAAAATATTTAAAAAATTATAAGAAACTATCAAGATTTGCCATCTCTCTGTCTTCTGAATTTTAATTTATCCTTTAATTTCCAATTCAAAACTACATCCCCATGCATTCCAATTCTGGATATTTATCTGAAGAAATCCAAAACTAACCTGAAAACATATATGGACCCCAATGTTCATGCAGCATTACTTACAACAGCAAGGATATGGAAGCAACTCAAGTGTCCATCAATAGACAAATGGATAAAGAAGATGTGGTACATATATACAATGGAATATTACTCAGCCATAAAAAATGGTATTTTGCCATTTGTGACAACACGGATGGACCTGGGGCTAGTATGCTAAGTGAAATGAGACTGGGAAAAACAAATGCCATATGATTTTATTAATATATGGAATCTAAAAAATAAAATAAACAAACAAAAAAACACAGAAATAAAGATAACAAATTTACGGTCACCAGATGGGAGACTGGTTGGGTGGATGGGCGGAAAAAGATGACGGAATTAAGAAGTATAAATAGGCAGTTACCAAATATTCACAAGGATGTAAAGTACAGCATAGGGGATCTAGTCAATAATATTATAATAACTATGCATGGTGTAATGAGTACTAAGCTTCACGGGGTGATCACTTTGTAAGTTATATAAATGTCTAATCACTATGTTGTACACCAAAAACTAGTATCATATTAAATGTCAAATGTAATTGAGAAATTTAAAAAATTACTTCTCTATGCAAACTTCCCCATATACCCAATAAGGATGAGTAATTTCATACTAGTGCTCCTTGAACACTTTCAATCCTTCAATTATTCCAGGTCCAGTTCAGTGGCACCTGAGAACGATATCCTGAGCACTGTGCAAAACAACCAAAGACTTTGTCTCAGGTACACGCATACCCTTAATGGGCTTGAAAATCTCAAGAGAGAAATAGGCAATATATCACTATCATGTCTCTTTATTTTCTTGTGTTTATGTCGGAAAGACTGTTAAGGGAAGATAGGCAAGAGATCAATTAACTTTACCTAGAAAACTGGAAAAAGATTCAAAGAGGCAAATTTAGTCTGATATATATAGCAACCACCTCATAGGGTGGTTGGGAGGTTTAAATAAGATGTATACAATGAAATTATAATCTTTAATTGCAATGTATTCAACAGAGGTTATTCCTTGTAGTAATTTCAACATAAGAGGAAAACATAATGCAAAGTACAACTTAGTAAAGTAATTGGGATTCAGGGGTGATGGTAGAAAAGACACTGGCTCCCTGAAATATTTCAGAAACAAAAACTGGAACACGTAAGTGATTTGATGGATACATGTCCTTCATATTAGTCCCCACACGTTTTGTAGAGTTAGGCAATATCTGAGTATCTTAACCATTTTTTTTTTCCTACAATTTGCTCCTGACAAGCAATTTTAGGAGTCCAAAAAATATTATACTGTATTGTAGTACTGAATTTTTTGCAGGTACCTCCTTAGTGATAAGATATATCCATGCCTCAAAATGCAATCCAAAACTGATTAACATTTATCTTTAATAACACTCTCAAATACTATATAGCTCTTCAAACATTAAAACCACAATCATAGAAGTGTTTTTGCAAAAATCTCTCCATGGTTCCTCTAACGCTAGTCTCACCTCACGTTCATATTGCCATCACCGAGGTTCCCAAAGAAGCTCTCACCTGACCAAGCTCTTCATTGAGGTTTGAGGTCCTGGCCATAGCAGGAGTGTCATTTCCAGGATAATACATATCTGTGTCCTGAGAGTGAGAAGAAGGGGCACTTTAGAAAGTACATATCATTAAACCTTTGTTTAGATTAAAAACAAATATATAAATGCTAATTTTAAATTTGGGGATGAAAATACAGTGGCAATTAGTGTAGGGAAATATTGTGATACAAAGAGAAATGTATTCATTGATATATACAGAAGATTTCGTTTCAAGATGAGCATTTCATGACCTAGATTAACTCATATTGCTAATCTCAGATACTACCTCACTCACAGGATTATTATGAAGATTAAATAAAAACACACATGACCCCCTTTACCCTTTTCAAATATCTGGTGACAAAAGTAGATTTGACTTTGGGTGGTGAACACACAATGTAATATAGAGATGATGTGCAATAGAATTGTGTACTTGAAAACTACATAATTTTCTTAAGCAATGTCACTCCAACAAAAATTAAAAAATAATAAAAAGTACATGAAAGCACCTGGAACATACAGACTGCTGAAGTCAAGCGCTTAATGACAATGGTAGCTCCTTAAAAATTCCACTTTCATTCTAAACAGCGGAATCCACATTACTGTCACCAAGAATTTTGATATATAATAAACACTAATATAGGCACACCTAAGAGGCCTTTTTCAAAAGCACTAATTGGACTTCAAAAGCATCACCAACAGTTGCAGACACTTCATACCTGCTCACCAGAAGACAAGCATCTATTAAGCATTCTGTCTCTATCTTCTTACTTTATCTTCACAAGAACCTCTTGGATACATACAATGGTCTCCCTGGCCCCCATTCTGTATACCAGGAAGCTAAGATGTTAGGTAACTAGTCACTGCTACCAATGGCTCAGGGACACCTTTGCCAGAAATCCCTGGCCAGTTCTCTGGCCCTTTACCTTCCAGATGAAATCATAAATTGACTAATATTCCTTTTCTGGGCATTCAATTAAAAGGCTAAGGCTGAGAGAGTATTAGAAAATTGTGGTTGACATTTCTGCAACAGCTCAACTTTTAGACTATGCTGTGATACTCACCCAGTTTATAAAAAGGGCTTGAGTGTATTTCACAACCTCAAGAGTCACCAGCAGACTGATGGGAATAAGGTTATTGTACAAGATGATGAATGTCAACAAGTTATATCCAAAATTATCCGAGGTCGTGTCTGTGGAAGAAAACCAGAACATCTGTATTGCTTTAGTTAGTTCCCATTGTTTCCTATTAGTTTATTATTTTGAGTTTTTTCTAATAGATGCTCACAAAAGAATTTATTGGCTTACATATAGCTTTAGAGATTCAAGTTAAAGTAGTTATTGAGCACCTGCTACATGGAACCAACTGTGAATATTAAAACTATTAATATACAATGCCTTCCAATAAAGAGCTGGCTTCTAACAGGAGGTTGTGGGGCAGGAGAGTAGACAGAAGCAAACATGCCCCTCAATGTGAATAGGCATTGGTATATATCTGTTAAAGAGATGTTCACAGGGCATTGCAGAAACAGGACAGGAAATTTTCTTTTAGTGGGAAAGCATGGTCCACTGAAGACCATCCAGAACAATAGAGACGTTAGTCAAGTTTTGGAGGACAGAGAGAAGACAGCTAACTAAAAAGGATGTAAAAAAGAGGAAGGCATTTGAAATGGTTGTAAGGAATATCTGCAACCCATTTAAGTGTGAGTATCTTTGAAACATTCCAAAGTATTGGTAAAATGGGGGGGGGGGGAGTGTGACAAGGGAAAACAGGTGAAAAGAGGGAGGCAGGCAAGAAGCCCTGAGTCCGTTTATTGAAGATAAGAGAAGGAATGTCTTGTTGGAGCAAGACCCCTAAGGGATGAAACCCAAAGCAGTGTTAGGATCAGCTTGGAGAGGAGGAGGATCCAGGAGAGGGAAAAGAGGTACCAGTTCTGTGCATATCAAAAAGGGAAAGTTCTTTGAACTAAGTCCAAACTCCAACAGTGACAATGCAAATGTGGTTTGATGGTGCTTACCAGAGCTACTCAGAGTTTATACAAATAATGAAGTAGAAAGCATATGGGTGGACAAAAAGACCATTCTTCCACTGTAAATCATGCAGCTAGTATTGGAGTTTGACTTTATCTGAACAATTTAAATACCAGTTTCCACAAAGCCTGTATACCAAGATAGTGTCAATGTTATTTACCCAGACCATATTTTATGAACTAACTGTGTACATATGCAAAGCATCTTCACATTTGAAACTAGACATATAACATGGCCTAAATCCAAATTTTAAAAGCTAACATCAAGGGATTTGAATCTAAGCTACAACTGAAGTCCTATTAACATTTCCCACATTAGTAAAGTGGAAACAAGAGTTTCCCCAGGCAGTTCAAAGGGTATGAGTTTTTTACACGAAATAATAGAAGGAAAAAATGTTTTCATCAGTTGAACTAAAATATATTGAAAGATGGAAATAACAATAACCCCAAGATAATATCGTGAAATTTTAAAATGAAAAATTATTCAAAAAAATTTTGTCATTAAATTTTACTTATTTTCTGAAATTGCTGTGTGAAGAGACTGGCAAATCTTCTCCAAAAAAAATGAAGTAATAAAACTTGACAAAATTGTCAAAACATTTGAAGTGCTTGGAAACTGTTAACAGAGTATATAAAAAAATTCAAAAGCATGCATTAAAGAAAATTTACTCAATCTTGGTAAAGTGGAGGCCTTTGACATTTAATCCAAAGGCAGTTTCTCCTTCTTTCCCCATCTTCCATGTTATTTCAGCTCTGTTCTGGAGGGTGGTTGGGGTAGGCCTTGAGGACTAGCGGTTTTCATCCTCCCCTAGCCCAGCTCCACATCACATAACTCTGACCCTGGGAGGGGCATGCTGCTACCACAGAGCCATGGCAGGTGGTCAAGACAGAAACAACCTGAGGGAGCTGACATTATTTGGAGCACAGCATAAAAAACCACACTCAAGGCACAGTCAAAAACAACAGAATTTCTCATGGCTAATAATCAGAAAAAGCAAATATCTCACAATACTAATAGGGACAAAACAAAATAGAAGATCAGTCAGAAATGAAACAGGAAGATCCATGGAAAAGGTGACCAATGAAACCTTGCTAAGATCACACTCAACCCTGATGGTCCAGAAGCTCATGTCCGTGCACAAGGCTGCATATGCTCAGGAGGAGCCAGAGAGGGTACTTGTGAACTAGTTGTCCCTGACTGACTGTGGGTCAAACTTTAAATTCCCCAAACATTAAAAGCATTCTGCAAGCCATACACAGATCAAACAACAAAAGAGTTTAAGCACAATCTCTCTCCAATCACTGGCTGACCACTAAGGTATGTGGACCTCTAGGAATCCAGGCTTAAAAATAAAAACAAGGAGAGGACTGACTATTAGTGAGGATAGAGTTTCTTTCTGAGGTAATAAAAATGTTGTAAATTTAGGGGGGGGTGAGGGCTGCACAATTCTGTAAATGTACAGTTGACCCTTGAACAACACGAGTTTGAACTGTGTGGGTCCACTTACAAGACTTTTTTTTCAACAAATACCTATACTATTTTACTATACTGTTTCCCATCTGCAGCTGGGAATTTGCAAATATGAAGGGCCCACTGTATGTGTTGATCCATGTCATTTTATACAGGGGACTTAGCATCAATGGATTTTGATATCAATGGGAGGTCCTGGAACCAATGCCCTGTGGATATGAGAGTCAACTAAGTAGTGGGGGAATCAAAAGTTATACACAGATTTTTCACTGTGATGGGGGTGAGCACCCCTAGTCCCTACATTGTTCAAGGGTCAGGTGTACTAAAAATAACTATATACCTTAAACCATACCTTTTAAAAGAATTAAAAGGTAGAATAATGGAAATAAAACTGAGCAGTAATATCACAGGCTATACACTGCAGAATAAAACAATTTCACAGAATGAGTCCAGACTAATCACTAAACAAATAGAAAAAACAACAACAACAAAACAGGCTCCAGGAGGAAGAGAAAAACAGAATCCACAGTTACTGCAATAGAATATCTAAAATACCCAGTTTTCAACAACAACAATGGGAAAAAAAGGAAAAAGGCAAGAGTGGAAACTGCCTTTGAGGGTAGTAGCTCAAATGATAGACCAAAGACTTCAAACCAGTTGTTATAAATATATTGAAAAAGCTAAAGGAAACTGTTTTAAAAAATTTTTAAATGTATGGTCACAGTGACTGATTAATTAGAGAATATAAATAAATATAAGTTTAAAAAGAAAACAACAAATGGAAATTCTGTAATTGAAAGGTACAATAATTTAAATTTTTTAAAAAATCACTACTGGAGTTCAACAGATTTGAGCCAGCAGAAAACAGAGCAGAAAAACTTGAATACCAATCAATAAAGATTATCCTACATAAAAAAGAAAAAATAAATGAAGTAAAATTAACAGAGCCTCAAAAACCTGTTAGGACACATCAGTGAACTAACATGTAAATAATGGGAGTACAAGGAAAGGCAAGTAAGAATATGGCAGAAACAACAAATAATAGCTGAAAATGTCCCAAATTTGATGAAAAATATGAATAAACATATCCAAAAATATCAACGAATTCCAAAGAGAATAAACTCAAAATTATTGAAAACCAAAGACAATTTTGAAAATGGCAATAGAAAAATGACTCACAGACAAGAGAAAAACTCAGTAAGATTAACAGCTGACTTCCCATCAGTACAATGGAGGCCTGAAGGCAGTGGGAGAGCATATTCAAACTAATGAAAGGAAGAAAATGTCAACCAAGGATTTTATGCAAATTCTGTATCTTTTTTTATTTAGATGTTGTCAATTTTATTTTATTTTCATCTTTATTGTATTTTTTCATTATTATTTATACTTCCCACCCCCAGCTATCACCACATTGTTATCCATGTTCATGAGTCCTTTTTCCTTTTTGCTCAGTTCCTCCACCCCCTCACCTCCCCACCACTAGCTGTCATCCTATCCATCTATGAGTCTGTCCCCATTATCCCTGTAATTTCAGTTTGTTCATTAGATTTCACATATGAGTGATATCATGTATTTTTCTTCCTCTGACTAGCTTATTTCAGTTAGCTTAATGTTCTCCAAGTATCAGCAAAACAACCCTTCAAAAACAAAGATGAAATTAAGACATTCCAAGATAAAAACTGAGCAAATTTTTTGCTACCTAAACTGCTTTGTAATAAATACTAAAGAAAATTCCCCACCAGGAAAGGGAGAGACATGGGCAGTAATTAAATCCACAAAAATAAACAAAGTGCAGCAATAAAGGTGATTATATAGGTACTTATAAAGGACAATATAAGTACATATTTCAACCCTTTCTTTCGGATTTAAAATAAACAATGACAAGAAAATCATTATAAAATTATATTATTAGACTTATATACAGATGTAATATATATGAGAACAAAAATGAGTGAGGATAGAATGAAGCCACATGAAGCAAAGAAATGACATAAGCTGGAAACTCAAATCCACAGGAAGAAATGGAGTAAGTAGGTTAATATAAAACAACTTTTTAAGCTTACTTTTTTTTTGCTTTTTGCTTTTTTAAAGGGCATAAGAGTGTATAAATCAATAATTACAACACTATTGTTAAGTTCCTAGAGAGATGCAATATATGACAAAAATATCATAAAGCAGGGGAGAATATGGATCTATATTAAAGGAAATTTTCTATATTGCACCAAAATTAAATTATTATTACTCTGAAGCAGATGCTTATAAATTAAGACATATATTGTAATCCCTAGACCAACCACTAAGAAAATAACTTTAAAAATAATCATTGGAATATAAAACAATCCCCAAATATGTCTATCTTTACTTCATCACATGACTCCTAATCTTTCAATTCTCCTTGAAAGGTTGGCATTATACAGAGTAGCCAAAGAGCAGAGAAACACAGGATGTCCACCACACATAAACCATACATAGAAGGATTTTCTGAAAGTGTTTTGTACTACTTTAGCAAGCAACCCACCCAGATACTTACCCATCTTCTTGATGTACCAGTTCTTTCCACCTTGAGATCCATTCCAGTACAGGGCCCCTGCTGAGCTCACCAAGGCCATGACCAAGAGGATGCCAAACAACACCAGGATCTGCACATTGGTCACTTTCTCAACATTCGATCTCTTAAGAGGAGCTTTGGTGGAATTCTGTACAACAGCATTTAAAATTATTAAGGATCACACAGACTCAGGGGCAAGGAGTGGGGAGAAGAAAAGGTAAGTTACCTAAATTCAACAACTAAAAATAAAAGACTATCTTTGCCAAATAACCAATGAAATTAAAAAGTGTACCATATTCCCGAATCACCAGCTAGTTTTAAATAAAGATGACAGAAGACACATTCCACCATGTTAAAGAACACATTTTAACTATACTTGATTCAACCTGTAATTCTTATTATTACAATTTAGTATAAAATTAGCTATTTGAATTATCTTAGAACACAACAGGTTCTAAATCATTAAAGTCCAATTTAAAAGAAATCAGAATGTTTCTAATTCAAGAGAAACTGAAAGATTCTATATCCTAAAAATCTAGAGAGAATCTTCAAAGTAATAATTAGCTTTACAATTAATATACAAAGATAGATTTGGAAAGTACACATTTGTTGAGAAAAAAAGACATACGAACACATACACATCAATAATGCAAAGTAGAACATCAGCAAGTGTCAAAATAAATGGATGGACAAATAATTCATTTGGAAAACCTAACAAGAAACAAACAAGAAAAGTCAGGAAAGCTCTAGTGGCCAGAAGAAATCTGAATGGAGTCCCAAATCATAAACAGAATGCAAACAGGAAGGTAAAACAAAAGCAGAAAGACAATCTAACATCTATAAACGTGCATGGCCGGATTTCTTACCGCTGGTGGGGAAACTAGCCCAGCTAGAACAGAGGTTACTGCAGGGAAGTGAGTTTAAAAATGCTCATTAAAGCTGAATTCAAGGCGTACTACACATTAGGTAGAAAATTTGGGACTTTATCTTGTCAGCAGTGCAAAAGTCAATAAAACTGTTTGCACTAGACAGTTATGCACTGAAAGTCATTTTATTAAAAGTTTCCTGAAGGTAATTGTGGTGGGCATCATAATGACCCCACCCCTCCAATGATAGCTATATCCTAATACCTGGATGCTATGAACATGTTACTTTATATGATAAAAGGGACTTTGCAGGTGTGATTAAATTAAGGACCTTGATTGGAGGGATTACATTGTATTACCCAAGTGGACCCAATTTAATCACATGGGTCCTTGGCCAGGAGATGTACCTGCAGAAGCATGGTCACAGAGATGCAACACTGTTGGCTTTGAAGATGAAGGAAGGGGGTCCTGAGCCAAGGAATTCGGGCAGCCTTTAGAAAGGCTGGAAAAGGCAAGAATGATTCTCCTTTTGAGCCTTCCCGAGTGTTTTATAGAAAGGAATGCTGCTCTGCAGACACCTGATGTCAGAATTCCAACCTACAGAACTGTAATATAACAACTTAATGTTGTTTCAAGCTTAAATTTGTATAATTCATATGGCAGCAACAGGAGACTAATATACTAATACAACAGATGGTAATAACCCACTCCTGGAGGTGAGCAGAGTCTAGATTAAATCAGTAAACCAAAAGTGGACAGTGGACAGGGGAGATGGGCACAGGGGCTTAAGTCTGCAGGCCTCTTTCCATGAGTCAAAGCCTGTCTCTTTAGAAGCAACACTGATTTGCAAAGATTAGGTGATTTGAAAGCTTATAAGGAACTAAAAGCCATTAAAATGGTGCCCTGTGCCATACATAAGTCAGCACTCTCCACTATTCTCCATTTATCTGAACATTAACATAGCTAAGATGAAAATGTGTCTGAAAAGAAGAATGCAAATAAAGTCCCAATTTGAAAATAAAATTAAGATGAAAATAGAAGGCAAATCCTCAGTTCCATAGAAAAACTCATACCATAACATCCCTGAAATCATCTGAATTCTATGGCCAAGCCCAAAAATGCTACCCCTACAGCTGTGGTTTTCTATGGGCGAGGGGAGTTGGGAAGTATCATACTGGCAATTTTGAAATGCTAAGTCCATTAAGTATCTTAACAACACAACAGCACTTTCCTTTATGTACTCTTTTCTTACTCTCGCTTTAGCTCTCTAAATTATTTGCTCTTTACAGGCTTTTTAAAAATTCCTCTAAACTCTAAATAAAAATCCATTAGTAAAAGCTGACCTACCATCAATCAAATGCTATCTAAAGGTTGACGAGGATGACACATCACCTCTGACCCAGGTCAAGAGCCAAGAGACCAGTTCCAAGACTGCCTGTCTCAGTCTTTTAAAACTAAAGATGACTTTATCACTTTAAATAAACATTCAGTGGAGGCACAGGCAGAAAAAAAGTTACAATAAACCTCATTTCTATGACTTTATTCATTTATGAACTTTTGATCTTTTCCTGCGGTTAAATCCTGGCCAGTTAGCAGAGGTGGGAAAAGTTATCTTTCCTGTAGCACAAGAGCCCAAAACTTCAGGCTTCAGCACATGTGCTTTGTGGAAAGCCGAGCTGTTCCTACTCATTCCCATCTGCTGACCAGGTCAACATATAAGGATGAGCTTGTTATGAGAAATTCTGACCAGCATCATAAGTTTCATAAAATTCTTAGAAAGCACTGCTACTTCTGAGTAATACAGCTCTTAACAGGAACAAACCAATATGTCGTATTCTGTAAAAGCTTATATCTGACCTGAATTTTACACATTTCATTTCCTCTTAAGAAAGTAGTCAAAAGAATATTAGAGCATGGGCTCGGGAACCAGACTGCCATGGTTTGAAACAAAGCTCTCTCTCTCTGCCTGGGTGTGTGACTTTGGCAACATACTGAGATACTCTGTGCTTCAGTGTCCTCACCGAAAAGATGGAAATAACAGTATTTTCCTCACAGAGCCATTGTGAGGAATAAATGAGTTAATACAAGCAAACTACTTAGAACAGTACACGGGGCACTAAGTATTTGCTGTAATTATGTGATAATATCTCTCTTTCCCACTAAGTCAATCAAGAGAAACAATAGACACAGAAATATTTCTACATGTAACTACACTCAACATGAAGCAAGGGAACTTTTAAGAATAGAAAGCATTGAAGGGAGAGTTTGAAAAGCAAAGTAGGAGAGCCCTAAAGCAATTGTGTTACCTCTCTGTGGTCAAGCAGCACATGTACAGACAAAACATGTTGTTTCCCAACCAGGAATGGCTTCCAGCTATGTGTGTTATATTATTTTCCTCATGAAAGCCCATCATTTTTTTGTTGTGTCAGCTCCAAAGGCACAGTGGCTCTACCAGACACTTTTGGGGCTTTCCGTTATCCTGCACTCAGAGTCAACACATCATGGGCCTTGCGAAGATGTTTATCACACCTGGGTGCAAGGAAAGGTACCCATCACACTCATGGGATGCAGATTCATAAGGTAACTTAGTGCACACCTTGCTGACTGAAGAGATAATGGGATCATTTTAAGTGTAACTTAGTTATCTCATATACCTTCGCTACAAAACTGTATTACTAATACATGATGTAGAAAAACAGTGTGGCAGCCTGAGAAAACAACCAGTATGTCAGGAATCTTGAAAAGTGGCAACACTTGTAACATATACAATCTAAAAACTAGATTTGGGGCCCTGCACAAATGTGAGCTATGTCCTTGTGACCTCTTTGTCACTTCATAGAAAACCAGAAGTGATCTGTGGTTAGTAGAGCTCCAAAAGTGTTCGACAGTGGATGCTGGCACTGACTCAGAAAGTTAGAAAATAGATAATAGGTAGCAGGGCTCTATTTATCAAGGTAGTCTTCACATACAAGAGGCTCAGAACAACCAAACCTAAGACTTTCTAACAAGTGCCTGCAAGAAGGCGAGGACTTAGCAGGAAAGGTGGATCAGGCACGTCAGATATACTGAATAATCGTCACCCAAGAGTGGCCTCTCAGCATTCACCAACCAGTCACTTTTTAGCTGCCTGGATCCCCTACCCTCACACACTCCCTGTGACCATTCCACCATACCCAGGCCCTACCATTCCAGGACCAACACTTCCCTACGTCCTCACCCTCTTTCCGTAGCCGTTCTCCTGCCCCTGACTTACCCAGCTGAGGACACCCTTTCCTAAAGGCCCTGCAAGCAGAGGGTGCTCCAGTGAAGACTCACATCCCTCAGAATCTCAAGAGAATATTACTGGCTGTACATGTAGGACCCAGTAATACTGCTGACATTTTAATCCTCTAATGCCATGTTAAAAAAACCACTTGTAAGATTCATGCCATTTGGCGACACTGCCTTCTGCCTCCTCCCTCAGCAAGTCCACCCATCTCTCAGACCCTTCAATCCCTCAAGACTGGAGCAATTGGCTTACGGCATCCACCACTACCCCAGCCTTGCCATGGTCCGATCTTCGAAGTCACAGCACTGACCCGTCAAATGGTGTAGTCTCTCTGTCCTTTACTCCTCAACATCAAATGGCCTCCAACAGCTCTACCTTTAGCTTCCTACTCCCATTGTTCACCACCAGCTCTCCCCATTCTATAAACCCTCTACCCTAGAAACTTGAAGAAAAGCACCCTGCACACTGATCAGCTGTCACTCAGCAACTCTAACAATCTTCTTCAACTTCAATGAGTTTCTCAACCCTTCTAATCCTCCCCATCTCCCTTCTCCATCTCAACTCCATTACCCAGCTGGTGTGGACACTGGGGTCTGTCACTTCATCTGTTCTAACAAGTATTTAACTCATTTGACCTCCAAGGGTAGACCAACACAACAGCCTCCCTTCTTCAACTCTACATCTAAAATGCACTTCTTAGTATCATTCTTAGTAGCTAGCCAACTGACACTCCACAAACCTGGGTTGGTTGACCCTTCTGTAAATACCAGACCACACTGTAACGATACATCTTACAACAATGATCTCTCCATTTCCTAATTCCCTACTACGCCTAGGTGCACATGGCTCTGGGAGGGTAAGGTTGGGCCTTTCACTATTGCATCCATTCATCCTGGCAGAAGACATAGTGCACAGTGATCACTAGACATTTTTAAGTTAATAATATAGTCAAATACATGCTTTAGAAATTATACAAAGAGGCAGACAAGATGAAAAGCCAATTCACATTAATAGCTACCATTAGTAAAATAAGATAGCCAAGTGATACCAATGAAATATAAGAAGTGACACATAGGGACACTGATTTATGTTGAATCTCAACATAGTCTAGCAAAATATGTCCTAATATAAATGTGGTCTTCAAATTCACAACTAATAGTATTAAAAATATTAACAGGAAGAAAGAGCAAAATTATTTTCATTAATTTTTTGTATAAAGAATAAACACTAGTTCAAAATAACTGATGTTAAATTGTCTAGAATTCAGTTAATTAAGACAATTTACTGTAAAATCCTAATTAATGGGGTAAGGAGCAGAAGCAGAGAGAGAAATAAAGAAGGAACAAGTCATCACTTAAGTCCAGAAGACAAAATATGTTAGAACTGACTTCCCCTAAATATGGAAAATAGGACCATTGATATTTCAAGCAGGAGGTAACATCTGACATAATAACAGAAATCTATGAGAAACTACCTAAAGAACCAAAATATAGGCACTTCCTTTCCAAACTTAGGTTCATAGACTAACTCAAACTTCCTAAATGCAACATCTACATTTCTACTCTCTATGCCATAAAAACAGAACAGAAAAATTTTTAAAGACTAAAATCAGCATTGTTTTTCAGCATAGAAATGTTTTACCTGCATGAGTTTGGTGTCGTGTCCAGTGTAAACAACTATGCCAAAGACCCACTGAGTATTTCTAAGCTGTGTACCTCTTAATAAGATCTGGTCAGGCCCAAGGGCAACAGGGCTAAAAACAAGAAATAACATTTATATTCAATGATAGTCTGACAAATGAGTATGAGCTTTCCCCTTAAACATAAACCCACAATAAATCAAATGCTTCCTTTACTCAAATTTTAACTATTTCACTGAGGAACAGGGGTAATGAAGGTTACCATTAACTTCATCTACAGGGGAAAAGAAAAAAAAAAGGACCCACCATAAAAGTTTCTCTTACCCATTCATCACTACAAAAAAAATTTTTTTTTGTTTTCCTATAAAATGTTATAAGGAATTGTGTCTATTATAATCAAGTTATAAAAGCAAAGAAAGAAATTGTTAAAATAACCAGATATTTATTCTATTGGGAAACCCAGTTTATTTTCCAGTTCATTATAAGAAAAAATAGCAATAAATATAAAATATCAAATTTGTCAAGAGTGACAATGATTAGATAAAAGGCTGAGTGATAATTTAGAAACTCAAAATGGGAGCCTACGGAATGGCTCTGCACTCTAAATGAAACGTGAGAGAGCAGTCCCATGTAGTTGTCATGGTCATTTTAGGTTGGTTCCCATGATTAGGGCCCTCTCTATGAGTCTGTTCAAAATATAGAGGTGGGGAGCATTGATAAGCATGCAGATTAAACACGGGCAGAGGTTGAAACTGCACCCCAACATAATGACAAAAAAATGACTCTCCAACAATAAAACAATGCCAAGAGGACAAAGACAACAGAATATAGACAACAGGGCAGTGAATATTTTAAAGGAAGACTGGTTGTTGTTCCTTGCATTTAACTTTCTAAAAATAAATCCTACTTAACAGCTTCTCTAGTAAATACATTAGCTTTTATACACCTCAGAAACCTCCCTTCCGCTTTTCTGGACAACAGCATGCAGCCGAAGCCAGCTCTGCTCGCAGCAGGGAGTGCACACAGAAAGAACGGGCCAGTGCTGTGAATCTCATTTCAGACTCTCTAGCTGTTTTTCCTTAATAAAACTCAGTTCTTTCTTTAAATTTAAAGAATTTATAGGTTTAAATTGATTGAAACAGTGGTTAAAAAAGCTCATATCTAAGCAAAACATGAAGAAATCTCACTGTTTTGAAATATTATGAAACTAGAAAACTAATATTTTCCAAAGCTCTAGTAATTCTCAGTCCCATTTTTAAAAATTTAAAAAACACTAAGAAAAGGGAAAGTTATACCTTTTCCCATCTAAGTTCAAGTTTCCAGTGAAGTCATAGAGGTGGCGGTTGGGCCCTTCACACTCCACAGTTCCAGATAACTTCATCAGTGCCTCCCTTGTTTGCATATCAGCAGTCTGATTCAAACCCTAAAATGTTAAATCAAAAGAGGAAATGTATTACAATCTTCCAAGCTTAAGGACAATGTTCTACATCCCCACTATCAATCTAAAGAAAATGATGAATCCTCTAAAATGAAATAATTTGGGGAAGCTAAGAAATCAAGGCATCAACCCACAAGATCGATGTTAGGGCAGCGTTGTTTATAGACAGCAACCCAATGCAAAAATTTCAAATGAATTCAATGAAGCAGAAAGTTAAGATGTGCTGGAAGCATCCATGTTTAGTAACAATTCACCAGGGCATATTCAAATACCTTACAGGAAATCATATTTATTCTAACACTGACAGAACAGAACACATATTTATTTATTTAGAATATATAAAAGCATATTTATTCTAAAGCTATATTCTAACACTGGCCATAAACATAAATAAAGTACCCCTTTAATACAGTATGATATCTAGCACACAGTAACTCAACTGTCTAAATCAAATATTTGAGGTAGAAAAGAAAGATGTGAACAGAATTATCAAATTCAACTTTATGCAGCATAAAATAAGTGGCAAATGCTTCAGATGTTTATTATAGTAAAGACTATTCTTCATCCTTGAATTTTAAAATATAGTCAGAATAGCTTTATTTAAAGGACGTAAATTTTCTATCTAATATACCATTCTCTAGAATTAGAATCTCAGTTAAAACAACAGAAAGGGAGGTACCCATTGTTTGCCTAACTTCATCTCTCCCTATAGGTGCTGCATCTTCCACCATGCAGTTCAACCTGCAGGGGCTCTCCCCAGGAGCACCGGCAGGCAGAGAGCCCAGTGAGATCTAAGTTAAGGCATGACACCTTTCCTGACCCCTTCTTGGGTGAAGCCCACCTCTTTAGGTCTGCCGTCACTCTTAAGGAGTTCCTTTCATAATAAAAGGCACATTCTCCCTATAGCTTCCATTAGGGTTAAGACATAACCTTTTGGGCAGAAATTTTTTTTCCTCTCGAAAAAGCACTGATTGGTACATGTGGGGACTGGATTCGGGCCTCCTTGACAACATGAGTCATAAAAGGTAAATTTACCTGACGTATTTTAAGGTTCGTCTCCCCATCTAAATTAGCTGTTTCAACATAACACATTGCCTGAGGTTCACTAAGGAGAGAGAGGAAAAAAATAAAAAGCCAAAGTTTAGTAAGGTCCCTCCACAAATGTGCAGCTTATAGAGACTCTATTAAGAAAATTATTTCTGCAGACCAGCCCTTCGAAATAGTGCTACAGTTGACCCTTGAACAACCCAAGGAGTTAGGGGAGCCTATACCCCTGTTGCATAGTCAAAATTCCAAGCTTAACTTTTAACTCCCCATAAATGTAACTACCCCCAGTCGTCCTTTGGTATCCACAAGCAATTGGTTCCAGGACCTCCCATACGAATCCGTGGATGTTCAAGTCCCTATATAAAATGGCTGTAGATCAATGCATATAGCTGGCCGTCTGCATCCCCAGACTCCCAACCATGGACGGAAAATGGTATTTATTGAATGAAACACACATGTATGTGGACCCACATACTTCAACCTGTGTAGTTCAAGGGCCAACTGTATAAAGAACCACTTTAGTAGCAGTAATTGAGTAGAAAGACAAACTCATCTTAGGGGCTCAACACCAATACAAATGATCTGCCCTTCTGGGCCCCATATAATGGCTGCTTGACTTCATGTAACAGAAATAACTGAGGGTAAATGAGAAGGGGAGGGGCAGGTTAGGGAAAACATATGATGTTCTAGCCAGTGGGTATGGGTGACCCTTAAAGTCTGAGTCCTGGCCTCCTCCTCTGACCAAAAGAGCCTCCCCA
Organism: Pteronotus mesoamericanus; assembly: GCF_021234165.1. Taxonomy (NCBI): domain Eukaryota; kingdom Metazoa; phylum Chordata; class Mammalia; order Chiroptera; family Mormoopidae; genus Pteronotus; species Pteronotus mesoamericanus. The sequence continues at coordinate 6,237,886 of NW_026555152.1, forward strand.
GGCACAGCCAGTACAAACCCATTTTCTGAAGAAAGTTACAGCCATGGGGGTTTAGGAATCAAGGCAAGCCTTTATGGCTCTGCTCTTTTTTACTCTGTCTACAGGCAACTTTTTAATCAGAACATCTGATTTTAAGGACAGAAAACTCAAAAAATAAAAATTAAGCAGAGCAGATACTACTACTTGCAATCTTTGGGTTTACGCAGCATAGTTAGTGGCCAAGAGAATGGACTATGCCACCCGCCAGCTAAGTTAAGATCTCCTGGTACTACATCTATTAGCTCCATGGCTTCAGCATGTTGTTCAATGTCTCTGCTTCTCTGCTTTCTCTGTGTAAAACAAGGATATCAAGGGCTGTTGTGAAGACTAACTGGAACAATGTAGTCAGCAGGCTGCTTGACACAAAGTGCAGACTAATGACCACTCTGAAGACAAGATGTCAGCTCAGAAAAACAATCTCATATTCTAACCAGGTTTTCTGAGGACCACAGCCAAAACTCTGACCCCAAACTCTCAAGTGATCCTCACTGTACTAAGATTTTCTTCGTAACCAAACATGAGTGCTTAGTGCAAACATGAATACCTACATAGTGTTTTAACCCTCGAGGGGCACAAGGTTATTTTTAAACCTTTTATCTCGAGCAGAAAATTCATGTTAAGGTTTAAAATCTCATGTGTGATCAAATCCAATATAAGAAACATTGTCATCAACTCAAAGAATATGCATAGAATGTGAGCACCTATGATTCCCAACAGGAATATAAGAAGTTTCCATCTTAACTTCATGTCATTTAATCTCGAACTCAAGAGTAGAAGTTTATTCTTACTGTAATTTTGTCACTCGTTCTTTGACATATAATCTTATGTATCAAACCAAAAAGAAGTCAGGGACTGTGCTGCATATTAAAGCCACTTAGTGATGATACCTTTCTAGTACAAAACTACCTAGAAAGCATGGCAATAATACTTGGGCAGAAAGGGAGCAAAATGTCGATGAATGAAGAGGAAACACCATCTGCAGTTCATGGCTATGCTAAGAAAATGACTGCCGCTCTCTGTATAGCTAGTACAGGGTTCTGCAGGAGAGACTGTCAGCTGAATCCTCCCCCTCCGACCCCAGGAGACTGGATGTGATGTCTCAGACATGCTGCCTCCTGAAGGTGGCTGGAGAAATCACTCCAATGCTCTTGAATGTTTTTGCATGTTTTCCTACAATGAGGATTAGCCCAAAATAGCCACGAAACTAAAATGAATGTGAAAAAGCCCCCCCAAAAGGAACAAGGGAATAAATAGGACAAAGAAAATTTAGGATTAAGGCAGGAAAGAGCAAATGACAGGTTATGCAAGAATAGGCCAGAGAGAGAAAGCTGGTGACTCAGGGTGGAAGGGAAGGGGTGGCTTGAGATGTCAGCAGTCACCATTTAATATTTTATTGTTTATTAACATTTATTTCAAAAAATGTGCGCATTATAGCGCACCTGACCTGGAGGATAGCAGGACCATGTCTGCAGGGAGATACTGTCCATTGACGACCTTCACAATGTCTCCCACTGTCACCTAGAAAACCGGGGGCAAGGACAGAGAAGCATGAAAGAAAGCACAAATCGTGATAAAGGTGGTTAAGTATTTGAAAAAAATTTACTACATAACTATGTCATGAAGTTTAAGATGGAGAAGCCCAAATTATTTTCCTTGACAAGAATAAAAGTATAATCTTTCAAAATAAACAAATGTACTATTGCCTCTTTGCAACCATGCTGAATGAAAAGGAAACAAAAAAAGAAAGGGAAAGGGGAGAAAGATGAGTCAGGACGATCAGGTCTCTTTTTCCTATTATTCATCCACTTACAAATTCCACAACTTGAACTGCGGAGCAGTGCCACAGCTGTATGCAGTTGGGCAGACTGGTTAAGTACATAGCTCTGAATTCAATCCCCCAGCTGTTCATACTCCTTACAAGCCATGTGTAACCTTTAACTAGTCCTGTAAAGTCTGTGTGTCTCAATTTCCTCATCTATATAATGAAACCAACAGAACCCACTTCATGGATTACATTGAGGCCACTTGAGTTAAAACACATAAATCTCCCCATTTTACAAATGGGAAAACTGAGGCTCAAAGCAAAATAATTTAATCAAGGTTACGCAACCCAGATTTAAAACTGAGTGGTCTGGCCTGTGGTCTGATTAAAAGGCAATACTAAATTCACCCATGAACAGTCCTCCTAAAACATCCCCTAGAAATATACCACATAAAAGAGAGGATTCATGTAGCCTCCAGAAATTGCCAGAAAAATAATTATGGCCAAAGTCAGAGACCACCACAGGAAACACTCCCCTGGACAGAAGATTCCAAGCCAGGAAACAGGCCCTAGTCTGAAGAAAATGAGCACCATGGCCAAGTGGCTATAAATCCTTTAAATGACATCACATAAGCACCTGGCTGGATGGAATGTGGGCTTTCAAGTCAGGTGGGCCTGGGCTCAAATCCCAGCTTCACAAGCACACGAGCTCTGGGGTCCTGACAAGCCCTTCACCTCTCTGAACTCCCATGTCATCACTTACAAAACAGAGACAAATCACCATTGACTTTGTAGGGTTGACACAGTGATTAAAGAAGTAAACATATGCACCTGGCATGAAACAGGCATGCAGTAAGTGCTAGTTTCTACCAGCATGAGTGTAAAGTGAATGGGCTCTATGAGTGTGAAAGTAAAGGATGGTGAATGCTTGGACAGCACAAGAAGAAAGGCCGTTCCTAGGACACTAATCATTCGAAACTCAAAATGGGCACTAAGTTTTTGGTTTCATACTCTAACCCATGTTATTACTCTCTTAGAAATCAAGAATTTCACATAACATGATACCTGTGAAGAACCACTGGAGCTTGCAAGCTGGGAGAACAGCCCTGGCCATTTAATTTTCAATTAAAAAAGGAAGGTTTACTAAAAGGTGTCCTGCAAGTGCTGTGAGTCGCTTATCAAAGTGTGTGAGGGAGCCTGAGGAATCAGGCTCAGCATAGGACAAGGTGGTAAAAATTAAATTCCAGAACCACTGTACATTTGAAGTTAGGACTTGTTTTTAAGGCAAAAGGAAGACATATAATTAAAGTATCTTCCATAACAAAGAGATGTCAAAGAATAAATGCTACAGAGCTATTTTAAAAGCATCAGTACAAAAGCAAGGAGTACCCATGAAAATTGAAAATGGTTTTTAGGTGTAAAAATATTTTATGTGAATAGTTTAATTACATAGAACAAAATCAGAAGAAGCATTAGTTTTAAAAACTAGAAAGGAAAATTAGCCACGTTTTCAAAAGAAAAAAAATCAGTAGATTTTTTTTAATTCAAAATGGGAGGACAAGGGAAATCAGGGCTTTCTCCCATCTTTATTATTGAAATAAAGAAGCAGTTATCTCCCAGTAACAAAGTACTAAGAAATTGCATGTACATGAGAAACTACTTCCAAGTGTTGAAACTGGTGTTCTATTTGGTGTTCTTATACCCAGTTATCCCTTCACTGGGTGAAACTATCTAGGGCAAGACATTTTAAGGTGAAGGGACCCCACCCCCGCCAAGATCCCTGAATTCACTCTAGCCTCAGAGGATTTCTCCAGTTTCTTAATTTTGAAGAATAAACCCAAAAGTCTTCTCAAAGTCAACCAAAGTTGTCAAGACCCACCCCAGAGCTGCCTCTCAGCATTTATCAACAGTTCAGCTATATCCTGGGGATTGCTGACTTGAGTACTGGCAGTTCAGATTAGTGGTTATTGCTTTGGGAAGCTTCAAGCTAGTCAGTTCCACTGTGCCTGCCATCTCTGGCACCTGTTACCACTGCCCGCTCATCACCTGTCCTCTCCCATATTCTCATCCTATTCTGAGAAGCTCTGCAGATGTGCCTGGCTTTCCCAGGCATCTCGGAGTTCCACCCTGTGGCCTCTGTCTTAAACTAGTTGCCTTCTGTTCATCCTTGAAGAGGACACTAGAGCATCTCAGAATGGGAGCGTTTCCTGACACCCCCCCCCCGGTGTCCCCAGAGCACCTGAAGCACCCCCCACCCAGAGCTCAGCACCTGCACTGCACACTGTTTGGCTGCCTTTCACTCCCATCCCACCAGCAGTTCTGCGGTGTGGTCCCCAGACCAGCAGCATCAGCCTCACTAGGGACTTGTTAAAAATGCAAATTCTAGAGCCCCACCTGGAACTACTGAATCCATACTTCTGAGGGTGGGGCTCAGCCCTCCAGGTGATTGGGCTGCCTGCTGAAGTCTGACAACCACTGGAAAAACAAGCTCCTTAAGAGTAGGGCCAAGCTACTTATTTGCATCCCCAATGCCTAACACAGTCTGGTACACGCCTAGAGTTCCATTAAAATAAACAAACAATATATTTTTAATTGAAATAAATAGCATGTGGCAAATCACAGTAACAAGTGTTTGTTGGTTTTTTTTCCTCCAAATGTGCATGAGGAGTTTACGAGGCCATCAGCCTCTAGGCCCAGAGAGAGATCATCACTGCACTTCTTGCTCTTTCAAGCAGTGTCATCATCCCAAATCCACATTGTTCTCTACTCCAGCCAGTATTAGTGCCTTTCTGGGGAGGAGGCTGGCAATAGGAACCTTAGAGAAACAGGCCATTCCTAAATGCCAGGGGAATCCTTGCATTCTACAGCATTTCTACTCTCTGTGATGTCAAGAGTTTCCAACCCCTTGATGAAGAACCGCCCCACCTCCAATGAGAGTGAGGTCAATTAATATTTGCAGTACAGGACTTCTGGATTGCTACCAAGGTTGAGGTGTTATCATAAAACACTATAAAGGGGCTCCGATAATAAAGTAAAAACAAAACAAAAACTAAAATGAGGACAGCAGTTACCGTATCACAGGCATTTTTGCAGATTAAAAGATCATAGCAGCAATTTTAAACATTGCCTACTAAACATTTAGCAAGAGAAATTTTTCTAAGTTACCCTTCTAACAAGTAATTTTCTTTTGAAATCATGTAAACCAGCTTTGAACAGTGGAGTAAAGAGAGTCATCCCCCAAAAACATCTGTGACTTCTAAGAAGGTCCAGCTAAAACAGAGACCCACTTAAAAAGCTAATTTTATCAGACACAAGAAATGCAGACGGCACAAAATAATTCTTCTAAATTTTCTGTTCATCAATATAAGCAACAAAAAAAACTACACAGTTCCCAAACCCTGCAGACTTCATACCTCCAGGGTCATGGAGGCAAGCCATTCTGTATACTGTAAAGTTAAGAGCATCAACTACTGGTTGTACCCAACCACCCCTGCCTCAGAATTGAAGCAGGATGGTTTCCAACCCCTATCCCACCACTTATTGAATCCCAAAAGTTAGAAAACCTTTAAAAAGTTGAATTGATGTAAAGAGAATGGAAAACCAGGGAAAGTGTTTCTTTTTCATCTTTCTTATGCTCACCCAAGGACGTGCTTATTGACTTTAGACAGGGGGAAAGGGAGGGGGAAAGGAGAGAAACATCAATTGGTTGCCTCTCATACAAATCCCACCAGGGACTGAACCCACAACCTAGGCATGTGCCCTGGTTGAACCTGTGACCTTCCAGTTTATGGAACAATACTCCAACCAACTGAGTCACACCAGCCAGAGCAAAATGTTTCTTAATTTGAACTTAGAAGCTAGAAAATGCTTTGAGATTTCAGAAACATCCATCAGGGACAGTGAATTTCACAACTACTGACACAGTGAGCACTGTCCAGAAAGCACAGGGAATAAAAACATACATCAGTTCTAAGTAATCCTCATGAGAAAACTCCACAACACAAAACTTACATTAAATGGAAATGACCTATGTCAACATAAACTTTATACTGTAAACAATACCAGCAATTAATTACAGGTCTTCAATACTTTCCGGTATTCTTTAAAAATAGTTTTTACCTCTTTCCACATAATGGTATGCCACATGCCATTTCTTAACACTGAAAAAGAAAAAAGATGTATTAGTTAATACTGATGATAATCAAAATGAGCTTTCCCAAATCTGAAAGGCTCCTTTTAAAATTCCACTTATTAATTCCAAAGTATTCAAACATACCATACCCTTACACATACAGATGTAATACCACCAGTCCTTAAAATGGAGCCCCAATATATGTACCTATGTACCATACATGTTTTAATGTATGCACATAAATATAGTTGTACGTACATAAGTTAAACCTATTCATATTTAACCCAGAAGAAGAAAAATTACCCTGCTGTTACAATATTTACAAAACAAACAAAACCCCACAATAATATAGCTAATGTTCTAGAAGCCAGTACAATAAAAACTAGAGAGAGAGAAGTAGAGAGCAATTACAAACCAAGGATATGAATGCTTGGACTTTTTTGATATAAAATATGTTTAGTTCCCGAAAATTATAACCTTTTCTAATATTCTAAAATACACCAGTCCTATTCAAATCTTAATTGCCAGGACTCATGTGTTATCACATTTGTTTATCATTTTGCTATTTATTTAAAGTACTTATAGATCATATCCCCAGTTTATCTCAATACCATTAACTACTTGTTTAAAATTCCTTATTCTCAGGTTTTCTACTGAAAAAGATGATCAGGCTGGTATCTTACCTATGGTTTTCTTTTTGTTAACTGCATTGTCTGCCTTATGTCGCTTCTGTTACAGAAAGAAAAAAAGTTCTTAGATTCAAAAGTTCCAAATGAATAACAGAAACACCAAACAAAAAGGATCAAGGCAGGTGGGAGGGCAAGAACCAACTGCCTACAATGCTAATGCTCTCCAATTTAGTTCAATGGTTTGCGACTAGCATGGCTCACTAATTTAGTAGACAAGTGCAATAAATATAAGATATGTCATCTACTCTGGTTTAATTACTGTACATAAGTTCTAACAATGAACAAGCACCTTGAAATATGAAACTTATCACTCCTCTTTTATTTTTCATCAGACTGAAGGAATTATTCAGTATGATAAACACAACAACAATTGAATTCATTTTATTGATAAAAAATTCTGGGGCAAAGTAGCTTTGCTTTGATTTGTTTTACATTTATTCGTTTACCTATTCCCAGAAAAAATGTACATCTGACATGTGCTAGATACTCTAAGTATAGGTGGTGAGGAGGGGAGAAAGAGCATAGAGTTAGAAAAGAGGAGGGAGAGAGTATGAATATGGTTGTAGCCAATGAAATTGGAGATACACTGAGATCAGTATAAGGAGGGAGAAGATTCTTGTCAAATTACTTCAGGCACAGCCAGTACAATGTTGATATGTTGGACAGCAATACAGTCCTTCATGTGCCACCAAATTAGCAAACTCTACAGGAGGATGTAGGAACATCAGTGATAAAAACTAAAGAAGGTCCAGAAACTAACATTAGAAAACATAGTTTGAACTACTTCACTACTTCTGTGTCATTGTACAGGTATTAAGCACACTGTATGCACATGTTCCCTCTCCCCACATAAAAGTACCATCATGAACTTTGAGAGGCTAGTTTAAGCAATAGACCAATAGGTTTTCTGTGTAAGATGGGTCTTACCCAAAATAACCCAAAGTAAAAAGTGAGTTATGTTATATTCAATAAAAGGTTTTTATTATCTGAAAGTAAAAACTTACAAAATCTTCTACAATCTCTTTGATGCCTGCAATTGTTAAAATAATGATCAACGGCACCAGGGTGGTGTATCTTCCTGTTGGAGATACATCTGGGATTTGCTGCAAGAGACCAAAAGAGGGAAGTTGACAAATTAAAAGCCTCTAAAGAAAAATGACACTCACCACTCACTTTTCTGTAGTTCTTTTCTATGTCTGCCACACCAAAATAATTACTTTATTTAAAAAACTAGCTAAGTGTGTTACATATTTTAAAAATTTTATCCAATATTGCTATATGTAGAACAAAAAGAGTTAGAAAGTAAGGCTCTCAGGCTATTTTTCAATGACTCTTTTAGTAATTGCAATTTAAGGCATACTTTAATAAGTCTGCCTTTATGCAAGATCATGTGTTTGTTCATGCAAACAATGACTTGATGAAGAAAGGAAATTACATTCAAGTATTATGACATGTTTTCAGGTAAATGATCTTTCAGCAAAATCTCATTCTGCATGTAATCAGGTTCTGAATTTCAAATAAACTTTTAAGAAACATTACCTGTAATAAGGCAATGAAGAGGAAGAAGGCGTTAGCAGCTCTTCTGATCTGCTCATACAAGAATCGAGGTAGAAATGTCAACACGCTGTACTTGGCTGTACTATAAATACAAAGAAAAACACTACTATGAGTTATAGGTTTAAATTCTAAAAAACAAGAAAACACAAAGTTTCAAATATTTTACAAGGGGTTTTAAAAACAAAACATTTCAAAATTCAGAACAGGTAAATGCTATGCTGGCCCTTGCATACAAAGCTTCTTTTTATAAAAGGACAGACCTGTTAAGAAAAAAACTCTAATGAGATCTTTGTTTTCAAAGTTTAACATATATGTGTTCGATTAGTTTTCACACAATGAATTTACCCACCTTCTAGGAGCTACATGCTACAAACACAGTGAGCATATACAGAATGTTTCAAAGATCACAAAACAGACAGAGGTCCACATTCCAAACACAGTAAGATATGAACACTGAAATAAAGAGGAAGGTGGAGGCAAGCATCCATTTGGCAACTCACACAAGCAAGGCAGAATTATTATTCAAGGATTTATTATGCTCTATAGTTCTTACTACAAAGAATTGATTCAGTGTAGAAGGTTGACTCTATAAAACATGTCCTGGGTAACAAGCATGTGAACAGCAGTTCAGTGTCTCCCTGAATGCCTACCACAGACATTTACCCAGCCACACCTGAACAAACTCCATTCCTTCCACAAACCCTTTATTTGGCCACCTTTGTCCACACTTTGATTCCACCTGGGACAGCCTCTCAGCAACTAAGCTATCCCTCCCATCTTACCCTCCCATCCAATCTTATATCTTCCTTTAAACCTGGTCAAATCCACAAAGACTCTTCTTCCTCCAAGCCCACAGTATGGTGTTTAACACTACATTATATAGTATCTGCTTGGCTTTAAGTACTTGTATACCTATCCCCAGAATAGATTCTGAGAACAGTAAAAATATTGACTTCACCTTTGAATGTTCCTAGCTCATAACACGAAGCAGACAATCAATGAATGATGAAATAATTCAAAGGCATAAACTGAGAACCTGAAGGAGGAAAATGAACCTCACCTCCTCTGGCTGCTCAAAGGCATATCAATCAAAGTACCTGCCCAACTCCGAGCTACCTCTCTGAAGGCATGCATCTGAACCAACTCCTCACTGAAATGCATTCTAGCAAGGTTATCTAGCAGGTTTCAAATACACAACCAATTAGAAGGACCAACATAGAAGAGCTAAGGAGACAGAACACCAGAGGCATATGCACTGCTGCAAGACCTGACAGCAACCAGTCCTGGAAGGACAACGCAAAAATCCAAAGCTGACAACTCGAAAAACATAGCAACCTGAGGTCACTGGATGGAGCAGGAAATTGTCCCACATGCCATTTATTACCACTCCCTTGGAGAAGATCATTCTCATGGTACAACAGCCTGGGATTTCCAAATACATAATGATTAGAGTCATCCTTACAAAAAGACTTATTTTTAGCCGCCTTCTGCTCACGGTATTAAATATACATGACAAATTATATGGCAACCACTCATTGACAGTTCAAACTTACTGACTTCTGGCCAAGACAGAAGGCATGGGTAGATATACTTTTCCTCTTCGCACAACAAAAAGAACAACAACAACAAATTTAAAAACAAAAAGCAACTAGAACTGCCAGAAAATGGAACTGTATGGAAGCCCATCAACCAAGGATTTAAAAAAGAAATATTCATCCAGATCAGTAGGAGAGACAGAGACGGGCATCCAGGACAGGGAGAATGCATGGCAACATGGCAGCTGGAGGACCCGGCAGGTGAGGCAGCTGGCAGCCTGGGTGGTCCCACATTTGTGTGCAGTTAAACCAGAGGAACAGCTGGGGAGTAAGAGAGACCACATAATCCAGGGTTCCGGTGCAGGAAAGGAAAGCCTCAAAACCTCTGGGGGTAAAAATCTGTGGGAGTTGTGGTGGCAGAATAAACTTCCAGCCTCACAGGAGGGTCTGCTGGAGAAACCCACAGGGTCCTAGAACATGCACAAGCCCACCCACCTGGGAATCAGCACCAGAAGAGCCCAATTTGCTTGTGGGTAGTGGGGGAAGTGACTAAAAGCCGGCCAAGAGCCAAGCAACCAGCATTGTTCCCTCTCGGACCCCTCCCCCACAGACAGCATCAAGTTCCAAGTTATGAGGATCATAACTCAGTAACCTGGGTTACCCCACCCTGGCAAATACCTAGGCTCTACCCCTTCCAACATAACAGGCACACTGAGACAAAGAAATATAGTCCAAAAGAAAGAACGGATCAAAGCTCCAAAAATAGAACTAAGCGATGAACAGATAGCCAACCTATCAAATGCACAGTTCAAAACACTGGTAATCTGGATGCTCACTGAATTGGTTGAGTATGGTCACAAAATGGAGAAAAAAGTGAAGACTATGTAAAGTGAAATAAAGAAAAATATACAGGAAACCAACAGTACAGGGAAGGAAACAGGGACTCAAATCAACAATTTGAAGCAGAAGGAAGAAATAAACATTCAACCAGAACAGAATGAAGAAATAAGAATTCAAAAAAATGAAGAGAGGCTTAGGAACCTCTGGGACAACTTTAAACATCCCAACATCCAAATCAGGGGGTGTTAGAAGGAGAAGAGGAAGAGCAAGAAATTGAAAACTTATTTGAAAAAATAATGAAGGAAAACTTCCCTAACCTGGAGAAGGAAATAGACTTCCAGGAGATCCAGGAATCTCAGAGAGTCCCAAAGAAGTTGTACCCAAGAAAGCACACACCAAGGCACATAACTGTTGGGAAATGCTCCGTCTGGTTTCAGGATCTATAGTCCCGCCAACAGGCGAGAGGGTTCCAAGGCTGGAGCTAATCAAGGAGGCCTTGGGAAAAGAGGACACTGAGGAGACAAAACCTGTCCCCCAGGCATATCACCCTGCTTGGACCTGGAGGATGGCTGGTTAGTCAATGACAGGTAAGACCCCTCAATGGAAGGGGCAACCTGAGACAGGCACAGCAGCAATGGGCATCAGGGAAAAAACTTGGGGGACATGGAAAAAGGGCAAAAAGACCCTCACCCCTCAGCTTTGATATAGTCAGGGTCCTCATTCTCTCTGAAAGAAGTCTCCATATTTCCTAGCTGCTTTGCCCTCTCCCTGCCTGGCTAAGGTTTGAAACAATACTGGAGACAGCCCTAAACTGGATCTGGGGGTTCCCAGGGGAAATCAGGGCTAGAAGTAAATTCTTTAAAGCATTCTTTGTTTTTCCCTCAAAAGTTATGATAACCAGCTCATGCTGGGAAGGAAATTCACATTATTCACAGACCCTGACCCTAAACCCTTTGGCGCTCTTATGTTTATGCTCTCATGTTTACTTGTCTCCTCTCGGACCCATGTAAATCAGTGTGTTTCTGCCATTTGTTTTCTTCAAAACATCACCTATTCTCTTTCAACATTAAGATACTGATATAATGAGATCACCTGTACATTCCTATTACCTAGCCCCATTGATAACCCTTTCAATAAAAGCCTTTGGACACAGGGGCTTAGGACCTTCTCCACTAGAGGGGAGAGCTGCCCCCTCTCCTGGCAGACAGAGAAGTGCCCGGAACGATTTACTGTTCCCCCGCCCCGCACCATCTGTGACAACCCTCAGTACAGCTCTGTGGGATTCAGAATCCACGCTCCCAACTCAGCTGGTGCCCAAACAGGAACCTGAAGAGTCCCTACCACACATCATAATTGAGTTACTCAAGATTAAAGATAAGGAGAGAATCTTAAAAACAACAAGAGAAAAGGAAACACTTGCCTACAAAGGAGTTCCCATAAGACTATCAGATGATTTCTCAAAAGAAACCTTGCAGGCAAGAAGGGGCTGGAAAGAAGTTTCCAAAGTCATAAAAAGCAAGGACCTATATCCAAGATGACTCTATCCAGCAAAGCTGTCATTTAGAATGGAAGAGCAGATAACATGCTTCCCAGACAAAGTAAAGTTAAAAGAGTTCATCATCACCAAGACCTTATTATATGAAATGTTAAAGGGACTTATCTAAGAAAAAGAAGAAGATCAAAACCTATGAACATAAAACAGAGGGGAGGGGGAAGAATGGGGAATAGGTACAGGGAATAAGCAGCATACATAGTAGATAGAAAATAGGCAGGGGGAAGTTAAGAATAGTACAGGAAATGGAGAGGCCAAAGAATTTATATGTACAACCCATGGACATGAACTAAGGGGGTGGGGAGGGAATGCTTAGGGGTGGGGTGGTATAGGGTGGAGGGGAATAAATGGGAGAAAAGAAAATGGGGCAACTGTAATAGCATAATCAATTATATAATATTATATATATATAATATGTATATAAACATTCAAACTTAAAGAACATGATACTTGAAGGAATATCACTGAATTAGCAAGACAATTTGCTTACATGGAGTCCCTGCTCTTCTTTGTAACCCATGGGGTAATAAGATGTCATGGTAAAATTCATCCAGGCAGCATACACTAGCTGACATTAAGTTCATTAAAGAGTAGGGAAAGTGTGTACATGATAGCTCATAGCACCAAGTTTTCTTGACTGCAGTTTGCAGGACAAAGTTAGACAGAACATCATACATTCCTTCATGGCAGCACTGACCAATGAAATAAAGCAACCAGCACTGGTAAGTGGAAGAAACATGAAAATCCACATACTTAAAGACTTAAGAAAGCATCTTACAGGATAGTTTCACTCTAACATTTGAACCCAAAACTCCAACTGTATAAAACAGACACACACAAGCACAGTTGGCATATGACCCCATCTGTGTGTGAACATTTCCCTCTAGAGCAAAATACTAAGTGTACTTAAGGGGACCCAATGTGTCTGAAGGCCATGAAGGTAAAAGTTTGGAGAAGAAAGATCCTATTTATGTCAGAAAACCAAGACAAAGGGGTAATGAGGGGAACAGAAAGCATACTAACTTTTACTCTTAGTTAAACTAGAAAAATGAGTCTAAAATATTTTCATCCTAAAATAGAATCAGTATAGTCAATAATTCAGAGAAAATGACATTCATCCAGGAGATGGCTGCTGTAGAGCATTAAAATAAATGCCTCAATATATAGCCCTTATGTGCCCCATTACAGAATTATATAGCTGAAGCCAGCTCCCATCAACAAAATCATTCTACCAGAAGGTTTATTTAGGGCAGTGCTTCTCAGACTTAAAGATGCATATGAATCTCCCAGGGCTCTTGTTAAAATATATTGTATTCATCAGGGCTCTCCTGAGAAACAGAACCAACAGGAGTGTATATATACACACAGGGACAGAGATTTATTTTAAGGAATTGGCTCACAAAATGGTGGAGAAGTTGGCAAGTCCAAAATGGGCAGGGTGGGCTGGCAGGCTGGAGACCCAAGGGAAGATCTGATGTCTTTCGAGTCTGAGGCCATCTGCTGGCAGAATTCTTTCTTGCCAAGGGAGGTCAGATTGTTTTATCCAGGCCTTCAGCAGACTGAACAAGGCCCACCCACATTATAGAGGGTTACCTGCTTTAAACAAAGTCCACCAATTTTAATGTTAATCACACACACACACACACACAAACCACCTTCACAGGAACATCTAGAATAACATTTGACCAAATATCTGGGCACCAAGGCCCAGCCTAGTTGACATAAAATTAACCATTTCATGCATATTCTGACTCCATAGGTCTGAAATGGGCCCAAGATTCTGTATTTCTAACGATTTCCAACGTGAGGCCAACGCTGGACCAAGTACTACAGTTTGAGTGGCAATTACCCTTGAGGAGATAGATTTGTTCAAGTCTATTTGAAGTCGATCCAGCTAAAAACTATAATATATAAAAGGCTAGGACACATTTACCATTCACTGTACCAGGAAAAAGAAAATACATAGGTGAAGTGAACAAATGAAGGTGCTTTCCAGCACAAAACGTTGTTCACCTGGGTGAATTAGTCACCCCCCAAAAACTCCCACTCGCACTGCATATGTCAGCATCCCTGCCGGGGTGGCTGTTCACAGCGAGGACAGGCAGGGGCTACAAGGGAGTCCAGGTATTTAGGAAGTCTTAGAACCCAGAGAAGGGGGAGAAATAACCAGAAGAAAATAAACATTTCCTATGACTCATTCAGTTTCCCTTAAACATCTTCTAGAACAGTGTTTCCTGAAATTGTGTGACATGAAGAACAACCAGGGACTAGTCAAAAAATCCACCCATCCATTCATCCATTAACAAATACTTACTGAGCCCAATCTATATACCAGATATGGTGTTAGGCACTACAGAGAATTACATTCTATAGGAGAGATTAAATTTTTTTTAAGTGCACAGCAGGATAGACGGTGGTGAGTACTGTGGAGGAACAGAGATCAGGGAAGGAGGATACACAGGGGCCCACTGATTCAGGCCAGGGGAAGGGATGTTATTTCAATGGAGTGATCAGGGAAGGTTTCACTAAGAAGGTGCCAGGTCAGCGAGGCCCTGGAGGAAGTAAAGCAGCAGGAACACGCTGCGTGGATACACAGGGGAAGGCCTTTGCAGAGAGGGAAGAGCAAGGGCAAAAACACTGACGGGGGGAGCTCCTGTTTTTCCTCCTGCTGGAGGAGCTGTGCAGGGGCCAGTGTGGAAGGAAGTGTGTGGAGAAGCATGAAGAGAGACTACGGGGGCCAAGATGAGCCTTGGAGCTCATGTTCACACACTAGCCTTTTTCTCCTCAGGAGATGGGCAGCCTCTGAAAGATTGAAGAAGACCAGACTGGCAACGATAGCCTCCTGTGCAAGGCTATCCCATGGGGAACCTGACTCAGGAGGAGGGAGGGAATTTGGTTCTGTGTATGGTGGATGGGTTCCTCTTGGTAACTGTTAGGAACTGGAAAATGTGGGAAATAATCCATTAGAAAATAGGGCCTGACAAATGTGTGCCTGGGGCTCCCTGCCTGTCACAGGCCACAAAGCACTACTGGTCACCGCAGTGAAGCACAAAGTAAAAACCCAGAGGTGATGTTTGTGTTTAGCTTAATATTCACCTTCAACATGTGAGCCATAAATCTACACCGGGGTGTAGACAGCCAAAAGCAACCATCACTGCTCTTATTCCCCTGCATTACATGGACAATATGTTTCTTATATCTGTCTAATGGACAGTAGGTATTCAATACGGACTGCAAGAGCGGAGGGCCCTTTTAAACCTCTAAACAAGAGCTGACTGTGTGAGCTGAACAAGTGCTCCCTGATCATGTTCTGAAAACCTTCCATTCTACCCAGGTCCCTGTAAGATGCCATTTACCTTTCTCCTCTCAAAATAATCACTCAGCAGGAAGTTCTGGATTATTGGAGGGAAAAGACAAGGAGATAACACAGTGTCCTAAGAAGATTGTGCATGTCTTCATAAACAGTTTAATTCACTTATCCATGAAAAGTGCATTCAACTAACTCACAGGAAAGAACAAGAGCAAGTGAGACCACTAAATGCAAAGGCCTCCCCCAGGGGGCCCTCCCATTGAAAATGCTGTCCCGTGACACCACCGCACACAGGGGAGGCACCCGCAAGGACATGCCAATGGACAGCACAGCCTATGCCGCCCCCAACCTGGCAGAGACTCCTGATGCTTTGCCAACCATCCATCCCAAATTACATTCTGGAAATCCCCTCAAATACAAAAATTCCTGCTGACAAACAGGGCCTGTCAATGTTAAACCATGGCGACCTCCCTAGAAATGTTCACTTCATTTTAGTAAACTACTGAAATTTCACCAGTTACAAATAAAGAGTGAGTAAGCTCACATTGACTTTTTATTTTCAACACTTTTCCTATTTCTTAGTCTACAGCTGGAAAAAAAGCCGTTGGACACTGCCTTATCTCATAGCCTGTTCCCTGAATGCAGTACCTGGACCTAGGCTGGGCACCGTTAGCACTGTAGTTCTCCGTGGCCCCTTATTATGGCTCACGTGGACTTTTCGGCCTATTCTCTATAATACACATACGGTGTGAAAAGTGCAATGAATTTTAATCAACTTATAGCTTTGAAAGTATATTCATAAATTAGACTCCCTGTAATTCCTATTAAATAGTGTGAATGTTCTACTCCTATCATATTTCTAAGTTTTTTTTTAACTCAATGAGCTCTGGACATGAAGCAGTTTATTTAACATAGAAATGTGGGCTGAGAAAAAGAAAACAGAGAGCAGATAACATTTTGAGTATAGAGCATACTGCCAGGCAAATCCCTCATTGTGCATGACTCTTAGATAAACAGTTCCAAATGGGAGACAGTGGATGCTATGGCTAATACCTTTAAAGGTGGCACCACTGAAAAGTAGGTTTTAGTCAATTCCTTTAAAAGACCTTGTGAACTTTATGATAAAAATCAAATGAAAAAGAGTTTTAAGACTCATTCAATTTTTACACTGCAAAGCTCAAAGGATCATTTTCAATGAGATTCTCTATCTTCAATAAAAAGGAACAACAAATGTTTATTATGAAAATATCTGACCTTAAGGCAAACAAGTAGAAAAGAAGTCACAATTCAGGCCCAAGTCTGCCATGGCCCCAAATAAAAAGCAAAACAGGTCAAAGTCTGTTGTATTTAATTATAACACCTCGGCCCTTCACTTAGAATTCAATATACTCTTTCCAAACACGGGAAATGAACCCTATCAAAGGTAAGGTTTAAGGTGGTCCCAGGTGCCGACGTGCTGCAAGTCAAGAAAGTTGTAACAGGGCCCTCTGAAATCAAGTACCAAAATAGAAATCCCTAAATCCATCCTGCTCATACTCTAAGCCTCTGCTCTAGGTCAGAGACAGTTGTAATGCTGGTTGCAAGAGAAGCTCACTGTAACTAGCCCAAAAGGTCACCTCCCAAGCAGCAGAGTCCAGGAACTCTAACAATGAGTGAGATCTATATGGGACGCTAGACTGAAGCAAACAAAGTGGGAGACTAGCAGGAGGTGAAAAGAGGAGTAGACAGAGTTCACTAGTATAGGATGCACAAAAAAATATAAAGCAAGACTGTCAGCTCTTTGTGTTGTCACACAAAGAGTCAAAGGAGTTTATAAATGCCAAAAACCCAAGGCAAGCTCTATCATTTTACTTTTGTGAATTTCTCACATAATTGCCAGATTTTATATTCAAATGTTTAATTTTAATTGAAGTCTTTTTTAGGTTTTGTAAACACACTCATGTAGTTGTCTACTTGAAAGTTAACACAGAGACACAAGGAATGTAATCTTTATGGCTAGGATTCTAAAGGGAGCCTAGCTTCTGGCTCCCAGTTGTAAAATGCATGCACATTTGTCATTTCTGCCTTCTCAGGCACCACTTAAATAGTAGAAAGAAATGTAAAAATATATAGCCACATTTTTAAAACTAGGAATAGAATCATCAGCCAAGAAGGATTTTGCCTTAAAATAGACTCCTTTATCTTTTTTTTGTTTACATGCCTCTAAGACACCTTCTGATTATGAGCCACTGCAAGAGAGGATCCCACAGAGGGACTGTAGCCTGAGGAAGGACCGTTGGCCACAATCAAGGCAAGAAGAATGGGTTCTCCTTCAAGAGCTGTTTTCTGGGAAGACAGGTCAATCCATTTTTGAGAGAGTAATTCAGTTCTAACAAGGGGATCATTGCATTAGTCAGGATTCTCCAGAGAAATGGAACCAATAGGATGTATATGCAGAGACAAAATGAGATTAATTAGAAATGGGCCCACACTATTACACAGTCTGACAAGTCCCAAGATCCACAGTCAGCAAGATGGAGACCCAGGAGAGCCAATGGGGTAATTCCAGTCTAAAGGCAAGAAAAACAATATCCCAGCTTTAAGGCTATCAGACAAGAGAAATTCCCTCTTACTCAGTCTTTTTGTTCAACTAATTAGATGAGGCCCACCCACGCTGGAGAGCTCAATCTGCTTTGCTCAGTGTATAATTCAAATGTTAATCTCATCCCAAATCACCCTCACAAAAACACCCAGACTAGTGTTTGACCAAACATCTGGGCAGCCCATGGCCTGATCAAGTTGACATGTAAAATTAACCATCATCATCACTCATTAAACACAACCTCAGTGTGTCAAAGGAGCCTATGGGCAGAAAGGGAGAGGCTTCACCCTGCAAGCGGAGGAGCTCAGGAGGTGAAGACACCAGCAACGGAAGATGAACTGAGGCAAAGGTGGATAGCAAAGGGAAACGTTAGAAGTCTCCACAGAGGAGCTGACCCAGGGGTCAGGGTTAGGAGTGTGTAGAAACTTCACAAGACAAACTGTAAAGGGCTAAAAGCAAAGGCTTTCAAAAAGCAGCATGGTTCTTTTCTCACAAGCCCCCTCATTCTGGCTACACAGAAACCTCACATGGCCAGATTGCTATTCCCACAACCAGAGATCCAAAGACTCTTCCCTAGGCAACCTCACAGGAAGACAGGGAAAACAATCCTCTGCATATTCATGTTGGAAAGTCCTTCACCTAAAATTAATTTTGCTGTCTGACCCATACTCAGAGCACCCCACCAGTCTTCTATTCCCTCTCTCTCCCCTGATCTCTGGAAAATTACCAGATATATGTAGAAAGTTCCCACTATGAAAAAGAGATTAAAAATTTTTTTTTAAAAAGAAGACTTGAGAGAAACAGTGTAGCAAAGTTTAAAATTATTTTTCAAATATTAACATGCTCAGAATTATAAGGTGGTAATGCATTCATACAAAACAAAAATAAGTTCTGAAAAAAATAAAGTTTTGGAAAACTCCAAAATAATTAAAAACCAGGAGTTCAAAGTGGTTGCCTTTGGTGGAACAGAACCAGAATGAGAGATATGAAGTTGAAGACTATTGATTTTTCATGAGCTTCCAAACCATTTAAACTTTTAACAACTTACATGTATTATTTCAATATTTATTTGATACTTTAAACAAAAATTAATAGTATCAAGATATAAGCATCAAGGAACCATCAATTCTTTTATTTTTGCTAATTTCGGGAATAAATGAGAAGTTGTTTATTGGAACATCAAATCAGGCTAAAGACCTAATTTATTCTTATATGTACTACTTCCCACCACAAAAAGACCTAGTAGTCACTCATATCTGATATAGTCTCTACAGTCACTACCTTTTACCAGCAACAACCGGGCGCTAGGTCAAGAACAAGAAGGGGAAATTCTAACCTACCATATGTGAATCTAACAAGAAACAAACATTAGTACAGCAGTCGATGTACAAAACTTTTATACAGTCATTCCTCTGAGAAGAGCAGTCTGGCTTTCAACACAGGAGTCTCTACCCTATACCTCAGTCCACAGGAAAAATGAGAACAAAGTTCTTCCTACTCAAATGGAAATCACTTTATCCTGAAGACTATTAGCTCTTAAGTTCTCTTGCTTCCTTTAATCCTCTGCCAAATTTCTAGAACATCTTTTTTTCCTTTTATCAAACCACATCCTTTCTCTTCTTCCCAGCCAACAGCCCAAGGGGTCATCTTACTTTTTTCCCTATTCATGTCTACCCAACACACAATCTGTAATCCATCCATTCATCTCACCACTGTGTGTGTGTGAACCTGTGAGAGAAAGAGAGAGAGAAAACACATGAGCAGGTGGGCAGGAAGGGACTGCTCTACTCTGATTTGCGGAGCTCTAAATTGGGCATATCAAATACTTATTCTCTTATTCACCTCCACCAGCTTTGGAGGCACGGAGCTCACTGCACACCTCAGACAAACAGTGCCCTCTGCTGGCCAGCCATCATACCAGCGTTTCCGGCAACATAAATCTTACTGGAGAAGGAGGTCTGAACCAGGCGAAGATCAAGTTCCTCAATCATTTCCTAACACAAATTCTCAGAGAAGCAATGTTTAAGGAAAAACTTTACAGCTTTATTTCATTTTATTAATTGGTCCTTGCATATTCATTCATGGTAATTTAATATAAAACCGCAAAGCCCTGTAGTTCATTCCTAAGTAATCCTAAAATGTCTTCTCATCATTTTGTTTAATTTACTCATTCCATACCCAGTTAGATAACTTTTTTTAACTCCAAATCCAGACTTCATGAGGGCTGGATACAATTTGTATACAATACCCATACAATTTGGGAGTCTCACTTTAAGAAAAATACAAAATTATAAAAACAAAATAGAGCACAAAAGTGAACACATTTAAAAATGGGGGATCTAATATAATACAATCAATGAAAGCTGAAACATACATTACAACTTCTAGAAAACATAATATTTTTACTAATTATCTGGGATTCTATACTTCTCTCCCCCCCCATATTTTTTTATTTCATTTGCTTAGATCATTACTTACATAACAATTTTGCAATAGTTTTTTATAGAAAGAATAGAATGATAATTCATTCTTTCCTCTAGCTATGGCTGATAAATTATTTTTCATTGATCTTTTGCTAGTGTTTCTTTCAGCTTTAAAATTCATGAACAGTAACATCATGTAAATTTTTATGATTATTTAACATTCAGAGAAATTCCTATCAAATTTCTTCTATAAATATAACTTAAAATCTGGAAGATTTCCCTGCAGACTGGCTTTTGGCCCCATACATTTCAAACACTGTTTCTCCAGTATGACTCACATATTTCAAGTGTAGTAAGTCCCGCTCATATTTTGATACTTCTTACTTCACACTCTCACATCTAAACCCCAGCTGAAGTGGTGGCAATAGGAGCATTTCCGATTCTTGCTCTCATGCTAGGTCAGTTTATCCTTTATCTCCTTACAAAAATGACTGCACACCCAAACCAAATGTTATTTCCAAATGTTCCTTTTGTTCCTTTTGTTCCTACAATGTCATCTAACAGGAGAGGAAGTGTAATAATTGTGGAAGTCTGACTGAAAAGAGATAGTGACCTTAGCCAATCAGGGTTCAGGTCTATTTCCTAAGTTATACAAAATCATTGACCAGGTAAACATATGGCAGACGCCCTCCAGGGCCTTGGAATGAGCAGATGCCCTGAATCTTAAGCTCCATTAGCTTTAAGTCAATCTGACTCTGTGGTTATATGCATAATCTAATACTCATACAGTTATAATTATTTTAATGACCTGTATAGCCTCCTATAATTTTCTCTAAGATGACATAATCCTACATAGACATGCATGCATATTCACACATATAAATAAAGTTGCCCATGGTCCACAAAAATGAGACATTATGCCATTTTCTGAATTTTGTTTTTATCACTCAACAACTGCAAAATCTCTGTAAGTCAATGGTATGACTCTAATTCATTCCTTTTATTGGCTATATAATATTCCACAATTTACTCAATCATAGTCTCATGAGGAGCAATTATTTTATTTCCAGACTTTTATACTAGAAAAAATTCCAAAGTAAAAATCTCCTTTCATACATAATGCTGATGAGCTTAGTTTTATTAGATTTTACTTCAAAAAATGATTCCATTCTAAGCACCTCTAAAGATTAAAGCACCTTTAAAGATTTCCTGTTTCTACTGAATGTCCTCTTTTTGTTCCAAGAGGATCATAAATTTTTAATTTTAATAGCAAATAACTTCCCAAGAGCATTTTAGTAGTTCACATTTCTATCAGCCATGGAAATATTCTTTATATCCATATCCCTTCCAGTAGTAGGTATTAACAGTCTTTTTAGAGTACTCAGCCCTAAGTCATATAATAAATTGTTGTGCTGTTAATTTGTATTTCTTTGACTGTAACACAACTGAGTGTATTTTCATGCATCTGAAAGCCATAGGCTTTGCTCTATTATCAACACCTCAAATACTTTGTGCATTTTCCTATGTGTTTGTTGTTCTTTTCTGTGTCCATTTGTAAGAATTCTTGGTAGTGTTTAACTACTAACCATTATTTATATTGACTAGTTTTCTAGACCATTGATTTTTATATTGAGTGTTTAAAATGGTACTTTTGACACCCAAAAAGGCACTGAACAATGTAAATGTTCCAAAAAAATTTATAGTGCTGTGGTTTAGAATTAAGAAATTCTTCTCCCTCCTTCCATTATACACATATATATGGTGTCTAAGATTCTCTTTATCATTTTTAAAATATCAGTCTATAATTTTTGCAATAAGAATTCATTTTTACATATGATATAGGATGGAATTCAATTTTATCTTTCTATTGACAAATAGCCATATAGTCTAATAAATGGTACCAGTCAATTGTCCACTCCACTTAACCAAAATATCACTTTGTAATATATTGGCATGTATTTAGTTCCAATTTACAGTAACTTTATATATGTTCTGACTCTTGGTAAGATAATGGCTTCCTCAATATGCTTCTTTTCCAAAATTTTGACAATACGTACATTTTTTAGCCCACATTCTCCATGAAAAACTTAACACCACACATACACAAAAACATGCACATGCACAAACAATGCTAAATGAAGAACATTAGTTCCCATATCTGTTTTAAAATGGTTATTGCAGATCTGGACATGATCACTTGATGAAATAACAAAGAAAGTAGCTCCACCTAAGTGCCTCTTGAGTGTTTTCGAGTAATGTGTGCACAGGTACTTTGTGACAAAATGCAAATTTCAAATGAGGAATTGGTTTCTTGAACTGTTTATGTCATCACGTTAGGAAAATAAACCTGTGATTTTCCTAGAAGTTTCTGCATTATGATTAATAATGCCAACTAGTAATAATGCTTTAATAAGTAGAATATATTCAGAGGGATGACCATTATTATGAGCTGGTGGCAAAACAGTCATATGACTGTGGTAATACATTAAAATAAAAAGTCATTAATCTAATATCAATCCACAATATTTATATACTATTAAGGCCAATTCCTTAATTTTGTACATTTTTAAATGAAAAGCACACTACATGTCATGAATAAGAAAATCTTTTTCTATCAAAAGTTAATGAGAATGGGATTATGGCTGAAAAAAAAATTGAAAGAGAACATTAACACACGTGAAGACTTACAAAACGAGCCAATACTGTGGTTAGGGGTTTTTTTCAAATGTTCTTCATGAGAAACCAAGTTCTGCTTCTTGTACCCAAAACTCTAGATCTAAAGTCACCTACAGCACTGAGGGGTTATTTTCCTCTCAGGACAGAAATTCCAGAGGTAGGCAATCCAGTGCTGATGCGGCAGCTCCACTACTGTCAATATCCTGGGCATCATCACTCCATCAACTTGCCACACTGTTGTCACAAAACAGCTGCTGCCTTCAGATTCATGGTTGTATTCACTCGGGAAGAAGTGGAACTACATGGAAGAGGAGCATCTCCAGATACCCTCAGCTCATGTCCTCCTGGCCATACCTGCACCTCACTACCATTTCTAGTTCCAAGAAGTTTTAACTAGGCAGAGCAGCAACAAAATTGGTGGGTAGTATCTGTTTTAATGCCTTTTACTAACAAAAAGCTAATGTCTGGGATATTTCATGGACTCCTGGTTTTAAATATGGTAGGTTGGCCAGCTGGCACTGGTCCCAAGTACAAGCTGATAAAGGAGTCAGCATGGATTGAGGTTCAGAGCTGGACTGAGACTTATTCATTGATTAGATTAAAATGAGTGAAAGTATTCGTGGTTTGTGTTTGGGGCATGACAGAAATCATGTGCCCATTATAACAACCATACAAGCAAAGAACCTAAAATGAGAGGTGAAAAAAAGTGTCAGCTCTCCTCCAATGAGCACTGAATTAAAAATAACCAACTTTCACCAATGAGAACAGGAAAGGCTCTGGACATCATCATTAGGGAACATCTGTGATAAGTACAAAGTCAGAGTTTAGACAACACTAAAAGCAATTGTCCTCTTTATAGGGCAGTAATCAAAATTTTGTTAATCTATTTTCCTCTGAATAATAAAAGAGAAAAAGATCCAGTCAGAGAGTATGGAATGCTGGTTTCTGACCTCAGCGCCAGCTTGCAGAAGCCACTGGACCTTTCTATGTCTCAACTTCTACACTCATAAATGAACACCATTTTTTTTCCTTTCTATGCCACAAGTCTTAAAAAGTTATGGCTAATTATATTCTAAGGCAAGAAAGAACACTTGTACAAGAGAATATAAAGAAAAACAACATTTAATAATAATATTTTAATAATATTATATATACATAGTATATATTATATAAAATAATAATATTAAGACATGTAGAGCCAGACAGGGGAAGTTGGCTGACAATGGTTCTGAAAGGGAAATAAATGAACATACCCTCATCATAAATAAGATTCACCAGACCCTCAGGAGCTAAGAGTCAAGAAATCTTAAATTGCAGATAAAGTGTCTCTAGGTCAGATATACTGAAAGCAAACACAAATTAGAAATCAACTAAAAAGTTAAGGTGTTAATATCAGGTTGTGCTTCAGGAATTCTCTGAGGTTAATATAAAATTGTGTATGGAAGTGCCTTTAATGTGTGTAACCAGTTACACAAATGTAAAATTATTTTACTATTCAGACTTTATAACTAATACCAGACATTAAGGTTAAATGATGGAAACCAATGAGGAAACTATAATCTTATAAGAGAAAATAAATCAAGGGCGTTTATATGGTTTTGAGGGGGAAAAAATGGAAAAGGAAAAGGTAATAGGTGGGATGGGGACAGGGGGATGAGCACCATTACTTGTGATGAAAAAATAGTTGTAAAAAACTAATTCTGGCTAATGAACCTAAAGAAAATAAAATTTTTGTCATCTGCTACTTGAGATCAGAGGCTGAGGCAGATGATCTCAGATCCAGTCAATCCAATCATTCTAAAACATACGCCCTGTTCTTGGTGAGTGGCAACCATTTGTATAGTACCCTGCAGAGAAGATGGAGCAGAACAGTAGGTTCCTCCATAACTAAATAGTAACTGTCAATCCTCATTTAAAAGGGGATTCTGAGAATACAAAACAAAGTTAACAGGCTGAGATGGCCTCCAAGGCTGCTCATCAAGGCCAGGAGTTTAGAATTAATGAGAACAACAGTTTTGTTTTGGGGCATGTACATACTAACAAGGGAACTATGAATATTACATGTGACCTTTCCCATCACATTGTGGAGGGGCTCAGTTTGCTGTGAATGAGCAATCCTCTATAACTACAACTTTATATGAATAGATGTCATATGAAGAATTTTAGAAGAACAGAGTACCATTTGGTTCTACTTTTTCATAATCCCAATCCTTGAAAAATTCTACCAATATAACATTGATGATTTCCTTTGCTGTGCTAAAACTTTTTAGTTTGATGTAGTCCCATTTGTTTATTTTTTCTTTTGTTTCCCTTGCCTGGGGAGATATAGCCAATAAAAAATTGTTACGAGCAATGTCCAAGATTTTGCTGCCTATGTTTTCTTCTAAGAATTTTATGGTTTTGGGTCTAACATTTAAGTCTTTGATCCATTTTTAGTTTACTCTTTTGTGTGATATAAGAAGGTGGTCTAGTTTCATTTTTCTGCATGTATCTGTCCAATTCTCCCAACACTCTTCATTGAATAAACTGTCTTTAGCCCATTGTATGTGCTTGCTTCCTCTGTCAAATACTAATTGACTATAAAGATGTGGGTTTATTTCTGGGCTCTCTATTCTGTTCCGTTGATCTATGTGTCTGTTTTTTATGCCAGTACCATTCTGTTTTGATTACTATGGACTTACAGTATAGTTTGATATTGGGTAGTGTGATTCCTCCAACATTGTTCTTCTTTCCCAGGATTGCTCTTTTTATGTGGGGACTTTTGTGGTTCCATATACATTTTAGAAATATTTGTCCTAGTTCTGAGAAATATGTCATTGGAATCTTGATAGGAATTACACTGAATCTATAGATTGCTTTGGATAGTATGGACATTTTAATGATATTAATTATTCCTCTCCATGAACATGGTATGTGCTTCCACTTATTTGTATTTTCTTCAGTTTCTTTCTTCAGTGTCTTATAATTTTCCATGGTGGTAAGGATGTGAAAACAGGGGAACCCTTTTGCACTGTTGGTGGGAATGCAGATTGGTGCAGCCACCATGGAAAGCAATACGGTGCTACCTCAAAAAACTAAAAATGGAGAGAGAGAAGATGGCGGAGGAGTGAATGGGAGTCACGCTGACCTTCTCCCAAGACCAAACTGGAATTGCGAATAAATAGTGGAGTAATCACCTGGAAAACAATGGAACGATAGTGGGAGAGGAGCCTTGGAGCCGCGGACAGTGGATTCGACTCTCACACATCCCAAAGGGTGCGAAGTGTGGTGGAGGCTCAAGAGGATGGGCTGGGTGCCCATGGGCCTTAGCACCAGAGGGACACTGAAACGGCCAGTTAGCTCCCCCCAAGAAGAACGGGGTCTGAATCATAAACAGGGACCCCTAAACTACAGCAGCTAAAACCAACAAAATACAGGCAAAACGCAACCCAGAAATGCTTAGGGGCGCTCTCTACCAGAGACAGGTGGCTGCGGATGCAAAGAGACATTTAAAGGGCCAATGCAAAAGTTGCAGTGGCAGCCACCCTCCTTGATCTCTGGGTAGAGGTGGCAGCAGGGTGGGCTGGTGCCTGTGAAAAGACTGGTGAGGAAAACTTTGTGAAGAGAACTGACACGGCGGCTGGTGGAGCCCCGGTGATAATGCACCTCCCACTCTGCAGCTACCATCTCACTCAGGCATAATGGAATCAATTAACCTGCCTTTTGTGCACTCCGCACACAGCTTGTGCATGTGAGCTGGGGGACTGGGTGCAGCCTGGCTGGGAAAGCCTTAAAGAGAGACTGGAGACGGAGGCGTTGCGGAAAGAACGGGAGGAGGAACTAGGAAGACCCGACTCCGTCCCCATTCCGAAGTCTCCATTGTGGGCTGGAAAGGCGCGACCCCAAAGAGGCAGAAGAGGGGTGCACAGGAACCAGACTGCCTGAGATTGAAACTCAGGCCGCACAGGGGGTGGATCCTTGGCCAAAGGGGTCACAGAACTGCCCAGAGACCCCTGAGGAGAGACTAGAAACGGAGGCATTGGGGAAAGAACGGGAAGAGGAACCGGGGAGTCCCGACTCCTTCTCCTTACCGTAGTCTCCATTGCGCGGGAAGAGGCCACACCCCCAAAGAGCCAAAAGCTGAAAAGCACACAACAGACACCCCAAAACCACCCAGTGCAGGCGCGCACACTTGCGCCGAGTGACCGGAGAGGGTTGGCGAGCATGTGTGTGACCCGCGCGGGCTAGCAAACGCTTGCACCAGCTGGCAAGGCCTCACACAGATTGGCACCGATACGGCCTGCGAGGGAGTGCACAGAGCGGCAGGGGCAGGCGTAAATTGACCCGCCCGCCAGCGATTGCGGAGCGGCCCACAAAATTAGTAGATCCCCGGCCGAAGGAGTCACAGAGCTGCCCAGAGTCCCTGGAGGAGAGACTGGAGACAATCATTAACTGGAGAGTCCTGGAGCTGACTTCCTCCCATTTCTGTAGTCCCCATTTGGCGAGGGCAAGCAACACACCCAAAGAGCCAAAAGTGGGGAAAACACAGAATAGAAGACCCTAAACTGACCAGTGCCGGGGAGCTTGCTGGCCAGGGGGGCCAGATGAGTACGCAAGGTCGCGAATAAGCCCCCTGGTCTGGGGCACGCACATGCGAGCCCAGGAAGGCGGGGGATCCTGCCGCACAGGGAGCGCTCTCAAGGAGCCTGTATGAGAGTGCAGAGCAATCACAAAAAATAGCCCAGCCCTGACCGAAGGGGTCACAGAGATGCCCCAAGCAGGAGTCAGACACAGACAGTAGACTCCTGGAAGGCTCAAACAAACAACCCAAGGTCATATACAGTCAACAACTGACATCATCAGAGGCAGGCCCAGAAAGAAAAGTAAAGGACAAAAATACTTAACAGACTCTCACAACAATGGGAATAAAAAGAAGTTCCCCCCAAATGAGTGGATAAGGGGACTCCCCACGAGAGAGCTAAATGAAATAGAGGCAAGAGAACTGTCAGATATTGAATTCAAAACAATGGTTCTAAGGAAGCCCAATGAGCTCAGCCAGCTCAAAGAGAACTATGAGAAACTGCAGAGAAACTATCAGGATCTGACAGCAAACTATATCAGCCTAGAAAAGGACATAGAAACTATCAAGAAGACACAAGAGGATATGAAGAATACCATTTCTGAATTGAAGAACACAGTAGAAGGAATCCAAAGCAGGCTACATGAAGCCGAGGATCAAATCAGTGAGATGAGGGATAACGTAGAAAGAAGCTCCCAGAAAGAACAAGAAATGGAAAAAAGATTCAAAAAGAATGAAGAGATATTTAGGGAAATGCAGGACAACCTGAAACGCGATAATATCCGTATAATAGGGATACCAGAAGGAGAAGAAGAGGAGCAAGGGATAGAGAACCTCCTCGAAAAAGTAATGATGGAAACCTTTCCTAATTTGAGGAGAGAAAGGCTCTCGTGGATCCAGGAGGCACAGAGGACCCCACTCAAGAGGGACTCAAAGAGATCCACTCCAAGACACATCATCATTAAAATGACAACTATCAAAGACAAAGAGAGAATCCTCAAGGCAGCAAGGGAGAAGGAGAAAGTAACATACAAGGGGGCCCCAATACGCCTAAGAGCTGACTTCTCAACAGAAACACTACAAGCCAGAAGGGAATGGCAACAAATATTCCAAGTCACGAAAAGCAAGGGCCTACAGCCAAGGCTGCTCTACCCACCTAGGCTCTCCATTAAAATAGAAGTGGAAATACAGAGTTTCCCAGACAAGAGAAGGCTAAAAGAATACATCTCTACGAAACCAGCACTCCAAGATATGCTAAGGGGACTGGTTTAAGCAGATGAAGGAAAAGAATGAGACAGAGAGGAACACAGGTACAAAGAGAAAAGATGAGTAAGTTTCTATCAGTAATATCTCTCCATGTGAAGGACTAAATGCCCCAATCAAAAAACACAGGGTAGCTGAATGGATAAGAAAACATGACCCACACATATGCTGCCTACAAGAGACCCACCTCAGAGCAAGAGACCTACACAGATTGAAAGTAAAGGGATGGAAAAAAATATTCCAAGAAAATGGGCAAGAGAAAAAGGCCAGGGTTGCCATACTTGTATCAGACAAAGTAGATTTCAAAACAAAGGCCATAAAAAGAGACCCAGAGGGGCACTTTATAATACTTAAAGGAAGAATCTTTCAAGAGGACATAAACATTGTAAACTTATATGCTGCCAATATAGGAACCCCCAAGTTTATAAGGAAATTGTTGGATGACTTCAAAAAAGATATAGACAGCAACACACTTATAGTAGGGGATTTCAACACCCCACTGTCAAAAATGGACAGATCTTCCAAACAAAACATTAATAAAGATATTGTGGCGCTGAATGACACACTGAATCAAAGAGACTTACCTGACATATATAGAACCTTATATCCCAAAGAAGAAAAATACACATTCTTTTCAAATGCTCATGGCAGTTTTTCAAAGATAGACCACATGATAGGACACAAAGCAAACCTCAGCAAATTCAGGAAAATTGAAATAATACCAAACTTTTTCTCAGACCACAAGGGATTGAAACGGGAAGTCAACCTCAAAGAGAAACTTCAAAAACTTGCAAACTCATGGAGACTGAACAGTAAACTATTAAACAATTAATGGGTCAATAATGAGATAAGAGAAGAAATCAAAAAGTTTCTGGAAACAAATGAAAATGAACAGACAACAGTCCAAAACCTATGGGACACAGCAAAGGCGGTCCTGAGAGTGAAGTTCATAGCAATACAGGCTTACCTAAAAAAAGATAGAAACATTTCAAATAAAAGACCTAACACTACAACTTCAAGAACTGGAGAAACAACAACAAATAAATCCCAGACCAAGGAGAAGGAAGGAAATAGTCAAGATTAGAGCAGAACTGAATGACATACAGACGAAAAGAACAATTCAGAGGATCAACCAATCCAGAAGCTGGTTCTTTGAAAAGAAAAATAAAATTGACAAGAAGCCTTCAAGCAGACTCATCAAGAAAAAAAGGGAAAGGACCCAAATTAATAATATCAGAAATGAAAGAGGAGAAATAACAACTGATACCACAGAAATACAAAGGATCGTCAGAAACTACTATAAACAATTACATGCCAAGAAATTTGAAAATCTTGATGAAATGGACAAATTTTTAGAAAAGTATAATCTTCCCACACTGAAGGAGGAAGAAACAGAAAGCTTGAACAGACCGGTAACAGCTGGGGAAATGGAGGCAGTCATCAAGAAACTCCCGGCACACAAATGCCCAGGGCCGGACAGTTTCACAGGAGAATTTTACAAAACATTTAATGAGGAGCTAACCCCTGTCCTTCTCAGACTATTCCAAAAAATCCAAGAGGAGGGAAGACTCCCAGACTCTTTCTATGAGGCCAGCATCACCCTGATCCCAAAACCAGACAAAGACCCTACAGAGAAAGAAAACTACAGGCCAATTTCACTGATGAACATAGATGCTAAAATCCTCAACCAAATATTGGCAAACCGCATCTAGCAAAACATTAAAAAGATTAGTCACCACGATCAAGTGGGATTCATCCCAAGCATGCAGGGATGGTTCAATATACGCAAATCAGTAAACATGATACATCACATAAATAAAAGAAAAGACAAAAACCACATGATCATCTCGATAGATGCAGAAAAAAGCATTCAATAAGGTATGGCACCCATTTATGACCAAAACACTCAGCAAAATGGGAATAAATCGGGCATTCCTCAACGTAATAAAGGCCATATATGAAAAACCTACAGCCAATATCATACTCAATGGGCAAAAACTGAAAGCTTTCCCACTAAGATCAGGAACACGATAAGGGTGTCCGCTCTCACCACTTCTTTTCAACATCGTATTGGAAGTCCTAGCCACAGCGGTCAGACAAGAGAAAGAAATAAAAGGCATCCAAATAGGAAAGGAGGAAGTAAAGCTATCATTGTTTGCAGATGACATGAGAGTGTACATAAGAGAACCCTGTAGACTCTACCAAAAAACTCCTCAACCTAATAAGTGAATTTGGCAAAACAGCAGGATACAAAGTCAACATTCAGAAATCAAAGGCATTTTTGTATACCAGCAATGAAAGAGAAGAAGAAATCAGAAAAAAAATACCATTCGATATAGCAAGAAGAGGAATAAAGTACCTAGGCATAAATTTAACCAAAGAGGTAAAAGACCTGTACGCAGAAAACTATACAACACTGAAGAAAGAAATTAGGAAGACGCAAATAAATGGAAGCATATTCCGTTCTCATGGATTGGAAGAATGAATATCATGAAAATGTCCATACTACCCAAAGCAATTTATAGATTCAATGCAATCCCTATTAAGATACCAATGACATATTTCACAGAAATAGAACAGACATTTCAAAAATTTATATGGAACCATAAACGACCCTGAATAGCCTCAGCAATTCTGAGAAAGAAAAACAAAGTAGGAGGGATCACAATACCGGACATCAAACTCTACTACAAAGCCACTATACTCAAAACAATCTGGTACTGGCACAACAACAGACCCATAGACCAGTGGAACAGAACAGAAAGCCCAGAAATAAGCCCAGGTCTCTATGGGCATCTAATATTTGACAAAGGGGGCAGAAGCATAAAATGGAGCCATAATAGCCTCTTCAACAAATGGTGTTGGGAGAGCTGGACGGCTACATGCAAAAAATTGAAATTGGATCATCAGCTGACACCATACACAAAAATAAACTCAAGATGGATAAAAGACTTAAATATAAGTCGCAACACCATCAAAGTCCTAGAGGAGAACATTGGCAGGAAACTCTCAGATATCCCACGCAGCAATTTTTTCACTGATATGTCTCCTAAAGCAAGAGACATAAAGGAAAGAATAAACAAGTGGGATCTCATCAAAATAAGAAGCTTCTGCACAGCAAAAGAAAGTATCAGCAAAATGAAAAGGGAGCCAACCATATGGGAAAATATATTCGCTAATGATACATCAGATAGAGGTTTGATCTCCAAGATATATAAAGAACTCACTCGACTCCACTCCAAGAAGACAAACGATCCAATCAAAAAATGGGCTAAGGACCTGGGCAGACGCTTTTCCAAGGAGGAGCTACAGAGGGCCCAGAGGCCTTTGAAAGGATGCTCAGCATCACTAGCCATCAGAGAAATGCAGATCAATACCACCATGAGGTACCACCTCACACCCGTCAGAGTGGCCATCATAAACAGATCCACAAACAACGTACTGGCGAGGCTGTGGAGAAAAGAGAACCCTAGTCCACTGTTGGTGGGCATGCAGACTGGTGCAGCCACTGTGGAAAGCAGTGTAGAATTTCCTCAGAAAGCTGAAAATGGAACTGCCTTTTGATCCAGTGATTCCCCTGCTGGAACTATACCCTAAAAATACCAAAACACCAATACAAAAGAACCTATGCACCCCAATGTTCATAGCAGCACAAGTGACAATAGCCAAGTGTTGGAAGCAGCCTAAATGCCCATCAGTAGATGATTAGATCAAAAAGTGATGGTACATATACACAATGGAATACTATGCAGCGGAAAGAAAAAAAGAACTACTAAACTTTGTGACAGTATGGATGGAACTGGAGAGCATTATGCTAAGTGAAATAAGCCAGGGGGCGAAAGACAAATACCATATGATCTCACCTATAAGTGGAACCTAACCAACAATGCAAAGATGCAAGGAAAATAAGACCAGCAACACTGAAACGAAAAGAAATCAACAGAGACAAGAGGGAAGGGGGGGGGCAGGGAGAAGGAAGGGAAGGGGAAAGTCAAGGAACATATAGCAAGAACTCATGGACAAAATCAAAGGGGAAGAGCTGAGGGAGGGAAGGAGGGAGGGGGCAAGGGAAAGTGGTGGGGGGTAGGCAGAGACAAATGTATTTGAAAAAATAAATTAAAATAAAATTTAAAAACGAAAAACTACAAATGGATCTTCCTTTTGACCCAGCATTCCCACTTCTGGGAATATATCTGAAGGAACACAAAACACGAATTCAAGAGAACATAAACACCCCTATGTTCACTGCATCATTATTTACAATCACCAAGATATGAAAGCCGCCCAAGTGTCCATCAGTAGATGAGTGGACAAAACAACTATGGGACATTTACACAACAGAATACTACTCAGCCACAAAAAGGAGAAATTTTTACCCTTTGTGACAGTATGGATGGATCTGGGGAACATTAAGCTAAGTGAAATAAGCCAGTCACAGAAAGACGAACACCCTATTATTTCACTCATATGTGGAATCTAATGAACAAACTGAACTGACAAGGAAAGTGGGGAGATACTCAGAGATGGGGAGCGGGATGACAGCTAGTGGGAGAGGGAGGTAACAGTGGAGGGACTGAGCAAAAAGGAAAAAAGACTCATGGACATTGACAATAATGTGATGACTGCTGTGAGGAGGTGTATAAGGGAACTAAATGGTAGTGTAAAAAAAAATACAATAAAGATTAAATTTAAAAAAAAAAAAATTGGATCCTCATCCTTATTATATGCACAATACCGGCTACTGACAGCAATGAACTCAAAACTTATTGGGATGGCAAGGTGGTTATAGACACAGAAATACCATCCAATAACACTCCATTCCAATGAGGGAGAGAAAAGTGACTGCAAATCCCATCAGATGCCTTCTAACACAGAGTACACTACAGTCATCTTCTCTTAGGGCTCAAGAAGTCATATATAGAACAGTACTTCATGGCACTTTCCAACATTTTGATATCATTAGCATGGGATGATCTCAGTAGCCTTTTTGAGAAGATCTTTAAAGATCTATATACCTCGAGCTGTTAGACTGTGTCCAGGATGCACATGCCTGCACATCTTCATGTCAACATTTACCAAATATTAGCAACACACCCATAGCTCTGTGGTAATTAATCATTTAGATGTCATCCTTGTGGCTTTTTTTATTAAAGCAAGAACTTTAATATTCTTTTTTAATATGTTTTATTGATTATGCTATTACAGTTGTCCCAATTTTCCCCTTTTGCTCCCCATCACCCATTACCACCATTCCCTCCAGCAATCCCCACTCTTAGTTCATGTCCATGGGTTGTGCATATAAGTTTTTTGCTTTCTCCATTTCCTATATTATTCTTCACACCCCCGTCTATTTTGTAACTACCAATTTATGCTTTTTTTAAGTATATTTTATTGGTTATGATATTATATTTGTCCCATTTTTTTCTTCCCCTTTATCACCCTCCGCCCTGTACCCCCACTCCCACAAGCATTCCCCTGATTAGTATGTTCATGGGTCGTACATGTGAGTTCTTTGGCTCCTCTATTTCCTATGCTATTCTTAACCATCTCCGGTCTATTTTCTACCTACCAATTATGCTTCTTATTCCCTGTGCATTTTTGCCCATTCTACCCCCTCCCTCTTCCCGTTGATAACCCTCCATGTGATCTTCATTTCTGTGATTCTATTCCTGTTCTAGTTGTTTGCTTAGTTTGTTTTTGTTTTTAGGTTCAGTTGTTGATAGTTTTAAGTTTGTTGTGATTTTACTGTTCATAGTTTTGATCTTCTTCTTTTTCTTAGATAAGTCCCTTTAACATTTCATATAATAAGGGCTTGGTAATGATGAACTCCTTTAACTTGACCTTTCCTGGGAAGCACTTTATCTGCCTTTCCATTCTAAATGATAGCTTTGCTGCATAGCATAATCTTGGGGGTAAGTCCTTGCCTTTCATGGCATTTAATAAATCTTTCCTGCCAATTCTTGCCTGTAAGGTTTCTTTTGAGAAACCAGCTGATAGTCTTATGGGAACTCCTTTGTGGGTAACTTTCTCTTTTTCCCTTGCTGCTTGTAAGATTCTCTCCTTATCTTTAATTTTGGGTAATATAATTATGATGTATCTTAGTGTGGTCCTCTTTGGGTCCATCTTGTTTGAGATTCTCTATGCTTCCTGGACTTGCTTGTCTATTTCCTTCACCAAATTAGGGAAGTCTTGTTTCATTATTTTTTTTTAAATAAGTTTTCAATTTCTTACTCTTCCTCTTCTCCTTACAGCATTCCTAAGATTTAGATGTTGGTATATTTGGAGATGCCCCAGAGGCTCCTTAGTCTATCCTCATTTTTTTTTATTCTTTTTTCTTCTTGCTATTCTGATTGAATGCTTTTTTCTTCCTAGTTCCAAATCATTGATTTGACTCTTGCCTTCACCCCTTTCCACTGTTGGTTCCCTGTAGATTTTTCTTTATTTCACTTAATGTAACCTTCATTTCTGCCTGAGCCTTTTTATGCTGTTGCCGTAGTCAAAGAGCTCTTTGAACACCCTGATAACCAATGTTTTGAACTCCGCATTTGATAAGTTGGTTATATTCATTTTGTTTAGTTCTTTTTCTGGATTTTTGTCTTGTTTTGTTCATTTGGGCCACATTTCTTTGTCTCCTCACTTTGGCAGCCTCCCCATGTTTGTTTCTATGTATTAGGTAGAGCTGCTTTGATTCCCTGTCTTGGTAGCATGGCCTATTGTAGAAAGTGTACCTGTAAATCGTATGTGGGTAGGGGAGCCTTAGGTAATCACCAGGGTGGGGCAATCTGTTTCACTGCTTTGTAGCTCCATGTAGGGGAGGGCCCAGAGAGGAGACAATACTGCTGCCTGGCTCCTGAAGGTTTGCCCAGGAGAAAGCTGTCTCCCAGTAATCATCCTGTTTCTAATCACTTCGCTTTCTCCCTGTGTGCCACTTGTGCCCTCCCAGCTGTTGTCCTGATGCTGAGTCTCAGAGGGTGTGGGTCTGCATGAATCCTAAGTGTGCGCAGGCCCTTTAAGAGGAGTCTCCTGAGAGTCTGGCAGTTTCTTCTGCTACCTCAACCCCTACTGGTTTTTACAGTTAGAAGTTATGGGAACTTATATTCCTGGTGCTGGAAACTTGGGCTGGGTGATCTGGTTTGGGGCTGGGATCCCTTGCTCCCAGTGTATACCTCCCAATTTTTATCTGCCACATGTAAATGTGAGACTGCCCATTCTGCCACCTCTCCACACTACTCCATGTCTCCGTCCCTCTCCACCCTGTCTCTGCCGTCTCTACCCATCCTACCTGTCTGGATGAATGTGGCTTCTTTAAATCTTTGGTAGTCAGACATCCATACAGCTCAATTTTCCGATGGTTCTGGGTGATTTTTTTTATAATCTAGTTGTAATTTTTTTTGTAGTTGTGCAAGAAGGCAATGCATGTTTACCATACCTCCATCTTGATTGGAAGTCTCAGGATTTTAATTTTCTTCTCAATTAGCTGTATTACTATCCTTTTCGGCATCTTAGGGTAGGTAGCAAACATTCAAATTCTGCAAGATCCACCATAAGAGAAAATATCCAGAGTGTTTTCAATTACTTTTCCAACATCCTACTTCCAAGAGGACATTATTTCTTTCTACTGAGCAAATGAGTCTTGTCCTGGCCCCATGTAGAAATAGATGCTTAGTTCTTATGGATTCAGGTCCAAATGTCCAAGGGTAAATCAATGCTGTGTACCTTATCCAAAAGGAAATTTCCACCTCAGCACAACTCTTAAAATTGGAAAGCTTCTCTATGAATACTGTTTCACAGCTCTTTTTTGTCATCACCATGCTGAACTCCCAAACCAACCTTACATCTGGTAAGATTATTCCCCTTTTTATTCAGCTCTCTGGAGGGCTATTTCACTTCAATGTATCACAAGTTTGACCTCGAACCAGTACCCAGTTCTGTAGAAGCAACACAGAGCATCCAATCCAGGTTATGTCACCAACTATCATATCTCTTCAGGTAAGTCTCTCAATTATTCGATGTTTCAACTATACAACAAGAAGTGTGTGTAGAGGGGGGAAGCTGGGTGGCATCTTAAGTCTCTTCTAGCCCGAATATCAGGGAGGCACTTCCACTAAGAGAGAACACAGACCCATTCATCTTGTCCTTGACATTGTGGCCTTGGTCAGACACCTCTGTGACAGTATGCTTACCTACCAGAGCAGCCAGCCCAGCTTGGACAGCTCTTAGCATCCAAAAGCTCATCCAAGTCTTCCCTGAGTGGTCTCTTCTCCAAACTGATAAACAAAAGCCTCACCACTCAGGTTCTCCAACAATGTCTCTTTAAATGGAATGACAAAGAACCCATTCAATATCTGCTAGGTCTACACACTATCATACTATATATCAAGAATACACACGACATTGAGCCTAGGAAGTTGCAGACAAACAATTGCAGGGTACAGTGATAAGTACAGCAACCACAACAAGCAGAGGACACAACACAAACACAGAGAAGGTGATATCTGAGCCCAAAGGACAAGTGGGAGTGGATTAGACAGTGTTCTAGGCAGCGGAAGGAGCACATCACCCCATTATTCTGATCCCTCTCTTCCAAATATTAGAACAATAGTTTCTATTTGCAGCTACTATTGGCAGCCTAAAGGGTTAACTTGTCTTATATTACCCCCCTCAAAAAAATGACAGAGGCATGATTCAAAACCAGGTCTACTCAACTCCAAATTCTGAGTTACTTTTGTTGGGTTATAGTTCCTCTGGGAATCAGATGACAGTTACAGACCCTTGCCACAGAAAAATGAGCACACATACATCTGCAGCATTCTAGGCTTTACTATTTGACAACCAATTTGTTTTGCTAATAACATCATGATGACATTATAATAATGCTCCAAGCCTGAGGTCTTTTCTGGATAAATTATATAACCAAATATCTCCATTCATTTCTTCTTTTTTACTCCCAATGCCATCAGAGTCTTTTGAAAGCCCTCACCACCTCACACTTCCTAATCAATGCCCCTGAATTGACTACAATGACACCTGACTGCTTTCTGACATACTGCATATCATATCCTACCCTCTCCCTCACAATCCAAGTAATAGCTAGCCTTTAAAAACTTACTATTTAAGTAATTCGTTTTTGAGCAACAGAGTCAGGAAGCAAAGCCAAGGGCATGGTATCTGAACTTGCATTTCTAAGAAACACATCACACCTCTCTTTGAGCTCCCCAGCCTATAATTAAAGAGGGAAACATGTACTTCTAACCACTGATGTCCCTGCAATACAAGCCTCTGCTTTGGACATGCTTGTCCCCATTCCCTGAACTAACCATGCTCATTTCTCTTTTCCTCTCCTACAATCTTACTCCCTTCTGAACCTGCCTTTTCACCCATCCTTTGGGACCTCTCCTCAGAGCCTAAAGGGAGAAATGACCCTTTCCCTAAAGTCTGAGAAAACAGACTTCACCCTTCAGCATTGACCTCATCCAATCCTCCATTACAAGTTATTCATGTATATGTGTCTTGTCTCAATTTTATTCTACAGCACTAAATGCTTCCCACTCTGTATTAACTATATTTCCTTATTTTCTATATTTTCCATCTTTTTAAATTATAGTTGACCTATAATAGTATATTAATTTCAGGTGTATAAAATAGTGATTTGACTTATATACAGCTTACTATGTGAACACCACACTAAGTGTAGTAACCATCTGTCACCATGAACTATTATTAACTATCTTCCCCTTCACCTTTTTCACCCATCCCTCTGCTCCCCACCCGTATGGTAACCACTAGTTTGTTCCTTGTCTCTATAAATCTGTTTTTGTTTCGTTCATTTGTTTTGGTATTTTTAATCCCACACACAAATGAAATAACATAGTATTTGTATATGCATCTTTGTGTTCATTGCAACATTTACAATAGCCAAGATATGAAAGCAACCTAAGTGTTGATCAATAGATAAGTGGATTAAAAGATGTGATATATAAAAATGGAATATTATTTGGCAATAAAACAGAATGAAATCCTGCCATTTACACCAGCATGGATGGACCTAGGAATTCTTCTGCTAAGTGAAATAAGTCAGACAGAGACAAATACCATATGATCTCACTTGTATTTTCTCTATTCTTGATACACTGGCATCTGGGACAACACAAACCAAGGAGGAACTATGCCTTCAGGAGTTAGCTGATTCCCAGAGATCACACACAACTTCCAGAGAGCATGTCTTTCATAGGCAAGTCAACCAATTGAAAGCTCCTGCCACTCAGCTACCTCCTTAAGTGAGCTCTCACACATCAAGTCTGCCTAATGCCATGCCTGGGCCAGATCCCAGGCAATCAAGGGCAGCCCCTGTGTCCCAGAGCCTACTGAGATTGTTCAAACCATCCAATCCTAAATCTGCTTAGTCTCCCTTGTCTTTCCTGCAGAAACCACAATAAGAGCTATTGCCCATTTCCCTCCCTCCCTCCACCTCCTCGCTGACCCTGGTGCTTCCCAATGAGGCCCAGCATAGCAGATATGACCCCTGCAACCAGAGAACTGTGAGCACAAACTTCTTCCTTTGTGGCATTATTTCTGAATCCTAAGTCTTACCTTCCTTATTAAAACAAATCCTGGGTACATTTTCAAACACACTAGGATTGCATCTCATTTATGACTCCCACTTTGTACCCAACCGTATCACTACAACTGTGTCACATACATACAGTAGGAGTAAACTCTAGCAAAGAAATCAAATAGACACTAAGGTTTAGTTTTTCAGATTTGAACAAATATGTAGAGCATACAAGTAAGATGCATATTTACATGCCTCAAAAGAATAAAAACATACAGGTTTTAATTCAATATTTTTTTAAATCATGTGTATTCTATTACAGTTGTCTCAATTTTTCCCCTTTGCCCTCCTCCACCCATTGTACCACCACCCCCTACCCCGGCTTGCAGTCAATTCCCACTCTGTTGTCCATGTCCATGGGTCATTCATACATGTCCTTTGTTTAGGCTCTTCCCCTTCTTTCTACATTGGCCTCCTCCTCCATCCCCTCTAATCACTTTCAGTCTGCTCCATGTTTCCATGCCTATGGTTTATTTTGTTTGTTAGTTTATTTTGTTGAAGAGATTCCACTTATAGGTGAGATCATATGGTATTTGTCTTTCACCAACTGGCTTATTTCACTTAGCATAATATTTTCCAGTTCCATTCATGTTGTCGCAAAAAGTAGGAGTTCCTTTTTTCTTTCTTCCTTTTTTTAATGCAGATTGATTTTATTTATTTTTTTAATGTCAAAATTCATCATAAAATATTAAAAAATTTAAATCCATTATAAAGTCTCAGCAACTAAAATAACATGACACCAGCACAGAAATAATCAAGGAGATCAATGAAATAAAATGAGCATTCTAGAAACAAACTTATATATCTAACAATGTAATATATCATTAAATTGATATTTCAAATCAATGGGGAAAATAAGGCTTATTTAACAAATAAGGCGCATGGACCACTATTGCTTGAAATAAAACAAATATAGAGCCCTATTTCATACATTATACAAAAAAATATTCAAGTGAGTTAAAAATCAATATGTAAAATCTAAGCAGTTTTAGGAGAAAATACAAAATAATATTATTCTTACCCTGAACTAAAATATTCAAACCCAGAAGCTATAAAGTAAAATATTGACAAAATGACATATTAAACATTTAAAACTACACAGTAATATACCAATAAAAAAAGTTAAAGGACAAGCAATAGAATAGGAAAGTATTTGCAACACATCTGAAACAGGGTTGTTTTTTTTTTAGGGAAAAAAGTTTTACAAACATTTAATCAAAAAAATGGATAAAGAATACCAAAAAGTCATTTAAAGCTTTTTAAAAATAATAGAAATAGGCAAGAAATATACTAAAACAAGTTTAGTTTCAACAAATAGTAAAGGAAAAATTAAAATAACAACCAGATTAATAAGTATTAAAAATATTGGTAATTATCAAGTCTTGATGACTGTGAAAGGAAGTGGGTATTCATAGACTCTTTTTTCTTCATCTCCTTAAAGCAGTCCCTTTAGCATATTTTGCAGTGCTGGTTTGGTGGATGTGTATTCTTTTAGCCTTCTTTTGTCTGGGAAACTCCTTATTTCACCTTCCATTTTAATTGAAAGTCTTGCTGGGTAGAGCAGTCTTAGTGGCAGCCCTTTGCTTTTCATGACTTGGAATATTTCTTGCCATTCCCTTCTGGCTTGTAGTGTTTCTGTTAAGAAGTCAGCTGCTAGCCATTCCCTTCTGGCTTGTAGTGTTTCTGTTAAGAAGTCAGCTGCTAGCCATATTGGGGCTCCCTTATATGTTACTACCTCTTTCTCCTTTGCTGCTTTTAGAATTCTCTCTTTATCTTTGATATTTGCCATTTTAATGATGATGTGTCTTGGAATGGGCCTCACTGGGTTCCTCTTGAATGTGACCCTTTGTGCTTCCTGGACTTGTGTGACTTTTTCTCTCCTCCAATTAGGGAAGTTTTCCATCATTACTTTTTCAAACAGGTTCTCTATCCTTTGTTCCACTTTTCCTCCTTCTGGTATCCCTATTATATGGATATTATTATGTTTCAGGTTGTCATACATTTCCCTAAGTGTGTCTTCATTCTTTTTGAGTTTTTTTTCATTTTCTTGCTCTTTCTGAGAGCTTTTTTCTACCTTATCCTCCAGCTTGCTGAGTCAATCCTCTGCTTCATCTAGCCTGCTTTTGATTCCTTCTACTGTGCTCTTCAATTCAGGAATTGAATTCTTCATTCCCTCCTATCTCTTATTGATAGTTTCTATGTATTTTTTCATGCTGATATAGTTTGCAGTAAGTTCCTTGTAGTTTCCATGTAGTTTTTTTGTAATTCTCTCTGAGCTGACTGAGCTCATTGAGCTTCCTTAGAACCATTGTTTTGAACTCATTATCTGATAGCTTACTTGCCTCTGTTTCATTTAGTTCTCTTTCTGGGAAGTCCTCCTTTTTCTTCGACTGGGGGGGTGTTTCTTTGTCTTCCCATTAGTTGTGAGACTCTTCTTTTTTGCTTCTCCTTCTTCAGTTGATCTATCTTGATTTCTTGACTTTGTGGTGTGAACTTCTATGGCAGGAGACCACTGTTGGGTTGTTTTTTTTTTTCTCTCTCTGGATCTGCCTCTGATGATTTCAGCTTTTGACACAGTCTGTCCTTAGGCAGTCTGTCAGAGACTTCCAGAAATCTACTGTCTGTGGCTGTCTCCTTCAGTTGTTAATCTACTCACTCTGCACTCAGCAAGCTGGCTTAGACACCACAGAGCAGGGCAGAGTCCCTCCTGAGGGTGAAGTTATTGGGGCCTCTCACACTGTTGCCGCACTGCCACATCTGCCTGAGCCAGGTGGCTGCTGCCATATGTGGGAGGAGTCAGCTCCAGGATCCTGCTGGCTACTCTCTCCATTCTCTCCCCAAAGCCTCCTTCCCCAGTCTCTCCTCAGGTGTTTCTAGCCTACTCTGCCCCGCCTTTGCTGGAGACCAGGGTAAGTGGCTGCAAGTAAAAATTTATGTATTGGCCCTTTAAAAGGCTCTTTGTGTCTCCAGCAGCCTGTCTCTGGCAGACAGAAAGCCTGTCACTTTTTGCAGCTGGTTGTTATCTGTGTACTCTTTGGATCTGGTGCTGTAGGCTGGAGACCCCTGCTTATGGTTTAGACCCTGCTCTTCTGAAGGGGATACAACTAGCTGTTTCAATATCCTTCTGCTGTTGCCACCCATGGGCTCACCCCCTGCCTTCTTGAGTCTCTACCGCACTCCTTACCAGTTAGGTTATGTTAAAGCTGATTCTTCTGTCTGAGGTTATAAGGCTCCTCTCTCGCTATTGTTCCATTTTTGTTCCAGGTGGTTTCTCCACAATTTAGTTGTAATTCCAGATTGGTTCTGGGAGGAAGTCAGTGTGACTTCCATTCACTTTTCCACCATCTTGATTCTCCCCTCTCAAGATAAAAATAATAATTGATTGGGGCAAGTAATTAAAGAGCCTTGGAAATTCTCTCCCACCTAGTGGAGATGTGCCACATTGTCTCCCCAATTCAATATTTTAATGGGCTTCAAATTATCATTGTA
The DNA here is from genome assembly GCF_021234165.1 of Pteronotus mesoamericanus. NCBI lineage: Eukaryota > Metazoa > Chordata > Mammalia > Chiroptera > Mormoopidae > Pteronotus > Pteronotus mesoamericanus. The sequence goes on from NW_026555152.1 coordinate 6,280,904, forward strand.
TTACTTTCATAGTCTCTATATTCCACTTTAATTTCACTTTAGTTCATTTCTCTAGAATTGCCTGAACCCTCTACACAAATGATATTATGGAGCTGATTTATGCCCACAGTGTAACACTAATGAATTTTTAAAAATTTAACTAAGCCACTTAAAATCCTTTTGCAATTTTGAAAGTATTTTTAATGAGATAAAGTTCACATGCATAGCTTTGATATGACACATGAATATTTCTATTACACCTCCAGAGAAGCTCTATCATAACACAACTAAATTCATTGGATTCTGTAGGATGAACAGGGCATTGGATATTTCCCTAATAATTTGCCATCTAGTTCACCATACTGTGCCTTCTTTTCAAGTTCAAGGAAACAAGAATCTTATTTTTACCATACTGCAAAGTAATACAGAATCAAACAGTGCATTTTGGAGGGCACTTTGATATCTTTAAAAGGAAGCATTTGTGAAAGCAGGGCAAGAGCCCAGCAAGAGGCATTGTTCCCTCTCTGACCACTCCCCCACATACAGCACCAGAGCAAAGTGAAGTGGGTTGCCCCACCGTGGCTAATACCAAAGCCTCTGCCTCTTACAACATAACAAGTGCACTGAAACAAAGAAATATGACCCAAATGAAAGAACAGATCAAAACTCCAGGAAAAAATATTATTAAGCGATGAAGAGATAACCAACCTATCAGATGCAGAGTTCAAAACACTGGTAAATCAGGATGCTCACAGAAATGATTGAGTACAGACACAAAATAAATGAAAAAGTAAAGGCTATATGGAGTGAAATAAAGAAAAAACAGACAGGGAACCAACAGTGAAGGGAAAGAAACTGGGACTCAAATGAACGATTTTGGAGCAGAAGAAAGAAACAAGCATTCAACCGGAACAGAAGGAAGAAAGAATTTTAAAAAATTAGAAGAGGCTTAGGAACCTCTGGGACAACTTTAAACATTCCAACATCCAAATCACAGAGATGCCAAAAGGAGAAGAGGAAGAGCAGGAAATTGAAAACTTATTTGAAGAACCAATGAAGGGAACTTCCCCAAACTGGCGAAGGATATAGACATGCAAGTCTGAGGAGCTCAAAGAGTCCCAAAGAAACTGGACCCAAGGAGGAACACACCAAGACACTTCATAGTTACATTACCCAAGATTAAAGATAAGGAGAGACTCTTACAAGCAGCAAGAGAAAGCAGACACTTACCTACAAAGGAGTTCCCATAAGACTATCCGCTGGTTTCTCAAAAGAAACCTTACAGGCAAGAAGGGGCAGGAAAGATGTATTCAATGTCATGAAAGGCAAGGACCTACATCCAAGATTACTCTATCCAGCAAAGCTATCATTTAGAATGGAAGGGCAGATAAAATGCTTCCCAGACAAGGTAAAGTTAAAGGAGTTCGTCATCACCAAGCCCTTATTATATCAAATGTTAAAGGGACTTATCTAAGAAAAAGAAGATTAAAACTATAAACTGCAAAATGACAATAAACACAACTACCAACAACTGAACCTAAAAACAAACAAAGCAAACAACTAGAACAGGAATAGAATCAGAGAAATGAAGATCACATGGAGGGTTATCAGCGGGGATGGGGAGGGGGTAGAATGGGCAAAAATGCACAGGGAATAAGAAGCATAATTGGTAGGTACAAAATAGAAAGGAGATGGTTAAGAATAGTGTAGGAAATGGAGAAGCCAAAGAACTTATATGTATGACCCATGGACATGAACCAAGGGGAGAGTGTTGTTGGAGGAGGGGTCCAGGGTGGAGGGGGATAAAGGGGAAGAAAAAATGGGACAACTGTAATAGCATAATCAATAGAATATACTTTTAAAAACCTAAAAATAAATAAATACAGTCATTTTTTAAAAAAAAGAAGCACTTGTGTGGAAATAATTTAGCATTCTTCACTCTGACACATACACATTGGTGAACCTTGGGATTGTTGTGTTTGGGGAGTTTCAGTTATCCTGCCCCTGGACGGTGCGGTGTCAGCACATTGCTGTGAAGAGCTATGATGGCCCCTGAAGATGACGGTGATTTCTGACAACCATCACTCTAAGGGACAGGTCCTCAAAAATAAGAAGGCAGGCCCCCGCTGAGACCCTGGTGGTTCTGGCCCTGGACTATCTATGACCACCCCCCTGTTTCACCAGGGTCCACCCCTCTTTTCTGTTCATATCCTCTGCTCTTACTGCTTTCTCTGCCTGGTATGGCCCCCCGCCTCCACCCTTCTGTAAATGTTTGGCTCCTTCCCTTCCCCATACTTTGAAGGCAAACATCACCACCCAGAGAGGCACTCTGATTTCTTCCACCTTACCCTAACTTTTCTTTACATTCCCTTGTATATCTTTTTATAGCTCTCATTATAATCTGAAATCATCAGTTGTTTTGCTTACTGTTTATCTTCCTAATTAAATCAGCTCCTCAAGTGAGTACTCAACAAATATTAAATAAAAGAATCACTGGAGAGGAGAATCAGTACCTTTCCTGGCAGAGTTTGACATAATAGCTACACGATTCCTAAATAATAAGATAGAAGGCAGTAGTCTCATGAAGAATTATTGCCATACAATTTAGGAATTAATATATACCAGGTTATTAACCTATGAAACAGCTTTATTCAGTGGGCACTAACTTAACAAAGGTGGAAACATTCTCAGAGAAGGTACCCAGGGATCAAATGGCTAGTCAACAGCTAAGCCAAGATTCAAACCCAAGTGTGTCTGTCTCCAAACCTCATATTCTGAAACATTACATGGGCATAGATTAAGAGCTAAGAACTATATCTGCAGTAGGGTCACAAAGCTGTACCTTAAGCCACATTCAAGACTCACATTCCTGTGAGTTTTTTCTGAATTATAATACATTAGCCAAGGCTCCCTTAAATGTTACAGACTCATTTTAGCGACTGTTACTGTCTTGGTCCCTTCAGACTCCTGTAACAAAAATACCATAGACTGGGTGGCTTAGAAACAGGAGAAATCCATCACTTAGTTTGAGAAGCTGGGAAGTCCAAGATCAAGGTGCTGGCAGATTTGGTATCTGGTGAGAGCCAGCTACCAGGTTCAGGAACCACCATCTTTTTGCTGAGTCCTCACATGATGCGGGGGAGGGAGTGCACTTGGGTTTCTTTTATAAGGGCGCTAATCTTACACACAAAAGCTTTGCCCTCATGCAAGCAGATTATGAAATTGAGTTTACAATGTCCTCCTGATAGTCTAATAAAAACATTAAATATTTTATTATAAAAGCATAGAAACCCATTAATCCAAAATATGACTTGCACACAAAGGTCAACTTCACCAGTACCTGTCTAAAAGAAAAAAATTTTCCTCTAAATCAACAGAGTTTTTAAAAACCCCATCTCTCATTTATTTTAAGGACATAAACGTATCTCTCAAAAATGGAATTTTGTTTCAAAGGCTGTTAGTAATCATATCACCTGGCAATTTCCAAGCCTGGTAGGCTACCATTTTACTAATAATAAGGAAGACAACATGGAACGAAAATCCAAAGTGTTCCTTCCAGGCACTCATCTCTGTGTGTATGCGTGTGTGTATTTTCTTTTTTTGCATCATCAAAAATCCCTTCACAGTAAGGACCAACTTCCTCATCTTCTAAGTGAGGAAGTTGAGGCCCATTTAGTTTGTTACCTTTTAGTATTTTCAAATTTCCTTAACCAAAAACTGTTCTTGTCAGGAGCTAACTAATGTGAAAAGAAACACAGGGCTTCAAGGAAGCCAGAAGCAATAGAAAAACTATCCAGCTGTCTAAAATTCAAGTGGGAGCTGGCAAAGGATTGGCAGGTCTTGGGAAACTGAGGACAACGGGTAAGGTAAGAAACAGAACTGCAGTCATTCCCCAAGATTCTTTCACTCCTTTTCCCCCCCAACTGTTCCTCTCTTCAACAACTATTCCTTTTCATTCCATGAAATCATTGATTGTAAAACTGGCCTTTTACAGTAAAACTTAATGACCCAGTTTTAAAAATCCACATTCTCACTCCCTCCACGGGATAGGAATTTCCCAAGAAATCAAACAGGACAACCAGGTTAATCTCAGATGAATCAGAGTGGAACATCAGTGGTGGGATCCATCAGTTTTGGTGGATAAACCACTCAGTTATTACTGCCTATATGAAAGTGAACAGGAATCCTGTCCTCCGTGTTCAGAGTGTTCGAATCCAAATGGGGAGACAAAACATACTTAAACCAAGAAGCTGAGTTGTGCAACTCAGATCAAAGTATACACAACATGAGACTATTAGAACTTGGCTACAGAAAGCAAAAAGTGTTTTCAAGACATAAATATGGTGGGATGGGGGAGGGGAAGCAGATACAAGGAAAGAGTCCCCCCAAGCCCCACCTGTGCTCCCAGCTGTCCCACACACAAACGCAGGGCCCCCTGACAGGCAGCAGTCTGCATCAACCCTTCAAGAGCCAAACCCCCAGCTTCTTAAAACCAACATAAACCCTTGTCAGCATCTTAAACTTTAGCCATTTCTAAGACAACAACATGCTATGGGCTTTACGAAGTGGATAAAGTTGGATGAACTCCACAGTTGGGGGGGAAAGAGGGAGGATGACTGGAACATTCGCACCTTCCCATCCTTGTTTTGTTGGCCCAGCTCTGTTCCCTCAAAGTCCTCAGGAACAATACCAAAGATGGGCTACACAGATGTTAGCTAAAGAGAAATCTGAGAAAATGCCTAACACAGGCAGCTTGCAAAGGGGAACATTAAATGGATATGAGAGGTGAAGGCTATGACAAGAAAGAAGGCAGTGATCAGAGTAACGTCAGCGAGCAGAGAGCCACTAGGGACTGGGAAGAACAAGGCACAGTTTACAGGCTAAACCTGCAGATCTCTGTGAGTCTGCAGACAGGGCAGCGACAAAAGAAACCATGACAGCGTCTCACTCACTCACCACTAGGATTCAGACAGAAGGTTCCTGAAACAATAAATAGGAAGACAGAGTTAACTGTGCCTGAAAACAACTCTAAAAATGTCAGAAGCTAAAAAACAAAATAAACGAACAAGCAGACCTGAAACAGACTCACAGACAGAGAACATTTTGAAGGTTGCCAGATGGAAGATCCGGTAGGAGGCTGGGTTAGAAAGGTGAGGGGATTAAGAAGTCCAGACTGGTAGTTACAGAATGGTCACAGAGATGTAAAGTACAGCCTAGGGAATACAGTCAATAATATTGTAATAACTACATGGTGTCAGAGGGGTACTAGATTTATCAGAGTGATCATTTCATAAGTTATGCAAATGTCTAATCAGAGTGTTGTATACCTGAAACTAATATTTACATCAACTGTGACTGAAAATGAAGAGAAAAAAATGTCGGAAGCTTCAAATCTGTTTTTATCCCTGTGGTTTCAGTTTTTAAACACACATGCAGGTCCTGTGATATGAGAACAGCAAAGCTCTCCTAAAGACCAGCAGATACCAAGGATGTCTGCCCTGCAAAAAAAAAACAAAAAACAAAAAACATGGAACAGGCTATGTTCCTGATAGCCTCCTCTCTTATCATATAATTCTTCCTGCATTCACCTCTGCCAAACAAGCTCTCAGATCCTTTGCAGCATGGTTTTGCTCCCAGGAAACCTAGTAAGATATTTATTACTGTGTCAATACAGAAGCAAGAATCCTCTGCACTGGCAAAAAGGCCAGCGCGCCCACTCCCCTCACTGCTCCCACACACAAAACCCCCACTTGGAGATTTATCTACTATATACAAAAGTAAATGCAGCAGACCCAAACTGATCTTTTCATTTCATTTTGTTCTTTACCAAAGGATCAAAAAACTAAAGTATATTATTTAACAAAGCAAAACCAAGTGGGCCTCGGAACATACAGTAACCCACAGGTGTTTTCTGATGTCTACTATGTTCTCTGCAATGAAAAACCTGAGCGGCTCTCTCCAGGTCATGACGTTATCTGTCCCAGCCCTTCCCTCTTCATACCTGTCTGCCCTCCTTGCCCCGCACTTGGAGTCTGTGCCTCTCCAGATGTCATGGGATAAACTGTAGTTTTTGGCTGGACTTAATCCACTTTCCTAACCACAACACAAACTGATTGCTCATCCAAGCCCACACTCTGCACCTGAGCCCAGGAACCTCCTCCAGGATCTGGTCCCATTTGTAAATCCTGCCCAATATCTTTACCTATCACTCCTCTGTACTCCTCTGCTTACCTCTCAGCCTATAAATATGTTTTGAACCCTTTTTACCAAGATATTTTTTAAAATAAAGTTGCTCACTAACCTTTATCTCCCCTTTCACCAGCCTCTCTCTATCTCTCTTCACTGCCAACTTTGTTCAAGAAGACAGTTCTAGTCCTGGCTGGGTAGCTTGATTGGTTGGGTGTTGTCCCATATACCAAAAGGTCACTGGTTGGATTCCCAGTCAGGGCACATGCCTATATTGCTAGTTAGATACCCTGTCGCGGTGCCTACGGGAGGCAACCAATCTCTGCCTCTGCCTCTCTCTCTTCCTCCTCTCCCCCCAACCCTCTTTCCTTCCTTCCCTCCCTCCCTCCACCTTCCTTTCTCTCTAAAATCAGTAAACATACTCTCTGGCGAGGTTTTAAAATGTTCTTTAAAAAAGAAGAAGAAGAAGTTTCTATCCTGCCCTCTTCCTCATTCTCATTCAGCTTGCAACTTACCACTACCTGTCATCTGACACTCTCATTAACTGTCACAGTGGAAGGATTCTTGCCCACATCTGACTCTATTTGCCACTTCCCTCCTTGGAGAGCCATCCTTGCCTTCTGCAGCTCTCCTTTTCTAGTGACCACCTGCACCTTGGATGGCTCTTTTCCTTTGCTGATGGATGTCCTTGGCCTTTATTCAACATCCTGAGCCATCTTTGTACTCCCAAGGCTCAGGTTACCATCAGGGTGCACAAGGTACCAAGTGTACCTCCAGCCTTGACCTCTACCACCAATATATTTAAACTCTGGGTACACACCTCCCAGCCTACCCCACAGCCTCTGCTCAGTCAATATGGCTGAACTGCTGGCTCTGCCTCCAGTTCCCCTATCGGTTTCGTATGCCCACAATGAGTTCCATTGGCCAAGCCTACACTTGGGGAAGGAGCAAGGAAAAAAAACTGAGAAACATAAAACAAAATGAATACATTCAAAAAGTTACAACAACAAAGAGGTGAAGTGCCCCTATGGAAAAAAGATCTCTATGGCAATTTTTTCTTTAACTGAGAAAAATTAGAAACAAACTTATGGGTAAAGTCATACAACACAAACATGAACAACAACAACAAAAAAGCGAAAGTTGATTTTAACATCAAAATTAAGTTTAAGGCCAAAAAAAAACCAAAAACAAAAAACTAGTATGCATAAGGCCAAAATACTAATTACAGGTTTCCCCCTATCTGAAAGCAGAGCATTCCTATGAAAGTATTCATAAGTCGAAATGGCATAAAGTGAAGAAGCAAATACCTTAGGACACATCTTGCTAACAGATGCACAGAATAAATAGAAATAAAACAGCTGCTCAAAGACACAGCTCAAAGCTCCAGCGGCCTAATGCTGAGATGCTGAGTGCAAGAAGGATCTTGGAGGTGCCATTCTTGACACTCGGGTTCATGCTGTCTGTATAATGACTGACTACAAACAAACAAACAAAAACTGAATGCTATTTTCTTTCACTGTTGCCTTTTTTCTTAAAAGCAAAAAATCCTTTCCAGGTTTCTTTTGGTTAGCAAAAACAGATACTAATGTAGGTCTTTTGTAACTGAAATGGCATTAAACCTAACTTTTGAAAAGCAGGGGATACTATATAGCTATGTTACCACCAATGTGGTTAATTCTATGTATAAAATAACATAGCATGAACACATGTAAAACAAAAATCACAAGCAAACTGAAATATTTGTAACAGGAGACTAATGCTATTATCAGACTAATAGGCTAAGAATACAGATTTGAAAAATGTAATTAAAAAGTCTGAACAAATGAACTTTGGAGCCTATCGGGAATATATCTTCCTTCCAAGTACAAAGGGAAAACTGGAATAAGTCCCTCATTACTGGCCTCATTGTCCCACATGCCTCAGGCATGAGGACCAGTGGGAGCGGGCATCACAGCAATAATTGGCCAACAGGTCAACAGAAACACAGTTCCACCAGTGCCAGCCCATGGGCTTAGGACTCATTCATCCACGGGATTTCAGAACCAGAAGAGAACTCGAAAAATCTAATTGGAACCCCTCATTTTGCACAGGAGGAAACTGAGACCTGGAAGATGGAAGTCTACATATATATCCACACAGGGGCAGGAGAGGTTGCAGCTCAGTAGCCAGAGACACTGTGCGAAAGTCCAGACCAGCTCAGGCTCAGTTCCACCAGGATACTGACTGAGGACGGAGACCCTATGTCACCCTGTCTGACACCCAGTGGTTTTTCAACAGCCCCCTTCTCTATATTACAAAATTACTTTCAGTAACAATCATGAAATAAAGACATACAAAAAAAAGACAAACCAAAAGAGAAACAGACAGAAAACACTGTCTTTTATTAAATTTTATCTAAATATGTTAATAAATAATAATTTTATTATTGTACAAAAAGAGGCACAACTATTTATTCCATTATTTTCATATCTACTTAACAGTGTGAACTTTGATGCTTTGGTTACAGGCTGCTATAATATTTATGTCTTAATTAATGTCAAGTAACAAATAAGTGAAATCTAACAAAACCAAAATACCTGCAAAAGGTATAATTTAGACAACTACTAAGTCATACCACCAATGTTATGTCTTCTTTTCTTTATTTGGTCTTCAATTTTAAAACAATGGATAATTGTGAAAAATTCCAACTTTAAGGTTATTATTAAACCTTGTCTGTGTGCACTGGGGGCTGGAGGGTTACCTGAGAGTGCTCCTAATGGGTTTCCATGTAGAATACAAAACTTACTTAAAAAAAAAAAAAGTGCCAATGTGAAGCATATATGTGTATATATGTTACATATATACATAGTCTTTAAAATTAAAATAGTAATCACAGCAATTGTTTAGAATTTAGTTCAAATGAAGACATTTTAGGGAAGAGTATTCTTTTTTTAATTTATTTTTAATTATTGTTGATATACCAAATTATGTTAGTTTCAGGTGTACAACATAGTGATTCAACATTTATACACCTTACAAAGTGATGACCACAGTAAGTCTAGTAACTATCTGTCACCATATATAGTTATTATGATAGTACTGAATCTATTCCCAATGTTGTATATTACATTTCCATTATATATTTTAAAACTGGGCATTTGTACTTCTTAATACCCTTCTCCTTTTCTGCCCACCCTCCCACCCCAACCTCTGGCAACCATCAGTTTGTTTCTGTTTTGTTTTGGGGTTTTTTTTTTTTTAGATTTCACATGTAAGTGAAATAATATGTATTTTCCTGTCCAATTTATTTCACTTAAGATGATACTCTCCAGGCCCATCCATGTTGTTGCAAAGGACAAGACAGCATTCTTTTTTATGGCTGAGTAGTATTCTGTGTGTATGTGTATACATATATCACATCATCTTTATCCATTCATCTATCAATGGACACCTAAGATACTTCCATATCTTGGCTATTATAAATAATGCTGCAATGAACATAGGGGTGCATATATCTTTCCAATTATATTTTTTTTTTCTTCAGATAAATACCCAGAAGAGATATTGCTGGGTCATGCCATAGTTCCTTTTTTTTTTTTTTTTTTTTTTTTTTGAGGAGTCTTCATACTGTTTTCCCTATTGGCTGCACTAACTTACAATCTCACCAACAATGTAGAAGGGTTCTCTTTCCTCCAAATTCATGTCAACACTTGTTTGTTGTCTTTTTATAACAGCTGTTCCTGATGATTAGTGATGTTGAACATCTTTTCATGTGCCTGTTGGCCATCTGTATGTCCTCTTTGGAAAAATATCTATTCAGGGCATCTGCCCAGTTTTTAACTGGATTGTTTGGGTTTTTGACATTGAGTTGTATGAGATTTTTATATATTTTTTATATTAACCTCTTACCAAATACATCATTTGTAAATATCTTCCTTTATTTTGTAGGTTGATTTTTCATCTTGTGATGGTTTCCTTTGCATTCAAAAGCTTTTTATCTTGATGTAGTCCCACTTGTTTATTTTTTCTTTTGCTGCCTTTGCCCAAGGAGATAAATTAAAAAAAAAAATGTTGCTAAGACTAATGTCAAAGAGTTTTCTGCTTATATTTTCTCCTAGGAGTTTTATGGTTTCAAGTCTTACATTTAAGTCTTTAATCCATTTGAGTTTATTCTTCTAAGAAGATGATCCAGTTTCATTTTTTTTTTTTTGCATTTATCTGCCCTGTTTTCCCAAAACCATTTGTATTTCCCAACACCAAAGTCATTGTATATTTTTGCCTCCTTTGTCATAGATTAATTGACTATGTAGGCATGGGTTTATTTCTGGGCTTATTTCTCTATCCTGTTCCATTGATCTTTGTATCTGTTTTTATGCCACTACAATATTGTTTGATTATTATAGCTGTGCAGTATAGTTTGAAATCAGAGAGCATGTTACCTTCAACTTTGTTATTCTTTTTCAAGGTTGCTTTGGCTATTCCAGTTCTTTTCTGGCTCCATATTGATTTTAGGATTATTTGTTCCAGTTCTGTGAAAAAAACGCCATTGGTATTTTGATAGGGATTGCCCTGAATCTATAGACTGCTTGGGGTAGTATGGACACTTCAATAACATTAATTCTTCCAACCCATGATGACAATATGCCCTTCCATTTATCTATGTCCTCTTCCATTTTTTTATTGATGTCACACTTTTCTAAGATTTTTTACCTTCTTGGTTAAATTAATTTTTAAGTATTTTATTCTTTTTAATGCAATTATGAATGGATTATTTTCTTAATTTCTCTATCTGATAGTTTAGTATTTGTGTATAATAACAAAGCAAATTTATGAATATTAATTTTATATAATTTCCATTGATTTCTTCATCTGTGAAATGGGGACAGCAGTGGGGACTAGCTTGCCCTCACCCACATCTCACTCCTGACCTCTTCTAACCAGTACAGGTTCAGGTATGGGAGCACTGCTCTCTGATCTATGTAGGGTTTGTACCAAAAGTGAGCCTAAAAAGAAAATACCATGGAAATGACCATTAAAAGGTGGACAACCCTTTGAGGAATGGCATGACCTACCTGTAGCCTAGGAAGAATACACCAGAAGGCTGCTCTGAATCTTTCCCTGCTACATCTCCTCTTTTAAGAGGCAGAGGACCTGAGCCAAAAAGCAGGGGGAACAAAGGGGCAACTAACAGGTGCATTCTCTAAATCATCTTCTTTACTCAAACTTACCCAAAAAGCTAAAGTATTGGAAAAGGGCAGAAAAAGAGTAAAAAGATGCTCAGAATCACATATACAGAGCTCTTGCTTTTCCACCATCATAGTCTCAAACAGCAAGCACAAAGACTGGTGTATACTCGGCACCAAAAATAAATTTGTCGAGTAAACAAAATTTAAACTTCAACTGACAAATGACTAAGGATGCCAACTATCACATTAATCCCAAAGGCATCTCGTTTGAGGGCAGAATATCAATCTGATATATCTGAAGAATTGACATTAAAAGCATTTAACTCAGTAACCCCTTTTCAAGGGTACTTTATGTATAAAAGCACAAAATCAAAACCACACAATACATTAATTTTCAAGGCGTAAGTAACTGCTTTGGGGTTTCTACTTTGTTCAATAAGCAATTAAGTGTGGAGGAAATTTTAGAACAATGTGTTAAGCCAATTCCTATTTTCTATATAATTCTGACCTTCACCAGTAGAGCAAAGGCATTCAGCAAAGATTTTGTGCTTCTTATTAGCTAGGAACTATGCTCAGCACTGAGTATAATGCAAGATAAAACAGACAGACTTTGCAATCAAGGATGATGCAGCAGAGCTGAAGAGTCAGAGACATAACAGATGAGATGTAACGTGTTAAGTTCCACAAGAGAAAAGTCTGTGCAAAGCTGTGGCACAAGCCAGGGATGGTTCAACCTACAAAGGGTGGGACGCAGGACAAGGAAGAAAATGCTTCTTATGGGATACGAAACCTGAGCCTTAAAAGACAGAGGTCACCAGGAAGAAAAGTTTTAGTAGGGAAAAAGACATTCTAGGGAAAATACCGTAATTAAAGGCCCAATGACTAACTCACTGAAGCCAGAACACAGGAAGAGGAATGTGGGGAGATGGAACAGTAAGCCTGGGGTAGTATAAGAATGGCCCCGTGTAGCTTAACAAAGACAAAATAAAAGTAGCAATGGTCACTGAACAGGGAGAATCACAGCACCTTCGCCATTTTAGAATGAAACCACTAGGAAAGGAAACAGGCACGGAAGAAGGGCATCATATTAGAAGTGGGGAAATTGGAGCCTAAGCCAGTGCAGTAGAAACCATCTCGTGGACAAAGCAGATCTGGTGTAAAACCCCAAGCTCATCCCACCAAGCTTCTTCCTCACGCTCTGTTTCTCTCCACCGCTCCTGGAGTAGCCCAGGTCTTCCCCAGGATCATTAGAGAAATGAGTGTGGTAAGTTTGACCACACTGCAGAAATGGGGAGGAAAAAAGTACTTTGAATGTCCTTTAAATTTTTATACCTATTTTTTTATTGTTGTTCAATTACAATTGTCCCAATTTTTCCCGTTGCCCCCTCCACCCTCACTGCCACAGCCAATCCCCACCACGTTGTCCATGTCCATGGGTCCTTTATACATGGTCCTTGACTTGACCCTTCCTCTTCTTTCCCCCATTTTTTAAAATGGAGCTTTGCCATGATGCACAGCAAGATATAAGACAAAGCATAGAAGATAGAGCCATTATTTAAAAAATGACAATTGGATAAAGTAGCAAAACTCCCTATAATGATGAAGGTTTACTATTTCAAAGAGCAGCAAGACTCTTATATGAGGTCCTTAGTGGAGAGTGATTCATAGAGACAGAAAGTAGAGTAGTGGTTGCCAGGGGCTGGCGGAAGGCGGAGCATGCGGAGTTGCTGAATGGGTATAAAGTCTCAATTTGGGAAGATGGAAACGTTCTGGAGATGGATAGTGGTTATGGTTGCGCAACAATGTAAATGTACTTAACTACTGACCTGTACTTTTAAATGGTTACAGTAGTAAATTTTGTGTTATGTGTATTTATCATGATTAAAAAGAAAAGAAAAAGAAAAAAAAACAATAAGCCTATCAGACCTGTTATGGAAGACGGGACATACAGTATCCATGGTGCATTACTCTCCAGACATTATCTCATTCGTTACTTCATTTAGCATCACAACAAGCCTATAAGAGAAGTATGCTTCCCGTCTGACGAATGAGGAAACACTCGTTCATCTGGCCACTGGAAGAGCCAAGACTTACACATCAGGTTTGCTTTCCCCTTTTACTTTACCTAACTGCCTTTCCTCTCTGGCTATTCAGATAGTTTTTCCATTATCATTTTTCCAATAAATACTTAATTTAAAATTCTCCATGGTAACCTCAGGCAAATACTAAAATTAATCTTAAATATCAGGTTGCTGCAAGAAGAAAATGTCGTTTGTTCTTTAGAGGATACTCATCCTATTCAATTTGCACATTACTTTTTCATCTCTACTAGGGCAATTCAAAACCAGCCTGTTTTTTTTAATTCAAGTGATATGTACCCTGTTTGGAGGGAAAGTTATTGCCAAACATACCATCCAAAATGCAAATAACATCAAAATATATAAAGCACTCAGCCAGGCACTCTTTAATGTGCTTCCTACATACAAGGTCCAGCAGAAGTAAGGCCTGCTTTGGTGTGGTTGGTAGGACAATAATATGGGTGTAATAATTTATAGTTTTAATTTGAACATTTCACCTAAAATGCCATATGGTGTGCTTGAGTGTGATACTGTTATGTTACAGAATTGCATGCTTATAATTTTATAATAAAAGATTTTATAATAAAAAAGAGGAGTTATTTGTGCCGGACCCTGTATTAACTCATTTAATCCTCACAATGATCCTATAAAATATGCACCATAGGGTAGGGGTGATAGTAAATGCGGACCACCTTCAGCGAAATCACCTGGAATGCTAGTTTCAAACAGACATCAAGCCGGCCCAGATCAAATAGATTTCTCTTACGCAATGTAAGGTTTTTCTTTCAAAAAAATCTATATATCCTGGTCTCGCAAACCAACAGACAATAGGAAATGAGCAGGACACGAAAGCCTGAGGAACATGACCACCACAAGAACAAGAAGCTGAGGGCAACAGTAAATATCAGTACTGATAGCTTTTGCAGATTCCACAAAAATGTATTTGGTAATTTTATGGGGTGCATAAACCTTGGCAAAAGTTTTTAGAGATAATTCACTTTTAGTCAGAGGCTATCTTTAAGGTCTTACTAAGAAGAAGCTACATCTTAGAAACTACTACATGGTTCTAGCACTCCTGCAGAACTAGATCATAGTTTTATTCATTCTGTTATAAACATTATTATTCCATGGATAGATGTGGACTCACTTTTATGCTGTTCTAATTTTCAAAATACTAAATGTATTTCCAAAGGTAAACAGCATATAAGTTTCTTCAAAAGGCTACACATTCTTATTGTATTCCTATTTTCTAATAGTAGTATCTGAAAATTACAAAATCTATGAGGTTCCTTAGCACAACAGTTAAAAAAAAAAAAAACAACAGGATTCATAATCAATTTATCTTCAACTGCTATGTATGAAAAGATGTTTAGCTATGAATAATGTTAAATCAATGTTTTCAAGCTACTTACATAAAAAGCATTGTGATTTAAAATCAAAGTGAGCTAACTTTCTTATAAAGCAATCCACTATTCCAAAATCCTTAAATGTCGTGGGTTGGTTTCCCTAAAACACTTATTTTACTCTACAGCAAATGCCAGTTTGTATTAAAAATAGTTTCTTGTCTAGCTAAATGTATGACATGTGATTTCAAAAAATTTTGGAACACTACTGTATACCCAAAGAAAATACTAGCAAATGGACCACAGAAAGTAGAATATATACATGGTCCTCAGAAATTGGAAGAGAAACATGAAAACATTATCAGTCTGCTGACAGCCCCCAGCTTTTTAAGCATTTCCTCAAAATTCATATATATTAACATGTAGTTTTAGAGTTCTGGGGTACAGTTTTGAGGACAAAAATATAAAAACCTTCTCCAACCCACATTCTCATTTTTGTTGAATCCAGAAACAATATAAGTTAGAGCAGTCACTAATTAACTTCAGTAAATAAGAAATCTCCAATTTTCTGAAGGATATAGTAGAAAACCCAGTACATGAGGAGACCACACGTCCTCCCTGGGACAATACTACAAAGCTTTTCTCTATAAATAAGTCTATGACTATTACACTAAACATTAAGAGCACCATTAACTACACGACAGCTCAGGAATACTAATTCAAATATGATATTATAATTCACATTTCATTATAGTGGCTAAAAATATTTGCTGTTGCTTATGTATCAGTTGCTTTTTGTTTTGTTTTGTTTTGTTTTTGTTTTTTTTAATGTGTAGAAATCACAGGAAGCCTCACTGTAAAGCCAGAACTTTCCACATAAGGTAAGCATAAATCGGAATGGTTTACAAGGTGAATTAATAAATTCCCAGTGGAGACAGATGTTCACCAGTAGGCCAAATGAAGTATATGCATTAAGTGGGAGTTTTGTATACATTTACAAAAAATGGTGGAAGGAGATTGGTAAAGGTATCAGTAGGGATCTCCTATTACATTATTTTTTGCTTTAAAGTTCCCCAACTTTATAATATCTATAATGTTTAGCTTACAAATATGGATAACCCATATCAAGACCTCCATTTAGAGAATAACTATGGTATCTATACACATACACACTCCCTCCAGTACTTAAAATGACTCCTCCTATAATGTCTAAGCGTACACGGTGAACAAAACTTGACTGAAATACGAATGGTAAAGAAACCCTGTAACAGCTGGCAGGCAAAACAGGAGTACTGAGAAGTTAATGGTTCTGTCTGCCCTTGGCATAGTCATTATATGAAGTAATTCAATTTATTCTGATGTATCAACACTAGAATGATTAATAAACTATAATTTGTAAAGGTAATATTAAAAATTAGTTTGAGGCAGTTTTAACAAAGATGGACTACTGGGGAAGCAATTATGATACTATTCAGCAAACAGACTTACTCTTTTAACATAAAGAGCTCTATTTTTAAATTGTCAGAGTTTGGTAACACATGTCGCATGCTAGACAATAATACTTTCAAAACCTCCACCCTTTACTGGAACAGAAATAAGAGTGATATTTTTTATTGGATAATTTGAAGAATATTCCTTTATATAACTGAACCTACAATTAAGTATTCAGATTAAATATTACATACAGTGCCTTAGAAAGACTCAAAGCAGAATCCAAATGGCTGAAAAGTTGACAGTCCAAAACAAGGAAAAAAAAGGTGTTGGGGACTGGGAGGGAAAGATCCAGACTTTATATGCATAATTCAGTAACATCCTAATCATTCATTTGGACCAAGTTTAAGGTTTTACCATTCCATGGTAAAGAACCTCAGCTGGCGTTGGGTTGCAGCAGGGAGCCATGGTGGGTTTAATGTGAATTTAACCCAACTTTGTTCATATAGCACTGCAAAAGGAGAAGCCAGTTTCTTGACTTAACAAAATATACACACCCTCAAACACATCTTAGCCCTGTCTTAATGCTCCCAATACAGCATGCTTGCTTGTGGAAGTTGCAGGCTAGAAAAATACACACAAAAGCCCCTGACACCCCAAGTTCACCTTGTTATTCTTCAGTATGCTTATTTACTCTCCAGGAGTCAATGTCCCTTGCACAGGGTGATACTCAAGTACACCTTCCTTTCCCCCAATGAGAGCTTATCAACTGAGTGTTTTAGTTACAAAATACCTGAGTAGAGAGCAACACAAGTTGCATAAAAGGACAGTATTAGTAATCACTAATACAGATTATCAGCTTCTCTTTGGACAGAGTATATCTAATACTGCACCTTGGGTTGTATGTATATTCTCATCTAATTCTTACAATTTATGAGTTATGACATGATTATAGTCCCTGTTTACTAAATTGAGTATTATGGAATCAAACCTATCTAGAGGTAGGGAGAGATCTGTCAGAAATTGGGGTGTCTCTCTGGTGGGACTAGTGCCACTTCCCCCTTGCTGCAAGACCGAGACCTTTGCAACACAGTCAGCTGAGTTTACCCACGTGCCCCCAATCCCCTGGGGCGGTCTAATACTGAGGTAGAAGGGAGTTTGCGGTATTTTGAAGTCAATGACCTTGCCCCAAACCAACTATTCAAAATAGTTTTTTTTTAATCCTCAGGAATACAAGAGATGGTGTCACCACCTTCCCCGTCCCCAAAATTGAAACCCTGGGAACCACACTTGTCTATTCCTCCATTCACGCACAGCCCCTACTGACTTTTTTTCTCCTATAATGTTACAGCCCAACACCTCTACCTAGAGAATTACCACAGCCTAATGCTCTTCCACATGCAGAGCATGTGGGCGCACACACACTACAACCAAAAGGATCTCAACTACAAATATTATGTCACTTGCCCCTTTAAAAACTTTCCTGGCTACAGCTGACCCATCTCCAGGAGTTTGGCCTCTCACAGCATATCATCCATCATCCCTGACCTCCACATCTTTTGGAAAGGCACTCGGCTGTTACACTCTCGTGCTCCTTTCCATGTGCTGTTCCCCTACCTAGATGCCCTCCCTATAGGAACCGCAGCTTATCTCTCCGGCTGACCTCTACCCATCCTCCCACCCACTAGCAGACTTCCCCCCAGCCTGTACCAGCCTGGCCCTGCAGAGCTGCACCTGACCCCCACAGCCCCAACTCATCAGTCTTGATAGAACGGGACTGAAATACCTTCCTAGTATATTCCAAATGTAGGGTTAGAATTTATATGTACAGGCACCTCCCAAAAATCAAATTTTAATAATATTTATTGACTGGATTGACACTGGTGCCCCCACATGGTCCCATATAACACATTTGGAGGGAAAGATCTAGAATGGGAGTGCTATGGCCATGGCCTGAACTGTGTCTCTGGAAAATTCACCTAACCTGCACTTGATAGGATTTGGAGATGGGGCCTCTGGAGGTGATTAAGTTGATATAAGGTTGTGAGAGTGCCCCCAGCCCCACCTGATGGGATTAGTGAGGGCCCTTATATGAAGACACAAGGGGAGCTTGGTTTCCCTTCACCATGTGAGAACACAGGAGAAGGCAGCTGTTTGCAAACCAGAAAGAAGGGCCTCACCACGCTGGCACCCTGATCTTGGAATTCCAGCTTCTGGAACTGTAAGAAAATAAATTTCTCTTGTTTAAGCCTCCCAGGCTATGGTATTTTGTTATGTCAATTGGAGATGAGTAAAACAGAGAGAAACAGTGGTACCTTCCCCTGTCTGTTCTCCTTGCTTAGTACTACGTATTTCTGTTTCTGTGTCCAGCTAGGTGAACTTATGGATTAATTTATCTAATTTCAACTAAACTAACCCTCTCCCAAAACAACTGGCTTAAGAATCATGCAATGAAACAAACCACAAATTGAAAACAATAAGCAAGAAAATGACAAGCAAATTAAAAAAAAAAAAGTAGAATTGACACTTTTTTTTTTAAAATCCTCACCTGAGGACATTTTTTCATTATTAATTTAAACAAAGAGGAAGGGGGAGAGAGAGAGAGAAACATCAATGTGAGAGAGAAACATTGATTGGTTGCCTTCTCCTATGTGCCCCAACAGGGGATCGAACCCTCAACCTGGTTATGTGCCCTGACTGTGAATCAAACCTGCAACCTTTCAGTCTATGGGATGACACTCCAACCAACTGAGCCACACTAGCCAGGGTGACACTTCTATTCTTAATAAAAGCTCTTCAAAATCAGTTTACTAGGTTAAACATTAGGATAATTTTTTTAAAGATTGTACTTATTTTTAGAGAGAGGGGAAGGGAGGGAGAAAGAGAGGGAGAGAAACATCAATGTGAGAGTGAAACATAGATTGGTGTCTCTCGTACACACCCTGACCAACGAGATAACACCCAACCAAATGAGCCACACTGATCAGGGTAAACATTAGGATAATTGAATCAAATCTGATAAGTCAGCCAAAAACATTTAAAATAATCAAGAATATTGACAATAAGGACTTATATCATGATTTTTAACTAAGAATCTTGGTAAATACATATGGGTCTTAAGATAGTAAGTAATGATAATGATGCATCTGTAGATATTTAAATATTAAATGTTCACGGTAAAAAGTTAAGTCTGGTACTGGCATAAGAACAAACACATAGATCAATAAAACAGAATAGGGAACCCAGAAATAAACCCATTTTTCTATGGTCAATTAATATTTGACAAAGGGGGCAAAAGCATAAAATGGAGTACAAATAGCCTCTTCAACAAATGGTGTTGGGAGAGCAGGATAGCTACATGCAAAAAATTGAAATTCGACCACTAACTTACAACATACACAAAAATAAACTCAAGATAGATAAAAGACTTAAATATAGTGCTCGGCAGCACATATAATAAAATTGGGATGATACAGAGAAGATTAGCATGGCCCCTGCGCAAAGATGACATGCAAATTTGTGAAGCATTCCATATTTTTGTGGATCAAAAAACTATGGTACATTTACACCATGGAATACTATGGAGCAGAAAAAAGAAAGAGCTCCTACCCTTCACGACAGTATGGATGGAGCTGGAGAGCATTATGCTAAGTGAAATAAGCCTGGGGGTGAAAGACAAATACCATATGATCTCACCTGTAAGTGGAACCTAATCAGTAAAGTAGGCAAGGAAAATATGACCTACCAACATTTAAAGAAAGAAGAAACCGCTGGGGACAGGAGGGAGGGAGGGAGGGAGGGAGGGAGAAGGAGTAGCAGAGAGGGGAAGGGGAAGGGTCAGATCAAGGACCAGGTGTGAAGGACACATGGACGAAGCCAAGGTGGGGAAGGATTGAGGCGGGGAGGTCGGGGTGGGTGGGGCAGGGGAAAGTGGTGGCGGGTACATGGAGACAAATGTGTGTGGAAAATTTTTTTAAAAGAGAAATTTTTTTAAAAAGAAAACAAAAAGGACTCAGAATTATAATGATATTGGAATCCAATAAAATATTAAATGTTAGGGTAAAAAAAAAGACTTAAATATAAGTTGCAACACCATAAAATTCCTAGAGGAGAACATAGGCAGGAAACTCAGATAACCACGCAGCAATATTTTCACCAAGGGACATAAAGGAAAGAATAAACAAATGAGACTTCATCAAAATAAGAAGCTTCTGGGTGGCTAAAGAAAACATCAGCAACAGGAAAAGGGAACCAACCGTATGGGAAAATATATTTGCCAATGATACCTCTGACAGGGGTTTGATCTCCAAAACATATAAAGAACTCACACAACTCCACTCCAGGAAGACAAACTATCCAATTAAAAAATGGGCAAAGGACCTGAACAGACACTTCTCCAAGGACAACATACACAGGGCCCAGAGACATATGAAAGAATGCTCATCATCACTAGCCATCAGACAAAAGCAAATTAAAACCACAATGAGATACCATTCACACCGGTCAGAATGGCCATCATAAACAAATCAACGAACAACAGGTGCTGGCGAGGCTGTGGAGAAAAGGGAACCCTAGTGCACTGTTGGTGGGAATGCAGACTGGTACAGCCACCTGGAAAACAGTTTGGAATTTCCTCAAAAAGCTAAAATGGAACTGCCTTCTGACCCAGTGATTCCACTGCTGGGATTATACCCTAAGAATCCCAAAGCACCAAATCAGAAGAATCTATGCACCCCAATGTTCATAGCAGCACAATTTACAATAGCCAAGTGCTGGAAGCAACCTAAGTGCCCATCATTAAATGAGAGGATCAAAAAAATTTGGTACATTTACACAATGGAATATTACACAGCAGAAAGAAAGAAAGAGCTACTACCCTTCATGACAGCATGGATGGAACTGGAGAGCATTATGCTAAGTGAAATAAGCCATTAGGTGAAACAAGAGCATTAAGCTAAGTGAAATATGGTGAAAGACAAATACCATATAATCTCACCTATAAGTGGAACCTAATCAATAAAACAAACAAGCAAGGAAAATATAACCAGCAACATTGAAAGGAAAAAGAAACTGACAGTAACATGAGGGAAGGAGGGAGGGGTGTAATGGGGAAAGGAAGGGGATGGGTCTGATCAAGGAACATGTATAAAGGACCCATGGACAAAGCCAAAGTGGGGAAGGATTGAAGGAGGGAAGTGGGGGTGGGTGGGGCAGGGGAAGTGGTGGCAGGAAAATGGAGAAAAATGTAATTGAACCCAAAAAAAAAAGTCTTACTGATGGAACACGTGATCAAAAAAGTTTGGGGACCACTGATGAAAAATGCAGAACTTACATGACAGAGCTAGACCCATTCTGCAGCTGATGTCTTGTCTCAGGCAGACCTGAAAGCTGAAACCACTGACTCTCCAGTAGCCTTTGGAGTGAGTGACATACATGTAACAAATATTAAAGATATACAAAATAATCCATCCCTCAGAATGACCAACAACATCCCAAACTCAACCCCAAATTCCTTTATAACTATAATGTAAAATAGTAAGAGTAGCTAAAAACCTATGATTTCAGTTTTGAAGAACTGGCTTTCATTTCAGAGAAAAGATCAGCATTTAAATGATCAAACCCAACCTCATGGATTTCAGGAAATTTCTTTGTAGAAAATCCCTGCACTGCAACAATGGCCATACCTCTGCTTTTGTTCTCTCTAAGCATTGTCCCTCTTGAAAGGGTTGCTGAGCAGCATTTCTGAATAAGCTTTTACTGTCAGTTGAGTGGCTCAGCCATAAGTAGAATACATACTCAGATGCTACTTTCTAGATAACTATACAAAGCTCACATGACTAAACTCTGACTACATTACTTTCTGCAGTCCACATAGCTGCCTATTTTTTAGACTTCTGCATAACTAGATCAACCATTGAGCAAACAAAGGCTTACTAACTGCCATCTAACGGAATGTTGTTTGACACTCAAGGAGTGAGTGTTTTTCCACCTACCTAGCATCACAACCATGTGAAGATACTTGTGCAGTCTACATTGACTACCATCCCTACAAAAATATGTCTGTCTCCAGTCTTGGCCAGTGTGGCTCAGTTAGTCAGGCATTATCCCACAAAGTGAAAGGTCGCAGTTCTGATTCCTGATGAGGGCACACGTCTGGGTTGCAGGTTTAGTCCTCGGGACGGTCCGCACACGAGAGGCAACTGATCAATGTTTCTCACGTCGATGTTTCTCTCCCTTTTTCTCCCTCCCTACCCCTCTCTCTCTAAAAAGTAAATAAATAAAATTGTTTTTAAAAAATGTCTGTCTCCAATAAAAGACCCAGACATTTCTCAAAGCACCCAAGAGAAGGACAAATGAGTTTAGCAGTTAGTTCCTGGTCTCCCAGATTCTTTCAGTTAATTTAAAAAGTATTTTTATTTTGAGGTAAGTTTATTCTTACAGAAGACTAAATAGCACAGAGTTGCTAGAACCCTTCACCCAGCTTACCCACAATGTTAGTATCTTATAGCACCAACAGTACGATGGTGAAAGCTGATTAAACATTGGCACAAGCTATCCCAAATACAAAATGTATTCAAAATTCACCATTTTTTCCACCAATGTATATTTTCTATCCTAAGATCTGATTCAGTGGAGGAGACACTGTCATATCTCCTTATTCTCCTCCAATTCAGGTTAAATTTTAACTTGTGTTTTTCACAAATCCTAAATGCTTAATCCTTTTTACCTGTAAGATTCAGAAGTGCTCACAAGTTCACAGAAGACAGTAAGAGTTAATAGAATTTGGGGACAGGGGAAAGGGGAAATAAGTTACTGACTAGAACTCTCAAACCAAATCCTTTACCAGTTTTCATAAATGGGAATGGATGATGTTTCTTTGGTCAATTCAAAATACACTCCATATCCACCCATACAGGAGCGTCCAACCTTTTGGCGTCTCTGCGCCACACTGGAAAAAGAGCTGTCTTGGGCCACACATTAAATACGTTGCAACACGCAATCACAAAATAATTTCATACTGTTTTAAGTAAATTTATGATTTTGTGTTGGGCCACATTCGCAGCCATCCTGGGCTGCATGTGTGACCCACGGACTGCGGGTTGGAGACCCCTGGAAGAAATCGCCGCACAAGTCTCTTCCACACAGTTGCTGTCCTTAGAAACAACAGATACAAAACCGGCCCGAGGCTGACATGCTTCTCTGTTCCTAAAAATACATTTCAAGAAAGCTCATGTGTCTAATGGTTATTTGAAGCACTCAATGGCAAAGGTCCCCCAATTTAAATATTTTTATCTGCAGAATGCCTCAAAAAGACTTGTCCAGCAGTGGACAAGTCTAATAAAAGTTCTAATTACAAGAATTTCCTATGGCATTTTTTGCTGCTGGTATATGTACATTAAGGGCTCTCTGTGCGCTGTGACATTCATGGTCTGAAAATACAGGATGACAGGAGTGGGCGGTCTGGAGATGAACCAAGCGTATCTGCCTCTAGTTTAAAAGTAGTGAATGGTAGCTGCAAGGAGATTATATGTTAATTCGTTTGACTGCAGTATTTCACTGTCTATATAAATAGCAAATCATCATGCTGTATACCTTAAATACATATAATTTTATTACAATATATAAATAAATTAATTAAAATAGTGTACACAGAAGAAAAGCTCGAAACTTTTAAAAATGAAATGCTTTCAACACAATCAATCACTCACGATACAGACTTTTATACACATTTACCTTTGCCAACCTTGACATCGGCAGTTGTCTAAAATGAGTTCTGTAAACCTTTGTTTTTAAAACACTGACCTTTACATGAATCAAAAGGAAGTTAAGACTGTTACTCATATCCTGGTATTGTTTCTTTGTTAAATTAGAAGCAGCCTACATGTTAAGACCAGAATTTACCTAGTTCTGCAGCTTTAAACACTTAAAAGAAAATCATTCCTTCTTAGTATACTCAGTAATACTAGATATCGTGTTATACATGTTATCTATCATCACTGTTCATGCACAAACTGGTTTTTAAAGATGATTTCTCCTCCTTCCTCAAGACGAAAATACTCTCTCACACATTAGGAACCCAGCATAATATTATAAAATGACACTGTAAAACTAGCTACACACTGCTCAGTCTCTTTCTGAAAAGGCAAAACTCTATTTTAAACTTAAAACCAGTAAAATATTCCTATAAACCAACTTTCCTTTAAGATAACCCAACCTGAAAAAATGCAACAGTCTGACCAAATTCAAGTGATTGTTTTAATGAGGACTTTTGCTAGTTAAAACTGCCACTTGAAACCAATGACTCATTCAAAACTACTATCAACATTCCTAACCTGCTTTGAAGACCTCATTTGAAACACAAAAGAAAAAAACCTTACAGCCTTGAAAAGTCACTATTTCAAACGGTGTATGATAACCACATAAAAAGACTGCATATGGCCCTGGTTGGTGTGGCTCAGTTGGTTGGGTGTCATCCCACAAACCGAAAGGTCTTGGGTTCAATTCCCAGTCAGGGCAGATGTCTAGGCTGTGGGTTAAGATGTGTGCAAAAGGCAATCAATCGATATTTCTTTCCCTCTCCTTCTCACTCCCTTCCCCTCTCTCTAAAATCAATGCGCATGTCCTCGAATGAGGCTTAAAAAAAAAAGACCGCACATGCCTGACTATAATTACATAAATATTGCCCAGTAAATTATTTCAAGACATTTTCTGGAAGAAGAAACAAGTTTAACTTTACACATTTTTGAAAATTTAGATACACAAAATTAAAGATTCGCCACCAAGTGCCTCTAACTAGCAAGCTACCTATACACATTTAATATTTAATTTAAAACACCTAGCCCTAGCTGGTGTGGCTCAGTGGATTGAGTGCTGGCCTGCAAACCAAAGGGTCACTGGTTCAATTCCCAGTCAGGGCACATGCCCGGGTTGCAGGCCAGATCCCCAGTAAAGGGTGCATAAGAGGCAACCACACACTGATGTTTCTCTCCCTCTCTTTCTCCCTCCCTTCCCCTTTAGCTAAAAATAAATAAATAAATAAATAAATAAATAAAATCTTTTTTGAAAGCACTTGAAAGGAAGTGATATCATTCATATGAAAGGTCCGAAACAAGGAGTTCTATAGAGATGGAAGTAGAGCAGTGGTTGCTCAGGGATGGGAGAGGAAGGGGGAGGAGGAGGACAGCTAAACGCCCAGATTTCTCCCAGGTGCCATGAAAATGTTCCCAAGTTAGCTGTGGTGATGTTTATACAATTTTCGAATACACTAAAAAACACTGAACTGCAGACTTTAGATGGGTGAACTATATTTCAATAAAGCTATAAAAAATATTTAAAAGAAGGTATTGGATACTTCAGGAAAAAGGAATCTTGTCAGGTAGACTAATACTCATACAGTGCCAGGGTGTCCAACCCATGGATAACACTCCATGCCAAACTTAAAATTAACCTTTTCTCAAGAAAATTTACATTAAGAAAAAAGTCTTTTATGAACTCCCTTTTATGAAAACACTCCTTTGAATAGTTTTATCAACATTTTGCAAACATTCATGGCCAAGATTAAAAAATCTTATTTTTAAAAATCAGTATTTTTATAAAACTTGACTTAAGTAATATAAAAGTGTTAAAATAATGTGGCTCAACATTTTGTAAAGTTCTTAAACTGTAATGCCAAAATGCTTTATAATAAATCCTTTAATAAACTCTGAGTCACAAAACCATTAGCAATTCCTATTTATATACAGTCAAGGTGAAACCAATACTCAAAGCCATTTTACAGAACAGTAAGGGGCACATTTTAATTTCTTGGACCCAATTCAGTGCATTCTGAAATTCATGCTTATAGAACAAGCCATGAACTCAGAAAGTCTATACATTTTAATATTTACTACATTAATGTTCAACTAATTCAATTACATACTTACACAAGGCTTTAAATAAAATAAGCTGTTTCTACCTACTTTATTCCTAGTCAACCTTCACTGCACGTTCCCATATTAATTCCTCCCTTCTCCCAAAAAATACAAATCAAACTATAAAACAGATAGCCACTTGAAATCTGACTGATAATAAAATCAGTGTCAAAAGTCAGCTTTGAGTCTTGATTACAAATTGTGAGGTCCCTTTTCCAAGGCTTTTAAAAATCTTCATTTTCCATAGAAACTAGAGAATTTAGGAAAAAACAAAGACCCTCATTTCATTCTCCCAGTTTTAAGCATTTACATATGGATACCAAAATTAAATAGAACGTAAGTAAAAATACTACTAAAGTATTTTAAAGTATTTTATGAAAATATCCTAAAGTTTTAAAAATGGCTCTTCAATTCCATATCCTTACACAATATAAATCTTCCTTAAAAGAAATTTTACCTTTTAAAAGTCACAAAATAGAAACACATATGAGAAGGTATGAGGAAATGGAACTATATTGCCAGTGCAGGACTCTAAATGATTTCAAGTTTTTTCACAGAGTTGTGTAACCATCACCCCAAATGAAACCCCATGCACATTCGCAGTCACTCCTCCTTACCCAGGCCTAAGAATGACTAAACTATGTTAAGTCTCAATAGATTTGCGTCTTCTGGATATTTCATATAAATGGGATCATATACAGGT
Organism: Pteronotus mesoamericanus; assembly: GCF_021234165.1. Taxonomy (NCBI): domain Eukaryota; kingdom Metazoa; phylum Chordata; class Mammalia; order Chiroptera; family Mormoopidae; genus Pteronotus; species Pteronotus mesoamericanus. The sequence continues at coordinate 6,307,700 of NW_026555152.1, forward strand.
ACACCTCGTTTCATTGCACCTTGCTTTATTACACTTCACAGATGTTATGTTCTTGACTGCTCGAAGGCATGAACCTCCACTAGCAAAAAGATTAGGACTCACTTTATTGTGATATTTACTTTATAGAGGTGGCCTGGAACTGAACCCACAAAATCTCTGTGGTATGCCTGTAATATGAGGCTTTTGGTTTCTTAGCATGTTTTCAAAGTTCATCCATGTTGTAGCATGCATCAGTACTTCATTCACTTTACAGACAACTAATACTCCATTGTATGCCTATACTACCTTTTATTCATTCATTCATCAGCTGATAGACATTTGGATTGTTTCCATTTTTTGGATTTTAGGAATAATGCTGCTATGAATATTTGTGTACAGTTTTTGTGTGGCCATGTTTTCTTTTCCCTTGGTTATTTATAGCTAGGAGTAGAATCGCTGGATCATATGATAACTTTACACTTAACCTTTTGAGGAGCTGCCAAACTGTTATCCAAAGAAGCTATGCCATTTTTCATTCCCATCAGCAATATACAAGGATTCTGATTTCTCCATCAACATTTCATCAACACTTGTTACTGTCTTTTTGGTTAAAGACATCCTAGTGTGTGAAGTGGTAACTCATTGTGCTTGATGCTCTGCATCTTAAACCAAGCCCACTCATTATTTGAATTTGGTCTCAGCTATTCTTCTAAGCTACACTTTTAAGTATAAAATATGTCCCAAAGATCATTCTTAAAACCCAAAATAAAGCCAGAATAATCTAACACTTCCTTAGTAAGTGAAGGTATTACCTTCACATAATTGCACCATTATTCTACTCCAAATCCTATCAAGCTACAATAATGACCAACAGCCAGACGTTTCTAAATAAGGATATTAGGCTTAGCAGCCTGTGCAAGTGCTATTGCTATAGTAGAATACTTAAACATGTACCAACAGCAAAGTTTTAGCCAGAGACTTCCAGAAGGAACACTGAATTGGAATTCAGTTTTGTCAATTCTCTACACCCAAACTTGGTGTTCTGAGCCACTCACAAAACTCCATTCACTGGAGTCACTCCCAGAGATAAATTATCTAAGCCTGCAATTTTAATGAAATTTGAAAACGTATTAACACCTGTGCCTAATGAGCTAGCTTTGCACAGCAGAGAGAATTTGAGCCTTAGTAGTGAGACAGGTTGGGTTCTATTTCCAGCTCTGCCATTCAGTAGCTATATGACCATAGGTACATTATTTAACATCTTGCTATCTCAGATTCCTGATCTCATTGTAATAATGCCTTCTTCAGGAGGTCATGAGGATTTATAAATCTAGTATAGCTAAAGCATCTGACACAGTGGGCAGCAAAAAGGAGACAGAGGTTAGCTTCCATCCATCTTTCTGTTAACTCTGGGCAAAGTTTCCCAGCAAATAAAAACCCCTTAAAAAGTCCTGGACCATCTGGAGCAGAATATGAGTCCTTATGACTTGTGATATTCTTTTTTTATAAAGCAGTTCCCCACATTAAGGTCTGTAAATTGTTAAGTAGACCTATCAACTGGATTATAACAGAATGAGGGTGGATTCTTGGAAGGGAGCTCAGAGATGAAAATGTAAGACCTCATTTTGAACAAAAACTTCCTCGGGGCTCACACAGCCTCAGCAAGCAATAGATGCAAAGGAGAGAAAGGGAGACGCTAAACACATATGACTCCATTGGAAGCGCGGGTGTAGACGGCCAGGCTCGAGGGGGGAGGGGAAGGGGAGTGGAAGGGGCTAGAGTAAGCAGACAGGGGTGAGGGCTGGCTAGGTGGTAGAAAAGCAAACAAGAGGAAGATGAGCACCATTCCAGCTGTGAATTCACTGCTTCTTGCGTCTCTCAGCCGCCTTCTCCTACCTGATCTGGTTGTCACGGAATTTATTGAGATGCGGTTGGTTGAGGTAAATGGTGCGGGCTGGTGCCTCCAGCTGGTCTCCAACAGACGTGGCCCGGGACATCTCATCATCTGCCTTCTTATAGCCCGAAGAAGGACGAACAGGTCCTGCAGAGAGGAGACGCGGGCAGAAAACACAGCACAAAGAAGTCACGCCAGGCAAGAGCAGCAGCGAGCACGGCTCCGGGCGGGCGGGGTCCAGCGGGGAAAGGATGCTCTGGGCGATGCAGGGCCCGCCTTTGTACCTAGGCTCCCCCAGGAGACTCGCAGCGCAGCTGCTCCCGGCTCCTCCCCGCCCCCTCCCCGCATCCTACCCCTTCCGCTGTTCCGGGGCCCCGGAGAGAGCCTCTCCTTGAGTGAGAGCCGCGCTGCGCTGCACCTCCCCGCCAGGCCTGGCCCGGCCCGGCCCTCCTGCGCTCCTTCCTCGCTCTCTCCTCTCTGGCTGGCTGGGGCGCGCGCGCCTGGAGACGGCGAGGAACTCGGTGCGGTGCGGGCTGCTGGGGGCGGGAAGGGGGAACGGAGGTCAGAGCCTCGGGCCCCACTGGGCTGCCCTCTATGCCTAGCTTGGCCCTAGGTTTTCTCGTCTCCTTGGATTGTGTTGAGGAAACAAAATGATGGCAGCAAAGGGGATGTGCCTTGCATTCAGTCACCGCAGAAAGGGATGGAGAAAGGGGACATCAACGCTTTAAAAATGAAATTCCCCAACCCCTGTGTGAAGGTCTTGCTCCACGGTTATCTTGAACCGACCAGCTGCTTTTCTCCCCAGAGGTGCCTGCCAACCTGAGTCAAGCAGCTTTACCAATCCCAATTTACTGACACATGCATGATCTTTCATTTCATTGCTCAAGTTACCATATCTGCGGTTAAAACAATGCACGTCTATCTCCTTAAGATTTTAATCCTAGAGTCAAGCCTCTCTCCCTGAGCTCAACCTCCCCGTACCCTTCATTTACGGAGTGGTCCTCATGGAGAATGATGCTATACCTATTATTAAAACTGCTAAATACAGGCGCACACAGATCTTAACCACATGTCCAACTACAAGGCAGCATCCCTCAGCAGAAGGGGACACCCACCTCAAGAACTGACCTTTAGGGAAGGCCGCCTTAAGTAAGTGTACATTAAATATACATTTGCTCTAGTATCTGCCATGCTTCCCACCTATCAAAGAAATCCACGCTGCATATTATTAAGGAAACTGGCATCTCATTTCAATAAGCATCCACTTCACAGCTACAGAGAATGTTCACTGACATAGAGAAACATTTTGAAACAGGAAGTTTGGGCTATCTAAGCGTGTCTTCTTTTTAAAGTGATGAGAATCTTACTGCGATCTTTAGCGTAAGGTGGGAATAACCACTATGGAAAATTGGTTACTGAGAGCTGGAATACTGTCCTGGATAGTGCTCATAGCCGGATCCCTATTCCCAGGCCAGGTGTGCATCCAACAGCACCTGGCTGTTCCTTGTAACCCCCCTCATATCTTCCCTACCTCCCCTCCAGCCTCCAACTCTCTGGGAGGCCTCTGGCTGCACAGGACACACTGCTCTGTCCTCTGCATATAGATAAGGGGCAGCAGAGAGCAAGAGTTCCTACTTCAACACTGGCTGGCCGGCTGGCTCTGGCTCCCGGACTTGTATCAGGGAAGGCTGGGTTTTACAGCATTGGCTGATTTAAGGCAGACAGGAAATATCTTTAGAACTAGCCTATATGAAAGTACTGCCTTTCTCTCTGCCCAGTCATCCGGCTTCATTTTTCTCCACAGCATTTATCATCATATCTGATACTATTTATTTGCGGTCCGCCTTCCCATGGCCAAGAGCAGACGCTCCAGGACAGCAGAGACATGCTTTGTTCACTGCAGTGACCTCAGAACCCAGACTAGCGCCTGGCACATAATGAGCACTCACTCATATTTGCTGGTTGAATAAGTCATTTTTAGTCAAGTCTTATAAAGGGTTGCTTTGAATCCTCCTGGCAGAGATGCAGTGATATATTGAGATACTCGTATGCACAGAGGGCTCTCAAACTGCATGTTCTTCTAGTGTGAGTCAGAAGAGTTTACAGCAAGATTGTGTTCACAAACTGTCTCTCAGCTCCAGCTGCACATTATCATCACTGAGAAGGCAACTCTCACAAGTCACTAGTTCCTGGGCCTAGCCCTACCACATTCTGTTTTGTTTTGTTCTGTTCTGTTCTATTTTGTTTTTAAAGCTCCTTAAGCGATACTAATGGCGAGCCACAGCTGAGAGTCACTTGTTAGACACTTCTGGGAACACAAAAACAAAAGATATGGCTCCAGCTCTCCAAATTGTTAACCAGTATAACCACAGTTGCCAGTGGCCTCAGTTTAGGACCAAATGACTAAGAGTGGGATTAAAAGTGCTGAGGAGGGTCCGAGGTCAGCAGTCTCTTTGTGCTCGGGGTAGGGTCTGAACAGTCTAAGAACAACTAAAAGAGCCTTAAAATAGGGGGATAGTTTATATTAGGAGAGGGGAGGACATTCTAGGGAAGGTCCAGAAGAGCACAAGCAAAGGCTCAATAGACAAAAATGTATCAGGGGCAATTAAAAAACAAACAAAAACTAGCATTAAGTGTCCAGATTGGAAAGGGTTGAAAGTAAGCTCAGAAAAAAACAGCCCTTAGCTAGACTGTGGATGAGTTAAATAGCCAGGGGATAAGCTTAAACTTCATCCTGAAGGTCATATAAAGACACAGAAGATTTTTATGCAGGAGAGAAATGCACCTGGTGGTGATGTACACGTAGGGGCAGAAAGAGGAAATACTTTATAGATAAGGGGATTGGGTTAAAAAAAGTTAATTCTACACTCTCGAAGCAAGATGATAAAAGCATGAATTAAATGGAAAACAGAAAAAAAAATGAGCATGAGAAACATCTCAAAAGAAAATGCTGCGAGATTTTTTTTTCTTTGGATTGAATGTGTGGGACAGAAAAAAGAAGAAACATGAGATATGTTGGGACTTGAAGAGAACGGCACCAAAAAAAAAAAAAGCATCACTGCAAGAAATAAGAATGTAAATCACATTTTTTCCAAATAAGAATTTAAGTGCTGGATAACAAATATTGGGCTGAAAAAAAAATATTGACACAAACAATCAGTGATGACAGAATTAAGGGAAATAAATGCATTAGTCCAGCTCATCTTTCCATATCAGCAGAGCCAGATCTGGAATTTTATTCTAGGCAGAAATAGTTATAGATGCCCCACTAAGACACAGATAACTTTCTCCTACCTCTGCCTCACCCTGACCCAACTCTGCTTTGGAGACAAACATCAATATTTTCAAAATAACACAAATTTGTTACAAATGTATTACCTAATGAAGACACTATTCCATAGAAAGCAAAACACATTATGACTAAGTCTTCAAATTCAGATTCGTAAGACAAACCATTGAGTTAATGCATTTTGAAAATACCACCATACAAAATGAGAGTATATGCTTACAACTCCCCCACATAAATAGGCAGTGTCAGCAAATAGTAGGAGTTCAATAAATATCTATTGAGAAAGAACTGAAAGGAAAGAATAAAGAGAAACAAGAGTTGGCAAACAGACTAGCACTGAGTTTGTTGCAAAATGGAAATGCAGAACAGACAGCTGACAGCCAAGGCCATGAGGGCAGGAACTTGGTCTTGCTCATGGCTTGACCCCTGTCTTCCTGAATAATGCTTAGCACACGGTAGGCACTCTGTAACTATATTCTGAATAAATAAGTAAAGGGCTGATATAGTGGGTGCCTACTGAAGATGCTTACCCAGATGCTGAACCAAAGACTTGGTCTGTAATGTGCAGCAATTTGTATCAGGGATGGTTACTTGGTCCACCTAAGAGTCTCTCCTCTGGAACTGAGACATGGGACCTAGAGGAGAGGTTGTCTGCATGTGCCTACCCTATTAACATACACACTTCATGTCCCCAGATGGTCATCTTCTACCCACTGAGTGGGCATGGAAGCAGAGAAGGGATTCCTTTTGAGATGAAGGTGAAGCAGGTGCATGAAGAGCAACTGACATTGTCCCAACAGATTTTGGATTCTGGGTACAGTCCCCTCTAAGACCCCAGCTGTATTTGGCTCTTTAAGTTTCACAAGCCAACCCTAAATCATTCTATAAATTATTCATAACCAGACATCCTAACCAATACTGTAAAGCAACACAAAGAGAAACTATTTTTCCCTTTTACACAAAGGAGCAAATATCTACCAGGAGAGACAAACACCTGTCCACTTATATATCATTCTGGGGTGTCCAAAGGTTTAGTTGCCTCTGGCACAGGTGACATTAGATGCCCCACGCCAGACCCGGGGAGGCCAGATCTGACAGAGGAATGTCTTCATGACAACATTTGGGTTGGTTGGTTTGGATGAAGCCCATAAGTAGCTGGACTATGACTGGCTAAATAAATAAGCAACTTCTCCTCCCTTCAAGGTTTCTGCCAGGATTGGAGAAGAAGATAATTTCAAGAAACAGACACAGATGACAGAGGATGTTCACCAGGAGACTGTGAATAAGAGGACAGATAAAGAATGGGAAAGGAGCAGAGGAAAGCAGACTAGTATAACATACATGCCATTGACCCACAGGAGCATTAAAGGGAGTTGGCAGGGCAGGCACACACCTCAATAGCTTCCACTGTCCACTGGCCTCTGCCATTCTGTGGCTCTAACTGGCCTGTTAATCTCTTCCCCACTCACACTGTTTGTCATTGTAGTAGTGTTTCCATTTTATTAAATGACCTTAATTCCTCCTCATTTCACTCACAGGCGATGTATCTGTGGCAATAAAGATGTGGAAGTCTCTGGTTAATAAGCAGAGACAGTGATAGACCTCCCACTGGCAGGTAAGTAGATAGAAATGAATACAATGCCTCACTTCTATTCACTACATATACAAATTCCACAGAGATCATTTTGGAAAGAAAGTGAAAAATCCTAAGAGGTTTTTCAAATTTATTCCTATCTAATAAATACTGTTATAGTGATATTTAACTCATTATTTGTTATTATACAGCTATTTATATGATATATATGTAAATATTAGCACAAACTAAATAGGTCCAGGGAGTTAAGAACTTCAAGTAAAGAATCAAACACAGATAAAGACTGACTTCCAGCTACGATGGAGGCATAGGCAGATAAGCTTTGCTTCCTCGCGCAATCAAAAGAAGGACAACCAATTTAAAATAAAAAAACAACCAGAACTGCCAGAAAACTGAACTGTATGGAAATCTGACAGCCAAGGAGTTAAAGAAGAAACATTCATCCAGACTGGTAGGAGGGGCAGAGACGGGCAGCCCAGACCTAGAGGGCATGCAGCCAGGTGGCAGCTGGCACACCAGGCAGGCAAGGCAGCAGCCGGTGGACCGACTGTCCCACATCCACATGCGGATAAGCTGGGAGGAACAATTGGGAAGCAAGACAGACTGCACAACCCAGGGTTCCAGCGATGGGAAATAGAGCCTCAAAATATCTGGCTGTAAAATCCTGTGGGGTTGTAGCAGTGGGAGAAAATATCAGTCTCACGGAAGAGTCTGTTGGAGGGTCCTACAGCATCCTAGAACGTATACAAGCCCACCTACCCGGGAATCAGCACCAGAAAGGACCAATTTGCTAGTGGGAAGCAGGGGAAGTGACTGAAAGCTGGCCAAGAGCCCAACAAGCAGCACTGTTCCCTCTCTAACCCCTCCCCCACATACAATGCCACCACACAGTGAAGTGGGCTGCCCCGCCCTGGTAAATACCTAAGGTTCTGCCCCTTACAATGTAACAGGTATTCCAGGACAAAAAAAATATGGCCCAAATGAAAGAACAGATCAAAACTCAAAAAATATATAATTAAGTGATGAAAAGATAGCCAACCTATCAGAAGCAGAATTCAAAACACTGGTAATCAGGATGTTCACAGAAATGATTGAGTACAGACACAAAATAGAGGAAGAGGTAAAGGCTATTCAAAGTGAAATAAAGAAAAATAGACAGGGAACCAACAGTGAAGGGAAGGAAAATGGGACTCAAATCAACAATTTAGAGTAAAAGGAAGAAATAAACATTCAACTGGGACAGAATGAAGAAACAAGAACTCAAAAAAATGAGGAGAGGCTTAGGAACCTCTAGGACAACTTTAAACATTCCAACATCTGAATGACAGAGGTGCCAGAAGGAGACGAGGAAGAGCAGGAAATTGAAAACTTACCTGAAAAAATAATGAAGGAAAACGTCTGCCATCTGGTGAAGGATATAGACATGCAGGTCTAGGGAGCTCAGAGAGTCCCAAAGAAATTGGACCCAAGGAGGAACACACCAAGACACTTCATAATTAAATTACCCGAGATTAAAGATAAGGAGAGAATCTTAAAAGCAGCAAGACAAAAGCAGACAGTTACCTACAAAGGAGTTCCCATAAGACTATCAGCTAGTTTCTCAAAAGAAACCTCACAGGCAAGAAGGGGTTTGGAAAGAAGTATTCAATGTCCCTACATTGAAAGGCAAGGACCTACATCCAAGATTACTCTATCCAGCAAAGCTATCATTTAGAATGGAAGGGCAGATAAAATGTTCCCCAGACAAGGTAAAGTTAAAGGAGATCATCACCAAGTCCTTATTATATGAAACGTTAAAGGGACTCATCTAAAAAAAGAGGATCAAAACTATGAAGAGTAAAGTGATAACAAACTCACACCCATCAACAACTGAACCTAAAATAAAAACAAAAACAAAAATAAACTAAGCAAAGAACTAGAACAGTAACAGAATCACAGAAATGGAGATCACATGGAGGGTTATCAGTGGCAAGGCGGATGGGGAAAACGTACAGGGAATAAGGAGCATAATTGGTAGGTACAAAATAGACAGGAGGAGGTTAAGAATAGTATAGGAAATGGGGAAGCCAAAGAACTTCAATGTACGACTCATGGACATGAACTAAGGGGTGGGGGGAATGCTGGTGGGTGGGGGGTGCAGGGTGGAGGTGATAAAGGGGAGAAAAATCATGGGACAACTGTAATAGCATAATCAATAGAATATACTTAAAAATGAAAAAATGAAAAATCAAACACAAAAAGAAAGTAATATTAAGGGAAATATTTACTAAGTATTTCATTGCCTTCAGCAACACAGAAGCAAAATCCTTCACTCTAAACTTAAGTATTTTCCCCTAATTCAAATAAAAATGTTCAAAATGTCCAAAATGCTCGAGACCCATCTAGTCCATTTCCCTCACAAGGAAATTTTCACTATCAGAGAGAAATTCTTGGGAAAGAAATACTCTAGAGTTCTTATGTCAGAAGCCTATTAAAGTGGTTCTGCCACCTGAGCCAGCCTTGTAAACCTTTTGCAGCACCCCTTTAACTAGCTCTGTGGAAAGAGTCAGATCTTGGATATTGTTATACAAAAAAGAATTGAGCTGGTTTTTGTCCCAGCTTCCTGGTGGAGACCTCTGACACCTTTGGGGTTTTCCCAAGTGATAGGAGTGTTTCCGTCATCCATAGTGGGCCCCTGGGACCACACCTGAGTTTATGCTGTGAACACTAAGAAAGAAAACAACTACTAAGAAGAACTCCTCGTGCCTAACTAGGCTCAAATTTAAAACACACACACACACACCCCACCCCACCCCCCCACCCCATGCCCCGGCAGCCATTTTTGTGCAGGGGCTTCTCATACAAACCACACTTCAGGGAGACACCCGCACTGAACTACCTGCCTCTGCATTGAACTTCCTTCTTGCACTGCGTTCCTGCTGTCTGAGCCAGCCTTTATAAAAGAATTCCTAGAATCCTATTTCAACCAAGAGGACTGGGGCTTACCCCATCCCATCAGAGCTGTTCAGTGCTGACTAACCAGAGCAGCTCTATTTTGACCAATGAGAATAGTGCCTTTTGGACCAATCAAACTGTGATTGGAGTTCTCATTTGCATGAGGACAGGCCAATCAGGGACCAGGAGCAGGACTTCATTGCATATAAGCCAGCTCCTCGCTGCCTCTGGGAGTGCACTTTCCCATCCTACCCAAGACTCAAAACCAAGATTCCCAGGCTGAGCTGAAACACCCAAGATGTCTCACCGGAGCGGGGCAAATCAGACCATTGAGGAATACAGTAGAGCCATCTAGCCGGAGATGGACCTGGCCCCCGGGCTGCCACACAGCTGTGCTGTTTTCCCAGCTGTGCTGTATCACAACTGAGCTGTGTTGAAGAAAGTTTCCTTCTTCACTGAACACCAAGTGGGGATTCCTGTTGACATTGAATTGGTGCCAACAACCACCAGTTAACAATGATAACGAGGTGACTCACTGTGGGCCCCTAGACCTTCTTAGTAGGAAACTGACCGTGCCAGAAAAACTAACCATGTGATTAGATGGTTGGGGTTTGAGCCAGTTTATATCAGACCGATCTCCTGACTCTAGGGAGGGGAGGGCTAGAGATTAAGTTTAATCTTGTGGCCAGTGATCCAATTACAATGCTTTTGTAATGAAACCGCAATAAAAAGTATGGACACCAAAGCTTAAGTAACATATCCTGAGGACATGGAAGTTTCACATAGGAGGTCCTCCAAAGATCTGGCTTTAGCTGGTCCTGATTTGTATCTTTTATGATAAAGGAGCTGTATCCTTTATGTTAAAACTATAATCATAAGTATAGTATTTTGCTGAGTTCTCTGAGTTATTCTAGCTTTTTATTGAAATTAATAAAAATATTGAGGGGGTAGTGGAAACCCCTGAATTTGTAACCAGTTGGTCAGAAGGGTGGGTGGCCTAGGATCTCCAGAGCTTCCAGCTGGTGTCTGGAGTGAGGGCAACCTTGTGGAGAATCGCGCCCTGAACCTGGGAAGCTTGGCCTATCTCTGGGTTGTTAGAATTAGAACTGCATTGCAGACAGTCCCTCTGTGAACTCTAAAATGGCAGAGCCAAAAGGGAAACTTTACCAACAGTCACAAAAATATATTAGGTGAAATGAAAGCCAGAGATGCAGAAACTTAAATCTGATTCTCCTTCCAGTAGAACAAGCTCCTTCTGTGAGCTTAGGCAAGTAAGCGACCATCGGAGCTTGCTTTCTTCTACCACAAAATAGAAATCAATTCTGTAAGCCAAGGGTTGGCAAACTTTTTCTGTAGAGAGTCGGCTAGTAAATATTTTAGGCTTTAAGCTACATATAGCCTCTCTCTCTCTCTCCCTCTCTCTCTCTCTCTCTCTCTCTCACTGCTTTTGTTTGCTTGTTTGTTTAATGCATATGTCTTAAAATGTAGAAACCACTCTCACTCACAGGCCAGATCTGGCCCTTAGGCTATAGTTTGCTGACCCCTTATATAAAACTAAGTTCTTTCACAGTTATCAACCTAATTGTATCCCAACTACCACCTCAAGGAAAAACAAGGGGGGGGAACCCAAAGAAAGGAACTGATTTATTAAAAACTGTGTATTTATTCTTACACGTTTAAACTTCAGTCACCTTCAACATATTCTCCTTTTGATGCAGTACACCTACCGACACATTTTCCACTGCTCGCAATAGTTTTTGAACTCGTCAATTTTGATGCCTTTAGTGCTTCTGCTGTTTTTTGTTTCCCCTCTTCCACATCAGCAAAATGTTTCCCTTTGAGGACTTTTTTCATCCAAGGAAACAAAAAGCAAATTCGCTCAGGGTGAGATCCGGTAAATAGGGAAGATGGGGCACAGAAGTCATGCCGTTTTTGAGCAAACACTGCTCAACACTCCGTGCGGTATGGGCAGGTGCAATCATAAATCACCCATCATAAAATGGGCAAACACATTGAATAGGTCTTCAAGAGAGTTCACTGAAGTTGAATGGAGCCTTTCACAACAATGCCAACTGCTATAACTGACACAGATAGGTTCCTAGAAGACACACAGAAGGAGAAGCCTATACTACAAAGGGCCTGCCCTCGAAAAGATAATTCCAGGTTTTGGGGGAACTTCCTCATATGTAACAGTAGTTTTCTCTTTGCCTCCAGAAAAACAGTATAATCATCATAGAGCTCTGTAACAAGAGGTATATGTATACACATGTGCATGCAAACACACAAGCATACTACACACATACACTCCCCTTCCCAAAAGACTTTCAAGTTCAACTCTGGCATCTACCTGGCATTTACAAACATTTACAAACATGTTTCATAATCCTTCAGAACACAGGCACAAAGCAGTCCAGAGGCTGGGCAAGCAGTTGGGCCGATTATTTCTCCTAATCAAACACACACACAATGAAAATGCTGTACAAATGTAAAATGTGATCATTCTAGCCTTGGAAGACACATTTTGGAGGCCTTTCTAGACCTCACTTTGCACAAACCACCTCTCTCCAAATATAACATCTGTAATACATTCTACCCAAGAATTCAGAAGGAATAAACAAAAAGAAAGTGACATTGATGGATCAGGATTTCTTATTACTGAAAAAAATCTTACCGGTTTGTCTCGTCAGGGATAGAGAAAACAGGAAGGGAAATAAAAGGCCATGCACTATTTATGACCTAAAATATTGTTGGGGACTGCATTCATCCCAACAGTTACTGAGCACCTCCTATATACAAGGTGTTTTGCTAGTTAGTGGCAAGGGAAACATACATAAGTGTAAGGCATATGCTTACATTTTAGTAGAGGCAGCAGGAACAAGAGAGATTAAAAAATATGGGAATTCAGAGGAAAAAATGACTACCAGTCTCACATAGGACCAAAACACAGGGCAGTCTCATGAAGGAAGCATTTGAAGTAGGTTTACAAGAATGAGTATGATTTGTTTGTGAGGAGAAAGAGCAATGGCCTGGGAATAAGGGTGAGCAGAGACACATGCTGGTAGCACTTCATTTAGAATCTCGTTGGCTCCAATATGGTGGGTGAACGTCGAGCCAGAGTAATTCGAAGACTTGTTTCCAGTAAAAACAGCAATACAAATTGGGCTTCCATTCTTCGAAACCCATCTTATATATGTTACAGTTCATACTTTTAAGGAAATATGTTTAACATACACAACCAAAAGCAAAACAAAAAAACGCAAAGTTACAGTTCAAACTCAATTCAAAGGATTTTTCTATATGGTCTGGATCCACTGAGACTTAACTACAATCCCAATGACTTCTCTAGAGCAACTCCCTCTGCTGCTAGCATGGATATACTTCATCTCTCTGAGGCCTCAACTTGGGGATGCGAGCTTTAAGATCTCATTGCCAATTCAAAATGCATGAATGCAGTCTTTGAACAGTTAATCCTAAGAGAGTGTACACTTCTCTGAAGATGTAGTTTGCCCGTTCCAAGTATTTGAGGACCCACAACACCCCGGCCAAAGGCATGTAGGTTCACTGCATCTGATCTCACAGCCAGCTCACCTCTCCAGCATCATTAGCAATCAACCTCCCTTGCTCTTGAAGACGACCAACCATAGTGGCATATTCCCTCTCCAGAGACATGGTACTTGCCTTTCCTTTTACCTAGAATTTTGTCCCTCTAGTCTTTGCTTTGCTCTCTCCTTCCTATCATTCACACCTCAGGCTAAATATCACTTCCACACAGAAGCCCTCCTTGACCACCATATCTAGAGTACTCCCCTTGTTAGTTATTCCCTGGCACCATGCTTTTTCTTTCATTCCATTTAAGACTCCATGAAATTTGTTTGTCCATTTCCTGTTTTCCAACATTAGATATAAGTTCCATGAGGAGTGGGTCCCTGTTCATCTCAATCACCTTTTTATCTCTAGTGCGTGGGACATAGAAGATATTTAATATGTCCAACAAATGAATCAAGTGAACATGGCCACACATTTCACATGTCTTAAATGGGTAAAGAAAAATGTAACTCCCTAATTTACTCTACAATAAATCTGACCCAACTACAGAATTGGGGGGGAAACTGGAAATGTCCAGTTTTGTTTGTAGCTGAGTCTTTCCCATGGAGGTGGAGGATTCAAGTGCACAGAAATCAAATGTTATGGACAAGAGAAAGGCACATTCATTTGCTTCAACCATTAGCTCAGTTTCACACACAAACCAGCCTGCTATTTTTTTTAATCCCCACTGGTCACATGACCCTAACACTCTTTACTTGCATCAATAATCTTAATGTAACCTTCAAAACTATGGGGAGATTTAGACAGGTCAACATGGAGACTAACTCGTTCTCCTTTATTCCCGACTCTACAGACACAAAACAGACGTTTCCAGTGTGATGGCTTTTCCTGACTTTCTTGTCAATTTGACATTTTGTGCATCACATTTCTTTTCAGAGAAGTGAGAAAGTTTCAAATGTAAAAAAAAAAAATCTTTAAAGAGGAAAGGCAATGCCAAAGAAATACAGATGGAGCCACTTGAATCCCAGCATCCTCCACCAATTCATTGCCACCACAGCACTTAGTTTTCTTTGTCATGTCACTAAGAACTCATAAATAATTACAATATAAAGCGAAACTCTTTTCTGCTGAGCTTCAACGAAGCACTCTATGTGTATTAACCTGTAATCCTTATAACAATCACATGACATGCATACTCATCTTGGAGATAATAAAAATGGGGTAAAGAGTAATTAAACAACTAGCTCAATATTTTTATAAGTTAAATTTTTGTGTGTGTTACTATGTGAGTCATTTATATGACCTACATTATAAATAATTTGGGGGACGGATTTTAAGGCAAAAAATTTCCTCAGACAATTAAATGTTTGTTAATTAACTGAATCTTTTATCTTTATTTGGTTTGGGGTTTGGGGTTTTTTTTTTCCAACTAAATAAAAGTATACTCTCAGAGTCTACACATTAAAAAAAAAAAAGAGAACCTCCCCGAATCTGGGCTCCCAGACAGCACATTCCTTACTCCTAACTCCTTCTCAGTGTCCGATCTCACTACTGTTCCAGTCTCCTCCTGTAGCAGCTTGCATTTTCACATTCACATAAAGAACAGTTTCTAGTTTGATTTGAATAATGACAACAATGCTTGAACAACTGTTATACAGTGGGTTGACAGACATACCAAATAGTAAAGTAAGTATGATACATATAACATTTGCAAAGATAGCCAAGCGACAAAGGATGGAGCACCAGAAATAAAAAGGCCATGCTGGAGCAGTCCCCCCTTATCCACAAAGGATGCATTCCAAGGCCCTCAAGAGGATGACTGAAACTGCAGATAGTACTGAACCCTATTTATAATATTATGTTTTTTCCTATACATACACACCTATGATAAAGTGTCTGTTGAGAACTTTTCACTTAACGGAAACACTTTACAGTTTCTCTCTGGCACGTCCAAATTGTCAACATCACTGCTCTTGTGCTTTGGGCTACTATTAAGTAAAATAAGGGTTATGTGAATACAAGCGCTACAATACCGTGATAACCAAGATGGCTACTAAGTGGCATACACAGGACTGTACACAGCATGGAGATGCTGGACAAAGGGGTGACTCACATCCAGGTAGGACAGAGCATGACAGCTCAAGCGTTCATCATGCTACTCGGAATGGCCAACAACTTAAAACCCATTAATTATTTCTGGAATTTTCCATTTAATATTTTCAGATTGAGGTTGACTGTAGGTAACTGAAAGCATAGAAAGTAAACCATGGGTTTAAGCAGGGACTGCTGTACGATTTAGACCAGTGACCATCCCAGAGGGTCTGTGCAGCTCATGAAATGAAAAGATAAACCAGCACTACAGTTCTCCAAATGCTCAGTAAAACCAGTATCAGAAACACTCACTCCACAAAGAAAGAATTCAATCATTGGTGCTTAAGCCTTTACACTCATGGAAATCACCCACATTGGCTTCAAACACCAAAGCAGGTTGGCAGAGTGAGGGAGGAGATTATTGGAACTTATTTTGTTAAGACACATTTCTTAAGAAAAATGCAAATAAAAGTACAAATGCTTTTCAGGTGCATGGTTTGACACTTATTACCTCAATCTTCATAAGCAGAGATGCTGTATTTAAAAGTCATTAATTATCCAGGATATAAAAGGTGTTGCTTATATTCAAACACCTCTCCATTCAGCCTCATCTCTTATTGCTGCGGCCGGCCCATCACTCAAAATCTAGATTTACTGGGCCACTTGCAGCTCCTAAAGAAACTCTATCCTTTTTCTCTGCAGTTCAATGCATGCAGCGCTTTCATCATTAGGACTTCTTGCATCATTTGGATATCCTTCCCAACACTTCAAAATTCCACAGGAGCAGCCCCTTCACTGCCTGCAGTTAAGGGTTAGGTTCCTCCGAAGGGCACTTCACACCTATGATGACTGTGGCCCTTAAATGACACCAAGGTCTCACCTGTCAATTCATGGTCTATATATACACACCTCCTACCCCAGTCTGAAGACAGGCCCCTGCCACCAGGAAAGTGGTTCTAGCCCTGTGTGAAGCCACAGGTAGAAGAGAGTAGACAGAGCGGGACTCACTTCCCCAGCTCACACACTTGTGAGTCGTGCCTGCAAACAGGGACACACGTTTCATTTCTAGGCTTATCTTCACCACTTTGTTTTCTTTTCCTCATTGTTAGCATTAATCTCTCACCAGACTCTCTCTCACTTCAGATGCAGCCCAGGGTTCTAGTCAGTAAACATGTGTGATGCCCACATCTGTCACACCATAAAGACCAAGTCAACAAACACACTGCAAGTCACTTGGTTGCAACAGAGATCCTCATCAAAGTTTAGCTGAGCCCACACTGGTCTGTGCACCAGGAAGACAGGCAAGTCTTCAGGGCATGGTGACAGAGTATACCTGGGAGGCCAGGGAGCTGAGCACACAACTGGAAACGCCATGTTGACCACAGTGTACAATGTGGTATGGCTGGGAATGCCTTTCTCCCTATGACAACCTACCTTAGGTTGTTCATGCCTATGTATTGGCAGTTCAGGCTGAGGTGACGAGTGGCCTGAGAAATACTGAAACAGTGTCTATTCATCTACGGAATAAAAAAGCAGGCACCTGATGACTTATCCCTGATTAGATTTTATCGTTCTCTGCTGAGACAGTGTAGTTCAAAATCTAAGGGGGAAAGCTTGGTTTACTTTAAATACCCCAATGTAGAACTCCAATGATGTAGAAAATATTTTTCAACTTTAATTTTATGAAGTATAAATTATTTATATAAATTCCTCATTTTGCACTTTTCATAACACATGCATCTTTAATCTTTATCATTGTCATTATGTAAAGAAAGAGAATAAAATGTAAGTTTATGAATATAAAAATAATATTGTATTTGAAGATACAATTCAAATGATAATGATGAAGAAGAAAAAGTAACTTCATTCTTCACTCCACGAAGAACAGGTGAACAAACTCATAAAAGCCAATAGCACTTACTGTGCCTCCCATTGTCCTCTATTCTCAAAGCCTACCTCCTCCCTAGATACTTTCTCTGCCAGCACTTTCTCCTCTATTGGTGTTAATTCTCTCCTCCTCTTAATTGTGGAGACTGACTGAGCTTCTTTCAAAAAGTCCTTCTTTGGGGTCCTTGAAGTCAAAGACTATCTCATTTTCCTACAGTCTTCTGGCACTTAACATGTGCTCAGGTTGAATAAATGGATTGTCATCTTTATAAGATGTAGGATAAAAAAATAATTGACCTGAATTAGGAACGGTTCAGCACTGTCCCTCACAATGACTTCCCAAATATTTTGACTGATCTTTCAATCCCACATCCCATCTGTCAGGAAATCCCATCAGTTCTACATCCTCACTCTCAAATAGATCTGGAATCTGACCACCTCTCTCCCCCTCAAATGTTACTACCCTAGGTCATCCCATCATCATTCCTCACGTGGATATTGAAATAACTTGCTAATTCCTCCTCCTTCTGCTTTTATCCCTCAGGAGCCTGCTTTGCATATAGACCCAGAATCATATTTTTAAATGCAAAACCAGATCTGATCAATCACCTCTTTGAAACTGCCCAACATTCCATTACACTTTCAAGTAGAGAGCAAACTTCCCACCACGGGCTACAAGGCTCTATTCCAGTCAAACTGGCCTTTTCTTCTACCCCCTGTAAATGTCTAGTTCACTCCTACCTCAGGTCCTTAGCTCTTACTGTTACTATTCCTCATGCTTAGGAAAACCTCAGCTGGAACTCCCTTACTCTACAACTTCACAGCTCCGGTTGCTTGTTGTTTGAGTCTCTGCTCAAATGTCACATCTTCAAAGAGCTCTTCTTTAATTAGACTACCTACAGTAATTCTTCCCTTTGGTCATTCTCTACCTGCTTTATTTTCTATACAGCAGTGATAACTCTTATGAATATCATTTGTTCATGTGTTACCTGTCTACACCTATAAAGTGTAAGCTGCATGAACTGAGTTTTTCTGGTTCTCTGCTCTCCCTCTAGTGCCTAATATGTGTTTGGTACTTGCCTTTTGAATGGTTAAGTGAATAAAATCTTGGCAAATAATCTCAAATTTGTTGCTAAGGTTTATTAATCACCTGGTATATATCAAACATATTAGACATATTATCTCTTCTTCTCATTATAAACATAAATGGACATTTTGTCCATTTCTTGGTATTTTAGCTTAATTTTCCTAATTCCCTCAAACCTAGGATGTTTACCCATAATTTAAAGCTTAATCTTTGAGATTTGACTTCTTTATTTGAGAAATAAAGACATTATCTACTTTGCCTAATAACAATTTTACAATGGTAAAATGAGCCCTTGGGTTTGAAAAAAGTAGTAGACTGCAAAGTTCTGTAATAAAATAATGTAAAATGGAAGGATAAAGACATTAGTTAATGACTATACTAATAACTAAGCTTCCATTTCCTAAGACCCACCACATGCCAAGTGCTGTCCACACAAAATCACACTTAACTGACAACCACCAATGACAGAGGTGTCTCACACTTCTACAGATTAGAAAACTGAGGATCTGTCAGGTTACATAACTTGCCCCAAGTCACCCAGTTCACAGGTGATCTCTCCAAGGTTCACTGGATCTGCCTGGTTCCACTGATCACAAGTTGAATCTAGAAACTAATATTATTTTATAAAAATATTTCATAATAATAGTAAAAATTGCATAGGAACCTACCTATATAACAAGATTGGCATGACTAAACAAAATAATTTTTTTTATCCTTACCTGAGGACATGCTTATTGACTCTTAGAGAGAAGGGGAAGGGTAGGGGAGAAACATCAAAATGTTGCCTCCCACTGACCGAAAATGGAACCCGCAACCTTCTGGTTTATGGGACAATGCTCCCACCAACCAATCCACACCAGCCAGAGCTAAACAGAAGAATTTTTAATGTAAACACAATGACCTGGTCAGAGGGTTTTTGAATCATACAAGGAGGCCAGGGGAGTTCTTCTGATGCTCTGAAAAGTAACTGTGATACACATACCTGCACTTCCAGAATAGACAGAAGACCATGGAGAAAATAAAACAAATACCTGTGTCCAGAATGTGGCCAAAACCCAAGAAAATAGAATCACAGAAAGTTCTGGCAACATGAAACAAAATGCTGAATAAGAAGACACACAAAGAAGCTAGGAAACAGTTTGAAAAAGCAGCCACATTGAAATAAAGCTGCACAAGTTTCAAATTATCTAGCCACCTAAGGTCAAACAGCTTAAAATAAGAAGAAATTTTGAAACTATAATATCTGAAAATAATCTTGCTAAAACAGTGCATGTTGGCATCTTAGTTGACCCCAGTAACTGTGACAATGAAAAAAAAATTTTGATCTGAATTTTACTATCACCTTCTAAGAATAACTTTCAGAGTTTTGAAAAAATTACATTAAGCAAAAGCTTGAAAGTCAAAAGCCAATGCTCTAAACAACTTAATCTGTTTTATAGGAAGATAAAAATTACTAACGCCAATTCTCCAAAATATACAATATATACAACTCATTATTAACAGAGCCTTGCTCCAGAGGTACTACCTTGGCCTAATTCAACGCTCTCACCATCCCCATTGTTATGTGTACACATCGGTCACACAGTTGATGCCTTAGGTTAAAAACTCAGACTTAGAATAAATACAAAGTTACTGAACTCTATGGAACCCTCACACACCTGATGTTGACATTGTTGATACAATGATCTCATCATAGGTGCTATACCAGATGTGATCATGAAGTCGAGTCTAATCCAAAGTCATAACCCCACACCCAACTTCATGAAACATAAGAACAAATCTCTTAATCTTCCTGACCCCAAGCACTAATATTCTTTCCTGAGGTGTATTAGATATAGCTAACAAAGATACTATAATTTTTAAGATTTTTATTAAAGATTCTATGAACTCATGTGGCTATAACTGTCCAATGAAAAAGTTACAGTATCAAGGAGCACTTGTTAAATATCTAAACACTAGCTACTATAACACCTCAAAGCTTACACAACCCTCTGTTAGTCAAGAGTCACTTTTCCAGAGTGTCTCTATGTTTACTCACTTCATATTCCAACCAGGAAGTATTCTAACTTAGCCTCGACGTTGTGCCTCAGCTCACAAGGGCGATCCCCATGTCCACCATTCCCTTCTAACCATATTATTCCTACGATTTATAATTCCAAATTAAATCCCATATTTTCCTTGCACACACACAAAAAATTACCTGCATACTATATTAACTAACCCCCAAAACTCTTCTTTTCCCAGTGTGTAGTCAGCATAGTAAAGCACTTACTATGTTTAAGGAGGCCCTCAAATTTTCACCACTGAGAGAAGCTGCTGCGTGGCAAGGGTCCTGTCAATTACCCAAATAGGTAGACACATCCAGACTGGAGGCCTGGTAAGTACAGCAGCGAATAACCAAAAGCTCATTATTTCATTATCGCTATCTAGGGGTGCATTAAAATGGATATTTGTGAATTTTCAACACTGTACTTATACTGCAATTTGTGTGCATGCTTAAATTTTTAAGAGGAAGAACAATGCTGATTAGAGAACAACCAGAAATTAACGCTGCGCTGTCCCATATAGTAGCCACTAGCCACATGTGACTACTCAGTGCTTAAGATGTGGCTAGTCAGAACGGATATATCCTGTGAGTGTAAAATATAGACTAGATTCTGAAGACTGAGAATTAAAAAGTATAAACTGTGGTAATACTTTTTTATATTTATTACATGTTGAAATGACATTTGGGATATACTGAGTTTACTATTAAAGTAAAAATATGCTCGCCTTATATTTCTATTTGACAGCACTGGTTTAACAGTTATAACTTCATTAGTAATAATATCCTTACCCCTCATCTGCTTCTTAACTGTCGACAGCCCCCCCCCACAGCCCTCTCACCTTTCACTAATCCTACAGCTTGAATCCTAAACAAGAGAAGTAATTTCAATACCAATAATTTCAGTTTAAGGAAAATTTAACAGGGAAGAAAGATCTGTACCCAAAATCACTACATCCTAAAACTGTGCTAGCACTTTCCCTAGCTACAACTTTCACCCTCTGGCAACTCTCCATCCAGCTCTAAGACAGCTTGTCCTGCCTGAGAATTAAGCACATAACTTAGTTTATCCTTTTTTCTAATAAGATTAACAAAGTAGATACATCCCTGCCTCAGATTAAACGCAAACAGGGAAAAAAATTGCTACAGTCAGTGACACTAGTCCCGGTCAGAAGTGGCAGCTCACAGCAAGGAGGGGCACGCACAAGTTTACCAAGCATAGCAACCCCTGACGTCATACATTAGAGAGAGCACACAGTCCTCAAATCCCAGCTACAGACAGCCCCACATAAGCACAAAATAATGACTTTTGTTCACATTACCATTTTGAGTCACTAGAAGTTTGTATAGCACTTTCCAAGGAGTCCCAAAGCTTTGCCCAAAGATTTTTTTTTTTAAGATTTTATTTATTTT
Organism: Pteronotus mesoamericanus; assembly: GCF_021234165.1. Lineage (NCBI taxonomy): Eukaryota > Metazoa > Chordata > Mammalia > Chiroptera > Mormoopidae > Pteronotus > Pteronotus mesoamericanus. Next base: position 6,329,458 of record NW_026555152.1, read on the forward strand.
TAGAGAGAGGGGAAAGGAGAGAGAAAGAGAGGGAAAGAGACATCAATGTGTGGTTGCCTCTCATGCACTCCCTGCTGGGGACCTGGCCCACAACCCAAGCATGTGCCCTGACAGGGACTCAAACCAGCAACCCTTTGGTTTGCAGGCCAGCACTCAACCCACTGAGCCACACCAGCCAGGGTTGCCCAAACTTATTTTTAATTCAAAAGTTTCCTATTATGTTTTGGTAAATTAACATCTAATTTATCAAAACTGCATTTTTAAAAGATTTTATTTATTTTTAGAGAGAGGAGAAGGGAGGGAGAAAGAGAGGGAGAGAAACATCAATGTGTGGTTGCCTCTCCTATGCCCCCAACTGGGGACCTGGCCCTCAACCCAGGCATGTGCCCTGACTGGGAATTGAACTGGTAACCCTTTGGTTCATAGGCCAGCATGCAATCCACTGAGCCACACTAGCCAGGGCCAAAATTGTTTTTTTTAAGCATCAACCTTAAATATGAATTTAGTAGCTATTGGTCAAGCAAAAGAAGGTATTTGCAGTTTTAAATATTTGGGATCTTCCTGGAAATATAAAATGTCTAAAACAATACACAGCAGTGTATCTTAAAGACATCTGTGCCCATAAACGCTTCTATAGATGGTGAATTGCTATAGCATACTGAATATACCTTAAATAGGTATCAGTCTTTAACAGTACCTTTTTCAAGCACACGATATTGATATTTGATTTCCACAAAAATACTATAGTCATAAAAACCAATCATAAGTTTATAAAGAAAGAAAAGCACCTAAATAGAATTGAATTATTTTAGTAAAGAAAAAAATCCAGATGATACTTCATAGCACCTAAAGAATAAAGTGTAACATCATCTTACTGTACTTTCAGCCCTTGAGAGTGGGCAGATGCCAGGCAGGTACATGTGCAGCAGTCACCTGCTTTTCCATTACTTGGATCACAGTGGTCTCCTGTGTGACTAACATTTGAGCCAGCCTGTAAACTTCCACTCTCTAAGTGCTCCAGCTAAAACCCATCAACTTCCTCATATTCATGAAGATATATTTGCTTTCAGAACAGGATATCTCTTCCCCTTAAACTTCATTAGAATTCTGAAAACTGAACCCAGCATAGTACCTGTGTTTTTGGTACAGGGTGACTTTCCACTACTGTAATAACAACCCGAGTTAGATGATATCCAAGCAACTGGCTCCCTCAAACCTAACCATGGTAAGCTAGAAAGCATAAGGTAGTTTAGAAGCCAAAAATCACACAACAATAACCAAGGACATATAAATTGAAATAAGATTATCTCACCTTGCAAATTAACAGTTTAAAATACACCATTAGGAATTTCTGTTGCAGACCATGAGGGTGTATAAGGAGTCCAAACTAGCGTGATTGCACTATAACAACTAGAAATCTTGACAAAATTTCAAGATTTCTAATTGTTATAGTGAAACAATTTTTTTTATGTCAAACAACAGACAGTATAGGAAAGTAACCCTGGAGAGAAGAAAAACAAACAAGATGAGCCCTAGGATCATACCATCTTTCTACCCGAAAACAATTTCTGGGCAAAAATGCAATGAGAAGGGAACCCACCCACCCACCGCCCTAAAAAAAGGACTTTGTCAGTCTCACCAAATTGAGGAGACAGATATCTGTGTTAGGAGGCCAAAATGCTGAGAATTGACAGGGCAGAGAACTGAGGAAGGAGGAGCTTTGCAAAACATAAGCTCCAAAAATTTGCATAGAGGCCACCCTGGATCTTTGGCTAAATTCCAGTCTTTATATATAAGTAGCAAAACTCCTCAAGGCTAGGGAAAGAATAATTATCAAGGAAGAGGAAGAGCAATAATTTCCAGAGCTCACACAAAGGCAGGAAATTGTTAAGGGTTCCTATGACCCAAAAAGACCACATTAACTACATTAGGAACCATACCGAAGCTGCGGGACTAAAATAGACCTATAGGAAAGGCTACTCTGGACCCAAAAAATAATAACTTAAAAAACCAGCCTCAGTAGGACCAAACTAAACTACAAGTAAATAAGCCAGAACAAATTCCAAAACTCCTGAAAGGAATTAAAATTCAACACTCGATCCACAACATTCAAGAAAACATTCAAAAAAACAACCACTAGCCATGCAAAGAATCAAAAAAAACCCATGTGAAATGGATGACCTATAACCAGGAAAAAAAATTTGTGATGGGAACAGATTCACAACTTCAGAGATGTGTAATTTAGACAAGGAAGTTAAAATAACTAATGATAGCAAATTGGATATGTTCAAGGATTTAGAAAGGGAAGAAAATATAAAAAAAGAAATGGGAAACTTCTGGCCAAGATGGAGGCATAGGTAGATATGCTTTGCTTCCTCACACAACCAAAGGAAGGATAACAACCAATTTAAAAACAAAAAACAACCAAAACTGCCAGATAGTTGAACTGTATGGAAGTCTGATAACCAAGGAGTTAAAGAAGAAACATTCATCCAGACTGGTAGGAGGGGTGGAGGCAGCAGTTGGGACAGAGAGAACATATAGCAGGCAGCGTCTAGAGGACCAGGCGGGCAAGGCTGCAGCTGGTAGACAGTCCCACCTTCCCAAATGAATAAACCAGGAGGAACAAGTGGAGAGTGATACAGACCACGCAACCCAAGGTGAAAATAAAGCCTCAAAATCTCTGGCTATAAAAACCTGTGGGGACTGCAGCAGCAGGATAAACTGCCAGTCTCACAAGAAAGTCTATTGTAGAGACCCACAGGGTCCTAGAATGTACACAAACCCGCTCATCTGGGAATCAGCACCAGAAGGGCATGATTAGCTTCTGGGTAGTGGGGAAAGTAACTGAAAACGGGGTGAGAGCTGAGCAAGTGGCATTGCTCCCTCTATGACCACTCCCCCACACACAACGCCACAGTGCAGCAACGTGCATTACCCTGCCCTGGTGAATTTAAGGCTCCGCCCCTTACAATGTAACAGGAGCACCAAAACAAAGAAATATGGCCTAAATGAAAGAACAGATCAAAACTCCAGAAAAAGAACTAAGCGATGAGGAGATAGCCAACCTATCAAATGCAGAGTTCAAAATACTGGTAATCAGGATGCTCACAGAAATGACTGAGTATGGCTGCAAAATAAAGGAAGAAATGCAGGCCATACAGAGTGAAATAAAGAAAAATAGACAGGGAGCCAGCAGTGAAGGGAAGAAAACCAGGGCTCACAACAACAATTTGGAGCAGGAGGAAGAAATAAATATTCAACCAGAACAGAATGAAGAAACAAGAATTCAAAAAAATGAGGAGAGGCTTAGGAACCTCTGGGACAACTTTAGACATTCCAACATCCAAATCATAGGGGCGCCAAAAGGAGAAAAGGAAGAGCAAGAAATTGAAAACTTATTTGAAAAAAAATAATGAAGGAAAACTTCCCCAATCTGGTGAAGGAAATAGGCATGCAAGTCCAGGAAGCTCAGAATCCCAAAGAAATTGGACCCAAGGAAGCACACACCAAGACACTTCATAATTAAATTACCCAAGATTGAAGATAAGGAGAGAATCTTAAAAGCAGCAAGACAAAAGCAGACAGTTACCTACAAAGGAGTTCCCATAAGATTATCAGCTGGTTTCTCAAAAGAAACCTCACAGGCAAGAAGGGGCTGGAGAGATGCATTCAATGTCATGAAAGGCAAGGACCTACATCCAAGATTACTCTATCCAGAAGAGCTATCATTTAGAATGGAAAGGCAGATAAAGTGTTCCCCAGACAAGGTAAAGTTAAAGGAGTTCATCACCACCAAGTTCTTATTATATGAAATGTTAAAGGGACTTATCTAAGAAAAAGAGCATCAAAACTATGAACAGTAAAATGTCAACAAATTCACAACTATCAACAACTGAACCTAAAAACAAAAACAAACTAAGCAAACAACTAGAACAGGAATAGAATCACAAAAATGGAGATCACATGGAAGATTATCAGCAGGGAGGGGACAGGGGGAAAATAAGGGAAAAGGTCCAGGGAATAAGAAGCATAAATGGTAGATACAAAATAGACAGGCGGAGGTTAAAAATAGTACAGGAAATGGAGAAGCCAAAGAACTTATACATACAACTCATGGACATGAACTAAGTGGGTGGAATGTGGAGAGAGGAGTAGTGCAGGGCAGAGGGTGATAAAGGGGAGAAAAAAATGGGACAACTGTAATAGCATAATCAATAAAATATACTTGAAAAAGAAATGGGAGACATATAAAACAGGAGCAAATAGAACTTCTAGAGATGAAAACTAGAATATCTAAAATGAAAATGATATTGAGTGGTATGAGGCACTGCAAGGGAAAAAAAATCTTGAATTTGAAGACATCAGAATAAAAACTATCAAACTGAAGCATGGAGAAAACAATAAAAATAAAGCGTCAGTCTAACATATAAACTATTTGAGTCCCAGGGGGCAAAAAAAATGCGGGGGGCGGAGGTGAAAAGGGAAAGGACAGAAATTTTTCCAGATTTCATGAAAACTATAAACTCAAAGGTCCAGAAGCTCAATAAACACCAAGCAAAGTAAAAAAGAAAAATGCATCAAGGCACATCACATTCAAATGACAAAACCAGCAATAAATAAAAATATCTGACCAGTAGCCAGGGAACAAATATTACAAATTGAGAAACAAAGAGAAGTATCTCAGACTTCTCATCAGAAACTTTGCAAGTCTGAAGAAAATGGAACAATACACTTAAACAGCATTTAAAAAAAACAGTTAATTTAGAATTCTATACCAAGCAATAATACCTTCCAAAAAAAGAAGATGAAATAAAGACATTTTTTCAGAATTTATGAAGTATAAAAAAAGTTAAAAGAAGTTCTTTAGCCTGAAGGAAAAGAATATCAGATAGAAACTTAGATCACACATCAGAAATAAGGAATGCCTAAAGTTAGAACTATGTAGGTAAATGAAACAATGCCTTTACACATTCTGGGATTTTTTAAAAATTAGATGTAATTGACATATAATATTGTATTAGTTTTAGGTGTAGAACACAATGATTTGATATATGTGTATACTGGAAAATGATTACCATAAGTTTAGTTAACATCCAACATGACAGTTACAATTTTTTTCTTGTGATAAGAACTTTTAAAGTCTACACTCTTAGCAACATTGAAATATACAACACAATGTTATTAACTATAGTCACCATGCTGTACATCGCATCTTCAGGACTTCTTTATCTTGTAACTGGAAGTTCGTACCTTTCGAACCCCTTCACGCATTCTTCCCACCTCTGACCTCTCCTCTGGCAACTAGCAATAAGCTCTTAGTATCTATGAGCTTGGTTTCTTTTCCTCCTTTGAATAAATACCCAGAAGTGAAATTGCTACATATTATGGTAGTTCTATATTTACATTCCTACCAAAAGTGCATGAGGGTTTCCTTTTCTCCATTTTCTGGCCAACATTATTATTGCTTGTCTTTTTGATAAAAGCCATTCTAACAGGTATGAGGTGATGCCTCATGATGGTTTGATTTACATTTCCCTGATGATTAGTGATGTTGAGCCTCTTTTATTTCTTTTTTTAAACAAACGGATCTGTTTATTGATGCAAAATGAGATAAAATTCAAGTGGCCTGAAAACTTTAAGTATGATTTCAAGAATGACCAATAAATACATGACAAGATTCTCATTCTTATTAGACACCATGAATGCAAACTAAAGCGCCAATGTGATACTATTACATACTCAATATAATGGTTAAAATAGAAAAAGACACAAATATATTGAGGATTAGTCAGGATATGGAAAAATGAGAACATTCATGCACTGCTGTTGGGAGTATAAACTGGCACAACCACTTAGAAAAATTGTTAATATTTACCAAATGCTGCTATGCATTTGTGTCATGCATAGCCAAGACACACCAGTTATAGTTTTAAATAGATGCCCAAGATAAACGTACACATATGTGTGACAAAAGACATGTACAAGAATATTCATAGCAGCACTATTGAAATAGTCCCAAATTGGAAGCTATCCAGAACTCCACTAACAGTAAAATAGACCATGAAAGTATGATATATTCACATTATTATAAACAAAACTCTATTCACTGAGAAGGAATCAACTTTAACTATGTACAATAATATGATGAATCTCACAAACGTAAGGTCAAATGAAAGAATCTAGATACAAACAAATGCACACTGTATGAATATGTTTCATGTATCTGTTGGTCATCTGTATGTCTTTTTTTTTTCTAAAGTATATTCAGACAAGCAGATAAAATAGTTTTGGTACATATATACAATAGAATATTACTCAGCCATGAAAAAGAATGAAATCTTAACATTTGCAACAGTGTGGCTAGACCTAGAGGGTATTATGCTACGTGAAATAAGTTAGAGAAAGACAAGTACCATATGATTTCATCTATATGTGGAAACTAAAGAGCAAAATAAGTGAAAAAACAAAATAGAAACAGACTCATAGATACAGAGATCAGACTGATGGTTGCCAGAGGGAAGGGGGCTTTGGGGTCCGGTAGAAAAAATGAAGGGATTAAGAAGTACAAATTGGAAATCACAAAATAGTTACAGGGATGTGAAGTACAGCACAGGGAATACAGTCTATAATATTGTAATAACTATGTATGGTGTCAGGTGGGTAGTTGAAATATTAGGGACTTCTTTGTAAAGTACATGATTTTCTAACCACTATGCTGTACACCTGAAAATAATATAAAATAATATTGACATAAGCTATATTAAAAATAAAATTTTTTTAAATGTCTATTCAGATACTTTGCCCACTTTTTAATCAGACTGTTTGGAGGTTTTTTGCTGTTGAGTTTTTTAAGTTCTTTATATATTTTCAGTATTAGTCCCTTATCAGATTTATGATTTACAAATATTTTCTTCCATTCAGTAGGTTACCATTTCATTTTATTAATAGTTTCTGTGGCTGTACAGAAGCTTTTTAGTTTGCTGTAGTTCTGTTTGTTTATTTTTGCTTTTGTTGCCTTTACTTTTGCTGTCAAATACAAAATATTATTGACAAGACCAATGTCTAGGAGCTTACCTCCCTATGTTTTCTTCTAGGAGTTTCATAGTTTCAAGTCTTACATTAAGGCCATTATTCCATTTTGAGTTTATTTTTGTGAATGGTGTAAGTAGTGGTCCAGTTTCATTCTTTTGCATGGAGCTGTCCAGTTTTCCCAACACCATTTATTGAAGTGACTATCCTTTCCCCATTGTATATTCTTTGCTACTTTGTTGTAAATTAATTGGCCATACATGTGTGGGTTTACTTCTGGGTTCTTTATTATGTTCCTCTGATCTATGTGTCTGTTTTTATGTCATTGCTATACTGTTTTGATTACTACAACTTTGCTGTATAGTTAAAGTTAGGTACTGTGATACCTCCAGCTTTGTTGTTCTTTCTCAAGATTATTTTGGCAATTCAGAGTCTTCTATGGTTTAAAAAATTCTGTAATTGTTTAACGGATAAGTAAATATAATACAGTTGACCCTTGAAAAACACAAGAGTTAGAGATGCCAACCTCCTGAAGAGTAAAAAACCCACGTATAACTTCTAACTCCCTCAAAACTTAACTACTAATAGCACTATGATCAGAAGTCTCACCGATAACATAGTCAATTAATACATATTTTGTAGGTTTTATGTGTTGCATACTTCATTCTTACAATAAAGTAAGATAAAGAAAATAAAATATTGAGAAAGTCATGAGAAAAATACATTTACAGTTTTTATTGAGGAAAAAAAATCTGCATATAAATGTAGACCCCACAGAGTTCAACCCATGTTGTTCAAGGGTCAACTATAGTGTGGTGTGAGATTTATATTTAGAAGTAAAATAGTGTGGAAGATAGAAGGGGAATGAATGAAAATATGTAATAAGGTTTTTATGTTGAACATAAAATACTATATTGTTATTTAACTATAGAAAATCACAGATGAAAGGATATATATGGAAAATACTGGAACAACCACTAAGTACATGAAATGAAGAGCTGTAGTTAATAAGCCCAGAGTAAAGATTAAAAATAGAACATATAAAATACAACATTAATAGTAAAAAAATAAAAAGACAATGAAAGAGGAAAGTAAGGAACAAAGAAGGGATTAAACAAGTAGAAAACAAGTAGCAAGATGATAGATTTAACCCAACCATATTGATAACTATATTAATTGTAAAAGCAAGTTCCAACTATAACCTGTCTATAAAAAATCCACCTGAAATATAAAACATAGATTAAATGAGAAATGGAAAAGGGTACCATGCGCACCATCAAGAGAAAGCTGGAATATAACATCAGACAAAACAGATTAGAAAACAAGAATATCACCAGAATAAAAAGGCACATTTAATAATGATAAATGGGTCAATTCACGAAGAGTACTTAATCCTAAATATTTACACATCTAATAATAGATATATAAAGCAAAACTAACAGTTATGCAAGTAGAAATAGACAAAACTACATTTACACCTGGAGACTTCGATATTTCTCAGTAGTTGCTACAGCAAGAAAGAAGATAATCAATAGTGATACAGAAGATATAACAACTATAAAGCTTGACACAACTGACAGCTGTAGAACACCCAACACGTGAAGAGTACGCACGGGCCATTCAACAAGATCAACCACAAACTGTATTATACAAGAATCCCCTTGCCCTGGCTGGTGTGGCTCAGTGGATTGAGCAACGGCCTGCAAACCAAAGGGTTGTGGTTCAATTCCCAGTCAGGGCACATGCCTGGATTGTGGGCCAGGTTCCCAGTAGGGGGCGCACAAGAGGCAACCACACATTGATGTTTCTCTCCTTCCCATCACCTCTCTCTAAAAATAAATGAATAAAATATTTTTTTAAAAAAAAGAATTCCCAACATTTAAAAATATTGAAGTTATATAAAATATGTTTTCTGACCATAATCAGAAATTAATATATCCACATATTTGAAAATTAAACAACACACTTCTAAACTGTAGGGTAAAAAAAGAAATCAAAAGGAAATCAGGATATATTTTGAATATTTAAATATAGTACAATAGTAATGTTCTAGTTTAGGGCTTGGGGGAGGGAAGTAGTCTGAGAAGTAGATACATAAAAAATATTTAAAACAAAATACTGCCCTCATTTTTCTTGGAGTTATGTACATAAAAGGTGAGTGATATACACACTAAAAAGGAGAAATAGGGGCTCTGGAAAGGGCATTGGCACAAGAGCAAGTGGGTTTCCCTGCAAGACCACATTTTAAGGAAGAACTCCAACATGAGAAACTTTGAGGACAATTTTAACACAACAGAACTCCGGTGTGCAGTGGCCTCCAATTTTATCAGCCATTAGAGTTGCATAACATGCGCTACATTCAAATAGCATCATGTGCTATACGACACGCTGGTTGTGCAACCAAGCCCCAGAATGCTCTTCTCATCTTACGAAACTGAAATTTTGCCCATATTAACCAACAATTCCCTATTCCCTTCTCCCAATCTCTAGCAACCACTGTTCTATTTTCTATCTCTGAATTTACCCTAAGTACCTCATATAAGTGAAATCACAGAGTATTTGTCTTTTTGAATCTGGCTTATTTCATTTAGCATAATGTCCTCAAGGTTCATCCACGTTGTAATGTGTCAGAATTTCCTTCCTTGTTGAGGTTCAATAATATTCCATTATATGTATATACCACACTGATTTATCCATTCATGGACACCTTGGTTGCTTTCACCTTTTAGCTATTGTGAATGCATATACAAATTCTTTTGGGTATATACCCATAAGAGGACTCGCTGGATCATGTGATAATTTTATATATAATTCGTGGAGAGAGCAACATACTGTTTTCCATAGCAGCAGCACCATTTTACAATCCCACCAATGATGCAAAAGAGTTCCAATTTCTCCACATCCTTGACAACATTTATTTTCTATTTTTTTAATTTTATTTTATAGTAGCCACCTTAATATTTATAAGGTAGTTTTGATTTTTTAATTGCATTTTCATATGCTCATTGTAAAGTATGAGTCATTCACATTACAGCTGACCCTTGAACAACACGGGTTAGAATTGCACAGATCAACTAACGGCGCGGGGTTTGATCTGCAGCTGGGAATCTGCAGATGCAGAGGGCAACTGGCATTATCAGCAGATTTTCAACTGTGCAGGGGTCAGTGACCTTAACTCCCATGTTGTTCAAGGGTCAACTGTACTTGGAACAGCCACCATTTCTCCTCCCAAATTACCTTTACCTGAAATTAACTTACTATCCCTTCTTCCTTTTGTAAAAAAGAGTTTCTATTGTTTTCAAAGTCCTCAGGGCAGAAAAGATCCAATAAAGCTCATGTTTGCCCTTCAATGTATCTCAAGGAAATGGCAGTACTTCTGTTTAGGAGACTTTTAATGTTATATTATTCTATCTGAGGTTAAGGTTAGTCATGATCTTTATAGCTTAAAACTCAGTAGGTTTCATTTGTTATGCATAGCTGTACAATAAGAAAAATATCAATCTATTTCACAATTAAAAGGATGAAATTAAACCATAAACAAAGAAAAACCTAGTCTAATTGTTGGGAAAAAATTATATATACAAAGCAGGACATCTTAGTGTTGGGTATTTGTTTACTAAGGTCATTTTCTTGGTCACCCAATAATACTTATATAAAATATGCCTGAAAGAGTCATAATTTGTACCAAGGCTGAAAAAACCTAAGCCCCAAATTGTGGTGAGGTTGAAAACAATGAACAAGTAGATAGCCCTTGAGAAGACTAGACAGGTTAAGAAGAACTCCCAGAACACGTCCCAGGCAGACTGACTTCCTCATCACATGGATCTGGTGCCAATCACTGCTGATTCTGTGCTCAAGTCCCCGTTCCAATTGTGAAGTAGGACAAAAATATTCAGTCACCATAAGCAATTCATCTTGGCAAACAGTGCTTCAGATTCTTCCCCAACTACAGTTTTCAGCAGCTATAACTTTTACCAAATAAAAAAAGTTGCCAGAAATGCAGAATTCATGTTCTTTGGGTTTTTATTCTTTCATAGCCATTGTTCTAAATTGCAAGAGCAACCTAACATAATTAAACACCTAACATAATTCAGCATGCCAGTTAAACTAAAAGAAATAGTCAGGAAACAAATTTGGGGGGGAAAGTAATTTTAAAATAATGTGAATAGCATGATTCCCAATCAGGAGCTTATTGTTTTGAGCTCATAGTTTTTGTTTTGGTGCCCACTGAAGTAAACAACCTATTCTAAAATCAGAAGTTATTATTAGATCATTTTCACATGTAATTTCTGGGTTTCTTGCTAAATACAATCTAATTCACTTTAAAGTTTCATCTAAAAATTTTTATTGCAAAAAGCTATTTCAAGGCTCTTGACATTTAAAATATATCTCACTAACATTTACAGAAAGAAAAGAATTCCCTAAATAATTACATAGGCTGTTCTGCTTCATTTTAAGCTATAGAACCTATCTTCCCTACCTAGAAGGTACAGAAATTGAAGAATGGCTAGCTACAGGCTAACAATTTGCTCAAAAAACTGCTTTTCTTCTGACCCTCCCCCGTCACCCACATCCTGTGGATGGTGCCTGTTACCTATGGAGCAACATCTCCTCCAACTGCGGGTCAAAGGCATGGTGCTCGGTCCCTCCCATGGGTCCATGCAGACGAAAGCAGCAGTAATGGTGCATAGGTGTCTAGGTATTAAGACAGCTCAAGTCTGATCCCTGTGATAATCTGGGAGAATTACATTACCTCCTGAAACTGTCCTGTTATAATTCACCTGGCATAAAACATAGCTCCTAAATATGAGAAATTTATGAAGGATGGTAGAGAGTTACATAGGATGAGGGTGAGCAATTTTGAATGAAAACAACAAAAGCAACCCTACGCCTATCAAGTTGGCTAAGGAAAAAGAGGAGGGGAGAATAATACTCAGCAGTATACCCTGCTATACTACAGTAGAGTTTCCAAATGAATGGGAAGCCTCCTTGGTTCACCTTATTTCCCAGTCACATCTGGGGATGCATCTCAGCGCCTTTGAGCAAGTCAGAGGGAGGATCATGGCCAAGACCCAGGCTGCCCGGCACCACAATGGAGTGCCATCCATGCAGAATTCAGTTGCGCCAAGGCAGGCACCAACATCGCATCATTTAAGAAGAAGGGGCAAATGGAAGACACCTGAACACGACAGAACTTCTTGCATAAAACAGCTCTCGGATTTTAAATCTCAGATTCCACAGATTGCAAAGATCTCTCAGCAGGATGACTTTTGGTTGACATTTATATACAAAAGTCTCAAAACTAGGTATATTTAACGAAACCACATGTGGGAAAAATCTCTAATGAAAACCCAAAACCAAGTAAGGGGGTGGGGGGAGAGGTTAGAATCATGTGACATTTTAAAAGCCTGTCAAATTGCAAGGGATGTGCAGAGGCAACGGTGAACATTAGCCTTGAATGTGATGGCAAAGTAGGAAAGACTTTCTTATATAATCTGGCCCAACAGGTTCTATAGCCCCACACAAAGACGTACATGAAGATAAACAGAAAGGTGAGCAAAGCTCTACTTTGTCAATTTCCATCCCGAAGCACCTGTGGTCTCCTTGTTAGGGAGACCACGTAGCAGCCCTGGCCCGTCTAATGACCGAACCGTGGGCCAGAATTGCCCCTGTCCTGTCCTGGCATACAGGAGGCACCTGGAGGGCTTGCCGACTGACAACTTCCAAGCAGCACGTCATTATGTTTTCTTCAGGAAGGTTGTGGGAGTTGCGGTACCTGTATTGCAGCACCTTTTAGGAGTTCCTAGGGAGAAATTCCATTCTGGAATCAGTATGAGAAGTAGCTCAGTGTCGCCTGAGCAGACGTTTTCTCCTCTAATGAACATTAATTCTCATGATGGATCATGTTTTCTTTTTGCTTTGGTTGCGCTCTGAGACAAGTGTATTTTCCTTGACCTCTGACTGTCTTACTTTTTCTAACTCTTATTTTCTCTTTTCCTCTTTTTTTCTCACTTATTTTCAATTGTGGCATACCATCCTTATTGATATGTGGATAAATAATTATTCCAAAAAACCCAGCATAAACTAGGTTGCATTTGCTAACACACTTGGTTGAAAGCTGGGGGAAACTATTTTCTAACTCATCCTTCACTGTCTTTGATTACTTATAGAAAGTGCATGTCCTTCTACAGAAACCATCCAAAAAAGTCAATAGCACACTAAATCCAAAAAAGTTGATAACACACTAAAAGCTCTTTTGAAAGTGAGTGAAGGTTTTTGGAAGTGGGCTTCTTTCTTAAATATTTACTAGACTTTTCTGGGTTACAAATCTTGTCCCCAGAACTTCCCTCATTTCTTATCTGCCCTCAAGGTTTAACTGTTTCACAGAGGAAAATCCATAAAGGATCACAGGATGCCTTAGGGATAGTCATTGATTGAAGATTTTAAAAAAAATTATGATTCTGAAAAGTAACAAATATAGCAAATCAATGAAAACAAAGAATTAAAACTCATCATATTTTGTTAAGACGTTATACACCAAAATGTTAATAGTAGTTCTCTTCCTTGGGCTTTAAGAATATGGGCTTTAAGACAAAGATGATTTGTCTTTGTTCCTGTTCATGTTCTCCTGTTTTCTAAAGTGAACACATTTTATTATTAGAAAAAGATTAAAATAGGAAGGGTTCTTTTCTTTACTATTATATCTTATTTTTAAATGCCTTCTTAACATTGTATTAACAAATTAAGACTGCTTACCTTATCATCAACATGTAGTATTCTGATGCTAAACTGGAGGTTGCCCAATAGTGAAGAATCCTTTGGGGAATTAGGAATATAACCAGCATGTCCGCTTGTTTATAACTGGTCTCACTCTCTCTCCAAAGGAGAGTTCACACTCCTGCAAGTTCTACCCCTACCTATTCTTTGGAATTCAGATAAAGCAGGACCACTCTTAATGTATTTCCTTTCAAACTCATTTGTGACCCTGACTTTAAAAGATACATGGCTCTTTAATCCTGTTTAATGGAGGAGTTTCTACTCTCAGGAATCTTTCAGAAATGCTAAATGCAAAAGTTTCATTTTAAAACATTCAGATTGACTTTATTTACACTGATTTCCTGAAAGTACCGCAGCTTCAAAAGCTTTGACAACTGATTTTATAGGGCTTTGATCTGTTGAAAATCCATCAGATTCCATAGCATAAATATATCTCTGAGAGGGAAAAAATATGTATATAAATAGTTTAGGTTATTATTAAAGTTAAAGCAGTTATTAGCAGCAATGTGAACATGGTCAAAATATTGTTCTGAATCCACAAATTCTGATCCTGACGGGAAGGCTATGGGAACAAGTGCCAAGTCAAGTTATTACACCTTGTCTAAATTTGAAATCGATAGTGCTCAAATCAAATATCATGGCCACGAACAAACAGAAAGGTAGCCAATAATTTACATTTAGTCAGAAGAAGTACGCAAGATTTTTGTTAACTGTGCAAACTTTTCATACAATCAGTTTAGCCTATAATTTTAAATAAGATTCTGTTCCAATGAAAGTTCTAAAAATTAATAGTCTACATTACATTTCCCTAATGCAGAGCTCTTGAAGAGAAGAAACACAATTCAGCATAACAAAAAAGTGCATGTTTTCAGTAGGGAAAAACCCACTAGATCCATTAACTGTGCAAATGAGGCTCAAAAGGAACAGAAAGTCCAACCCAACAAAAAACAAGCAGTAATCTAGAACATCAATTCTGGTGACACTGACATCAAAGGAGGACTACATCAAGCTTGAGGTGAGGTTGCTTTCAAAATAAAAAGCCTAATACAGAAAATTATATTGATGAAAACAAAACGTAAACTTGACTGGTTTTCTCTCCCAGCAGTTGCAGCACACAGCACTTAACTGAATGTATAAAGATCTCCTATAGCCAGAAACTCCTACAGTTCAGACGGCGTTTGCTGCTGTCACTTCCTGGTAAAAGTAAGTTTTTACCAGGCATCACCATACAGGAACTCCAAGGTGCCCCAAACGTGTGTCCCAACAACAGTATTTCAAACTCAAAAAGGGTCCTGTAGCTACTTTCCCCCAGACTACCATCCTCACCCAGGGATGAGACAAGATGAGAAGGAAAATGCTGCACAAGTCACACTTCGGTCAACAACGCAGGGACGTGTCGGTACCAGTGGGACACCTCCACATTGAAAGAGGCAGCATGTGCGAGCAGTAAGCCCATGTGGACTCATGCCTTCCCTACTATCACATTAGTAAGAATTAAAACTCGGGCAAGTCATCAACAAGACAAATGGGGCCAGGGACTGGGTGCTTTTGGAGAAAATAACAAAGGAGAGTTATGTTAACTCTGCGATGTAGCAGCTGATGTAGATAAGAAAGTATCTATTAGAAAAAGCAGCTCTTGGTTCTCATCACCGACTGGATGGCAAGCCCAGGCGTGGGCCTCATAACTGACACACTGTGGGTTAGTGTCCTGAATGCAGCTCAGGCACAAAGATCCCCAGTCTGAACCAGCTCTGATGAAGTCTTCTAATACATGAGATAGTTCTGTGTGGCACTAAGCATTTCAGCCAAGACACAAGAATCAAGTATACGTGCACTTTACTTTCATATATACAAGTAACACATTTAAAACAGAACAGGAACAATGTGAACTGTAGGATGCTCCTGTAATTTTCAGAGCAAGTCTATACCGCTCCTCCCTCCTCTCCCTCCACACACACACAAATCAAGCAACAGCATATGGGAAAATCCCTTTTCCACGCATTCACAGAAACAAATGGGGCTGAGCCTTAAGAACTCAGACCTTGCAACAATTCAACTCCCACAGCTAAGATCAAAAAGAAAAGAGAATTAGAAGTCATTCTCCACACAAATTTAGATTTCTCCAAAACTGAAAAAGTGCACAACAAGCCTCACTAAAAGTAACTGTGCTCCATTCCACAAAGAGCCAAGGAAATACAGGGTTTGGGTGTATCTCTCCAGGTTACATGACTGAAGAACTCTGATCACAAACTCTCCCTGTCATTTACTCTGTCTGAGAAGAAAAAAAAGTGTGTTTATTTAGAAGAAAGAAAAATCAAGGGTGTTAAGTTCCGTGAAAGAACATTTACCACTTCTGAATGCGGGAATACCCAGGGTGCCACATCCTGGGGGTGCTGTTCTGGGAGTGCTTCCTTCTGAGGAATGTGAACAGGGTCACAGCACCCGCAGAAAAGGGGAACAGGAAGGAGGTGAGCAGGCCCTAGCACTTGCCACAGTTCACAGGGACATCTTCTTGTTCCCAGCGGCCCTGCTCCCCGCTGAGATGCACGTACCCAGGCCGGCCATTCAGGCCTCTGAGAGCCCAATCAGCTCACAAATACATGACCAGATGCAGCTCTAAGATTTTGCTAGGAACCAGCAAAGCTTCCAAACTAAAGTAGTCTGTGTTCACACCTGGAGAAAAAGCTCAGTCATATTTATGCAAATCTAAAGATTTCACAAGGACAGAAAGTCAACTGACAGGCTTTGTGAAGGTTTTCTGCTCCATCCTAGGGTCCCCAGAAACACCCCAATTTGGGTACTGCAGATAGGATTCAAAGCTGTCCCTTGGCTGAGTCCCCAAACATGGGGACACACAAGGGTTCCAGAGGTTAATCAGCAAAGGAACCCCAAGTGCCAGGTGATGTGGGCTGAGCTGACAGCACAGGCTCTGTGCAGGCTCTATGGGTTCTTCATGCACAAACCAAGCTCCAGGGCTTTAAAATGAAAACATCAAAAAGCAATCATAGGCACGGATAAACAAAATGTGGTATAACAACACAATGGAATATTATTCGGCCATAAATATGCAGGGGTGGTCTAACTCAAGCTGCAACATGAATGAACCTTGAAAATATTATGCTAACTAAAAGGAGCCAGACATAAAAAGCCATATATGATATGATTTCATTTACAGAAAATGTCCAGGATAGGCAAATCCATAGACACAGAAAGTAGGTGAGTGGTTGCTAAAGGGTGGGAGAAGGCCAAAATGGGGGGTGACTGCTGATGGGGATGGGGTTAGCTTGGGGGATGAAGAGAATGTTCTGGACTTAGATAGTGGGGGTGGTTGCATAACTTTGTGAATACATTAAAATCTGAACTATACACTTTAAAGTGGTGAACTTAATGTATGCAATTTGTAGCTCAGTAAAATAATAAAATGATCATGAACTTTCATGCATGTAGGTTATATTGCAATAGTTAAAATTTTTTAAATGCTACCAGTTCATGCTTTACTAAGAAGCACCTTGTATTAAAGCAAGATTATTACTTAATTAGAATAAATCAAGAGAGTGCTAAAACTGGGGCTCAGATGACCTCAGGTTGTTTTGTAGGTCCTGGGGGCTGAGGTGAGGTATCAATTCCTATTCCATTGTGACTGCACAGGATTTGTGTTTCAAAGTTAAAATTGACCATTAGAACTCATCATTAAAATCTATTTAGAGAAAGCATATAAAATTAACAGTGGTAAGTTTTTCTGGTCCATGCAGAGATTTTATTATTAAAATAGGAGAAAGGATATATATATATATATATATATATATATCCTTTATACATATATATATATGTATATACGTGTATACATACACACAATGAATGCCTACTTTGTAAAATACATTTTAGGGAGGAATATGCACTTAAGCAAGGAGAGATAGTTTAAGCCTCTACATAAGCCATAAGCTCCTACCTTGTCTCTCAGACCATCCCAAACAATCCTCATGTCTAACCACCTTTCATCCTTCAACCCACTATGGTGGCCACCTGCTGCCATCTTCAAATATGTATGCTCTCCTGGTTAATTATAAACACAGAACCTGCTTTGACATGACCCTGTGCCACCAGGAACTGATAAAAGAACAAATGAAAAGATGAAATAACAGCTGGGTAGCGGCAAAAGCACAAAAATAGAGAATATGTAAAAAGTAACCAAGGGCAATTCTCCAAGAACAAAATGTACATTAGGTAATTAAGCACAAATCAGGCAATGAAATTCAGTATCAATTGTTGTTCTGAGACTTTGCAGCATGGAATTAAAATTATGACTAAGGTTATTAATATGCAGTAAACCTCAGTTAGATAAATGGGAGCAGTCGATTTATGGGAAGCAGCATACAGGAGATGATTCCAGAGCGATCGCGAGGGTTCCCCCAGCTCTGGCAGTCGGCGGCTTTGCTCTCTAAACATGACCATTCCACACGGCTAACACAAGCCAACCCTCCTGCTCACACCACTGCACCCACTGAGGCAAGAGACCTACTTCAGAAAGATTTCCAATCAACCAGTGGGAAAATGACAAACCTCATTAGTAAATGAAGAAACACAAATTAAAACAAGAGTTATTGAGGAATAAAAATAGAGCAGCCTTCAAGTAAATGGAGGGCCCTTATTACGAAATGATGACCAGTTCTCCTGTCGGTGATAGAGGAGAAAGCCCTCTCCAGGCAAAAAGTCCTTTACTCAGGATGTGCTCAGCCTTTAAATCACTGGTGACGTTGGACAAGCCACAAAACATTTCTGGCCTCTATTTGAGAGAGATAGAGAGAGAGAGAGATGAATTCCACACTACATTTTAGCTTAAATCCGTATCAGAAGCAGTAACTAGACTCACTCAGTTTTTAGCCTAGATTATCACATCACCAAATTAGCTTGTAAATCTTCTGAAATATAAGCCTGACTGCAAGATGCAAGCATGAAAGATACTCTTGCCACAATGACTTGATTGACTGATTAGAGTACTTCACATAAAATTGAGCACAAGTTACATTTTTGTTCTGGTCTAGTGAGCTAACAAATTGGTCCACCTGGTATTATGAGAGTACAGCTATGCACGTCCTGCCTGGATGCTATGGGGTCCAAGAGAAGACAGGCTGCTGGGTGACCTGTTGGCTTTGGGGCTTCCCTGTGAGCCCACCAGTCTACAATTCTCCATTCCCTAGAGCTCTACCTCCTTCTTGCCATTTTAACAAGAGGTACTCTCCCTGAGGTGGCTCATCTCTGCCATTTGCTGAAGTCTGCAGGCCTCAAGAAGTGTGAAGACCCCTCTCATAAGCCCTGCAGATATCACATGGCCAGCAGTTATGTGGATTCTAGGATTTTAGCTTGGCTCTTGTTAAATGGATTGATTCCTTTGGCATCTAATACATGTTGAGCACAGCCTATAGCTAAGGAAGGCAGGCGATCTCTAAACAAAATCATGTCTCCATAAGAAATAAAATTATTGCTTAGAAGATGAATCCCTTTAACCACCAGTCCCCAAATAGTGTGGCTTAAGCTATAGTTTTTGTATAGTAAACAATCTCTTACTTTTGAATATCACTTTATGAGCACTAACTGTCCAGTGGGAATTGTCAGGTAAGCTGCTGCCTATTATTGAATTAAATTCCTGGTACTCCTGCCCCAGAAGTACCCCTGTATGTGTATGGAACATGTGTATGGTCCATTTACATGTTCTAAGCAGCTTGACCCAACCCACCCTGTACCAGCCCTGGGGGGTGACTGTCTTTCTCTGCAGGTGTACCCCAAGCCCACTAAAGCGAATTTTCACTTTATAAAGTAGCCTAGATTTTAAGTATGAACATTCCCAGCATTCCTTGCAAATATAGCTAAAAAGAAACTTGTACAGTTATTTGGAAAATTATTCAAGAAGAGACAGAATTCTAGACAGACAAAAACTCCATTTTATTTGTAGAGCACAAGAATTTTGACAGGAAAAATTTATAGTTATTTTTATTAATTTTCTTTGAATGCTGAAAAAGAGAGGATAAAATTCACCTGGAATCCCACCACTTAAAGAAATGTATATATCAGAAATGAAACACAGTGGTAGCCACTCTCTGCTCTCATTGCATTTAGATTTTTACATCTCCTCCCAGGACCTGCCCCTTTAACATACATGTAGGTATAAAAAGACCACATATATACATGTATACACATGTATGTATATAAGGCTATGTATACACACACACATGCACACACATATATGTAATAATGTGTGTATGTGTATATACACACACAAGCATCATGGTTCCTGGTGCTGTATTTTGTCTCTTTTTGAAGGTCATGATTAATCCTTCCAAGAAACTGAAATAAAACATTATCATTCTCTTGAATCACTTTTTCCATTGACTCTTCCAGGTTATCTATTTTACCATGTTTTTCTTATTTCCGCTTAGCTCTTTGCTATGGTATAATTTAGAATTTTTACCCTTGGATCTTTAGTCCTGTATGTCTAACATCTTGTTCCTTTGTTTTATATTTTTCATACTTCATAGCGATTTGTATGTCATGCTCAGAGTGATATACCAATGTCCGTAACCATCTCCTTCCTCCCCTCAAAGAAAATGGGGCCTGGGCAAATCCTGTTTCTGTAAATAGACACAGTAGACACTATCACTAAGCCCGCAGACTTTATGTCAATACTTCAGTAGACAGAGTGCATCATGACAGAAAAAAGATGAAAGCCAGGCTGCTGCTCCAGCCAGCAGTGTTATTTACAGAAATTGTTGTTTGCAGAAAAAGAGAGAAAGATCAAAATAGAAAAGCACGTACACCACCATAAGCAGGGAACAGAAAAATAAAGATTCTCAAATAATTTTAGAAGACAATGTATGAGTTGGCAAACTATAATTGAAGGTAAAATCAAGCATGACAACAATGGTTTATTTCTCAAAGTATTATATATTATAATTCTTTGTATGTTTGCAGAAAACCCATTACTTTAATCAGGGCCCAGCCTGACTCAGCTGCTCCATACCGAAAGGCAAAGGAACAATAAGATGAAACCAGTAAGTCATATGCTTGCTTTGATGCAAACCCAGGAGCCAGCACCATGGCAAACCAGCACAAAAGAAAGGAAGCTATTTCTGAAGGACACCTTTAAATCACTCCTATCCTTGCGCCCTCACACACAGGGGCCAGGGGCCAGGAAGCCTGCTGGTGGCTGACACCTGGCTCTCATATGCATGTCTGCTGCTTTGTTCCCCCTGAACCAGAAAGCATTTATCATTGTCACTCACAATCTGGCCTAAATTGTATTCAGTGCTAAAGGAAGAACAGCTTGAAGCAGGAGAATAGCAATGAAAAAAATGGTTATTTTGGGAGAAAAAGCTTTTGGCTGCCACTTAAAGGACACAAGAGCCTCCTTATTCCAGCCTGAGCAAGCGTTTTTAAATGTTGCTGCTAGCCCCTTTTTCCAGATTCAATTTATAACTTGATAGACATAAGCATTTGCTATAGTAGGCCAGGCTGAAAATTTTTTGAGAAAATGTCACTTCTATTATAGCATCATGCCACTTATCTGCAGACCCTATTTTTTAACACTTCCAGAAAAAAGAAAATAATCTCTTTCATTTGTGTAATACATCACCATTTCAAAGGACTTTTGCATATTTTTTCATTTTTATCCTCACTACTCTGCAATATCAGAAGGGTAAGAATGCATTCAGATTTTACCAAGAGAAGATAAGGACCCTGTGTAATTTCCCAGGTGGGCTGCATACACACTGCATGCCTGATTCACCTTTGTATAAACCCAGAGTGTTTGGGGACTTGATAATAAGGAGAAAGAAACATTAAACAATAAAAACTACCCATTACTGAACTGGGCAGTCTCAGAATTGATGTATACTCAGGATTGATATGCATTGTGTGGCCTTACTGTTGTTGAAATATTGAAATACTTCTGTACCAATTGGTAAAACACCACTGTCCCAAGTCCCCAGTGGCCCTTCCAAGGACTGGCCTCCTCGGACCCTCTCCCAGGACGTCCAGGGCCTTCCCATGAACTAGCGGCTGCAAGGTCAGTGCCTGCCAAAGCACAGGAGGCCCCAGGCGCCTCATGCATCTTTAGGAATCTGTGCTGGCTGCTGGCTGCAGCTGACTGGCTCAGTCATCAGCCCCCTGTGGAACACTGAACAGAACCATAATGGATGTTCATTATGATAATCCTCTGGCAACAGGGGAGGGTTCGATGGTATTCAGAATTCTTAGTTTCAGAAAGTAAAGAAACGCAGAATTCATTTTAGAAAGTGTTTTCTTAATGTGATTTAAAGAAACAAAGGTCTGGCATTTGGAGAGATAAGCTTTAGTTATCTGGATAAGTCATTTATGTGGAACAGTTTGTTCCTCAGAAATACCAAAAACTCAGTGGTGATCTTATACATCAGTGAGTCTCCAAATGTGCTCACATATCAGTAGTAGCAGTATTACCTGGGAATTTGTTAGAAATACAAAATCTTGGCCCCACTCTAGACCTACCAATCTGACACTCGGAGGGTGGGGCCCAGCCATCCACATTTGAACAAACTTCCCAGTGTCTCTGGTGCATGCTTCAGTCTGAGAGCCACTGCTCTACACCCGGGGTCCCAGGGGTGAGGGGAAGGGGGCTGGTTAAACTGCAGAATCGATAGCCCTGTCCTGTCTCTCTGATTGTGCCTTAGCCAGTCTGCAGATGGGCATGTGGTGATGACTGATGTGAACTGCAGCAAACTTTTCAAGCAGAGATAAAGACTAGTAGCGTAATAATATTTTATTATACGTATCTATACAAATGGACAACCCTGGGGCTTATATCTGTCCTCTGTCTTATTTCATTTCACATTCATTACTTCAGTTAAATAAAGACTCTTTATAATAGCATTATTTTCTCTCGTAAGTTTTCTTGATCATTCCCATCCCAGTCGGGATGACACTCTTGTCTTTATCACATCTCAACCTCACCTATATCTTTTAATTAAATTTATCACGTTGTATGGAAATAATCCTAAAGATCTTCCTTTTCTCCTGAGTTACTCAAGAACAGGAACCAAGTTACATTCAAACTTGTGTTTCCAGGACTTCTAGCTCAGGGCCTTCAGTCAACAATGTTTATTGAGCAGTTACTGTATGCCAAGCATCAGGGACACAATAGTTAAGCAGAGGAGACTAGGCTGTCCTCATGGACCTATCGCCTACAGTGGTGACAATCAGATAATCCAATACAAACAAGTGTAATGACTAATTTTACAGGAAAATTCCAAGAGGTTGTAAAAAAGATTCCCAATTGTTAGCCATTAAATGTTTTGTGCCTCCCCCATATTCATATCTGGAAGCCATACCTAGCCCCCCATGTGATGGTGTTTGGGAGCTTTGGGGAGGTGATTCAGTTTAGATGAGGCCATGAAAGTGGGGCCCCGACGATGGGATTAGTATCCTTATAAGAAAAAGAGAGACCAGAGTCCTCTCTCTCCACCACATGAGGACATAGTGTGAAGGCGGCTCTCTGCAAGCCAGCAAGCAGGCTCTCACCAGGGAACCAAATCAATAGTATCTTGTTTGGTTTTTTTTATCCTCACCCAAGGATATGTTTTTTAAAAATTGATTTTAGAGAAAGAGGAAGGGAGAGAGAGAGGGAAAGAGACATCGATGTGAGAAACATCAATCTGTTGCCTCCTATACACATCCTGACTGGGGACCAAACCTGCAGCCTTTTGGTGCACTGGACGATGCTCCAACCAACTGAGCCACCCCGTGAGGGCCAAAACGATCAGGACGTTGATCTTGGACTTTGCAGCCTCCAGAACTGTGAGAAATAAATGTCTATTGTTTCATCTACATAGTCTATGGAATTTTGTCACAGCAGCCCAAGCTGAATGATGAACACCAGTGAAGACAGAAACTGGTTCCCAAAAGCGGGACGCTGCAAGCTGCCAGTCCTAAGATGGGGGCTGTGAGCTGAGCTGAGGTGAATGAGGAGCCGCGGCGGCACTCACACATGCCCAGTTAGGAAACTGCAATCATCACTCCATGGCAGCAGGGCGAGCAGACTGAAGGGTGCCTGTGCATCTCAGGATTTCAAGCACATGTTTGTAGAGGCTATTGCTTTAGGACTTGATGTTTTAAAAAAAAGACCAGGATGGTATTTGGCAGTGGAGTCTTCTAGTGGACCATAGTAAGATCCTGTAAGAAATACATACTCTTTTCTCTCAGCTGCCTGCTCTGAAAGCAGAAAGCAAAGGAAATGCAGACTTGTGTGAGGCAGGCTTTCCAAGTGTGGCTCAGAGTCAGTGTAAAAAAAGCCAAATTTGCAGCCCCAAGACACTAAAGTAACTAAGAATAAAGATCGGAAACATGAAGATAATAATATGTCCAAGATCACCCCCATGGTTACAAGGTACCTGCGGTCAAGGGTAAATCGGCCCCATGGTACTAGATAGATGTCCACACTAGGCAGAAGCCACAGAGCCAAAAATGAGGGTGATATGCAGAGCACCATAGCCATTTCTAAAAGACTGGCTCCCTCTGTCTAGAGACAAGGTCTCAGAGAACAAGCTCTGGAGTGAAAAGATCATGTCCATGGACACCACCAGCAGCCCACTGAGGAATGGCCAAAAGAAATGTCAAGCCTCGCAAGCCTAGATCTGACCTATGTCACCCACCCAGCCAGCAACAGATTTCTGGAACCTCCTGCATTCTGTCCTCTGCCGGTTGTGAGTGGGTTTCCCCCTCAGGCTCAGGGCCGCGGCTTAGACCTGGGGTAAGCCTACTGCATCCTGGTCAGACTTGGAATTCTCTTTTTTCTTGCTTTTTAGTTTGCTTTTTTTCTTTTTCTAAAATTATATTAGTTTCATGTGTAAAACATAGTGATTTAACATTCATATACTTTACAAAGTGACCACCACACACATCTAGCAACCAATAGTCACTGCATATAGTTATTATGATTTCATTGACTTTATGCCCTATACTGTATATTACATCTCCATGACTTATAATTGAAAGTTTATTTCTTAATCCCTTCCCCTTTTACACCATTCAGCCCACCCCTCTCTGGCAACCATCAGTTTGTTCTTTATGAGTTTGTTTCTGTTTTGTTTGTTCATTTGTTTTGATTGTTAGATTCCACATGTAAGTCAAGTCATATGGTATTTGTCTTCCTCTGTCTGACTTATTTCACTTAACATAATACTCTCTAGGTCCATCTATGTGATCACAAATGGCAAGATTTCATTCTTTTTCACAGCTCTGTAATGCTCTATTAGGTACATGTACCACTTCTTCTTTATTCATTCATTTATTAATGGACCTATATTGCTTCCATATTGCTTCTTTTTTTTTCCTTTCTTTATTGGTGGGGGCTTTTTTTCTATTGTAAAATAAAACAGATATTGAAAACTACACAAAACAAATGTGTAGTTTAATGAATTATCCTAAAGCAACCCTCGTGTCGATGCCTCCCTGAGGCCAACCTCCCCGCATCACCAATAATCTCTAAGAAGCTGCCCTCTACCTGGAATGGTCCCCCTCACTCTCAGCCTGCCTGTGGCCAGACCAGCTCATCTACTCATACTGCAGAGGACAAGCCCACCCATGTGCTGTCTGTAAAGGGACCCAGAAAACACAAACAATCTATTAAAATCCTTCCAATCTGTTTTTAAGATGCACTTATAAGGTGATACCATTTATACTGATCATTAACGTAATTATTTTACAACAATCAAAACAATAAAATTATAGTTATAAAATAACTATAAAAAGTCAGGCACTGTGCATATTGTCTAACCCCTCTCAGTAATTGAGATAGTGTTCATCTTTTACAAGTTGGTGGATTGAGGCTGAAAAGTTTTGCTGTTTTTCCCAAGATCTCATGACCAGTGTCTGGGATTTCAATCTCAGTCTACCTGATGTAGAAGCCTAGACTCTTCCCAATTACTCCACCACTTATATTAGTGAAATGTAGCAGAATATGCCACCCCCAAATATGCCTCTTTGGCATAAGGATTATTTTGAGCTGATTATTTTGAGAAACTACAGATACAGGACAAGCTCTGAAAACAGAGTAGAAATTACCCTTTTATAAATTAGATTTACATTAGAAAGAGGGCCTGTACCAGGAAAAGAGCTATTGGCAGAGATCACTTCCTCATCTAGGAAACTTAACTACAAGGCAGAGCAACTTTCTTTTTCTCACCTTCCCGTGAACTGCTACGGCCCGCCCCTCCCTGCCCTGGAAACTCCTGCTGCTCTCCTCTCCCTTGGCTCAGTATCTCAATCATCTGTCTGCCTTGAGTCTCCTGTCTTTGTGGGGCTCCTGTATGTACATCCATAGGTATATAATTAAATGTTTTCTCTTGTAAATGTGTCTTTTATTAAAAAGGGGAGGTCCTCAGCCAAGGACCTAGAAAAGTATAACGAAAAATTTTTTAGATGAGAATTTCAATGAATTAGATTTAAGTAGATTTTCAATAAATGTGTACTGAGCACGTATTACAATCGAGGCGCATACAAAATGAATCAGCGATTCTTCCTTCAAGACAATGAAAATCAAATAGTGCCCTCAAAAAGTATATAAATAATTCTGGGAAAGATACACAAACACACACATACACACACATATGAACTAAAAAGTGCTACAGATAAAGTGCCACAGTGGCTCAGAGAAAGAAAAGCTCATCCATCTTGATCAGTCACGAAGGGCTCCATGAAGAAGGGGACATTCGGGCCTGGGTGGACACGTACAGATGTGCCAAGGAAAGACACAATGTGTAACAGCAACAGAATTTTCTTCTGACTTGAGTATCAGACACTTGCCACTGTGGGGCTCACTGTAGGTCACTAGCACACGCCACTGACTTCCTCTGCCGGTCTAGAATGTAAGATGGCAAGTGTTTCTGCCCACTGGGTGTTGGGGGGGTGGCGGGGGCCTGTGTCTGGCTACACCTCACACTGCCTGCGCTCAGCACTCAGCAGCATCCTGGCTGCCTTTGCCCATCCACCTCCATGCACTGGAATTATATAACTTCATTTTTTAATTCATGTACTTACAAACTGCACATTAGGAAAGACTGTTACTTACTGGCATTTTTCAAACCATTTCCTCAATCACAACTAGGTACTGAGGAAAATGTAACTGCTCTAACCTGCAATTTTCCCCTGAGCCATGCACCCACTTAAGACAGCCTCTTCAAGGGTCCCTATCAAAATTTCTCCTGTATGGCATCCTGAAAGTACAAAAACATAATCATCCATACAGTAGGTTTCTTTTCTTTCCCAAAGACCAAAACTAATCTAAAGGATTTCAACTTAAATTATCTTTTATACTTGTTGAACTCTTAAGATACTCAGAGAACTCCAGTTGAATGTTTATTTCTTCCTTCTACTCCAAATCATTGATTTGAGTCCCGGTTTCCTTTCCTTCACTGTTGGTTCTCTATTTTTCTTTATTTCACTTTGCATAGCCTTCACTTTTTCCTTTATTTTGTGACCATACTTAACCATTTCTGTGAGCATCCTGATTACCAGTGTTTTGAACTCTGCACCTGATAGGTTGGCTATCTCTTCACCCCTTAGCTGTATTTTTTCTGGAGTTTTGATCTGTTCTTTCATTTGGGCCATATCTCCTTGTCTCGGTGCTCCTGCTACATTGTAAGAGGCAGAGCCTTAGGTATTTCAGCAAGGCAGCAAGGTGCAACCCACATTGCTGCATTGTGGTGTTGTATGTGAGGGAGGGGTCAGAGAGGGAACAATACTTCTTGCTTGGTTCTTGGCCGGCTTTCAGTCACTTCCCCCACTACCCACAAGCAAATTGGGCCCTTCTGGTGCTAATTCCCAGGTGGGTGGGTTTGTGCACATTCTAGGACCCTGTGGATCTCTCCAACGAACTCTCCTGTGAGGCTGGGAGTTTCTCCTGTCACTGCCACCCCCACAGGTTTTTACACCCAGAGGTTTTGAGGCTTTCTTTTCCCACATTGGATCCTTGGGTTGTGTGGTCTGTCTCATCCCCCAGCTGTTCCTCCTGGTTTATCCACATGCAAATGTGGGACCCCCTGGTCTGCCACCCACTGCCTTGCTGTGTGTCCTCTCCACCCCAGCTGCCTGTCTCCGCCTCTCCTACCAGTCTGGATGAATGTTTCTTCTTTAACTACTTGGTTGTCAGGCTTCCCTACAGTTCGATTTTCTGGCAGTTCTTGTTGTTTTTTGTTTTTAAATTTTTTGTCCTTCTTTGGGTTTTGTGAGGAGGCAAAGTGTATCTACTTAGGCCTCCATCTTGGCAGAAAGTCCAATAATTACTTTCAATGTAAATGGACTAAGTGCTCCATTCAAAAGACATAGGGCGGCAGAATGGATTTTTTTTCTTAAAGACTGTTACCTCTTCTGCCTGCATAAGACCCACTTCAGATCAGAAGACACACAGAGACAGAAAGTAAAAGAAGAGAAAAAGATATTTCATGAAAATGGAAACAAACAAAAAAGCTGGGATAGCAATACTTATACCAGACATAATAGACTTTAAAACAAACTTGCTGAATCAAGATGACGGAGGAGTGAGTGGAAGTCACACTGACCACCTCCCAGGACCAACCTGGAATTACAATTGTGGAGAAATCACCTGGAACAAACAACTGAAGAAGAGTGAGATGGGAGCCTTGTAACCTCAGAGACAGAAGAATCAGCTTTAGCGCAATCTAACCGGTAAGGAGTGCAGTAGAGACTCAAGAAGGCAGGCGGGGCGCCCATGGGCGACAGCACCAGAAGGATACTGAAATGGCCAGCTGCATCCCCCTGAGAAGAGCGGGGTCTAAACCAAAAGCAGGTATCGCTAGCCCACAGCACCAGGGCCCAAAAAGTATACAGAAAACAGCCAGCTGCGAAAGCGACAGGGTTGCTCTCTGCCAGAGACAGGCGGCTGGAGACAAAAAGAACTGTTAAAAGGGCCAACGCATAAATTTTTATTTGCAGCCACTTACCCTAGTCTCCAGCAAAGGCAGAGGCAGAGTGGGCTAGAGATCCCTGAGGAGAGACTGGGGAAAGAGGCTTTGGGGAGAGAACTGAGAGAGTAGCTGGCGGGATCCCAGTGCGGACTCCTCCCTCATATGGCTGCAGTGAGACAGGATCCAATAACCCCGCCCCCAGGAGGGACTCCACCCTGCCCTGAGCTGTCTAAGGCACCCTGCTGAGTGCAATGTGAATAGATTAACAGCTGAAGGAGACAGCCACAAACAGTAGATTACTGGAAGTCTCAAACAGACTGCCTAAGACAAGGACAACACCTGACATTATCAGAGGAAGATCCAAAAAGTAAAAACAATGGTCTCCAACCATAGAAGTTCACACCAGAAAGTCAGGAAATCAGGACAGAGCAACTTAAGAATCGGAAGCAAAAGAGAAGAGTCTCACAAATAATGGGAAGACAAAGAAATACGCCTCACTCAAAGGGAAAGGAGGAATCCCCACAAAGACAACTAAATGAAATAGAGGCAAGTAAACTATCAGATACTGAGTTCAAAACAACAGCTCTAAGGAAGCTCAATGAGCTCAGTCAGCTCAAAGAGAATTACCAAAAACTACAGGGAAACTATGAGGAACTTACTGGAAACTATATCAGCATGGAAAGGGACATAGAAACTATCAATAAGAGACAAGAGGAAATGAAGAATACAATTTCGGAATTGAAGAACACAGTAGAAGGAATCAAAAGCAGGCTAGATGAAGCTGAGGACCGAATCAGCAAGCTGGAGGACAAGGTAGAAAAAAGCTCCAAGAAAGAACAAGAAAATGAAAAAAGACTCAAAAAGAATAAAGAGACACTTAGGGAAATGCAGGACAACCTGAAACATAATAATATCCACATAATAGGGATACCAGAAGGAGGAAAAGTGGAACAAGGGATGGAGAACCTGTTTGAAAAAGTAATGATAGAAAACTTCCCTAATTGGAGGAAAGAAAAAGTCACACAAGTCCAGGAAGCATAGAGGGTCCCATTCAAGAGGAACCCAATGAGGCCCACTCCAAGACACATCATCATTAAAATGGCAAATATCAAAGATAAAGAAAGAATCCTAAAAGCAGCAAGGGAGAAAGAGGTAGTAACATATAAGGGAGCCCCGATACGGCTAGCATCTAACTTCTCATCAGAAACACTGCAAGCCAGAAGGGAATGGCAAGAAATATTCCAAGTGCCTGCCACCAAGACTGAAATGAAAAGCAAAGGCCTGCCACCAAGACTGCTCTACCCAGCAAGACTCTCAATTAAAATGGAAGGCGAAATAAGGAGTTTCCCAGACAAAAGAAGGCTAAAAGAATACACCTCCACCAAACCAGCACTGCAAAATATGCTAAAGGGACTGCTTTAAGATGAAAAAAAAAGTTTCTATGAATACCCAGTTCCTTTCAGAGTTGCCAATATTTGATATTGCCAATATTTTTAATACTCATTAATCTGATTGTAACAATGATGTTATTTTAATTGTTCCTTTACTATTTGTTGAAATTAAACCTGTTTTAGTATATTTCTTGCCTATTTCTATTATTTTTTTTAAAAAAAGCTTTAAATGACTTTTTGATATTCTTTATCGATTTATTGATTCAAGGTTTGTAGAGCTTTTTTCCCTAAAAACAAACAAAAAAGAAAAAAACCTATTAACCATGTTTTAGATGTGTTGCAAATACTTTTCTATTTTATTCCTTGTCTTTTAACTTTTTTATATGTATATAGTTAAATGTTTAATATAGTCATATTGTCAATATTTACTTTATAGCTTCTGGGTTTGAATATTTTACTTCGGGTCATGAAAAAT
Organism: Pteronotus mesoamericanus; assembly: GCF_021234165.1. Taxonomy (NCBI): domain Eukaryota; kingdom Metazoa; phylum Chordata; class Mammalia; order Chiroptera; family Mormoopidae; genus Pteronotus; species Pteronotus mesoamericanus. The sequence goes on from NW_026555152.1 coordinate 6,360,081, forward strand.
ATTACTTCTATTTTCTTCTAAAACTCCTTAGAGTCTACATATTGAATTTTAACTCACCTGTATATTTCTTGTATAATGTGTGAAACAGGGCTCTATATTTGTTTTATTTCAAGTAATAGTGGTCCATGCAGTTTATTTGTTGAATAAACCTTATTTTACCCACTGATTTGAAATATCAACTTAATCATATATTACATTGTCAGACAGATATATACATTTGTCTCTAGAATGCTCATTATATTTCATTGGTCTACTTGATTATTTCTGTGCAGGTGTCATGTTGGTTTAATTGCTGAGACTTTATAATGGTTTTAAATTTTTTTAATATTTTATAATTAACTTTGACATTTAAAAAAATAGATAACATCAATCTGCATTTAAGAAAGAAAGAAAGAGAGAGAGATGGAACTCCTACCTTTTGCGACAACAGGGATGGAACTGGAGAATATTACGCTAAGTGAAATAAGCCAGTTGATTAAAGACAAATACCATATGATCTCACCTATAAGTGGACTCTATTCAACAAAATAAACTAACGAACAAAATAAACCACAGGCACGGAGACATGGAGCAGATTGAAAGTGACCAGAGGGGATGGGGAAAGAGCACAATGGTGGAAAGAAGGAGAAGGGACTAGACAAAGAACATGTATGAATGACCCATGGACATGGGCAACAGAGTGGGAATAGACTGTGGGAGAGGGGCTGGTGGTGGGATGGGTGGAGGGGGGTAAAGGGGCAAAAACTGAGACAACTGTAATAGAATAAACATAATTTATAAATTTTAAAAATTTTTTAATAAAATTAAAAATAAAATAAAATTTTAAAAAGACCAAAAAAAGAAAAAAATAAAATAAAACAAACTTGCCTATTTTCAATATCTGAAAATAAAACAATGGTCATTTCCCTCCCTGTATTTCCTCAAATTTCAGTATATGCCATTATCTTAAGTTATTTGTCTCATTAAATACTTTTAAAAGAACATGTTATCTTGTTAGTCTCTGGCAGGGGCAGGTCATGTGTCCTGTGCTGACAGAATCCCCTATAGCCACAAAAGTTGTTCTCACATTATGGAGGTTTGCCCTCGCCCTTTAATCTGTGTCCTCTTAGACTTTTCTTAGCCTCCTTGGAGAACCTATTTTCCATCAAACAGGTAGAGACAACATGTCCTGTAGGCACACTTTCACATACACTTTCCCTTCTACCCTTCACCACCCTGTTGCTGCTCCTATGCCCAGGCCACATCTCCCCAGAGCAGCCTCCTAACCAAGAGAACCAGAGTGACCTTGACTTGCCATCCAAGTTTCCCACCTTTCCACTGGGGCAAGACCATTCCTGCCTGCCTGCCTTCCTCCTTTTCTTCCTCCCTTTCCTAACTCTGACGTTAAAAAAAAAAAAATTAAAACAACAATGTCTCCACCAGAACAACCTTGACCACAAAAATATCTGAAAATATTAGTAAAAAAAAAAAAAAGTTTGATTAATATATAGAAACATTTACATTACATTTAATATACAGAAATGTTTTCAGGTTAAAGGAACATTTAGCTTAAATTTTTCTCATTTACCAAAACTCTTATAATTACATAATTATCTTTAGAATTTTGAGAAGTTAGAGATCTGAGTAATGTTTCAGTTACTTTGATATTTTTTCCTGTCCTTCTTGTGGTCCCTTAGGGAAAGTTGGTGAAAGGGCTTGTTTATTTATAATCATTTTTATTTTTTAATATTTTTATCCTCCTCTGAGGACACGTCTATTGACTTTAGAGAGAGGGAAAGGGAGGGAGAAAGAAAGAAACATCGATCAGTTGCCTCCCATACACACCCCAACCAGGGAATGAACCCATAACTGGGTATGTGCCCCAGGAATCAAACTAGCCTGCAATGGGTGCCAACTCAGCCTGCCCCACATCCCCGCTAGTAAATAGGGCTGGGGAGGAAGGCTGGGTAACCATGCTCTGCATAATCACTGTATTCCTTTAAGTTTCCCAAAGCACCATAACTAGGTAGAAAATGGTTTTGGTTCACAGGAAGGGGCAAATTCTCCCATGCATTTGCTGATGTGTGCAGAATTCTGTAATGTTCTTTAAAAATTAAGCCCACTACAACTGTCATTTGACTTTCCAAAGACATTTATTTGCATATAGTTAGAGTTCATATTATATGGGGAGAACTTAACAATCTAGTTATAGACAAAATAAAATGGAGGTGGGTCAGGCCCTCTATTCCTTGCATATTGAAATAATTGTAATATAGTAATTTCATTGTTTTAATTATTAATTTTATAATAATTAATTAGTAACCCGAAATTTCAGGTAGTGTTAAGTGCCTCATATAGTATATCTTTTTTGGGTCTCTCAATAATCATTGAGGTAGGTAGTATTACCACCTACATTTTACAGATGAGGGGAGTGGAGCGGAGCTGAGAGATTCCCCCAGGACATCTAGGAAGTACCAAGGTCAAAACTCAAAAACACGCTTGAGTGGATTCATCTGGGCTCTGCCCTGACTGAACACAGGCCTGCGGTCTACGTCAACTAGAGCACAAATCAAATAATGACAGAGTATGGACTCTGGCTGGCTTCCCCTCCTCAACCAGCATGGACGCATCCAAGCCAAGGAAAGAAAGAGCAGGATAAACAACCCGCATGGCTAACGCGGTCTGCTACAATGCCTCATGAACGTTAAGCCACAAGAGCTGTTTGCGTGGAAGGAATGAAGAGCAGGCCAGCTCCACAGACCAGCCATTGAGTGGGCTGCATGTCAGTGTCTGCCATCCCTGCATTCCCTGAAGACAATGTACATGGTCCCTGAAGCTTTGCCAAGCCCCCTCCAGGGACTCTCAACTGGAAAAAAAAAAAAAAGAGTTTTGGAGTAACAAAGAACCAGGGAAAGAGAAGGCAAACAGAGCTCACACTCAAATAATAAAGTCATCAGAAAAAGATTTTGAAATACGTCTCCTCCAGGAAATGAGTGAGTATTCAATACATGAAGCAATGCTAGACTATAATGAAAAAAAAATCAGTTAGAGACCTTGGAAATAGACGATGTAACTGTTGAAATACAAAGTCAATAGACACTAAAAACTAAGAAGGAAAAAAAAAAAGAAGAGATAAACAAAGCTGAAGAGTTAATGACTGAACTGGAAGATGACTTTAAGTAATTCTCCTAAACTGGAGCATAACATGAAAGTATAGATAGAATTCAGACACCTGGGGGCAGAGACAGAGGGGCCAACAGCAGTCTAATTACAGGTGTGGGCAAGAAGAGGAAGAGCACAGGGAAACAATACTTGGCAATGTAAGATATGAGAATATCCCCCCAAAAAAGAAAGACACAGTTGTCAGATTGAAAGGGCCTTCCACTGCTGAGCATTTAACTAATGGGGGAAAAAATACTTCGACTATCATATTGAAACCTGAGAACATCATTAAAAACCAATCAAAAAGAAAAATAGCTTAGCTTCAAAGGAATCAGAGTAACAATGATTCTTATCAGCAAATCTGGGCAAAGGAAAATAGTGAAGTAGAACCCTTAAAATGCTGAAGGAAAAGAATTTGGAGTCTAAAACTCTGTATTCAGCAAAACTATTGCTTAATTGTGAGGGTGACATAAAAGCATTTTCAGGGACACAGAGAATCAGTTTACCACTCACAGATGGCCACTGAGAGATCTTAAGGGGATCTACTCCAACAAGAAATTAGTAGTTACCGGTTAACTATTTTCTGGAATCAACTAAGGAGATTTCAAAGGGAGAGGGTGAGGGCATAAAACTGTACCAAGGTTTTTGACTTCTTAGGATGGGGAGCTCACTATGGAAAGAAAAGATAGATAGATAGATAGATAGATAGATAGATAGATAGATAGATAGATAGATAGATAGATAGATAGATAGATATGCACTGATTAATTCTAGCCATTGTTAGGAAAAAATAAGTAAATATGTGTATTTATAACTTAAGAGTACTCTCTAGAAGAAAAAGTTTGCATGTACAAATTTCAAAAAGCTAAGAAAACATATTATCCAAGAAAATTTGAAACACCGAAAGCATAACCCAATTTGGATCTTGTTAAAATTGAAAACTTAAGCTCTGCAAAAGACAATTAGAGAATAAAAAGTCTCAGACTGGGAGAAAATATTGGCAAAACTGATATTTGATAAAGGACTTGTACCTAAAACATACAAAGAACTCCTAGAACTCAACAATAAGAAAACTAACAACTTGATTTACCAATGGGCAAAAGATCTGAATAGATGTTTCACAAAAGAAGTTATACAGATGGCAAATAAACATATGAAAAGATGTTCCACATCATGTAATTAGGTAATTGCAAATTAAAACAACAATGAAATACCGCTACACACCTATTGGAAAATCCAAAACACTGACAACACAAAATGCTGGTGAGGATATGGTGCAACAAGAACCCTCATTCACTGTTGGGAAATCAAAATGGTACAGCCACTTTGGAAGACAGTTTGGCAGTTTCTTATGTAATTAAATATGCTCTTACCACATGATCCAGAAACCATGCCTTCTAGTATTTACCCAAAGGAGTCAAAAACTAATGTCCATAATGTCTGAACAAAAACCTACACAAGGGTTTTTATAGAAGCTTTGTTCATAATTGTCAAAATTTGGACTGAACCAAGATTTCCTTCAGGTTAATGAATAAATAAACTGTGGTACATCCAGACAATAGAACATTATTCGGGGATTTTTTTTTTTTTAAGGAGCTATCAATCCATAAAAAGACATGCAGGAATCTTAAGTGCCTATCACTGAGCAAAAAAAAACCAATCTATAAAGACTGCATTCTGTATGATTCCAACAAAATGATATACTGGAAAGGGCAAATCTATGCAGACAGTAAAAAGATCAGGGGTTGGGGTGAGAGGTGATGAGTTGAAAAAACACAAAGTATTTTTTGAGCAGTGCAAATACTCTGTATGATACTGTAATGGTAGATGCATGTCATTATACATTTGTCATAGTGCAACAGTATAGTGCTGACCTTACAGTGTGACACTACAGCACTGATTTCAGAGTTAACGTCCTCACATCTAAGACTTCACTTCAGCATAATATTGCTGGCATTGCCCTGGTGCATCTCGTCAACATATCTTCACACATAGGGCAGTCTGGATGATGGCCTTAGAATTACGTAATACGTCTCCTACCCTGGGTACTTTAGTCATACTCTACAGCCATGCTCATAAAACCAAGACCTCCCCTGAAATATATCACAGACTACAGACAACACAGCTCTGCATTACACAGACTGAGAGTCAAATCATATCCCTAAGCACAGTAACCACACAAGGTATCAGACCATTGGTCACAACACAAGCATCATCTTGGTTACCAGCTCTGGAACATCACAGCCTTCAATTTCATCAATGTACTTTAAAAGAAATTCCTAAAAGCTCAAAGTTGTGAATAATCTAAAAAGTCTAGCTTCATCCCCTGGTGATCAAACCTACGTTATCTTCTCACCGAGACCAAGCAGTACGAGCAGCCTCATGGGGGTTAAACACTGCCTCCTTAGACTGTTTTCTTCTGGATTTACTTCCTCTGTTTTTCTGGGACACATATTTGAAAAAGTGACACATTTTGGAGAATATATACACTGAGAGGGTGCCATTTTTAAAATGTGTTGCTTTAAAAAAGACTCAGCTCCAACTAATGTCTGGCCTCCAGGGAGAAGAAAGTGCCGCCGAGATGCCCACTGGCAGTAAAGGAGGTTGTTCTTTGGGCTGTAAGATTTTCCAGCTGCCCCCCAAGACTATACAGCACATGGTTAAAAGTTCGTATAATCATAAATTGCAAGAGCATAATATTTGAAGATCCTGCCTGCAAATACTGACCAATAATATCTGGAAACAGCCAAAAACGCAAGCAACTAGATTTTATTAGAATGTTCAAAGAAATCTTACGTTCAGAGCACCAAGACCCAGTTTATTTTCAAAAATCATTTTAGGTGGATAGGTTAGATTGTGTTAGATTTTCACTCAGTGGAAGTGGAAGACAAAATAACCCTGAAAAGAACACTGGTGCAGTCTAAAGACGTGGCTCTCCTCTCTGTCCCTGTCCCTGGAACAACGGGCAAGTCCTGGAACTGACCTTTCCTCGTCTTGGTTTCCTCACCTAGAAATGAGGGTGTTGGGCTGCCAAATAATTTTCATTTCTGAAAGTCTGCAATTCCATGAAGAGTGAATCAAAAAGGTTTGCATGAGATGATCTGTAATAGTGTGTCCAATACAAACAGAATGCGAGCCACGTACACAGTTTTTTCTAGTAGCCACACTAAAGAAGTAAAAATAAAAAAAAAAACCTACAGAAAATAATTTTAAAATGCAGTTTATTTAACCTAGCATAGCCAAAACATTATTTCATTATGTACTTAGCATAAAACAGCATGAGATGTCTTACGTTACTTTTTTGTAATAAGTCTTCAAAATCCAGTATGCATGTGACACAGCACAACTCGATTCTCATTCATGCATCACACATGCAACTAGTGGCCACCAAATCAGACAGCATCAATCCAGAAAGTCACCTTCAACTTTGATAATGTCAGACTCTAGAAAGAAATGCCTACTCTCTGCAAAGTGTCTTGGGCTCTCTGAAGAACAGAAGATATCAGACAGGTGAGATGGAAATATGACCTTTATACTTGCCCTTCATCCCCCACCTCCCTGGTTTCTATGTCTAGAGCTTGTTGATTCCAACTCAGCCAGTCTCTCCACCCTCTTATATCTTAGCTGGTATCTATAACAGCCTCTAACTGTGCACTTCATTTGCAATCTTCACTGGTTCTCACTGTTCACACCTGGCCCAATTTATTTTTACCTGCGGTGCCTTCTCAATCACCTGCTCACGCTGGTATCTTCCCTTCCAGAAAATTTGCCTGAACCCTAACATCAGAAAATCGGATAGGTAAAGAGTTAAATAGAGATGAATAAACGTATTTCCAAGCATTAGGAAGGGTGAACATAATCATGAATTTTGAGTGGACCCAGAAAGGCTATTTCTATTACTTTTGCCAGCACCAATGAACAGCACTAGTAATTTGGGAAAAGGACAGAGTGGAGGGAGGACAAGGAACAAAACAGAAACAGCACTCAGCTCACACACTTAGCAATCCGGGTAGGTTAAAATCAGCCACTGAGTGAGTCCTGAGGTTCCAGGGGACAGACAGATCTCTTCGTCTGCCGGCTACTGTAACTCTATGGGAGTTCAAAAAGAAAAATTCTGTAGTTTTAAAACAAAAGCTATGTTTCCTCAGTGCAGTAGAATAAAGAAAAGAAAATAGAAAAGTGTCTTAAATATGGATAATCTTTATGTGGCTAAAAAGGGTTGATAAGAGGCCCGATCCTGTGGCACACTAACCTGAATATATATATATGATCAGCAAGTACACTGTTTCTCCCTTTGAATATGAATGAACTTCTCCATGATACGAAGATATCACTTAAGGCCTGGGGGTAAAGCAACCGTCTTTGAACTTAGCGTCAGGACTGAGATTCCAAACATCAGAACCGAGAAGTACTTACTCCATAGTAGTTTGCTTACCCTAGTTTTCCCGGAGGATTAGTCTTGGTAATATGCTTAACATATTTACAGTAATCCTGGGATCTCAGTGGTGCTTTCGGCTAACACAGCATCTCCAGAGATAGAAAAGGGAAAAGGAGCACCCAACACCTCACTGAAATGTGTGAAATGTGACATTTGCTTTAAGTTGGCATAAGATTGCAAAAGAGTGGAAAACTTACTTGCAAATGTAAAATCTCAAAATCAAAGTTAATTAGGATTAGATTAATTTTTAGGATGAAATTTGATGATACATCAGATTCTGGAACTTATAGAGAGGCAATGAGCAAGGTAAGATGTGAACCTTCAAAGCTAGAGACTTACACACATAAACAACATGCAGGTGTGTGTGTGCACAACACACATACACACATCTATCGTAATATGTTGGCCCAGTGAAACTTCCATGATTGTTGCTGATGAATAGAGTGTTATTCGTGCACGCTTACAAGCACATCTGTGCAGGCAGACCCAGGGAGCCATGAAGGTGTGACTGTGTCCTTTCGTGCTGTCAGGTATTTTGCCTGTGCGACAGGCCATCCCCACTTCAGCACTGTTCGGTCTAGGCAAGGGCCCTGTCCTAGGTCCTGTTCCTGTGTTTGCCCTTGAGGATGATGAGGACAAACTCCCCCAGGCATAGCTATGAGATCACTTTTATTTTTAGCTTTTCTTAATGGTTGTTAACATTTTCTCTGAGCACTTTTACTGGCCTAAATGGATGTAAATAACCTCTTTCATCCAGGGTGGTATTGACCAGAAGTTATATTTAGTACATGTAAAGATCCAAGGAGGAAAGGTAGACACCCATCTTTAAAGAAGCTCTATACACAACCTCCCATTTATGTTTGAGAACTTTTTATAGAATAATTTTAATGCATTTGTCTAACTGGCACCTTTCTAAGATCAGGGTTTGAGATAAAACATCCCCTGGAAAAGTAAAATCAATTATTAAACAACTGAAGCCATCAACTGAGGTGTTTATTGGCCACTGTAGGGTAGAAAATGGCCTTGAAGCCAAGACTACTTTTAACAGAAGGTGATAACCTTCAGAGACACTAGAAGATGAACACTCTGTCTATAATCAAAGTGCTTGGTGGATAATCACATACCTGGACAATGACATGAAAGGAACACTTACATTTTCCAATAATGATTATACATAGTCATCTCCTAGGTAGGCCTCCATTGTTAGATTTAGAGGGAGAAATGACAGATGAAGTTTTTGCCAATTCTGCTCTTATGCAGAATAAGCTTCTAGGTGGAGAAGCTGACCTTGGTTGATGACAAGCAGCATGAGAAACATCTGTCATATTGACAGTAGAAGCTTGATTACATCATTAAGTTCCATTGATGTATTAAATAATTAATGCATGCATTTTTATATACATTATTACTACTCACTAATCACAACAACCCCACAAAGCACAAAATTCATTTTCATCCTCATCTGTAACAGAAGTAAAGGAAGCTTTTTAATGCCATATAGGTAGCAAATGAGAGTGTCAAAAGTTGAATCCAATTCTATTTAACCCTAAAGTCTGGTGTTTCAACCTCTATATATACAACTACCTCAAAGAAACTTTCAAACATAACCTAGACCATTAGACCAAGTCCAAAAATAATCCATGACAGAGCTCAGTCAAATCTTTATTTATTGAGGACCCACAGGATAGATAGTACAGAATATGGAAGAAAGAGAAATTAGGCCCAGTTCTTTTCTTTTTAATTTCATTTATTTATTCTTAGAGATTGGGGAAGGAAAGGAGAAAGAGGGAGAGGAAACATCAATGTGCGAGAGAAACTTCGACTGGTTGCCCACTGTACACACCCCAACCAGGGACCAGGCCCACAACCCAGGCATGTGCCCTGACCAGAATCAAACCCATAACCTTTCGCTTTGCAGGAAGATGTCCAACCAACTGAGCCTCGCTGGTCAGGATGACCTAGTTCTTCATTTATTTCCACTTGAAGAACAGAAAAATAAAATAAAGAAAGAACGAACTGTTCTGTTCAACTTAAGTCTGATTATTGAGTTAGGCCAGCTGGAGAGGGCAGAAAGCACAGTAGCCTTGGGGATTAGCTGTTCCTGCCGGAAGTTGACGAGCAAATAAGGAAAGTTTCCAAATCGTTTTTCTCACCGGTGAAATGAGAAGATTCTACCACCTCTGAGGCTCTGTCCAGCCCTCACATTCTAACATTACAGCTCTTCATACTTTCAGCTACCCCAATTCTCCTCATTCTCCCCTCGAAACACAGGACAGGTTGCTATGGGAAAACTAAATGCATGCAGGGACCTTATGTAAACAAAAAAAAAAAAACCTTTGATGACCAGGAGAAGGTAAAAGAAATGGAAGAATGAATGTGGGATTTGGAGGAGGACTCTAGGGAGATTCCTGGATTTGGTCTCCCTGTGCCATCACTGCCTGCTCCTCATTGCTAATCTTTTATCATTTAGCCAAATCCATAGATTCAGTAAGATAGGGACTGGAAGCTTCTGCCCGAGATACTGCTGATGCCATAGCCCATAAAAAATAGCTCCCCCTTCCTCTCTGTTCTCACTACCCATCTGCACACCGCACACTCCCACGCACACTCAGTCACCTGACTTCCCTACTTATGTGCGTGCACCGTCCCTGAGTGTCGACACAGGGCAGGACAAGAGAGTGGAGAGCACTCTTCCCACATGCTGGAACCAACCATGAGACCATAAGCACCACAACAGCACACCTGCTCCATTCTCTGTGCTTAGCACCAGGAGCAATGCCTGGTGCATAGGAGGCACTCAATATGTATTCGTTAAAATCTACAACTCTGTCTCCCCTACTACTAAATGTTTCCACCTTGATCAAACTAGAAGCTCCATAAAGGCAAGAGGACTGCTCCCGCCACCATGTCTTTGAATTCTCACCCCCTGACGAAATGTCTGAGACACACTGGCACAAAATAAAGCTTTGGGGTATGTCAGAAGTGACAAAAGTATAACTGAATGTCCAGATTAAGAGAGGACTCAAATGTATCTCATAGGCAAGAAGTAATAATACCAGAATTATTTTAACTAAATAGTATGCGGCTCAGCATATAATCTTGAAGCAGACTGTGATCTTTGATCCTTCCATTACTATACAAAAAAATGAGAAGCATAATTTTAAGGGAGTAAACCACTGTCTAAGTTCACCCTGCTCTAGACTCTACCAAGATATATCAAGTAAGGAGGTAATGTGCCAAGCACTAAGCTTCTTAAACACTGAGGCTCTGCTGTGTTATAAAAATAGGTGATGTACAATGAAATTATAATAATGTAACTCAAATGTCTCGAATGGGGGTATATGACATGAAAATTATTTTCTGTTGATGAAAAATTACTATGGTTCACTTTTTTATTAAACTTTTTGAAATCATTTAGATTCACATGAATTATAAAAAATAATAGAGATTTTTTTTTATCCTTTCTCCAGTTTCTCACAATGATAACATCTTACAAAACTAACGTTGGGTAAGTCATGACACAGAACATTTCCATTTCCACAACAATCCCTTTTATCAAGTTGCCCTTTTATCCATCCTACCCACACACCCACCTGCACTCTTGGCAACCACTAATCCATTCTCCATTTCTATAATTTTGTCATTGCATGAATGATAGAGAAATAGGATCAGACATCATGTAACCTTTTGCGATCGGGCTTTTTCAGTCTGCACAATTCCCTGGAGATCCGTCCAAGTTGTTGGGTATACCAGCAGTCGGTTCCTTTCTCTTGCTGAATAGTATTCCATGGTGAGGAGGTACCACGGTTTGTTTAGTCACCCAGCCAGATTGCCCGACATCTGGTTTTTGACTATTATAATCAGAACTACCATGAATATTGATGTACAGGTTTTTGTGTGAATGTTTCCATTCCTTGGGAATAAATGCCCAGGGGTACAATTGCTGTGGCAATATTGCCACTTTGTGGCAGTATTCTAAATAGGCCCCATCTCTTAAAACTATCATTTTTGTCTACTGGAATTTGCAGTTTGTGATCAGCAAGATCCTGTATCCCGCCCCCCCCCCCGCCTCTGGACTTCCGGCCTTCATTTCTCAGCCCGGATAACCCTTCCTCTCATTGATCTCAGATCACTGTCCCAACCATCTCCCTAAAAACCCCTTACTTTCACATTCACATCATCAAGTGTACCACTGCAATATTAGTCTTAAAACAAAACATCTCTGGAATTCCTACCCTACTCTAGTGACTACTCGATTTGCCCTCCCCCTTTTCTACAAAATTTACCCAAAGGAGTTTTCTGGACATACTTCCCGTTACCTGTCCTCTTACTCTGTCTGGAAACTGTTCTACCGACATTAATCCCAATATGACACAAAAACAGCTCATCTCAGGGTCACCAATGACTTCCACATTGCTAGGTCCAACAGTCAGTTCTCGAGCCTCCGCTTCCATGAGCTCTCAGCAGCACTGGGCACAACTGGACACTCCCCACTCCCTGCACATCTGCCCCCACACTGAGATGCTGAGCTTCCCTCTTGGGGTCTCCTCCGACCTCACTGACTATTCTCTCAGCCCCATTACTGCCGCTCTAATCTCTCTGACCTTGAAATCTTAGCGTGCCCAGGACCACTCTCCTTTCAGACTGTCTACATAATTTGTAAAACCCAGGGCAAAATGAAAACACAGGCCCCTTGTCTAAAATGTATTAAGGCTTCGAAGATAGTAGCAGCAGAGCATTAAAGCAAATGCAGGCATCTTCCACAAGCCAGGACCTGAGCAGCTGCAGTCACATGCCCATGGAGTCTTCCTGCTGAGGACTCTTGAATTTATCTCTCATCTAGAACAACACTCCCTGAACTCTAGGCCGGTGATTTTCAACCTTCTTCATCTCATGGCACACATAAACTAATTACTAAAATTGTGCAGCACACCAAAAAATATATTATATTTTTGGCCAATCTGACAAAAATAAATAGGCATAATATTTATTCATTCACACCAGAATGGCTATTGTGTTGGCTATTGTCATTTTTTATTTGACAGTCTAAAGGAAAAGAGGCCAGTGTCCCTTGACTGGACAGTCAGGCATTGCACGTTTTAAAATTTTTTGCAGCACATCGGTTGAAAATCACTGCTCTAGGGTCATAAATCCAATTGTCTATTAAACATCTCCACTTGGCCCTCCAGTATGCACTTCATGTGTCCAAAACCAAATTCCTGACAAGCACCTCCCTCCCTCCGCAAAAAGGGAACACTGATCTTTCTGTATCTTTTCCAACTCAGCAAATGGTACATTCTTCCAGTTTCTCAGACCAAAACCCTCCATGTCATCTTAGATTCTCCTCTTTTATTTAAGCCTCACATCCGAGTCATGAGCAAATGCTGTTGGCTCTACCTTAAAACATATGGAGAATGTGCACACTCCCCCTTCTTCCCCCTTGGCATCCATAGAAACCATCTGGCACCCAGATTACCGCTGTCCCCTCCCACTGGGCTCAGCCCTTGCTCCCCAGTCTAGTGTCAACCCATCAGTCCCCATGATCCTTCTACACTGGGGGTGCCTTCAAAATGAATTTGAAGGTGAACTTAAATTTAAAAAACAGTTCTAAATTACCTGATAAATTGTTTCCCTCTCAGCTTACCCAACTACAGAAATAGTAAAGTCACTAGTTTCATAACCTGTTTTCTCAAAACAAGAAACGCGAAAATTTACTAGTGATCCCCAGCTCCAAACCAACTCTGTACCTTGCTCATATCAAACATCTACCTACAAACTTGCCGAGAGTCCTGAAATGGTAAGAAATCTAATTGTTCTTGAAGTTCCTTTTTTTCCCTTTATTTAAGGGTCTGGGGAACGCGTCCTGTAACATAATATCCAACCCAACAAGATTTTGGTTTCTAAATATGTTTTAAAAAAAGAACAAAATCCAGGCGTTAGTGGTGGGTGGGACACGCTGTCTGTAGCACCGGGTGGATAAGGCAGCCCAACACCCTGGCGCCTGCAACGGAATGTGTGCCGGGCCGGCGGTGGCTACGCAGTGGGTGCGCGCGAGGCCCCAGGGCCCCGGGAGCAACAAACACTCGTATGACCTTCTTGGATCTCTTTGAGCTCTGCAGCAAACACCACACACCGCAAGGCCGAACGCAGCGGGAAAGTCAAGACGGTTTCTGCATCCTCCAACTGTGCCCACCACCTCCGGGAACAGCCAAGCACTGCCGCCCGCGCATTGCCAGGTGGGTCACAGCCAGCAGCTACCGCCCCCGTGCTCTGGAACGGACCGGAAAGCGCGCGGCGCGCTAACTTGTGCACCTGTAGGTACTAGGCGCGGGCCTCGGTCTCCGAAGCCGTCTCCCCGCCCCCTTGGTCGGCCATTGGGCTTTCCGGGTTTCGCGGTGTAGTGGCGCCCAGCCCCCCAGGTTGAGGGCGGCGCCGAGCTCCGGCGGATCCCGTAGCTAAAGGACCCAGGGGAAAGCGAGGCCGGGAGGAGCGCGGGGCAGTGTCACCTACCAGCGCCCGCGTCTGCCCACTCGACCCTTCCCGCCCCCTCACTCATCCTCTCTCACCTACGGACGAGCGGATCCTGGACCTTCGCGGCAAGGACATCTTAAGAGCTGTGTCCAGGCGAGAGCCGTTCAGCATCTCGCCCCACTCGGGGGCGACGCGGCCCCCAGCGAGTGGCGGAGGCAGCGTGCAGGCCTGGGCGCAGGGCCGGCGGCCCTAGGGCCATGGGCGGACGCGCGCCGGGGTTGCACTGCGGGAGCAGCCGGGCTGCAGAGGCGGCCTGGAGCGCGGGCGCCAGAGGCTGCGCGTCGGTGCGGCAGCACCCGGCCAATGCGGCGGCGCCCGCGATCGCCCCGCTGCAGCCCCGCCGGCCCGGGATGCGGCAGTGGGGGAGGGGTCGGGCCTCCGCGGGGAGCCGGCGGGATCTGGACGGGGGCTTGGAAAACTCTGGAACACTGCTCAAGGAGAACCTGGGATGTTGTGCAGTACTGAGGGCTTTGGTGGCGGAGAAAATGACAGGGTGGTATTGTTGGGAGGGCGGGGGGGTGGAGGTATATGGATAGGCAGCCTTAGGAGATGAACGTCCCTCGGGTTACCTTTTTCTGTCTGTGCCTCTCTGGTACCTATTTTACCTGCCTGTAGGTTGTCATTGGAGTGCAAGTGTCTCCTAGGAGTAGTAGTTCAGAACTCATAACTCTCCTTTTCCCAGTATCTGTTCTACCATGTCCAGTTTGGTGGGATCTGTTTAGGTTCTTCACAGAAACGTTATTTCTCAAGTGTCTGGAGTACAGCCGAGAAAAGGCCTGGGTCTCCAGACTCCTACTCACCTTCCTCCTCCCCCGGCTCCCTAGAATTCTAACTAATGGCACGTTGAAGTTGTAGAAGACCCTAGGGAGCGCTTACCCCTCCCCACTCCACACACGTACGCACCCCAACACGCTCACACCTTCCATAGAAACAAAATCATTGAAAGGTGAGGTAACTTGTCCAAGGCCACTTGATCTATTTTTGTTTTTACTTGTCAGTTAATGTTCAAACTGCGATTTGTCCCTCTGATCACAGTTCCCAACCCTGTATCTTTTTAATATCTAAAGAAATTCTGACCCTAGAGTAAAAAAAAAGGAAAGAAAACATTAATCTGACTCTGACTCTGCATTTACTGCTGTGATCATTTGACTTCATTTAACATAAACTTCAGGAACTAACAAGAAGAGCAGAGTTGAGCACAAAAAATCAGTGCTAGGAATACAGAGCCCTGTGGCCCCCCAGCTCCTCCCAGCCAGCCTCTGCTATGGAGGATTTTCTTAGGAAAAAATGCAGAAGGGAGGGACAACTTGCTTTGTGAGCTGTAGGCTGGCAGTTGTAGCTTCAAGTAGGATTCCTTGCCTCTCTATTCTGGGCCCGCAAAATAAATGTTTCTGATAAGAAATGAGTCTTTAGCAAGCAGTTGGCCTTCATAGCTGCTGAGAGTGTTCTTACAGCTAGTTAATCCTAGCAATGAGGTTTTCAAAAACTTTGTCTTTAATGAATCAGTAAAATTTTTTATTGATAATAACCCCTTGAGGACCTAAGCAGAACAGAAGGGGACTTGAGTGCAACCCCAACTTGAAGGTAAATAGAAAAATTTTTTTCCATATCTAGATGGGGACAGAAAAAGTAGATAGACATTATTTTTAATTTTTACAAACAAAGCTGATTATGTTAAATACAGAACATTTGCCTTCCATCCCAGATTGATGCAGTAACCCTACCCTGATTCATTGTAACTCCAAACCCATCATGAAATGCGTCGTTGCTCCTGTTTTCATGTTTATCTTCCAATAATCAAAACTATCCTGACACCTTCGTAGGAGTTTAAGACACTTCAGTTGTACACCTTGAAAATCAGAGAATAGATGTCAGGAGTGATAGATGGATGTCTCACTTGAACTTGTATCTCACTGGTTGCCATGATTAATTCCCCTGATCTTCGGAAGTTAGAGTATTACTAGCATGGCATTTGAGCACCAAATCGAGACCTAAATTCTATCTTTGAGGTCTTTGAGGGATATTTATGGCCAAAGGGCAAAAGTTGGCAAATGATCAGTATTTATTATTAGCCTGAAAATCCAAATGCCAGAACGGATCATTCAATAACCTATGCTTGACCTCTCAGAGAAATCCTGTCCCCGAAGTCAGAGACTGCCTAGGCCAGAGTGGAGGGAGACAAAGAGCAAATGCATAATGCAGAGCAACAGGGTAGGTCAAAGAAATGTATTTTGCCTGTACCCTCATGGATGCAAGAACTTCTCAAGAAAGAGGAGTCTGCTTCAGTTTCCTAGAGCCGCACCCTGGGCATTCACAAGTCAGGTAACAGAAGTAGCCCGCAGAAGAAAGAAAGAATTCCTGGAGAGACAGTCCAAGAAGGGTACACACCAAACCCCTCACATTGTGGGTTGATAACGTATTGTTGAGCTAAGTCAGAGTAGCCCTTTTCTTCCTTAGAGATGAAGTGGAGGGAAAAGAAGGATTAGAGTTTTCTTTCCCTGAACACCAACTCTCTCCTTCCTCTCTCATTATCCTTTGTGCCCCTCTCTGCAGGCAACAAGATCAGCCAAGGCACATCCAGTGTCCCAGAGAGAGGACCCATGCCCCCCAGTGTTGTGACTGCAGAAAGGCTGACTCTGCTCGTCTCCACGATTTCTAAGGAACGAAATCTGCACAACTTCTCTTGACAGCATACTCACGAAGTAGGATTTTCAAGCAGTTCCTCCTATGACCATTGTAAGTTTGTTCTATTTTTTCAATATGTATTTTTTATTTTTAGAGAGAGAGAGAAACAGAAACATTGATGTGAGAGAACCATCAATCGGCCGCCTCCTATATGCACCCCAACAGGGGATCGAACCCTCAACCTTTCAGTGTTTGGGAGGATGCTCCAACCAACTGAGCCAAACCAGCCAGGGCAAATTTCTTCTATTTTAATTTAAATCCATTCTTCCTTATTTAATCATCATGGTTCTAGAAAATAACCAGCTTACACACCCTTCTCATGAAGTTCTTTCATACAAACGAAGACTTTAAGCTATTTTAAGCCCTCTTTTCCTCAGATTAAAACCCCATTTCCTTTTTAAAATGTTCATACATGTATACCTTTTATATATGGGTAAATATGGCTTTCTTCATAAGGCTTCTTTCCTCTTTCCCTGTTCTTACTTACAAACAAACAAATTAAAAGGCAACCCTGACGGTAGGAGGTAAAGGATCCAGAGAGGAAGATCAGTTAATGGAAATCTTTATTCTTCTGTGGTGGTCTTATTCAGCATTCTGTAAATGCATTTTGATCACTCTTTTAATGCTTCTCCAAATTCTTCTCATTTTTACACATTGTTTTTAGAAAACAGTGTCCCAAACTGAACATAAAAGAAATGTCCAGTTAAACTCTCAACATCTGTCTTCCTAATGACAAAAAGGACAGTTGGTCCAGACTCAGTCCCTATCAACTACTCATTCATTTATTAACACTCATGCCTGGCATGCGATGCTGGCTGCAATTGGAATTTTAGCTGGAGGTGTCATCTGGTATACCTTCACATGGACTCTCTACGTAGCCTGGGCTTCCTCACAACCTGTCTGCTGGATTCAAAGGGCCCAAGGAGACAGAGCCAGGTGGAAGCTATGTCACCTTCTACGCTAGTCTTGGAAATCACACAGGATCACGTCTACCACATCCTGTTTGTTAAGGCAGCCTCAGAAGCCCAGTGAGTCTAATAGATTGATGGTAAAGTGGCAAATTTTGGAAGAGCGTAAGGATTGGAAACACTGTTGCTGCCATTTTTAGAATAGATCTCCCAGAACTAGCAAGAATAATTTTGATTTTAATAAACTATTATTATAATTGCACCAAAATCATACAATATGTATAGAAAATTAACAAAAGCTACGCAAGACCTTCATGCTAAAAACAAGACATTTGGGCTCCCACAGAACAAAATTGAAGTAGTTGCTCTACCAGATCTCAAGTTTTATAGTACTACTATTACTAGTCAAGACGTGGTGGTGTAGACAGATCACTGAAACAGAATAGAGTCCAAAAATAGATCCATGCACATACGGTTAAATATTTTGATAAAGGCAATAAACAAATTCAACAGGGAAAATATAGTCTTTTTTTTACTATTACAAAGTTTATAATAAAGGGCACAATGAAAGCCAGATGAAGAAACACATAGGGCAAAGTTCAGAATGGTCCCAACCTCAAGAGCTTCTCTCCGCATGGAGGGGGGGCATCCCACCCTCCCAGCATGTGCATGTGTTCACTGACTCAGACGCTCCCTGAAATCCTTTGGTTTGGGTTTTTATGGAGGTTCATTACACAGACACAGTCGATTTCATCATTGGCAAACAGTGATCAACTCAAACTCCAGTGCTTGTCTCCCTCTCTGAGATAAGGTGTAGGGGGCTAAAATGTCCAACTCTCTAAGCACCTGGTTGGTTCCCCTAGCAACCAGTTCCCCTTTCTTAGGGGCTTTCCAAAAGTCACCTTATTAATGTAATCTCAGATGTTGAAAGGAACCTCTTATGAGTAGCAAAACACACTCCCTTTATGCTCCAGAAATTACAAGGGTTTTAGGAGCTTTGTGCCAGGGACTGAGGAGAAAAGACCAAATGTGTATTTCTTATTATGTCACCATATCACTGGTACTGAGTGGGCAGCCATGACCCTCCTCTGCCATCCTCTCTTAGAAGGAACCCCCATGTTGTCCCAGCCCACTGGGAAAGGTGAGGAACAACATTCTACGACTTGCTCTTCTGCTCTGTCTAGAACCCACACGAATTCCATTCACAGCCATTCTGCCTTATTCAATGTAATGTTCCTTTGATGGTTTTTTTTCCCATTTCCTACATGTATAACGGTCCCATTCCTTAAGTGCTTACCTTTAGGAGGAGATGGAGTTGATTTACAATGCCAGGAGAAAAGACAGACAAGTCTAAGGTGCCAAGGGAAAGAGAGAAGGAAACAGAGGCTGCTGTCAGCGAGTGTGTCCACGAGGAACGACCCAGAAGACATGGGGCTGGGAGGTGTGAAAATCAGTGTGGATCCCAGCAGACAAACTCTCTCTTGAGACTCCTCCACCACCACAGCTAAGATGGTGTTGCAGCCTTACTTCATGTCAATATCTTAGGAAACAGGGATAGAGGAAACTGGTGTGTCTAGAGACTTCTTTTGGAGTGTGATTATCAGCAATTCTCTGATCTTCAAAGAGAAACCTAACTGAATTCACTGGAAATCCCTATCTTTGATACTATGATTCTTTTAGTTTCTTGAAATGTGTTGTCATTTTCACTTTGAGGGGAATCTCACTGCTATCCTGTCTGGTGACTTTGACTTTAATGTAGTCTCCTTTTGTATCCCTCAAGTCCTCCGTTGAAGGTTTTGCCTCCTTTTCCACCTGAATTCTTTGGTTCCTGTCTCCTTCTTCTGTATTCAGGTCCTGCTGGATCTTTAACATCTCCCTTCCTCCTTTCCTCCACTTCCTCCTCTACCTCCATTTCCTCATCCTCCTCTCCCCTTTGTGCTTCCCTGCTCCTCAGCTACTGTGGATTACATCTTCTCTGAAAATACAGGCTTTTTAATAAATAGTGCTGTAACAACAGGATGTTCATATGGAAAAAATAAAATAAGCCTTGATCCCTTAAATATATACAATAACTCAAAATGGATCATATACTTAAATGTAAAAAAAGTAAGCTTATAAAGCTTGTAGAAAACGTAGGTGAAAATACTTCTTACACAGGGCATAGAAAACACTAATCATAAAAGGAAAAACTTACAAATTGAACATTATCAAAAATAAAACTTCTCATCAAAAAACACCACCAAGAAATGACTAGGCAAGCCACAGACTGGGTGAAGACATTTACAATACATACATCCGACGAAGGCTTTTATCTATGATATACAAATAACTCCTACAATCCAGTACTAAAAAGACAAATCTAATTTGTGAATTACCAGGAAAATAAAAATTAACAACCCCAAATGTTGTAGAGAATTTGAACAACCAGAACACATACATTGCTGGTGGGAGTGTTAAATGTTATAACCACTTTGGAAAACGGTAGTTTCTCATGAAGTTAAATGTACATCTTCCCTATAACTCAGCAATTCCAATTCTAGGTATTTACCCAAGAAATTAAACACATATTTATAAAAAGACATTTAAAATAATAACAGTGGCTTTATTCTCAATGGCCTCAAGCTGCAAGCAATCCAATTATTCATTAAGAGGTAAATGGATGAAAAATTGCAATATATTCATATAGTGGAATATGAGTCAGCAATAAAAAGGAATAACTTACCAATATCTACAACAGCATAGATGAACCAAAAACATTATGTTGAATGAATGCAGGACAGAAAAGGGTAGATACAGAATGATTCTGTTAAAGTAACCAATCGGCCCAAGATGGAGTCCCTCATGCTAAGACCCACATTAGCAAACCAAAAGTTAACTAAGTTTCTAGGCTCTGTGCTCTTAGCTCTCACAGAAAAGGTGGGCCTAGGTTAACCAATCAATACTTGTGTGCCTAACCCATCTCCAAGTCTTTTCTTCGCTCAATATAAGGAAAGTAATCCTGCTTTAATCAACCGGCAAATGTGCAGTACAACTTCCTTATTCCTGCTCACTTAGGCCTAGAATGCTTGCAAAGTGCTCATCATCACTAATCATCAGATAAATGTAAATCAAAGCTGCAATGATTTATATCATGCACGCTAGAATGGCTATTAATAAAAATATAAGAAATCAGTGCTAGGGAGGATGTGGAGAAAAGGGAACCCTTGTGCACTGTTAGTGGGAATGTAAATTGGTACAGCCACTATAGAAAATAGTTAGGAGTGTCCTCGAAAAATTTAAAATCAGACTACCATATAATCCAGCAATTCCACTTCTAAGTAGTTATCTGAAGGAAATGAAAACTAACTTGAAAAGATATCTGCACCCCAGTGTTCATTGCAGCACTATTTACAATAGTCAAGACATGGAAACAATCTAAGTGTCCATCAGTAGATGAACAGATAAACAAAATGTGGAATATGCATATAATGGAATATTATTCAGGTATAAAAAGACAAAATCTTGCCATTTGGGACAACATGGATGGACCTTGATGGCATTATGCTAACTGAAATAAGTAGGAGAAAGATTATATGCTCTCACTTATATGTGGAATCTAAAACAAAAAAAGAAAACTCACTCGGGTACAGAGAATAAATTGGTAATTTGCCAAAGACTTGTGGGGGAACGAAGGGGGAGTGAAATGGGTAAAGGTGGTCAAAAGGTACAAATTTCTAGTTATAAAATAAGTAAGCCCTGGGGATGTAATATACAACATGATGACTATAGTTAATAATACTATATTACATATTTGAAAGCTGCGAAGAGAGTACATCTTAAAAGTTTTCATCAAAAGGAAAAAATTATAACTATATGTGGTGATAGGTGGTAACTAGACTTACTGTGGTGATCATTTCTCAATATGTACAAATATCATTATGTTGTACATCTGAAACTAATGTTATGTCAATTCTATCCCAATTTTTGAAAATCTCTTGCCTTGCCTAGCTCTTTGGAGCTCCTTTCCATCTGCTAGATTGGATGCTGTTCAATTCATGAATTGCTCAATAAAAGTCTGCTTGATCTAGTAAATTGGTCTGTAAACTGTGGGAAGTTTTCTTTTAACAATTCCATTTAAATGAAGTTTAAGAAAAAACAAAAAAAAGAAAACTCTTAAGGGTCGGGTTGTAGAGGTTTGTAAAGAAGAGACTCAAAGAAATTTCCTGAGGTGATAGAAATGTTCTATTTTTTAAAAAATAAAGGAATGGATATTGGGTGTACGCATTTTTCAAAACTAATCAAACTATACAGTTAAGATCTATACCTTAACTTTTAAAATACTAATAAAGAGTGAATTTTTTAAATGCTTGCACTAGAATGCTCATAATAATGTCATTTATTAGAGCAAAAACATGAAAACAAGTCCAATGACAAGAGAAGGAACAAATAAATTAAAATCTTTCTTAAAAAATTATTTTCTTTATTTTTTATTTATTTTTCTATTATGTATACAAATTAAATTGGTTGAGCACTTGGTCTCTACTTCTCCTGTTTCCAAAGGAGATGGGCTTTCAAGAAGATACAGCCCTCTTTTAATACCTTAAGCTCTAAATCAGTTTTATCCATAAAACTATGAAAACTTCTCTAGGTCCACTGATGGAAGTTTTACTAATGTTATTCTAGAGGAATTAAGGAAGTCCTCCCTGATGTGGTGGCACTTGAGTAAGGGTTCACCAAAAGAGAGAAATGGCTAGGCAACATGTGCTCCTACTGCACCTTAAAGGAGTAAAAGCTAAAGTATACACTGTGATTTAGAAAACCCTCAAGACTTCCCTCACACCTTCCCTTTATTTCTAACACTTCCTCTCCAACTACTCTTCCCCTCAGGGCCTTTACTTCAGCCACTGTGGCCTCAGGGCCTTTGGACTTACTTTTTCCTCTATCTGGAAACCTCTTTCTTCAGATAGACAGCTCACCCTCTCATCGCTTTCACAAGTTGGCTCAGCTGTCTCTCTCAGTGAAGCCTCTCCAGGTCACCCTATTTACAATTTCAACTCATCTCTTCCTTCCCCTCCTACCAGCTCCCTTCTTGCTTTATTTTTTTTCTGTATTTCCTTTAGGCTATCACAATCTGACTCTTGTATAAATATATGCATGTGTGTGTGTATGTATATACCTATAATCTTTTCGGAAGGATTATGAAGACAGGAGCTATATCCCAGTTCCGAAAGCAGTACCTGAGGCCTCTTTAAATAATTTGTTGAATGAATAGATTTCATTAGCATTTATTGAGCACTGAACGTGGTAGGTCCTACAGATAAGAATTTTTTATTTGTTATTTTTTATTATCACTTTTATTTTCAATTACAGTTTGCATATATTATTATTATTTTAGTTTCAGGTGTACACCCCAGTGATTAGACAGTACATAACTTACATGATCATCCCAATGAATCTCATGCCCATCTGACACCATACATAGTTTCAAAAAATGACACTCCTTAAAAATAAAATTTTTGAAGACTATTTAATAGCTTGAGAAATTATTTAAAATATGTTAACTGAACAAAGAAAAAACACAACTGTATATAATGAGGTACATCATGATGTATTTTTAACATACATATATGTATATAAATTATATCTAGAGAAAGAAGTATTAAAATGTTAACTGATTATTTGTGGTTGGTGATTTTTATTTTCTTCTTGTACTTCTTAGTATCTTTCAATTTTTTTTTACAATACAGTTAGAAAAAGAGTCTTCTTAAATGAGTTGTAGGAATATAGTGAGCCCAGAGTTGTTGCTATAACTTGGCTCAACATGTGCAAAGGATGAATGTCAGTGATCAACACAAGTGTTGGTTGCCAAACTGAAACGGGGGAACAGACAGCAGGTCATAATAACTGGGTAAAGGCCCTCTTCAGAAAACTCAGCTGTAGAGCACTGGGAAATTTAGCAGCTAAAACAGCAACTTGATGACAAGCGAACAAGCCTAAAAGCCAATGCACTAGTTTTATAATAATGATGATAATGACTAGCATTTTTAAGGGGCTTACTGTGTCAAGCAATAAGCTAAATGCTTTTCTTGCTTATTCTCATTTAATTTTCCAGACAATGCAAAGAGATAAGCACATTATTACCTCTGTTGTGTGAATGAGAAAACTCAAGATCAGAGAAGTTCAATGATTTGCCCAAGATCACACAGGTAGGTCAGTGGGGCTAGAATGTGAGCTTCTGTCAGTCTGTCTAGTGGCCACAGTCATAATTATTGTACTTGCCCACATCTTCAAAGTGGTCTTTCAACAGACAAGTAGAAGTCAAAGAAAAAAAAGAAAGTATTTCTACCCAGTCATAATAGCACAAACCTAAAAACATACTTTTACATAAACAGAATGAAAGGCTTTAACCAAGCATCTGTATTTTCTTTCACACCTGCCAACCAAAGACTAACAAAGGTAATGACAGCTTTGAACACATGCAGTCATATGTAATATGAGTACAGGCTCATGGTTTATCTAAATTCTGAACTTCATCAACCCACCTATGTCTAGATGGTCATCTGTTGCTTTGTCATCTTTTATGAACTGCTCTCTCCGCTGCAAGTGGTTTGGAGGGAGGGAGAGTACAATATCATAACCCCATCTCCCCTGCTCATGAAGTGGCCATGCAATAAAACCATGCTGACCATTCAATCTAAGTCTCCCTGAAAACCAGGCTTCATCTCCAGGTGAAAAGGAAAAATCAGACCTGAGCAGGAAAAAGCAACGAGTTTTACGGAGAGATATACATAAAGACAGAGGCCTCCTGGAAGCCAACACCACTTAGATTCATATCACTTGCCTCCAAAATATTACTGATTGATACAAACCCCTTCATCCTTTCTGCAACTCTTCCCACCTTTATCATCAAATTTACCTGGAGCCTGTTGTTATAAAGAATGCCCTGTGGAGATGAATGGTATCGACATAAAAATGAAGCAACAGAACTTCTCCAAGTGTCTCTCAACTCATTTTGGCTTCAAAAATACTATGTGTTCCTGGACATAAGGTGGTATATTGACCATGGTGTTAAGTCCTATCCTAAAAAACAAAATCCCTAATCTCATATCCTACTTATATTTGCACCGTCTGATTCTCATTATGTCATGTTTTCTGGAAAGTAATTAAGAACATGGACATAAAGAATGCCTCGCCACCAAAAATTGTCCATAAATGACTTCCTTTCATAATTATCCATAAATAAAATGACTACTTCCTAATGTCAGTAATGATATTGCTCCTCAAACATTTCTTAAGTATTTCCTTTTCTTAGAGAAAATTTAGGTCTCAGAATCTAAGTATCCAAACAGTACCCTTCTACCTACAAGATAAATTTTAAAGCATCAATTCCAAAGAATTATAAATACTCTTAAATTGATGATTTCTATTAAGATCAGACTGTACAATATAAGCTCAGTTACAATAACATGTAAAACAAGTCCCACAGACTCACTTTTATGTCAGCACTTTTTATTTATCTTACAATATTCTATATCATCAGAGGAAGTTGCTCTTCCATGTTTAAATGAATTTGAAAAATAACTAAGATATAACTTCTTTTTCCCTACAGTTTTTTTTTTTTCTGAATTACATTCTGTCTTTGGGTGAAAGGTTTATTGTCCCATTTGGGCAGCTTGTGTGGAAAAGCCATTAATGAGACACAGTGGAATAAAGAAATATGGATTTCTTGACCAAGTCACTACATGTCTGTAGGCCTTATTTTTCCCATATATAGATGAATAAATAGGTCTCTTTAAACTCTGAAATTCAATGATTATATAAGTGGTATCAAGTATCTGGTGCACATTGGCACTCACAACAGCAGTTGACTGTGGACAATTCCACGTGTCCTTCCTTGACATCCTTGGAGCAATAGATGTCAAGTTTTGATATATAAGGTAAATACTTATTAAATGGGACACTTACTGAACTGCCGGTCCCCGCTCCCTACCCCCACCTGCTTCAGTAAGTGATACATGGGCCCAAGGGTATCTGTCTTTTTGCAAGCATTCTGGGTGATTCTGATATGCATCATTCTGAGAAAGCTGTCTTAGATTCGATCCAACTTTCTGTGAGTTGCATAAGGAAAGAGTAGAGCGAGCAAACTTTCTTTCATTTGATTGATCCATCAAAGTTTGGCCCTCGAATGCTTGGATTGCCCATTATGGCCACTGTTCTGCCACCTAGTGGCCTGAATCAGAATGGCCCCTTATGGGCTCAAATAAGCTAGGCGTGTGGAGACCCAGAAAAAGGTGAGAATTCAGGTGAGGAAACATGAGCATGTTTGATATATGAGCATACAGAATCACACACGTGTGCACAAGATTGGGG
Source organism: Pteronotus mesoamericanus (assembly GCF_021234165.1). Taxonomy (NCBI): domain Eukaryota; kingdom Metazoa; phylum Chordata; class Mammalia; order Chiroptera; family Mormoopidae; genus Pteronotus; species Pteronotus mesoamericanus. Next base: position 6,386,133 of record NW_026555152.1, read on the forward strand.
GACTACAAATGAGCTAGGCATGTGGAGACCCAGAAAAAGGTGAGAATTCAGGTGAGGAAACATGAGCATGTGTGATGTATGAGCATACAGAATCACACACGTGTGCACAAGATTGGGAAGCATCTTTAACCTAAGTGATGGAAGAGATAGAGCAGAGAAGGCAGCCTGTGTGCCTAGAGCCCTCACTAAGTACATCAAGCCCCAGTGACCAACTGAGGAGAGGCTAGGCGTGAACATCTCTGTCAGCCATACTTTAAGGAAGGCTGTTCTCTGGGGAACAGTTCTGAAAAACAGACTTGGAAAAGAAGCTACTGTCCACCTCATCCTTCTTCCTCCATTTAGTCACAGCCTGAAAGGCAGTCTTATCACATTATACTCTCCCTGGCTTCCTCTCATGAGAACTTAGAGAGTTCCCTCTTCCTTCTGCCTAGAGGAAAAAGGAGAGACAAAGGAAAGCACAAGTATCCAGTGGGGGAAAAAAAAAAGAATGACGTAGCAGAAAATAGTGTGAATTGGGCAATTAATACAAGCTTGCAGGAACGCTGTCAATTTACTTCCACCATCATCACCTAAAGGCAACTGCTGTTAATTCCTGATTCTCACTCAGTTTTTAAAACAACTTTTTAATTTCATGAGGGTTCTTTTAGTTCAAATCAGACAATATAATAAGTACAGCTACATAACCACATATACATAAACTGCACTATGTCATAATATGCCTAAAATGAACAAAGGAGTAAGGGCATGACTGGGAACCCCTCCCTGTCCTAAACTGAGGACACACTGAGTACGCACATGACTACATGACAGGCCAACTGATTTACGAACTAAGCAAGGACACTAATCAAACCTATATTGTAGTTTTGAAAAGGTAGTTTTCTTTTTTACTTCATACATTTAAAAAGAATACTTTTCAACAAATGATGCTGGGACAACTGGATATCCATGTGCAAAAATGTGAATTTAGACCTTATATCTCACCATATACCAAAATTAACTCAAAATAGATTACAGACCTAAATATAAAAACTAAAACTCTACAGCTTCTAGAAGAAAAGAAATCTTTTTGACATTGGATTAGGCAAAGAATTCTTAAAGAGGATACCAAAACACAAACCATAAAGAGAAAATGATGAATTGGATTTCACTGAGACAAAAAAAAAAATATTTACATTTCAGAAAACACCATTATGAAAATGAAACTACAAGCCACAGACTAAGAGAAAATATTTGCAAATCATAAATCTGGTAAAGGACTTAGATTCATAACAGTTCAACAAGACAAACAACCCAGTTTAAAAATAGACAATAAGTGTGACTAGACATTTACCAGAGAAGATACAACTGGCTCAGAAACACAAATAGTCTTAACATCATTAGTCATTATGGAAATGCAAATTAAAAGCACAATGACTATAATAAGAGAGACAATAACAACTGTTGGTGGTGAGGATATGGAAATACTGAAATGATCATACATTGCAGATGAGAATGTAAATGGTACAACTATTTTGGGAAACATTTTAGCAGTTTCTTAAAAAATTAAACATAAGCTTACCATATAACCCAGTAATTTCACTCCTAGGAATCTACCAAGAAAAATGAAAACATACACTCACACAAAAACCTGCACACAAATATTATGGCAGCATTATTTATAATAGCCCCAAATTGGAAATAATCCAAATGTCCATCAACTGGTGAATGGAGAAATAAAATGTGGAATGTCCATACATGGAATACTGTTCAGCTATGAAAAGGAAATAAATATTATGAATCCATTCTGTGAGGTAGATGAACCTCACTGACATAATGCTAACTGAAAGACATCAGATGTAAAAGTCTATGATAATATGTATGTGAAATCCAGAAAAAAAAAATGTATAGAAACAAAAAGCAGTTTAGGAGCTGCCTGAAACTTCGGGTAGAAAATGCAGATTGACTGAAATGGGCACACAGATCTTTTGGGTGTGATGAAAATGTCCTAAAACTGGGTTATGCTGATGGTTATGCAAGTATAAATTCACAAAAGATTATTGAAGTCTACACTTATAACTGGTTAATTTTATCATATGTAATATATGTCTCAATAATGCTGTTAAATTTTTAAGGAAGAACCAGGATTTTCAATTTGTAAATTCCATAAATGGAATATAAAATTTTAAAAATAAACATTAATGAAAAGGTGAGCTAATATTTTTTCCCCCACCTTAGTGAGTCATCATCTCATCTCTCAAAGTGCAAGCAACCCAGGTTAAAAATCTCTATGGTTCTACCATAAAAATCAACTCTGAGGAGCTTGTTAAAAACGTAGATTCCCAAGCCATATTCCTCCCATCCCTTCTCAATAACTGACTGAGCATGTCTAGGGTAGAGGCCAAAAATCTGAACTTTTAACCAGATTCCCAGCCTGAGCACTGCCCCAGAGCGCTAGTCTCTCCAGCTCTCCAACACCTGGGACCTCCAGCAATGGTGGGAAGGGAGAGTGTAGCTTAAGGAACAATTGAACCTGCTGTTCAAAGGACAGGGGAGCGCTGGGAGCCAGGAAGGTGGGAGCAGCTTGCTTTAGCCCTGAATGAGAAAGAGGCCCAGGGAACCCTGGGTGTGAGGAAGCCACCTCCAAGTCTTAGTGTTTTAGCGCAAGTGAAAGGCTGTGCCTCTCCTACAAAGATCAGATTTTACCTAGAGCCCTGGACAGCGTGGCTCAGTTTGTTGGAGCATCTTCTCATAGACAGAAAGGTTGTGGGTTAGATTCCAGCCAGGACAGGAACCCAAGTTGCTGGTTGGATCTCCAGGTGGGGCATGTAAGAGGAAGCAACTAACCCATGTTTCTCTCTCTCTCTCTCTCTCTCTCTCTCTCTCTCTCCCCCCCCGCCTTCCCCCTTCCCCTCTCTCAAAAAGCAATGAAAAAATGTCCTTGGGTGAGGATAAAAACAATCTTTTTAAAAGTTAACCTAGAAACAAGGGAGACAATAGCGCAAGTCCTGTGTTACAAACTGTTGAGTCCTACACTATCCATTGTCAAGTGCTGAGCATATGCAAAGGCACAGAAATGTGAATGTGCTTTACCTACATGAGTAAAATTAGTAACAAGTCCTACTTCCTCTTTATGACTAGTTATCTTATCATAATTCACTAGTATATAAACTGCAATTATCCTGTTCTAAATCAGGGAGAGACTGAGAGGGTCTGTGTTGCACCTTGGGGTGTTCCCCAGGCGTGGGGCTTATGCAGCAGCCATATGGCAGGCAACCCTTAAAGTAGGGACTTTTCCCGAACTTAAAAAAGGTGGTGGAGCATTACTGGTGCACACACAATTTCACTTCCGCCCATGTTTCAAGAATTGTGTGTACACTTCCTTCTTCACATAGCCTAGAAGCTGAGAAAATCAGATTCCTCCTACTGGATGGGAACGGCAGGTCCCTGGACAAGGGATATCCCCTCTGCTCCTGTTGCTCCCTGTGCTCCCCGGCCACATGTGGAAATTCCTCCAGCTCAGACTTGAGGGGCATGAAAGAAGACAGACAGTGGGGCCTCACCCTGCGGGAGGTCCAGGTTCAAATGCATGGATGATTCATGTTCTTGCATATGAGCATCCTTTGTAAACTTGTCTTCTTTATTATAAATGACAGGCTTTATGTCTTATGATTTATTGATTACATCTTTTCCTAAATCACTGGAAACTCTCCTTAAATACTACGTTCTGTTTATGTGTTCAGAGGTACAGGTGCTACCCATTCTGTTATTCATATTGCTGAGAGAAACAGCACTGCTGAAATCTACAGTATTCAAAAGACCCAGTTTTACTTTGGGGAAAAATACTTCCTACCATCCTTCCGTAATCAAGCGACTTTAATGAAAACAATATGTGATATGAAAATATAAATACAACAAAAAAAGATATAAAGGCTTGCTGCACACTCTCTTCATTCCTCACTGGGTCCCACAAAGGGAATGGAATAAGATCAAAGTCAAAAAGCAAACAAACAACAACAAACACCCTCTTGGTCAACAGGCTGGTGAATCCTGGAGAATTACTGTGTAGTCATAAGTTCATGGTGGAATTCTGAAAGGTTAACATTTAATATTTAGTTTGTTATCTGCTTCATCACTCCTATGGGATAAAAATACTTAAGAAACATGAATGCTCCTATCACATTAATTTTCAACATTTTCCCTTAGTCCTTTCTACTTTCTAATTGTTCTAGTTTGAAGAGGAGCAGCAAAGACAGGTGAACGTTTACACTAAGGCTATTCCTGAATTATTTAACAACCAAAATGCTTTAGGCTGCGTTTTTGACCGAGTATCCACGGTGCATTCAAGCCACTGCAAGCACACCGCTGTCAGGAAGGAGATGCGCCTGCTCCCTGCAGACCTGCACTGCGAGGGAAAACGGGGAGGAACAGGGCCCCGGAGCCCCGGCCTGGAGGAACGGGCCTCCAGGGAGAGGCCAGGCTGCGGACGTCGGAGCCGCACGTTATCCGACAGACGGAGCGTTCGCCAGTGTAGATCCATTCGTGTCCTCTTAAAGGACAGTGACAAGATACACCGTCTCCTGTATTCCTGAACTTTGACAAACAAGTGGATAAATGTACCTAGCAAATATCTCTTCAGATAATAGAGAGGGAGGTGCACATTTTTTGAATGAAGTGTTGAATCTGGTGCTACCTCTAAATAACCAGGTGAGCAGAGAATCCTGTCCCCGGCAGGTGGTGATTGTCTCCGCAGGGAGCTGTTTCAGAAGCAGCCCACCTGCGCAAGGTGACCAGGCCTGGGTTCCCGCTCAGGGACATACTGACCCCGATTTTTCCTCGGAGTGATTTAACTGCCCGAACCAGCACAGGAAATGAAGACGGGAAAAATGAAGAAAAGAATAGGCAAGAAAGGACGGTGAAGACAGAAAAACGACCTCCCACATGCCCTGCGCGGCGCCGGTGATCCCACCTCGGCCCTGGAGCTGCGGACCTCCCTGAAGCCCCCACTTCTCCCTCTGGGCTCTCAGTCCCACATTCGCATCCGTAGGGATGCCCAGGCCCACTCGGGGCGCTCTTTGGGACACCTCGGCAAACCACACCTCCGCTCCCTCGTCTTTGCGCATGTAAACACACACGTAGTGGAGTACTCAGACCCTCAGCTGCACAGGTAAGCGTCGCTTCCACTCTCCAGCTGTTTGCCTGCCCCCTACTACCTAATAGCTGTGCTGCCCTGGGGCTCTCTTTCCATCCCTTTTCCCGGCGCCCATGCCCTTTCCTCTTTTTCTTCCTTCCAGTCCCCGGCTGACGTCTCCATCACACACAGCTCCTTCTCTGTCCTTTCCCAGGGCGTCTCCAGAAATGCTGCCAATGGTTTTAGAGGTGGGCACCCATTGTAACGTTCCAAAAGTAGAGCCACGTGCCGGCAGCAACAGGAGAAAGGCGTATGCGGTTCTAGAACATGGGTTGACTGGTGGGCGCCTGTAGCGAGGAACGCTGAGGCTGCGGGAGCTGGGGGAAGGGTGCTGGCAGGCCGGGCCGAGAGCCCAGAGGGGTTACGACTGGTCTTAATCCCTGACTGCAGAGCTGTCCCAACCTAGGAGAAGCGGACCTTTCAGAAGGTCTCTCCAGTGTGGTGTGTCACAGCTGAGAGATAAGAGGAAGGCAGGGACTATAGTGGTCAGGAGTATTCAGTCCATAAGGAGTTGTAAAACAGAACCAACACATCCAGAAAGGTTAAAGGAATGGACATTTTCAATTGAGAAAAGATTTCCCTGAGAGGTGACAACTGTGCCTTAGAAAATAGTAAGCCTATGGTTTACTCTGCCATCTAGGAAATACAATAGATGTTAAATACTTGATTTTTTAAAAAGTTTGCATAACTTTGCTTATTAGAAAGATTAAACATCTTTTCATGTTTATTGGTAGTATTTTCCTGATGTGAATTGGCCATTAATAGTCTGTCCGTTTTTTCTTTAGAGACATTTATTCTCACTGTAAATATCTTCCCATTTTATCGTTCTTCTAACTGGTTTAGAATGTTCTGTGGGGTAGGGAGAAAGAAAGGAAGCAGGGGATGTTTACATACAGGTCAAAGAACTAGAGTTCTTTGAGTGCAAGTGGTACTGGTCCAAAGTCTATGTACTTGACACTTCAAAGGGCCAAAACTCAAAACAGCAGAATTTGGAGTAAAGTGTATTGATCAAGAAGGCACCAGCCCAAAGATGGGATCTCTAGTGGTGCCTTAAATCCATCTCAGGAAAGTACAGAGTTCAGGCTTTTTCTATGCTGAGGAAAGGGGAAAACAGGAGGGCCACGAGGTGACTGAAGATCACAGATATCTAAGTACCAGCAGGAGTCTCAGAAAGATTCTGCTAGTTGGCCATGAGTCTGGTCACAAGGTTCATGCAAGTCTTTAATAAACAATACATACTTCCTTTATACACTTTCTGATAAGGAGCTGTTTTTGTAAAACTCAAGCCATGAGCAGAATTCCTCTAATGCTTAGCATGTCTATATGCAAGAAGCTATTAACCTGAAGGTGATGGGAACAAAGCATTCTTAAAGAAGATGGAGTCAGGGAGGCCAAGAATTTCACTCTGTTACCCATGCAATAAACACTAATTATGACTAATTTAGGAATAGAATTCATGAAAGGACATGGACCCCCAGATAATCAGACAAATGGAAAAATCTGGGAAAGGTCAAACCCCTAGTGTTACCAATTCTTTTCTATTGTTTTATTCACTTTATTATTCTTCTTTTTGACTTGCAGAATTTAACGTGCTATGATTACACTTCAAAACTCAATGTTTGTTAACATGATTACCCATTCTTTATAACTCAGTCGACTGGATTGTGTTTACAAGTAGTTTCCCCCCGCCCTCAAGAAAAGACTATGGGCAATATACTTCCCTCAGCTTTGGAGACACTTCCTCCATGTTCCTGAGGTACAGCAGCGTCTCACGGTTCCCTGCTTAGAGGTATGAGTATAAACTTTGTGGACCCCACTTTCAAGTTCCTATGTTTTGTGATAATAACCTCTTATTTTTCCTTCACCAATCTATGCATGGTTTCTACTTCCTGGAATTATTATTCCCTTTGGTTTTTGCTCTTCTCTAATATTTATATACCCAGTTTACCATATTAAATCCCTTCTGCTGAAATATCTTGTGTTTTGTATTTTCTAACTATGCTGTGATTGTGAACCAAAGAAATGTCTATTAGATTCATAGCTTTTCTTTTTTTTTAATGCTCACCTGAGGATATGTTCATTGATTTTAGAGAGAAAGAGGGAGAAAGACAGACAGACAGACAGACATTGATTTGAGAGAGACACACTGATCAGTTGCCTCCTTTACACACCCCAGCTGGGGATCAAACCCACATGCTGGGTATGTGACCTGAAGTGGGAGACAATGCTCCAACCTACAGAGCCACCAGACATGGCATATCTTTTTATTTTCTTAATTGAATTTATTATGGAAACATTTTTTAATAAAATGATTCAGATTTCAGGTGTACAGTTCTATAATACATCATCTGTATATTGTATTGCATATTTACCACTCTAAGTCGAGTCTTATTTTATCACCATTTATCCCCCCTTGATCCTGTTTTACTGCCCCCCACCAACACGTTTTCTCTGTGGTAATTACCACACTGTTGTCTGTGAGTTTTCAGTGGTTTTTTGGAGTTTGTTGGTTTGTTTGTTTGTTTGGTTGCTTAATTCCTTCACCTTTTTTTCCACCCCCAAAACCCCTCCTCTCTCACAGCTGTCAGTCTGTTCTTGGTATCTATGAGTCTGTTTCTATTTTGTTTTTTAATTTATTTTGTTCATTACATTCCACATGTAAGTGAAATTATATGGTATTTGTATTTCTCTGACTGGGTTATGTCACTTAGCATAATACTTTCCAGTTCCATCCATGCTGTTGAAAAAGATAAGAGTACCTCCTTTCTTATGGCCCTGTAATGTTCCATTGTGTACATATACTGCAGCTTCTTTATTCACTCATCTACTGATGGGCACTTGGGCTGCTTCCATATCTTGGCTATTGTAAAAAATACTGCAGTAAACATAGAAGTGCAGACACACTTTCAAATTAGTGTTTTGGGTTTCTTTGGATATTCCCAGACTGTAATTGCTGGATCGTAAGGCAGTTTCATTTTTAATTTTTTAAGGTAATTCCTTACTGCTTTCCTTTCCACAGTGGCTGCACCAGTCTGCATTCCCACCAACAGCAGACAAGGGTTCCCTAGTCTCCACATCCTTGCCAACACTTGATGTTGATTTATTGATAGCCATTCTGACAGTGTAAGGTGGTATCTCATTGTGGTTTTAATTTGCATTTCTTTGATGATTAGTGACTTTGAGCATCTTCTCATATGTGTATTGGTCATCTGTATGTTCTCTTTCTAAAAGTGTCTATTCAGGTCCTTTGCTCATATTTTTTATTGGAATTTTTGGTTTGTTTGGTGTTGAGTTTTATAAGTTTATAAATTTTGGATTTTAACACCTTATCAGATGTATCATTGGTCAATATGCTCTCTCATTTAGTGAGTTGTCTTTTAGTTCTGTTGATGGTTTTCTTAGTGGTGCAAAACTTTTAAGTTTGATGTAATCCCATTTGGTTTTTTTTTTCCTTTGTTTCCCTCTCCCAAAGCAATATATCAGAAAAAATATTGCTAGGAGAAATGTCTCAGATTTTTACTACCCATTGTTTTCTGCTAGGATGTTCATGGACTTAAAGATTTAAGTCTTTAATCCATTTTGAATATATTCTCATGTATGGTCTAAAAAGGTGGTCCAGTTTCTTTTTCTTTCTTTCTTTCTTTCTTTCTTTCTTTCTTTCTTTTTTTTTTTTTTTTTGCATGTATCTGTTCAATTTTTCCCAACTCTATTTATTGAATAGACTATCTTTGTCCTGTTATGTGTTCTTGCATCCTGGGTCAAATATTAATTGACCAGAAAAGTTTGGGTTTATATCTGGGCACTCTATTCTGTTTCATTGATTTATATGTCTGTTTTTATGCTAGTGCCATGCTGTGTTTTTATTACTATGGGCTTGCAGTATAGTTTAATATCAGGTAGCATGATTTCTCCATCTTTGCTCTTCTTTCTCAAAATTGCTGTGCCCATTTGAGGTCTTTTGTGATTCCATAAAAACTTTTGGAATATTTGTTCTAGTTCTGTGAAATAATCTATTGGTATCTTGATAGGAAACATGGATATTTTAATGATGTTAATCTTCCTGTCCTTGAACATGGTATATGGTTCCACTTACTTAATTCCTGTCTTCGGTATCCTATAATTTTTCAAGTACAGGTCTTTTACGTCCTTGGTTAAATTTATTCTTAGATGAGGTTGTTTTCTTAGTTTCCCTTTCTGATAGTTAATTATTGGTATATAAAATTGCAACTGATTTCTGGATATTTATTTTGTATCCTGCTACTTTACTGAATTCATTTATTAGTTATAGTAGTTATTTGGTGGAATCTTTAGGGTTCTCTATATACATATCATATCATCTGCAAATAATGACAGTTACTTCTTTTCCAATTTGGATTCTTTCTATTTATTCTTCTCGTCTGATGGCTGTGGGTAGGACTTCCAGCACTATCTTTTTTTAAAGATTTTATTTATTTATTTTTAGAGAGAGGGGAAGGGAGGGATAAAGAGTGGGATAGAAATAATGATGTGAGAAAGAAACATCGGTCAGTTGATGTTCATATGTGCCCCAGACTGGGACTGAACCCACAACCCAGGCATGTGCTCTAACTGAATGGAATCGAACCAGCATCCTTTTGCTTTGTGCAACGATGCCCAAGCAACTAAGCCACACTAGTCAGGGCTCCAGCACTATCTTGAATAAGAGTGGTGAAAGTGGACATTCCTATCTTGTTCCTGATCTTAAAGGAAACATTTTTAGTTTTTGCCCATTGAGTATGATGTTACCTTTCAGTTTTTTATATATGGTCTTTACTATGTTGAAAAATATTCCCTTTATTCCCACTTTGCTCAGAGTTTTTATCATAAGTGGGTGTTGTATTTTATCAGATGCTTTTTCCACATTTATGGATATAATCATGTGATTTTCACCCTTCATTTATTTTATGTGGTGTATCACATTTATTGATTTGTAGATATTGTACCAACTTTGAATCTCCAGAATATATCTGACTTGATCATAGTATACAACCTTTTAATGTATTTCTGGATCTGGTTTGCTAACATGTTGTTAATGATGTTAGCATCTATGTTCATCAGGGACATTGGCCTATAATTTTTCTTTCTTTATAGTTTTTTTTAATCTGGTTTTGGAATTAGGGTAATGCTGGTCTCATAAAATGAGCTTGGGAGTCTTCCCTCCTCTTGAATTTCTTGGAATAGTTTGAGAAGGATAAGTCATAGTTCTTCTTTGACTATTTGGTAAAATTTACCAGTAAAGCCATCTGGTCCATGACTTTTGCTTGCTGAGATTTTTTTAATAGTGCTTTAATTTCATTCGTTGTAATCCGTCTGCTGAGATATCTGATTCTTCCTTATTCAGGTGTGGAAGAGTGTATGTGTCTAGGAATTCATCCATATCTTCCAGATTGCCCAATTTGTTGGCATATATTTGTCAGTAATATATTCTTATACTCCTTTGTATTTCTTTGGTGCCAGTTACTTCTCTATCATTTCTGATAGCATTTATTTGGGTCCTCTCTCTTTTTTTCAATGAATCTGTTTAAACCTTTGTCAATCTTGTTTATCTTTTCAAAGAACCAGCTTTTGGTTTCATTGATCTTTGTATTTTTTTAAACTCTACTTTCTTTATTTTTGTTCTGATCTTTATTATTTCCTTTCTTTTACTAACTTTGGGCTTTGTATGTTGTTCTTGATCTAGTTCCTTTAAGTGTAAAGTTAGATTTTTCATTTTAGACTTTTCTTGTTTCTTGAGGTAGGTCCAATTGCTATGAATTTCCCTCTTAGTGCTGTTTTCCCTGTGTCCTCTAGATTTTTGTTGTGGTGGTCTCATTTCTGTTCGTTTCTAGGTATCCTTTGATTTCTTCTTTGATCTCACTGTTAATCCATTCATTGTTTAGTAAGATGTGATTTAGCCTCCAAGTGTTTGTGTGTTTTCCAGTATTTTTCTTGTGATTGTTTTCTAGTTTCATACCATTATGGTCAGAGAAGATGCTTGACATGATTTTAATCTTCTTAAATTCATTGAGACTTGTTTTGTATCCTATAATGTGGTCTTTTCTAGTAAATACTCCATGTGCTCTTGAAAAGAACGCATATTCTGCTGCTTTGGGGCGAGGTGCTCTGAACATGTCAGTTAAATCCATCTGATCTAGTGTGTCATTTAAGGTCACTGTTTACTTGCTGATTTCCTGTCTAGATGATCTATCCATTGATGTCAATGGGGTGTTAAAATTTCTTATTATGACTGTATTACTGTTGATCTCCCCCTTTACATCTATCAAGATTTGGTTTACATATTTATGTGCTCCTATGCTGGGTGCATAAATGCTTACAAGGTTATATACTCTTGTTGGATTGCTTCCGTTATCATTTGTAGTGTCCTTTTTTGTTTTTTACTATAGCTTTTGTTTTAAAGTTTTTTCCATATTTAAGTATTGCTACCCCACTTTTCTTTCTTTCCATTTGCATGAAACATTTTTTCTATCTCTTTACTTTTAGTCTATGTGTATCTTTTGTTTTAAGATGGGTCTCTTGTAGACAGCATATATATGGGTCATGTTTTCTTATCCATTCAGCTACCATATGTCTTTTGATTGAAGCATTTAAGCCATTTACATTTAAGGTTATTATTGATAGATACATATTTATTGCCATTTTATTCCTTTAACTATGTTCCTCTGTTTTTGATTTTTCTATGTTTTCTTCTTAGATCCTTCACCATTTTTTGTAATATTGGTTTGGTGGTAATTAACACCTAGCTTTTTTTTCCCCCCCAGGAAGCTTTTTACTTCTTCCATTTTAAATGATAGCCTCCTGGGTGAAGTAGTCTTGGGTTTAGACCCTTACTTTTTGTACTTTGAAAATGCCATGTCAATCTTTTCTGGCTTGAAATATTTCTTTTGAGAAATCAGCTGACAGTTTTATGGGAGCTCCCTTATACATAATTATCTTTCCCTTGCTGCTTTTACACTTCTCTCTTTGTCTTTAACCACTGCCATTTTAATTATGATGTGTCTTGGTGTGGGCCTCTTTGGGTTCATTTTTTGGGGATTCTGTGATTCTTAGATTTGTGTGTCTTTTTTCTTCACTAAGTTTGGGAAGTTTTCAGTCACTATTTCTTCAGAAAGGTTCTCAATCCCTTGTTCTCTCTCTTCTCCTTCTGGTACCCCCGTGATGCAGATGTTGTTACACTTCTTCTCCCAAAACACTTTAAATGATCCTTACTGTTTTTAATTCATTTTTTAACTTTGCTGCTCTGATTATATGTTTTCTGCTATCTTGTCTTTTAGGTCACTAATTCAATCTCCTGCTTCATCCAACCTACTGCTTATTCCTTCTAGTGTATTCTTTACTTCATATATTGTATTCTTCATTTTTGACTGGCTCTTTCTAATGGTTTCTATGTCCTTTTTCATGTTGTTGTAGTTCTCACTAAGTTCTTTGAGCATCATGATAACTATTTTTTTTGTACTCTGTATCTGATAAATTGCTTTCCTCCATTTAATTTATCTCTTTTTCTGGAGATTTCTTCTGTTTGTTTCTTTGTCTCCCTATTTTGGCTATTTGTGTTTGTTTGTGTGTATTAGGTAGATCTGCTATGACTCCCAGTCTTGATAGGTTGCCCTTATGTAGTAGGTGTCCTGTGGGACCCAGTGGTACAGCCTCCTTGATCACTTGAGCTGGGTGATCCAGGAATTTCCCTTCTGTGGGTTATGTAAACTCTCCTGTTGTAATTGAGTCTTGATTGTTATTGGCCCATTCGTGTTTGGGGTTGACCATCAGTCTGGCTGACCATAAGGATCAACCCTATCTACAGTATACAAGCTGCTGTGCAGGTACTAACCACATGAAACAAAATTGGCCTCAGCAGGATCTAGTCTTTTTGAGATCTCCCCTTGGGCATGTTACTTATAAAGCTCATTGGAACCTGCTCTGATGTTGTCTAAGGCTGACCACTGAGTATGTTGGTTTGGAGCCTCTTGGGAGCAACTCTGCTTCAGCCAATGACAGATGCTGCCTGTGACTGGCCCTGGGCAACACATTTGGAGTTACGAAGCCATCCACAGTTTGTGACTTTTCTTATGGGCCTGAGTGCATGTAGGAAGGACCAAACTGCAAGATTGGCTTTTACTAGCACTGGGCCCAGGGGCAGGTAAGTAAAATTTGCAAGGTACCCCAAGATCTGCCTCCACCTGCCTCTGCCTTTCAACTGCTTGTTGGGCTCAGTCTCTGAAAGAGCCTCTGGTGGTACTCAAGTTGCATGAGGTAGGTTCACAGTGAGTCACCAGATAGGAATGAGTGGTATTCACCAGATTGATACAGGTTCAAACTCAGTGCCAGTGCTGGGTTTGAGGCCACTCAGCAAATTTCCCCAGGTATACCAAGTCTAGCTGCCACCCACTGGGTGCTTACACACTTTTGTGGTGGGGTAGGGTCTCAGGGAATCATCAGGATAAGGCCAGAAGAGTTTATCAGGTCTAAAGAGACCCAGATTTGGCCATATGAAGGGTGAGCTCATCCCTTGTCAGTCTTCCAATGAAAAAAGGTCCACCATCCTAGAGCCACACAACTCAGTCAGTTTAAGATTCTTCTAGGAGCTTGAGCTCAATAGCACAGGTGGCTGGGAGTCAGGAGCATGGAGCTAGTGAATCTCCCATGCAGGGGAGGTGCCTGTCAGGCTTGAGGGAAGGTGGGGAGAATGGCCCCTGCTCAAAGTCACACAACTCTGTCCCAGATTCTGCTGAGACTTCAGCAGGGAAAAGCCACCAGGGGCTGGGAGGGTAGGCTGTGGAGAGCCCAAAAAGTAGGGTTAGTGTATCTCCCATCAGCGGTTGTTGCCAGTAAGATTCACGGGGAAGTGAGGGGAATGGCCCCTGCTCCAGGGCCACACAACTCAGTCACTGACACTCCCTGAGTCTGCCCAGACCTCTGCACTCCAGCCCAGTCAGCTGATTCCTCCCGCAGCAGGGCACAAGCTCCATAGGGTGGGTGAGAGGGAGTCCAAAGGGTGGGGCTGTTGCCTTTTCCCAGGCTGATGAAGGAGGGGACTGCTACACCTAAGAAAGATGGAGTATGTGGTATGGGAGAAGGACTCAACATAGGGGTCCTGGTGACTGACCTTCAGCTCTCTTCCTAGAGCCACAAACCCCATTCTCTCCTCCCATCTCTAGTACACTCTGCCCTCCCTTCTGCCTGAGCTCAGGATAAGTGGCTGCAAATAAGATTTTGTGCATTGGCCCTTTAAGAGGACACCTGTGACTCTAGCAGACTCTTGTCTCTCCCTGGTAAATAGAATCTCTTCTGATTTTCACAGCCAGATGTTATATGGGTCCCTCTTCCATGCTTTGGTGCTCTGGACTGGGGAGGCCTCCTTGGGGTTGAGACCCCGTGCTCTCAGGGGGAAACTTTGCAGCTCAGATATCCCTCCAGAATTTCAGCCACTACCCATGGGAGTGGCATCAGTTCTTTTTGTGTCTCCACCCTTCTCTCGAATCTCGATTTGGCTTCTTCTGTAACTCCTTGGTTATAAGACTTTTCTTCAGCTAGTCTTCAGTTGGTTATTCAGGTTGCTTGGTCTGATTTTAGTTGTAATTCCAGTGTGGTCCTTAGAGGACATGAGCGTAATATCCACCTATTTTGATACCATCTTGGATCCTCGGAGTCATATCTTTCAATACAACAAATTGCATTTTGTATGACATACATTCTATAAAACTTATGGCATGATTCTGAAGACTTTTCAAGTTTTACCATAAATATACATTTTTGTTTTTATTTTTTTCTTTTTAAAAAAGATATCAGAAAGTGGGGTTCTTCAATGCAAGCAAAAAAGAATAGAAGAAAATATGCTGGAATTTTGAATAATATCTCTGAATGATGGGCTTTCTTTGGTGTTTTTAAATTTTTTGCAATAAGGATGTGTTACTTCCATAAGCAGGAATTAAGATATATTAAAAACCCCTTATAGTAACTTTTGGTAAAAGCCCTATTTTAAAAGTAGTGATGTATATTCCCAACCCAGGTCATTTACTGTACAAATTTAGTAGGTCAGTTTCCTTTCTGTATTCACTTAATTGTTCCAGATAGTTTAAGGATTTGGCCTGAAAATGACAAACTATTTACTAAGAGTAACTATCTGGAGCCACAAAATTAACAAAAGGGCATTTTCTTCAGCACATTAAATATGCTACTACTGAAGAGAACTCACTAAGAAGTCAAATATATCTCTAAAACTTAGTAGTACAACCACCCATGGCAATGATTACCATTTGGAAACTGAGCTGTTTGTCCGGCACTCTCAGTGACTGATGTGTCTGGCCTTGTCAGAGGACAGTCTTGCACAGGCAACGCTGCTCTTTGTTTTTCAATGTTAAACTAGGATTGAATGCCCTTAACACCAACACAAAGTGAAGTAGAGCAACTTCCTCCACATGGAGTGCTAATTCTAGACAAATGGGTCCTCCTGACTGAAGATTACTCGGAGAGAAAGCAGGTAGCATTCATTAATACTGTCCTGTGACCCTATCCATGGAAATGTGCCATGGGCAGCTTGACAGTTCTGATTCTGCATTTTCAGTTGCTCTGTTTGTCTTTTTTTTTTTTTTCTGGAATCATCTCTGTGATGCAGTCTATTTTGCATTTTTCAAGATTCTCTTTCCTTCTTACCCCATCCAATAGAAAGCATAATTTTACAAATCTTCAGAATCATTTCAAAGGCACAAACTAGCCAGGTTACTTTCTAAAATTTTTATAGAAAAGCAGTTTTCCATTTTTAAAAAATGCCCCCTCAACTTACCCAAGGCATTTCCCTAATTTTTCCGCGTGGTAGTACAGCGAGCACAGCCATTGGAGCAGTATTGTCAGTGGTTTGAATCCCAGTGCTACATCCCAGCTTGTGCACTGAGACTAGTAATAAATTCATATCTTTCTCTCAAAACAAAGGCATGAATAATCCTATCCTGAAGGAAAATTGGAAGGTTTAAATTATGAATGTAATATTAAATATTAAAAGGCAAATTATATCGACAAAAGAGTGAGAACACTGGAAATCAAGAATAGTGGAAACAAAGATTAGGTCAACCTTATATAAGAAAAGATAACTCCCACTGGGATTTGGAAATATTGAGAGTCACAGGTGGGTAGGAAGGGAGAGAGGTAGAAAGTTAAAAGCCTGGAAATGTAACTTCGCAAAGTAGCTGCCATCAAAAGAGCAAGCTCTCAAGACTAGTGTGAGCCTCAAAGGAAGGATTTACAAAAAGCACTATCACTGGTCAATAGAAGTTTTAAATAGATGATGGATTTTTGTACTTGTGATCAGCCTCATTTATTGGGAAAACAAATGAATATGTTAAAGAAAATCTTTCCTTATTCCCAAAATGGGATCTCGATGTAAAAAACTAATTAAGCTCCTGCTTCCTCAGAGACAATTCCAATGTAGTGCATGTTCTAGTTCTATTTCAAACCCCTAGCCTGGGCTCTCTCATGCCATGGCTAATACTCATACAAATACTCACATATAGAACTAAAGTATATCTACAATTGACTGTGCCTTTCTTTTTCCTACTGGAAATACAGAAAAAGTCAGTTCCTTTTGCTCATTTTAACATCTATGTGTTCAAGCTAGAGAAAGTAGAGTTGCCTGGTGATAAAAGCAGCAATGAAAAATAAATCATGGAAACCTTAGGACCTCCATCTAGAAACAAATAAACACTGAATAAATGATCATCATCATCATACCTTTCAAAAGCACTAATGAGTTCACAAGTAAGCATCAAAATTACCAAAAAAAAAGTGGAGTGAGGAAAAGGATAGAAAAAAATGAGAACAGTGAGCTGAAATGGGAATAGTAGGCAACAAGCAAACTTGTCAGGTAGGTTTTGCTCTGAAGGCAGTATCTTCACCTGAAGCCCACCACCAAGTGGAAGAGTGAAACTTTAAACTCCCCCAATAAGATGGGTCCCTCAAAAGGAAAAATTAAACTGGAAGTTTAAATGTCCATGTAAGCTTAAAAAAGAATTAATGAACAAATCAGAAAATAATTATCCAGAATTACAGTATGGAGAGCAAGGAGATGGGAAAAATTCATTATTAGGAGCCCCAGAATCAGCAGACTCCCAGGTGCAAAGGTAATGGTGGTCATCTGCCTCTCAGTCGCCCCGCACACTGTCCAATGAACCACACAGTTCCACAAGAAGGACAGACCGGCACGATATCCTATGCTATCAGCATAACTAGAAGACAGAGAAAATTATAAATTTTAAATTACCTGTTTATAGAAATATAAACAATGATTTCCAGAAGAGAGACATTCCAAATTCTCATAACAAACTTTTGTAGATTGCTTGTGGAGGTCTACATGGAAGAGAAAATAAAGTAAGGAAGGGCTCACAGCTCACCTAAAAGCTCTCAGGAAAGACAGGCTCCATCTTGAGAGTAAAAATATTAGAAAAGAGTCCTGGTACATCAGAGCACTGGCTGCAGAGAAGGACATAATAGTATGTTGGGCTTGAGGTATGAGCCACATAAGAGCATCAATTGTCAGGGAAAAGCTCAAAAAGACAATGAGTTCCCCTTTGAGACTTGATGGCGAAGGATAAATATAACTATCTGGGGAAATTTAAGATCCTCAGAGACAAAAGTAAATGTACAATTGAAGGACACACAACCTCAGCCTCATGTGTAACCATCAAAAACTTAATAAAAACAGTACTTTCTTACATATAGAGTTTAATGCATAGAGAGAAGTTCCTCTTGAATTAGGGATTTTCTGTAGAGATTGTTCACAGAGATTCATGCAACAATTTCTCTTACCCGAATACACATGCCCCTTTGTGTTGTGATTTGGCACTGTGCCTGAAACCTGGGCTGATCCTATGATTTGCTTCGGTCAGTAGGATGCAATGGAAGTAACACTGTGTGTCGCTGAACCTAGGCCTCAAGAGTCCTTGCAGCTTCCACTGTCACCCTCTTAGAGCACTGCCTTTAGAATAAAAGACTGCTGTTTCTCTATTAAGAACTCTTTTTAAATATGGTTTGTTATTGTAGCACTTTTACAATGAAACTACATTTGAACAATCCCAAACTGTACATACTGTATGAAGCTTCTCCTCTTTTTTTATTTCTATGTAGAATTTCATATCTTGCAGTCTTGTAAATAAAGATTAAGTTCCACCAAAAAAAAAAAAAAAGGCTATATGAACAGACACCAAACTGTCCATCCCAGTTGACTCCAGTCCCCAGACAGCCCATCAATGGAATGTGGCTGCATAAGCGAGCTCAGCTGAGACAACTGAAGAACTACTCAGCCAATACACAATTATAAATATTTACAGTTTTCATTTTAAGCCAGTGAGTTTTATGGTTTGTTGTACAGCGAATGATAACCAACACACATCATATACAAACAAACCTGGCCCTAAAATGCACAGATATAAGCAGTCTTCACCTATATAATGTTTCTATAAGGGAAAAAGAAAACAGAAAATAAGAATCAAAGCATTCAACTGATAAACTTGATGAATTGCCCTTCTGGGACAAAATTAAACAGAAGAAAACTTTAGCATAATACTCCCAACAGAATTAAATATTCTTAAAAATGTATTTGGAAAGATTAAAAAATCACCTTTAGCCCTGGCTGGTGTGGCTCAGGGGATTGAGCGCCGGCCTGTGAAACAAGAGTTGCTGGTTCGATTCCCAGTCAGGGCACATGCTTGGGTTGTGGGCCAGGTCCCCAGTAGGGGGCTCACAAGAGACAACCATACATTGATGTTTCTCTCCCTCTCTTTCTTCTTTGCTTCCCCTCTAAAAATAATTAAAATCTTTTTAAAAAATCACCATTAATGAGACTTTTTGTTAAAAAAAATGAAAGAAATGGAACCCACATAGGAAGAAATAAAATGAAACTTTATTAAAAAGAAGAAATAAAGCAGAAGACAAAAATCGTATCAAAAATGAAGACTAAATTACAAAGTGTCCAAGAGAGAATAAACTTAAGTAAAAGTTCAGTAAGGGGCATTAAAAATGTAGTCAAACAAAAAAATGGGATTAAAAGTGAAAAAGGAAATGGTTGAAATGAAAGATAGGAAAAGATTCAACATATTATAAATAGAACCCCTCAAGGAGAAAGAGTGGGGAAAATAAACATGGAGGAGGAACAGGAAGAAGAAGAAAAGGAAGAGTAGAAGTAAAAGAAAAAAAGAAGGAGGAGTAAGAAAGAAGAATAAGGAAGAAGAGGAAAAAGTAAAAGAACACTCTAAAAGGACCAATATATAAGCTATAATCCAAGAAAATTTCCATTAAATAAAAGAAAACCTGAAAGTACATATTGAAAGGATTAAACAGATACCTGGGAAAATTAACATAGGCTAGTAAAACCATTAAACTTTAAAGATAAAGAGAAAAAGTCCTCTGGGACTTCAGGCAAAAAGACCAAATAATTTACAGGGCCATGACCACTATCTAAAAAGCAACACATAAAGCAAGACAAGAGAATATCATTTCAAAGACATATAAGGAAAAACACAGTGAACCAAAATACACAAAGAATGCAAACATGAACCAAGCATGATCTGGCCAGCTCCCTCAAGATAAAGGCTTATAGAAAAGCTGTTTTAAACATGTAAGAGCCAAAGGAACATTGTACCCCCCAAGCCCTTCTTTGGGAGAATCCTAGAGGGTGAATATTTTCTAACCAGGAGGTGACTGGAGATATTATAGCAAAAAAAGTTGATGGCTTTTAACATTTACTATGTTTAAATATACATCTAAGGCTAAAAGATGGGAAAAGGGGAGTGAATAATATATAAATGTTATATGTTTTGACAAAGTAGAAATAGGTGCAATGAAAAAATAAAAATGGAAGAGAAAAGTAGAATAAGCTCATTAATTAGTACACAGGCAATAGGTAGAAATCAAAGGTATTATGAAAAACCAACAAACCAGATATTAGGAGGTTAAATAAGAAAATAGGGGACCAAAAACAATAAAAAAGGTTTGAGTACAAAGGTAACCCACTATAATAAAAATAAAAATCTTTTTTAATATCAAAATAAATTTTAATACCTCAACATAATAAAGGCCATATATGAAAAACCTACAGCCAACATCATACTCAACAGGCAAAAACTAAAAGCTTTCCCACTAAGAGCAGGAACAAGACAAGGATGTCCACTTTTACCACTTCTATTCAACATAGTATTGGAAGTCCTAGCCACAGCAATCAGACAAGGAAAAGAAATAAAAGGCATCCAAATTGGAAAAGAGGAAGTAAAGCTATCATGTTTGCAGATGACATGATAGTGTATGTAGAAAACTCCATAGACTCCACCAAAAAACTACTCAACATAATAAATGAATTTGGCAAAGCAGCAGGATACAAAGTCAATATTCAGAAATCGAAGGCATTTTTGTACACCAACAATGAAATATCAGTAACAGAAATCAGGAAAAAAAATCCCATTTGCTATATCAACAAGAAAAAATAAAATACCTAAGAATAAACTTAAGCAAGGAGGTAAAAGACTCAGAAAACTATACAACACTGAAGAAAGAAATTAAGGAAGACACAAATAAATGGAAGCATATACTGTGTTCATGGATTGGGAATATTAACATCATCAAAATGCCCACAGTATCCAAAGCAATTTATGGATTCAACTCAATCCTTAATAAAATACCAATGACATATTTCATATAGAACAAACATTTCAAAAATTTGTATGGAACCATAAATTACCTTGAATAGCCACAGCAATTTTGAGAAAGAAGAACAAAGTAGAAGGGATCACAATACCTGGCATCAAACTATATTAAAAGACTACTGTAATCAGAACAGTCTGGTACTGGCATAGAAACAGACACATAAGTCAATGGAACAGAATATAGAGCCCAGAAATAAACCCATGTCTCAATCATCGATTAATATTCGACAAAGGGGGAAGAAGCATAAAATGGAGTAAAAATAGCCTCTTTGACAAGTGGTGCTGGGAGAACTGGACAGCTACATGCGAAAAACTGAAATTCAACCACTAACTTACACCATACACAAAAATAAACTCAAAATGGATAAAAGACTTAAGTCACTACACCATAAAAGTCCTAGAGAAGAACAGGCAGGAAACTCTCAGATATCCCACACAGCAGTATTTTCACCAATATGTCCCCTAGAGCAAGGGACATAAAGGAAAAAATAAACAAATGGGACTTCATCAAAATAAGAAACTTCTGTGTGGCTAAAGAAAACATCAGCAAAATGAAAAGGGAACCAACCATATGGGAAAATATATTTGCCAATGATATCTCTGACAGGGGTTTGATCTCCAAAACATATAAAGAACTCACACAACTCCACTCCAGGAAGACAGAAAATCCAATTAAAAAATGGGCAAAGGACATGAACAGATAATTCTCCAAGGACAACATACACAGGGCCCAGAGACATACAAAAAGATGCTCATCATCACTAGCCATCAGAGAAATGCAAATTAAAACCACAATGAGATACCACTTCATGCTGGTCAGAATGGCCATGATAAACAAATCAACAAACAACGGGTGCTGGTGAGGTTGTGGAGAAAAGGGAACCCTAGTACACTGTTGGTGGGAATGCAGACTGGTACAGCCACCTGGAAAACAGTTTAGAATTTCCTCAAAAAGCTGAATGGAACTGCCTCTTGACCCAGTGATTCCCCTGCTGGGACTATACCCTATGAATCCCAAAGCACCAAATCAGAAGAATCTATGCACCCCCAATGTTCATAGCAGCACAATTTACAATAGCCAAGTGCTGGAAGCAACCTAAGTGCCCATCAGTAAATGAGTGGATCAAAAAACTATGGTACATTTACATAATGGAATACAGCAGAAAGAAAGAGCTACTACCCTTCGCTACAGCATGGATGGAACTGGAGGGCATTACATTAAGTGAAATAAGCCAGGGGCAAAAGACAAATACCATATGGTCTCACCTATAAATGGAAACTAACCAACAAACAAACAAGCACAGAAAATATAACCAGCAACATTGAAAGAAAAAAGAAACCTACAGTAACAAGAGGGAAGGAGGGAGAGGGGTAACAGAGAAAGGAAGGGGAAGGGTCAAATCAAGGAACATGTGTAAAGGACCCATGGACAAAGCCAAAGTGGGGAAGGATTAAGGGAGGAAGGTGAAGGTAAGTGGGGCAGGGGAAAGTGGTGGCAGGAAAATAGAGACAAATGTATTTGAACAATTTAAAAAATTTTTTAAATTAAATAAAAGAAATTTTAAAATGAAAGCACAGTGAAAAATATGTAGAAGAAGAAACAGCTAATACAAAGAAAATAATCATAGTAAGTATAACATGGCTGGGTTGCAATAAAATATATTAATCATGTCAATGATGTGAATGGGGCTAATTCACATATTAAAACAATTTTTCATTTGTCTTACAAAGCAGATTCAGCTTTATGCTGTATATAACAGAAACATCTCAGACATGATGATTCAGAAAAGTTAAGACATAAAGGGATGGACAAATGAAGATAATAAGAAAGCAAGTGTTTCAATTCTAATATCAAAGTAGAATTTCAACCAAAAACTTTGTATGTGACAAGGAAGGACACTATAATTCTAAAATTCAATAATGGAGATATAGCAGTTATGAATATTTATGTTCCAAATAACACATCAATCACCTTTATGAAGCAGGAAATTATAGGGAATATAAGGAGAAAGTGATATAAACACATTAATAATAGGAAATTTTAAGACACCACTCTTAGTACAAGTTAGGTCAAAAATAAAAATAGGCAAAAAATAGAGATAACAAAGACCTAAACAATATGATCAGTAAAGTATGACTTACGGGATATATATAGAACTTCACACATTGATAATGAAGAATATACTTTCTTCTCCACTGCACATGGAACATTCACAAAAATTGATCTTAGGTAATAAAGCAACAATAAGTTCCATAAAATAGGAATAATATAAACAATGCTTTGGTCATAGTGTAATAAAACTCTTAATTAGTAATAAACTTTTTTTAGAAGCACCATCATTTAATTGTAATACTAAATACAACTATGAAAATACCTGAAATACACAAACAGAATCTTTTTTTTTTAAAGATTTTCTTATATATTTATTTTTAGAGAGAGGGTAAGGGAGGGAGAAAGAAAGGGAAACATCATTGTGTGGTTGCCTCTCATACACCCCCCAACTGGGAACTTGGCCCACAACCCAGTCATGTGTCCTCGGTTGCTACCGAACCTGCGATCCTTTGATTCACAGGCTGGAACTCAATTCACTGAGCCACACCAGCCAGAGCCACAAACAGAATCTTTTTATTATTGAAGATGTCAAATGCACAGAGATTAAGAGCCCAGGCTCTGCCACGTAACTGCTCAGTGAGCTTAAACAACTACTCAACCATTGTAACTTTCTTTTCCCATATCTGTAACACAGAATTAAAGTGAATACGGTTGATCTAGGTAAAACATTGCGCTCACTGCCTCCCTATTGTGAACACTCATCATTAGTTGTAAGCTCTAGCTATTGTTAGGGGATGATAGTGGTCTGTGGATTTCAGTAAATGAAACTTAAAAATCTGATAGAATCAGAAGTTAGAAAGTTTTTAAAGTGTAGGGAAATTGTATTCTGAAAAATGGAACTCAATCTAAAGTTTTGGAAGTTCAGAATTCACATAGTGACTAACAGAGAAATTTAAAATACAAGGTTTTAAATTTCCAGTTGAAGGGCCTTTTAAAAAATATTTGTTCTGCCAGGACTCTTTAAAGGGGAAGAAATGGACAGGCACACTCACACTCAAGCCCACTCTCTGACTTCAATTTATTGAGTATACTGTTTGGTTGAGTTTTATCAAATTTCCCCCAAAAAAAATCTTTCAGAGGAAAAAAATTATACACTAATGCTATCAGGGCTTGTGAAGTGTCACCTCAACATTTTCACTGGAAAAATCATAATTAAATCTCCAGCTTCATTTGTAGGCTAGCCAAAATAACACAAAAATTCTGTTAGGGGTGCATGCAATTTAACACAATAAAAGATTAAAGGAGAAAACAATATCACTCAATGGATGCGGAAAAAGCAAGAAATTCAATACCAATCATGATTTTTTTTAAATGTACAAAGAAACTTCCTTAACTAGACAAAGAGAATCTTTTAAAAAAAATTAATGGTGAAATATTTACAGCTTTCCTTTAAGATTAGGAAAAACACAAGTACCCTATTATGTCCACTTCTAGTCAACATTGTATCAGTGATCCCAGCCAGGAGATTAAGGGAACAAAATTAAGTAAAAGGTCAATGGATTAGCAAGGAAGAAACAAAACTGATTATTTGTAGATGATATGATTGTTAAAGTAGAAATCTCTAAAACATATACAGATAAATTATTAGAATATAAGGGTTTAGCAAGATTGCTGAATACAAATTCATTATATGAAACTTAATTGCAGCTAAAAGAAATTGTTGATTATATTCTTTAAAAAGTTGATACCATCTACAATAGCAAAAAGAACTTGTGAATAAATCTAACAAAGTGTACAAGGACTATTATGTTAAAAAGTTATAAAACTTTTTTATTAGAAGACCCAACTAAATGGAACTCTGCACCATGCTCTTTGATAGGCCACTGGCCCTCTTCTGGCCGCCATGTTCAGCAAGAGGCAGAGTCTCCAGTCACACATGTGCTGCTCAAACCCCTTCCCCATTTCTGGGGGGTTGTTTCCCCCTTTTCAGATGGAAAAGACAAGTCACAAACTATAATTAAATACTTACAACATAGATAACCAACAAAGGGAGGGCAGCCTGAATTTCTGAGTTAATACGAAAAAAAATAAACAATTCAATAGAATAAATGGGCAAACGGTATCACAGCTTAGTTATTAACTGAAAAGAAAAAATAAATGGGCCATAAACATATGAAAATATTTTCAATCTTATTATTCATTTAGTACCTAAAAATTAAAACCACCAGGAGATAACATTTAATACCAGTTAGATGGACAAAAAATTAAGGAATCTCTCATTACTAATGCTAGTGAGGATGGAGAACAGGGGCTCACAAACACTGCTGGTGGGAAGGTAAATTTACAGAATTCCCATGAAAAACAATTCGAACGTTTGCATACTTAAATACCTATAGAGTAGTAACTTTAAACCTTTTAACTGTCAACCACGATAATACATTTTATATCCCAAATCAGTACAGCAACACACAAGTGAAATTACTTTAAGAAAACAATGTGTTATATACAATGATCTTTTCTATTTTTTTATACAAGAGCCTTTACTTCTTTTATACCAATCCTGTCATGAATTTATATAGAGTCAGTCTTAGTAGAACAGACTTCTTACCTTGGACCTTCATACAGGAAATTGTTTTGGATAGAGCAGGCTGGTGCTCCAGTTGAACCTAGGTACCTTTCTCTCTTCCATTTTGGTCTGATCTTTTTTTGTCCACATTGTTCTTCAGCATTATTTTTTTGGAAGAAGGTATCTCAGTACATTAACATGTGTAATATGCACAAATCACATATTAATTCTCTTGGTAACTAGCTTCTTTGAACCAACAATTTCAGAAGCATGGTGTTTGACATTCTAGGCTCTTCCCAGCATTGCCATGGTAACGTTTGTGAGGCCTTCCTTTTAGGGTAGACATAGTCTCTTAATGTCTACAATATCTTGTCGATTCCTATGTATGCAAACAAAGGAAAAATACCATGTTTCCAACAAGGCCTAGGGACCATGTAGGAAGTCCCTTCTCTTTTTCCCTCTCTGTTCACTGTTCTGGTGATTACTGACATATCAGTTCTGGTTGAAATCTATAGATGCTGGAGTGGAACAAATGTTCCTCTGCCCTCAAGGTTCTTCTGGCTGGTGTAATAATCAAATAGACATGAGACAGATTAGCAAGGAAAATAACCAAATTTGGTACAGACGTATGTATGGGAATCCTGCATACATGAGGGAGTCAGAGGCCCCACATTCAGGAGAAGTTGAGAGATGAAAAGGAGGATTGAGGTATATGAGACATCTTGAGCCAGGGATGAGGTAATGCACTTTGGGGGACTTCATAGGGTCTTTGCAGGATGATAAAGAGAGTATGTTTAGTAAATGGAAGTTTGCCCTGCCCTATAGGCAAGTCAAAAGAAGTTATCTTTTACAACAGCTTGTGACCAACACCTCTGATTCAAGTTCTAGGTCAGTAATTGTCAATGGGTGTGCTACAAAAATTTTTAAAACATGCAATACCTGACTACCTAGTTAGGGGCACTGACCTCTTTTTGTTTAGATGTCAAAACACACACACACACACACACACACCAGCCAATACAACAATAACCATGTGGTGTAAATGAATAAAAATTATACGTATTTTTTTGGTCAGGTGGCAGAAATATATTTTTTGGTGTGCCAAAGAATTTTAGTAATTAGTTTGCATGCCATGAGATAAAAACAAAAGGTTGAAAATCGCTGTTCTAGGTAGTTAAAGGGAGGAGAACTTTCTCTTGAGCCCGCAGTTAAAATTGCATTTAGCTCAAAGTATAATCTGCATACCCTTGTGGCTCTTTCTGAACCCTCACACATTCTACTACATTTGTTCTTATTACTTACTAATGGATCATGACCCACAGTTTGAAAAACAGTGCTCCAGATAACCTTTCACACGGTATGTCAGGAAACATGCAGCAAAGTTCATCACAACCATTTGTTCGTTGACAGCTAACAACATAGAAACTACAAAGTGCTCACTCTCAGGTAAGGGAGGGTTAACTTCACACAATGATTGTTTATGCAGTCATGAAAATTTATGAACCTAGATACAACATGGATAACTCTTGAAAATATAATACTAAGTTCAAAAAGCCATTTGCAGACTACATAATTAATTGTTTTTATAATCAAGCAAAATGAAATGTTTAGGTGATAAGAACTATTTTTAAAACATCACAGAAAAAGAGAACAGAATTTAGAATGGTGGTGATGTTACCAAACAGAGTGGGATTCGGCCACCTGCTGCCACACACAAGCATTACACAATAATTAATGGGGAAGGAAAGAGACTTTTATTAAAAAGTTGCCCAATTTGGGGAACCTGGGGTTTCCTCAGCTTCAAGCCATTCTCTTCTGCAAAACATAGCAATCCCCTTGTTACCAAAAAGACTGAAATCTAAATCCATGCCCAGGGACTCCCCTCCATTCTTATCTGTGCCCAAGGCTGTTACACAAACAGGTCTCCAGCTCTGCAGCTCCAGACTCTCTCTCTCCGGAATGTACACTTGTGGGGCTGGTGTCTCCATTGCCCCGCCACAGCTTCCTCCCTCTCCCTGGGCTGGGGCGTGCCGCCAGATTACTGCAGCCAGTTCTGTGAGGCTCTCAGTCCTGGGCCGCTGCATCCAAGGCTGCCCAGGCCCCTGGACCAGCGAACATTCCTAGCTCCTATGTCTGTGTGCTGCTCTAAGAGCAAGAGAATGGAAGCAGACCAGGACCTGTGCCGTGCGGTGCAGGGTCACAACATCCCACGTAACCGGCTCCTGATTATGTGAGCAGAGCAAGGCAAGAGTCCCGAGTGGGGCCCTACATCCACTGGTCCTGTGAACGCCTGGTCCCCCTCAACCACGCGGCGTGAGAGGAATGCCAGGAAGAAAGCCCAGTCTTTCGGTGTCCTCTGTTTTAAATCTTCCCCCAAAATCCTACAGGCTATGGGAGTGTCCCAGTTCCCAGTAATCGTGGCGGGCGTCGACCACATGCTCCCTTGTCTCTGCCCCTCCTTCTGGCTACTGTGTTCAAGAAGTGGGTGTCTCTGCCCAGGATGGGGCGTGGCCATGGTCATCTTCACGATACTTGTGTGTTGTGACCTTTTCAGTCCGTAGAGGCTTTGTGCAACCTGTGTCATGAGCCCCGTTAGTTGTCTATCCTTCCCTGGGGGTATTGATGTAGTTTCTTTTGCCAGTTCAATCCACCG
Source organism: Pteronotus mesoamericanus (assembly GCF_021234165.1). Lineage (NCBI taxonomy): Eukaryota > Metazoa > Chordata > Mammalia > Chiroptera > Mormoopidae > Pteronotus > Pteronotus mesoamericanus. The sequence goes on from NW_026555152.1 coordinate 6,414,270, forward strand.
CCTTAGGCACTTCCTGACCTCTCTCAGCCATCCCTCCCCTCTGCCCAGAAATCTGACCAGACCCCTCTGTTCAAGTGACTTTTGTAGGGAACCAGGGAAATGGACTTGGGTAAGAACCCACGGGGTAGCCTTTTTTTTGAAAGATTTTATTTATTTGTTTTTAGACTTAGGAGAAAGGAAGGAGAAAAAGGAGAGATATATCAATGTGTGGTTGCCTCTCCAGGGCCCCCTACTGGGGAACCTGGCCTGCAACACAGGCATGTGCCCTGACTGGGAATCCAAACAGTGACCCTTTAGTTCACAGGCTGGCACTCAATCCACTGAGCCACACCAGCCAGGGGAGCTTTAACAATATGGATCATGTTCTGGTTTCTAAATTAAATGGTGATTTCATGAGTGTTTACTATTATTACTTATAATTTATATTTATATTATTTTAGTATAATAGATATACTTACTCTACATATTTATTATTCTTATTTTGTGGTTTATATATAATATATGCTTATTATTATAGACTTATTTTATTATACCTGTACTTATTTTATTATTGTCCCATATAACCTATACTTTTTTAAAATATACTTTAATGATTATGTTACTACAATTGTCCCAATTTTTCCGCCTTTGCCCTCCTCCACCTGGCACACCCATTCCCTCCAGCAATCACACCTTAGTTCATGTCCATGGGTTGTGCATATATCTTTGGCTACTCCATTTCCTGTGCTGTTCTTTATATCCCCCATCTATTCTGTACCTACCAATTTGTACTTATTAATTCCTGCACCTTTTCCACTAATCTCCCCTTTCTTCCTCTCAGCTGATAACCCTCCTAATGATCTCCATATCTATAATTATGTTTCTGTTCTGCTTGTTTCCTTAGATTATTTTTTAGATTCAATTGCTGATAGTTGTGAATTTCTTAGCATTTTAATGTTCATAGTTTTGACCATCTTCTTTTTCTTAAATAAGTTCCTTTAGCATTTCATTATATTTCCTTTTTAATATGTTTCATACAAACACACACACACACACACACACATCTTTTTAAGTGGGAAAAAAACTAGATTTGGTTCTAGTTCCCCATACAAGTGTCAAAAGGGAGGCCCATAAAAACATGCTCCAGGTCCCAAATCTCCATGTGCAGTTCCTAAGAGGAGGCTCTGGAACTTTGCATGCTCGAGGCAACATTCCCAACACACCTCCACTCCCACAGCCTTGACACCATCAGAACTAGGTTCATGATGCCCTTTACCTTTATGCCAAACCCACACAACCCCAGGACAACCCATTTCTCCCCTCAATTCCCACATTCAAACTCTATAGCTTTTGCACATTGACCGAATCTCATCCCTCCCCCTTCCGTAATTCTTGAATCCTGTGTTCTCTGCAGTGCAGAGTCAGCCATCAGTAAAGCCTCTGATAGCCTCAAACTCTGAATACCCACTTAGTGTTCTTGCTATAATGGAAACCTGCCTCTCTCCTGGAGGCACTGCTTCCCTGCAGCTTTCTCACTATGTTGGTGTTCTCTCACATCCCTCAAACACCTGGCCCGGAGAATGTGAGTGTCCTTGCTCTTCATTTATTGATCTTTGGGGCCATTTTCCCTCCTTTTCCCCAAAAATCCCTGAGATCTGAAGCTCAGCCCAACAGACCACACTAATGGCTGCCCTAGGCCATTCTTCCTCACCTCATTCATTCCTTAAAGACTTTAGCTCACGATTTGTTCCCATTTTTTCCAGTACTACTACTGCCGTATTCCTTGGTAACACCAAATAACTATGTTGACCCATCCAGCACCCTTTCCTCCAGTGATTTTTATATTCACCCTGCTTGGCATCCTCTCTCATGGTCGCACGCCCAGCACTGTCTAGCAGAACTGTCTGTGATGATGGAAATATCCTATATCTGTACAACTCAATATGGTGGCCACTTGTCACATGTAACTTTTCAAATGTGCCTAGTGTGACTGAAGGCCTAATTTTGTATTTTATGTACTGTTAATTAATTTTAATTTAAATAGCCACCCAACACTAGTGGCTATGGCTATTGTCTTGGAAATCACAGCTCTAGACTTTGTCACTGTCAGCAACTTCAAAACCCCTCCCAGATGTGAATTTCAATCACCGTATTCTTCTAGCATCATCTATTTTTTTCCCTGCACATTCACTTGAATCACAAATACAATAATCCTTTTATCTCTAAGGACCTAAAATTCACTGATCCTAAAATTATCTCATTTTCCCTCAGTTCTTCATTCTCCTCCTTCCCCAATTTAAATTCTAACATCCCTAACAACTTGTCATTCTCTAGCTTCATTTTATCTGCTTGCCAAAAAAAAACAACAACAAACAAAACAGAAAAAAAACGATTTAACCAAGTCTCTGCCTTCTACCTGCCAAAATCAGAACATCATAATATAGAGAAGAAAAATGCCCAACTCTGTTGACTGGACTTGTTGAATTCATGGCTGCCAACTTCAAAAGGGTACTCAGTATTACCTCACAATCTAATCTCTTTACTCTTTTGCTGTCATGGGGTGACTATTGTGTATCTTCTTTCTTCTCAAGCCTCCACATCTTCACTTCTGTCACCACTCTCAGCTTTCACAAGCTCCCACCACAACATCATCCTGCCTTCCACATCTATGCCCATGAACTCTGCATTCTCTTGGGTTACTGTGGATCAACTGCCTCTGCTCTTATTTAAGACAGACCCAATTTCCCCTTAACTTTTCCAAGAACACCACTCTAATAATTCTCTTCTCTCTCTCTCTTGCATCATTGACTTATGTTTTTCCATTGTGTCTTTTCTGTAAACATACAAACATACCATTATTTCTAGCATATTCATAAAAATTCTTGATTTTAATACTCCTTCCAATTCTGACCCCACTTTTCAACAGTTTCCTCAAAGGGGTTGTCTTTTCTCAGTATCATTTTCTTTCCATTCTTTTTTGAGGTAAAAATTGGGTACAATAAACCACATATAGACTTCTGGTCAATATGGTGGCATAGATAAATAAGGCCCGCCTCCCTGTACAACTGCATCAAAATTACAACTAAATTATAGAACCACTATTACTCAGAACCATCAGAAATTGAGTTAAATGGAAGTCTGACAACTATGGAACTAAAGAAACAGCATCTATCCAGACTGATAGGAGGGGTGCAGATACAGAACAAGCTGGTCCCACATCTACATGTGGTGGATAAAAATTTTGGAGGGATATCTTGGGAATGAGGACTCCCAGCCCCACACCATCCCGGGTTTCCAGTGCCAGGAAGATAGGTCCCCATAAATTTGGCTGCCAAAAACAAGTGGGCGCCAAGTCAGTGGAAGAAATATCTGGAGCCCCAAGCAGTTCCTCTTAAAGAACCCGCACACAGACTTACTCAGATTCACTCGCACTGAGCTCCAGTGCCTGCATAGCAGCTTGAAAGGCACCAGGGTTATACAGGGAGGAACTCAAGTGGCTGGCATCAAGGTGATAGCTGGGGGATAGCTTATTCCCAGACAGTAAGGCAGGCAGAAGCCATTGTCCCTTTTCTGAACCTTTTCCCTGCAAAGAGCCACAGAACTGGCAGGTGGGTGCCATGTCTGAGACTCCATCAACCTGGCTAACACTGTTGGCCCTGCCCTGGAGAACACCTGAGACACTATCCCACCCAACTTACGGGCCTACACAAGCTATTAACAGAGACTCTCCCATATGAATGGCTGGTCTTGGCTCATGCTTCAGAACTTTCTAAACCATCTCAAACAAGCAACAGCCAGCCTCAGTGAGCCTCCAGCCCCTGTACCTCTTGCTAAGTGGCCCCAGGCCTGGCACTAGCAGCAGCCAGCCTAGATTCACAGCTTGGCTTTGCCTGGGAATCTCCAAACCCCAGCCATCTAAGATTGCTTTACAACTTAGGCTGGGTGGCCCCAAGTAAAACATAGGTGGGGGCTTGTTGGGAAATGCCCGGCCTGGTTTCAGAAGCTGTAACCCTGCCAACAGGTTGGAGGACCCCAAGGCTGGAAATAATCAGGAGGTCTTGGAGAAGTAGGCTTCTAAGGAGACTTGGCCTGTCCCCCTTGGCAGGGGCATAGCCCCTGCCTCTCTGCTTTGCCATGGATCATCAAATAGCCAATGACGGGTAAGTTACCTCGCACTGAGGTATACAACCTAAGACAGGTATTGGCCAATATTGGCAGCAGACAAGAAATTGAGGGACACAGAGAAGGGGCAAAAAGGCCCCTGCACCTCTCGGCTTGGCTTGGACATGACCAGAGTCCTCATTGCAGCCGAAAACCAGTCTCCTTATCTCTTGGTGGTTCCCTCCCCCTGCCTGGCACAAGCTTGAAACAATGCAGGAAAAACAGTCCTAAATCAGATCTGGTGCATCCCAGGGTAATCAGGACTAAAAGTACATTCTTTAGAGTGTGCTCTGTTCCTCCCTCAAATCTCTGGTCAGCTCATGCTGCGAAGGATATTCACATTATTTACACCTTTCCTTGTCAAGACATTTGCTTTATTTACACCTTTTACCCTATATCTTTAAGGTGCCTTTAAGTCTACTTCCCCCTTATCTATAGTCTCCATTGTTGATTCTAGTCTCCTCTCAGACCATGTAAATCAGTGATTTCCTGTCACTTGTTTTCCTAAAGGTATCTATTCTCTGTGAAACTTAACTTGCTAATGTAACGAGTGTACATATTCATTCCTGTTACCTAGCCCACTGATAAGCTTTTCAATAAAAGCTTTGAAACAGAGGGCAACAGGGCCTTCCGCACTAGAGGGATGTGCCATGGCCTTCTCTGGTCAGAGGGAAGTACCCTGTCTGCTCTCCCGGCAAACAGAGAAGTGTTTGCAACGTTTTGTGTTTATTCCCCCTCATCTGTGACAACCCCAGGATGGGCTCTGTGGTTTTCAGAGCCCTGCTCCCACCTCAGCGGGCCCCAGCCGTTTCCCTCAGGGTTCAGAGAGCACTGTGCTCTCTGTGGCACTCCCCTGCGGTGGTGCGCACCTATAGCCGCCACACAGTGCAACAGGGGCTGACCTTGGCCTGCACCACCTGGGAAACCCCAGGACCCGCGCTCCTAGTAGGCAGCTACAGACCACATCAGAGCACCGCCACCCTGCCGCTGCACAGCTGATCCTCCACAGAGGGCAGAGGTTGGTGATCAGTTGTCACAGCCAGTCTTTAAGCTGACTGGCCTGGGTAAATCCCTCCCATGGATCTGCCAACACCAATCAAGGTTCAACGACAAGAGGAAGGTGTTTTCAGCCCACATGAAGGGTACACCTCAAGTACCCAGCTTGGGTGATAGGGGAGACTGTGCCACTGGACCCTACAGTACACCTACTACATTAGGCCATGCTACCAAGAGAGGGAGTCACAGCAGCTCTACCTAATACATAGAAACAAACACAGGAAGGCTGCCAAAATGAGGAGACAAAAAACATGGCCCAAATAAAAGAACAGATCAAAACTCCAGGAAAAAAACTAAACAAAATGGAGATAAGCAATCTTTCAGATGCAGCGTTCAAAACACTGCTCATAAGGATGCTCAAAGAACTTAACGAGGGGCTCAATAGGATAAAAAAGACCCAATGGGAAACAAAGGATACACTAATTGAAACAAAGAATAATTTACAGAAAAACAACAGTAGAGTGGATGAAGCCAAGAATCAAATCAATGATTTGGAACATAAAGAAGCAAAAAACAATCAATCAGAACAAGAAGAAGGAAAAAGAATCCAAAAAACAAGGATAGTATATGCAGCCTCTGAGACATCTCCAAGTGTTCCAACATTTGCATCATAGGGGTACCAGAAGGAAAAGAAAAGAAGCAAAATATTGGAAATCTCTATTGGAAAAAATAATGAAAGAAAACTTCCTTAATTTGGTGAAGGAAATAGACATGCAAGTCCAGGGAGCACAGAGAGTCTTAAAGAAGATGGATGCAAAGAATGGTCAGATCACATCACTCCTCTGTATGAATTCTCCAGAGACTTAGCATCCCATTCATAGTGAAAGCCAACATCTTTCTAACAGCTGGTAAGGCCCTATACAATCTGATCTCATTGAAACTCTGCAAAAGCCTCATCTCTTCCTACTTGCCTTCCTCTCTTCATTCCAGCCACATGTTGCTCTTTGAATGAGCCAATGAATCCTCTTGCCTTGAGACTTGTGCTACTCCCTCAATCTGTTTTGCCGATGTCTCTGCACAGCTCCCCTGATTATCTCTACCTTCTCTCTTTAAACATCATCTTCTTGGTGAGATTTCCTCTAGCTACTTCATTGAAAATTGCAAGTCTGATCCTGCAGCCCCAGTAGTCTCGATCCTTTTCCTATTTTCTTTCCATAGCACCAATCACCACTTAACATTTCTACATGTTTAACCTATTTTCTATATTGTCTATGTCCCCCAACTAGAATATGTTCCATGAGAGCTGAAGTTTTTGTTTGCTTTGTTCTCTTACCTATTCCAACATTTAGGAAGTTGTCTGACTCATAATAGTTGCTCAAGAAATATTTGTTAATAGTATAAACATAGGAATGTTGTATTCATCATAAGAATGAACTGTACAATATACAAATGTGCAATAAGCATATGAAAAGATGTTCAACATTATTAGTCATTAGGGACATGAAAATCAAAACCACAGTGAGCTACCACTTCACACCCACTAGGATGTCTGTAATAAAAATGACAGACAAAAGCAGGATATGAGGGTATTGGAACCTTCATACTTTGCTGGTGAAATGTAAAATGAGGCAGCTACTTTAGAAAAGTCTGGCAGTTCCTCAAAATGATAAGTACAGAGTTACTATGTGAACAGCAATTCCTATCCTAGGTATATACTCAAGAGAATTGAAAACATATGTCCACACAAACACCTGTACATGAATGTTCACAGCAGCATTATTCATAATAGCTAAAAAGTGGAAACAACCTAAATGTCCATCAACTTATGAATGGATAAAACGTATTATAACCACATAATGAATATTATTCAGTGATAAAAAAGGAATGAAGTTCTGATATATCCTACAACATGGATGACCCTTGAAGACCTTATGCTGACTGAAAGAAGCCAGTCATTTATATGAAACATCCAGAACAGGCAAATATATAGAAGCAAAGTAGATGAATGGTTACCTAGGACTTGAGGTAGTAGTGGGGAATGAGGAGTGACTGCTCACGTGTACGGGATTTCTTTTGGGGGTAACAAAAATGTTCTAAAATTAGATTGTGATATTACACAATTCTGTGAATACATTAAAACCATTAAATGTATCTTTCAAATGGGTGCACTGTATGGTATATAAATCATATCTCAATAGAGCTTTTTTTCCCCAAAAAATGATTTGCATAATTCAAGTTAAATCTTTAATTCACTATACTTGGTCAGTTGTATTTTGTATCAGCTTTCTCTATTCCACCTATGAATTTTCCACAGTATCTTATATACACTGAATTAATGGCCTCCTTTTCAATTCTTTTAAACATGCTAGGTACGTAGTATATAATCCATTAGATTATCCTTAAACATCAAGGGCATGTTGCCTTTCCTGAATTCTAAAAACCTTGACCAAACTCACTCTAAGACTTATAGTTCTGTTCTTAAATATGAAATTCACAAAATGATCATCAGAAGTTCCTTGTCAAGTAGATATTTGTTGATTCAATAATTGCTCAGAACTGGATTTTTCTTCCTATTTCATTGGTTTCTGTAACACTCGGTTTTCGAAATCCTGTTAAAACCTTTGACTTGTCGCCTAAGGAAAAAAAAGAAAAATAGTTGGGACCGTATTATGACAATTACAATAGTTAATATTTATTGCCTGCTTAGCTTGCACCAAGCATATACTTAAGCATCTTACATGTTATTTTAATCTTCACAATCAACCTGTAAGATAGGTATTATTATTCCTCTTATTAATGACACACAAAGATGTTAAATAACTTGGCCAAGATCATGCACCTATTAAGTGGTGGAAAAGAGATTCTAATCCTAGCAGCCCAATTCTAACACCTATAATGGAGAAAGATTAACAATGAATCACTGAATTAACTCTTTTCTCACTGCATTAATTATTTAACTCCAAGATATTTATGGAGTCAAATTAGATGCTAAGTATTGAGGATAAAAAAACAAAACAAAACAAAACAAAACAAAACAAAACCAGACAGGGCTCCTGTTCTGGTATTGTGCGATCTAATGCAGGAGATGAATATACCACCAAGTAGCAAAAATATAATGTGGCAAACCTGTATCATAGAGTCCAAAGCCTAACCAGAGAGAAGACATGGAGAAGATCTGGCTGATGATTTGCTGGAGAAGATGAGGAAGGATGAGAAAAGATGGTGCTGAAAAGCTAACATTTCTCCCAGACAAGACGTGGCATGTGTAAAAGCAAAATGGTAGGAAAGAACACAGTGTTCTGGAGTGGCCTTAGTGTGTGAGAGTATCAGAAGAAGAGGTTAGTAAAAGTAGAGAGCAGGTCATGAGAGGATTTCTATATTATGCTAAAGAGCTTGGAATAAAAAAAACAGCAAAGCACATGGGCTTTCCATAATGCCATCTGCATCCTGAGATGACAAGTGTAAGGCTTCTGATGATGGGCAAGGGTGGGGACGATGAAAACAGGGGCACCGGGGAGGACAATCGATACAGAGATTTTAATAAGAAAGTGAATTAAATATCTGTAATTTATTTCTCTTTCACGTGTATGATAAGCCATATGTGGTCTCAGGACCATGGTTAGTACCATCTAAAGCAACACTGTCCCACAAATGTAAAGCAAGTCACATATGTATTTTAAATTTTATACTAGCTACATTAAAACAAGTAACATCTAAAATTGACAGTGGTAATGTGTTTTATTTAACTGAATATCTTATTTCAACATATAATCGATATAAAAATATTAATGAAACATTTTAATTCTTTTTTTATACCAAGTCTTTGAAATCTAGAGTGAATTGTGTACCTAAATGCTTCTCATTTTAGATGCTAAATGTGCCTTGGAAATACTCAGCCTGAATTTAAATTTCATAAAATTTACAGTTGAAAAGGTAAACAGGTATCCAAGTTGTTCCAAACACATTTAAATGTTTCCTAATACTTGAATCGAATATCAGTTTTAAAATTAAATTTTAAATTGATTCAAATGAAATGTGAAAGTTTATTTTCTCAGTCATACATAGCCAAATTCCAAGTGCTCAGGAGCCACATATGATGAGGGCCTACCACTTGGGACAGGAAAATTTAAAGCACGAATTCTGAACCAAGGCAGGATGATTTGGCAACCACTTCTGCTTGGCTTAAAATAGATGACCACTAAATATGTTTGTTATAGGATTTTTAAAGTGGAGAATCACTAATTCTAAAATAATGGCACATAAAACAGTGTATAGGAGCAGAAGGAAACTCTTCATAAGATGAGAATGAATAAATGGTTAGTCAGCACAGTGTTATTTTTGGCTAAGTTACGTAAAAGAACATTGTTCTTTAGACCAATCTTTCCCCTCTCCCCAGCTAATACATTAACAAGACATAAACAGTGATTGGAAAGAACCATTCTTTGTCATAAATGTGCCTAAAAAAAAGTAAAACACACACAAAAACAAGGCCCCTAATAGAACTTTAAGCCATAAAATAACAGGTCAGGGAACAATGCAAGAAATTGGTAACTAGCCATCAGAAAGGCGGAAAATCATCTCTCCTGCCCCCTGCTGGTAGCTGCCTGCACTGTAGATCGCCAATCTGGTGATGACTGGTCGCCAGATGCTTTCTGCAGCATTGAGGAACTCACTTTATGTTTTCTTTCCTAAGTTTATTTGTGAGCAGATTAACCATTGTAACATCTGTGTGAACAGGGAAGGCCAGAAGCCTGACTCTGTGTAAGCCGGATTTCCCGACTGGAAAACGGAGGAAAAAATCTCCCCCACCTCACTAGAGTATTCCAAAGCTGTATTGAGATATGATTTAGAGTAGAGTAGTCACTAGAGAAGGGGGGTGTACAGAGGAGTCCTGTGATTGTTAAAGGAGGGAAGGGGAATTGACAAAGCCATTGTGAAGCGCAGCAAATGATGAAACTGGTGTGGCAGGTGATTCAACAAGCAAAATTATGCGAGTGGAAGAGACAGCAGAGAATGCTGGGAAATGAAAGGGGCTGCTCCGACGAGGTGGGGAAAGCCAATGTACCGCCACCGGGTCTATCCACTAACTTTTCAAAAGTAGAAGATGTGGAATTTCATGTAAAATCTGATTTTCAAAAAGGAGCAAACATCCTGTGGGCTTAACACATCAAGTTGCAGACTTCTAGTTTAAAACCTTTGAACATAAAGTGACAAAGCAACACCAGAAACAGAGCTAAAGTGAAAGCTTAAGTAAAGTTGAAATAAAAGCTAAGTGAGTAGTTATTCTAAAGAAAGGATAATATAAACTAGATCATGGATAAAAAAGAATAAAATCACTGCTGGGTCAGGTACAATCTAGGTCAGTTTACATCACATCAGAAATAAGATAGATTCAATAGAATATATACCCACAAAAATTAAAGGCTTTCTACTTAAAACTGTTTTTGGATTAGACCTCCTAAAATGCACTCCCACTACAAAACACCTGAAAATGATGGATACTATTTTTCAAAACACCTGTTAAACTCATAGCTGAGCTAGCAAGACAGTAAGGTAAATTCCTAGAAGCCAAAAAAGCAATGAAATCTTGAGGAAGCAGGGAGCCCTGAGGCTGGGAGCTGCCAGTGATTGAGGCTTTAGCAGCTGTTTAAGAGGCAAAGCCCAAGGCCCAGGAGCTAGTGGCTGTCTTCTAGAAAACCCCCTAGAGAACATTCTGCCCTTTGTTACCAATAGTTTTAGCTAAGTATATGACCACCTACCGAAAGACATTGCCTAGCCTTACATGCAGCTCTATGACTAGGTTTTGACCACTGTGATGCAGCAGAAGTAATATATGTAACTAAACAGGAAAAGAAGTGTTCTTCCCTCCACGCTCTCCTTTTTCTCATGGGCTGGAATGCAAATACAAGGTGGGGCAAAAGTAGGTTTACAGTTGTTCATATGGAAAATAGTACAATAAATAATAATACAAGAATTATTTTGCTCTTTTGCTTACTCATAACTGTAACCCTACTTTTGCTCCATCCTGTATAATCCATCATGCAGACAAGGACATTACTCTAAGAGTGACAGAGCACTATTAGGAGCCTGGGCCTCTCAGCCCACTGAACTACTTGGACAATCATGTGAAAGAGAAATAAATTATCTTGCTTCAGCCACTGTATTTTGAGGTCTTTTAATAAAGGAGCAGCCTTGCCCTGTATCTTAAGTGATAATAAGCCATGCAAGGTAAGAATACCCTAGAGAACAGGAATACCAAAGGTCTATACTAGAATTCAGCAAACTTTTTTTCTAAAGGGCATACGGTTGTGATTATTTTAGGCTTTACAGGCCATATGGTCTCTGTCCCAGCTACTTAATTCTTTCATCATAGAACAGTAGACACAGACACTAAATAAACAAATTGGCATGGCTGTGTTCTGATAAACCCTTATTTACAAAAATAGGAAGTCAGCTAGATTTAGCCTACAGGCCATAGTTTGCCAACCCCTTGTTAACACGATTACCATAAGGAAGGAGGAGGAAGGAGGAAGGAAGGGAGGAAGGAAGGAATGAAGGAAGGAAAGGAAGGAGGGAGGGAGGGAGAGAGGGAGGGAAGGAAAGGGAGGGGGAGGGGTGGAGGAGAAAAGAAAAAAAGAAACAGCAGGAAAGGAACAGTGATAAAACTTGCTTGTTGTAGACTCTCTCAAGTGAAAGAAAATTCTGCTCTAAGAATTATTTACAACTAACCCTCAGAATGGGCAGTGTTTTAATTCATACTACATATGTGGTCTAAAATTCCTCAGAGTGCAATGTTATCCTAAGAGGAGCTGGGTTGGTAGTGCTCTCAGGTGCCTGACATGAGAAGCAAATGTAAGCCCTCTCTGAAGGAACACATCTTCAGCCACAGAGAATTCCCAGAGATAAATTCCTATCCAAGAAGAGTTCACAAATAAGGATCACAAAACACACAAGGAGAAAGACAAGCCACACTGAGCAAAAGTCAACAGAAAAATAAAATAACAAAATCAGACCCTATTGACTTTAGATGTTGGACTGATCAATGTCAAATATAAAATACGTTAAATAAGTCTTAAAGAAGAGCAGTATAAGTAAGGAATAAGAAATTATCAAAAAGTGACCAGGCATAATTTTTCAAGAACCAATTAGAACTTCTAAAAGTGAAAGAAATTAAAATTAAGAAAATTTCCAATAAAATTACCAAAAGAATTTTTTTAATCTAAAAGATGGCCTAAAACCACAAAGACAATGAGGATAGGAAAAGAGGTAATGGCAAGGAAATTTTAGAAATTGGAATGAAAAAGTAACTGACTTGGCCTATCAAGAAAGCTAAATTTTAAACTTAGAGTGGGGAAAGCTAAGAAGGAAACTACTTGTATTTCTGCAACTAGGGGTGAAAGTGGGACTGAGAACAGAACTGATCAAAAGCATAAACAGGTGACAACTGGCAGTTTGAAATGGAGAAAAAAGGGAGACTGCTGCTTATGTAACAAACCTAACAGAAACATATTACTCTTTAAACTCTCATTTTTGATAAAAAGAATTAAAAAATGAAAACGATTCTGCTCTTTTCAAGAGTAATAAATTCACTGGACTAAATTAAGTCAATTGGGGGCAAAGTATCAATAGAGAGACATATATAAAATAGATCTTTAAATATTTATATGCCATTAAAAATAGGGATAGCTTTTAATGATATATTGTCAATTTTATTTATATAGAAATGTGATTTTAATTATATCTGTACACACACATATATCACACAGATTCAACCTGTATCAGGAATCTAAAAATCATAGTTTTTAAGGAAGTTCTCCTATAGATTATTTTAAAAGAACATCATTACATCTAACAAGGACTCAGTCTAGAATGTCCAGTTAAAAGAGAGTTTATTTCAGTTTTCAAAGTGGTACCTATAGGTAATATCGTTCAAAAACAGAACTTGTTGTTCATGTTATTTAAGAGTTGTTATCCTTGAATCAAGTCCTCACATCTACTTATGAGAAAAAAATTTTAAAGAAATGAAAAAAAATCCTCATTGGTCACAGTGATTTAATTTTTCTTCTGTCTTCTTCATTTTTAACAACATAGAAGGCATCAATTAAATTTGAAAATGACACTGAGCTGAAACTGAAGCTTTCTCTAGAATGATACCTGAAATATTAGAATTGAGTCTTAGCATCATCACTTAGCACTTGTATAACTGGATAAATTATTCACCTGTAAAAGAAAAAGGTCACATCACCTATCTTAATGTTACTGCAATGCTCAAAAATTCTACAACTCTCAAAGTGTTATGGGTTTGAAGTCTATGTGCTGATGCTGCAAAAAGCCAAAACTCAACATGTCTGTGTTTGGAGTAAGAAGGGTTTATTGACTGAGAAGCCACCGACTGAGAAGCCACCAACTCAGAAGACAAGAGACCTAACCCTCAGCTTCATCTCAGAAATGTATGGAATTTAGGCTTCTTTTATGTTAAGGAAAGAGGAAAAGGGAGGGGTTGTTTTTGTAAAACTCAAGATGCAAGCAGAATTCTTCTAATGATTAGCACATCTATGTGCAGGACAAAGCAGGAGTGTGGAAAGCAGGATCAATAAGTGGCGTTGATCCGGTCAAGATAACATAAAGTAGATAAAACAAAATGGAGTCACTCATGTCAACCAAGATAACTACCTAAGTCACACTAGATACATCTGGCAAGGAGACACACCTACGATATTTGCACACGTGATCAGAGTACCATGTCCGCAGAGTGAGACCACCCATAGGCAGGCTCCTGGGGAAATTCTCCACTTGCCATCAGGGATGCCAAGACACTTAGCAAGAGACCCAGAAGGGTGGAGTACACCACTTTCAAGGTATAACTGAGGCAGGCTCCAGGCCACTGCAGAGACAGCTGAGCCCCACACACCAAGATGCTGCTCCACACCACACTGATCTCTCTTGGCATCAGTCACTGGAAGCTCTGCCCTCCTGAACTGAAGACTTCCTCTGCGCTGCTGCCACCTGGCTCCAGAGATCCTTCCTTGAAAGACGCTGACAATTCCTTTGCCCACCGTGTTGTCTCCTGGACCCACAGACCGAGACTCTGGGACTCGGGTTCATTATCCCCCAGTTCTCTCATGTGAAGTTATTACTGATTGTTTCTGAGTGATTAGTATTGTTATTAGGTTAGTATAGATTTGGATTAAATCTGCATTAATAAAAACTGAGTGAACCTGTATTAATAAAATCCAAGTGAATAGCACAGTCACCTGTGTTGGCTCCCAGTTATTTCTGGGTGCCAGTGTCACCTGTAGGATGGGTGGTCATACAGGCCACTTGGCGCTTTTGGTTCTTAAGGCCTGGGCCAGATGATCCAAGTGGAGACCAAGAGTCGACTTATAGGAAAGACTACCATATTTTGCTGTGCATAATGCATGCTTTTTTTGCCCAGATTTTTGAGGGGAAAAATAAGGATGCACATTATACATGGGTATAATGATCACATACCATGGGTATAACAATGGTATAACAATCCCATGTATAAGGCACACAAAAACATGGGTGCGCATTATACACAGCAAAATGTAGTATATCGTGAACATACACCTGTGACAAGGAGCTGTTAGCCTGAAGGCCATGGGAATAAGCAGGCTTGAACAAGATGGAATCAAAGAGAGAGACCAAGCAATCCCCCCCCATTTTTGTTGTTCATTCCTCAATCTGCAGGTTCAATTAAGAGGTAGTATTAACTTCTAAGGTAGAGACAGATTTGCGTGTCCACTGTGCCCCTCTTATGTGGCTCTTACAATCTCACATGCCCACCTCTTCCACGGTGCTTCCCAAACAACAGAGGGGTCATACCAGGTGTTAAATTCGCAAGCAGAGACCACAGCAATAGTAGAAGTAGCAGAAGACCAGGATAGTTGTACCCCAATATGAGACAGAGAATAGAGAGTAACTTTTGTTATTCTGTCCGTCAGGACCCAAACCACGATGAGTTGGCCACAGTACAAACACTTCCTTGTTCAGCTAGTAAGTAATCTAAAGCTTTCCTTTTGCCTAAGGACCCACATGCCAAGGACTCTATCTGTTGAGATCTTAGAGGTTGGGCAGTCAAAAGAGCCAAATCACTGACTACATAGATTCAATTCTGTAACACCAGCATTTGATAAGATTTATGGAAACAAAAAAGTGAAGGTTAATGATCAGAGAAAATTGCAAACCAGTTTCTGAGTTTGTAGGCCAGAAACATCTTTTGTAGTTTGAATGTCTCTGATGATGTCATCAGGTACTTAGGTAAAGTTTCTGCGTGGCTTACACGGCGTCAGTCACTGAGGGGGATTAAGCAGGAGCTGCTGTGGCAGTCTCCGAAATCTACATCATGTCGTCCATCAGCAGTTTGTGACTGCGAGGCTCATGAAAAGGGCAGTTTTAGTTCCCAGTGATTCCAAGTCACTGGAAGAATTCAGGATCCAGTCCAGTGTACAAGTAGAAAACAAAACAAAACAAAACTCAAAAAAGACAATGGATAGCACTAGATTCTAATATCCACAAAGGTATATTATAGTTCCTATTGAAGCAACTTTCTCTCTAAAATCACCCCCATTTTTACCAAAGATAGCCAAATTAAGACTAATTTATCTGCAAAATGTGTCTAGTTTCAATAAACTTGGCCTGATTATTTCTGTAAGCCTAGCAAGAATAAGTAATTAACCATAAATTAGCCTTTAAATCTGCTTTGCTGCAATTTTCCTAAGGAATCTTCAGATTAAACTTTAAAGGTTCACTTGAGGCCAGAAAAGCCAAGGCAAGGACATGCCATCAGATTTTGCCTGAAATACTTACATACTTGGGTGAGTTTCTCTCTTCTTGAGGACCCAACATACCTGGAGATTCTTTCCTCCAATGATAACAAGTACAGTGGAACTATCTCTATCAGTTAATATGTAGGCAGCTTGATGGTTTGGGGCAGATGGTGAACATCAGGCACGTTATCCAAGTAATGAAGGCACCAGGATCATTTGTAATGTGAGTGTGGCGGAAAAACACCAAGTTAAGCAGCTTATCAGTGCTCTTGGGGTTGGTTCCCGTCCACAGAGCCTGGACTTCAACAGGTTCAACAGGGATCAGTTTGGCTGGCTGGGACACACCTCACTCTCTGGCAAGAAGCATCCTGTCAAACTTGGGAGAAGTTGCAAGTCCAACCCCCACTCAAGTGTACCCTCTCCTGGTTCAACATCTCAAGGAGCCCTGAACAGTAGCTGACACCATCAGCTCTGGTGCTAAGGCATCAGGCCGTAGCCTTAACAGGCACAGACAGGGGCACTTCCTTTGCAGCAGTTCCTAAGCCTTGGCAAGGAGACTCATATTATTATCAGCCTAATTCATTTGCTACCTGCCTTGGCAATAACCATCACCCACCCATAAAAAGTAGAGGACTATTAAGGAGCCCACAGCTGCTGCTTAGGGGTGTAAACCTAGGGCTTAAGGAATGGATCGGCCCTGTACCTAATTGCAAATGTTTACATGTGCCTGGGTACTAATGTGCTGCATTACTAGTATTTTGATGTCCTGGTCTACAGCTCTTGAGCAGCAGTTGACCAGTGCACAGATATCGCCTATTCTGCTAGAATATAATCCAAAGCAATGCAATTATCTAATAAAACTTTAGCCAGAGAGTCTAAGGTCTCCTTTTGACATACTATGGCCTGAGTGGTCTCATTGGCTATTGCTTTTAAAGTTATTGAAAGATTTCTAATCATGTTCATGGGCTCCCACTCCTTAGCAGGAAGATAAGGTTCTGCCAAACATTGGCCCAAAACCATCTTTCTGATAGCCAGGTACAAAGTCAGAATATTGAGGAGCTTCCCTTTTGAGTCAGTTGAATAAATTTAAAGGAAGCTAATCAAGTTCTATATGTACAAAGGAGATGGTTTAAAGCAGGTGGAATATTAGAAATACAGGTAAGTAAAGCTGCATAGAAGTGAGTTGAACATTACTGATGTTTTTGTTAGTTGTCTTCCAATCAGTAACTTGGGATCTGTTAGGGGTTTGCATGTGTATTCTGACTTGTGGGATGTATCTATGGTTGGAACAGGAGCACATCTCCTTTTGATTTCTGAAGACATTCTGACTGAATTTTCATTGGCAGTGGGGCTGTCCTGGGTGTTCTTAAGAGAAGTTGGATCAACATAACAGAGGAATGGGTTATTAAAAGAACCTGGCAGCGCAGAAGTGTTATTTAAAATTGATGATTCTAAAGATATGTCTAATTAACCAAACCAAACTCAAAACCAGCTTTAACAGCAAATATTTCCCAGATCACGAAATTCTGAAAAGCATTTGGTCTAGTTTCTGTTATATTTTTGAGAATTCTCATAAAGCACTTGTTTGTTTAAGCCATTTTAATATTACAAATTAGCAATACTATTCAGCAGTACAAATATGCTATATGCATGCTAAGACACACATAAACATATACATAAACACAGACATCAAATAGCTTTTATTTAAAAAATACTAGCTTGGGTAGAGTACAAAACTCAGATATTTCGTTCAGATGACCAAAGCTTTGCATGCTGTAGGAATTCCTCTAATGCTGTTTTAAAATTGACTTACAATCCGTCAAAGAATACATTCCATTTTCTGTGAAAGGCCTGAGATTCTCTCCTTCAAGGGTGCCCCTTAAGGTGGATTTGTCAACAAACAACAGAAGCTAGTGTGCGCGATAAAGTCAGAAATTCCGAGTCAAAAGAGTGGCTGCAAACTGCCTAAATTCAAGGCGGCAAATCTTCCTGGAGGAGGAGGGCACTGGGATGTGGCCAGAGGGCGAAACCCCACCACACGTCTGCAGAGGAGGATGTGGGGGGAAGGGAAGAGCGGAGGGAGAAGCAGCCTCAGTTGCCATTTTACTTATTAACTTCCAAACCAATAGGGAGAGAAACCTGAGGTCAACACATGAAAGGCAATAAATTGTGTATCTTCCTAACCAAACCCCAGGTTACAGATTTCAAATTCAAGTGGCCAAATGAATGCAAATGAACCCAATTACAAATTGGGTACAGGTCCTACAACTATTCCCCTCTCCAACATCGTACCCCAAACAAATGTAAAATAAGTTGACTTATCCCAAGGGGAAAGCCCAAATGGAGGGAAGAGAGTTCCTGGTTGTACACACAGGGGTGTCTTACCCTACTTCCAAAACAAACCCACTGATTTAGACACATGAATGTGTGGAGTCCAATGATCCTGCTCTCAGAAGGCCTCCAAAATACAGATGGCCTTCTCCCAAGGGAGAGAAAGCCCAGCTAGAGAGGAAGGATTCCTGGCTGTGCACCTGGAGAAACTTATCCTAGAAAAAAAAAAGGGAAAAAAAAAAAAAAAAAACCAACAGTAGACCAAAGTCCAAAGACTTTTCCTTGTTCCATACAAGGTGTGGGCCAAAGGCAGTCCTCCCAAGCTCTCAAGGCAAGAGGCCTTGGCAGCTGCTCAGGAGGCATAGAGGGAAACCCCAGATGCGGCTGGCCTACCAAGGGCACCATCTCCTCACTGGCTTGCCAAATTTTTACTGGCCCAAAGTCCACATGCCCAACACTTCAAACGGCCAAAACTCAACACGTTAAGTTCGAGTAAGGAAAGGCTCATTGATTGAGAAGGCACCAAAGGAGATGGGAGAACTCATTTTCAAATCCATTTCAAAAAAGTACAAAACTCAGATTTCTATTATGTCAAGGAAAGGGGAAATGGGAGGGGCTGTTTTTGTAAAACTCAAGGAGCAAGCAGTATTCCCCTAATGACTGACATGTCTATAAGCAGGACTAAGCAGAAGCTACTAGCCAAGAAGGCCATGGGAATAAAAAGGCTTAAACAAGATGGAGTCAGAAACAGTGCACTTCACTCCATCACAAAAGCACTTGGTAAAGTGGTGTGTGGAATTGTTTCAGTTCTGCCACTAATTACAATCAGACCCTAGTCACCCAGCTGAATCTTTTAAAAACACCTTTAAACAGTCATAAAGTTTTATTTATTATTGATTTTTAGAGAGAGAGGAAGAGAGAAAGAGTTGGGGTGGAGGGAGAGAGACACCAATTTGTTGTTCCTTATTGATGCATTCATTGGTTGAGTATTTTATGTGTCCTGACGAGGGATCGAACCCACAACCTTGGCATATCAGGACAAAGTTCTAACCAACTGAGCTACCCAGACCAGGGCATGAAGTTTTAATGATATAGTAAATATAAAATGCTTTATAAACTGTAAAACATAAAATGTCTTCTCTTTTTCCCTCCTATGAGCTCCCACTCATTCCCAGAAGTCATTAAAAAAGACTAATACATTTTGACATTTAAATTAAATTTCTACACAACAAAAACAAAAAATCATAAACAGAGGTGTAAGATTAACTATTAGAAAAAAGATGGCCAATACTTACATGAAAATATTCAAACGCCCTAAGTAGAAAAATGTCGAAAAAACTGTATACCATTTTCACCTATCCTACTAAATGTATTTCTAATAGCAAAAAAATAGAAAGTATCTAAATATTCACCAAAAGGAACTAGTTAAACTAGAATGTGCAGCTATATATTATACAGCTATTAAAACCAATGGAGAAAAATAATATGAATCAAGATAAAGCTTAAGAAATTTCCTCTGGAGAGTGGGGGTAGTAGTTACGTTTAATTTTATCCCTTTATGTTGGTCAAACTTGGGATTATTTTTAATATGTGGTTCTTTAAATTCAAATTGCAAATGCTTCATAAAAACAAATCCAATTCATACTCATTGCTCAAAGCCATCTATTTTCTGCATTCTCAAGGATTTTCGTTGTATCTTTATCCTGTCACTCAATAAGATATCCTACCTTGTATCACTGGCTATCATTGGGTTGGCCAAAAAGCTCATTTAGCTTATTCCACATTATGGCCCAAGTAGTGCTTAGTTGTCTTTAACTTCATTTGAAACAATTTTGTTATTTTATATTGTTAGAGCTGTCATATCAGTGTGCATTTTTTAAAAACTTATCAAAATGGGTGAATTTTTGTGCAGCCATTTTAATATTGAAGATGAAAGAAGATACACAGAGTATCATGCTTTATAATTTTAAGAAAGGTAAATATGCAACTGAAACATACAGAAAAATTGTGCAATGTATGAATAGGGTGTTGTGAATGATGGAACATGTCAAAAGTGGTTTGCAAAGTTTCTTGGTACTACTGACATGATGGCCAAATAATTCTTTGCAGTGGGGCTGTCTTATGCATTGGAAGATGTTTAACAGCACCCCTGGCCTCTACCCACTAGAAGCCAATAGTGGAAAATAACTGACATACTCAAAATATCCAAATCAATAAAGTTCTTGGTGAAAATGAATAAATGTGTCTTTTAAGAACTGAATGGACTTTTTGGCCAACCCAGTAATTTGCAAACAAAGTTAAAAGCCTAGACTTCAGGAAGACTTCCTGGGTTTGAACTCTGGACCATCCACTTGGTAGTTTAGTGACCAGATAACCAATGCAGAGTTCAACACACTGGTAATCAGGATGCTCACAGAAATGATTGAGTATGGCCACAAAATAAAGGAAGATGTGAAGGCTATACAAAGTGAAATAAAGAAAAATATACAGGGAACGAACAGTGACGGGAAGGAAACTGGGACTCAAATCAACAATTTCGAACAGGACAAAGAAACATTCAACTGGAACAGAAAGAAGAAACAAGAATTCAAAAAAATGAGGAGAGGCTTAGGAACCTCTGGGACTTTAAACGTTCCAACATCTGAATCACAGGGGTGCCAGAAGAAGAGAAGAGCAAGAAATTGAAAACTTACTTGAAAAAATAATGAAGGAAAACTTCCCCAATCTGGTGAAGAAAATAGACTTCCAGAAGTCCAGGAAGCTCAGAGTCCCAAAGAAACTGGACCCAAGGAAGCACACACCAAGACACATCACAATTAAATACCAAAGATTAAAGATAAGGAAGGAATTTTAAAAGCAACAAGAGGAAAGGAGACAGTTACTAGCAGTTGATTTCTCAAAAGAAACCTTGCTGGCAAGAAGGGGCTGGAAAGACGTATTCAAAGTTATGAAAGGCAGGGACCTACATCCAAGATTACCCTATCTAGCAAAGCTATCATTTAGAATGGACAGGCTGGTAAAGTGCTTCCCAGACAAGGTCAAGTTAAAGGAGTTCATCAGCAAGCCCTTATTATATGAAATGTTAAAGGGACTTATCTAAGATCAAAACTATGAACAGTAAAATGACAACAAACACAACTACCAACTGAACCTAAAAAACACACACACACACACACACACACACAGAGCAAACAACTACAAGAACAGAATCACAGAATGGAGATCACATGGAGGATTATTAGCAGGGAGGGGTTGGGGGAGAATAGGGGAAAAGATAGAGGGAATAAGAAACATAAATGACATTTACAAAATAGAACGGGAGGTTCAGAACAGTATAGGAAATGGGAAAGCCAAAGAACTTACATGTAGGACCCATGGACATGAACTAAGGGCGTGGGGTGAATGCTGCAGGTAGGGGGAGTTCAGGGGAATAAAGGGGAGGAAAAAATGGGACAACTGTAATAGCATAATCAATGAAATATACTTTTAAAAAATCCCAACAAATGCTCAGAACCAAAAAATGAAAAATTTAACTTCTCTGTTTTTTAATTTGTAAAAAAGAAATTAGCATCAAAGCCCCTAAGGAATTAGTATGAAAGACCCTGGCCTCTCCTTAGTACTGTGACCTATACATTTATATCTTCCTATGCTCCCATGAGTGACTCACATGCAGCAAAAATTAATGTTCACCGAACTAAACTAGCTTGCTACCTGAACATTCAAAGAGGGTGAGGATGACAAAATAAGTTCTCTGCAAGTTAAATATACAGTTCACTTCCCAGTACTGCAACCTTGTGGGGGGTTTTTCCCTTAATTATCATTATTAACAGATTGAGTAGAACAGTACAGTAGATTAAGGAGGATAAGCAAAAACATTCTGGGCCATGACCAATTTTTCCAGTAATCCCTACTCTTTCTTCTATCTGCTGCTGTTTGGTAGCACCTTAAACTTCTTGCCTCCGTTTCCAGGGTTTACTCAGGCCAGTTGATGTTCACCTGCCTGCATAGCAAAACAATCTAGTCTAGTCTCATTTAGTTTCAGCAGAGGGTGTCTTTTGGGTTATGAGAGTCAGGCAAGCCATCCTAAAAGGGCTTTCTCATTGAACTTCTTATATTTCCTAAGATCCAAATAGCCAGAATTGCTCCCCTTACCCTTTCCCAAGCTGGGCAGACCGCAGACCATCCCCCATGCTGCGATGACCAGCTTTTCTCTATGAACCTCTTTCATAGGGAGCGCGGGAGGTCTGGCCCTTGCTTCTTCACTCCTTCCATCCTAGGTGTGATTACTCTCCCTTAAGTCCCATGGCCCTTTGTTACTTACCTTACCTTGCCTTGATCTACAGTCTACTATATACTTGTAATTTCCCCACTTATATAGTATAATCACATTACCTTCAGTGCCTTTAACAGGTCAGGCATGAAAATCAGCATGCTTATCTGCATCAAAGAAAAAACCTCAGCTCCATGACTTAACGGCCACATGACCTCAAATAAATTAACTCGTCTGCTTTAGAGGATAATACTGAGTTAAACAAGGTCAAGTTTATAAAGTTCTGACGGTGGTACCCAGAACAGACTACAGACTCTATAAATGGGAGATACACTGATAGGCAAAGACGACTTTGGGAATGAGATTTAAATTAGGCCCTTCAGCTTAGATTTTCCAGGACACTGGCCCAGTGTTAGTGAGCCCCAGGGTTGTGTCTCCTTAGTAACAACCTTGGGACGTGTGCTCCAAACAGTGCCAGACAGCCAGGCTTATGTGCAGTGAGAGACTGGGGCAAGGCATGGAGGGAGGGGATGTCCAGCAAAGCCATGTCCTGTGACATACCATTCAAGCCTAATATTTCACGCACAAATCCCACTACAGTACTTCCAAAGGCTGGATATTAACTTGGGCTTACTATATTATCAAAAAAGAACAGTTAATCTGCATTTGTAATAATGTAAATAAACTTGTACCAATCACATTCAGAAAGAGAACAAGATACTGTTAGGAAAAACCACCAAGAATCTAATAAGCACTGTACAATGTTGCTGAAATAAAAGACCTAACAAATGCATATACCATGCTGTACATACTAAGATGTCCTTTCTTCCCATATTATAATGTATTTTTATAAATCCAATCAACATCCCAATAGAATTTTAAGAAAAAACAAACTGACAAATTAGGTATTAAAGTTCATCTTAAAGAGTTAAGTGTCCTAAAGTAGCCATCTTCTCCAACTCCACACACACAACAATGAAATAGTAAGGGAGGCTGGCTTTCCCTATTAAGTACTAAAATAAGTACCTAATCAGGAAATTAAAGTAGTGGGATATTAGAGCAGGAATAGTAACTGCTGGCAAAGTGTCGGGGGTTTGTGCTACCCAAACATCCTCCCCATCTTTATTATCCCCTTTCCAGATGATAAAGCTGGGGTCTCGGACAGTTAAGGAACTAGCTCAAGATCTTATAGGGTCAAGACAGGGCTCTGAAACCAGCAGATTCCAGGAGTCCAACCTATCTCCCAAGAAAAAATATTAACATCCATTATCTACAGAGATCTATAAAACGTTTTTTAAAAACCTTCCTAAATAATCTGGTATAAAAATGGACATAGGATATTAACATGCAAGTGGAGAATACATATTAGAAAGTTCAACCTCACAAGTACTTAAGATTGATATTATTGACATTTAGAGATTTCTGGGAAATGGGTACGCACACAAACTGTAGAAGCGTGTATTTACATAGCATTTTTGGAAGGCAAGCTGACATTAAAACATACAATTTGTGTGCCTATTCAGCAATTCCTCTTCTAGAATCAATCCCAAAGAAACATAAGCACAAAGAACCATGTACAAGGATATTCACTGCAGCTTTTTCTATAATACTGAAATATTGAGAAGAACCTAACTGCCCACCAAGTGTTATCTGGAACAAATCATAGTACATACATGCTACAGAAGAGGACATAAAGAGTAAATCTGCAGGGACTGCCATGAAAAGATGTCAATGATGTATCATTAAAGGGGAATAAAAGCAAGTCACAGAATACATAGATTTTTTAACCCATTTGTTAAAAGAAGAAAAAGGATCTAAGAGAAAATGAGAAAATATGAGAGAAAAGAGAAATTGGAATAAACATTTGTATATACATGTTGGAAAAAAAAAACATGTTTTTAAAAAAGTTCTAAAACGATATACACCAAACCAGTAACAGTGAATACTTTGGGGAAGAAAGTGGGATTAGGGCCTAGCAGCTGAGGGGGACTTTTACTTTTTAATCAAACTTACTGTCTTGTGTTCAGTCTTTAGTTAAGTATTTTTTTATTTTTAAGCAAGATGTATAAACCAATGAAACACTAAAAACCAACCAAAGAGAATAAAGAGTAATAATTAGAAAATTACGTATTAAGAACAACTACTAACACCTATAAAAGATTCAAAGCAACTGACACAATTTTATTGTTTACTTAATAATAGGCTCTGGACAAAGCAAAGACAATGGAGACAATGACAACAAGTTTAAACTTCTATCACAAATTGATCTGTTACAAATTTCCAGTGGTTCAACATATTAAAATGTAAAATATATAAAGAAAAAAACAAATATAAATATTCAGGTTTTTGCAGTACAATGCGATGTCTTTAAAAAAAAAAGTTTGTTGTAATGGTGTATTTAACTCTGACAGTAATTCGAAACACAAAACCACAAGTTTTACTACCCTTCCCCAAAATGTGGTTCTGGGAATTGCAATATTAGAGAAGTGTGCAAAAATAAAAACAGCTTTAGAGCTCAGAAACAAAGCATTTTCTGTATGCATCAAGGCGCAAAAATTTCAATTCCAAAAAGCCAATCATTGCTGTATGTGGATACATAAAACAGATTTGACAACACTCTCATAATCAAACCCAACATACTGAAAGTATATGTGTGCATGCACGCATGTGTGTACATACACACATATTTATGCAATAAATATGTTAGAAAAAAAGGTGC
Organism: Pteronotus mesoamericanus; assembly: GCF_021234165.1. NCBI lineage: Eukaryota > Metazoa > Chordata > Mammalia > Chiroptera > Mormoopidae > Pteronotus > Pteronotus mesoamericanus. The sequence continues at coordinate 6,439,516 of NW_026555152.1, forward strand.
CTCGGTGAAATGCTTCTGAAAATATTCACTTGATGCACATTATGTACAAACCTTCTATATAAAAAAACTAAACTATTTTCAACAAAATTCTATGTTCACATCCCATCTGAAAAACTGTACTTGAAAGATATATACGTCTACCTAATGGTTTCTGTCTGAAATCACGGCTAAGGCGGTTCTCTTTCCAAGGGCTCTCTTTTTCACCCACTCTACGTCACTAGTACTAATACAGACAAATGTTACACAGACGCAACCTGACACGCCTATGTGTTATTACTGGAACTCTTAAAACGGGATAGTTTATGTTGCTACAAATACTTTTTTTGTCTTAAAATATATTGTCTCTCTATTCCAAATTAAGCACTTAAGACATTAACAGGCTGATGAGCCACTCCATTTGGTGTCAGTATCAATAGCCCTATAAGAAAGAACTCTGTATTGGAATAGCTAGAAAAATTTCCACTAAAGTCATAGTGCATCCTTCACCTGCATAGAATCAATTTGGCTTAAAGCTCTTTGCCCCCAGGACACCAGTCTAGAGTTCAAATACTTTCTTGAAGGTTCATCTCAGATATGAAAAAACATCTCATATAGGCAATATGAGGACATGAAGGATAGAAAGCTTTGTTAAAACCTGGTCAACGAGTTTTACAGCATTCCTCACGTAGAGTAGCTGCTGAAGGTGAAGGTGAAAAACGAAAATGAAGACGACTAGGGGCAACACAGTTGAGTAGGTCAAATATTTACAACAGTAACCATTTCACTAAGTCTTCAAGCACATAACTGCAATAACCTGGTACCTCTAGCTCATCATTCTACAAGCACTGAGGATTTGAAGCTGCAAGGGTGAAAATGGGAATACCCTTAGAAAAGAGGAACAGTCTGAGGCAAAAGTTGTAGGTCTGTAAATATATATTTTATATGTACACACAATTGTGTGTATTTTTCTGTATATATTTATATACATATTCACAAGATGCCCTGCAGTGTAATTCAAAGACCTTTATCAAGAAACCAACTGATTCTAGTATAGGCCCTAGAGTTCATACCATCTGTATAAGAAATACATGTGCATATATTCAAATAATGTAAACTGTATCAACAAAAACATTGCTGTTAACACTAGGCTGAATAGTAGGTTTTACCAACTAGCAATGTAGTCAGAACATTTCTTACAATGAGAATCGAAATAAAGAAAACTATACAATTGGGGTTCAAATTCACAAGAAAAAAGATGTTTTGCATGGCAAATGAGAACAAAGTTCAAATTTCAGAGTAGGGAAAAATATCAAAACTTTAGAAATCTCCTGGGATGCAATTTAATTACTGCATCAATTTTAGAAAAATAGACTCAGAATAAACGATGCTGCAATGGATTCTCTCAACACATCAACCCATATGTTTATCTTTTTCCTCTTTTGTTTCCAGCTGGAGGTTTCTTCAACTGAAGGAGCTGTCCTCCTGTTCCAAAACCTGCAGAGGCAGGATTTGACACCCCAAATGTCAAACCAGCTGATGCCGTGATGCCAGGATTGCTGAAGTTAAACCCAGATGTACTTGAGCTGCCAAAGCCTTATGTTTAAGGAAAAGAATATTCATATCAGAAGTTAAGCCGCCAAAACAAATATAAAAAACAGGGATGAGAGGTCAATTTCTAGCTACAAGAACATGTAATCTATAAAAATAGTTAGGTATCTTATGGCCCTAAATTTCTCACATGCAATTTAAAATTATAGGAAAATAATTTAGCAAACAACTAAGTGGCACCATTAGAGACAGAAGTTTTGTGATCTAGGCCAAAACAGAAACTTGGTCACAAATAACTGAACTCTCCCAAAGACTTCAGCTGCCAGGCACTTGGCTGGGAATTCAGCACGCCAAGGTGCCTTCCTCCTCAGCCCCTCCAGAAACATTTTATCAACATGTCGAAGAGACTTTCACGACTTTGCAATTCTAAGTTCTCCAAGGAAACCACAACCCACAATTCTAAAGACAAGGAATACACTGAATTAGTACCTATTGTTTGGATTTTGTAAGAGCTCTTGTGTAATTAAGATTAAGAACTGTAACTGTCTAGTTAATATTAACATTTTATATTATAATTCTGATACCACTGAATTCTACTACCTTGCTCTATTGGAACTGTTGATTTTAAACACTATTTAATATTAAAACAGAATTTCCTTCAAATTTCCTCAATTAACACAATTTAATCGTTACGTCATTATTTTAGACATACTTTTTATCCCTAAGCATTACACATTAAAACAGGTCATTATTTACAACTATAGAGAAAATGCAAAAGTAAATGGAATTTGGAATTTTCTGCTGTAAGAGTCAAAAGATTATATCTGTTTCAAAAACTAACAAAGAAGTCAATTGTAAGATGGGACATGGTAACTAAAGAATATCTCTTTGGAAGAGAAATCATTCTCCTGAATGAATAATGACAAAAAGTGGGTTAAAACTTAAACACCATGGGTTCATTGTTATATTAATGAAGAAAATTATTTAATGAAGAAACTAGTTTTGGGTCAAAGGAATCTCTGCTTAGTTAAGAGAGGATATAAGTATTTGTTTTATCAAACTAATAAGTATTGTTAGAAATATTTTATAAACTTGATGTTTTGCTTAGGAGATAGGGCTATATGCTTCATCCAGGGGTTAGAAACTAAATCAGGATCTTCTGTGGATATGGAAATAACAATACTTATACTTTTAAATTAAATACTTTGCACCTTCAAGTTTGTCTGAAATTCAGGCTGAAACACACAAACCTGCACTAAGACTTCCTGAGGGTTTATTTGCTGTTCCAAATCCAAATGTGGAGGCCCCTGTGGTGCTGCATCCAAAACCAGAGCTAGTTCCAAATCCTAGTGGAAGGGCAATAGAGAAATATACAATGGCATGTAAAACACAGGTTGAAGGAGACTGACAAATAAAACCCAAAATTATCAAAGGTCTAAAAAATAGTGCTGCAAAACATGGCCTTATGAAGGAAATCTGTTATTTATTCCTTTACATAACACTTCTCGAGATAAATTCTGAAATGAAACATTTATTTATATGTATTTAGACTAAAAGTTACTGATGAGTCACAAGTTTATGACCCATCAGTAACTTTTAAAGAACAAGGCCATAAAAAACCAAGATCATTTAGTATTTTCTCTTCTATATGAACTAGGAATTTTAGTGACCGTCCACGCATAATTTTAGTCAAACAGATATAAACATATCTACCTTGGGATATTTCATTTTGAAAAAAAGAAGGCTTAAATTCATAATAAACACAACATGCACAATAACTTAAATGCAGAAAATTCCTTAAATTTCTCCACATTTAAGGTGATTTTACTCTTTTTACCCAAACATTTTCACTTAAGAACCTTTATCACTGAAAAACTGCATAACTACATAATAGTCGATCTATTCAGTAATAAAGAGTGGACAAAAGTAGGTTTACGGTTGTTCCTATGGAAAATAATACAATCATTAATAAATAAAAATACAAGAATAGACTGTGTTTTGAGTACTAACAGTTATAAATCCACTTTTGCCCCACCCTGGTTGCCACAGCATCAGCCAACGTAACAATGAGAATTTGGGAGTATGAACATCATGTTTTTTTTCTTAATACACAATTTAAATTAAAAAAATTTTCCCCCAAATAAAGTTCAAGAGGAGATTTTGCTAAGTACTTGAAGACTTGTTTTCGCTCTCCTAAGTATTTAAAAATAAAATTCAAGTTCGTAAGTTACTTTACAACAGTTTTATCTAAAATATTGAGTTTGGTGGTCTTATTGCCTCCAAGAAATACAATGGCATATTGGATTACAGAGCAGAAGAATTATGCTGTCATAATTCTAATCATTCCTAATAGGGTCTACTATATTAAATAACCATAAAAAGCTTATAAACTTCCCCTCTAATGATGTATTTTAATGGAAATAACAAAACCTTATTCATTATGACAATGTGCTCCATAAAACACAACTTTTAATCATATACCTCAATTATGAATGCATTTGTATTTAGCATGTTTTTGCAGACTTACCTTACTAATTAGAGTTGACTTACGAAACTATTAAAATAAATTTAAATTGTTTATGTATACAAAAATGCATATAGGCAAAGATGCCAAAAGTACTTAGGAATAAACAGAGGTTGAGCTGTTCAACTTACAATAAAGTTATTTCCCCATTTAAAGTGCTCATTTTCAGAAAAAGAAGATAATGATTAGGAGAATGTATATCCAGAAGTGGTGTAGACTCCAAACTGATGTTAATAGTACTAATTTTTCTAAAGTTAGTTAAATGTATTAAAACTAAGTAATTTTCAAGTTCATATTTTAGCATACTGCTTTGAATATAAGAACATCCTTACCACTTAATTCTATACTTTTTAATATTTACTGTTCATAGATGAAATGATTTTTTTTTTTGGTTCTAAATCTAATACTATAAAGCACTGATTATGTTTGGAGAATTGATTTTGCCAGATGGAAACCTAACTTCCAAAATAGTAGATCCTCTTAGAAATTTTTCACAGCCTATTATCAATTCAAATGTATAATAGTCCAATGCAATTATTAGAAAAGTTAAAGTGTACCTCCAAGGTTTGAAGAACCTAAGCCACTTGATTGCAAGCCAGTGCCAATACCTGAGCCGAATGGCGTTCCAAAACTAACTCCCAGAGATGGCTGAGGCCCTGGTATAAAAAAAAAAAAAAAAAAAATGGGAGGGGGGAAAAAACAAATTTGCCTTACTCTTTCAAGATTAAAGTTTAAGAAATTGTTTATAAAATGAACAGTACTTACTTTAAACAAATTCTTTTGGCTAAAACTTAGCTTTCAGGATGTCGCCCCAGCCTAATTTATATCTCTCCCAACTGATTTACGCCCCCTCCCCAATTTTTTAACTTGCTCACACTAGACAATTCAAAGAGGCCCACTGAATTGAAAGATGAATGTTAGTTTAACCTGCTAAATAATTTGAAATCTTTAATGTATTGTAAATTATAGTTCTTTTAGTTTTACTTCCAGAATGGTTTTAGATCTCCCCACTTGTTTTCTGATAAAATTAGCTGGTGTAATCAGTTTTTACTTTTTTCTTTTTAAAACAAGCTCCTTACCATTAGAGTCAAGTCTCAATTGAGCAAAAGAGACTGACGCTAACATGGAAAAACTATCATGTTACTTCAAGTACCTAAAAAACTAGGCATGATTTCTTATATGAAATATAAATGATATATATACAATAAATAGATAAAAAACAAGACAATGTTTTATTTTATTAAATTTATTGTTCATTTTAAAGCAAATCAATTACACAGTAACATGACAATTCCAACTTGTTCACAGAAAGTGGTAACTGAGTTCTATTGTTAAGCTCTGCTACATTACACCACTTATCACCTGATTAAATAAGATAGATAATGAACATTTACAAAGGCACCGCTGTGTACCTTGACAGATTCAATACATTCAAGATTTCAATTCAGAAATTTCTTTCCAACATTTTGGAAAATGTACTCAGATGCAGAACAATTAGTCATCCTTTTCCCATTTGTTACTTGAAAGATTTTGGCTGAGTTTTTTTGGCAAGAATAGCATCAAACTTGCCTCTTATTTTAACTACATTTTTTTTCTTAACTAAGCAGACTACAAAAATCTTAAAAATCTCTCATTTGATAAATAATTTATGAAAACTATTCAATAAATTTCATAGTACAATCTTCAGTCTTGTCTTTCAAGCACAGTGATCAGTGCATCTTAAAGTTGAGGGATCTGCCAAAGTAATATACAGATTGAAATTTAAAATTGTCAAAGAATTCAAAGCCTTCAAGTTGTTCAATGAATGAGGTTTGTATATTCAAAAGGTAGTGTAAATTATAAAGCATTTAAAAAAAAACAAAAACCCAAACTGAAGAACTACATTTTGCTACACTGGGACAAAAACTGAACTTTTCAAATAGCTTCCACCTAGAAAATAAAGAATAAGAACTAATAGCAGCCACAACTCTTATACTACTATTAAAAATAAATTAAAAAAGGATTTAAATTTTTACATCCGATTTGAGATCAATTTGAGAATAAAATATCTGCCAAGCAGCTCTTTTGTAAAATGTTACTAGAGGAAAAAGAAACTAAGCATATTACTCTCTTATTTCTAACAAAAATAGTATGTAGAAAACACATGTCCAGTTTCTTTAACACTGAGAGACTTAAGTGTCACATGTTAACAGGAGGCACTGCTGGTGGAAGACCCTAAAGAATAACGCACACCACAGCCCCCGGCCCTCCAAGTCATAAGAGTTACTCACATAACATGCTTTTTGTTGAGTGTGGGTCTATTTTTAAGAGCAACTCTAATCATCAATATTCAGGATATAGGTAATAAAGAACTCTAACAATGACAAGGCTTTCCATTGCACAACAGGTACATGGTATTTGAGTTTTGTACCTTCACACAAATTCTGAAGGCAACATCATTTATAAAACTAGTAGATAAATGTATAACATTTTTAATAGTAAAGACTCATGATAAATATCTCCCATGCCAAAGTATTAGCATATATATTACACTCTGGCCACCATATAAATTAGTTCCACTATTAGAAAGCAGAATCTAAATCCTTCAGATAAAGTTACGTAAACAATTCATGAAGTCTGTTTCAAAATCTTAATAGTCATTCAATGAGAGGCTCTTAGTTCCATAAATAAAACCAAGTTAGTAGTAATATATCCCAATGATTGCCCAAAGTGAAATCTTCACGTAGAGTAACATTTTACAAAAGTTACCATATAATATATTAACACACAACAAAATCGTTTAATACTGTTAATTCATATTTTCCAGAATAAATTCTACCTTTTTAAAAGTAAATTGCATTCACAGGAAAAGGACTAAAGTGCTAAAATTTTTTATAGTTTTCTATGACCACTCAAAATATCTAATGGAATTAATCTGGTTATTCCTAAATCATATTTTAAAATATGTCTTAAAAAACAAAAAATGCCTTTACCCCACTTTTTAAAATTATACTTACTTATTTAATGGGGAATGTTCCTTTGGTTATTAAATACAACAAAATCAAAAAGCCACAAGAAACTAAAATGAAATACTTAACGCTTCCTATTTAACACTACACCTTTAATGTCCAAACCTACACTAAAAGCTGGAAAGTAGGAATTCTCAACAAAACTTCTCAGCTCTCCTTAAAAACAGCAGCTAAGTTACATGAGAAAAGTCTTATTATGTAAACATCAAGAACTTTTAAAAGTGTCAAAACACAACAGCAAAACTTAATCCTGGTACCTCAGCTTAAAACAATCTACCCTAAATTAAAATTACACTGAAAAAAGCCTAATGTATTTCTTAAGCTTTTTAAGAGGCTTCAGAAGCACTGATGGGTGGACAAGTGTACTCAAGTTCTATCAACATGTAACTTATCCATGTAGTAATGCTTATTTCATACATAAATAGCCTGTTGTTTTCATCAATTTTCCTTGGCCTTCAAAAGCTATACTCATAAATCACAGGCCTAAGTTCTATTATATATCTTAATTTAAAAAAAAAAAACAAAAAACACAGAAGAATGACCAAGAAGTCACTAAGTGCATACCTGCATCTCCAAGAAAGACCACATAGAAACCACTTTCAGAAGGTAGTAGCCTAAGAAACTATCTCCTTTTTTATATTAATGAAGTCAAGAATTCATATGCAAATAAAAGCAAAATGCCTCTGACAACTCAAATCTTGCACAGATCTGCAGTGATATATAAAAATAGCACACGAGCTTCACCTAGCTTCATCTAGATGGTCTTTAAAATCTATTACTGGTATTTAAAAAGATTTCATCAAAGCCACAGGACATAAGGAATAAGTCATTGCATGATGCAATCAACAGAGACATTTCTAAACAGGATGTAACTCATAAAATCAGTACATATCTAACAGACCTCAAAAATATTGCTAATAGTAGTGACATGACTAAAATAACTAACATCTTAATGGGGACAGGCATAAAAGAATGGACTATGGAGCTTGCAAGACCTTAAAAAAAAAAAAAAAGGAAAACAGAGAAGGCATAATTCAAAACTGTTATTATGACTATTTAGCCTCTCAGTTCTAAAAATTCATACAACTCAAAATGAAAACACTGTAAGACTGTTTAGGTTGATAAATTACAATTCCTGCCCCGCCCCCCATTAGAAAATCCTTACATGGGTTTCAAAACTGCAGGATACAGAGAAAGCAGTCAATTTCCTCAAGACCTGACAAGAGTCACAGACAAAGTTAAAGTATATGAGCAAAAGGCTCCTCAACTTGATTACTCTTAAATTAAGCTATATTCTCCATCACCACAGAGAACAAAGACCATACCTATACTGTTTACCTTTGTATCCCCAGAACCTAGCACATAGTAGGCACTCATATTTCTAGAATGAACATGTGTCTTCATATGTCCGTAAGTCCAAAATGTATGAGTGAAAAGCTACAAACCTCTCTAACTTAGAATGAAAATCTCCTATGTGCAAGGAACACTTAACCAAACCCATGCTTATCTATTTATGATTTATATTGGCTCTAAAAAGTAAAATGGTACTATGGTTGCTCTGATTAATTGGTTAAATAATCGTGAGAACTGAGGACCATAATTATGGGATTGACAGGGATTCAACCCCAAAATGACTTTTTCTCTCTACAACTGGAGAACACAATCCCATACTCCAGCCAGCTAGAGAACTACTATACAGTGCTTATGTGAGCCACTATTCACACGGGTCCAGCCATGGAATGTGGAAGATTTGGCATAAATCCATCAGCAGCCATTTACTGCTGGGAAGTCAATTCTGTCATCTCCAAATGAGAAGAACAATTTTTTTACTGCCAGAAGTGAGAAACAGAGAATGCTTCCTTGTGGAGGCAGCCTGAACACAATCTAAATATGTCTCTCTCTTTTTGTCTTTTTTTTTTTTACTTTTTTTGTAATGTAATTTACTACTGGACTGTATGGAACTCTCAAAAGGACACATGCCATAGAACAATAAGCATTATTCAAAAATGTATAAATGAATAAAATAAAATCAATATCCATTAAGACTTATTTTTCTATGTCAAACTTTAAGCCTGACAAAAAAGGAACTGCAGGAATCAAAGACAAGTAGTGACCTCTGAAAGACACAGGACCAAACTACAGACTGCAGAACTCACCACAAATATGTTTCTCTCATGAGAAGTGGAATTAACCCAAGGACTAAAATTATCTGATTTCCAGTATCTCACTAATAAATTTTCATCTGCTCAACTTTCCACTTCATATTTCTTAATGTTTAATTCAGAGAATCTCAAAACAATCTTTTTCCTGTTCTTGCTACTGCTCTGTTTACTTTGGAAAGGCATAAATAAGTCTACCATGTATTTTCTTCCAAACTTGATTTAGAGGACCTGTCCTCTTTCTTGTTACACATACAACAAAACTATTAATCTTCAACACACCTTGAGTCTCTAAAAACATACTTCATCCTGAATGTCAGTATTCTGTAATCACTATATATGAGGAAATAATGCACCATCTATCAGTATCATACATAATAAATGCAATGTATGGCTGGATTATCTGACTTTAAAACAACAAATGATACAATCACAATTTTAGAATCTGTTACTCTTAAATGTAATTCAGTAGTGAAACACCATGTTCTAAAGGGCATTTATAGCAATACAGCAAATAACATTTAAGTAAATTCACAATATTCAATATCCCATTGATATATAATTATTGCTAAGACTACCCTGCGTTTTTTATCAGGTATGTTTATAATTGTGTCCATCACAATTTTTAGATTGTATTGGAATAGCTATTCATAGAAATTTTTTCAGTGCTAACAGGAGGAAGACATAAAAATACACATAAATGTTCTGCATTTTAACAGTAAGAAGCTATAACTTGAATGCATTCAGACCTGTAGCAGGCTGTTGCTGCTGTGTAAGAGTTGCAGCCATGGCAACGGCTGCTGCGTTTGGAATGTTGCTGAAAGGGGTGGGTCCAGTAGTAACTCTTGGGGCATTCTGCCATTTCTTGGCTTCTGCTCTCCTGGCTTCAAACACATCTACAGCATCTCCCAAGAACATTTTTCTGTAACCAAGGTACTGTTCCTTGAGCACCTTAAAAAAAAATACATTAACTTAAGGAAAAAAAGGTTAATCAAGTTCTGTGTTGACTGGTAATGTGTGAATGAATATATGGAATAAGTTAGCAAAGACAGATGAAATACACTGCCAATATTATGCATTCCACCTAAATTACAACTTAAAGTGCTAGTAATGCATGGTATGGGAAGTGATGAGCTTGAGAATTTTATCCCTCCTTTGAACATTTTCTTCCCCATTTTTGTCATGTACTTACAATAAACTGCCTAAAATATTCCTGCTTTGTGAAGCCCTCTTTACAATGAGTTGGTTAAGCTTTAATTCTTCTTTTAAAATTCTCTTCTGATAACATGTTTATTGATTTTAGAGCAAGGTGGGGGGTGGGGGAGACATCAATCTGTTACCTCCTGAATGCTCCCCAACCAGAGATTAAATCTACAACCCAGGCACATGCCCTGACCAAAAATCAAACCCACAACCAGGATGATGCTCCAACCAACTTACCACCAGATCAGGGAAAGTTAGCCAAACTTTAAGACAAACAGAACAGTATCTAAAATTCCACTTTAAATATTCCAGTTTTTCATGAAATTCTCCCTTCGAATGTCTAACCTTTTCATAAATTTCAGATTCAAAAAGCACTAAATATACTTTTTTAAAATACATTTTTTAAAGAGCTTGGGTGACCCATGTTAAAATAAGATGGACCTCAGCAGAGAGAGCTAGGATGGTACAAAGAGGGCCTTTCCTGTATCAATATTGTTTGACTATTTTGCTGTGAGAATGGCTGGGCTGGTTTACCCAAGGCCAAATGTGCCTTGATTAAAGACCATTAACAGAAATGATTATTTTCATAGTAGAACTATTAAATGCCTTCATTGAAGGTCTAATTTAGACCAGTTTTAAACCAGTTTTTTCTTTCATTGCTTTTAGAGAAAGAGGAAGGGGGCAGTGGGGGAGAGAAATATCGATTGGCTGCCTCCCATACATACGCCACCCAGGAATCAAATCTGCAACCTTTCAGTGTATGGAACACCACTCCAACCAAACAAGACATAATGGCCAGGGCAGTTTTAAACCATTTTTTGAAGACACATAGAATGTTCATAATTTCCCTTCTGTTTTGAGCAGAAATTCATAAATTTTAGGCTTTTTGATTATGACAAGTAGAGCATTTACAAATCTTACTGCTACAGTATTTAAAAGCTGTCATCTCCTTTTGTGTGAATGTCAATATTTGATGTTCCTGTTTCAAACTTTCCTACCTCTATAATATACAGAAGTGGGCCTTCCAGGAACTGAAAATTGGGGAAAATAGTCAGAAGCAGGGTATATGGTATCAGAAAAACAAATCTTTTCATAACTGACCCCCTCCAAGCCCATCATCAATAGCCTATAAACTTCAGTTCTACTTCCAATACTCCGAAATAATGACCTGCCTTAGAGACTTGAAAAGGATAATTAGTTTAGAAAAAAAAGCAAACCTGACATTAATCATGATTTATGTAATTCATAACTAACGGTCAATTTTGTTAATGTCATTGAGCCTGGCTGGATCAGGTATTTTAAGGCTGTTTCAACAGATTATCTCGTGAAAATATTACAAAAAAAAACCCAACAAAACTGAGATTTCTATAAGAAGTAAACAAGTCCAGAAACCTAAATGCAGCTGAAAATAAGTGGCAACATAACAAATCTGATCATGGAAAATCCTTTGGTTCTTGGGAATATGTAATAAAAAAAAAAAGAGTAGGTCAAAATTTCATGTAAAGTTTATCCAATATGATCTGGGGCTGTTTTGTGTGAATCTTTGTCTCACTGTTTTATGGTCATAAAAGGGGAGTTTTCAATCCAGAGAGAAGAACCTGCCACTGAAAAAGCATATGTAGATATTTACAAATGACAAATCTGAGATTTGCTTTAAAATACTCCAGGGGAAAAAGTATCTCTGTGTGGAGAACTGATAAAACAAGATCTGCTAAAACTGGTGGTAGGTACCTGGACATCCGTTATAGCAGTACTCTACTTTTGTGAATATTTGAAAAGTTTCTAATATAAATTAAGAAAGAAAAAGAAACTGAACACAGGCTTCAAAGTGACAACAGAAAATCATTTTTAGTACTTGAAAAAACTTGAGTAATATTTATTATAGAAATAATATTTTTTCCATTGCTTTTAGAAAGAGAGGAAGGGAAGGAGGAAGGGAGAGAAATGAACATTGACTGTTTGCCTCCCATACATGCCCAAAACTGGGATTGAACCCACAGCCTAGGTATGTGTCCCAACCAGGAACTGAACCTGCAACCTTTAGGATATGGGCTGATGCTCCAACCAAGCAACACTGGCCAGATTTATACATAAAAATGTTAAGAATATCTGATAAAAACTCCCCCTTTAAATTATTTTAAAGATTTGGTTTAGAATTTTATTTTTTTAAGATTTATTTATATTTAGAGAGGAGAAGGGAGAGGGAAAAAGAGGGACAGAAATATCAATGTGTGGTTGTCTCTCACACACCTCCTACTGGGGACCTGGACCGCAACGCAGGCATGTGCCCTGACTGGGAATCGAACCAGAGACTGTTTGGTTCGCAGGCGGGCACTCAATCCACTTAGCCATACCAGCCAGGGCTAGAATTTTAAATTTATTAAAGCAAAAGGTTTAAAGTGTGCTATCACTTCAAAACTGATGATTTAAATTGTTAACTTTAAAAAAAATTGTTAGTAATCAAATTAAAAATGCAAATATTGATAATCTCTATACAGTTAATTATTAACTTTTTTTAAGTATTTAATTTTTTAAATGATTTTATTCTTATTATTTATATACAGAGAAAGGGGAAGGGAGGGAGAAAGAGAGGGAGAGAAACATCAATGTGTGATTGCCTCTCACATGTCCCCTATCAGGGACCTGGCCGGCAACCCAGGTACATGCCCTGACCGGGGATCAAACAAGCGACTGTTTGGTTCACAGGCTGGCGCTCAATCCACTGAGCCACACAGTTAATTATTTAGACTCAGACGTGGGTGCTTTAAATTTTAAAGACTTTTTAATCATATATAACTCCAAGAAATAATTATATTTGTTTGATTAGTTGCTAAAAGTGCACTTATATTCAATATTTCACTTAAATTTTAAAAACATTATACAAGGTTCAACATATGTAGTGACAGGTTATTTTATTTATATTTCATAAACACAAATAATAGCCTGTATTTAGGAGGAACAAATGTAATCAAGTTTTTTTAATGCAGTGGCTTATAAACATTTAAAGCATACATAAAATTAAAGCAGTACAAAATAATTTTGCTACTAAAAATGTTTCTATTATGTTGCGCTGTTTATAGTAGTAAAGAAATGGAAACAAACTAAATTTCTAACAAAAGAGGATAGGTTAAACAAACTATGCAGCTATACATAATAAAATCCTATGTAACTATTAAACTGATGTTGAATAAATGTATATGACCACAGAAAGTTGTTCACAATGTACTGTTACTTGGAACTTTTTAAAAAGAATAAATATTATCCATACTTGTGTCTGGGCAAAATATTGGATTATTTGTCTTTTTTATTTATATGTAATTTCAGCTCTTTCTTTAATGAACATGAATTCTTTTGTCCCACAAATGGACAAATACTCCACTTGGATCTAGATATCCAGAGAGATGAATTGACAATAAAAACTTACCTTTACATTTTCATGAATAGATTGAAGTTGTGCAGCTAAAGCTACAAATGTTTGATAAATTTTCTGCATAGCCATTGACAAATCTATAAGAGAAAATTGTATTATTACAAAAGCATATATATTAACTCAATCAACACTTGTTTTCTATCACTGAGTCCAATTTTCGGTACAGATCACGTGTAGGAGGAAAACACTATACCAGTATTTCCATGGGTAAGAGAAGGTAGCAGAGTGAGCAGACTGAGAGAAGGATGTCTACATCAGGAATCTGGGGGAGGGAGGAGTTCCTAAGACTTCTGCTTTTGTTAGCACATTAACAATTCATAATAAAACATTTAAAATTTACAGGAAATAAAGATTTACTTGAAGACTTTTAAGGGAATTTTCTTATGGCAGCTAAGACAATTACTAGTAGTTATTTAGAATATCTACTATATAACAAAGGCTTACTCTGTCTCCCACCAAAAAAAACCCAGCGCTATCACAAACAAACAAACAAACAAACAAAAAAACAAACAGAAAGCATGTTACCTTGAGGAGCTATATGTGAATTATTTGCTTGAGTAGCAAGGTGGTTTTCTAGCTCTTCAATCTGCTGTCTGTACTGCTGAAGCTGTACCTCAAACTGCTGAACCAAGATTCTGAAGTAGCTATATAAAAACATAGTCAGATGAAAGTTTTAAGACATTATTTTCTTTATATTAAAAATCCCAAGTTAATAAATACAGGCCTCCATTTAAGTAGGGCCTTTGAGTTTGTCTGATGACATAATGTATCTTTTAGTGGTGCAGGCATTATTGAAAGAAAAACTCAAACTTTTAAGTTATCAAAGTTTCAAAAATAGATGCATGCCCTTACTCCAATCATGAAAATATCCCAACTAAGGGATAATCTAGAAAGTAACTTAATACTCTTCAAAAGTATCAAGGTCATCAAAGACAAAGAAAAGCTGAGTAACTGTTACAGATTGGAAGAGATTAGGTAGCAGTAACAACTAAATGCAATGTGAACAGAATCCTGGAATAGAAAAAGTATGTTAGTGAAAAATAGATTCCTGGAATCAAAATAAGCATATTAGTGAAAAAGTCAGTAAAATTCAAGTAAGTTATGTATTTTAATTATTTGTGCCAAAGTTAAATTCCTATTCTTGATAATTATGATTATGCAATATGTTAATATTAAGGGGAATGAAGTGGAAAAAAATTCTTTTTTATTACCATTTTTGCGCTAAGTCTAAAATAATTTTAAAATAAAGTTTTTAAAAAGTTCAATTGTTAACCAGAATTTATAACTAAATACAGTTCATATATTTATAACCTGAAAACACTATAGTGTGCTATAGAAAGATCACGTAATTACTACCGATCTGATTAATTTAATCAGGGAATGCTAGAAAGATAAAAATGGACCTTGAATAGCATACAAAGCAGCCAGACCATTATTCTACATGAAATGGGGAACTGTGAAAGCTTTTTGCAATGAAGTATGATGTGATTTAACCCATTTCAAAACTAGCTCTGACGGCAGAACAATAAAAAGACACAAAGGATAAAATACTAGAAAAAGTCCAGTGAGGAAGTACATCCTATGCTAATCTAAATAAGGTAACAGGAGTATCACTGTCATTGTTAATTTCCTGATTTTGATCATAATATCCTTATGTTTAAGAAATAGATCCTGAAGTACTTAGGCATAAAGGTATCATGTCTGCAAAGAACTCAAGTTGTTTGGGGGGGAAAATGCATATATACCTATAGAGAGCAAGGAACAAAAATAGTGAAAATGTCAGCATGTAGGGAATCTAGATAAAAGATACATGCAAATTCTTTAGTTTTATTCTTGAAACTTTTCTGTAAGTCTGAAATCATATAATAATAAAAAGTTAAAAGAAAAAAAAAAAGTTGGAGACCAGGAGCCAAACAGACCTCTACCACTCAGAAGCACAGGACTTCATCTCTTCATGCCTCAGGCTCCTCATCTCTTGAGATGGGAACAGTACCAGCTGTAGAGGTTTTGTGGGAAATGAAATTAAGCATGTAAAGTGCTAAGCACACTGCTTGGCATATGGTAAGCTTTTGATAAACATTAGCCATTATTATCTCTGGCAACACAAAAGGATAAAAAAGAAGGTAAGATATACATCATATATGTGGTTACTACATGAATATAAAAAGCTGAGTGATGAGATTATAGGTGGGTTTTTAATTTTAATTTTACTTATCTATAAGTAAAATTAATCTATATTTTATATTTTTTCTTCTTAAAGATCTATTACCTAGGTAAATAAAAGCTATGCAAATAAGCAAAAGAGTTAAACTGCATTTAGCATGCACTGTTTCAAAAGAGACTATCATAAAATTATTTTTAAATAAAAAGTCCTAGTGGATAAAACAAATTTCTACTTTAAAAAAAAAAAAAAAAATTGGAACAGACCCCACAGCATGTAAATGACAAGTAATGGCATAATAGTCAAAAGCTCTGTTCTTGGTCTTCACTTACCCTTCAATAAGAGGAGGATAATAAACTACCCTCATAGGGTTATCATGAGAATTAAATGGAAAAATCCATGTGAAGTGCCTATTAACCCAGGCTTGTTCCTAGTAAACTAAAAATTCTTAGTCTATATATTGTTTTTACTGTTTTGCTTTTTTTAAAGTGAGAAACATGTATTTTAAAAATTCCAGTAACTTACTCAGCAGGAGCTGCATTTTCATGTTGGAGTCCAGGTGGTGTTTTCTGGGTTCTTAAAGCTATTTCAGCATTCTTTAACTCCTAATATACCAGAGATTTGTTTAAAAAAAAAAAAAAAAAGGTCCAGTTAAAAGTTAGACTAAAAATACCAACTATCTCTGGTCTGAAACTTCAAACAGTGTCATTCTTGAAGGTTCATGCTATGAGAACATAGTATAAAAGAAGCTGACTTACAAGTGCTAAAATCTCTTTCCAAAGAACACAAACTACACTTTTAACAAACTTTATGATAAATTTAAATGAACTGCTGATCTATTTTAAAAACTATGAATTTCTGTAGGTCTCATGAAATTAATTTATCCACAATAAAAGACTACACCACTGTAAAAACCTTTACTATAAGCATAGAAAACAGTATTGTAAAAAAACAAGGTAGTAGTAATAATGTGGATGCCAATGACAGCAGCAGTTAACATTCTGGGTACTTATTCTGTACCAAGCACTATGCTGAAGACTTTATATTATCACTGTTATTCCTCAGTAATAACCCTGTAACATATACAATGTTTCCCTACTTTCAAATGAAAAAAATGGAGTTAGAGACATTATAATTTGCCCAAAGCCATGTAGCGCAAAGACCTGAGAACTGAACCTAGGCAGCCCAATTTTTTTAAAGCTTATAGACTCAACCATTCTTAAATCCCTCTGACTATTCCTCAATGCCATTTCTATTTTCTAGTCAATTGTTTTTCAAGGCTGATATTGTTTTAACCCCTTGCATTTCACATTCTTATCATTTCACTGCTTTTTCAACTTCTACTTAAGTTTCCCTCACTAAAAAAAAAAAAAAAAAAAAAAAAGTATCTTATCTTAACCTTTATATTCCCTGTGGCAACCTCTTGCCTTCATTTTATTGCCAAACTGTTAGGTCTCTAACTGTTCTTTCCACCTCATTTTCATTCTTCAGATCAAGTTTCTATCCTATCTGACTCCAGCACAAATGCCCAGGAGAGGTCTGAACTATTCAACTCTGACTCCTGCCTACTTCTCTAAGCACTGACTCTTTCCAGGCCCAGATTCATACTCAATGCTCTTAATAGTAAACTGCTTGTAGATCCTCAAACATGCCTATTTCATACCCCTGTGCCTTTTTTCTTGCCAGCCTGGGGAACACATAAGTATGTTTCTAGAACCAACACAAAGATATTCTACTCTGGACATATGATAAAAGTGCCCATTTGAGCCCTCTGTGTTGCATCATACCTTGTACTGAAATATACTACCTAGCGAATTTAACTCACTTTCCCTAGGATATTGTGTTTTGATCCCAAATGCCTGTTGAAGTGCTCTGTGTTTAACAGATACTTAAAAATGTTCACTGAGTGGCCCTGGCTGGTGTGGCTCAGTGGATGGAGTGCCAGACCATGAACTGAAAGGTCACCTGTTCAATTCCCAGTCAGGGCACATGCCTGGGTTGCAGGCCAAGTCTCCAGTTCGGCATGTGCGAGAGCCAACTAATCGATGTATTTCTCACACATTGATGTTTCTCTTTCTCCCTTCCTTCCCCTCTCTTTAAAAGTAAATAAGTAAAATCTTTTTTTTAAAAGTTCACTGAATGCATGGACTCAGCAATAACTTCCAACAAACCACTTTGCACTTGCCTTGACCCACCAATACTTTAACCACCCTACTTATTTAAACTCTTGAGTTTTGTACCCCAAAAAATGATGTACATAAAGATTTTTGCTTCCATAAGGTTCTGGTCTACACAATCACAACACTGCTCCTCACCTCAGGATTGCTTTTATTTCCCAGAAAAACACTGGGGGGGAGGGGAAAGGTTCTGGTTTAAATAAGATGGATAACTACTTCACCAATGGAGCCAGAACATTTTTTTTCAACTGGTAATTCACTAGAACACCAATTCCTATATACTGGAAATAAGAATAATCTTAGAGCAAATTTCACTGATATCTCATAAAATTTTCTAAGTTCAACTCAGATGATTTTTTTCTGTAAGTAAACTTTGACTCGTATCTTCTTCATTTGCTACCTTTATGCTCTACCCAGTCTTGTATTATTTCATTCACCCCATTAGGCTTTTAGTACCTTTGGAATTCTCTTTTTATCTCTAAAAGACTATCAACAACTATGGTATGTAACAGGTATCATCCACTGTTAAGAGGTACAATGAATCCCATTATAGCATTCATTTCTCTTCTTAAGCTTGCCTTCTCTCTTACTTTGCTAATGACTTTGCCATATAATTTCATTATTTTACATAGGAAATTTATAATTTCATGTAATGTTTAATCAGAGTCTAAACATTCTCCACTCTAAAATGTAACTAACATTTCCCTTCTAGAATGTACATATTTGATGATACAAAGAGGAAGAATAAGTGGGAATACTTTTCATATTTAATCAAAGAATTTGTAGTAAGAAATCTGAAGGCAGAAAATAAAACCTTTGAATCTCCTATAAACATCATAGTTTAGAATAGCTATTTTAGTAACACATTTTTATTAAAAACATCAAGTATTTTCCAATAGTTGACTTAAAGACACATAAGCTAGTACAAACTTCCAGTTATAAAATAAGTCCTGGAGATGTACTGTACAGCACAGTGACTGCAGTTAATACTAAACTGTCTACCTGAAAATTGCTAAGAAAATAGATCTTAACACTTCTCATTACAAGGTAAAAAAACATTTTCAACTGTTTGTGGTGACGAATATTAACTGCAATATATACAAATATTGAATCACTACAGTGTAACCTCAAACAAATGTTTTATGTCAATTATTTCTGAATTTAATAAAAGACAAGCACCTTTAAAATTTTTCTTAAAATACAGGGTTCAGCAGAAGTAACACCTGCTTGAGTGTGGTTAGTAGGGTAATAATATGGGTGTAATTATTTACAGTTTTATTTCAAACATTTCACCTAAGATGTTATATGGTATACTTAAGTGTCATATTTGTTATGCTGCAGAATTACATGCTTATGATTTTGTGAAAAAAGATTATAAAAACGGGGTGTCATTTGTGCCAGACTCTATATTATCACTTCATTTATGAAGAACATAGCTCTCTAATAAGCCCACATTAAAAAAGGACTATAATATTATGTTTTTTATACACAGATGTGGGCAAAGCTAGGTTTACTTATAATACAAATAAATAATACAATTATTAATAAATAATAATGCAAGAATAAACTCTGTGTTCCTTATACTCACAACTGTAAGCCTACTTTTGCCCACCTGCGTATATTGTAAGTATTATACGATAGGGACAAAAAACAGGTAGGCATGAGTGACGGAAGATACCAGCATCGATACCATTCTTATTACCAATAACTAAGACCTAAGACGAGCAAGTCATCAGGAGAATTTAATATCTATAAAGCACATACTTTTTATTTAATGACCGACAGATTTAAAAAGACATCTTTTTCTATCTAGCTGCTCTCCTCCAGTGTAACAATTATGCTGGCAAGCACTTTTATGAAACAAAGTAGTTAGTAGAATAAGTTCTAGAGACCAAAAAGGTCTGGACCCAAGTTCTCCCACTTACTGGCAAAGCTCTCTACCTGTTTTCTTATTTATAAAATGGAGTTAATAATAGTGACTACCACACAGGACTGTAATGAAAACCCCACTTTAGGGTTAATATATATAAACTGCTTAGAACAATGCCTCATCCATAGTGAGCGCCAGATATAAACTTGTAACTATTACTACTATACCAATTTAAAAGTATACGTGCTATATGGTTTTATTATAGTAGTATGTCTATATCAAACTTTATAATTAAAGAGACCCATTTCCATTTGAAAAACATACACACACTCCCCCTATAATACAATGACTTTAAATTAGTTTACCTGAGCGGTTTCTATTTTCAATTTGTCAATATTGAAAGTGTTTCTTTGTAATCCACTGGCAGCCAATGACAGAAGCTGCTTCAGAGCTTTAATATCTTCTTGTACTTTAAGCATTGCTTTTGAAGACATTCTACTAATTTCTTCTTGGACCTGTTTTTGTTCCTTCACAAATTTCCTTAAAAAAACCCAAAAACTTAATTAAAAAAAATACACCTTTGGTTTCCTACAGGAAAAAAAGTACATTTACAACAGGTTGATCAGTGTTCAAGTGTTTTAAGAAGCAAAAACTAATAACTCACCTACAGTTCATGTTTGTTTGTTTGTTTTTTAATATTTTTTGTATTTATTTTTAGACAGAGGGGAAGGGGAGGGAGAAAGGGGGAAAGAAACATTAATGTGTGGCTACCTCTCACACGCCCCCGTCTGGGGACCTGGCCTGCGACCCAGGCAAGTGCCCTGACTGGGAATCCAACCGGTGACTCTGGTTCGCAGGCCAGTCCTCAATCCACTGAGCCACACCAGCCATGGCAACATGCTGATTTACAATATGGCAATTACAGAATTTTAGTTACTACTGTCCTGTCTTCACTCTAATTTCTAAAAGCATTAAATTTTAATCCAAGTTAAAATGTTTAGGAGGAAGAGGTGTTTCCCCTAAAATATATTCTTGCATTCAAGTATGATTTATCTAATTATACTTGACATACTTACTGGAGATTTTCAACATCCTGGCAGATGACAGGAGGTAGATTTTCATCCTTCAGTGCTTTACTATCCCTAAGAAAAATGCCACAGATGTATTAAAACCATTGAGATTGTAAGAAGGTAACAGCTGAGTTTTATTAGAATATGTGTTATGATACAAGAAATTAAAACAAATATTTCCCATTTATAGCTTTCTTGGATGATTTCAAAGTTCTTTATAAAGAACAATAAATTTCCTGACCTATGAAATAACTAACAATTCATCTGATGTGGACCCTCCTTTTCTAAAATGATTGGCATCTACATAAATACTTTTGACTAAATGTTTACAGAAAAAAAAGAGAAAATACCACAGGTTGCATGAGATATTAAACTAAGTTCCTCCTGATTCAAAAATCCTATGATGGACATTTTATTCAATTCAAAAACATGAAAGCATTCATTAAAGAGAGTCTACAAAACTTCACATAATGAGATGTTCACAATATTTTACTTTATTATTTTATAACTTCAGTATGTTCTTCAACAAGGTAGACCTAGGGAATCATAAATATTTAATGAAGGCAGGAATAAGGGAATTGCGGCAGGCTGTAACAGGGTCACGGGTTAGACTTCAGTCACAGACCCGATACATACTTCCTGGATAACCACTCTAGGCAAATCTGTCTCTCTCAGCTTCCTCATTTATATAACAAGACTAAAATATACACAAGATGTTTGGGAAGACTGAACTTGATCACTTATTTAACAAATGCTTTCTTCAACATGATATAAATTATGTGAGAAAATATAAAAATAATAATCTCCAATCATATACATGATATATATGGAGGCTATTATTATTCCTCTTCATCCTCAAAAAATAAAACAGTCCTGCCACAGTAATTTATACATATAAAAAAGGTACACGGACACCCATGCATTTTTTCATTTATATATATAAAAGGCGTTCCAAGAGTGAAGTTCCATGAATTGTTCAATATTTAATAAGTTAAAAAATACATACATATTTGTATTTATTTGCATTATGTGGGGAAAAGCCAACCTCTTCCTAGAAAGAATGTTATAAATTTTCTTAATGATTAAAAATTAAAGATTTGACCTTTCATAATCTTTCTGAAGTAGGTTTATTATTTTATTTTTGACAAAAACTGGTTAAAAATTTTTATGTTCTAAATGCTTACATGGTTCTTCCAACCCACCATTTGCCTACAATTTAATAAATTAAACTCTTTAATTAGAATATGTTAAAAGTTAAATTGTAAACTTACTCTGGTCTTGTTCCTGCTTTATCACCTAGAAAATTCAAGAAATTTTGTGTAAAATTAGGTAATTTTACAATATACTGCAATACAAGTTTTAACTTAATGCAAACTAAGGTATAAATAGAAACTTAAGCATTTCTTAGACTGCCCCTTAAACATCATGAATTGTCACAAACTCCAATTATGGAGACATATATACGTATGTATAAACCGTTATGTAACTGATTTACATCTATTTCTTTCAAGGGCAAGAATCTTAAGAAGTCAGAGAGAAAAAAACAAATACCATATGATTTCTTCACTTATATGTGGAAGCTAAAGAATAAAATAAACAAAACAGAAACAGACTCATAAATACAGAAAATAAGCTGACAGCTGTCAAGAGGGGCGGGGATGGGCAGCTGGGTGAAAAAGGTGAAGAGATTAAGCAGTACAAATTGGTAGTAACAGAATAGTCACAAAGATGTAGATTACAGCATAGAGAATAGAGTCAATAATATCGTGGTAACTACTGATAATTATGTATGAGGCCAGGAGGGTACCTGAAGCATCGGGGGACCACTTTGTAAAGTACATGATTTTCTAACCACTTTGCAGTACCTCTGAAACTAATACAGAATAATATTGAATGCAAACTGTAATTGAAAAACTTTTTAAAATAAATTTTTAAAAAGTCTTTTTTTAAACTATCTTCCATGAAAAATATTCCTACTTGGCAGTTTAACTCCTAAGGGCTTTGCTTTATACTTTTTGAGGCCCATTCAGTATGGAATACTAAAACACATCAGATTACCTGAACTTCTCTAAATATTTTACAAAAGCAGAAAATGTTTTTAAATGAGTTTTTTTGTGTTTGCAGACCAATCAAAAGCTCTCAGTAATAACACCTATTTCATTAGTAGTATATATCTAAAAATAGAAAAAAGTAAAAACGTGCTCCTTCAGCAAATGTTGCAGTGACCTGTTCATTTAAGAAAGTATAGAAAATACAGAAACCCATGAAACTTCATCCCAGAGAATCTCAACGGTTCCATTCAGCCTTTTTCTGCACTTATGCATGCATTTTCCTTAAGGCCATCAGGATTACAATGAGTTATTTTTTAATGTATTTTCTCAGCATGTGGTGAATATTCTCCATGTCAATTAAAAGGACTTTAAATGACTACATAGTGCATAGATGATGTAGCTGTATTATAATCTTTATACCCAACCCTTTTCTTAGCACATTAGCATTTACTAAAGAAAGAATACTGCTTCGATGAATGTCTCTATCTACAAATACAATACTTGTGCACTACTTGATTTGTATTCCAAGAGGAATTTATAGGTCAAAGAATATGCAAGGGAAGGCCTTTGACATAATACCAAAATGACCCCTGAGAACAACTGTCCCCACTTACCTTCCTATCTACTAGGAATAAGAGTATCCCTTCCATCACACCCTCAACAACAATGAACACATTAAAAAAATAAATTGATAAATCATTGTGCCCTGACCAATATGGCTCAGTTGGTTGGGCATCACCTCACAAATCAAAAGTTCACTGGTTTGATTTCCTGTTAGGGTACATGCCTCGGCTGTGGGTTCAGTCCCTGGTGGCGGTGCATACTAAGGGCAAATGAGTGATATTTCTCTCGCTTTTTTTCTCCCTTCCTCTCTCTCTAAAAATAAATTAATAAAAATAAAATAAATTAAATCTTTTTAAAAATAAATCATTGCTAGTATGTAGGTGAAAATGCCATTCCATTATAATCTTAATTCACAATCCTGACAGTACTAAGTAAAACATTTATTTGAAATGTTAATTAGACAAGTACATTTCTCCTTTTGTGAACTGTTTTTGCTATTTGTATCTTGTTGAGGTATTTCTCTTACTGACTTTTAAGAGCTATTTTAACATTAAGCAAATTAACTGTCTCATATGTATCATATTTGCTGTGTCTATTTCTAAAACTAGATCCTTATAATTTTAAGATACATTTTGACTTGAGAAATGTTAAAATGTGAAAACAACAGCATCTAAAAATCAAGTACTTCCCTCTAAATTCATCATTTACCTTTTATCTTTGTACATGGGGTTTCTTTTTGTTTACCTCTTTAATCCAACTTTATTTTTCCATATTTTGTATTTTATTGATTCTAAGATTTTTTTTTCTTTCTTGGTTTGACATTTCTGAAATTGGCACCTATGATCTATAAACAGTGTCTTGGATTTGATAAGATACAGTGACATATGGTAGGGATTTAATTTTATTTTCTTCCAAAAAGTTCAACTTCTTCCTGGACTAGCTATTACTTTGTTATTTCTTTGATATTCCATTTTATATTTTACAAAAACTAATACACATACAAACATGTGTATAATAAAACTTAAGCCTGTTTATAGACTAGTATGGACTCCTGATCAGTCTACCTAGCTTGCCTAGGTCATACCTGTGGACTACCATAAAGGCTTCCTAACAGTTCTCCACTTGGCTTCCTGCACATTATTCTCCATATGGTTCTCGGAATGCTCTTAAAACACAAATCTCATTGTGTCACATTCTCCAGATCAAAACCCTTCAGTAGATCGCAACTGTCCTCAGTAAAATTACGAAACTCTTTAGTATGGTATACAAGGAATTTAAATCTTTCTGTTCTGCAGCTATGCTGGCCTTCCAGCAATTCTTCAAAACGGCTAGGATCATTCTCATCTTTAGGCCTTGCTCTGCTGCCCCCTCTTCATGGAATGTTGTTATCTACCACTCTTCATCTGGTTAAATCCCACTGATACTACAGGTCCGCACTAATACAGCTACTAAAAATTAAAAAAAAAAAAAAAAAAAAAGGTTTTAGAATAAAAAAATCCCCCAACTTCCTTAATACACGTAGCGGATCAGAGGGAACTGGGATGTGGTACCTGTGGTCATATTCATTTACTCTACATGTTCCTCTTGCCCAACTCTAGCTAAGGTACAATATATATGAGAATAGGACTTGGGCAGGAAAGGAGGGATTAACTCTTTACATTTTTCTCGTGCCTCTGCTTTAATCTGCTCTTTCATATGGAGCCTAAAAGCAATTACAATGAAGAGACAAGTAGTCTCATTCTTAAAATAAAAGTAGTTGGAGGGTATCAGACAGCTCCATATAAGTAAAAAAGGTAAGCTGCTAAAACATCTAAGGCTATTTTTCTAACAAAGGAGTTGCCACAATAAAGAATACCACATAAAAAAAAGAGATAGGGCTCTTATGTTTAGAAATTAATAAATTTTCATTCAAAGAGAAATAAACCCAAATTGTATAAGTTTAAAAGAATTTTACCAACTTTTAGGACAGCAATTCACCCTAGAATAAATACTATCTCCTTATAATAAAACCTATGTTCAATTAAAAAATTCTTATACAGATATATGGACACTATTTTACACCATCACCCATACCCTCATTCTAAAGCTCTTCTGAAAGATTTAATGCAGTATGTATGTAAACTCTCTGGTAAGACATGTTTCCATCAGAAGCAGAAAAGATGTTGCAAAACAAAACAAAAAAATCATACACAGACCTAAAAACAATAAAAAACTTTTCAAAACGAATTTGGTAAATTTTTAAAGAGAATATTCAGCATGACAAGAGCACAGCAAGAAGGGTGTTTTCATACTCATTGGTAGGTAAATAAATTGGTAAAACCTTTCTGGAAAGCAATTTCACGACATATTCTAAAAATCTCCAAAATGTCCCTGTCTTTAAACCCTGTCAGTGATTCAATTTCTAGGTATTCGCCCTAAAGAAATAATCAAGAATATGAGCAAAGTTTATAAAAGCAAACACCTAAACAGCGTTTACTGTGTGCCTGGCTCTGCTAAAGTTTTACAAATATTATAGTAATCCTCAAACTAACCTTACACAGTAGGTACTGTTAGTTTCCCCCACTTACAAATAAAAAAACTAAAGCACAGAGAGGATAAATAACTTGAATAACATCACAGAGCTTGTAAACAGTTGAGCCAGGGTCTGAACTCAGGCAATTTAGCTTCAAAGTTGACACTCTTTAAACTACAACACTACCCTGACTCACTCTTTAAAGATGCCCAATACAGTGATACTTCCCAGAGTAAAAGAACTGGAAAAAAACCACTAACAACTGGATGATGGCTAACTAAATAGATATCTTCATTCATTAAATTAACACTAAGCAGCATTAAAATATTTTTAAAGAATTACTAACATTAATAAATACTTCTGAAATTCCACATGAAAATGAATAGGTTTCTAACAATGTATGTATCATAATCCCAATCAAAAAATATATTAAGATATATAATATATACACACATTAAGATAGCTACGTAAGACACAGGTACATACAAATCTCAATTTTCTACAAAAATAAAATCTTAAATGCCTAAAACAAAATTTATAAAATATAACGCAAACAAACTGAAAAGTAAAAACTTTACTACAGAATATATACCAATCTCCCAGACATAGGAATTTAAGTTCCCTAACAGGACTGTTAGAACATAAAATTATAACATAACTTACTCTTTTTATCTGATGAGTTACTAAAATCTATACCACCAAGGCCTTCATTGCCTGCAGTTGAAGTAGCAGCTGTGGTTCCCAAAGTCAAACTTAAAGGATTCTGTCCAAGACCTATAAATAAGCCAAACATCTATTTACAAAGTTCACTGAAAGTCTTTACAGTGATTTTTTTTCTTCAGACTACAGCACTCAAATGCTTTTAGGTTGGATCCTAGATTTTCATCATACTTAATTTAGAAAAATAACAAGAAACAGGCCTAGAGCACACTCTGGACAAAGACTCATAGTCTTGTTTGGATGCCATAGTACATGTAGTTTGGATGATGTGATTTTTCTTTATTAAAAGGATCAGAATATATCTTTTAATTTGATATATGTGGACAATCTTTTTTCTTGCTTGTAAATCCTCTCCACAAAAGTAGTTTTAGTTTGTTTGTTTTCAGGTGAATACATCCTGTCTTCCAATCATGGTTTGGAATTACACACTTTTTAAATAACCTAGTATTGAATTTATTAGTTAACTCAAAAGGTGGAGTTAATTAATGTATAATTTTACAACATATACATGTCAAATCATGTATATTTTTTAAATTTTACTATTTGTCAATTATACTTTCAATAAAACTGAGGGAAAATAGTATCTAATATGAATTTATAAGAGTTTAGTATAATATAAAGCAAATAGTTTTACAATTAATGAAATTTAAAGAACTGATAATGGGAAGTCTTATAATTCAAACATTATCAAAATTTCAAACATTATCAAAATTTCATACTCCTAAATTCTTTTTATAAAACTTGTTTATAAAAAGTAGACTTCATTTATTTAAAGCCTACTTCACTGACAAAAGGAATTAAAGGGGCTAGACTACAGTTAATTTTAAGTCATTAATATATACTTGTGAATCAAATAGCAAAATTTCAAAGATCTTGCGTTGGTAAATCATATAAGTCCATACATTTCCAAGCTGACACAATTGTGGTTTTTGGTTGGTTTTTTTTTTTTTTAGACAAGATGCTATTTATTTTAAAAACAGAAAACAGTGCGATGTACTAATAAGAGCATGGCATAACTGAAAACTGAATTTAAATCCTGGCAATGTATGAAAAAATGTAGCTAAATAAATAACTTAAGTTTTACAAAAAATCAATGGCACCTTTAGGTTAATGTTACTATAAATTAAGCATTCAATTATTGTATCAGGAGACTAAGAAAAATCAGAACAGACCTAAAAATGCAGTAATAAAACAAAAAAAACTCCTCTACCTCCCCTTTTTATTATTTTTGTATCTTACTCTCATAGGACACTTTGGGAGAAATGTTTAAATATTTATCCTGCAAATAAATATGTATTAGAATCATCTAGTGATTTGGTTATTAGAAGACATTTGGAATACCTACAAAGTAATACAATAATGGCAAAGTATTTGAAAGATCAACGAAATCTGACTATTACAAATTTCTACAGGTTACCTTGACCAACTCCTTTTCTCCCATCCCACCAACTTGGAATTACTCCATTAAATTTAGTATTAGACGACACAAAAATAAAGCTTCTATAGAGATCATTAAGTCACATTCCTTCATCTCTCCCATTCAACCAAGTATTAGACACATATTAGGTACTCTGAAATAGCCATTATAAATTATTCATCAAAAATTCTGTGATTTCAACATGCATCAAATATTCCTAATATGTAAATTGTTAAACAGAAATTCTTGATGTTACACTGCTGTGTGAGGTAATCACACAATTTCTTCAAATAAAAGGGAGTATATTCTCACTCCCACAAAGCTCCACTGGCTTTCCTATATTGGTATAAACTATCGCCAATATTCAAAATATCTGTAGAATCCTTAACATGAAGCTAATTTCAAAATAAGCATGAAATGAGAAATCAACACAAAATATAAATTATTAACTCAGTAGTCTCTGCCAGATGACTTGATGCCTGACTGTAATGAAATCATTTAATATTCTATTTTACAATCTTGCCTTCAAAGCATGCTGATACCCTTTTTCCTGATGTCTATAATAAATAGCTATTCCTAGGTCCAAAGGCTTAAGAGGTCAAGATGTCTTACAATGACTGTAGACATGATATGATCCAAGACTATTCAACTGCTATTTATTACAAAGACAAGTTTCTCTCAAAATGTTACTGATTCCTCAAACAGGCTCCTCTTCATTGCTTTATCTAGTCAATCAATATTGAGAAACAGGAAAATGTATTTCTAAAATATGGCTAAGCTAATTATGCATGAAAAACATTAAAATTGTTTTCACACTAAAAGGAAAACATACAGGTTAATAAGACAAAGCAATCTGCTCAAAATGCCAAAATAAAATATTTACTATTTCTTGAGAATAAATACCATCAATTACCTGATGTTCCTGTGTTTGTACTCTGGAAAAGTGAACCTCCCAAACCAGCTAAGGCTCCGCCTAAAGAAAGGCCTGTTGATGCAGTTGTGGTTGTGGCTGATGTTCCACCCAAATTATTTAGAGTAAATCCTGTGGATGCTAAAAAGTGAGATTGTAAGCCTTCAAAAAGTAAACACAGTTTCTAGAATACCACAGAAAATACAAAACAATTTATTATAAAATCGATGTCCATGATAAAATTGGCTCTTGGGAAAAACTACTCAATAAAGATAAAATTATATTTATGAATAAAAAGGAAACCAGTGATAGGAAATAGGACTTTGGGTAATATTGTGTTGGCCAAAATGTTCATTTAGTTTTTTCGGTACCATGGCTCTAGTAGTGCTTAGCTGTCTGTAACTTCATCTGAAACTATTTTGATTGTATTGTGACACCTGTCCTACAGCGTGCATTTAAAAACAAAAACAAAAATTGGTGAATTTTTGTGTAGCCATTTTAATATTGAAGATGGAAGAAAATAAGCAACACTGTCAGCATATTATCCTTTATTATTTCAAGAAAGATAAAAATGCAAAAAAAGATTTGTGCAGTGTATGGAGAAGGTGCTGTGACTGATCAAACGTATCAAAAGTGGTTTGTGAAGTTTCTTGGTACTGACATATTGGCCAAGTAATTTTTTGCTGTGGGGCTGTCTTATGCATTCAAAGATGTTTGGCAGCACCCCTGGACTCTACAAAGTAGACATTAATGGTTTTACATTTTATTTCTTTCATCTTCTCTACTGCTTTGCTCTCTGTAAATAGAGACCAACTTTCAAGATGGTCTCTGCTGCTGTAATGCCCAGTGCTGAACTTTTTTACAAATCAGTAATTTAATAGGTCAAAACTGCTGAATGATTTAAATAATAAATTTCCCAAATTGAAGTTATCTTTAATAAAGGTAGATACCTATCTACACTAACCAAATAAAATTAAATTCTAACCATAAAATGTGACTTTTTCCCCATTCTGCCTCACCTGCTGGAGTTGATGTCAGAGCAGATGAAAGAGTAAGACCACTAGCTGAGGTAGAAGTAATAGGCAGAGCAAATGGTGTAGCAGATGCTGCAGGTTTACTGAATCCTAAACTGAAACCTGTTGTAGATGCAGATGTAGTGGTTGGCGTTCCTGTTTGAAAAAGAAAGAAAAAAAATTCCTTATTTTACCATAATTGTATATGTATTATACCAATCAGAACCCGTAAAAGTTAGTGATCCCACTTTATGGAGATAGAACAAGGATGTACTTGTGTATTTATGAGAGAAAAATATAAAAGTTGGGACCAGATTATGGTGAATACTGAAAAGATGACCATGTGAGAAAAGAAAATTCAATCAATGTGATAACATTGAAATTCAATTTTAGTTCTACTCCTAAATTGACCTTAAATAGCATTTATCCTCCCTTTCCTTTACACTCAGCGGAAAAACGGCCCCTTTCCTCTAAGACTACTTAAATGACCATCCTCTATTGCTTAAAACCCTCCTCCCTCTGGCTTCTGTGTTTGCCAGTGCCCAGCTCTCTTCCAACCCCTCGCTGTACTGCTCCTTTCAGTCCACTTTTATAGGTCTCCTTCCGCTGTTCACTTCTTGAATGATACTCCCTATGGTATACTTCCTGCTCCCTTACTTCCTAAAAGCCCTCACCCACTTTCAGCATTTCAACTGTAAGTACAGGGGTCTAAATCTACACCTATCTGAGTTGCATTGGCTAGCTCTACCTGAATGTCCCTTTCGACCCCTACATTTCTCCCTATAAAAAAAATTTCCTAAACCCCTGCGGTCAATTCAGTTGCTCAAGTCAGAAACCACAATCATCCTTTACATCCCTTCTCTCCATTACATTCTATTAGTCACAAATCTTGTCAATTCTACTTCAGAGATAACCCAATACAAGCATCCTCAAAAACCTTAATTCAGGCCATCTCTCTCTCTCTCAGGAACTATTACAATAACTTCTTAATTTCTTTCTCTGTTATCAGCCTCCTCTAGCCTATGATCTATTCTTAGAAATATGTAACTTTAAAAAGAAAGAAAAAACAAAAGAGGGATGGATGGAGGAAAGGAGAAAGAGAACAACAAAAAACCCTGGTGACTAATTCCCTGACAGTTTCCCATTAGTTCTCCATTGTCTCTAAAAAATAGTCTAAAGAATTGGCATTCAATCATCTTTCTCATCTGGTCCCACTGCTCCTCAATCTCTCTCTACAATGCCTACCTCTGAATCCTGAATTCCAAGAACAAAGTATTTTTCCTATTTCCCTGGATCTTTTTATGACTGGGCCTTTGAACTTGCCATTCCTCTGTCTAGAATGTTTCCTGACCTCAAAATGAATTCCTATTCTCTTCTTCCTCTGCCATCCTTGCTGCCTTTCATACCTCTGTTAGGGTATTTATCAAATAACACAGGAATAAAGTATTATACCTGCCTCTTCCTTTCACCTGACAACAAACTGAATGTCTTGCTCATGCACTCAGTAATTCCTGGTATCAACAGCTAATACTGAATGTTCAAGGCATTATGTATACCTAAGGCCATAGAGTTAGGAAGTAGTAGCTGCCTCAAAAATCTAAATGAAGAAAAGTATGAATGGCCTACAGTTTGGATTCTCCTAAAAGCACCAAGGGAATAAAAGCCAAAAATTATCCTGGATTGACCTTACCACAAATGGAAGTTCCTGCCAGAGTACAGAGCTTTGAAACCATGTATGAGTTCTACAATCTCAGAAAATAAAGAGGATCCAGTTGCTTGCCCTTGTAGCCAATTCTGTCCAAAATTCTGGTGGTAAACATGTGTTTTTGGTTGACAACAGGAAAGCAGCAGGCAAGTGAGGAAAGCTCATGGGTCTTTATTTCAACTTTTAATTTAATTTTAATTGAGGTTCCTCAATGTCCTTTCATTTCCTTTCACATTATTTACTTCCATCCAAATTCAATGCAGGCTATAGCCCTGTATATTCGCATTCCCTTTGGCATTATCACTACTGAGCTAGAAGGGAATCCAAAAACTTGTTATAGTCCAATGCCCTCATTTTGTAAATAACTAAAGCTACTAGATGTTTCAATTACTGTCTAGGGCCTCAAAACTAATTAGAGGTGCAACCAGAGCTTAATTGCAAGACATCTGGCCTACATTTTGGTGTTTTTTTCCCCACTAAAAGGACTCAAACAACTGAAAACTGTAGTGTGAAATAAATTTCCACAGAAAAACTATATCCAAATTAAAATTTTTTCTGAATTAAAAAAGGACTATCTAGTCAGTTTGTTAAAAAAATATTCAAATACTGAAATGTTCTTTGATAAGTTAGCATCAGTGATCTACATTCAGTTCCTTACATGCTTTCCTCTAAACCTCAGCTCTGGAGAATATGAGGAAAGAAAAAAGTAGAAAACCACAGACCTGGGATCTTTTCTCAAAAGTTCTTACTAAGACTTAATCCTGTAGTTATATTGTTGCTATTTGTGGGGACAAAAACTAAAATAAAATTTAATCATTATTGGTCTCCCATCCAAGTACTAACCAGGTCCGACCCCGCTTAGATTCCGAGGTCAGGCGAGTTCAGGGTAGTATGGCCGCAGACGTAATCATTATTGGAAGATGCATTTTTTTGGTTTGTCACAAGAGCAAAAGTTGAAATCACAGAATCACCCTCAGGGAGAGAAAACCCTGATAATATGACCAACACACATTACAATTTCTTCTTCTACCATAACCACTCACTAATACAAACATTCTTCCTATAGCACTGATTTTCATATTACAAGCTGTATATAATTTAATTAACTGGGAAATAAAGCTTCAAAAATGGAAATAATTACTGCTTATAACAAAATAAGGCAAAGAAAAAAAGCTACTCCAAGGAAAACCCTGGCACACAGAGCTAAAACTCACTCGCTGATCTCGTATTTACTTCTGCAGTTTTCATTTTCTATGCGTGTGGTTGTGAAAAGTGCTGCAATCAATGCTGAAAGGTCATTGCAAAAGGTAGCAATAGAGACCAAGAGGCTCTGAAGTTAGAGAATAAAGGATAACTAAGAAAGCTACTCCAATGAAACATATTTTTAGCCTATAGTAACAAAATACTTGTAGAATTTAAAAACCCACTTTTTATTACTAAAATGTACACCGGAATACTTTACATGCTTGCCCTTTTCCCAGTGAAACTGTCTTAATACAACGTAAAACATCTCTTAAGAATGTAAATTATACTGTTATAGCAAAATAGGATGCTGACTATCCCACATATGCTAATTTAATTAATGTCCAAATTGGTAAACATGGCTTAACATTATCTTCAGTAAAGTAAAACAGCGCATTATATAACCTATTGTAAAAATTTAGAGATACAATTTCTTTAATTCTTTAAATGTGTGTGTGTTCCTTCCTTATGCTAAAGTAAATGATAGCTAATGACTGAGCCTGTCACATATTTATTTTCATCTCAGTATTTTTACCATTTTTTAAGACCACCACCAATGACAATACTTATAAAGGGAGGAGATACAGTACAGAACCTGAAAAAGGATAAAACCCCCAACCTACTCCCTGAAAATGTGACAAACCTTCTTACCTGTACTTGTTCCTCCTAGAGTGAAGCCAGTGGCAGGTTTAGATCCAAAAAGCCCTGTTCCAAAACCACCTGAAGGAGCAGATGTAGTTGCTGGAGTCACGGTGCTTCCAAGAGTTCCAAAATTGAGGCCCACAGAAGGGTTGCTTGTTTATAAAAAACACGAAATGAAGTCTACTAGAGCCAATATTTACTTAAGAAAAATGAAAATTAACTTTTCAAGGTTAATTTTTTTCTTTCATTTAACATACCTAACTCATCTCCATAGCATACAAAAGGAACTAATAATTTGAACAAAGTTTAAATATTTTTGTTATCTTTAAAAATAAATCCACACATAAAATTAGTCTTTAAAACAATACCAACCTTCAAGTAAGCATAATCTACAGCAATTAAGACTTCCGATCCCAAATAATCACAAACAGGACCACACACATTCTGCTATCACCAGTTTTTGTTTGAAAGCAAGCATTTTATAATGGCCATAAGGAAATGTTTGAAAGTGGGTCATTTTCCTTTTGAATTACTCATGTACAGTTCACATTGCTAAATTCATTTGTTCTTCCCCAACTACTAGTATAAAGAAAAGTATGACATACTCAAAAATGGAAGAGATATTCTAAGTTGTCTTCACCACCTCTCTACTGCTACATTACTATATTCACGTGAGGGGAGTTGGAGGGAGGTATTTTGCCATGAAAAAAGCAGTAAGAATTTGGGGTGGGAAGAGTAGGGTGACAGATAAGGAGCATATCCTGGCAAGAGTAAAATGCAAAGCAAAATTACCCCCTATCAAGATTATATGCACCAGCAGAAATCCTCTTCATTTTGGAAGAGAAGCTAATAACTAGTGATGTGAACAAAGTTTACAATTTTTCAACTATTCTTAAGTCTCTGAGGCTCCAATTTGCTATCTACAGGTAGAACAAATTATGAAAATAGGCGGGGGGAAAAAAAAACCTTGGCCACTTGATACTTCAAAAATTACCCAGGGGAGTTAACAGAGATTTTATCAACATGTGTAATGTAACAGGATATCCCATCCATCCTATATAAGTATCTTTATTATTTCTCTCCCTGCCCTTCCAGACAGACATAATCCCCATAACTCAATGTCAGTTCTAAAATGCTTAAAACCCCGGGAAGTTTCAATTTAAGGGGAAGGCAGTAGTGCTGTGGCTGGGTTCCAGTACCAGCTCCCCATTGTGCTGATACAGATGTGACATTACTTAACCTTTTTGAGTCTCGACTGCCTCATCTACAAAATGGAATTAACAGTACTCAACAGGATTTTTTTTGTAAAGATTAAGAGGGCACACAGGATGAATTAACTTCATTCAATATATGTTGTTACTACTTTATCATTAGGAACATGTATAAATTCTACTGAACA
The DNA here is from genome assembly GCF_021234165.1 of Pteronotus mesoamericanus. Lineage (NCBI taxonomy): Eukaryota > Metazoa > Chordata > Mammalia > Chiroptera > Mormoopidae > Pteronotus > Pteronotus mesoamericanus. Next base: position 6,474,820 of record NW_026555152.1, read on the forward strand.
CATTATATACATGGTATTACGCCAGCAAATCACTGCGGGGGCAATGGAGAGGGAGGAGCTTAATTAAAGAGGTAAAACTTGAAATCAATCATTAACACTGGGTGGGAAAAAGGAGAGGGCATACACTAATTGTGTCTTAGTTTACCACTGATTTTGAAAATGATACTTAGGAGCACAAGTGTGTGCCCTGGATGTATGAAGTACCAGGGGTTGTCAGGGGAGGGTTGTAAGGCCTCATTGACAAAGCACCGATCTTTAAACACTTAATAAGCTGAGTTTAAAAGAACCATTACTGGCATATTTTGATATCAAATTAAGAAAATGATTGTTATTCTCCCCTTCCTCCAAAATTAGTGATCCAATTTTTTAAAAAAAGATTTTATTTACTTATTTTTAGAGATGGGGAGGCAGAAAGAGGAAGAGAAACACAGATGTATGAGAGCTACACCAGTTGGTTGCCTCTCGCACACCCTGAACTGGGGACCCAGCCTGCAACCCACGCATGTGCCTTGACTGGGAATTGAACTAGTGACCTTTCGGTTAGCAGGCCAGCACTCAGTCCACTAAGCCACAGGAGCCAGAGCTGGTGATCCCATTTTTTACTGCTATCTCATAAATATGCAAAAGATGTACAATACAAGTATGTAATTTTACACCAGTAAAACATTTAAAATTTGACTGAAGACACAGTGAAGTGCTTCATAACTAAAGTTGACAACATTACCAAAGAAACACATCAAAGTGAGGTCGTCTTACTCTATCAGAGGAGCAAAAGAGAAATGTCTGAGGCAGAGAAACTTACTTACTTTAAAACAAAAAGCTACCCAAGACCTGACCTCAACCTAGTATTTTCTGCCACTGACTCAACAGGATGTGTGGTAGAAAAGCAAAGTTGACTCCAGCAGATCAGGAATGTTATTTTAACTTTCCCAGCTTGCCTCAATGCGGACTTAATAATGTAATAGCTAACACTTACAGAGCAATTAGCAAGTGCCAGATATGACGCTAAATTCTCTACATGTTTCATCTCATTCAACTACTCTCTGAGGCAAAGATACTATGACCCTTTTCCAAATGTGGGAATTGAGGCTTGGAGAGCCAAATCGCCAAATGGCAGTGGGGGCAGCCAGGACTCTAAATCAGTATTCCAACAGAGAGATGTTAAACTGTCTCTCCTTTTGTTAATTTATCCAAGCCTTTCGGTCAGTCAAAGAGATTAATCATTCATTCATTCAACAAATATATATTGAGCTCTACTGTGTCTACTGGAAAACCAGTATAAAAAGGCCTCCACCCTCCTGGAACATACATTCTATTGCTTTGAACAGACAATAAACATGTCAACAAAAGTATATAATGAACTGTTACAACTCTAATACAGGCTATGTGGTACTGGGTATTCTGAGGACATATACCTCTTCTAACTTAATAGGTCAGGATACACTTCTCTGGGGAAGTAACCTTTTGAGTCCCCAAAGCAGGCATTAACTTGGCAGATACAGTAGGAGGTAGGGGAATTCCAAGCAGAGAGAACTACCCTACAGTGAGAAGAGGTTTGGCCAAGCCCACCTGAGGAACTGAGAAAAGGCTCAAGTTACTAGAGATGTGTTTTTCAAACTAAGATCAGGACCCATTCAAAGGTACAAAATCAATTTAGTAAATCACAACAAGCATTTTTTTAAAAATGAAATCCAACAGCAGAGAAAATATCAAAGTGCATCAGATAAGGGTATTTTTCTTGGAAACTTTCAGTTACTTGTGTTTCCTGAACAACAAAAAAAATTTTTTTAGCTGTTCTGGATCACTGAATTGGAGCAAACTGAAATGAGAAGATGGGTTCAGGATGACCTGTTGAAGAGGTTCCTGATAATATGCATCTTGTGGACCACAGCAAGTTTTATTTTTACTTCATTCCAGTGATTGTGGAAAAATCATTGAAGGGCTACAGGGTAGTAAAAAAGATTGACACAGAAGTAGATTTTCAAGACAGCATTTGGGATTTCATCGAACTAATAAGTAAATGATGGGAGCAGTTCTCACTTAACAGGATAAAGGTCACTGGTTGAAAACCTGGCAGGAATATCAAGTATTTTCATAAGAAATGTCTTTAGGAGAGCGAGACTTATATATTTTACCACCTAAAACAGAGCCTACTACATAGGAGTATGTCCAATAAATATTTGTTCCACAAATGGTAAGAACTTGCAACTGGACGGTAGCACTGAAAATGAGGCAAATGGAAAATAATTAAAATTATCAGTCTTGCTAATTAAGTGTGTACAGTGAGAAAGCGATATTAAGGAAAACTCCCAGATTTCTGACTTGACTGTGTAGCCTGTGGTCCTCCTCCTTTTGAATACAATGCTTTAGATATTTTTGCCTCTTTAATCTACAACTATATTCTTTAAGCTTCTTCTAACTCCTTATTTGCACACGTCTTGATTTAATGAACTCCACCTTTGTCTCCAGAAGGCTGAGTTATAAAGGTTAAATCTGTCACCAATAAAATGATCTTTAACTATTTTAATTGCCTCTTTCTCAACTTGTGCTAGCTAAATTTCTGTCACCGGTGTAGCAGGCTGCACAGAAATGACTCAATTAAAAGACAACGTGAGTCATTAAAACATAACATTCTCATTTATGATATACTCATTTGCATACTGTTCAAAATTAGCAATAAATGCTGTAAAAGAAAAAAAGGACAGTTTGAGGCACAGGCTTGAAAGCAGGTTAACCACGACTCACTAAAGCTCTGTAATGTCTAAACTCGCATATCTGTAACGAAATATGCATTATCAGGGAGAAATTTTTTTGTCCTTAAATTTTTCTATTGTCTTTTTCCAGGACCCCACAAGCTCTATTTCATTCACTAGTTCAAAATTCATTCCGTGCCTAAGACTGACAAATTGCTAGGGCTCGGGTGTGAAATCCCAGGCCCTTTCACTAAGCCAGACCTCAATCAGTAGGAACAATGTCCCAACCATCGGGATTCTGGGGCCCTCACATCCACTCCCTTCTCAAATAGGCCGCCTGCGGGGCCCGGACAGGGAGTTGAGCTGGAAGCCTAAGAAGATGGCGGGGGACAATTATTTTTCTCCAAGCCGACCGGGAAAGAAGCCAGTTGGAATAAAGACGGGAGCCTCGCGGGGAGGACCTGGGTCGGGAAGGCAAGAAAGTGCGGTTACCTAGACGCCCCTGTCCCAAAAGAGAAACCGCCGCCTGTGCCGGTCCCGCCAGCGGCCACGGTGGTGGAGCCCAGCGTTCCGGTCCCGAAGGAGAACCCGGTAGACATGGCTGCCCCGGGTCAGAGCCGTCAGCAAGCGGAAAGGGATCTGGGACGCTCCCCTCGCCTCAAAGCCGAGGTGGGCCGGGAAACATCACTCCCGCCCAACCCGGACCTGGCGGGAACCTCAAACACCGGCGGCCGCGAAAAGAAGGCCGAAATAGGCGGACCACGCAGGAGCACGTTCCAGAGCTCGTCGCGCGCACGTAGCCCACCGGGAGCGAGCTCGCCGCGCAGAGGACCCTGGGATGGGGGTGGGATCGGCGTGTCACGCAAAGCTCCCTGGGACTAGATGATGTTGGAGCCACACCTACTCTCTAGGCGTAGCCTCAAGCAGTTCAAACAAAGCCGAAGTATGGGTCTGTTTTAGCTCTATACCGGCAACTACGATGACGTAATCTCTACTCCCTGGCTAGATGCGCAGAATACCAGAGTTAGGAGGGACTTATTGATAATTTCAAACCCCTCTTATAGTGTAGGAGGGGATTTTAGTCTTTCGTTGGCTGCCACTAGTTAAAGAACTAGGAGTGTGTCTACTTCCTGACAGTTCGGAAGTCAGTCGATAATCACTCATCCGTTCAGCGACGTGAGCACCACCTCCGTGCTCCGAGGCAAGCGGACCCCAACGCTGTGGCCACCGAGAAAATTTAGAAGAGGGTCCTTTCGTGGGTGTGGGGGCAGGCCCTATTCGTGGTTCTGAGCAAACAGAATTGGACAAGACCCCTGGATGTACATCAAAGGATGTAGCCAAGTTTATAAATAGTGCCAGCATTTTCTGCTTGAAAAGAGTACGGAACCTGGAGCCGAGTGCGGCATTCCCACCCGGACCGGAAGTCTCCCCGCTCTGCGGCGCTCAAATGCCACTGCTACGTACTAGAGGAACTGCAAAAGGAAAGAATAAGAAAACTACGGAAACAATAATACAATATAAGGTGAAATTAAGAGTTGTATGAGCTACCCTTAAAAATAAGAAAGATGTGGTTTTAAAGAAGAGATTCCCTCTGGAGGAAGGATCAGGAAAGGCCTAGGTGATGCTATCGTAATGTGGGTCTTTATTTTTCAATCAGGGATTGTTGCAGTACTCCTTCAAGTGAGTTTTGGGGGTTTTTTTTGCAATAAAATTCATCCATCCGCGACCACCAGATTTGCTCTCCTGAAAGAGAATTCTCACCACGATGTTGCCTTGATCAAAAAATTAGGTGGTGCTAGCCTGGCGCTTAACTAACATCACATCTCACAACTCCCCTTAATGCAACACTTTCTCCTGCATGGAGCTTAGGCATTGACACCTGCTATGGACTGAATTATGTCCTTCCAAGATTCATTCATTTCAGAGTAGCTTAAATTACATTGCAGTGACCCTGAAACACAGCGTGGAGCACTGCAGAAATGGAAACTGGAATATTTGATGAACAGTATTACGATCTATCACGTCTGTAAGTGCATTAAGTTTAAGATTGGACGGCAAAGATCCTTTCTCAGATGACTTCTGTTAGTCCTATTAGCAAAAAGAAAGAAAAAACACTTTACATCCTTATATTCTACAGAAATAAAACTCAAATGAAGGCAGTTTCTGTAAGCCCAATTGTTTGGTTATTCAGTTGAAAACTTGACAGTAAAATGGTAATAACGTAATCTTCATGCCTATTTTTGCCTAAAACCTCTCCCTCTAGGCAAAAGTATCCTCTAGGCAAAAGTATGAAGCACTGGAATTTAACTTTCCTTACCTAGTGAGAGTATCACATACTATTCCAATTGATGTTCCAAGTATTCCTCTTGGGCATTATGGGACCTGAACCCATATATCAATTCTACGTGTATTACTCCTTTCCACAGTGAAGCAAATGATTCAGATTCTAAATTCCATAACAAGCTCTTTTGCTTATCCCTTTCTTTTTTATATTGTGAGAATTGTGTTAAGAAACTCCATCTTTTGCTGATTTACTGGCTGTATGATCACATTGTTAATGTCATAATCAAACCAAATTACTGAAATGCAATAGCACTGTGAAAAATTTCTAATTTTAGTTTCCATTAAAATATCTAAATACGCTTGCTTGAGTGGTTTGCTCAGATTAGGATAACCCTTTGAGAAGTATCAGTTAAAAGGCTCTAACATATAAAGGAAGAAGGAATCACCCATCTATTTAAAGGGATCTGTAATTGTATGGTCTGATCCTATAAAATATCCAAAAGAGAAGTTAACTTTTAGAGACTATATGTAACTAGCTGCCCTCTGTCTTGAATTTATTCTCAGAAGGGGTCTATAGACTTTAAAGATTTAAACAGTGTCCTTCCTATTTAAAAATCCTATTAAATTTTCAAAAGATCCAACGACGACAAAATTTGTAGAGAGATAAATAATGAAAATGCAACAAAATGTTAACAATTGGTGACTCTACAAGCAAAATATATGGGTATTCATTGTTGTACTCTTTCAAATGTTTTGTGAGTTTGAAATTTAAAAAAAAACAAACCCCATAATATTAAGAGGAAAGCCTACACATAAAACAAAAGTTTCCAACAACAGATCAGAACCATAATGGTTAGTTTCCTGATAAAGTTTTCACCTATGACCCAAGAAGTAAAAAAAATGAAAGGAATCTAAGTAGTTTTCCATGAAGATCAATACATTTAACATGTGGTCATTTATTTTGAAATTAGGTCCTTCCTTTTGGTTGAGTATGGGGAATGGGACATAAAAAAGTTGCTTTCATGACCTGATAATGATAGTGGAGGAGCCTAAGAGGAACAGAAACTTGGAAATGTCAAATAAAATTAATGAGGGTTTGCCACCAATTTTTCCCTTTTTCCTTAAAAAAAATCTAAATTTTGTGCAAGGTGGCACACTTACTGGATAAATTACTACATATCCCACCTTCCTTTACAGGTAAATATGGCTAATTAGAAGTAAGTGGGAGACATGAAATGAGACTTTCAGTATGACTCATTTAGGGGAGAAGGTAGCTGGCATACATCCCTTTTGCCCTTCTTCTCCTTCTTCCTTTCCACTACCTGGAACTTTGACAATGGCTGACTCTCCAACAGCTGCTTGGACCATGAGGAACTTAAGAATGGAAGTCATATGCTAAGGAAGCTGTAGCAGAAAAATAGGTATGAATGTATATCCTCGATGATATCATCGAGTCAGCATACCAAACCTGGTCTGCCTACCTTCAGATTTCTTTCAAGTGGGAGAAAAGTGAACTTCTGTGTTGTTTAGGCCAGTATACTTGGGTCTCTATAGCTAAATTTAGCATACCATCTTTAGTAGGAATCCACACTAAAAGTTGCATTTTACATGTGTTACTGATGAAACATGGGGAATATCCAAGATGAACCAAGGTCCAAAACATCTATAAAACTGGTATATAACAATAAAATTAGCAACAACAACCTGTTATCTAATTGTCTTGAAACATACTAACAGAAGGGTAACGGTCAGGTTCTAGTCTCAACAAAACAAAAACTAAAACAAAACAAAACAAAAAAGTCTGCCAAAAAGGAAGAATTGACTTGCACTTATTATTTTCATCTTTCGGGGAAACAAGTCACTACACCTGATGAATGCACATATTCTGGCCAATAGACCAATGTCCACTGCTGTGAAGCAGGAACATAAGACTTTTCCATGGCATGAATGAAATTTCCCTCAAACCTGTCCAATTCCTTTGCTCCAATCAGTTTTCCTACAACTGAATTATGTCTCTTTTGGTTGCAAGGAATAGAAAGTTCTCTTACAGTAGTTCAAGCAGGAGTGCGCATGTATGTGGGAGAGACACAGGAAGAAAGAATTATTGTACAAATACAGAGAAGTTTCAGGAAAATCTAGAAAAAGAGGTATAGCCAGGCCTCAGGCATATCTGAAACCAAGATCTAGCTTGTAAGAAATGAACTGGAGGGGGTTGCACCTACTTCAGAAAATTGAATCTGTAGGTTCCGGAGGATGGGGGGAGGGAGGTGGTTAACTGACTGAATGTCAAAGGGAGAAAGATGGAGCCTTCCAGGCATCTACCAGACAAAAATCAGTGATTCCTATTTACTGATAACCTGATTACTGATAGCAGATTAGGACTAATCAAGTAAGACCTGATTCGTGGAGTAAAGACAGGAGTTAGCAAGCAAGTGGGGAGAAGGTGGAACAAGCTTGTCAGAACAGATTCCCCCACCTCTGTCCCTATGTTCCCACTGTTATCAAAATATAGGAGGCCGGGTACAGGGAAAGAAGAGAAACTTTGAATTGGATACAAAAACACATTTTTGTTTATATTAGACTGGACTATTTCACTCTTAAAAATTAGATTGTTCTAAAACCCAGTGACTAGTACTTCCCTAGGACCTCAATTTCTTGTTGAGGAGAGGCAAAAGGAGAGCCAACAAAGCAGGCTTAATGGGTAGCTGTGCAGAAAAAGAAAACTGCTGCCTGCTTCGCCACATAGGAACCCGCTATTCAATAAAGTGGTTATTCAGCATAGAGTGTGGCCCGACCACTGTATCGGATAACGTCAATAGCAGGTACACATGGACAGCCACAGTTATGTAAAGCAAGAGTCCCCAACTCCCGAGTCGCGAACCGATGCCAGTCCTCGGCCTGTTAGGACCCCGCCCCGGGGGAAGTTTCGCTTGAGCTCCGCCTCCTGTTCCCCGCCTCCTGTTCCCCTCTACCCCTCCCGCCCCGCCCCCACACCCATTGCCCACTCCGTGTAAAAACTCGGTCCCTGGTATCGAAAATGTTGGGGACCGCTGCCGTAAAGTATTCGGAGAGAAGATCACACAGTTACAATATACAGAAAAATTATTAGTGACCTTCTTTAAGACAATGAAGAGCAAGCATCCAAACTCGCAAATCCGGAAGAGAGTGAGAATCACACTGACCTGGAAACAAAACAATGTGTCTCCTTCCAACCCAGCATAAGATTAAGACAGCCTTGTATGATCCCTAACCCGGATTTGTGCGCTTCGCTGGACCAGGTGCACAGGGTTATAGAATACGTAATATGATCGTTTGAGTACAGTATACAGTGCGTTCAATGAAGAACAAATGTTTTGTCCTTCATTCAGTCTCCCCAAATGAACACAGCCTGATTAAAATAAATTTCTGAACTCAGCGCTGAAGAATTATAATGAGGATCAGCAGTTATCCAGATATCTCTGGGGATAATAGGATGCATCCTGCTTAACACACACATACACACAACTATTATTTATTGGGTATTTATTGAGGCCAGGCCACTATTCTTAAGTATTTCTGTTCAACTATCTCATTTAAGCAACACAAATAACTCAGTGGAGATGATAATTACTATTATTTACAGATAAGGAAACCAAGAGTTAGAGAAATTAAATAATTTTACTAAACTCACACAGCTAGTAAGTGGCAGAAATGAGACTTGAATTCAAATACTTTGTTTCCAAAAATAATTCTGATCATAGGCTTGATCTTCTGCAATAATACACCTAAAAATAAAAGTTGAGAAATATAAAAAAGTGAAATGTTCTTGTTCTTTTTTATATCTACTTAAGAAGCACCCAGATTAGGAAATGTGATAGCTTTTATATACCTGGTAAACAGTAAACGTAATTCTAAAAGCATCAACATTTAAAATATAAAGTGTTTTCTCACATAACAATCATTACATTAGACATGTCTTCTGCCTTTGATAGGGAAACCAAGTAGGTTTTTTTTTTAAGCAGGATAAAAATAAACACTAAACATTAGAAAGAAATGAATTCAGAAGACTCTTGTTTCCTATTTCAAAACGTCATGATTATTTATTTAATGCTTTTTGTGTATTTGTTATTTTTGATACAAAAACTTCATCTTTAAATGAAAGGTCAATTAAGAAAAATGTTTTTATTAAAATCATCAGTAATTAGTGAGTGATGTTACCGTTTTGTTTTTGTAGGCACACATAAGGCAAAATCTATGTGTCCTTAGATGATAAAGGAAATTTTAAGTATAACATCAAAATAAAATTAATCAAAGAACAGATGTTTTAGGGATCCTTAAAAAAACAGAATGGCTTCTAGCACACATCTTGACAGGAGCTTAGTTGACTGAGTGGCGTACCTAAGGAAAGAACAGCACACTCAGAAAGGGAGTTGTTCAGTGAAGCCTAGATTAGGGAACTGTGACATATTTCCAAAATAATGAGCTTTCAGGGCTGCTCTCAGAAGCTTCCCTTATCAGAAACACTATTATTTTGTTTTGCAGTTTATATATCACCATAGAGTTTATGGATGGATCAAGACTTGGCTTGAGTGACAGCAGCCCTCTAACATTTAGCTTTCCCTTGCTCTGAACTCATGATAACAAAACAGACTTCTTAAGCGTAAAGTGTCCACATAGCTTTAGAGGAAGAGAATATGCTGACCTTCATGCCTGTTTGCTTTAAACTTCTGTTTCTCATGGTCAACGATTAAGTTGGTATTTTGAAATTCACTGGAGTAACTAATCCTAACAAATAGATCCCTTCTTAGCTGGCCATCTTCCTTCAAGTTAGCTTGTCTCAGTGGACTTTTCCAATGAAATTATAACTGTTTTAAGCACCCTTTTGTTTGCATAGGTGATGAGATCAGGACAGCTAAATTACTTAACCTGATGAATTTTATTGTATTCAACATTTTTAGGAAAGGTTAAGATTTAGGAACACTGGTGCATAGTCAAGTCTTCTTAAACTGGACCATATGCTTTATAAACATTAGTAAGAATAAAAACAAATCTCAGTAAACAAATCTCTACTCCTTTCTAATGTCTCTTTATTTCCCTTTGTACAATAGTAGCAGAGGAATTGGGGCTCTTTGTTTCTTGCAGTAATCAGCAGGTGGTATGAATCTAGGCTGTAAATCCAATCTAAAAATCTATTAGTGATTGTTTAAATTAAGATTCCAGGCTTCCAGCCAAGATGGAGGCAAAGGTAGGTAAGCTTCGCTTCCTTGCACAACCAAAAGAAGGTAACAACTGATTTAAAAACATGGAACAATCAGAACTGCCAGAAAATCAAACTGTATGGAAGTCAGACAACCAAGGAGTTAAACATTCATCCAGGCTGGTAGGAGGGGTAGAGATGGGAAGCTGGGATGGAGAGGACTTGTGTCAAGATGGCAGCTGGAGGAGCGTGCTATCCCACATTCGAGTGCAGGTAAGCTGGGCAGAACAACTGGGGAGCAAGAAAGACAGTGCAACCCAGGGTTCCAGCATGGAAAACTAAAGCTCAAAACCTCTGGCTGTAAAAACCTGTGGGGTTGCAATGGTGGGAGAAACTCCCAGTTTCACATGAGAGTCTGTTGGAGAGGCCCACAGGATCCTAGAATCTACACAAGCCCACCCATCTGGGGATTAGCACCTGAGAGGGCACAATCCACTTGTGAGATGCAAGAGAAGTGACTGAAAGCAGGGCAAGAGCCAAGCAAATGGCATTGTTCCCTCTCTGACCACTCCCTGACATATAGTGTCACAACGCAGTAAAGTGGGTTACCCCACCTTGGTGAATACCTAAGGCTCCACCCCTTACAACATAAAAGGTGTGCCAAGACAGAAGAAATATGACCCAAATGAAAGAACAGATCAAAACTCCAGAAAAAGAACTAAGTGGCAAGGAGATAGCTAACCTACTAGATGCAGAGTTCAAAACACTGGTAGTCAGGATGCTCACAGAAATGATTGGGTATGGCTGCAAAATAAAGGAAGATGTGAAAGCTATGCAAAGTGAAATAAATACAAATATACAGGAACCAACAGTGAAGGGAAGGAAACTGGGATTCAAATAATTTGGAACAGAAGGAAGAAAAACATTCAACTGGAGCGCAATGAACAAACAAGAATTCCAAAAATGAAGAGAGGGTTAGAAATCTCTGGGACAACTTCAAATGTTCCAACATCTGAATCATAGGGGTGCCAGAAGGAGAAGAGGAAGAGCAAGAAATTGAAAACTTGTTTGAAAAAATAACAAAGAAAAACTTCCTCAATCTGGCGCAGGAACTAGACGTGCAAGTCCAGGACATTCAGAGTTCCAAATAAGCTGGATCCAAGGAGAAACACACCAAGACACATCATAATTGAATTACCCAAAATTAAAGATAAGGAATCTTACAAGCAGCAAGAAAAAAGGAGACAGTTACCTACAAAGGAGTTCCCATAAGACTATCACCTGGTTTCTCAAAAGAAATCTTGCAGACAAGAAGGGGCTGGAAAGAAGTATTCAAAGTCATGAAAGGACCTACATCCAAGATTGCTCTATCCAGCAAAGCTACCACTTAGAATGGAAGGGCAGGTAAAGTGCTTCCCAGATAAGGTGAGGTTAAAGGAGTTCATCATCTCCAAGCCCTTATTATATGAAATATTAAAGGGACTTATCTAAGAAAAAGAATATCAAAACTATGAATAGTAAAATGATAATAAACGCACAACTATCAACAACTGAATCTAAAAAACAAAAACTAAGCAAACAACTACAACATGAACAGAATCACAGAAATGGAGATCACATGGAGGGTTATCAGTAGGGAGGGTGACAGGAAGAATCGGGGAAAGGTACGGGGAATAAGAAGCATAAATGGTAGGCACAAAATAGACAGGGGGAAGTTAATAATAGTATAGGAAATGGAGAAGCCAAAGAACTTATATTTATGACCCATGGACATGAACTAGGGTTTGGGGGGAATGCTGGAGGGGAGGGTGCAGGGCATAGGGGGATAAAGGGGATTAAAAAAAATGGGACAACTGTGATAGCATAATCAATAAAATATACTTAAAAATAAAAAAAACAAATACAAAAATAAGTCTTTTAGTGATTGTTTAATATTTTCAAGACGAGTAACTATGCCCCCACCCCTTTTCTTTTCTCAACATCAAGATGAATTTCCTGCTGTTTTCTGGGATTGGATTGGGTGTTTCCCTGTGGCACTGGCCTTATTGTAAGAAGAATCTCTTCATTGTAATTCTCATAGGGGTGGACCCTAGAGTTTAGCTTCTGAGCTCTTGAGTCATATAAGGGCATCAAAACATGAACTAAATTTGCCTGGTTTGGAAATGGTCCTCTAGCAACAATTTCAGTGTCCTGCTCACCTCTCTGTGTATAATCTTCCTTATATTTTACATTTGTTAAGTCCTCATTATTTTGTCAGTTGTCTGATGCTCCATAGAAATTGATTTTCTGTTTACCCACTATTTAAGATTTTTTAAATGCAGAGTCAGTTCCCAATTTATAGCACTGTTTCAAAATGAAACTTTTATATGGATTTTGAAAAACAAATTCATATAGAATTGTTGTTAAGAATACAGACTCTATAGTCAGACTGTCTGGCTTTATATTATAGATCTAGGCTTTATTTGCTGTATGATATTGGGCAAGCCATTTAACTTCATTGTGTTTTACGTTCCTCTTTTTTAAAATGAGGGAAGTAATAGTATGTTACTCATAGTACAGATAAAACACTCAGTACCCTTTCTGCCATCTGATAATCACTTTAGTGTTATCACTAAATGTTATAGAGATAACATCATTATTATTACCTCTATAAAAGAATTGGTAAAAGAAAAAAATTAGAAATGATAAGAGAAGAGAATGGGGAGGGAAAACTGGGATGTTAACCTGTATGGGAACAGGGAATGGGGAAAATGACAAAAATCTGGGAGAAAATATATAAAAAGAGGTTTTATTAAGGAAGTCTTGATGTATGTCATGCAATTTAATTCACCATTTCCTGCTTTTTCAAAAGATTGCATTAGTTTTCAATGTTTTTTGTGGGGGAGGGTAAGGAGCAAGATTTGTGTTTCTTTTGGAAATGATAGTATACTCATACTGCTTTACAGGTGGTTCAAGTTTTTTCTTATTACATATTTATCTTACAGGAGTTAGTGATTTCACTACAAAGCTGTTGTATTTAGTAAGTATTGCTTTGGCAATTTGTATGAAATATAGCAGGCACTCATAACAAAACACAGCAACACAAGGACAACTTGAATAAGATAAGTGTCTGAAATGCTGGCAAAATGAAATAAAATTTTAATAGAAAACTTAGATGTTAAAGATATACTTTAACAACAAACGTAGTAAGAAAGATGATGTAAAAATGATGATATTTTTAAAACAGCATTTTCTAGTTACAAAAATTGGAACTGCATACTACAGAACACTTGAAAAATATAGAGCAAGGTTTCTCTACCTCTGCACACCTGATTTCTTAGGCCAGATAATCCTTTGTGGGCAGGGGGTGTCTGGTGCATTGTTGGATGCTCAATAGCAGACCTAGCCTTTACCCACTATATGCCAGTAGCATCCCACATCCACAACAAATTATGACAACCAAAAATGTCTCCAGATATTGCCAAATGTCACCTGTGGCCAAAATCACTCCTGACTGAGAACGAGTAAAATAGGGAAATGACAAAAGTCACCACTAAAATAGAGAAATTACATCTAGAAGTGTAAGCTTTTTGTTTGCATAAACACAAATTACAAAACACAGTCACATTGAATCTACCAGTTGATATTTCACTAATACAGCATCAACATTCTTACTATGTAGTATTTCTCTTTTTGTAGTGTGAGTACCTTATAATAACAAAATAATTCTAATTCCTCCCTCCTATCCCTGGTATCAGTGTTATCATTCATTTCACTTATACATAATTATATAGGGTCTGGCACAAATAATACCCCCTTTTTATTCCAAATCTTTTATTACAAAATCGTAAGTATGTAATTCTGTAACATCATAATATCACACTCAAGCACACTATATGACAATTTAGTTGAAATGTTCAAATTAAAACTATAAACTATTACACCCATATAATTGCCCTGCCAACCACACTGAAGCAGGCGTTTCTTCTGCGGGACCCTGTATATATGTATATACCACAAGCATACATAATCAAGCACATTGTTGCCATTATTACTCGAACAAACTGTTATGTTAGATCAATTAAGAAAAAAATATAAAAGTTTTTATTTTATTTTCACTTATCCTTTCTCTGATGCTTTTCCTTTCTTTATGTGGATCCAAGTTTCTGACTTAAACCATTTGCCTTCACTCTAAAGAACTTTTTTTAACACTTCTTGCAAGGCATGTCTACTGGCAACAAATTCTCCGTTTTTGTTTGCCTGAGGAAGTCTTTACTGCCCTTCTACTATCTTAATTAAAAAAAAATTTTTTTATTCATTGATTTTAGAAAGGGGGGAGGGGAGAAAAGGGGAAGTGGGAAGAGAGAGACAGACAGACAAGCAGACACACTGACGTCAACTTGTGATACTTGCATGTGTCAAACCCACGCAGGATAAACCCAAAGCATGGAGCATTGAGAGATGCTCTAACCAAATGAGCTACCCAACTAGTGCTCCCACCTCACTTTTGTGAGATAATTTCACAGGGCACACAATTCTAGGTTGGCTGATTTTTATTTTCTGTCAACACTTTAAATATTTTATTTCACTCTTTTCTTGCTTGCATGGTTTCAGAAGAGCAGTCAGATATAATTCTTATCTTTGTTCCTCTATAGGTAAGGTGATTCTTTTCCTCTGGCTTCTTCAGGATTTCCCCCCTTTATCCTTGATTTTATATGGTTTGGGAATGATATGTAATCTTTCTGGTATTTATACTCTTTGGTATTCTGTGAGCTTTCTGGATCCTACAGATTTGGTGTATGGTATTAATTTGGGGAAAAGTCTCAGTTGCTATTGTTTCAAATACTTGTTTCTGTTCCTCTCTTTCTTCTTCAGATATCCCCACTACAGATATGTTACTCCTTTTGTAGCTGTCCCACACTTCCTGAGTATTGTTTTATTATTATTTTTTTTGTCTTTTTTCTCTTCCCTTTTCAGTTTTGGAGGTTTCTGTTGAGATATCCTCAAGCTTAGAGATCTTTTTCCTCAGCCATGTTCAGTCTACTAATAAGCCCATCAAAAGCATTTTTGATTTCTGGTGTTTTTAAAAAAATCTCTAGCATTTCTTTTTGGCTCTTTCTTAGGATATCCACCTCTCTGCTTACATTGCCCATCTGTCTTGCATGGTGTTTACCTTTTAGAGCTCTTAGCACATAAATTCTGTTTAAATTCCCTGTCTGATAATTTCAACATCCCTGCCATATGTGAATCTGGTTTTGATGCTTCCTCTGTCTCTTCAAACTGTGTTTTTGCCTTTTAGTATGTCGTGTAATTTTTTTTTTCTGTAGTCAGACGTGCTGTAGTGGGTAAAAGGAACTGCCAGGCACTGATTCCCAGGGAAGGTTTAGTTTGTGTGTTTCTGCTCCCTCAGTTGTGCTAGTCTGTATTCGCCTCTCTCGTTCTCTCTCTCTAATTATTGGAGCAGTGGTTTGCCTTGCGATCTCAGTTTTCTTTTAGACCTAAGAAAAGTTGTTGATTTTTTAGTTTGTTCAGGTTTTACTTGCTTTTAAGACCTACTGCATATTTTTAAATGGCTGCTGGTGTAAAAAACAATAACGTGATCCACTTTAAAATGGAGTTGAACTGCCATACACACCTTATACCTCAAAGCTTTTGAATGTTAAAACAGGGCAAATTAACCTTTGGACTGGGTCTAAAACAACACTGCATCTCAAACAATAAAGCAGATATTATTACTACTGGACTGATGGCTACCAGATTGAAAATTAAAAACATAGTTTAGAATTAACACCACTATGTCGGTTTATCTGCACTAATAGAAATGCCTTCCTTTCATTAATATAATTGTTTCCTTTCCCTTTCTCATAAATACCCCTTGCCTTTGTCTCCTAATCCAAACAGTGTTTTGGGTTTCTCCCTGAATCAGGCTTCCCAATTAGCTATTTATTTTCTGACCTCAGGTAAATGCCTGTTGCCTCTCACTTTGGCTTTTTATATTTATGTTACCCTTAATATAGAAGATTTTGATTGTTTCAAATAAGGCTAAACTAAATATACCTATTGTTTCCTCAAACTAGATTCTTGTGAAAATTGTAGCTCAAAGTAAAGAGAAAGCATTGAAATTTGGTGCTGTCTACTAAAGAGTGATGGACTTCAGCGACATCTCACCCTCACCCACCGAATTCTCTTTCCATGGCATGTCTACAGGTTTCGCCTAGAGCGAAGTCCTCAAGGGACCCATCCAGACTGCTGCCTTTCTGGTCCTCCGAGCTGCTCGACAGATGATCGCCTTCTGTCAGGGCTTCGTGAGTCCTCCATAGAGAGAGGGCACTGTAGGACCGGCGAAGTCCCAAAGGCCTAAGACGCTCTTCTCCTTCCGCTGACGCTCTGTCCCACTTCACCCACGCCCCATGGCTCGCCCCTTGGTTTGGGGAAGTGTTTCTAGGAGACGGCCCAGAACGGCTGCGCCTGCGCAGTTGGTTTGGCCGGGGGCGGGCTGACTGTCGGTGGCGCTAACCCGCTGAGCTTGTTCCTGCGGGGTCTGGGTTGCTGACCGCGCCCAGGTTCCCTCACTTCATGAGACGCCGGTGAAGCGGGCCTCTGGCCGACTTTCCTCAGGATGGAGCACATCCGTACGACCAAGGTAGGCGGGCTTGGGTGATGCGTTTGCCTCTGGCCCGGGTCTTACCAACCGGGCGGAGGCTGGAGACAAGCAGAGCTCGGTTGGCCAGACGAAAGCTGAGGACGGGCAGGACCTGGCGACCGGCCAAGGATCCTGACCTGGCCTACCTGGGAGGTGGGGCGCGGTCAGGATGCTGGGACAGGTTGAGCCACGGGGGGTTTGCGGAGGCCTCCTGTGTCCTCGGGATTGCAGCCTTACTCGTTAGCCCAAGGCGTTGGGTGCGGTGATGTGTCGCTGGCCTCTCAGTTTTTTCCTGGCCAAAATTGGGGCTCTTTTAGCTGCGGAGCCTGCCAGCCTTTCTCTGCCTCAGACTGGAAAGCTTGTGGGTCTACAAATTAACATTTTGATGCTGTATAAGCCTTTACTTATTTATGGTTAGTCGCCCCGCGTCACACAGATTTTTGATGCAAGTTTTGGAGAAGCTGAGGTCAGCACTCAGCTCCACCTCACTTTCTGATCTTGGTCTCCAGTCGTTTAGATTTGGTGTTTCCGTCTCTAAGTTCAAACTTGATTGTCTTTAGAATCAGCTCAACAGAGCAGTTACGGAGAAGGAAAAAATATTATCCTATATGTTAAAGTGTTGTATGAAATGTTTTTAAAGTGTTGGATGAAATGTTATTCAACTGAGCTTATTAAATCCCGTGCTTAATTTTTGTGTGTAAAAGGTATGCTTGTGATTCCTTTACAAATGTTAAAACGGAGGGAAATAACATCAAAATATTACCAAATTATTTTCTCAACAACATTTAAGTTAGACTTCAACTTTGGGAGGGATAAAATAAAGGGACCAGAAGAACTGAATAACATGATTTGAGGATCACTAGGGAGAGAAGGACCCACTGTCAACCTTGACTGCCTATTTTGCTGAAATCGGTTGATTGCTGCTCATCCTATAATCACCGTTTAGCAGACATTCGTCATCTTCATTTGTTCCATGGAGAATCTGAGCTGTCATTAAAATGTTTCACAAACCTTGTTAAAATGTACATGGACCCTGGCTGGTGTGGCTCAATGGATTGAGTGCCAGCCTGCGAACCGAGGGGTCGCAGGTTTGATTCCCGGTCAGGGCGTATGCCTGGGTTGCAGGACAGGTTCCCTGGTTGGGGATGTGCAGTAGGCAACCACACATTGATGTTTCTCTCCCTCTCTTCTTTCCCTCCTCTCCTTCCTCTATAAAAGTATAAATAAAACTTTGAAAAAAATAAAAATTAAAAAACCTATAAATTCTTCCTCGAAAAAATAAAGTGTACATGGATTTTTATTAGAGCTTGTTTTTAGCATTGCACATACTACATCTAATAAAATTGAAGAGCTAAATAGTACTAACCTCTTTCAAAAAATCTTTTTTTTAAAAGAGAAGAAAGGTAAAGTAACTCTGCAATTCAAGTGGCTGGCACTTTACATTTGAAAATAGAAAGGAGAGTAAGTAAATAATCAAACTAGTAGAAGATGTAGATGTGGAAAGAAGGACTAGAGTAAGCATCAGATCAGGTTCTCCTCCTGGTTTCAAGGTCCCAGGCATGTATTATATAGTCGCTGTGTGCACATGACTTCCTTCTTATCAGACTGAACCTCATCTTTGCATTTTTCATAACGCTACAGCACACCATAACAAAACAGTAAAAGTGAATTGAGTTTAATCAGTTAAAACTAGCCCTATTCTTAGGTGATTGGTAAGAATGAATAGAAAGTTGGAAAATCCTTTGGCTTATTTAAGCCTTTCCACTTTATATTTATGATGAATGTATGTCTTTGTTTTTATTTGTATAACTGTAGCTCTTCTCATTTCCTTACATTTATTGCTAGAACACTTAATCTAGTGTTCTCTTTAACTACCAGGTAATGGTACTTTTCTTTAATTTTTTAACTTAGACTTATTTTTTCACAGGGGGTCTATGTTGGTGTTTTAGTTAGGGTCTTTTTATGACTTTTTTTTACTATAAAAATTTGTGTTTATTTGAGAGAGAGAGAGAGAGAGAGAAACATTGATCTGCTGCTCCACCCACTTATGCAGTCATTGGCTGACTTGCACATGCCCCTACTGGGGATCAGACCCGCAACTGTGGTATATCAGGGTTATGCTCCAACCAAGTGAGCTACTACCGATGCTTCTGGATATTCTGAGTGGTAGGTTTTCTTTATCGTCTAACAAGTAATTAACTATCTTCTCAATCTATTGTTTGAATTTGTTTTCCCAATTTAAACACTTTAACCTTTTATTCAAGTATCATGTGTATATACTCTGTTAATAATAATTCAAATATTGCAAATAATGCTGCTCTCTCCTTGCCACCTCCCATTTCCCATTCTCCTGCCAAGGGTAAATTGCTGTTATCAATTATATGTGCACACATTTTATATTTTATGCATATATTTATATGCATATATACACCTATAAAATTATATAATATTTTTGTTTTAACTTTTTACATATGTGGAATTTATTGTACATACTGTCCACAAATTGCTTTCTCAATAATATATCTTACAGAGTTTTCCATATAAGTATTGTATAGACATCTCATTATTTTGTTTGTTTTCTATAATATGGATGTGTCATAGTATATTTAATAATTTCCCTATTTGAAAACATTACAGTTATTTCCAAGGTTTAGTAGTACAAATAATGTGGCCATGAATATTGTTACATATGTAACTTTGTACACATATGTCAATGTTTCTCTTGAGCTGATACAGAAAAATGGAATGGCCTTGTCAAGGGATCGGGAACTCTTATTTAATAGATTCTCCTCAGTCTCCTTCCAAGTGGCTGGATCATGACATAACAACAGCCATTGAGAAATTTTTATCTCAAAGGTGAAAACAATATGTCATTTGCATTTCTCCAATTAATAATGAGATTAAACAGTTTTTATATTTTTATTTCTATAAGTTATTTCTTTAGAATCCTTCCTCACTTCCTATTGGATTGTATATATTTTTTCTTACTGATTTATTGGACTTTTATGACTTTTTGAGGACTAAAGAATTTCAGACTAATATTCTATTAAAATGACTTCTCAAGTGTGCTCCTTTATTACTTTCAGTAATTTTTCTAGTATTGGAGCACTGCTACCCTGGAATAGTCTTAAGTGGCTGTATGTAGAGTACAATTAAACAGATAGTTGCTAGGTACCTGTTATGTGCCAGGCACTGTACATGCACTAGGTATACAACTGTGAACACAATAGACACGGACCTCACAAGACAGCCTGATAATTGTTGGGTGGAGTATGATAGTTTCTTAAATTATAAGAATAACTTTATAACTTTTAAAGATTGATTTGAACAAAGCCAACTTTTTACTTCTGTTATGCATAAGCCTTCACCTGGACATAGTTAATTTGCTACAGGGATAATTGTATGTATTTTAAACTATAGATGGATTGCTTTAAATGTATTTAGCTGTTTTAAACTCTGTGTAGTGTAGTCACTGTGATGAAATTGACTGTGAAGTAGTACTGTGTAACTAGTGATTCTTTCTGTGTTGTTCAGATACCTGTACAGTTGACCCTTGAATCGGGGCGTTGACCCTTGTGCAGTTGAAAATCTATGTATAACTTTTGACTCCCCCCAAACAAGGGGGATTGATTTCAGCCCCTGCCCTCCCCATGGATGCCAAAATCTGTGGGTATAAAATGGCACAAATCAACACATACAGTTGGCCCTCTGCATCTGTGGACTATCAGCCATGGAATGAAAACAGTACAGATGTTTATTGGGAAAAAAAAAATCCATGTATAAGTGGACCCACACATTTCACACCCATGTTGTTCAAGAGTCAACTATGTTTGAAAAGTAGTAATTATATATCAATATATAGCCAATTATATGGTATCATTTCACAATATTTACAAGTTCACAGATAATGGTAATTTATACAAAATTATCACTAGTCTCTGAATACCACCAGTTGGGTACATAGTTTCTGTTTACAAATGAGGAAATAGGCTTAAGGAATGGAAATAATCTGCCCCATTAGCTCATGAGACAGACTCAAGATTTAAACCAAGGTTTGTCTAACTCCAAAGACTATGTAATGTCTTTTCCATTGACTCCTAGTTTTAATCTAATTGTAAAAACGTATTAGTAATTAACTCAGAAATAAATCCTAAAAATAATTCTAAGAGCTTTATCTTCCTCAAACTTCTTCTTGGCATAAGTCAATAATATTTATGTTATATTGTTTGTGGTCATTTTTTGTTTTGTTTTTGCTTACTAACTAGAGATTTATGAGATGAAGTATCGTAACTGAATACTAATTAAATGGCTTTATTCTAGAATTCAAAAATAGATATACCATCCTGTTTCAGTCACATTTGGTTTATTAACTGTGTAGCATCAGTAAAGATGCCTAGTGTGAATTTGAAATTTTCAAAGAGCATTTTCAAGCTATACTTTTGAACAATGTAGCTACTACCTATCACTTTGAGTGCAGAGACAGTTAGTTCTTCTTTATGCATTCTCTTTTCTTTCCCTGCCAGGCTCCAATCCTTTGGCTGACATGATGTGTTGATGCTGAAATTTGTGCTGTTTGTGAATGGAACTTTACAGAATGAAATAGAAGAATGTCTTCCTAACCTCTATATGAGAGACTGCTTTCTAGAGTTTGTTAAAGAATGGAATGTTGCGTGAAAATTTGACCCTACTGGGTTCAAATTGAGTCATTCCAAAAGTAATGCCCAATTAGTCTTAGCTTGCTATCCCTTTATGTCATTAGAATGTGAGGTCATATGTGTGTGTACACAGATATGTTTCCTGATGCAGACTGAAGGAGATGCAAAACTAAGAATGGATGAAGAATAAAGAGAAAATCATATTTTAATTGTCCTTGAAATATGAGCCAGTAGATTTCGAGGAACACCTGAATGCATTCCCCACAAAATAGTTAAGTGTCATCTTGACTTTTACTAATATATCCCAATATACAGGTGAGGAAACGGAAACTTGCGGAGGTAGGATAAGATAACTAAGGAAGAGGTAGAGCTGGGAACTCGAATTTTGGTCTTTATGATACCAGCTGTGTACTCTTAAACAGTACACTCTCCTGCCTCACAGAGTAATGATGTAATCAAGAGATCTAAGTAGTGCGAGGTGTGCCAGTCTGAGCAGGAATGGAAAGGAGGGGATGGATGAGAGCAAGTTAGGTGGTAGGTTGTCTACTAGGTAGCTGAATATGAGGGTCTATAGATTTGGGAGTTGTCATTGTTTAGGTAATCCTTGAAACTTCCTTTTGTGAATGAATTTATGCAAGAAGACTACTCGGGGGCTCTGTAGAGAAGAGTATGAGGTTAGAGGCCTGGGGATACTTAAAAGGGGGCAAGCAGAGAAAGAATATTCAGGATAAAATGGAAAGTGGTGAATCACAGATGGGAAGGGAACAGTCTTCCCTGCCTGATTTCTTTCTTTGCTTCCTCTTCCTCTGCCCTCTCCTTATTTGCCCCTCCTCTTCTGTTCCCTCCTCTGCTCCCTCCTTTTCCTTGGGGCAGCACTGTTCTAGGTACTGGGGAAGTGACAGTGACTAAATCAGACAAAAATCCCTGCCCTTATAAAACTTATTTTCTAGTTGGGGAAGATATAACAATAAACAAAATTAATGTCAAATATATAATATGGTAGATGGCAGTAAATGCTGTGGAACATGCCAGGGCGGGGTGGAAGGGGAGAGTTTGAAATACGGTAGTTAAGGAAGCCTTTACAGCTGTAGCGATGCTTGAGTACAGGTGAGGGAGAGAGCCACCTTTACATGGGCGGAAGAGATGGCGGGAGGAGTCCCAACAGAGGGAGCAGCAAGAGCAAAAACCCTCTGTTGGGCATGCCTGGTTGATGAGAACTAGCAAGAAGACTAGTGTGGCAAGAGCAGAGTGAGTGAAGGAGAGAGTATAGTAGAAGGTTAAAGTTGAGAACAGGATCAAGTTACTGTGCAGGGGTGGCCAACCTTTTGGTGTCCCCGCGCCACACTGGAAGAAGGGTTGTCTTGGGCCACACATTAAATGCATTGCAACATGTAATCACAAAAAAATCTCACAACATTTTAAGTAAATTTACAATTTTGCGTTGGGCCACATTCAAAGGTATCCTGAGCTGCACTCGGCCTGTGGGCCGCAGGTTGGACCCCCCACTGTGAGCATAGAGCCTTGAAAGCTGACATGAAATCTTTCATTTTACTGTGTGAGATAGGAAGCCATTCATGGAATGTCAGCTGTGTCTAGCGCTGCAGGAAAGCAAAGCAAGGTAGGCCAGTGAAGTGCCCCTGGATTTATGATCTGTTTTATCTGGCAGTTTATTCAGTCAGATGTTGTTACTGTAGGAACTGTGGATATATGAACAAAAAAAGATAAAAATCTCTGTCTTTCTGATACTTACCTTCCACTTCAGGACGGCAACTTGATGTTCTTTCTCTTTGATAGGTAATTATTGCCAAGATGTCAGTGCTATGAGTGTGCAAAAATGATTCTAGAGTCTCAAATAGGTGCCTGGCTAGAGAATCCTTGACAGCGTACTTTCTGCCTCAGTAACCAGTATCATAAGTTGTACTTACTTGGCAAAGTAAGTACAATTGTTGGTCACAGAATGTTGAGGAAGGCCATTGGTCCCATCTTGTCCTAGAGGCCACTTTTCCCTTTTGTGGGTAGCTAAGTGTCTGAGTTTTCTGAATGTGATTCTCTGTGTGTGATTTCTTGTGCTTTTCATTTTCTGCTTTGTAACCAGCTGAAATTTGAACTTCCTGTGTAGACCATTTAGGGTACTTTTAGTGTAGGCCTCTAGTTGGCAACAGTACAACTAATTGGCCCTTAAAGTAATGTATTGGAATTCCCCATCCTCGCCATAATGACAACATCCTCTGATTTTTTTCTTCCTGCTCCATTTTCTTCTTGGTTTATTCTTTTTTTTCCTCCATAACCCTTTCCCTATTCTCCATTTCCTTTTTGCCTTGGTGATACCTACAATTAAACGATCCTAACACTGTTTCTGCAGTGCCTCAGTGCTTGTGACCTGAACGAGTTGTAGAT
Organism: Pteronotus mesoamericanus; assembly: GCF_021234165.1. Lineage (NCBI taxonomy): Eukaryota > Metazoa > Chordata > Mammalia > Chiroptera > Mormoopidae > Pteronotus > Pteronotus mesoamericanus. The sequence continues at coordinate 6,498,646 of NW_026555152.1, forward strand.
GCTTCCTAAATACGTAACTTAAAACATTTCCAAGAAAACACTGGGGAAAATCCGTAGCAACCTCTGTACTTTCAGGTTCTTGGTGAAAAAGGGAAATATGAAGCAGCAGTTGGTGTTTAGAAATAGGTTAAGTCTTTTGTTTGAAATTTGTATGCTGATGATTTAGCAAAGAAAAAATTTTAAAAAATTGTCTTAGGATTTGCAGCAAGAAACCAAATAATCATTATATTTTCTCAGAAATTCTCTTTTTTCCCCCTCTAGAAATTTAAGTATTAGCTAAACAGTTTGGGATAATTTCAGATTAACTTTATTTAACCTGCCACATCCATATAGTGATTTCCATATTGAAGTGGTCATGTAATGGTTTTCTATTATATTTTCTTGATTTGAATATAATTTTGCATTTACCAAGGTAATGAACACTCCTCAACTTACTATAGTCAGGATGGACTTTTTTCTCCAAAAACAAATATTTTCATTTTACATTTAAATTTTAATTTATTTGAACAGGTGCTATTTATAAGTAAAAAAAGAAAACAGACTCTGAAATTAAATTTCTTGCAGGGAGCACTAGTAGTTTTTTAAATGGTAGTTATTGATTATTTTGGAAATTATAATTTCAAAATGGGGAATTTTTTCTTCGATTTTAGTAAGGGAGAAGAAAATATAGGGTGGGGCAAAAGTAGGTTTACAGTGAGTACATGAAATACAGAGTTTATTCTTGTATTTATTATTAATTATTATAGTGTTTTCCATATGAACAACTGTAAATCCACTTTTGCCCCACCCTGTATATGTGGGGAGAAAGTATAGAATTAATGAGATAATGGTTAGCTATCTGGTTTTTAAGACATACACAATTTAAAGAACTATCTGATACAACCTACTGATGTAGTTGTGGATTAATATTTTTAAATTGGTAATGATTATTTTACTTTCCCCCCCAGGAATGGATAGTAATAAACACTAATTTTTCCAAAACAGCAGTCCCCTGCACATCCCTGGCCAACTTTAATCACACTCTTCAGTAGCAACCTTGGCGCGTACTTGCTTGTGTGTACTCTTATTAAAGATGTACTGTGTACCTCACTGCCTCAGCTACAGGATGCAGAAGCAGCATATGGCATAATCTGTGCCAAGGAATTCAGAACCATGAAGAAACGCAAAGCTAAGATATTAAGTAATTAACTTTCTGAGAAGAATTCATGGTCAGGGACAGGCAATCAGTGAGCCTTGCAGAATGCTTATTACTTAGCAAAGCAGAAGAGACTATTGTATGAAGGGAGAATAGTATGACAGAAAGCACAGAGCAGGATAAAAAACCTTGTCCTGGGTGGAGTGGGAAGAGAAATAAGTTGGACTCTGCAATAATTTAACTGTTTCCTGATGTAATTTTCTGGTAATTTACTTCCATGACTCTATATGATAACTCTCTCTCTCTCTCTCTCTCTCTCTCTCTCTCTCTCTCAATAATTTGACCTGCCAACTCTGTATAAAATATTTTGACTCTCAGATATGAAAAATGTTTTTGCTTATTTATACCACACCCCTCTTCCCTGTTTACCGTAATATATGTGTTAATACTTTTTTACAGGGTTCTCTCATTTATATACATAACTATAAATAGTACCTATGTTGTTTGTGGTTTATATATTCCCCAAGATATATGAAATTTAACATTCAACATTAAGTAAATTCATGTTTTTGAATAGGAGGAGAAAAAAATTGAAAATGGTGCACTTAAATCCTAGGATAACAGAAAAAGAATTTATACAACTCCTGAAATGACAAGTAACATTTTTTTCTTTTTTAGGTTGAGCAAGTGAAATTACTTGACCGATTCAGTACCAGTAACAAGTCATTAACAGGAACACTGTATCTTACGGCCACACATCTATTATTTATAGACTCTCATCAGAAAGAAACCTGGGTAAGGAGGACCTCTATTGTACTGTTTACCATAATTATAATAATGGTGTTAGTGTCTTGCTGTGTTTTATTTTGAATGTGTAAAACATTTTTAATCATTGGTTATCTCAAACAACTTTTCAGTCACCTAAATCACTTTTACTTTCCCTCTTAATAAAAATGATATAATATGGAATGTGGAGTTTTGTTGTAGAATACCAAACTCTTTTTATATACATGAATAATTATAAAAAACCTATATGTTCTTTTTAGTTTTTAAAAATCTAAACAATATAGGTACATATTGACAATTCAAGTGTCAGTATTTTTACACCAAATTGCCATTAGGGTGTTCTTTTGTTTATTCATTTGTTTATTTATTGCTAGTGCAAACAGTGAGGTAATGGATACTTTGTATATTTTTTTTCATGTATACATTGTGCCAGAATTTGTCTGAGATACTTGCCTGGGAGTAAAATTACTTAGATAAGTGCATATTCAACCTTACTAAGTATGTTACTTCTCCAAAACGATTGTTTTAACATATTCACAATGGACTGTAACACATTGTTCACTATTCTCAGCAACATTGTTATTGTCAACTTTAAACTTTTTGCCTGTTTAGTGGATGTGTATTTGTGATTTAAATTTGCTGATAATAAAGAACTTACCTTTTTGTTGTCAGTGAAATTGGGCTCTTCCACAGGGTTGCGAGGAAAGCATTCCAAGGACCCATGCATGGGAGATTGTCATGTTGCATGTGGAAATAGAAACTGCCCCCCTGGGTTTCCAATTTCTCATCTCTGTCCATCCTGCCATGGAAAAAGTCCAACCTTGTCCACAGCAAGGCCAAAGTAAAAGCCAGTGTCCAGATTTTCTTCTTCATGTTAAAGTACAGTTTGCTCCTCCATCTGGCTAGCTTAGTGTGTGTTTCTGGCTGCATTCCGCTACTATGCCGTGGAATTCAGGCTCCCTCCTGGAGTGTGCATGTGGAGTCCCCATGGCCGTGGGCCACATGGTTGCTAAGGCCACATTGCTATGGAGAGAGAGACACAAGTGCCTGGGGCGAGTGCAGGGCCCGAGATAGAGAGAGCGAGAGCTTAGCCCTTTTAGAGCCCACACACCTTTTAGAGCCCACACCATCTCCTGCGGGTTCTGGTAGCTGGACCCGCATGGTCAAATGCTTCCAGGCAAGAGAGCACACAAATGAGGTGACTACATCACTGGGTGAGGAGTGGGGGAGCGGCGGTGGAGGGGAGAGAGATTGATTCCTTGTTCCCCTAGGATTATATTAGTTTGTGCTTGGGATGGACCAGGTGCATTTCCAAAATGACCAATCAACTTCCCAAGTTTTCATGGGCTTTGGATGGGTCCACACCCCCTAGTTAGACCAACAGGCCTCTGTGGTCCAGAATGTCCCCCTTGGCCCCCCAACCAGCTGGTACTGGAGTGGAGAAGAGAAGAGTATTAATCCCCTTGGAGGAGCACAGTGCTATCGTCCCCTGGAGTGTGAAAAGCTCTGGCTTCCTGGTGAAGCAAACAGGCTCATGCTTCCCATTTTATTAAGCTCAATGTCTAAGTCCCTTTGCTTCCCTTTCCTTTATCAATATCTAGTTAAATACCGACAGTAACAATTTCAGATATTTTAGCTTTAGATTTCCTTTTCCTATTGGATTGTTTGTCCTGTCACACTGATTTTGCAAGAGTTCTGGTTCTTAATGTTTTGTCAGATATAGGTGTTGTCAATAACTTTTACCTGTGTGTGGCATGCCTTTTAAACTTAAAATTTTAGTGTAATAGATTTTCATTTTTTTCTTTTATAATTTATGCTATTTTGTGACTTAAGGAATCCTTCCCTGCATCAAGGTCATAGAGATTCTCCAATATTTTCTTCTAAAAGCTTACGGTTTTTATTCTAAGTATAAGGTGTTAATATATCTGAGGAACATTTTGGTGGATGGTATGACACAGGGATTCATTTTTATTTTGCCTATGCATAACTGGCACCATTAATTGATTGTTTTATTAATGTGTAGTATCAACTCTGCCTTAAAGTGAGGATTTGCTTTTGAGCTCTCTATTCTGTTCTTTCAGTATAGTGATTATACTGTACCAATAGCACACTGCTTTAGTCACTATAGCTTTTTTTCTTTTTTCTTTTAATGCTCACCTGAGGTCATACTTAGAGACAGTTGAAGGGAGGGAGAGAAAGGGGAAAAGGAACATCGATGTGAGGGGAATAACATAGATGGATTTGCCTATTGCACGTGCCCTACTGGGGACCCAACCCACAGCCTAGGCATGTTCCCTGTCCAAATAGCAAACCCATGATCTTTCAGTTTCTGGGATGACGCTCCAACCAACTGAGCCACACCAGCCAGGGCTATTGACCGTGGCTTTTTAATAAATCTTGATATCTCTCTTTGCTTATACTCTTTTAATTTCCCCGGGAAGGCTGTTCAATTGATAAGTGATTGCAATAAATGAGGATACTTAACTAGATGTTGATTCTGGAGAAATTGCATTTCATAGAGTTTCTGGATCTCTTCCTCATCCAGTGTTTGCCCAGGAGTTTCACCTAGCAGGGCCTTGCAAAATCATTAGTTGATTCTCATCCACTCTGTCTGCCTTTCCTTTGTCTGCCCACTGAATATCTGTCCACTGATATTAATATGTTATCTATCTCCTAGAGTACAAATGAAAGTTTTCATAAAGCTGTTCTTTCAGAAGCTGGGAACATAGTTTTGGGGGCAGCTAAAAGATATCTGTGCTGTTCTTTTCTCTCCTTTTCTTTAAAATGCTTTCTTCCTGGTATATTCCTGTACATCTCTCCTGAATGAAGTCTGTTTAGTATACTAGATCCATAGAAATGAACATTTTAGATAAAGAATGGGCCTTACTTTTTTTTTCCATTTTACAGATTTTTTCAAGATCATATAACTAGTTCATGGCAGAGCCAGGTCCCTTCATCACTTTCTTCCTGCAAACAATTTTGGGTCTTAATTGGAATCATAATAGTGATATGATATTACAGTGGATTATTGTTCCTTATCCTCTATTTAGATGTTACTATAAGTTAAATCATTTTGAGTAACTTGGCACAGGTCTGCTAATACAAATGTTAATAGTGCTAAATATCAGCCATAAGTATAAGTTACATATGTGCAGTGTGTCTTAATTATCTGCATTATAGATCCTTTTAATTACCATAGGACTTCTGTTTTCATTAGTCTTCTTTTTCAAGCTTTTCTTTATTATTTTGTGCATTTAATCGTGCATATGAACTTTAGAATTAATACGTAGTTTTGAGAATTATATTCATGTATAAAATTATAATTATATAATATATGTATAATATGAATAATCATCCATTTCTCATCTTGCCACACACCTACACACACACCACGCCCCCAAAAAGCAGGTTGCAATTTTTTTACACTGGAATTTATGTTAAATTTTTAGACTAATTTGAGATGACTCGATTTCTTTCTATATTTGAGTTTTATCAAATGTGATAAAACATGATTTTAAGATCTTTTATTTTTCAGAAAAGTTTTCTATAAATATTTTAAATTAGGAATGATATTGAGAAAAAAAGAACTTTTTTTAGTAGCAAACAATATAATAGATAACAAGGTGAGAATGATAATTATATGTTTCAAATGCCATCAAGTACTCAGTTTATACTAGGACTTTCTGTTCATTCATTCAGTAAGCATTTGTGATGGAGAAGGTATCAACTATGACATCCATATTTCTGGCTTGGTCAAATTTAAGTTTGAATGTGTAATATATATCCCTTGAAATTTGTTTTTCTTTTTAATTTGAAGAGAATCATTAACAACATTCCAAGTAACGTGTTACATGCTGGAGATGTGACATTCAACTTTGCTATAGTTTTGCTTCTTATGAAGTTACTAAAATCTAGCTACAGAAATAGACCTTCACTACACAACAAATTACACATATACTAAGTCCTGTGAAAGGAAAAATGTATGTTGATACTTGAAAAGAAAATGGAGGAGGCCTGACTTACTTGGGAGGGCCCACGGGGATTATCAGGCTGTACATATTTCTCAGTAATGAGTTTTAAGCAAAGCCCAGAAACAATTCAGCAAGTTCCTAGGTGAAGAGGTAGAGTTATAATATCCCAGTTAGTAGGAGCAACTCAGAGTGTGTATAAAGGAGCTTAGCTCATTTGAGGAGCCAAAAGAAGGCTATTGTCACTAGAACTTAGTGATCTTGGGGGAGGGACTTGAACTGAGGCTAGAGAAGTGGGAAAGTCTGTGGTCACCGCCCCCTGAATCCTCCTGCTCTCATCTCATCTCAAAAGCTAAGCCCGGTCAGGCCAGCTTAGTACTTGAATAGGAGAATTGGGGAATAATGACTAGATTGCTTTGCCCTTTTTTTTTTTTTTTTGATTAGGTTTTCAGTGGTTACTTGTCTGCCTTGTAGGAAATGGATAGATTGGGGGGATATCAAGAGTAGATTTGGAGAGAGTATTTAGGAGGCTAGTTAGAGTAATTCAAGTGAGAAACAATGGGAACATTGCAGCCAGGGGAGTGACAGTGGAGATGGAGAGAAGTAGACAGGCCACAGAGATGGATGGAGGATAGACAGAGGTAGGTCCTTGGCGCTTAATAATGTATGACTGTGTGAAGTGTTTGGGCACATTTCTGGCTCAGGCATCGTCATTTAAAATTTTTAAGTTTGAGTGTGCAGTGTATAACATTTGAGATTTTATTTGAAGAGGACATTGCTAACATTTATGAACTATGGAAGAGAATAAAATAGTGCTTTTTATAATGACGGTCAAATGTTTTTTCTTGGTGTAGATATTGCATCACCATATTGCCTCAGTGGAGAAACTGGCTTTGACAACTTCTGGATGCCCACTTGTGATTCAGTGCAAGAACTTCAGAATTGTGCATTTCATTGTTCCCAAAGAAAGAGATTGCCATGATATTTACAACTCTTTGCTACAACTGTCAAAACAAGGTACTGTTCTTAGAGACCAACAGCTTGCTCAATTTTGAGGATTATCTGAGATACTTTATTTAACATGTAGTTGTTGATATTTTATACTTTGTTACTCTTAAGTGGAGTACCTTGCACTCTAATTTAAAAAATTTGGCCCAGAAGTAATTATAAACTTCTGATCTGACTTTAATAATGGTTTCAAAAGAAAGGGTAATAGTAAGGACAAAATGAAGTGTTAAGTCTGTAGTACAGACCTAAGAAACTGTAGATTTATATTAATGGTTTAGAAGTCTGTTGATGCACAGCCTTTTCTTTTTCTTTTTTTTTTTTTAAACCCACAGCCAAGGGGTGACTTGGAAATTGATTCTTTAAAGCAGAAGTTAAGGAAGGTCAGGCTCCTCTGATAGCAGTGGTACTAAGCTATGTAACTGACTGGAGTGGAACATAAGGGAGATGAGACAGAGAAAAAGAGGGTGAATCCTACTTTAGTAGAAGTAGGAGTGAGAGGGATACAGGCCTTAAAGAAGGATCTCGTCACTACTCTGTCTTAGGGATCTGGAGGCTTCCTTCTCCCAGTATAACTTGAATTATAGCGATCTCTCCAGGGAGACAAAGCATATTAGTTACTGTATGCTACTTTTTTTAATTGGACATCTGGTATGCAGTGGTCTAGGAGATTTTTGTTCACTCTTCTCTCCTAACATAGGCCTGTAACATTTATCCCATCGTCCCAAGTCAAGTCAAATCTCATGGTATAGATAGTTCTGTGACTTCAGGGGCTTATCATTGTTCAGAAGTAAGCGCTCTTTGGACCTCTGTGCAACCATTGTCACTTTGGGTCTAAACTGTACTATAGGAACGTATAGGCAATATCATATTCTATGTGGTACCTTTAATATTTCATTGTGGCCTCAGTCTTTGTTTTACATCCATTTGGGAAAAGTGGTGGGTAGGAAGTGTCTATTTGTGTCTTTAAACTTTTAAAAAAGGGAAATATTACAGTAGAGTACTGTATAAGTCAAACTGTATTAGTCACTAGCTTTTACTGATGATATAAATTGAATTTCAGATCGATATGTTTATGCCTTTAGGTATAGTCATTTGCATCAAAGAACAGAGAAAATTTTAACTTTAAATATGTTCAGGTGTTAGCCATGTCTTAGTAGAGTGTAAAGAAAAAATTGAGGGGTAGAACTGAAATTACTTTCACTTGTCATATAGTAAGTCTTATAAGTTGCATTTTAACATTTATACATTTTGTATACTATAGCAAAATATGAAGATCTCTATGCATTCTCTTATAACCCCAAACAAAATGACTCAGAACGCCTGCGAGGTTGGCAGCTTATTGACCTTGCCGAGGAATATGAGAGGATGGGTGTGCCAAATTCAAACTGGCAGTTGTCTGATGCCAACCGAGAATACAAGGTAACTTAGCAACCTTCTGTGGAAATTCAAAAAATGTTAGTACCAGAGAGTCAGGAAACAGAGAGTCATTGTAGCAAGTTGTCTGTGTATTGCTATGTATTGTTCTTACATTAGTAAGGTTTAAAGTTTTATAAACGTGGTTTTCAACCTCATGGTTTTTAAATGCATCGAATGGTTATGTTTTATTTGATTTTTACAGATTTGTGAAACTTATCCAAGGGAACTTTATGTTCCCCGAATAGCAAGCAAACCAATAATTGTTGGTAGTTCCAAGTTCCGGAGCAAGGGAAGATTTCCAGTTCTTTCCTACTATCATCAAAATAAGGAGGTAGGCAGCTTTCCTTTTGATTTTACCAAAGTAATAACACCCCTCTTCAAGTTTAAATATCCAGAAGAACACTCGCTTTTCTATTAAGATGTCATTATTATAATATTGCTGATAGAGAAGTGCTGGCTTTTCAGTTAATGACGTTTTCATTATTTTAAAACAAAATTACCCCTGAAATACAGAAGCTTTCATACTTGCCATTTTTCTTTCCTCTTCACCTGTTGTTTCCTTCCTTTGTCTTTCCTCCCCTTCCCCCCTTTCTTTCTTCCCTCTCTCCCTCTAATGGTGACTTGAAAATAATGGGATTAGATAGGTTCTCTTCCTTGCCAGTGGTAACCTTTTGATCCTGTTGCATTGGCAGGAAACAGATAGTTTTGACCAGACAACTATTGAGAAAAGAGAGAGAAACAAGGGTATTCCAGGTTCCCATTTTATTTTTTAAGTTTTTAAAAAGATACTTATTTATTTATTTTTAGAGAGATGGGAAAGGAGGGAGAAAGAGAGGGAGAGAAACATCAATATGTGGGTGCCTCCTGTGCGTGCCTCCACTGGGGACCTGGCCCACAACCCAGGCATGTGCCCTGACTAGGAATCAAACTGGTGACCCTTGGGTTCTCAGGTCGACACTCAGTCCACCGTTAGGTTCCCATTTTAATAGCAAGCTCTTCAGATTGGAGAGATTTTGCAATATGAAGAGACAAAGGAGGCATCTTTATACTGAGATGCTGTAACAGGGATTGCACATTACTGTGAAGTTACCTTGTTAAGTAAGCTTGTTAATGGTAGGCCAGGAGGCACTGTATGTTAAAAGCTTTATATGCATGAAATCCTCATAGTAACTTTATAAGGTGGGGTCTGCTAATTACCTGTAACTTTCAAATGGGGAAACTGTGGTACAGAGAGGGTAAATCACTTTTTCTATATCTCAACAGCTAGTAAGTTGAGAATTTGGATGCCATTTCTGACTCCCAGTTTTTTTGTGACCTGATTTTTTTCCCTTTGGAAGCTTTTTAACTCTCCTTTTCCTCCAATGTTCTGAAACTTCAGTTATGTGCCTTCATGTGTTGTTTTAAATTCCATCTGGAAACTCAAGTCTCTCTTGTGGGAGGTTGGTTCTCTATTTCTTTGATAACGTCCACTCTTTCATTACTTTTTTGTACTTTCGTATGTATTAACAAGTGGGCTTTCTAGCATAAACCTCCATTTTTCTTAATTTTCTTCTCTTTCTGTGCTCGATCATGTCTGTAAGTCTCACTGTAAGGTTCTGGGTAGGGGAGAAGATTTCCTGAGTTTCATCCCCAACCATCTCTTAGATCCTCTTTTTTCTTTTTCTTTTTGCTATAGTGTTTTAAAAATTCAAGAATTGTATCCTGTTTTCCGAACTTTTTATTTTTAAACAGTTTTCTATTCTTGGATGTGATGACTCAGTTCTCTGAAGACGTTAGCAATTTTTAAAAAAGAATTCTTGTGCTCCCCACATTAGTTACCCTTTGATCAGTTTCTTTTTTTTTCCTGTTAATTTTGTTTTTTGTTTTTCATGTCTTTCAAATATATGGCTGATTCTTGCCTGGCCTCTCATATTTATGAGCGAGGTACTAAAAAGCTCTTTAGAAGTTTGCATGCATGAGTGATCGCTGTCTTTGGATTCTTTCTTCTGTTGTAATAATCTTTGTCCCAATGTGTGTGGTAAGTCTGGCCAGGATCCATATGTGGGAAGAGAGATAGGAAGACCTCACATTTTGTTAAGTAGACTTTAGTTAATCCTCCTGTTTTTGGTGGGGGGAGGGTGCAACCACAGCTGTGCCTGTTGCCCAGTGTCTTCATGTTAATCCTCTTCATAGAATAAGCTTTTTGTTCAAATTAAGGGAAGATCTGGGATTGTTACGTAGACCTTCAGCCAGTTCTATTGTTTTCAGTTATGCTCCCACTCAGGCTTTCCGAGGTACCAACCCTTGAGCCTGTCTGGGATTTTGCCCCTTGAAATACCTGCTTATTATTGACTCAGCAATACGGCAGCTCTCTTTGCTCTAGTAAATTGGTTATAACTTGGCAATCTGCTTTCATTTTCTCAAGTTTTATTGACATCTTTACTCTTTTTCTCTCCCTTTCTCTTTTACCTTTTGGTTTTATACATACTAAATTTCTTTATTAGAACTTCAAGTTGGGATTTAGAAGGGAGCCAGAGATAGTAAGTAAAACTTTAAACAAAGGTTTCTAATCTAATTTTTGTAACAGTCATAGGGAGTTATGACTGATAATGGCATTTGTTTGACACACCCATGTTTGTATACATTTTTAATTGGAAATCTGGGCTAAAATTAGATATTCAATGCCAGAATTAACAAATCAGGAAGTAGGTCTGAAAAAAATGTAGTAAGACATCCTCATTTTCTTCTATTTTATTAAATTTTTGTAAGTGTTTTTATATATGTAAATTTAAAATAGGTGAATGTGTGAATTTATGTATCCTTTTTTTTTTTAAATGATACTGTGGTTGAAATGTTTGAGTAGGGTTAAGTTAGGGTTGGTATGGATGAGACTGGATAAAAAGCATGTGGGTGTAAATCTTTTTAATTCTTTTTTTTAAGACTTTTTAAAATTATTTTTTAAATATTTTATTTATTTAGTTATAGAGAAATGGGAAGGGAGGGAGAAAGAGAAGGAGAGATATCAACCAGTTGCCTCTCTCATGCCCCCAACTGGGGACCTGGCCTGCAACCCAGGCATAGGCTCTGACTGGGAATCAAACCAACGACCTTTTGGCAGGCCGGCATTCATTCCACACCAGGCAGGGCTTTTTTAAGACTTTAAACAACAGTAAATAGCTAATCTGACATTCACTACTTATAGATATTGTTGCCCTTTTGGATTGACTATATTTAACCCAAATTTGGATTGAAGCTCATTTTTCTCATTTTATGTCTCATTTTATATAAAGATTGCTGATTTCTAAGTAGAGGTCTGAAAGCCTTTGGAAAGTGAAAGTTTAAATGTTGCTTGCTATTTTAAAATATCCTTTTCTGCATTTATTGACTGATCTCTTACTTGGACTTGAGCTGAAAGTATTTTGTAATCTAGGGCACAGAAAGTATCTTAGTAGGTTACATGATAGAGAATTAACCAGGTGATACTTCTAAGGACCTAAGTTGTTTTTTTTTTTTAATTCAACTAGATAAGGGGACATTTAAGTATCTTGGAAGAGAATATTGGAAAATTAAATAATATCAAGATGTTGAAATAGTATTTTAAGTCAAATAGGATTTCAAAGTTAATGCCTTCTAATTGTCCTGCCAACTTCTAACAGCACATTTAATTGTAACTTTTTTTTCTTTTAAGAATTTTAAAAGGCATGTTTCAGACCTCTTTGCATAATCTGTTTTCTCTCTTTTTAAATTTAGGCTGCCATTTGTCGATGTAGTCAGCCACTGTCAGGATTCAGTGCCAGGTGCTTGGAGGATGAACATTTGCTTCAAGCCATTAGTAAAGCTAATCCAGCCAATCGCTATATGTATGTCATGGATACCAGGCCCAAAGTATGTGCCTTGAATACACTACAGTCTGTTAGTTTAATTATCTTTGTTATGTTAAAAGAGTCGATTAATTTGTCCACATTTAACATGCTGAATTCTAGTTTCAAATTAACCAAGGCTAATGATACTGAGGAAATCAATCTTTTAAAGGATACCAACTTAGGAGTTCAGTTTACCAGTAATACAGATAGTGATTTCTTATGTTTTCAGAGTTTTATTGGGAACTATTGATGATGTATACTAGTAAGTATTATGTTATTGTGAAGAAATACTGAATAGTGTCTGTGTGTGAAAAATTGGAAATCCAGTTAGAATTTTCAGTTGGCAAAACACTGTGTTAAAATAATGGACCTTAATTTGAAATATTCAAGAAAATAAGGAAAATACATAGTGAGTTAATTTAGGAAACAACGATGTAGAGATTTAAAAATAGTGAAGAAAAAATAGTTGTTCCGTTAGGCATATTGTGTAAGGTAAAATTTTTATCATTGGGACAAGTGTCACAGTCCATTTTTTTTTAATCCTTATCTGAGGGCATGCTTATTGCTTTTAGAGAGGGGGAAGGAGGGGAGAAAATGGGAGAGAAATATCAATGTAAGAGAGAAACATTGATCAATTGCCTCTTGTAGGTACCCCAACCAGGGACCAAACCTGCAACTCAGGTTTGTGCCCTAACTGGGAATTGAACCTGCAACCTTTCGGTTTGAGATGATGCTCCAACCAGTTGAGCCACACCAGCTAGGACTCTATATTTCTTTTTATGAACACAGTTAAGCAACCATTTCATGTACAATCCTGAAACTAACGTAATTAAAATCCACAATGTTAATAGCTAACATTACTTTTAATTTTTATTATAGCATCGGGTGCAGAGCTGGTGGGCTACACAAAAGAACATTGGCAGAGTTATAGTGAGGATTTCTTCGAAAATCTGGAATGATGAGAAAATAAGAGAAAGCAATGAAAAACAGCGAGTGAGCCATATAGACCACAATTATAGGAAGCTTTGTTGAAAAGAATGTTTAGAATTAATCCTCATCATTATGCAGTCTTACAAAAAATAATGGGGAAAACATATGATACAATTAATTTGAATAAATTAAAGAGTATTAAAATTTAGAAACTGATAATTTGGTAATCTTTTATTAAAAAGACTTTCTTAGAAGACAAAAAGTATTGGTGATTTCGTAAGAAATATTTTATTTTACTTTGTGTAATTTGGGTAGCTTAATTGGTTAGAACTATTTTTAGGAGATATTAGATATAAAAGATTGTAATACAAGACTTTTTGAATATAACGTCTGAGAGTGATTTGTTTCTCAGGACCTAATGTGTCTTATTTGTATAACTGACTTCTACGGAGAAAATATATCTTTATTTGATTGTTTTGTTTTACCAGTTAAACTCAAATAGTAGTAATGTAGAAACATTTAAAATATCTAGCTGTTAACCTCAGTAATCATAGGTGCTGAATGACCAGTGAGTCAGTAAATACAATTTAACTGTACTTGTTATCAACCTGGGTCCCCATCCACTGAATGAAAAGCTACTATTTTTTCCTAAAATTTAGGTTCTGTTTCATTTAGGCCCATGAGAATATTTAGTAAACTGTAATAACGTGCTATTGAAATCCTAGTCTGAAAGAATTAAATATGGCAAATCTCTGATAGCATTTGATATAAAAGCTAAAGATTATGGGGTATGGGCAGTCTCTTTTCTCCCTTAGAGACAAGTTTATTTCTGGCCTAGTTTTTGAAGCTCTGTCAAGCTAGTGGGTCATATGCCACGTTGTATACTGTCGGCTTTCAGCAGTCTCCAGTATGGAGGACCTCAAATAACCTGACCTATGTAACTGCCCAGCTCTGCTAATCTCTGAATCACTTAGGATTTAGCTAGGAGATCTTTGTGGTTGTAGATTTTGAAATATTACAAACATAAGGAAAACTGACTAAAAACCTAAGTGAATTAGTTTCATGAATTATTTGTGGAGAACTTTTTGTCTGACTTTTCCATTATATAGCATAGTCTCTTTATAGTATCCTTCTTTGCTATTAGTTATCTGAGACTTTTACTCACTAAAAAAGGTTAGCATATTCAGTTGTGATGAGTTTCTTTAAACTGCTAGCTAAAATTAGTTTGTTTAGTGTTTTCATGATATTTTGTTAAGTTATAAGATAAAGCAATTGTCTCTAAATTTCTAAAATTTAAATTTATAGCTGAATGCAATGGCCAACAGAGCAGCTGGAAAAGGTTATGAAAATGAAGACAACTATTCTAATATTAGATTTCAGTTTGTTGGAATTGAAAATATTCATGTCATGAGGTCAAGCCTTCAGAAGTTACTGGAAGGTATGATTATTGCTTACCTTCTAGTCAGATTTGCTGCATGGAAGTATAATGCTAGTCAAACAATATAAAATTTTATATTATGAATTTGAAATTTTCTAGTAGTCACATTTAAAAAGTAAAAAAGAAACAGTTGAAATTAATTTTAATAATATATTTAACCTAATAAAAATACTATGTTAAACTTGTAATTAACATTAAAAATTTGTAATGATATAGTTTACTTTTTTACCTTTAAGTCTTAGAAATTTTATACTTACAATATATCTCAGTTGGGACTACCTACATTTCAGGTGTTCATTAACTGTATTTGGGTAGTAGCTACTGTACAGTACAATTCTAATGGTTTTAAAAAGAATTGCTATTGTTAGATACTCTTGATTAGTCAGTATAGTTAAGATTAATTTATGATACTGTTTCATTTAAATAGTAAGGTATCTTTCTAGTCATGTTATGGAATTTAAAAAATTAAAATATCAGACTTTTCAATTAAACACTTGTGTTGCAAATATGTTTTTAAACAAGATAGCATTTTTTTAAGCACAAGGAATGACAGTAAAATGTAGCAAAAAATTCATCATTGACCTTTTGATAGCATCTTTTCATTTATAACAAATTTTGCCTATTTATTTTGTCCTCTTCTCCAGTTTACTCACCTAGCAATATCTTGAATAGGAGAAGTGAAGTTTTTAGTCCATTCTAATTGAAATGTTTTCTCCCCCTCTTTTAGTTAATGGTACCAAAGGGCTTTCTGTCAATGATTTCTACTCTGGTTTGGAAAGCTCAGGATGGCTTCGCCATATCAAAGCTGTCATGGATGCTGCAATCTTCTTAGCCAAAGTAACTCTTCATTGTTTATATTTGGTTTTAGGGTTTATAATGGTTGGGAAGGAATGGATTTTTTATGTTGAATGCTTGTATCTTCTCCAGTCAGATAATTTTTTTTTAAGATTTCATTTATTTATTTTTAGAAAGAGGGGAAGGGAGGAAGGGAGGAAGAGAACCATCAATGTGTGGTTGCCTCTCATGTGCTCCCATCTGGCGACCTGGCCTGCAACCCAGACACGTGCCATGACTGGGAATTGAACCAGCGACCCTTTGGTTCGCAGCCCTGGTACTCAGTCCACTGAGCCACACCAGCCAGGGCCCAGTCAGATGATTTTTACGTTTTACCTCTTTAATGAGATTCACTTAATTCGAGTTTTTTCATATAGCACTTAACATTTTTTTCAAGCACTTTGAAATAGAACTTATGTTTTTGTTTGTTTTGTGTTTTGTCTTGTTTTTGGAAATTATGTTGTGACAGCATTATCATTACAGTCCTAGCTCTTCTTTATAATGCAATACTTAGTGGTTTTTGAGTGAGTAGAACATAATGATTCACTTAACATGTATTCTGTTAGAATCTAAGTATGTGATCTTTCTTTTCAGGCAATAATGGTTGAAAATGCAAGTGTGTTGGTACATTGTTCTGATGGCTGGGATAGGACTTCCCAGGTTTGTTCCCTTGGCTCTCTTTTATTGGATTCCTACTACAGAACAGTCAAAGGATTCATGGTAAGGAGTTATTCGGCTAGGTCAGTGGCTCTCCCAGAGGAGTGATTTTGTCCCCCCAGGAGACACTGGGTAATATTAGCAGACAGTTTTGATTGTTACAGCGAACAGAAAGTGTGCAACCAACATCTAACTAGTAGAGCCCCAGGATGCTATTAAGTGCCCTGTCTTGCACAGGACAGCCTTACAACGAAGAGCTATCTGACCCAAAATGTCGGTAGCGCTGATGTGGAGAAACTTGAAGTTAGACTGATTTTCATCTGTGCCACTTCTTTGACAAAAAATTTTAGATTTGAAAGTTGTTTTTTTCTAAAATGTTACAGTGGAAATAGTATTTCCCCCTTGTGTTTATCTTACAAATATTAAGTAAAGCAAAGCATAAGGAAGAATACTTAAAAATTATATTCTAGAAGAAACTTTCTGTTTCAAATTCTTTCATTTGTTAATTGTAGTTAAACATTAGGAAGCATGTTTCTTATCTCAAGATTAAATTTCTAGTTGAACCTATTTTCTGCTTTGTGAAGCTAAAGCCCTGGCCTCCATTTTGTTTGTTTTTTAATGTATGATCAGATTAACTCATCTTTTCAAAATTTATATCTTAACTCATGGCAAGTAGTAAATGAAGACATGTGAGAAAGTTTTCATTAGTTTAGAATTATTAAATGCAGTATCATCTTAAAGCAAGGAAAGGTTTAATATCACTGTGTCCCTTTTAGCGCCATTATTTTGTGGTGCTAACATATTGAATCTGGGAAGACAAATGAAAGTATTGTTAATAAAATAATGTTCTTATTTTGCAAGTGTAAGATAAGGAATATTTTCTTTGCCATGTTTGACTTTAATTGTTTGCTAGACATCCAAATGCAATCATGTAATACATGACCAGGGACAGTGTGAGAGCTTCCCAGGCAAAAGGAGCAGTAAAAGCTAAAGAATAGTTCTCTTAGGTGACTACAGGTAATGTGTGGTGAATGGGATTCACGGTGAGTGTTGGGGGTTGGGTGCAGAAGAATATAGGGGCTTGGGGGCCTGAGGAACAGAAAACTAGAATTTGGGTAGTGGGAGCCATTAGAGGGCTTTAAACAAAGGAAACGGTAACATGCTTTAAAAAAGATGGTGTGGTGTCTTGAAGAAAGAGGGGAGTGTGAATGGAGGTTAGGAGACCAGAGTAGAAGCTGTTGAAATAACTGGAGAGGAAAGAGGGCCAGAACTAAGGTAGCACCGTATAATGGAGGGAGGAGGCGATGGACCAACCCGCAGGGATGTTAAGACAGTAGAGTCAGTAAGAGTTGTTCACAGACAGGATCATTTCCAGGCTAGGGACTCAGCTGTCGGGATCAATAGTGCTGTTCTCCTGCTCTTCACCGAGACAAGCAGAGGGATAAGTTTAGCGAGAAAGATTTTAAGTTTTAGATATCGGTGTATAGAAGAATGGCAGACAGCTTGTAGTAAAATCTGAGACTACATACTGAAGGTCACCTGCCCGAAGGAGCTCAGATGTGAAAGTGGTGACGCTAGAACTTGAGTCCTTGCAGTGTGACTCCAGAAACTGCACCTTCTCTCATCCCATTATGTGGCCTTCTGAGAGATTTAAGACCAAGTCAGAGAAACTACTAGTGGCAATTTGGATACAGTGAAAAGGATATACTTGGTGGTTATGCATGAAATTATAACATACATTAAATATTACGAAGGTATGTTGTTTAGGTTAGTTAGACTGAAAAAAATTAGAACCCTATTGTTTCAGTAGAGTTGTGACAGGAAACAATACAGTCCACTTAAGAGGTTAGATATTAACATTGAACTCGAACATAAATTTTTCATTGGTCTCTTTATCATTTTTAAGTATTATATAAGTGATGTACAAGTAAGTCAAAAGGTTTAAAACAATCCAGTCTACCACCCACAATTAACCACTGTTAACACTTTTGATTTACATTTTCCTAGCCTTTTTTCTAGGCAGATATCATCATTTAACATACAAAAATGTAAATGCAACAGTGCTTTATAACATACAGGTTTAAAATGTAATAAATGCAATAGAAATAATTTAAGTTAAAATACTGCTGTGGTTCTATTTATGTATCATCTTCACACTTTGTTAAATGAACTTCTAATCTTAGTTCTTCCAGTCTTTTGCCTGTAATCTTAAAATTTTGTTTTGTTTTGTTTGCAAAGTGTAAGTGCTGTTTTTAAGACAATAGGATTTCATCCATTTTAAACAAAAAAATTGAAGTAGTATAAAATGGATTTTACTTTTTCTCATTAAGGTTTTAATAGAAAAGGATTGGATCTCCTTTGGACATAAATTTTCAGAGAGGTGAGTCACAGTTACACATTTACCAATTTCGTAAAAATAGAAAAAAATACTTTAGAGTACTAGAATGTTTCTGTTTTTCACGAACTTGCTTATCCAATGGGAAGTGAGAATGCAATACAATTTTCTATATGAAAACTGATTTAATTTTTTTATTTCTTTCAATTCTCATACTTTTGTTAATTTTTATGGCAATTTATTACCTTCCTGTTTGTCTGGATTGCAGTAAGTAGAAGGTAATAGACCCTTTAAAATTGTGGCTCAAGAACTCCTAATTTTAAATGGTTTCAATTAAAAGATTAGGTTGTTTTTTTTATGCCAATGGCACAATGTTTTAGGATTCTTTTTTTGATGTATGTTTAAATTTAACATCACCTGAACAATTGATTTCTTTCAGAGGCATTTTTAATGGCTTGTACTTTTCTGGGGGGGTTAGGTGTGGCCATTTGGATGGTGACCCAAAGGAAGTCTCACCAGTGTTTACTCAGTTCTTGGAATGTGTGTGGCATTTGACTGAACAGTTTCCACAAGCCTTTGAATTCAATGAAGCATTTCTCCTTCAGATCCATGAACATATTCATTCATGCCAATTTGGAAACTTCCTTGGAAATTGTCAGAAGGAAAGAGAAGAACTCAAGTAAGATGGTTTGATTAAATGGGCTCTTTTTTTTTCCTTAGCTGAGGTCTAACATAAATTGTAGTTGAACTTAATGAAATATCTTGACAGTATGAAATAGAAATGAGTATATTTTACTATGTCGCTGTATTGTATTTTATTTTATTTCATTTCATTTTATTCTTTATATCTGTGTTCCTCCCTCCCCTCCCCTCTTCTTAAAGCAGATCCTTTAACATTCTTGCAATACAGGTTCGGTGGCAATGAACTTCTTTAATTTAGCCTTTTTTTTTTTTTTTTTTTGGTCTTTTTAAAAATTATGCCTTCAATTTTAAATGATAGCCTTGCTGGATAGAGTAGTCTTGGTTGTAGGTCCTTGCTTTTCATCACTTTGAGTATTTCATGCCAGTCTGTTCTGACCTGAAATGTTTCTGTTGAGAAATTGGCCAACAGCCTAATGGGAGCAACCTTGTAAGTAACTGATTCCTTTTTTCTTGCTGCTTTTAAGATTCTCTCTTGTCTTTAACCTTTGATATTTTAATTATGATGTGTCTTGGTGTGGGCTCTTATGGGTTCATCTTGATTGGACACTGTGCTTCCTGAACTTATATGACTTTTTCCTTCACCAGGTTAGGGACATCTTCAGCCATTATTTCTTCAAGCAAGCTCTCTATCCCTTGCTCACTCTCTTATCTTTCTGGTACCCCTATGATGCAGATGTTGTTACACTTGATGTTGTCCCAGAGGTTCCTTACATTTTCCTCCTATTTTAAAAAGATTTTTTAAATTTATTTTTAGAGAGGGGGGAAGGGAGGGAAAAAGAAAGGGAGAGGAACATCAGTGTGTGGTTGCCTCTCATGTGCCCCCTACTGGGGACCTGGCCCACAACCCAGGCATGTGCCTGACCGGGAATTGAACCGGTGGCCCTTTGGTTTGCAGGCCAGCACTCAATCCACTGGGCCACACCAGCAAGGGCCATTTTCCTCATTTTTAAAAATTCTCTTGCCTTTTTTGATGCTTTGCTTGGGTGTTATATTTTTCATTTCTGACTTGTTCTTTTTTATGGATTATATGTCTTTTTTAATGCTTACTACTTAAGTTCTCACTGAGATCATCCATTCTTCCCCTAAGGTCCTTGAGCAGCCTTATAACCATTGTTTTAAATTCTGCATCTGGTATTTTGGTTGCTTCCATTTAATTTCATTCTTTTTCTGCTGATTTTTCTTATTCTTTCATTTGGGGCATATTTCTTTTTCTCCCCATTTTATCTCTGTGTATTAGGAAGATCTGCTGTGATTCCCAAATTTGTTATATCTTATGATATATGTGTCTTATTGGGCTTAGTGGCACAGTTTTCCAGATCACCTGAGCTCCATGCTACAGGAATGTTTCTTGTGGGTTGTGTGCACCCACTCTCCTGATGCAGTCGAATCTTGAATCCTGTTGGCCCTTTTATGGGTGGAGTGAAGCCTTCAGGATGGCTGACCATAAGGCTAAACCTCAGTCACCATATATGAGTCACTGTACAGGAGCTGCCCACTAAAGTGGAGTTGCTCCAGGTAGGGTCTGGTGCCTGCTGGAATCCCCCTTTGGGTGTCCTGCTTTTGAGGCTAGTTAGGTAGAGCTCTAGTGTGGTTTTATAGCCCAATACTTGTTGTATTGGTTCTGGATTTACGTGGGTGGGGTTCAGGTATAGGTTTATGTCAGATGTGGTGTGTAACCGGCCTTACGCTATCTATCTGGAGTTACCATGTCATTCACTGTTTTTGGCTGCATCTACTAGGCCTGGGTGTGTGTGGGACAGGCCAATCTGTTTACAATAGTCGGCTTCTTCTACTTTAGACTGGGCAGGTATGTAAAAGGTCAGAGGCTCTCTGAGATCTGCCTCCACCTGTCAGCTACTCCACCTCCCCCTGAGGTTGCCTGGTTTTCCACCAGAGCCTTCTGCAGAAAGACAATATAGTTGCCGGGCTGGCTGTGACCCACAGACCCTTCTACAGGTTGTGAGCTTGGTAGAGCAGGGAGACCAGTGTCAGGAGAACCAGGCTATTGTGTCCCCTACTTGGGGGCCGTGTGGTCAACATACATCACTGAAGGGTAAGTGGCCCCTACTTCAGGGCCAAACCACTCAGTCTCTGCCAGTCTCCAACTCTAGTCCCCCAGAAGGAGCACATCACAGGTTCAGGCTGGGCGCAGCCAGCCATCCCCTCTGCCAGAGCAAACCCAGCAGGGCAGAGCCATTGGGACTCTGGGGAAGGCGGGGAGAGAGATCAAAAGAGTCTCTCCTTGGGGCTGGTGCCAGCCAAGCCTGCAGGAGGGAGCCAGGCACTTTGTCCTGGTCACAGAGTAATAACCTTTGTGGGAAACACACTTTGAATGTCCCAGCTCAGAGCAGCTGTCCCTTCCTCCCTGCAGAACTGAGCTCAGCAGGGTGGAGCCACTGGGACTTGGGGGTGCAGATCCAAAGTCTCTCATTGAGGGTGGTGCCAGCCAGCAAGCCTGTAAGAGGGGGTGGGCACATTTTTCCCTTCCTGAGATAGTGTGGGCTGAGCTTGCAGGGGAGATAGGAGTGGACCCCCTGTAATGTGGTCACACAGCCCATCTGATTCCTAGACAAAAGCCTCCTTGGGATATGGTGCTCCAAAAGTCCCATCTCTGAAGGGCACTGTGATCCCCCTGTGCAACTGGACTCAGCAGGATGGGGCCACAGAGTGGTAAGGGCAGGCCCAGTGATTTAACAGATTGGAGGGGGTTGCCAGCTGTGTGCCTAAGGTGGGGAAGAATGTTCCTCTTTCTAAAGCTACACTGTTCAGTCACTGAGTTACTGCCAAGAAGTTCTGTCAAAAAAGAGCACTCTGAAGCTCTCTGCTAGGTGCAGCCAGAATACCCCTCTGAAGGACTTGAGCACAACAGAGTGGGGTCACCAAGAATTGGAGAACTGGGCGGTGCATCCCCCTGGCTGGTGCTGTAATGTAGGAGTGCTGGATCCTGGGAAGGCGGTGCTTGAGTCTCTACCAGACTCTCTTCTTTCCTAGGCGGACTGAATCCCCACTGATTTTCACCACCAGATTCTGTGTGGCCTTCTCTTCCCACACAGTTCTGGGTTGGGAATCCCTGTGTGGGCTTGAGACCCATGCTTCTGGTGGCAGGGAGTTTCGCATCCTAGAAATACCCCTCTGGCTTTTCAGCAATTGCACATGAGCGTGGGGGCCAGCCCTTTCCATGTCTCCACTTTTCTTACCAGTTTCTGAGTGGCTTCTTCTGTAAATCCTTGGTTATCATATTTCAGTTTAGCTAACCTTTAGTTGGTTATTCAGGTTGATTGCTTTATAGTTTAGCTGTAAATCCCGTTTAGTGCTGGGAACAGGTGAGTGTAGCTTTGATCTATTCTGCAGCCATCTTAGAATCCTAGAAGTGAATTTTTTGGTAAAGATTTTATTGCCTGTATTTCTGAAGCCAAATATGCTCGGAGTATCTCTCACACCCTCAGGATAATAGTAGAAATACATTTTTTAAACAGTATTTTGAAGTATAGCCCATATACAGAAAAATACATGTATCGTAAGTGTGAACCTTAATAAATACTCAAGTCATCCACTTGTGTAGCCAGCACTCAGAATGAGAAATATTACCAAACCCTAGGAACACCCCTTATGCTTCTTTCCAGTTTGAATATATGTATCTATGTATCTGAATATATATGAATATCTATATATCTATATCTACATATAGATATATCTTTACATTATTTTCTGGAATATATATATATCTAGAATATATATATATTTTTACATTATTTTATTTTCTAGAAAGTGTTGGCCACTAAGTTTTAAAGTGTGTTAAAAGGTTTAAAAACTGTTGAGTAACTTAAGGTAAGATGAAGCCTTGTATCTCTCCTCTCATTTCTAAAAGACAGTTCTTTGGGGAAATAAGTTTACCTATTTGGCTGCAGTGTATCTGTCCCTCCCTGATGGGGTCTCATATCTGTTCTTCCCTAACTAGTGTTTGGGATTAGGTACTTCTGGCTAAATTATGATGCAAGGGAGGTCTATCATAGTCCTTAGCTTCTAAGTTTAAATTTCTTACAGTAGTCAGTCAAGAGCAGTTACAGATTTTGAACATCCAGGTGACATGTTAGTCTAAGCCCGGTGGTAGTTTGAAGGCAGCCACATGCCGTTATTCCCGACAGAGTGAAAGGCAGAAACGAGAGCATGTGGAGGAATCTAAAGATGTGTAAAGGGAATAACTGGTAAAATAGAGTATGACAGAGATGAACATATCTGAGAACATTAGTACTTTAGCTATGTGTTATAATATCTCACAGTGTTTTTTTTGTTTTTTTTTTAAATAAATAGGAGAGGTGACTTGGAGTACAGTGCTGTTTTTTAGGAAAAAACAATTCTCATTTAGTGTCAAACATCTTTATAAATAGGAAGATGTCATAAAAGCACCTATTTCCTAGTAGTTGTTTGCTAAGAACATGTCTCTTGGTTATCTTTGGGGTCAAAGAAGAATGAGCAGACTCTCCACCTTTCTCTCTCTATCCCTATTTTATGTTTATTTGGTAAATATAGTATCTAAAAGCATTCTACCCGTTACCCACCTACTTCACCTACTTACTCCTTGATTTGCAGCATAATTGGCATTTTTAAGTGCTTGAATAATGTCCTGATTTTTCCTAATTTCCTTTGTTTGTATGACCCGCATTTAAATTTGTCCCTGCCATTACAGCACAGATATGGGGCTAGGAGAATAAGACCAAATGGCAGTACAGTTCCATTCTATATATAGTTGACCCTTGAACAGCTTAGAGGTTAAGGGGACCAACCCCTGTACAATTGAAAGTCTGCAGGTACTTTGAGTTTGCCCTCTGTATCCATGGATTTGACATACTGTTTTTGATCATGGTTCTTTGAATCTGTGTAAGTGAAACCCAGGAATATGAAGGGCCAACTCTGTATTTGTTGAACCTGTGTACTTCCTGAACATGTATCTAGTGGACCTGTGCAGTTCAAACCTGTGTCATTCAAGGGTTAGCTGTATGTGTGCAGTAATTTGAAATAGGTGTAACAGACACTGAGATTATGAAATTGTGTGAGTTAATCTCTTAAAGTGTGTTGTTTGAGAGAAAATGATATACCTGTGTTGTGTTCGTTAGACATGGTTTTATTACAAGATTATAAGTGAAAATGGAGAGGAGAAAACAAAATTCATTGAGAAGCTGACATTAGACTGTGAATAGAAGGAAAAACTAAAACTTTATTTGGAAAACAATTGCTTGGTTTATAAAACTGAGTATTGGCATCTATGAGAAAGATATTTATGTTTCTCTCATTATATAAGGTTAAAGGAGAAGACTTATTCCCTGTGGCCGTTTCTTCTGGATGATCTAAAGAAGTACTCGAATCCTCTCTATAGTTCCAAATCTCAGAAATTCGCTGTTTTGGAGCCAAATACAGTATCTTTCAATTTTAAGTAAGTAGGCCTCTTTGAATGTTTATGTTCTCTTTTTCTCCCATTTATTTATTGAAATTTTTCTCTTTTTTTTTGGTCATAAAGGTTTTGGAGAAACATGTACCACCAATTTGATCGAACATTGCATCCCAGGGAATCTGTGTGTAACATAATTATGAATATGAATGAGCAAAATAAACAGTTAGAGAAAGACATTAAAGACTTAGAATCTGTAAGTATTCTGAATTATCTAACATAATATATTTGGAATATTTAATTACTTTACTTCCTTACTTGTGTTCTTAGTGTAAATTAGTATATAGGGGGGGACCCCAAAAAAAAAAGGAATTTATTTAATAAAATTGTGTATTTATTCTTACATGTTTACACTTCAGTCACCTTCAAAGTACTCTCCATTTGGTGTAGTACACCTGTTGAGACTTTTTTCTCACTGCTTAAAACAGTTTTTGAACTTGACAATTTTGATGCCTTTTAGAGCTTCTGCCGTTTTTTGTTTCACTTCTTCCCCATCGGCAGAATGTTTCCCTTTGAGGACTTTTTTCTTCAGGGAAACAAAAAACGTCTCTCAGGGTAAGAGTAGATGAATAGGGAGGGCGGGGCATGGGGATTATGCCATTTTTGGTCAAAAACTGCTGAACACTCAGTGCAGTGTGGGCAGGTGCCCTCATAAATCACCCATCATGAAGTGGGCAAACCTGTTGAAAGAGGCTTCAGAAAAATTCACTGAAGCCAAACGCAGCCTCTCTCAACACCAGCTGGTCCACTGACACAGATGGGTTCCTAGGATACTCACCCAGCAGGGGAGGCCTGTACTGCAAGGGGCCGCCCTCCAGAAGATAATTCGGGTTTTGGGGGGATCACCCTTCATAAAGAAACCTCATACGTACACATGGTTGCTTGAAAGTCAGATCTCTGCTTTGAGTAGGATAGTTTGAATCACTTCCCCTGAATTTTAAAATATATTGAAATATCTGAAGTATATAGAAAAGTAGAGATATAAAATAATAAATACCAGGGTTTCAGATCAATCATGTTTTTGTTTTAAGAAATGAAACATAATATATTTGAAGATACTTGTACTCCTCCCCAGGCTTCCCCCACCTACTTTCACTTAATTTGGTGTTAATTATTGTGAACATTTCTACTATGTAAGTTTGTATCCACAACAATTTATAATACTGTTTTGTATGATTTAAAATACTAAAGAATACAGTTTTTGTATGTGGTATAAAAGGCAACAAGCAACATGAATGCCCATGTACCCTTCATTCAGCCAGGAAACTGCATGTTTTAAAAATATGTAGAGATAGTCTTTCTGTCGTTTTTCATTGTGCTCAACATTGTTTTGAAAATTATCCATGTTAGTACGTGTAGCTTTAATGCATTTATTTTGACAATAACTACTGTGTAATGTCTTGTATGAGTGGATCACAGTCTGTCTATTCAGCTGCTGAACATTTAAAGTGTTTTTAGTTTTCGATTTCTATGATAATAAGTGAAGTTGAGTGACTTTCATATGTTTTTTGGCCATTTGGTTTTCTCTTTTCTGTGAATATCCTATTTTAATCTCTGCTCATTCTTCTATTGCCATATCTGCCTTTTTCTTACTGATTTGAAGAGTTCTTTATATGCCGGGCACTGACTCTTTTTTAGTTATATATATCACATGTGGTTTGTCCGGTCTATTCCTTTCCTTTCCACTTTATTTATGGTATGTTTTGTATAGGTGCTTGGAATTTTAATGTAGTCAAGTGGATCAACCTTTATGTTTTATGCTTTTTTTGTGTGCACCTTGTTTAAGAAGTCCTTCTCCAACTTAAGACTTTTCTGTAATCTTTTCTTTGCCTTCATATATAACCAAAAAGAATTAGTAAGGACATATTTTAAAATCTTAGACAGTTACTACAATTCTGTCTTTCTGCCTCTCAGGCAAGATTGTTCCTTAGTTATCCGAGTAACGACTGCCTGAGTAAACTGTAGGCAGATGTGTTCAACAGGCAGGCACAAGCTGTAGGTAATTCAAGAAGACCCATGTGCGGATCAGTCCAAGCATTTGGAGAATGTGATACTCTGCCAAAGATTACTTTTTAAATCTCCCGTTGAGTTAAAAAAAAAAAAATTCTGCTGTGTTTCTAAAGCCTGTCATGTTCACCTAACAAACTATTGTAGGAAAACCATGTAAGAAAGGCCCTTCAGGCAAGAAAATCTTTAGCTAAATAAGTGTATATTTTGTTGTATTATTTAGTGGTGATCTCAGGTTGAATATCTCATATACATTTCTTTCATTATAAAATTGTTTACTTCTCATAATTTTTAGGTAATGTATGCTCTTTTCAAATATGAAGGCCTAATGATCCTTTGCAGTCAAGTGTAACCATTGCAAAAGTTGTAAACAATTAGGATTCTCAGCCATGTTTTACTCAGCTGCACTAGATTTCACTAATTTTTCGAGATTCAATTTTTTATTGCACCTAAAGAGAACATTTTACAGAAGCATGATTTCTTCTTTCATCTACATATTTGAACGTGTGCTATGTGCAATTAGTCATTTTTTTCAAATTTGTATTTGTTCTAGAAAATCCATAAACACAAAAGTGAGCAAATCGATGGAGTTCTCTCCAAGGAATTGCTACATTCAGTTCGTCCAGAGTCACCTACCCTCAAAACCTCCCTGTGTTTTAAGGAGCAAACTTTGCTACCTGTGAATGATACTCTTCGAACTATAGAGGGCAGCAACCCTGCGGATAATCGCTACAGTGAATATGCTGAGGAGTTTTCCAAATCCAAACCTGCTGTAGTCAGCTTAGAGTATGGTGTGGCAAGAATGACTTGTTAGACTCAGAGTATTTTCTGGACTAACTGTAGCGCAGCAAATGGTTTATTGTGAGGATGATCTGTGTACATGACCAAAAGGAATTTGTCTAATAATGATCTAATAAAGAGTGTAACAGTAGGTTAATAGTTGAAGGAAGGATAATAACTGCTCTTGTGAGAGAAGTAAGTCAGTGTAACTGCATTTCTAACAAGGAATGACTTTCAGTTTGTTAAGAAACAAATGATATTGGCAAATCTATTCAAAACAATTTGCATTGTATACTAGCAAACTGACATTTCTATATGTTTTATATGTTAATTATAGCCAAACAGGAATTGCCTTAAGTATAATTTAATTGCCAGTAAGCAAAACTTGACAAGACAGTTCCTTAATAATTGATATGGCATGTTCTTTCGATTATATAACCATGTGACTATGAATATTTACATATTTTACCTGTTAGTCATGTTTAATGTTGAAGTGCCATGAAAAATATTTCTAATAAAGACTTAAAATCTCAGTTCATTCTTTACTCTAAGGTTTTATAGCCCGGAGCAAGACTTCTTGTTTGGTTCTCTTTTGCCAGCCGTGTTGTATCTGTGTAGGTTGCGCCCTCGTCACTGCGGGCCCTGCATGCTGCCGCGCTCCGACAGAGTCCTGCTCCGCTCGTGGTTGCCTCGTCCCACTTCCATGGTCAGAATTAATGAAACTGCAGTTTTTATTCCGATTACAGTTTGCTTAGCCCTACATTTGATGACTTACTATTTATAACATAGGTTATTGATTTTTTCGAATGTTAAGCACATTTGACTGTCTTTCTGTGTATGAGTTACTGCACTGTTGATTCTTATTTTGTGGTTGGCTTTGTTCCTTTGATAACTATGTAATTTAAAAAATCTAAAGTTCTAAAACTGTTCTTAGAACATGAATAGTACATATATATTTTTAAACTGGTTTCTCTTTCAATGAGTTACTATTCTTCCTAGACTATTTCAGTTTACCTAACCATTTTTGGATAAAAACAAAAAGGAAATACAGATAGGTATATTTTGCTTGGTTATCTGAATCTTAAAGCAGTCATTTCTATATGGAATTTTATTTTCTGTTAATATATATGTTTTTTAAAAAAAGGAAAATGAAGGATAGCCTAATACAAAGCTAATGTTTAACAAAAACAACTTAAGTGCTTGGAAGGGTTTCATTTTGCCATTTAACTGTTTATGCCATGTACTACTACATATCTTTACATTACAAGAGAAAAAAGCGCTTATATTGTAGTCGGTGACCTGCTGGGCTGGGGCGACCCACATTCACGCAGGACCTGGATGCCTGAGGTCAGGACTGCTGGAGCCCGCGGGCTTTAAATTGAAAATTTAAGTAACATGGGTGTCATGAGGCATGATTCAGGGGTACAAAGAGATCTGCAAAGGACCCCTCATGCTTCTCTTTATTATACCTGTATCTATTATTCGTTTTGAACATAAATATCTTTTTCAAGAGGAAAAAAATCTTTATTGTATGAGAACTTATCTAATCTAGTTTAGTTTTCCAATTTTTTTCTGTAACAAATTATGTTGATAAGAAAAATACTCCTTTTTAAACCGTAATAGAAATGTACTATATATGAAATATTACTTGTGATATTTAAGCACTGGGACAGGAAACTTAACCTTTGTGACCACAGAGGGAAAGCTTTTGTGCCTTGTTACTTGGTTCCAATACTGATTGTAGTTTTAGAATCTTCCATGGAAGATTTCTTATAGTCAGCTTTTGGTTTATCATCTTCTAATCTTCAGTTGAGGCACATTTATATGTGTTTATCTGCTCTCACATGGACTGAAAAATCAGTTAACATCCTAAGTGACCTATAGGGTATATATATTGGCAAAAAGCAGATTGTGAATGTCTCATAAAATTGGATTTACATTCAGTGTGTTTGGGAATGTAAAGCATGTAAATTATTTAGTATATTATTTAAAGGTAATTAAATCTTCATGTTTTACTTTGAATGTTTTGCTTTGGGAAAAAAATAAATAGGATCCCGTTGTAGCTGTTTTTTTCCCATCACCTAGGCAAATGGACCCACACCTTATACTCATCATAACAGTGTCAAGTTTGAGCAGTTTGTTTTCCAAAATACAGATACTGATAAATAATAACCATTATATACAAAAAAAATTTCCAAAATATTTAAAATAGGCATAGTGGGCTAAACGGCTCAGCAGATATAGTTGATAATGTCATTAAATTTTTCCTTTGTGCTCCTATCTCTTCCTGGTGTTATAATCAGTATTTTATCTTGCTCTTACCAACTTGTTAATGGAAGGTAGTGTCCATTCCATTCCATTCCATTACACTGAGGTACATTCGAGGTGAAATGTCTCTTCAAAGGCAGATCTCGATGTAAACACTACGAGAAAAATGATTGGCAGAAAAGAGTATTGATTTTATGTGGGAGTGTTTTGAACTGGTCATTGAGGTTAGAAATAGCTCAGGGAGTCTTGACTAAACGATGAAAGGAAGCTCCCCCCCACCCCCCAAATTCTCTTTATTTGCTTTTATAGCAAATAAAGGGTAGCAGGGCAGGGTGGTAGTATCAGGATAGACTTTTTAAAAAAATTTTTAGATATTAGAGCACCTATTTAAAGCAGTTTTAGGTTCACAGCAAAACTAAGAGGAAAGTTCAGAGATTTCCCATATACCACTACCCTACACATTCATAGCTTTCTCCATTATCAACATCCCCCACCAGAGTGGTCCATTTGTTACAACCGATGAGCCTACATTGATACATCATACTCACCCAAAGTCCATAGTTTACTGTAGGGCTCTCTTGGTATCCTGTGGGTTTGGACAAATATATGATGACCTTTAATAATACCATACAGAGTATTTTCACTTCCCTAGAAATCCTTTGTGCTCTGCCTACTCTTTCCTCTTCCTCCCCTCACCTCCTGGCAACCGCTGATCTTTTTACTCTCTCCATAGTTTCACCCCTTCCAGAATGTCATATGGTTGGAATCATACTGGGGGGACCCCCCCAAAAAAACAAAATTTATTTATTAAAAAATTGTGTGTTTATTCTTATATGTTTTAACTTTAGTGACCTCTAAAGTACTCTCCATTTGATGACACCTAATTGAGCCATTTTTTTCCATGGCTCAAAACGATTTTTGAACTTGTCCATTTTGATGCCTTTTAGTAACTTCTGCCATTTTTTGTTTTACCTCATCCACATCAGCAAAATGTTTCCCTTTGAGAACTTTTTTCATCCAGGGAAACAAAAAATGTTCTTTGGGGTGAGATTGGTCAATAGGGAGGGTGGGGCACAGGGGTCATGCCATTTTTGGTCAAAAACTGCTGAACACTCAAGCAGTGTGGACAGGTACGCTCATCAATCATGAAATGGGCAAATGTGTTGAAAGAGGCTTCAAAAAAATTCACTGAAGCCAAATGCAGCCTCTCTCAACACCAGCTGGTACACTGATGCCGTTGGGTTCCTAGAACACTCACCCAGCAGGGGAAGCCTGTACTACAAGCCCTCCAAAAGATAATTCTGGGTGGTTATTTTTTTGGTCCCCACCTTATATGCTCTCACAGTATGTAGCCTCATGGTTTGATGGCTCCTTTTCTTTTTTTTTTGGTGTTAGTATTGCACAATCTTCCATTGTCTGGATGTACCAGAGATTATTTTTCCATTCACCCATTGAAAGACATCTTGGTTGTTTCCAAGTTTTAGCAATTATGAATAAAGCTGTAAACATCCATGTACAGGTTTTTGTGTCAGGAGAAGTTTTCAGCCCCTTTGGATAAACACCAAGGAGCATGATTGCTGGGTTGTATGGTAACAGTATGTTCAATTTTGTAAGAAGATTCCAAACTGTCTTCCAAAGTAGCTGCACCGTTTGCACTCCCAGCAGCAATAACTAGAGTTTCTGCTGCTCCACAGCCTCATCAGTGTTTGGGGTTGTCAGTTTTCTGGATCTCGGCCATTCTAAAAGGTGTGTAACTAGCTTGGCCTTTTTTGACTTGTTTTTTCAGAAAGTCTACTTTAAAATACTAAAAAACTTTCAGTTGGTGTTCTAAGTTGGATGAAATACTGATTATCTGCACAACTATTTAGAGCTCTTGCAGACTCTTACCATGACTTTGATGCATATTCATGACCCAAGTTTTAACTATTTTGTTGGTTTTTCCATGTAATAACCCAGTTGGCATTCACGTGTCTTGACTTGTCGCATATTAAAATAAAATGTGGAACCTGTTTTTTAAAATACGTAACTAAGCTTTAGGAATCTATATCTACGAAAAGCTTGTAATCAAGTTTAATTATTTTAAAAAATATGTATACTACTGTACTTGCTACCTTATAAGAAAATAAACACTAATTTCTGCCATTTTTATAAACTATTATAGTTATTTCTAGGCAAATAAAATATCATTTGTACAACAACTTATGAAATAGTGGAATATATAACAAAGCAACTTTCAGAAGCTAGCTACTTAGTAGTAGACTCTTAAAGCTCTGTCTTTGAGTTTCTGGTTCAGCAAATATGGGTTAGGACTCTGAAGTTAAAGGTATTTGCATAGATATCAATAAAATGCATTTAACAATATTTCTGGAATGGATGCAAAATAGTATGGGAATCATACTTAGAAACATTACCCTAAACCACCTACCCTAATCATTAAGTATCTCTTCTTCTTAAAGAAAACAGAATTACTCTCAAAGAGCAACAGACCTTTGGGGGAGCATAATACTTCTGAAACATTGTTATATACGTGAGAGGGAGAATAATCCTTTGTTCCAAACTACTGAGAGTTTGGGCTCTTTGTTACTGCAGCATAACCTGGTCTATCCTGAATGATGAAACCACTAGCTCACCTGAGATGTTAATACTTCTCTGATTTTATCTGAAGTCCAGTCCCTTATTGTCCCAAATTGCCTTTGAATTGTATTTTTGCACTCCTCTCCAGTTTAGAGTCATGCATTACATTTGTTCACAGCTCTTTTGTCATCTTGAACAGTCCCCTCCCCTTTCCTCATTTGCCTTGACTGAGCCAGACCAGTTGTAGAGCATTATCCTACTTTCTGCATTTGTTTCCTCCTGGAGCAGTTTAACCTCATTCCTCGGCTTTACCGTCTGTATAGTAGGCACTAGATGAGGTTCAGATTAAGCAGTTTGGGAAAGATGGTGTGTACTTCATTCTGAATTACTTAGGATGTAATGTCAGGCTGTTCTACTGTTTGATGCCAAATTTGATCACTTGGTTGATCTCTCCAATGTAAAGGCACATTTTCCCCCTTTTGCACTTAGCTGATTGTCTGCAGGCTGATATTTTGGCATCAAAATGAATATCCCATTCCCTAACTACCCATCCACTGATGATATCTATGTGAATCAACTGGTTTTCATTGGGTGTTCCAAAATAGTGATTTTTCTACTTTTATCTTCCTTTTTACATTTATTTGCTTGCATTCTTTAAAGAAGTGCTTTTACTCATCAACTGGGAAAATTCCTCTGAAAAAAGGCAGAGTAAATGCTTAATTCTTCCCCTTTAGTGACTAATTTTCAGAGTAAGGAGTCATAAAATAGTCACCTCTCTTGTAGGAATGTGGACTTTTTGTAATCAATTACAGTAAATGCTTTTTTCCTGCTTAAGTTGTTCTAAACCCATCTGGGGAAGGGGGAGCTTTAAGTTCCTTCTATGTCCTTTTGACATGCACCTTACAGTTGAGCTTCTTTTTGGTTCCTGACACAAGTAGATGCTATAGGCTCATCTTGTACATTACCTACCCATTTTGGGGTTAGCCATTTCTCCAAGGAACCTTTGTTTCTGTTACTGAGGAATAATATTTAGAGAGCAAACTCTAGGCATTAGATGTGCTCATTGCTACCAGAGTGTGATTAGTTCTAGGCCCTTTCAATAGGCAGGGCTAAGAAATGTATTTTAAAAAATTATGAGTCTCAACAATATTCAAAGTAGTAGTGCAGTGTTTTCTTCTATGTGTAGGTCTTTTATACTGAAAATCCTGGTTTCTTTCTTTTTACTTATTGACTTTAGAGAGAAAAAACGAGAGAGAGAGAAACATCAATTTGTTGTTCCACTTATTTATGAATTTATTTGTTGGTTCTTGTATGTGCCCTGACCAGGGATTGAACCCACAACCTTGGTGTATCAGGGAAACCCTCTAACCAAGTGAGCTACCCAGCCAGGGCAGAAAATCCCAGTCTCTAATAACATGACTATATTGATGTTTTTTTATTTTTCTACAATATACAAAATTTACTTTCAAAATTACAACCAATGCTACTACTAATAGAAATACTGAGTAAAACTTAGGATTTCTTAGCAGTTTTCTTTATTCTTATGCATATCCTACGAAAGGTGTACAGAGTACTGTATTCAAGTCACTTGAAATAATTTTTTTGTTTTCAATTTTAGGATTTGCTTACATATTTCCTTTTTGATTTAGTGGATTTTTAAATAGGTAAAACTGTTAGTTCAAAATTCAAACATATAAACAGGTATATGCAAAAGCCTTGCTTTTATCACTTTCCCCTTCACACTAGGTAGTCATTTTTATTAGTTTCACATAGTATACACATAGTATGTGTGACTACATAGTAGTTACATAGTAAACACTATATATACTTCGTACACATATACATAGTATACACATAGTATGTGTGAATAGTATATGTGAATACATAGTATTCATATTAGTATACACTTAGACATATATATTTTTAATCCTCACCTGAGATATATTTACTGATATTTTAGAGAGGAGAGAGAGAGAGAAAGAGATGTGAGAGAGAAACTCCAATCAGTTGCCTCCTGTATGCATCCCGACTGGGGATCAAACCCACAACCCAAATATGTGCCCTGACGGGGATCGAACCTGCAACCTTTTGGTGCACAAGACGCTTCAACCAACTGAGCTGCCTGGCCAGAGCCTTCTACATATATTTATTTCCTTTTTGTTGAACAAAAGATACACTATATACACTGTTCTATATCTTACTTTTTTTCACCATTTACTGGTGAATCTTGGTAATTATAACAGCACAGACAGAGCTTGCTTATTCCTTTTTTTGTGGCTCTTGAGACTCCATTGTGCAGATTTTATTAAACGAGTTTACTCAACTAGTTCCTATTTTTAAACTTTTTATTATGCAAATATCCACATGTTTAAAAATGAGAATAGTAAAATAAGCCTTGATGTATTCACCTAGAGTCAATTATTATTAATGACACTTTGCTAATTACATTTAATTGATACTCTCCCCTTTTTTGTTGTTGGGATATACTCATATAAAAACACATTTCAGACATGCCATTTTATCCAAATAGTTCAAAATGTGTGCATGTGAATATGTAAGTTACTAATACTTTATATTAAGTACCTAGTCTATTTTTACCTCATTAGATTTCTACTTTTGGGTTGTCAACTATACGTAACCTTTGATTCCTGCCTGTTACTTATATGTCAATCAATGAGTTTATTCCACTTTTTCCTTTCTCTCTCCATTCTCCCTTTTCACAGCTGTGTTATTTCCACTTCGTCAGAGTGTGTAACATTACCAAACTATTCTTCCACCCTTATCCCCAGTTTTGATGTACTCTTAAATGTATCACTAAATGCCCTTGATACTCAACAACAGTCTTTTGCCAAAGTTTCCCAGTGGATCTTATTGCCTGGGTTTTTCTCAGAAGGGCTTGTAGATAACAATCTTTCCTTGGTCCTTGCATGTTTAAAACATTTTCTGTAGATTTAATTCTTTAAGGGTATTTATTATGGCTTCATATAAAATCCTTTGCTCACACTTTTGTGGGGGAGGGCGTTGACAATGTTCCATCATTTTCTATTTGTATACTATTGAGAAGTCTTAGACCAACCTGATTTCTTTCCTTTGTAAATGACTTGGCCCTTTCCTTGGAAGTCCTTTGGGTTTTTTGTTTGTTTTTTGGTTTTTGTTGTTGTCAAATGGCTTTGGAAACTTATGTCTTGCAGTTACCTCCTCTAGGTCAGTTTTTCCTGGCACATTAGGGCTGAGCTCAACATATAGATTCAGGTTTGTTTTTTTTTTTTAATTTCAGCAAAGTTTTTTTGAATCATGCTTTTAGATATTAGTTCTATTGTTTTGTTTTACTTTAACAGAAGTTCAAATTATGTAAATGTCGGATCCTTTTAATTTTTTCTATTATTTTCTCTATCATTTTTGTTTATTTTTATTTAATTTTTGGTACTTATTTCTTTAATATATGCTGCTTATCATATGTTTAGTTATTTATATTCTTTCCTTGGAAAATTTCCTTTTGGGCTTCTGGTCAAGATGGTGCTGTAGATAAACATGGTATTCACTTCTTCCCACAACCACATTAAAATTACAACTAAACTACAGAAAAAAACATCATTCCACTAACGTCTAACGTGTCTAACGTGAATCCCTAACATCTGGCTGAAGGGAAATCCTACAACTAAGGATTTAAAGAAGAAACCATATTGAGACTGGTAGGAGGGACAGAGACATGGATTAGGCTGGTTCCACACTCGTGTGGCAGGTAAAAATTGGGAAGGATATCTCAGCCGTGGAGTTACCCCCTGAGGAGCAAGAGGTCCCAGCCTCACAGCCCAGGGTTCCAGTGCCAGGAAAAGAATTCCCCATAACTACTAGCTGTAAAAACCAGTGGAGATTGTGGCTGAGTAAGATGAGGGGCTGCTGGTAACCAAGGCAGTTCTTAAATGGCCCATGCACAGACTTCCTCTGACTTACTCTCTTTGAGCTTCAGCATGGGAGCAACAGATTGAAAGTCATGAGAGACGTACAGGGAGGAACCGAATTGTCTGGCTTCAGGGCAAGAGCTGGGGGGCAGCTTTCTGCCAGACAGAGGTGCTGACACAGGTTACTGTTCCTTAGCCGAGACACCCTCCTCCCTCCACAGAGCTGGCAGGTGGGTGCCATATCATATCTGAGTCTCCATCAACCTGGCTCACATCATTTGCCCTTACTCTGTGATTCCCTGAGACCCTGCCCCACCAAATCTGTGGGCCCACCGAAGCTGTTTCCAGTGGCTTTTTCATACAAATGATTTGTATGTCTTGGCTTATGCTTCAGACTTTAAAAATCTCTCAGGCAAGCAGCATCTGGCCTCAGAATGCCCAGTACCTCTCACTAAATGACCCCAGGCATGATTCTAGCAGCAGCTGGCCATGGGTCACAAGCTTGGCCTCACCTGGGCACCTCCAAGCCCAGTACAAGTAGGAGCCATCCGCAGATCACTTTGTAGTTCATGCTTGGTGGTCTGGGTAGAACACAGATGGCAGCTGACCTTGGCCTGCATGTTCTGGGAGCCCTCAGGGCCAGTGCAGCAGGTGGACAGCTTGAGACCACATTGAAGCACCACCCTACTACCCTGACACACAGCACACTCTGGACTAGACTCAGTGAGCACCAGAGCCCCACTGAAGTAAGTCTTGCTCTGTGGGGTGGGCCCCTGCACAGCTGATCCTCCGTGGTGGTTGATGGTCACAGCCAGTCCTTGAAGCTGCCAGTTGGCCTGGGAGTAAATCCCTCCGATTGATGCATTAACAGCAATCAAGGCTTAACTACAACAAGAGGGTGTACCCACCCCACATGGGGTTAGGAGGGAATGCACCTGGAGTGCCTGGCTCTGGTGAACAGAGAGGCTGTGCCACAGGACTCTACAGAACACCTACTGCATAAGGCTACTCTACCAAGAAAGGCAGACATAACAGTTCTATCTAATTTGCTCGCACAGAAACAAACATAGTGAGGCCTCAAAAGTGAGGAGACAAAGAAACATGTCCCAAGGGAAAGAACAGACTAAAACTCCAGAAAAGGAACTACTAAACAAAATGGAGACAAGCAATCTACTAGATGCAGAGTTCAAAACACTGGTTATAAGTATGCACAATGAACTTAGTGAGAACTTCAACAAAGAGATAGGAAACTTAAAAATGGAGATGAAAAACATAAAAAAAAACCCAGTCAGAAATGAAGAATACGATAACTGAAATGAAGAATACATTACTGGCAATCAACAGTGGATTAGATGAAGCAGAGGATCAAATCAAAGATTTGAAATATAAGGAAGCAAAAAACAATCATAACAGCAAAAAGAAAAAAGAATTAAAAAAATAAAAATGTAAGGAGCCTCTGGGACTACTTTAAATCATTCAAATCATGGGTGTGCTGGAAAAAGAAGAGAGAGAGCAAGAAATTGAAAACCTATTTGAAAAAATGATGGAAAACTTCCTTAACCTGGTGAAGGAAATAGACATACAAATCCAGGCAGTGCAGAGTCCCATTCAAGATGAACCCAAGG
Organism: Pteronotus mesoamericanus; assembly: GCF_021234165.1. Lineage (NCBI taxonomy): Eukaryota > Metazoa > Chordata > Mammalia > Chiroptera > Mormoopidae > Pteronotus > Pteronotus mesoamericanus. The sequence goes on from NW_026555152.1 coordinate 6,536,299, forward strand.
AGGCCCACACCAAGATACGACATAATTAAAATGCAAAATATTGAAGACAGAGTACTTTAAAAACAGCAAGAGAAAAGCAGTTACCTAAAGGGAGCTCCTATAAGACTGTCAGTTGATTTCTCAACAGCAACTTTGCAGGCCAGAAGGATTGACAAGAAATATTCAAAGTGATGAAAAGCAAGTACCTACAAACCAAGATTAGTCTAACCAGCAAAACTATTATTTAGAATAGAAGGACATATAAAGAGCTTCCCAGACAGGAAAAAACTAAGGGTTCATCACCACCAAACCAGTATTACATGAAGTGTTAAAGGGTCTTCTTTAAGAAGAAGAAAAAAGATCAGAAACATGAACAATAAAATGGCAAGAAATATATAGCTATTAACAATCGAATCTAAAAGCAAAATAAACAAGCAAAACAGAAACAGGATTATCAGTACAGAAACTGCTGTTAAAGGGGAGGGGGATTGGAGGGCTGGGTGGAGAAGGTGAAGGGATTAAGAAAAAGCTAACCAAACTCGTAGACACAGATAACAGTACGGTCTTTACCAGAGGGAAATGGAGGCGGGTAGGAGAGGGGAAAGGGGGATAAATGGTAATGGAAGGAGGCTTGACTTTGGGTGGTGAACACACAATGCAATATACAGATGATGTATTATAGAGCTGTACACCTGAAACCTATATAATTTTATTAACTAATATCACCCCATAAGTTCAATAATGTTTAAAAAAGGTTTTCTTTGGAAACTTAAAATGTAATCTTTTTTCCTAGAAAACTTCTTTTTCTCTGGTTTCTTTTTTTGGTACAATAGTTTTTGTTTCACTTCTTTGTCCATTTCTATTCTGAGTTTTTGAATTTATGATTAGTAGTCATTTATCATATTAACATTTGCTTTTTAAAAGTAACATTTAAATGCATGTTTTAGTGTTGCTACAGTTTGCTTCTACTTGTAGCCTTTCTTTTCTGGGATTTCATCTATTGAAAAGTTTTAATTATCATATTTTGTTTTATTCTTATATTAACTTCACACAGATGCTTTTTTGTTTGTTTTGTTTTCTATTCATGAGTGTTTGTGTCAGATTTTTCTGATCACTGTTGCAGTTGATTCTATGTAGAAGAATGGAGTTAGCTTGTCTTACTAGGTTTCTTAGTTCAAGAGCTTCCTCTTCTGTTGCTATAGTGAATTGCAGTTTCTTTAATAAATGGTGCCTTGTTGTCTGTCTCCTGATTCATTTGTTACCTTGTCTCACTAAGATACTTGCTTTCATCCATCTGTCTTCTTTCTCAACAGCTCCACCTTCCAAGATGCTTCCTTTCCCCTAGAAATAACATCTTTTCTAAGATCACAACATACATTCCAGCCCCTTCTTTTTGATTCTACAGTTTTAGATATAGTGTTGATATTTCTTCACTTAGGGAGGGCCTCTCTTCAGGGAAATGAACTCTAGTTGATATTAACTGTCTATCGCCACCCAAACCTCCTTGCTCTCTCTTCTGTTTATTCTCTGTCTCTCCAGTCTTGTGTGGACTGTGAAACCTAGAACTAACTCTGCTGGTCTCAAATCTTTATTTCCCCAGTCGCTTAAATTAAAATTAATGATATTTTAATTTTAAATGTTAATTTTTGAGATTTCTCATCTTTTATTTTTTAATTTTTAAAAAAACTTATTGTCGTTCAGTTACAGCTGTTCCACCTTTTTCCCCCTCGCTCACCCCAACCCCATCCCTTGTGACTCCCAGTCAGGCCCCCCGCATTGTCCATGCCCCTGAGCCCTCCACTCCTGTTCCTTTGCTTGCCCTTCCCCTTCTTCCCCCGCCTTCCCCTCTGGGCACTGTCAGTTTGTTCTTTATTTCCAAATCTCTGGTTCTATTTTGTCCATTTGTTTGTTTTGTTGATTAGGTTCCACTTACAGGTGAGATCATCTGGTATTTGTCTTTCACCACCTGGCTTATTTCACTTACCATGATGCTCTCCAGTTCCATCCATGCTGTTGCAAAGGGTACTCTCTTTCTTTCTGCTGCATAGTACTCCATTATGTAAATGTACCACAGTTTTTTGGTCCACTTATTTACTGATGGGCACTGAGGCTGTTTCCAGCACTTGGCTATTGTAAATAATGCTGCAGGCGAACATTGGGGGGCACAGGTTCTTTTGAATTGGTATTCAGGATTCTTAGGGCATAATCCCAGCAGTGGGATCGCTGTATCAAAAGGCAGTTCCATTTTTAGTTTTTTGAGGAAATTCTATACTGTTTTCCACAGTGGCTGCACCCGTCTGCATGTTAATTGTAAATGTTAATTTTAAATATCAATTTTAAATGACAGCTAAGAGCAGGGAAGTCAGGGGGTGGAGGAATTGAACAACAAGGAGAAAGGACTCATAAACATGGACAGCAGTGGTGACTGTGGGGGTAGGGGGTAAAAGGGGACTAAATGGTAATGGAAGATAAATAAATAAAATGTGTAAAATTGTCTGACTTTTAGTTTTGCTGCAAGTGTGACAAAAGAGACTTAATTTGCGCTCCCTATTCATCCATATAATTGTATTAATAAATGTGTGGATTTTTTTATCCTCACCTGAGGAAATTTTTCCATTGCTTTTAGAAAGAGGAGACGAGAAAGAGAGAGAGAGAGAAACATTGATTGGTTGCCTTCTCATATGCACCTGGACAAACCCACTAGCTGGGCATGTGCCCTGACCGAGAATTGAACCTGAGAACGTTTCAGTCTATGGGATGATGCTCCAACCAACTGAGACACATTGACCAGGGCTGTGTGGAACTTCTAATGGGAATCATTGAATCCTGGGTGGCAGGGGCCAGGTGGTAGCACTCAACCACCAAAGGCAAGGTGTGCATGGTTACCATAATGGACAGCAGAATCAAAGTAACAATCAGAATAGTCTGACTCCCAAAGACCTATAGCATCGACTACTTGATGATGGTGTTTCTAGAAGTGAAATAGATAGTAAACCTAATAAATTCTTAACCTGATCTGCATAGATTAAATGAAAATAAGTCTAACCTGAATCATGAAAACAGAGAATCATAGCTTCTTAAATCTTAAACATAAACCAGTTTGCAATCCCCAGCAGCCCTTGAAAGAAGGAGAGGCTGATCCCTTTGAGGAAGGACTCCAGTATACTACCCACATTTATACTTTTAATCTTTCTCCCAGCCTTCTCCAAAGGAGATTATTGTCTTTTACCAGAATAACTGTGTTTGGGGAAAATAAAATAATCAGACTTTAGGGGGAGGTGCTGATACTGGCTTGGAACTAATATTAATTTCAGGAGACCCTAAGTGTCACTCTGATCCACCAGTCAGAGCAGGGACTTAAGGATGTCAGGTTATCAATGAAATGAGCTCAGGTCTGTCTCACAGCGTCACTAGTGAGTTATCAAACTATCCTGTGGTTATTCCCCCACCGCTGGAATTCACAATTAGAATAGACATAGTAAGCAGCTGACAGAATCCCCACATTGGCTCCCTGATTGTGGATTGAGGGTTATTACAGTGGGAAAGCACAGGCGGAAGCCACTCAAACTGCCTCTGCGTAGGAAAACAGCAAACCAGAAGCAATATTGCTTTTGTGTGGCAGAGATTAGAGCCAACATCAAAGACTTGAAAGAGGTAGGAGTGGTGATTCCTACCACGTCCCTATTCAACTTGTTAACCGGCTTGTGCAGAAGACAGATGGAGAATGACAGTGAATTATCATTAACTTAATCAGATGGTGATTCCTAGTGCAGCTGCTATAGCAGATATGATTTCATTGCTTGAGCAAATTAACTGGTACCTGATATGCAGCTGGCATCTGGCACATGCTTTTTTCTCAATACCTATCAGCAAAGACCAACAGAAAATGCCTGCTTTCAGCTGGTAAGGCCAGCAACACACCTTCATTGTCCTACCCTAGGGGTATATCAACTCTCCAGCCCTAAGTCAATAGTTCATTCTCAGGGACCTTGATTACCTTTTCCTTCCACAAGTTAGTGCATTGGTCCATTACATTGATAACATTATGAGGAATGAAACTTGCTCCATGATGCTGATTAGAATAAGAAGTAGTAACTACTTTGGGCTTATTGGTAAGCACTTGTGTGCCAGAGGGTGGGAAATAAATTTGACAAAAATTCAGGGGCCTTCTATCTCATTGACATCTCTAGGAGTCCAGTGGCATATGTAGAGATATCCCTTCTAAGGTGAAACAAAAGTTATTGCATCTGGCCTCTCCTACCACCACAGAGGCACAGTACCCAGTGGTTCTCTTTGGATTTTGGAAGCAACATATTCTTCCGTTGAATGTGTTATACTGGCCCATTAACTGAGTGATCCAAAAAGATGCTAGTTTTGAATGGGGTCCAGAATAAGAGAAGACTCTGCAACAGGGCCAGCCTGCTGTGCAAGCTGCTTTGCCATTTGGACTATGAGATGAAGTAGAGCCAATGGTACTTGAAGTCTCAGTGGCAGAGAGGGATGCTGCTTTGAGTCTCTGGTGGGTTCTCTATGTGATTCTATATGTGATTCTCAACACAAGCCCTTAGGATTTTTGAGAAAAGACCTTACATCCTCTGCAGATAAGTACTCCCCTTTTGAAAAAATAACTCTTGGGCTGCTACTGGGCCTTGGTAGAGACTGAATGTTTAACCATGGGCCACCAAGTTATCATGCAACCTGAGCTGACTAACTTAAGTTATCTGACCCAGCAAGCCATACAGTAGCATCAAATGCAAGTGGTAGATATGGGATCGAGCCTGGGCAGTCCCTGGAGGCACAGGTTAGTTACGTGAAGAAGTGGCCCAAGTGCCCACGGTCCCCTTTCCTCCCCAGCCTATGTGAATGAGTTCCCCACAGCCAGTTGATAGAGAGAAGACTTAGACCTGGATCACAGGTGTTTCTGCCTGACATGCAGGTACCACCCCAAAGTGGACAGCTGCAGTATTCTAGCCCCATTCTGGGACATCCCTGAAGGACAGTGGTGAAGGGAGATCTGGGACTTTGAACAGAACACTTGGTTGTTCACTTTTTGTTGGAAAGAGAAATGTCTAAATGTGCCAATTCATGGGCTGCAGCCAATGGTTTGGCTGGATGGTAAGGGACTTGGAAGGAACATGATTGGAAAATTGGTGGCTAGGAAATTTAGGGAAGTGGTAAGTAAATAGAACTCTCTGAATGAGCCAAAAAAAAAAAATGTGAGGATATTTTTATCCCTTATGAATGTTCACCAAAGGTTGAGCTCTCAGCAAAGGAGGATTTTAATAATCAAGTGGATAGGATGACCCATTCTGTGGACACCAGTTAGCCTCTTTCCCAGACACCCTGTCATCACCCAATGGGCTCATGAACAAGGTGGCATGATGATAGAAATGGAAGACGTATTGATGGGCTCAGCAACATAGACTTACCGAGGCTGACCTGGTTTGACTACTGTTGAATGCCCATCTGCCAGCAGCAAAGATCAACACAGTCCCTGATGTGGCACTGTTGTCCAGGGTGATCAGTCAGCTACCTGGTGGCAGGCTGATTACATCGAACTCTTCCATCATGGAAGGGGAAGCATTTTCTTCTTACTGGAATAGACACTATGGATATGGATTTGCCTTCCCTGCATCACTACTTCTGCTAAAATTATCATCTATTGACTTACAGAATGCCTTATCCACCATCATGGTATTCCACACAGCATTGCTCAGATCAAGGTATTCACTTCATAATAAAAGTGTGGCAATGGGCCCACACTCATAAAATTAATTGGTCTTACCATGTTCTCTACCATCATGAAGCAGCTTGCTTGATGGAACAGTGGACTGGCCCTTTGTAGACTCATTTACAGTGCCAGCTAAGTAACAATACCTTGCTGGGACAAGTTCTCCAGAAGGCTGTATATACTCTGAATTAGTGTTCAATATATGGTATTGTTTCTCCCATCTCCAGGAATCAAGAGATGGAAACAGTGATATCAATCACTATTACACGTAGTGGCCAACTGGCAAATTTTTGTTTCCTGTTCCTGCAAAGCCATGCTCTGCTAGCCTAAGGGTCTTAGTTCCAGAAGGAGGAATGCTTCCATCAGGAGACACAACAATGATTCCATTGAACTGAAAGTTAAGACTGCCACCTGGCCACTTTGGGCTCCTCATGCCTCTTGATTAACAGGCAAAGAGGGGATTTACTGTGTTGGCTGGGGTGATTAATCCTGACTACCAAGGGGAATTGTACTGCAATTCCACAATGGAGGTAAAGAGTACAGGAGACCCCTTTGGGTGTCTCTCAGTATTACCATGCCCTGAGTAAGTTAATGGAAAACTACAACAGTCTAATCCAGGCAGAATTGCTAATGGCCCCGACCCTTCAGGAATGTAGATTGGGGTCACTCCATCAAGTAAAGAGCCATGACCACCCAAGGTGCTTGCTGAAGGCAAAAGGAATACAGAATAGGTAGTAGAAGAAGGTACCTATAAATATCAGCAAGGACCATGTGACCAGTTACAGAGTGAGAACAATAGTTGTCATGAGTATTTTCTCCTTATTTCATTATGGATATATTGTTATGAATACAAAAGAAATATCTTTGTTTTCTGTAACATAAACTGTATTAATTTAATATCATAGTGTTTAAGTATTTTAAGTTTTATATCATAATATTTAAAGATTTTTTATTTATTTATTTTCAGACATAGGGGAAGGGAGGTAGAAAGAGAGGGAGAGAAACATCAGTGTGTGGTTGCCTCTTGTGCACCCCCTGTTGGGGACCTGGCCTGCAACCCAGGCATGTGCGCTGACTGGGAATTGAACCACTGAACCCTTGGGTCATAGCCTGGCATCAAATCCACACCAGCCAAGGCTATATCGTAACATTTAAGTTACAGAACATGAAGGAGAAAAGTAAACATCACTCAAGGACCTTATTTCTTTTTCTGGGGAAAGAGTTAGTGCTTTTTTTAGTTGTATGCAGGATAGTTGTATTATGTTAGGCAGAATTATGACCTTGTTATTGTCTTTATTTGGAGATTGAGTATGGTTTAAGAGATGTATGTGGATGCCAAGTTGAGAAGGAGTGGACTTGGTGTGGTTAATTTTGTATGTCTACTTGGCTGTGTTATGGGAGTGCAGATATTTGGCTGAACATTATTCTGGATGTGTCTTTGAGGATGTTTCCAGATGAGGTTGGCGTTTAAGTTGGTGGACACAGTAAAGCAGCTTGTCCTCCCTAATGTGGGTGGGCATCCTCCAACCCACTGAGTGTCTGAATAGAATGAAAAGTGAAGGAAGACAGGATTTACCCCTTCTTCTGCGTGAGTGCTTGAGCTGGGACATCAGTTTTCTCTGCCTTTGGATTGGTTCTCAGGCCTTTGAACTTGGACTGAAGTATACCACTGGCTTTCCTTGGGTCTCTTGGTTGGCAACGGCAGATCATGGAACTTCTCAGCCTCTGTAATCATGTGAGCCAATTCCTTATGATAAATTTCTCTCTATACATGGTTCTGTTGCTCTTTAGAACCCTGACTAATACACGTAGCTACCATTATCCTGTAGGAACCTAGAAGACCCTTAACTATTCTTTTTTATGTTATTATTATTGTGGTAGAATATATATAATATCAAATATACCACTTTAACCATTTTACACGTACAATTCAGTGATACTAAGTGCATTTAGAGTGTTGAATAATCATCACCCATCTCCATTTGCAGGAATTTTTTATCATCCCAACAGAAACTCAATACCCATTAAACAATAACTCCCCATTGCCTCTGGCAGCCACCCTTCTACTTTCTGTCTCTATGAATTGGACTATTCTAGTGATCTGATATAAGTAGAATCATGCAGCTTATGTCCTTTTGTATCTTCCATATTTCATTTATTTTTTTTCTTGTTTGAATGTGCTTTTGGTGTCAATTTGAAGGAATTATTGCCAAATCTGGTATCATGAAACTTTCCTTCTATGTCTTCTAAGAGTGTTCTAGTTTTAGCTTTTATGTTTAGATCTTTGATCAATTTTGAGTAAATTTTTGTACATGATTTGATAAGGGTCCAACTTTATCCTTTTGCATGTGGATAACCTATTTTCTCATCATCATTTGCTGAAGAAACTGTCCTTTTTCTATTGAATGGTCTTGACACTCTTACTTAAAATTAATTGACACATATGTGAGGGTTAATTTCTCTATTTCTGGGCTCTCTCTCTTATACCATTGATTTATATATTGTATCATCCTTCTGCCAGTACCATACTGTTTTGATTATTGTAGTAAGTTTTGAAATCAGCAAGTATGAGTGCTCTAACTTGGTTCTTCTTTCTTTTCTTTTTTCAAGATTACTTTGGTTATTCATGATCCCTTGAGAGTCCATGTAAGTTTTAAGATGTGCTTTTTGATTTCTGCAGAAAAAAAAAAAACAAACCCTGTGGGAATTTGATAGACAATGCCTTGAATCTGTAGATTGCTTTGGATGGTGTTCGTATCTTAATGATATTAAATCTTCTGATCTATGAACTAAGGGATATCTTTTCATTTATATGTGTCTCTTTATAATTCTTTCACCAATGTTTTGTAATTTTCAGTATTCTAGTTTTTCACCTTCTTGGTTAGATTTATTCCTAAGTATTCTATTCTTTTTAATGCCATTATAAATGGAATTATCTTCATAATTTCCTTTCCAATTGTTCGTTGCTAGCATATAGAAACATAATTGACGTTGTGTGTTGATTTTGCATCCTGCAATTTTGCTGAACTCATTTATTAGTTCTGATTGTTTTTTTTTTCTTGACAAAATATTTGGGATTTTATACATATAAGATCATGTCTTCTGGAAACAGAGATAATTTTACTTATTTCTTTCCAATTTGGGCATTTTTCCCCCCTAATTGCTTTTGATAGAACTTCTAGCATGTATTATTTTGAATAGAAGTGGTAAAAACAGACATCCTTGTATTGTTCTTGATCTTAGGGGGAAAGTTTTTAGTCTTTCACCTGTAAGTACGGTATGAGCTGTGGGTTTTCTCTATATGGCCTTTATCAAACTGAGGAATTTTATTTCTAATCTGTTGAGTGTTTTTTTTATCATGAAAGAGTGTTGAATTTTGCCAAACAATTTTTATGTATAGTTTGAGATGCTTATGTAGGTTTTTTTCCATTTCTGTTAATGTGGCATATTATATCAATTGATTTTTGAATGTCTAACCACTTTTGAATACTGGAAATAAATCCCATTTGGCTGTGGTCTATAACCTTTTATAATGTGCTGTTGAACTCAGTTTGCTAATATTTTGTTGAGGATTTTCCCATCAATGCCCATAAAGCATGTTGATCTGCAGGTTTCTCTTCTTATGGTATCTTAGGTTTTGACCTAGCTATTTTTTATTGTTGGTGTATATAGGTCAATGAACCAGAAGAAGAGTGACCACCATCCAACACTGTCAGTTCAGCAAGGAAGAGAAGAAAAAAAGCATTTCTCAGCTTCATTAACTGAACCATCATCCTTCAACTCATCTTAAATTTTTCTTTTGTTATGGTTACCAAAAAAATGTGAAAATTAAAATAAACATTGCTAAAAAGCTCATGTAAAATATATGGAAAACTCTAGACTCATTATAGCCATCTGAAAGAAAGCACAGAATATTATAGTATAAGAGAGGTTAGAAATTAGTTGAATAACAGATGTGAGTGTGAAATTGGGCCAATAGAAGCTCTTATCCATGTTACCAGATCATCAGATGTTGTTATCAGAGGGTGTTACTGTGGTAAAATAGTGATTGAAACACACTAGTGGGGGAAGTTCAGACCCATGCTCTTTAATAGAAATATAATATAAGCCGTATATGTAATTTTAAATTTTCTAGAAGTCATAGTAAAAAAGTAAAATGAAATTCATAAAATTAATTTTAATAATATAGTTTATTTAACCCAATATACTCCAGATATTATCCTTTAACAAGTAATTAATATAAAATTATTAATGTAAGATATAATGCATTTTTTCATGCTAACTCTTCAACATCTTGTACATTTTACACTTATCACACATTATCAGTTTGGACCAGCCACATTTTATGTGCTCAATGGCCATATGCGCCTCCTGTATGAGACAGAAAAATTCTAATCAGATAGATCTTGCTTGTCCGGATGTGTTCCTCAATTTAATTTTTGAAAGCTTGACAGACAAAGTTGTTAGCTTTTCTTCCCTCTGTTCTTAACTGAGCCAACTATGTGCTTATATAAAGGGCAGTTCCTATGGGAAGATGTAAGCCAGTCCCAAAGTCTTTAATTTGTCTAGTGATATATTCTTCAGAAACAGCAAACATAGTCAAGAAACAAGTCTTCAGAAAGCAATCTTGGCACTTGAGGAGGAAAAGAAGGACTGGTGGCTAAGTAGTTGTGGCAAGTGTGTGCCTCAGCAAATTTGTTGAGGACTTGGGCTCACTGGATCCAGCAGGAGGTAGGCTTTTGGAATAGTGGGTAGATGGGGGGAACAAAACATCAGGGAGTTTGGGAACAAAACTTGAGTGGGCAGAAAAGTTGGCCTTTCTTCCTTCTCTTCTTGCCTGTGTGTGAGTACAAGGAAGATGTGCGTGCATAGCACTGATGTCTCTAGGAACATGAGTGTCTTGGATTTATCGTGTATACTGTCAATAGCAGCTCACACTCGTTCCTGTCTTATTCTGTATTTCCCTTTCATCACACTGTATTCTATGACCCCTAAAAAAATTTCCTGTTATTATATTTAATATATGCCTTCTAGATGCTTGTCCTTAAAAGTTTGTAGTGTGTTTTAAATTTACATAAATGATATTAAGCAGTACTTTCCACCTGTTATTTCTATCTTTGCTTCACTCATGCTATCCATTTACTGTCCTTCCCTTTGATGCTCTGTCTCCTTTGGTTCTCCCCTCCATTTCTTACCTTTCAGCCATTTGACATTTATTGAATACTTAGTGCATGCCAGGTAGGGTGCTGGGAACATCACAGACATTGTTTCATTAAAATCTTGTGGTAACTCTGCAAAGATGGTGACACTTTTCTGATTTTGTAAAGGAACCAGCTCAGCAGGAATCTACCTAAGAGCAGTTAGGTAACATGCCCATCACCAGCATCACGCAGCTAGCAACGTGGATTCACCCTCTACCTTTCTGATTCCCAAATCCATACTCTTTCTGCTTTTTCAAAACCCTTCTTGTTGTTCTTAAGGGAAAAACTTACACAGCCCTCACTCTGATGAAAAAATGATACAAACCAATTTGGCTAAATCTTGGGTCCTAGGTAATCCAGCTATTTGCAGATTTGGAAATAGCAACAGCTAACAGCTCTTCAGTGCTCATGGGAGGCAGCTTGAGCAGTGTGGTTAAGAGCACAGACTTGGGAGCCTGGCTGATCCTAGCTCTGCTCCTAAGGCCTTGAGCATCTGTGGACTTTGGACAAGTTAGCTCCTTCCCAGAGATAGAAGCCAAATTTTATGTGGTAGAGTGAATGGATAATAAGAAAATAAAAGTTTGCATATTTTTCATTCACTCTTTCATTCATTTGGCAAATATTTGACAGGCTTATGGTGTACCAGGTATTATTCTAGGAGATGGTGATGTAGAATAGGACAAGGTACAAAAGTCGCTGCCTGCAGGAAGCTTATCTCCTAGGGCCAGCGAGTAAGAAACCTGATTCTAAGGGAAGGATGGGGACCTTAAACAAGAAGGAAAGTATCATAGGCAATAACTACAGTTTACTGTTGTCTGTTGTGTGCTAGCTTGGACTTCTGACTAAATTCCATTCTCTAAGGACAAGATTTCATTTCTTAACAACTTCATTGAGGTGTACTTTATTTAGTCTAAAATTCACTCATTTTAAGTGTACAATTCAATGATTTTTAGTAAATTTATAGAGTTGTGCAGCTATCATCTCAATCAATTTCAAACATTTCCATCACTCTGTAAAGCTCCTTCTTACAAAGAGCAAGTTGTTGTTTTTGTTTTCTCAGTAAATGGAGAGAGGCGGCCTTTTGTGAGGAAGGAGCACTGACCCAAGGGCCAGAAGAACCAGGACCCAGTTCCTGCTCTGCCACTATGGCTGTGGGCCAGGTCCTCCCCGCAGGGTCTGTTTTTTCTACCTGTGAAGTAGAAGGCATACTAAGTCCCCTTACGATTTTAAGATCTTAAAATTTTGTTTAAGGAAGATCTGAGTATCTGTGGTAGTTAGATAAGGCACTAGAGAAGAGATTCAAAATCTAAGAGGAAAGGGAATGTTGATGGGAAAATTATCAGAAAGCATTCATGTGGGGGAATATTGGAAGTTAAGTAGCTCATCTTTTTCTTTTCCCTTCATTACTGACCAGAGTCATTATAGATGTTAGTTTTCTAAAAATGTTTGAAAGTATCATATATAGAGTTACTTAGCCCTTTGCTTCTTATGACTAGTTAATTAGGAGTACCCAGTGCAGATGTTTTGCAAAGTCTCTATAAACAGTTCATGCCATGGGCTATCAGTGTTTCTTTCTTTCTTTTTTTAAAAATTGTTTTTATTGGAACTCATCTGAACATCAGATATACCTGGTATTGGTTAGCAAGAACCATTTGTACATTTGATATTGATGGTGCCAAAACCAAAACAGTGACCAGACATGATGGGGAGAGATGTTGAGAATAAAAACCTGATCTTGGAGAGGAAAATAAAAGCCAGTCAGATTCAGCGAGGATGCAAAGCCTAGTGCAAAAAAATCCTTTTACAACATATAAATTTATTCTGAAAATCTGGAAGGATAACCTGAGAAAGAAAAGGAAAGACAAAAGGAGACCAGCAGCAAGGAAGAGGAGGAGGGAGAAAGGGAAAGAGAGAAGGCAGAGAGATGAGAAGATGAAGAAAACGGAGCTGAATACCAAGCCTTGGTTTTTCATCATAACACAAAGCCTGCTGACACACAGTGCTCTCCCTGAAGTCCCTTTGATTTCTTAGAGGTAAATAAAGAAGCTCACTGGGAAGGGGACGTGATGTTGCTTGGAAACCCAACAAAAATGAAATAAGCAAACAAACAAACAAGCAAACCCACATCCCACAGTCTTATTTCCAATGTTCACTGTTTAAAAGAGGAATAAACCCATCTGCCAGTGGGGAGAGGAGGAGTGGGACAGGGCAAGAAACTAATGGATGTCAGACAGCCTGGCTTCCCCAGAAGGGGAAGGAGGAAGGAAGAGAGACATGTGATGGACTCCCGGTTGAGAGAGGGGAAAAGCGGAAGGCAGAGAGAGAGAGCAGAGAGGGGCAATTAAAACGCTGACATCTGATCTAGTTTACTGTGTTAAAGAGAGCCACACACACAGCAGAACCCCTGAGGGCGCACTGCTCCCCGTGTAGCGGCGGGGGACACTAGCTCCTGGCCTTGTCCCCATTCCTTCGCAGGTTGGAGTGGAGCTGTGCTGCTGCTGCGGCTGCTGCTGGGGCGGCGGCAGGACCTCTGGCGCGTCTGCTGGAGCCACTGTTGGAGGGAAGTTGGGAGGACAGCCCCTATGGCAGGAGTAAGAACACTGAAACACCTCATTTTAAATAAAAAAAGAAAACAGCGGTCTATGCACGGTTGTTTGTTTTGGTTCAGTACAAACAGAATAAAAAGTCATTGCTTTGGTGGTCGTGCCCAGCCGGTGGATCAGGAGCCCCAGTGGCTGGCGGAGGGCCTGGCTTGGCAGCCTTCTCCTGGGAGGCAGAGAGCACAGCTTCACGTAGTGTAAGCCTCTTTCCTTTTACTTACAATAATCTTCCTTCCTTCCTTCCCTCCTTCCTTCCCTCCTTCCTTCCCTCCCTCGTTCCTTCCTTCCTTCCTTCCTTCCTTCCTTCCTTCCTTCCTTCCTTCCTTCCTTCCTTCCTTCCTTCCTTCCCTCCTTCCTTCCCTCCTTCCTTCCCTCCCTCCCTCCTTCCTTCCTTCCTTCCTTCCTTCCTTCCTTCCTTCCTTCCTTCCTTCCTTCCTTCCTTCCTTCCTTCCTTCCTTCCCTCCCTCCCCTCATTCCCAGGTTGGGCCAGTAAAGATTACATGAAAACTGGCACACCTATGGGTTGGAATACAGATGCACCATATGAGGGTTTACAAACTTCCTGAATGAAAAGTAGAACAAAAAGAAAAAAGAATCTCCTAGCATTTCCCCCAAAGTTTCCGCTCTCCCACCACACACTCTCTCCAAAGGACTGTCACAGATCCAGCTCTATGTCAGTTTCTTGGCTTTGTTGTAGAGAGAATCCACTACTTTACTCATGTTCCGAATTGTTTCCAGAGCAGCTTCATATCTTTTATCTACTGGAGGTTCATTGAAAATAAAAAAAACACTCTCCCCCTAGTCCTAGATCCCATGAAATTTCTTGTCAAGAATCATCTGTGATAATTTCCTTTCCACATCGGCCTTGGAGACTTTGATGAGGCTAGATACGTGTTCCATATGTGCTCAGGAAAAAGGTCAGTGACTCGGATCAGATCCTGTTCCAGTAAATTGTCACACAACTTGGCCAAGTGCATGCTGATGATTGGGTCATCCTGGAGTTCTGCCTGATAATCTGTCAGGGCCTTTTCAAAATCTGCCAGTGATCTGTTCTTGCTAGCCTGGGCCGTGCATTTTAATGCTTCTATCTGCCTCCCCGTATATTGAAGTGCAAGCTTCCTGCTCACCAGAGCCTGGACTTATTCTGGGGTGTTGAGCAGATTTTGCACAACAACATGTATTTCAGAGATGTCATGGCCTTGGGGCTATCAATGGAATTGCAACCCTCAAATGCCTCATAGAAATATGGGTATGCAGTTTTCCAATCCTTCTCCTCTGTTGCATGGATAATACCTGGCTGCATATTCAAGGTGGCCGGCAATTTCGGGGGAAAGTAGATGGCGTTTGTTGTGTTTTGAGCAGAGGTTAAGGCAACTTGGGCTTTTGGCAAGTTGCTCAGGGCATGGTATGTTCCACCAAAAGGGCTTTTTCATCCATCTTTTTCAACTCCTGCAACAGCTGAGAACCTAAATGCAATGCTTCCTGGAATCTCTTGGTATCAAAGTACAAAGACACCAGTCTCACCTTCAAAGCTTGACGTAAGAAAGTTCTTTTCTCTGATTTGGCCCATTTGATGCACTCTAAACACAACTCGACCTCCTGCCCTGTAACTGCTTCCATATCAAGAAACAGATCAAGAAGAGATCAGGCAAGAAGAGCTGCTTTAGCCTTGCTGATGGAATTCAAGAAGGGTCACACATACTTCAGGAGTCCTCCAAGCTCTGCAACTTGTCTGTTCTTTGCCAGGAGAGGCACCGGTTCCAGGATGCTCTGCCCCTTGGCCTCCACTGCCCCTTCATCATTCTCCTGCATGTCACAGTTCATTATGGAGTGGAGCGTGTTGCTGGAGGCTTCCTGGTCAGTGCTGAGTAGAGACGGGGCTCTCGAGAACTCCATCACCGCTGCCGCCGCCATCTTACCGCTCTTACAGCATCCCCCATCAGTGTTATTTACTGTTGGGTGTAGAATTAGATCTAGCCAATTCCAAAAACACAAGTAACAATTCAGAAACTGTATTTTTATTTATTTTTATTTTTTATATTTTATTGATTATGCTATTACAGTTGTCCCAATTTTTCCCCTTTGTCCCAGCATCCCCTACTATCTCAGGCAATTTTGTCACCATTGTTCATGTACATGGGACATGTATAAGTTCTTTGGCTACTCCATTTCCTGTACTTTGCTTTACATCCCCATGGCTATTCTGTAACTACTAGTTTGTACTTCTTAATCCTCTTACCTCTGCACCCATTCCCCTAAACTCTCCTCCCATCTGGCAACCATCAAAACTCTCTCCATATCTATTCTTCTTGTTTATTTAGCTTGTTTTTTAGATTCAATTGTTGACAAGTATGTATTTTTTGCCATTTTATTGTCATAGTTTTAATCTTCTTTTCTTAAATAAATGCCCTTAACATTTCATATAATAATGGTTTGGTGCTAATGAACTCCTTCAGGTTTTTCTTGTCTGGGAAGCTCTTTATCTGTCTTTTGATTTTAAATGATATCTTTGCTGGGTAGAGCAATCTTGGCTGTAGGTTTCTGTTTTTCATGACTTTGAATATTTCTTGCCAGTCCCTTCTAGCCTGCAAAGTTTCCTTTGAGAAATCAGTTGACAGTCTTACGGGGGTTCCCCTGTAGGTAACTAACTGCTTTTCTCTTGCTGCTTCTAAGGTTCTCTCTTTAACTTTTGGCATTTTAATTATAATGTGTCTTGGAGTAGGCCTCTTTGCATCCATCTTGTTTGGGACTCTCTGTGCTTCCTGGGTTTGCATGTCTATTTACTTCACCAAATTAGGGAAGTTTTATTTCATTATTTCTTCAAAGAAATTTCTAATTTCTTGCTCTTTCTCTTCTCCTTCTGCCACCCCTGTGATGCGAGTGTTGGAATACTTGAAGTTGTCCCAGATGCTACTTATACTATCTTCATTTTGGGGGGATTATTTTTTCTTCTTCTTCTGATTGGTTATTTTTTGCTTTCTGATGTTCCAAATCATTGATTTGATTCTTGACTTCATCCACACTACTGTTGTTTCCCTGAAGACTATTCTTTATTTCGGTTAGTGTATCCTTTGTTTCTAACTGGATCTTTTTTATCCTGTTGAGCCCCTCATTAAGTTCCTTAAGCATCTTTATGACCAGTGTTTTGAACTCTGCTTCTGATAGATTCCTTATCTCCATTTTGTATAGTTCTTTTTCTGGAGTTTTAATCTGTTCTTTCATTTGGGCCATGTTTCATTGTCTCCTTGTTTTGGCAGCCTCCCTGTGTTTGCTTCTATGTATTAGAGCTGCTATTACTCCCTACCTTGGTATCATTGTCCTATAGAGCCCAGTGGCACAACCTCCCCTATTACCCAAGCTGGGTAATCAAGGTATGCTCTCATGTCAGCTGAGTTCACCCTCCTCTTGTAGTTGAGCCTTTGATTTCTGTTGGAAAGTTGATGGGAGGGATTTACTCAGGCCAATCAGTTGCAAGTGTTGGCTGTGACCATCAGCCATCAACCTTCATCCTCCGTGGAGGATTAGCTGTGCAGGGGCAGGGTGGTGATGATTCAACATGGTCTGTAGCTGTCCACTGGATGTGCAAGCCCTGGGATTTACCAGGTAGTGCAGACCAAGGTCAACCCCCACCTATGTTCTGCCCATGGCCACCCTGCCTGAGCTGTAAAGCAGTCTGAGATGGTTGCTACTTGTACTGGGCTTGGAGATTCCCAGGCAAGGCCAAGCTGTGACTCTAGGCTAGCTGCTGCTAGTGCGGGTCTGGAGTCTCTTGGCAAGAGATATGGGGGCTGAGGGCTCACAGAGGCCAGATGTTGCTTTTTTTATAGGATTTAGGGAGTTGCAGGCCAGAAGTTGCTTGTTTAATAGGATTTAGGAAGTTGCGAGAAGCTTGAGCCAAGACCAGCCATTCATATGTAGATGCCACTGTTAACAGCTGTAATTTGGATGGGACAGAACCTTGGGGGATCTCCAGGGCAGAGCAAACAGTATTAGCCAAGTTGATGGAGTCTCAGATATGGCACCCAGTTGCCGGCTCTGTGGCTCAGCCCACCTTCTGTCTGGGAGAGGGCTGTCCTCCAGGTCTTGCCTTGATGCCAGGCACTTCAGTTCCTCCCTGTATGCCACTGGTGTCTTTCAAGCTGTCACCCTGGTGCTGGAGTTCAGAGGGAGTTAGTGTGAGTAAGTTCATGTATGGATTCTTTAAGAGGAACTGCTCAGGACTCCAGAAGTTTCTTCCACTGGCTCAATCTCTGCTGGTTTTTGCAACTGGTTATGGGGACTTATCTCCCTGGCACTGGTACCCTGGGCTGCAGGGCCTGGTATGGGGCTAGGACTCCTCACTTCCAAGATATCCCTCCTGAATTTTTATTCACCACACACATACGTGGGACCAACCTGTTCTGCATCTCTCCCCTTCCTACTCATCTGGATGGTTGTGATTTCTTTAATTCCGTAGTTCTCAGACTACCACTCAACTAGATTTCTACTGGTTATGAGTGATGGTTGTTCTATAATTTAGTTGTAATATTGATGTGGTTGTGCAAAGAGGCAGACCATGTTAACCTATGCCACCATCTTGACTGGAAGTCTCTCAAAAACTATATTTTCAAAATTCTGTTCTTCTAGAGCAACTCTGGTACCAAGATGCTAATTAGAATTCTCTGGAGAGACAGAACCAATAGGAAATATATAAATATCAATGAGAAACTTATAGGAATTTGTTCATGCAGTTAGGGAGGCAGAGAAGTCCCATGATGTGCTATCTGCAGGTTGGAGAGCCAGGAAAGCTAGTGGTTTAAAGGAGTCCCAGTTTGAGTCCAAAAGCCCAAGCTGAAGTTCAAGGGCAGAAGAAGATGGATGTCACACCCCCAGCAGAGAGTGAATTCATCCTCCATCTTTTTCATTCTATGTGGATCCTCATAGGATCATGCCCACTGATATTGGGGAGAGCCATCTGCTTAACTCGTAGTCCACCAATCCAAATGCTAATCTGTCCTGGAAACACACTCACAGACACACTTAGAAATAATGTGTTATCAATTATCTGGACATCCCTTAGCCTAGTAAAGTTGAGAAATAAATTTAGTGGTCATATAGGGGCAGACTCTTAAGGGCTTTCAAATCCTGGCCAAAGATTTGATGCAGTTGACAGTCATGGAGACACCAGTGAAACTTCTGACTATTGTTTTTACATAGCAGTAAATGATCCAAGACATGATATTGGGGGACAAAAGCCCAAGCTTAAACCCTGTCATCCTATGTATGAATTTGATCAAGTTAACATCGATAATCTGTTTATTTGTAGATAATACCATCTTCACTGGGTTTAATATAGTTCACAGGTATGTGTGAAACACATAATCATGTTTGGTACCCAAATACTTGATGTTTTAAAATTATAAAAGCTATTGTATGAATATTAATTTGGTGGCAATGTATTGAGTGGATTTGAGGGGAGCCAGTAGTTCAATATTTTTCAAAATATAAGTCCTGGATCACCTGTATCAGAATCACTTAGAATACTTTGTTAACAATGTAGTATTTTGAGCCCAGCTCCAAATATAATGAACCTAAATACTAAGATGGGTCCTGGCGATCATCATTTTTATGTACTTCCAGGTGATTCTTCTACACGTTTAAGTTTGAGAACCACTGTGACTGGTGAGCCCTCAGTAAACCTTAGTTGTTTTTTCTTTATTTTTATTTTTTGCTACTACTGTTGCACACTATTATTATAACATAGATAAATCTTAACCCAGCTCTTGAACTGTTTTCACAAATGAGTAGTGCTTGGATTAATGTGTAGGCTTTAGGCAGGTAAAGAAAAGAGGAAATTTATTACCTAGATCAAAGGCACAGAAATACAGGAGAACATGGCTTTTGTAGGGAACCTTAAGTAGTCAGAATGTGATCATAATAAAAAGTGGGATTAGAGGGTAGCTAGAGCTGATGTTGAAGAAGATGAAAAGGCAGTTTGAAGTTTTGGTTTTAAGTGACATAGGTCAGATTTGCATTTAACAAGGATTGCTTTGGACTGCAAGGGGTCAAAAAGTGGCTGCTGAGATAATCCAAGAGAAAAGTTATGCAGGCCTTAAGAGTTTGATGATAAGAGATGGTAGGAGCTAATAGATAGTGCTTGCTGAGCAATACATTGTTGAGCGACCAGGTATGTGCCTATGTACAAATTAATGATGACTTCCAGGTTTTTCACAAGGGTAACAGGGTTGGATGGGACTATTATTCACATAAGTAGGGAATAGCAGAAGAGAATCAGGAATATGAGGGAAAGATGCTCTTGGTTTTAGGTTTTTACACTGGAGATGTCAATGGGACATTGATGTGGAGGTATGTTATCCAATCAGATGTGGGGCTGGTATTAAGGGAAGAGACCTCAACTAAAGAGGGAAGTCTATAAGCCACCAGTGTCTAGTGGAGGATTAGGCTATGGGTGTGCATAAAATTTATCAGGAGTATCTTAGAATAAGATAAGAGATCTGAGAATAAAATCTCAAGAATTACGCAGAAGAGAAACCCAACAAAAAAAACAAGACAGAGGACATTAGAAAACCAGAGAGACTGACTCCAGTGATTGAGAATTTGATTGAGAAAGTTATTAACTATGTCAGATGCCAAATAGAGATCAATTAATTTAAAGAGAAGAAATTGTCCACATGATTGGCATTTTGCAAAAGCAGTTTCAAAATTAGCTAGCAGAGGCAGAAATCACATTTTAGTGGCTTTATAGCTGAAAGGACAATGAGTAAGTAGAGACCATGAATGCAACTACACTTACTTTTAGGGCAAAAACCAAATTTCTTAACTTACCTATGTAGCTTTTTATTAAAATAATTCAAGTACATTAAACATCATTTATTTTAAAAATCTGAATGCACATATCCTATGACACGGACATGGAGAAAGAAATATCTCATAGGGGATTTTGGTCCTGGACTGTAAGTCTTTCAGTGGCAGGGAGTGTTTTCCTCCTCTTCCCTACAACCCGTGAGCACCTCGTAGGACTCCACAGCTGCACAGTAGAGAGCTTTGCTGATTGCATGAATGGAGGATATACAGGGCCAGTCTTTTTAGTTTTTTTCTTAATTTCAGATTGAGTTAAAAGAAAGAGAATTAAAAGAAACCATATTAAAATATTGATAAATACTAAGAATGGTACTTTTAATTTTCAGATAGCCTATCATTTTTCCAGTTTGCCAGGATTGTGTGTGCACTCTCTCTCAACGTACTTTCTCTTTCCTTCCTCATAATTTGAGATCATTTAATCTAAATATTTTAGTTTCTTGGAGAACTTGGCAGTGAGTTATGCTTTTCACATTTGAATGTTGATACCAGATAATAAATACTCAGGGCCCTCGTGGGGACCTATGTGACACTGCTCAGAGCCCTTGCAAGTTTGGTGGAGGTTCCACTGAGAAGCCTGTGCTTTGGGAGGGCAGCAGGGGTGGGGCCACTGCCCCAGGTGGCTTTTGGCCAAATGGGCCAAAATGGGCCCATTCTGAAAATGGGCAATATTAATAAATATTTAATGTTCCTCCTTCCTATTCAGCTCCTACACAGCGTTGTATTCTTTGTGAAGATCTTGTATTTGGTGCTCTTTTCCTTGATGGTTCCCATGGAATGATTTAACCCCTTCTTATCCTACATTGTGTTGTCTCCAATTATCCTTTCCTGATGCTTTCTCCAAAGCCTCTGATTTAGTGTCCATTTTTTAGTTCCTGAACTAATAAAATTTTAGCAGTTGCTCTCACAGAGCCATATTTTAAAGGGTAAAATATGAAAAGACAAGACAGAAAGCTGTTCTCTATGATAGAGAAGAGGAAGTGGTAGAGGGATGGAATCTTCAGCTGATTCTCATCAGTTAGTCCTTCCATTACCATGTGATGGGAAAGGTTTCAGGTGAACTTTATGTGGACAAGGGTTTGATTTCTCCAGGAACTTAAGTGACATGTGCATTAAGTTAGTGTCTAATTCATTATAAGTGACCAATTCATGTTACTCAAGAAATATTTAGTGAAGGATCCATGAGCCAAACATTAAGACACTGAAAAAATTATCAGTAGTTCCTGCCTTTCAGGGTCTCATAATATAGTGGTGGGGGGGGGGTAGGCATGTAATATAAGAAAATCGATAGGTGAAATTACGGAGTTTTGTACACTATTCCACCTGTAACATTACCTTGTACTTTTTTAAAAATAATATTTTATCATTTTATTTTTTAAAGATTTTATTTGTTTTTAGAGAGGAGAAGGGAGGGAGAAAGAGGGGGAGAAACATCAATGTGTGGTTGCTTCTCATGTGCCCCCTACTGGGGACCTGGCCTGCAACCCAGGCATGTGCCCTAGACTGGGCATTGAACTGGTGACCCTTTGATTCACAGGTCAGCACTCAATCCACTGAGCCACACCAGCCAGGGCTCCTTGTACTTTTTTTTTTTTATAGGAACAAATAAGGGGAGCATTAGCTGTTTCTTATGGGTCAGGGAGGTTCTACAGGAGAAATACCATACAGCTGGTATTGAGCTTTAGATGATGAGTAGGAATTTACCAGGTAAAGAAGAATGTTCAAAAAGGAAGGATGACTGAACACAAAGGCATGAGAAGATTATGTAGCCTGATATGGCTGGAACCCAGGGCATTGGCAGGGAGGAGTGGTAGGAGACAAAATTGGGAGGGTGGTGGCCGAATCATGCAGACTTTAGCCTCTTCTAATGGGTATGGGTGTCATATTATAAGCCTCAGTGAAATGGAGGGTTTTAAGTAGGGAATTTAAATAATCAGATTTATATTTTAGAAAGACATTTTGGAAAGAAGGTGGGATTTTTTTAGGCAGGTATCAGATGCCTCTGGTGCCTTGCCCCACACTTCCTCACCAGCCTTGGAAGTGCACCACGAGGGATGGGAGCCAGTGGGGTAGATGCTTCTCCTGGTCCTACCTCAATGAAAAATTTACAGGGGCAATCTGTATGTTCCTGAGAAGTGGGATTGAGCCCCAGCTACCCACAGAACTGATCTTCCTTATACTATAACTTATCCTGATACTGGTTTTCGCTCCTAACATCACTCTTCCGGCTCCCTTATTCCTGTTGCCTTGAGTGTCTCCTAAATCAACTGCCTGCTCACAGGTTCTAGTCAAGCTCTGCTTTTGGAGAAGGAAGGAAGGAGACCCAGGCCGGGACAGCAGGTACCAATGAGGAAGCTTTTGCAGTCATTCATATGAAGATAATGAATGATCAAGGGGAAACATTAACTGTCAGGATGTCAGGTAAGAAAAGAAATGGAGGGGGCTGTAGAAGGGAAAATCTAAACGTCTCAATGGCCAATTTTGTGTGAGGGGTGAGAAGAGGGAGGGATTTATGATGTCTCTTGCATTGCTGACAGGGACTGATGGTGTCATTGACCAAGTGGAGAAATAAAGCTATAAGAGTGGTATGTGAGTGGAGGGATCGTGGATTCCACTTTTCACATGTAGATTTTGAGGCACTGCAGAAAACACAAGCAGAAATGGTTAGTAGGAAGTTGGATCTGAGAGTGATCCCAGGAAAGAGGCCTCGCCTGGCAGTTTTTGACTTATGAAAGTAAAAGGAGAGGGTGCCTACATTTATTGAGTGTCTAACATCAGTTAAATGTAGCTTCTTACCCAGATTTTCAACTGGCTCCCAGTTGAGAGTGCCGTGCAAATGCCCCATTTCCTGCATCTTGCTGTGTCCATCACTTTTTTTAAACTAAAAGAACATTCATTCATTAAAAGTTATATTGCCACACTTGTATTCTAAAATATTGCCTTCTGAAAAAAAGGACTCATGATCTCTCCTTAATTTCAAAAGCATAAAAGAAGCTGCAAAAACAGTTTTTCTCTGGATCGTTAGAGTTCTTGCTCCCCAGCATATGTCATCAGTTGAGCTCAGATAAACTCTCATAAAAATTCAGACATAAAAAATAAAAAAAGGACTTATGATAAAGACAAAAGTCCCTTTCTCACATGTGAGAGCAGTACAGGAAGGAGAGGTAGACAGATCGGCATGTTCATGGGTGATGTGGTTTTGTTCCAAGTGCACTGAGAAGTCACCAGAAGTTGTAGCCATTCGAAGACAGTGTGCGCTGGAGAACTGAGGGCACCCGCCTGCTACTGAGGGGGGGTTTATTGGCTCTGTTAGTATAACCCATGTTCTTATTCTCCCCTTTGTTCTGCTTTTTGGCTAACTTTCACTCATCCTTCAAGCTTCCTCTAAGGCTAATGGATCCTTGAATTTGCAATGAACAGGAGGACTTCCCTTCACTCCCAGTCAGGGCTGAGTGGTCCATGTGACCTCCTAGCAATTCAGCTACATCTAAGTATTTCACTGTGTAGTGAAAATGGTTCCATGTCTGTGTCCTCACATACATTTTAAGTTCCTTGAGGACAGGGATCAAGGTTTCTTTCATATTTGTATCCTCAGTGTCTGACATACAACAGGCACTGTTAAAAATTAATCATTGTTGAGAATAACTGAGAATGACACCTGTGGGAACGCAGCAGTTAATGGACGGGTAAGGGACACTTGAGTGTCAGGAGGAGCTGCTAGGGAGGAAGGAGGCAGTCAATTAGCTATAACCTTTAAAAGTAATTTACATTGTATGGTAGAAAATGATAAGTGCTATGGAAAAAAAGTAATATGCTTAGGAGGACAAGAAGGCGTGTGTTGCATATGGGGATCATGGTGGGCCTCACCAAGAAGATGACAAGAAGATGGATGGGGTGGTAGGTGGGGTGAGGAGAGAGCCATCAGATAGAATGCTTCCAGGGCAGGCGCTGCCTTGCAGGCCTGAGCAACTGCCTGCAGACTGAGAGAGGGCAGATGCAGGCAGGGCTGTTGTGTTCTCCACTGATGCCTCCATTCTGAGTCCATTCTCAATATGGTCCAGAACAGTCCATTTAAACAGTCAGTCAGCTTTCTCAAATATATGCACTGTGAGGACCGGAACATTCATGTGTATGATGTGCCTCGAGGCTTAGTGTATAGTGGGCGCTCAGTGATTTGTTGAATGAGTAAATACAGGAAGTCAAGAGGGGGAAAGGTTGGAAAGGAAGGTCATCCGCAATGTGAAACGCTGCTGAGTGGCAAAAGAAAATAAACACTGAACAGACCCATTGACCCTGGAAACCTACCCATGGCAATCGGTTACTGTTGTAAAGAAGGGACCTTCCGAATAAAAGGCAAATGTCCTGTGATTCTAAAATTAAACTATGTTTTTCCTTCCTCGGTCACTTTATTCACTCATGAAAGGCTATCTCTTCTGGCTTCTGTCCCTTGGTTTCAATTAATATGAGTCCTGTTAAAAGCTACAATTTTTTTTTCTTACTGATTTGAATGATCTATTTTTGTCATCTTTTATTTATTTATTATCTTTTAATTTATCTTCTATTTCTGTTCGGTCTATGATTTACCTGTAGAACATTCAGGTGTTCTCCACAATGATTTTACTAAAGTGTTTGGAAAATAGATGGGAACAAACTATTTAAGGAAGTTCCAAAGGGTCGTAATCCAAGGCTCCAATGCAGCCAATGCAAACATGCCCACTCAATGGCTAAGCTTCACGTGCAAAATAAAATACAGTAGTTTGCTCCTGGAACATGGACTTCTTGTATCTATTTCTTCATAGTATGTAACTCATGATTAACATTGACATGAAAGTGAATTAATCATGTCATGATTAACATTGACATGAAGGCTCAGGTAGTCAAATGTCCTTTTGTAAATAGTAATAAGGTGAGACCTCTTAATTTAGGATTCTAGGATCTGGCATTCACTTTTAAGATTCAGTTTACGATTAGTTGCCTGCCATGGAGTCAGCACTGTAGGGAATATGTGAGAGGAGAATCTCTTACACTTTTAAAAGTGGAAGGCAGCAACCAGAAAGCTGAATGTAAGGTGAGAAGTGGAAGCATTGTCTGGAGCATCCAGGCTTCACAGGAAGGCTTTTAGAGTCTGAGATGCACTTTGAGTGTGAAATACAGCAGTTTCCACAGAGAGAGCCTGCTTTAGCCATCTCAAAACATGTGCTTGACTTCTTTACAACTCCCCCATAGAACAGGAGAACATGAGAAGGTAAGCACTTAAACCCCAGAGGAAAGTAGAGGTTCCCGATGGAGAACACCAGAAACATGTGCTCATGGGCAGGGAGGGGAGATGTTTTATTCAGTGCAAACATATTTTATTCAGTAAAAGTAAGGTGAGGATTGGAAATAGCCTTCACTAGTGTTTGCAATTACAGGGATACATTGGAGGAAAACAATATTGGCAATCCATGTCCATGAAATTCAAACAATTTCTAAACATATGAAGTTCGACTTCTCCTGGAAGGTGAGGCCATATGTAGAAGGACAATTTTATCCTGCTTAGGAATGCAGGGAGCACAGTCCCCGGGACGGGGGCGGGGCACTGCTCAGCCCTCCCCTCCCGCTCCGTCTGTCTGTCTGAGCCATCCTGTATTTCTCTCTCTGGGATCTGCTGGATCTTTCCTGCTGGTGCTTTTCTCTGCTAGTGCTGGGTCTAGAGTACAATGCAGTTTATCCAACCTTTTTTCTTGCGTTCTCTGAAACAAATGCACACACATGCTATAGGGGTTTACTGCTACAACATTTTTTTAATGTTAGGGAAGTTTACAAATATTCAAGAAATGTCAAAAAGTTGCTAGCCTCCGCAGCTGATGGTCTCTTTTTCAACGTGTGCCCCATGCTGCCTTTCCTCAAACCTCCAACATTTCCTCGTGCCTCCTTCCTCTCAGAGATGGTCGTCCTTCCCTATCCCCTGAGAAAAGAGGGGTGCCATCAGAAAGAGCAACCTTAGCTTTTGCTCCCCATCTCCCTGTGGTCACCTCCAATGACCAGTTTTCACTGCTCCTTTTACCTGGTCTTCTAGGAACACTGGACATGTTTTGTTTCCCCTCCTTCCTGGAACTTTTTCCGCCCTCAGCTTCCAAGAGCTCCTCTGCCACTGTGTGACTATGCTCTTGCTGCCCCATTGCAGCAGCTTCTGCCCAGCCACCAGTTCTTTTTGTCACTGGCTTCTGATTTAGAGTCTAGTGTTCATGTCTTAATATGACGGGAGCTGGGGCGGTATCTCAGATTTACACTTACTATAGGGAAGCATGTTGTGTTTTGTATGGTGGGGAATTCCACAAATGTTAAAGGGTTCTAAGAGAGTAACAATTGTTGTTCTTGACCTAGTGAAATTTGGGTCATTGATATAATAATGCCTTTAGAACCTAAACTGGTGATATATGGTAAAACTACGTTTTTGCTACTTATTAGATTTATGGGATACATTGAAGTTTCTAAATGTTTATGTTTTTAAAGAAAGCAACAAAAAAAATGAGCTAAGAATCAGAAAAGAGCAAAAAGAAAAGCAGGCAGAAAACAATCATAGGATGAAAACACCATTAAATTATTGACAAGAGGACATTAGAAGAGTAAGATACCCAAGAACTGTTTCTTAGACAAAAGTAATCAAATAAGCAAACTTCCAGAATATCTACTCAAGGGAGAACAAGACATCTGAAAACAGAGCAAGAAAGGGACATGGCAACACCATCACCTCTCACCTGGGCAACCACTGAACTCCCTAACTAGTCTCCCAGCTGCCATTCTTGTTCCCTGCCCCCACTCCTCACAAAGGCAAAACTGATTTTCTTCAAATGTCCATTGAAACATGGCACTCTTTGCATTAAATCCTCCAATATTTTCCTATTGCCCTTAGAACACATCTGATCTCACAATGGCTGAGAATGATTTCTCTTGACCTCCTTTATCACAACCTCCCCGGTTTTTTACCTGCTTCCCGTGAGACCTCAGCTCCTCCTCGTCTCCCTGGAGGCCCAGTCTCTGCCCTCGTGTCCCAGGTGGCCACTCTGCCCATCTCCATCAGAGTGTCTTGCTTTGCCAGGTCCTGTCACTGTCTACAATCAACTCGTCTACTTCATCCGTGGTTTCCCACTGCTGTGATATAAACCATATTGGAAAAGGACTTGTCTAGTCACATTCACAAACATGTCACCAACAGCGAAATCAGCACCAGGCACAGTGATTAAATTTCTAAAATGTGAAGTCTCCACGGAAGACGGCTTATTATGGATTGAATCTATAAAGTCAAACATAGTATTTGTTGAATGAAGGAAGGAATGCACAAGTCATAGGAGTTTTAAAATATTATAAAACACAATAAGTGCTAATAAATAGGAAAATATTTAACTGGGCAAAATGGGAAACTTGAATAGACCAATAATAAAAAAATAAATTTTAAAATTGTGTTAAACATTTATTTTCCTCAAATTTCAGAATAGAAAACTATAGCCCAGCCTCACTTTTGGGCATAGGTATGAAATCATACATAAAATAGTAGCAAATTAAATTTAACAACATGCTTAAAAGATAATTTATGATGATCATGTAGAATTTATGACAGGAATACAAGGATAACTATATTAAAATGTCTTAATAAATCAAATCAATAACTCAAAAAGGAAAACATCTCAGGTTATAAAGAGATTTTTATGAAATTCAGAGCTGTTGCACTAATGAGATAAGAAAAATCCTTAAAACAGTAAGGATCTAAAGGTGTACATTTGGGGTCAAATATGTTAACTCTGCTAACCAACAGCTAGCTTAAGTGTGAAACCCTAGAAGTATTTCCATTATATATGGGGGAGACCCCAAGGGTGTCTGCCATCACTATTATTATTCACCATTTCCTTGAATTTCTGGGCAATGCAATTTGATATCAGATAGAAATAAGAGCTATAATTATTTAAAAGGAGGAAAAATTGTAGCCAATATTGTTCTCTGCCTATAAAAACCCCAGATAATCAAATAAGCATTTCATTTGATGAGAGATTAGTAAAGTGGTTGAATACAAATAAATACCTAAAAATCACTTGCTTGCTTCTATATCAGCAAATTGCTGCATTCTTTACCCAGTCTAAAACAAATAATCTGCTGTAAATCAGAAGTGGAACCAGAGCCTTTTTCATTAAGAAAAGATTATGTTCCTTATCAATTGTGACTTTGCTTCTTTCTCATCTGGAGCTGAGGGAGCAGTTCTACTTAAAATTGGTCTTAAAGGTAAGAGTCACTTAGATGAAGTAGGGATTGTGTGGGGTGGTGGGTAGCATATTGTACAACACAGTGTTTTTGTGCTGTTTAAAGTGTGACTTGCACAAAGAATTACCCAAGGAGTCAATAGCAATTGGTGAAAGTTGAGTAAGTGAAGAACTTTAAGTGTTCTTTATTGGAAAACAAATCCAGAGAGTACTGATTTTTGGAAGTGAAGATCACATGAAGCAGTGGAATTGACTGGAAGAAAAGGTGGAGTGAGGTGGCTCCCTCTTCCTGATCAAAGGCATTGGGACATTTTGAGTTGAACAGACCTTACCTTTCACATGAGCAGACATTCATTACGGGTGAGAGGAAAGAGCAACACACAGGTAGGGTGCAAAATCCTGTTGCTGCCACATCGCATGTTCTGTCCCTCTCAGTTAAAGAGAGAGTTTCTGTCCGTAGGATTATCTTCTGGCCCGTGGCTCCAGACACCTATTAGCTGTGGGCTGCTGCTGGCCTCAGGCCGTGATAATGTTTTCCCAGTCTTTGGCAGAATGAATGAAAGGAGGACAATGTAGTAGTGTGTACATATGTGCTGGGATCAGGTTGCTAACTGTCTTCTCTTGGGATGAGTGATCCTTGATTCTGAGAGCACATCATCTGTACATTTTTGCTGTAATAATATCTTTTGTTTATTTTTGTGTGTTGATTGCTTAATGACCTTATTTGGACTAATGCAATGTTACTCTTCTGTCTACCCAACTCTACTTCCCATTTTGCTCTTTTTAATACATCTTATTGTTTTACTTTATTTTCCTTTTTGCTTGTGTATTCATTTATTCTTTTAATCCACATATGTTAACCACCTACAATGGAATTTAGTGGAGCTTAGTTCAAATCCAAAAAACAACTTTGTCCCCACAGAAACATACTTTGGGCTTCATCAGCCCTTTAAATCTCAATGTGGGTAGGTTGTAGATTCTTTCTTAAGAGGACAGAGAGGAAATAGAGAATAAGAGATCTTGGAAATCTAGAGAGAGTAAAAAGCATATGGAAAGATCAACAAGAGGTCACCAAATTAAACTTTGTCACTGTCCCAACTTTCCAGACAATGGTAAATTCACTAGTGTCAACAGAAAAAGTTGTTCTTAAATCACACATACTTTAAAGATGATTGAGTTGCCAGATCTCAATACCAGAGAACATTTGGGTAACATCCTCACCCTGTAGATGTTTAAACTTGAGTTGAGGTTATAAAACTCAGAAAAGCCAGTCCTAGCCAGGTGGCTCAGTTGGTTGGAATGCCATCCTGTGCACCAAAAGGCTGTGGGTTCAATTCCTGGTGAGGGCACATACCTAGGTTGGTGGGTTTGTTCCCCAGTTGGTGTGAGTATGGGAGGCAACTGAGGGATGTTTCTCCTTCAAATCAACATTTCTCTCTTGCATGATTGTTTCTCTCTCTCTCTCTCTCTCTCTCTCACTCTCCCCAGCCCCACTTCATCGCTCTCTAAAATCATAAACATATCCTCGGGAGAAGGTGAAAAAAAAAAAACCTTATAAAAGCCAGGTGAAATTGGAACTGACCTTTCCCGATCAGTATCCAGTACTGCCTCTCTACAACACTAGTCTGTAAGCATCTTAGAGTGGGGCCCATTCCTGTTCATCACTATTCCTGGTGCCCAGCACGCTGGCTAAGACCATGCTAATTCCAAATATATGTTTGTTGGTTAGTTTAATACGAAAATGCTGCAAGATGGCCTAGAATGACCACATCCCCTTCCCAAATTAAAACCTGATTCCATCTTATTGTTGGATCCCATGAAAATAGATGCTTGTAAGGTAAACTATAGCTGCTTGTTAAGGAAATCAAGACTTGGGGAAATTGTTTTTTGTTTCTAATTGTTTCTTTTGACCCCAATTTTCTACCACATCCTTAAAATTTATGATGGAGATGAGAGAGCCAATAAAATTCCTCCTAGTTTCAGGCAGGTTTCTTACATTCTCCACCGCACTCTGTTGTTAACTGGTTGCACCTTCCAGTGACTTCCCAGTGCACTTGGAATAAAATCTAACCCCTCACAGTAAATGTTACCTTTTCCAGGCCACCTCCCTCTTGTGCACTGCTGTGCTAGAATGTGATGAAAGGAATCTTTGTCCTCATCCTTTCTTAGGAAGATAGAATCAAACACACTGTCAAAGCCATATTACCACTTTTCCTGTCTGAATGCTTACTTATTGAAAAAGGCAACAACAGGAAAGGAAGCGGTGGGATGCCACCTTCACAGCACCCTGAGCCTCACCTCCCCGCTTTCTCTGAAGGCCCGGAAAAGAGCTCTCTATTACTGAATTGGCCTTGCACAGTAGGGCCTTCACTGTGCTGAGCTGGGTTTCCCACAGAGCCGCCACTCAAAGGGCCGTGTGACTGGAAGCCGACAACCCCATTGCCGTAGCCAAGTGAGTGTCCAAGTACCATCTCTACTGAGAAACAGCTGTGGGAAAATGTGGCTGCTCTCACCAGCACCGCCAGGGCCATGTCCGCCAGCACTTTGGGACTTAAAGCTCTAAAACTCTAAGTGTCCATTCTGTTCCCATAACGTAGGATTAGCTGCTGGTAGTGGTGGGTTAAGTTTCATCAGGTAGCCAGAGGCAAAAGAGCGGACTCCTGTATTGGTTGACCTTCTTCCCTGAACCTAGTTATTGTCCCGGAGGAGAACATTTGATTCAAATTCTTGATGTGTCACTGCAGACACAATTCAATTGTGGTTACCCAGGAAAAAAGGGAACAAACTTAAAACTCGAAATTTAAATTGAATCATAGTCTAGTTAATATGTTAGAATTAATTATTCCATGTACAGTCACTGAAAATTTCAAAATCCTAAATCCTAAATCTGAGGTAATGAGTGTTTGGTAGTCATCTGCCTTTGATTCCATTTGTGTCATCTTTCCCGTGCTTTGAAGTAACAGGATCCAGGTGTTGTTGGGCTTGCCCCGCCCTCCTTTTTGTTTTCTATTCCTTAATGAATTAATATTATTTTAGCTTAGACTCATATAATTTTGGGGGAAGTGTTTCATTTTAGAATAGTTTTAGGTTTACAGGCGAGTTGCAAAGATGGTACAGGGAATTCCATATACTGCATGCCCAGTTTCCCCTGTTGTTAACAACTATGGTTACAATGGCAAATGGTCACAACTAAGGAACTAACATTGGTACATTACTATTAAATTGAACACTTAACTCAGATTCACTGGTTTCCCTCTAATGCTGCTTTTTTGTTCCAGGATCTTATCTAGACTTCATTTAGGTGTCATGTCGCCTTAACCTCCTTTGGTCTGCGGTAGTTTCTCAGTTTCCCCTTATTTTTCATGACCTTGATAGTTTTGAGAAGTACTGGTCATTTTTATTATATCAAGTGTACATTTTATTAACATGACTTATCACTGTTGATGTTGACCTTGATCATCTGGCTGAGCTGTTTGCCAGTTTTCTCCATTGTATTAGTCAGTATTCTCCAGAAAAATAAAACCAATAAGATGTCTTTCTCTTTCTCTCTCCACACACTTATAGCCTATTGCTCATATATAAAATCAGGTATTATTTATTTTATCATTTATTGTATTAATACTGTAGTGATATACAGTTTTACTTTATTATTTATTATAAGGTATTAACTACATGATTATGGAGGCTAAGGAGCCTCATGAGCTGCAGTCTGCCAGCTTGAAACCTAGTAAGGGAGGTGGTATAAGTTGAAGGCCTGAGAGCCTGAGAACCAGTGGTGTAGATGGTGCAGATGATTGTCTGGCTGACCAGTCAGGCAGAGAGTGAATTTTACATTCCTCCACTTTTTTGTTCTATCAGGCTCCCTACAGATTGAATGATGCCCATCCGCTTTGGGGAAGGTAATCTGTTTTACTCGGTCCACCACTCAAATGCTAATCTCTTCTGGAAATGCCCTCACTGGCATACCCAGAAATCATTGTTTAACTAGATATCAGGGCATATCATGATCCAATCAAATGGTTGCATAAAATCACTTGACATCCACTGTGGAGCTACTTTTTCCCTCCTTCCAAACTACTTTTTGGAAGCAAGTCACTAAGCAAAGCCCATGCTCAAGGGGTAAGGAGTTCAACTCCACTTCTTAGAAGGGGAAATAGCTACATAAATTATTTGGATTTTTAAAAATTTATTTTTCAATTATAATTGACATGCAATATTATATTAGTTTCAGGTGTACAATACAGCGATTAGACATTTATACACTTTGTGAAGTGATCATCCTGATTAGCCTAGTACCCATCTGACACCATATGACATTCTTTTGTATTTGTCTTTTCCTTTGTACTTATTAATTCATTCACTCATTCATTCATTCATTTATATCAGTAAGAACTCGTAGACATTTATTTTATATTTTGGGTTACAAATTAATACTACATTATTTATTTTGTTGCTCATTGTTTGAACTTTGACCTTGGAGCTCTTTCAGTTTGAAAACTCATCTACTTTTAAAGATGCAAAATTATTGTGAAGTTTAGAATATAAATTATAAGTCAATGGCCCATAGGTTAATTCTTCACAGTGGCCTGTTGTGAGAATGTCAAACCCAGGGCAAATGACAGCTTGTCTCTGAAATGTCCTTCCCTCCCTCAACACAAAAGCCACCTTCCCTTTGGGAGTGGAATGTATTCCATCTTCTCCTGAAATCTGGACTGGCCATAGTGACTTGTTTGATCAATGGAATGAGGCAGGGTGACATCTGGGACTTTCATGTCTAGGTCATAGGAAGCTTCTTAGGCTTTTCTGGGCCTCCTGAAACACTCGCCCAGGAATGCTTGCTCTGTGGGAAGCTAGTGCCATGAAGGCAGTCTGACTACCCTGAGACCAGCCTGCTGGAGAAGCCCACGGCCCAGGGAGGCCCTGGAGAATGAGCTGCCAGGTAGAGAGGAAGAGGACAGGTGGTCCGAAAGTGCCAGACATGTGAGTGACAAAGCTGTCCTGGAGTGGCTCCTCCAGTCCTAGCTTCCCAGTCAGTGACCATAGATCAGAAACAGATTGCTCAAATGTGCTCTTCTGGCACCAGAAGCAAAGTCAAATGGTGGTTTTCAGCAACCAAATTTTAGGGTAGTTTTGGAACTGGTAAAGAGAAATTATGCTGACACTCATGAAAAAGGCAAAGACTTTAGTGACGACTGCAGAAGTTAAGATTGTTGCAGTAGGGGAGAGAGATTGAACACAATTCTGAATACAACAGGGACACATAGAGGGTTTTAACCAGCTGCCAGGATGAGGTAGTGGATGGAAAATTACTAGGAACTTGGGTAGGTATCAAGGTGAGGGGAGCTTGCTTGGATATCAAGGTTGGGAGAGTTCTCAATAAATGACTTAGACTCTGGTAAAACTGGACTTGACAAACCAAGGACAGGGCCAAGGATGAAGCCCACGTAAAAAGAGGGCTGTGAAGTCTGCCTACAGTTTGCTCAAGGAGGGAGTCCTTGTTTTGCACAGCAACGGAGAGCAGGGAGCAGGCATGAGGGTGGCTGGAAAGCGGGGCGGGGTTGGCAGATTTCCCGGAGAGCTTCTGAATCCTGACTCAGAAGTCACTAGAGGGGCTAGACACCTTCCCTCTGGCCCAGGGACACTTTGCTCAAAACATAGTCATCATTTCGGCACATTTCCACATTTTGAACAAGGATCAGGAAGAGGAAACAAGTGATCACTTGTGGGAGGACTGCCGTGGCCGGGGTTGTGGTGTGTGTGGACCCACGAGTGATGGTGTTAGAGAGTGAACCCCCGGCTGTGGGAGCAGAGAGGAGGGAGTGGGACCTCACACTGCCTGCTAAGTGGGTACTGAGGAAGGCTTCTCAGCAGAGCTCCTGTCTGCGATCGTCATTTTATCATATCCTTTTGATAGTAAATTGATTGCTTGCCTCTCTCTGTGAGTGAGAGCAGCCAAGACTGTGACCCAGAATAGGGACACCAACATCCTCTGCTTGTCCCTATTTGTACCACTATCCCTGATAAACCACCTGTCGTAGGAGATGCCACCTATGGCATCAGTCTTTCCATTGCTGTTGCTGAGAAACATGCATTTCCTGTGAAGGTATCTTTGTAATCATGGCTGGTCCCCAAAGTGATCCTTTCAGGCATGGCATGAGGCCATGGTCCAGCAGCCCCTTTGGGAGTCCTGGTCGCTTGGCTGTGGTGACCTAGCCACGACCTCATAACCTCATGAGAGCCCACTGACAGGCACAACCTACTTAGCACAAGGGCAATGACAAGGACCCTTGTAGAGGGTGTGGGCACATTCTCTGCCTCCTTTAAACCGGGTCAGGCCTGTCACTCCTCAGCAAATCTGGGGGTGGCCCCATCAGCCACTCTGCATCACGACAAGAGGATCTCCGAAGGCCCTAGGGGAGAGGAGATTAGCCGCCCTCAGGCTTTCATGCACTATTTCAAGAGTGGGATAAGGGGGAAATATCTGAGAAACTCAAACATTTACAGGAGTGAGCATACACTGAAAGGTAATGTTTAAATGATCACATCAGACTGAATTTACTGAATCCCGTAAATGAGTTCCTCACCCTTCCTCCCTGCAGTGACAGGGGCTCCTCAGGAGGAGCAGCTCAGGACTGGAGAAATTCAGAGACTATCTTCTCTGCTCAGCTGGGGAGGGATGAATGTGGGATGCTGCTATACACCAGTGCATCCCCAATACAGTTTTTATCCTGTGCCACAGCTACTGGGGCAGGAAGCGTGGGGCAGACACAAAACAATTTTCTGAAGTTTGTGTACTAGCATTTCCTTAAGGACTGGCAGTATAGATGGACTTCTGTATTTATGAGTGACAAATTTCTTCTTTAATCATCACTCCCACCAAAGGGACTTGCTATTGGTTTCAAGAAAGTAATCATGGAATACTGTGATGAATAGAGCCTGGGACTGTAGACCTACTTTCTGTGACCAGGACTGTGGGTTTGCCTAATGAGTTAGATGATATATCTATGACCCTCATGTTTCACTTTCAATGCAAATCCTAGAATATTTCATAAATATTATTTTATATTAAAGCTTGAATACTTTCAGTATTCTGAAGTATTTTTATTAGTCATACATTTTTTTCTCTGAAACTGTTCTTCTGAGGTCAGAGTTATGTGTGCAGTCACACAGTGTGCTTGTGGTAAGGGAGGCTGGCGCGGGGCCCTGGAGCAGTCCACGGGGAGCTGCCCCTAGAAAGGGGCCGTAGGATTCTACTCCGGGCCAGCAGCATGAGCACTCTGCATGGAAGAGAAGAAATCTGAAATAGAATTTGAAAATACATGAGACCTTTGGATAGGTCCAATTCTCAACTTACAGTGCCACCAAAGGGAGGCCCTTCCTCCCGCCCCACCCCCAACACATACGCTGGGAATAATGACATATGTTTGGGTAGTGTTAGGGTTTATAGAGCTCCTCCGGGAGCAGGTGAGTTTACTCTCATGTTACAAATGAAGAAGGAGAGTCGAAGAAGTTCTGGGGATTCAGATTAAGGTTTGGGGGTGCTACGCAGGACCCAGAGCTCCACGGGCTTCTCCCGCCACCACAGAGTGACCTCTGGACAAAAGAACAAACTCAAAAACTTCATTTGTTTAATGCTTCCAACTCTACAAGGAGTTGTACCACTTAGTACCTCCTTCAATATTCACCATAATGCTATAGATTCTGTTGTAGCAGGAAGCCTTCCTCTCATCTGAGTTAAGGAATGAATGGGAAGCTCAGAAAGACCAGTCTACGGGCTTTCACTCTTGGAGCTACACCAGTCAGTGGTAGTTGGAAGTACTAACAAAAGTCTAACTCTGGAATCACCTTTTGTAAATTCCCACACCCTAGCTTTTACACAGCTTGTAACACTGGCTGCTCTCTGTGAAAACCCATGTCCCAGAAACTGTCCCTAGCATTTCTTGATCCTGCTGGAAAGTCACACTGAAACTGGAAAAGCTGGAATTTGTGCTGCCTGTCACCTACCAGATCTAATAAGCAGAGACAGGGATTGAATCTTTATGGTCATTTTATTCAGATGGCCAGTGATCTGAGAAGATGGTGAGTTTATACCCTAACAGACCATCTTAAATTCCATTTTTAACTGACCCTTTTATAAGGAGAAGAAAAGTGTAGGTAGGAGGATTGGAATTCAGGGAAAAAGTTAATCAGATAAAAAGCTGCAGCATTCTCTCACCTGTGTCCTAGGCGTGGGCGTCTCACCCTGGAGCACAATGGCTCAGATGCCATCTCCACTGCTTGCAGCCCTCCCGAGGCCCAAAGGGGGAACTGCTTGTGGTCTCCTGGAGTCAGGGTGGGTCATACCTTTATTTCCTAAAACAATAGCTTTTTACATGCATTGATTACTAAGCTTATTAGCTATTACCTAAAATGAAACATTTTCCAACATTTGAGTCCTTCATCAATACCCATTACCACTGTCATTCTCTGGTGGGGGGGCACTGGGCATAAAACCCCCCCAATTTTCATGACCTCAAACCACACTGCGATGCTGTGATGAGTATATACGGTAGTCCCCTCTAACCTGAGGTTTCACTGTTTGAAGCCTCACTTACCCACGGTCAACTCTGCGCCTAAAATATTAAATGGAAAATTCCAGATATAAAGAGTTCATAAGTTTTAAATTGCATGCCATTCTGAGTAGCACAATGAAATCTTGGGCCGTCCTGCTCAGTCCCTCGGGGGACATGAATCACCCATTTTCCCAGCCTGCCCACGCTGTACTCACTCCCCGCCTGTTAGGCATTTAGTAACTGTCACACTATTGCAGTGCTTGTGTGCAAGTAACCCTTATTTTACTTAATAATGCCCCCGAAGCCATTCACGTGACTTTTATTTACTTTTATTACCATATATTGTTGTAACCATTCTATTTTATTATTAGTTACTGTTTCTTACTGTACCTCATTTATAAATTAAACTCTGTCAACATAAGAAATGTCCAAACCTGTAAGAATTTTTATGAGTTTATTTGAGCCAAACTAATAACAATTGCCAGGAAGCAAAACCTCAATGGATTGAGAAAATGCTCCAGAAACTGGTAGTTCTGCGCCCTGCTTTGTACATTACAATGAAAAGAGAGGAGGAAAGCAGGTTACATGAAATTCATTGGTGATAGATTAGGGAGGCAGGAGAAAGCAAAGCAGGAGGGGAGAAAATTTGCGATTGGTAAAAAGTAAAATGACAGGCACATATTTCTTTTACAAAGGTGGATATAGGATAGTTAACAGTCAAAAATTAGTGTGATCAAAATGAAGGGATTGGTGGTCTCTGCTCCGGTGTGGTGGTTGTGCCCAGAGGGGTCTAGAAAAAGGGGTTACCTTGACATTCCAAAGGCATGTTAGCATCCCTGGAAAAAGACGACAGGCTCAATTAAGGTAAAAAATTAACTTTTGTAAAGGAATAGTTGAGCCTAGGACATGACTACCCACCATAAACTGCTTTCAGTTAAAAAGTTTTAATTTCAGACCACCCTGTGGAGGTTGTAAGGCTGCCATGTAGGCCTCCCCTGAGCTTGTCAGGTTCAGTATATGGCCCCTTTCCGCCCACAGCTCTACCATAGGTGTGTATGTGTTACTGAACAAAAGGCCCCTTTGGGGGGCGCTGCCCAGGTGCTATTACCAAAACGACACCCTCCATCCCCGGGACCGTCGGTTGTGGGTCCTTTGCCCGCCGCGCTTGGAATTAATGGCTCTAAATGGCAGAGTTTGGTGAAAAGGAAAGGAACTATTTATTCAAAAATTATACAGGTTTGATTAATGGCTAAATGTCACCCTTAAACCTCAAAATCCCTTCAAAACCACCACCAGCACACACACCGCCCTGCCTTCCCGCCTTTGCCCAGTTAGGCCAGTCAGGCCTGTCATAGGTACGGTCCTTCAGAAGAAAAAGAACAGAAGTACGGGACTCGGCTAGGCAGGCCTCTTGTGGGTCTCAGCACCATCCCCTGTGTCGCCGCGATCTCCAGCTCTTAATGCATAACCATGTGGCACCTTCTCCTGGCCCACCAGCAAGAGTCCTTCCTCCCCTCTTTCTTACCGGTCGTCTTCACACTGTTCCCCAGAGTCTGTGTCCCTTTCTCTCTCCTGCGGGCCACTTTCTCTCCTCTTTCTCTCCCAGTTACGTTCTGTATTAAGTCTTTTAAACCTTCCTGATTAGCTTTGGTGATATGCCAAATAATCCTCTTTGCAAATGAGGAACAAAGCTATCCTGTTATTGACATACCAAATGACTCTCAATGGCCCTGCTCAAGGCTCCCATCCCCCATGGCGGCCCGCCCTGGGGTGGGGAGAATATGTTTTTCTTGGACACCCCAATCTCTGGACCCCGTTACAAAATACCCTTTTTGGGGGGGCCTGGCTGTGCCCCGTTACATATGTGTAGGAAAAGCATAGTATATACAGGATTCAGTACTACCCATGGTTTCCGGCATCCACTAGGGGTCTTGGATCACACCCACTGAAGATAAAGGGGGGCTGCTATACTTGGTCTTAGTCCCCATTCCTGGCACAGAGTTTCTAAAACCCTTGGAATTTTCTAAGTAGGGAGATTGGTATAGGTGTCTCTTGTTATGTTAATGAAGTGGTTTTGGGAAGCCCCTAGGTCGGGGGTCCCTAACCCCCTCCCCCGCACCCCTCCACCCGCTGGGCTCCACCGCCTGGGCTCCACCGCCTGGGCTCCGCCTCCTGTCGGATCAGCGGTGGCATTAGTGATAGGGTGGTCAGTGATGCTGGCTGTGAAAGGGCTCACAAAGAGGAGAAAGTGTAGAGGAGAAAGCTTTTTATTTTTACTTTCCCAAGGGAGGGAAAGGGGCTAGGTGTGGAGAGATACACCAGCTCGGGGTGGGGGGTGGGCTTTGAGTTTTTATGGGATTATAATTGGATTTATAAAAAGGTGGGGAGTGCGGTTGTGTGGCCTCTGGGCTGCTGGGGCATTGTAACCTGAGACTGTAGCTTGCTCGAATATCATCTGCCTCTGGCGATAGGGAGCCATTAGTTTTGTTTCTGCTTGCAGTAATTTCCAGTCTTGGGGACAGAAGCTCAGAAGAGTAAAATGGGAGTCATGTTTAACAAGGTCTTAGGCCTGCTCAGCAAATGGTGCCAAAATAGCAAATGGCGCTGACTTTATCCTTTCATTCCCCACTGTGCTTTTAAAATGGATTGATTCTTAGTGACCTGACCTGGTTCTGGTTTGGGGGAGTAGTGATGACGTTCGTTCCCTTCTTCTGTAACTACTTCAGGTGGGCCAGTGCCGCAGAGCTGTCCCTGCCTGTGGGTCCGGGTGTGGGTCATGAAGGAGGAGAGGGTGGAATTGGGCAGCCCCAAAAAGTGAAAGCTGTGGCCAGAGGCCATCTAATCTCCCAAGCCTGGATGCTCTGTTGAAGGATATAAGATACTTGGGGAGACATAGCCGAAAGAAAAGAATAAAGAAAAAGACTGCTACAGGTCCTAGGAGAGGAATTAGCCAGGAAAACCAACACCAGATAGTGAACTGAAAATCCCCAAAAGGGAGAGGCAGAGCAGTGGGTGAGTTCTGTGTGGCTGACACTGCATCAGGGGTTCTCAATAACTCCAGGCCAAAGGAAGAAAGACAAAAATGAAATATTAGCTTGGAAGAAAACTAGGATTCAGTCCATTTGTGAGTGACAATTGGACATTGTGATTTCCACTGCAACACAATTTCTCTCCCTTGAAATCACCCTCATTTTATTAAAGAGACTGAATAGAAAGAAGTCCAGTTTCAGTTTGGACTGACTATTTGCATGAACATGACAAGAATAGTAATCAATCAAATAGGCTCTTTCAAATTTGCTTTGTTGGGATTTTACAAGGAACCTTCAAAGTGAGCTTTAGTCAGCCCTTCAGGGCACAGAAGCCAAGTCACACGGTTGCCATCTGATTTTGCCTGGAACACCTATTAGTTCAAGTGGATTCCTCAGGTTCTTGAGGTCCCCAAAATGTCTTGAGGTTCCCTCCTTGCCATCTTTCAGGAAAGCAACCCTCATTCCTTACCTGGAAAGACTGCCATGAACTACGTGACCAAGCCAGGTACCAGGGCCTTTCTTCAAGAGGCTCTTACTGGCTTAGTTAGTCAATCTTAATTTCTTAAAGCTTTCTGGTGACATCCAGAGTCCAGGAATGACTCTTTTGATCATGACATTCCAGACAAAGACTTGGTTAATAAAACAACATTTTGAAACTGGAGCTATTATAAAGAGAAAAGATTCTTATTGGCTTTATGCAAACAAACATATGGCCATGAAAATAATACTCACTCATTAAGAGTTGCTGAATTCTGGAGGGATTAGGTAGGAAGAAAAATATAAATGTTTCCATATTGCTTATGAGGATATCATTTACAAATTGTTCCAGGAGAAAAGTTTCCTTATATCTTTATAAGGAAATACCTAAACAAAATGACTTAAAATTAACAATATTTTGAACAAGATCATAAGAAGAATGATTATCTTTAGTTCATTTAGTCCCATATAACCAATATTGTGCATCTTGATTATTTGCCAGTATTTCCATGCATCCAGTTATTCCTTAGGCTTCTATAAATCTTCATTTACTTTAAAGACATGACCTACTTAGATACCTGTAATTTAGAGTAAGTCAGAGTCCTTTCCATGAACCTGTTCAAAGACACATTTGCAGATGCATTAGAGTAAACCAGTGACTGTCTATAAATAATCAGATTTAAAATGACATGGCTGTAAATGCAATTGATAAAGAACTTTGCTTCTTTTGTAAAATATAATATTTCATGACAACAATTTCTTGCTAACTAATAATTACTATGAAATGACATAAAAGAACAATATAAAGCCCACATTTTTTTAGGTTTAATACACAATCTTAATATATATAAAGACCATACAGTATGCAAGGTTTTAAAACGCTGCACAGGACTTATCAGAAATGTGCATAGAGCCCTAGAAACAATTCATAAATTCCCAATGTGTGGGAGACAAATACCCAGAGTATCACTGCTTGATGTCCCCACAGGGAACCATCATTCTTGGCTTATCCAGTGTCATTGATGGGACACCTGTTAGCCCTGAGAGTCCCCTGTTTGATCTTGATTTTAAATCTTTGCAAGTTCCCCTCTGGGGCAGGTTGAAATTTCTAGAAAATCTATTTTGGTAAAAACATGTATACAAATAAAATAGTTATTATTTAAGCTTCTCATGTAATTTTGAGCTTATTGAATTGACTTAAATAGTTCAAAAACTTCTCTTTTGTGAGGAGAGAACAAATCCTTACGGTGTTCCAGGGGCCCACTGGAATAACTCAAAGTCTTTTCTCAGTTTTTAAAATTCAAACTTTGGGAAGGTCATCATATTTAACCAAAAGATTATAACATAAACTTTTTGTAAAACAACACATTTTTGGTAATAACTCTAAAGGACATTAATCAAACTTAGAACCAGTTTTAATATCAACTATTTTTTCCAGAACATAGAATTCTGCTTAATTTATACAAGTACTTAATATTTTCAGGCCAATAAAATATGACACTCTAGTTATGCCATCCAGAGGCAGAAAACGCACCACATGTAACACAGACAAATGCATATCAAATAGAGATGACACGCATGAAGACTGAACACATAAAGACCATACACATAATTTGAATTACTAATTTTTGTAGAGAAAGAGAAATAAGATTTCTCTTATTTGCTTTTGACAACTTTCAAGAAGACTGGAAAAGGGATGGAAGGTCCTAAACACCAAGCAAGAAGACTTGATGAGACTCCCAATAAAAGCTTTAAGGGCTGTGAATGAGGGGTGAAAATAGTCTGGGCTCCAAGGAGTCTAGCGGCTGCTCCTGGGCGCCCCAGGAGCCTGGGCGGGGCTGCTCCAGCCCCTGAAAGGCAACAGAAGATAAATGCTCCAGATGCAGGATCGGGAGTTATAGTCCATGCCAGCGGAGAAACAGAGAGCGATAGATGTGTTTACCCTGTGCCTGAGGGTGACCTCAGCAATGACCAGAGCACCAAACAAAGGGGAAGGACTAGGTCCCTTGGAACATCAGGGGTAACCACTGCCTGACTCACTGGACCCCATGTCCCAGGTGTCACCTGGGGAGGGTTGTGTAGGGTGACTCTGCGTCCAGAGGGCAGTCTTACTTTCTGTCTCAGCATTGACAAAACACA
This sequence comes from Pteronotus mesoamericanus, assembly GCF_021234165.1. Taxonomy (NCBI): domain Eukaryota; kingdom Metazoa; phylum Chordata; class Mammalia; order Chiroptera; family Mormoopidae; genus Pteronotus; species Pteronotus mesoamericanus. The sequence continues at coordinate 6,579,099 of NW_026555152.1, forward strand.
TCTTGATGAAGGATTTATTCCACAGCTGACAGGTGGGTTTCCCCACACCAACAAGGGCAAGAGAAAGTGTAACGAAAACAACTCCAGGTCACCCCAGTCATCCAAGAATGTCACCAGGGAGAAATTGGGTGGAGGGAGGGATACTAGAGCCTGAGGTTTCTTTCTTCACAAATTTAAAACTTTCACAAACTTCACAAACTTTTCTGCAACTTTCACAAACTTTCTTATCCTGTTAGAAATAACCACTTTTAGAACAATTTACTTTCAATCCCTGTCCTTTAAAATTGCACTCCATGCATTATGCCTTCTATTATTAAAATCACACAATTTCTTTCCCACTTAATTTGAACTTCACTTTTAGAAACCTTATTTTCCCATAATGACCAAAAAGTAAGCAATTGGCATTCTGTAGGTTGACTTTTATGAACACATTTAATGACCTTTAGAAACATAGGTTCCTCTATTGGCAAATTCACTCTCACTTTGAAGAAATACATCTCCAATAAAGCGTGAGATGTTTATCTACAGCTCCAAATCCACTCCACAGCCTCTGTGTAATAAAAAGCCAGAGGCAGGTCTAGCTGTCTATGTTTCAGTATTTCATGTTTTATTTCAAAATACCTAGATATTCAATAACTTTTATCAGAATTTACTAATTTAGAAAAGAATGGCTGAAATAAATTAAATTGATTTGCTCAGATACAGCTAAGATTTCCCTCTATTTGATAAGAATTATCTCCCCAAAATTTGTATTTTAAAAGAGGCCTAGACAAGATTTCTTGAAGAAGACCAGGTGTTTGCACTTCAAAAAGGTAGGGAAAGAAAAGCAAGTTTCTCCTAGAAGGGCTTTGGTCTCATCAGGTGAAGGGGTGGAAAAGGAGCTTGAGTTTAAAATGCCACTTTTTTCTCTGCATTGAGATGTAGGCCCAATTTTCCCCAAAACTTAGTGGCTCCCAGGTCTCCAGGAGGAGACCATAGAGTTTTCCAGTCTGGGAGGTGGGGTGAGATTTTTCTCTCTCTTTGTACCCTTGCTTCTACTTAATGTGGGCACAGTGGAGCCAAGCCTAATTCCAAATGGGAGTTGAATGCAGGACTTGGGTTAGGCAGGTAAGGAATAGTGTCAGCCCTGCTGGGTAATATTGATTACAAGAGCATGTCCTTAAGTGATTACAGTGCCACTCAGTTGAAACAAATATGGGGGGAGGGGGCGAGGGGGCTGGTAGAGTGAGACAAATTAGAATGAAAAGGCATAGTTAGAAGAAAAAGGCCTTTCTTGTCCCCTTCTCTCAATAACTAAACCTAAGGAGGGGATCCAGACAGCGACAGTAAAGGTCGAGTTGGAGGATATTATAGTTAAGAGATCCGTTCATGGGCCACACTTCCTGGCCACCCAGTTTGTATTGAGGCCAGATCATGTTGTAGTAGAAAATCAAGTGCCTGGGCTTCAGATCGGTAAATCTCAGAACCTTCAAGTTCCTAAATAAACGACCCAATGGGGAGTCCTTGGGCAGGGTTGGTTGAGTATGGCCCCTGGTGAGAAATACAAAAAAAGAAAAGGGAAGGGTATCTCAGGAGGAAGAATAACTGAGCGGGGGAGGGTGGGGGAGGTCTACGGAGGGCATCCCCAACTCAAATGACCTAGGAGTCTGCAGCCAGAACTGAGCATCTTCGAGCCTGAAGGCAGACTGAGCACAAGGTTCTGCTTGAGAGCCAGGCATCTCAGGGCCCCGAGGGCAGACCGACCCAGCAGGGGGACAGCTGGAGGCATCCCTCCCAGCGGGAACCATGCAAAAGTGATAGACCCAGTACTAGGGTTTAGGATGAGAAGAGGGGATAAGCTATCACTTTCGACAGGAAGTTTTCATCTGGAGATTCAGATAGACTTGCAGATCACGGGCCAAGAAGACAGGTGAGGAGGAGGCTGTCCACAGAGTCTGGAGAGAAGAAGGATTAGACTCCTCTCTCCGAACCTCACAGAGACAGGGTTAGGGTGTTAGCCTGGGTCGAGCTCCACTCCCCACAGCTCCCCTAGTCACAAGTCTCAGGAGGCTGGAGGAGAGGGAGAAATAGAGAACGTCCCCATACGGGCCACCAAAATGTTACGGTGGTCAGTGACCCAGGCTGAAAAAGAATTCACAAAGAGAAGAAAGTATACAGCATAAAGTTTTTATTTTTACTTTCCCAAAGGAGGGAAAGGGCTAGGTGCGGAGAGATACACCAGCATTGAGGGGTGAGGGCTTTGAGCTTTTCATTAATTGCCATTAAAAACCTTTCAGTGTAGTGACTGCCTCTTACTGAGGAGATGTCCTTGAAATATAAGTCTAATTTCATCTCTGTGTCACACTTCTTCTTCCAGTTTTAAAATGTGCTGAGATACCAATGATATAAAAAAATATCTAAGTCCCCATTGACAATGGATAGATCTTCCAGACAGATAATTGACAAGGAAACAGTGGCCTTCAATGACACAGTAGATCAGATGGATTTAATCAATATCTTCAGAGCATTTTACCCCAAAGCAACAGAATATACATTCCTCTCAAGTGCACGTGAAACATTTTATAGGCTAGACAACATGTTAGGACACAAAACATGTTTCAGTGAATTTAAGAAGATTGAAATCATAACCAAGCACCTTCTCTGGCCACAATGGTATGAAACTAGAAATCAATCACAAAAAACCCCTGAAAAACACACAGACATGGAGGCTAAGTAGCATGTTACTGAACAACAAATGGGTTAACAAGGAGGCCAACTAAGAAATCAAAAGATGGTCTTTAAAGAAATAAAAATGAGAACACAACAACCCCAAATTATGGGACAGAGCAAAAGCAGTCCTAAGAGGGAAATTAATAGCATTAGAGGTCTACCTCAAGACCTGTACCTCGAGTAACAAGAAAAATCTCAAATAAACAATTTACCTTTACACTTAAAGGAACTTGAAAAACAACAAACAAAACCCGAAGTGAGAAGAGAAGAAATAATGAAGACCAGAGCAGAAATAAACAAAATAGAGTCTGAAAAACAATGCAAAAGGTCAATGAAACCAAGAGCTGGTTCCTTGAAAAGATAAGCCAGATTGGCAAACCTTTAACCAGACTCATCAAGGAAAAAACAAACAGGACTAGAATAAACAAAATCAGAAATGAAAGAGGAGAAGTAACAACTAATACCAGAGAAGTGCAAAGGAATGTAAGGAAATATTTTGAACAACTATATGCCAACAAATCAGAGACAGTGGACAAAATGGATACATTTCTAGAAACATACACTCTTTCAAAATTGAATCAGGGAAATAAGAAATTCTAAACAGACAGATTACAACTAGTGAAATTAAAGCAGTAATCCAAAGACTCCCAGCAAACAAAAGAAAGACGTGGACCAGATGGCTTCACAGGTGAATTTTACCAAACATTCAAAGAAGAACTAACACCTTTCCTTTTCAAACTATTTCAAAAAATTCAAGAGGAGGCTCCTCCTCTCTTTGTTAAATGGCTCCTAACTTCATTTTACAAAGCCAGCATTATCTTAATTCCAAAATCAGATAAAGACACTACAAAAAAGACAATTAAAGGCCAATATCCCTGCTGAAAAGTAGATGCTAAATCCTCAATAACATATTAGCCAATCAGACCCAGCAATTCATTAAAAAGTCATATACTGTGCCCAAGCAGGATTTGTTTTGGCAATGTAAGGTTGGTACAATACCCACAAATCAATAAACATGATACATCATATAAACAAAATGACAGATAAAAACCACATGATTATATCAATAGATGCAGAAAAAGCATTTAATAAAATCCAGCACCATTTATGATAAAAACTCTCAACAAAGTGGGAATGGAGGGAACAAACCTCAACATAATAAGGCCATATATGATAGACCCACAGTCAATGTCATACACTATGGGCAAAAACTACAAGTGTTTGTCTTAAGATCGGGAACTCGACCAGGATGCCTACCGTCGTCACTCTTATTCAATGTAGTACTGGAATTTCTAGCCATAGTAACCATACAAGAGGAAGAAATACAAGGCATCCAAATGGGAAAGAAAGAGAGCATTATGCTAAGTGAAATAAGCCAGGCGGTGAAAGACAAATACCATATGATCTCACCTATAAGTGGATCCTAATCAACAAAACAAACAAAGGAGCAAAATAGAATGAGAGACTTGGAAATAAAGAACAAACTGACAGTGACCAGAGGGGAGAGGGGAGGAGGATCATGGGAGAAACAGGGGAAGGGCAAGCAAAGGAATACCAATAGAGGACTCATGGGCATGGACAATGGTTGGGGATTGACTGTGGGAGCTGGTGAGGGGAAGGGATTGGGGTGAGCAATGGGGAGAAAGGCAAGACAACTGTAATTGAACAACAATAAATTTTTAAAAAGAAGTAAACCTGTTATTATTTGCAGGTTACCTAATACTGTATATAAAGAACATTAAGATTCTATGAAAAGAGTACTAAAATTTATAAGTGAATTCACTAAAGTAGCAGAATACAAAATAAATATTCAGAATACAGTTGCATTTTTATACACAAATGATGAACTGTCAGAAAGGAAAACTAAGAAAACAATCATATTTACAATTGCATCAAAAATAATAAAATACCTAAGGATAATTTTAACCAACAAGGTAAAAGACATATACTCAGAAAATTATAAAACCCCAAAGAAAGAAACTGAAGAAGATACAAATAAGTAGAAGCATATACCACATTCATGGATAAGAAGAATTAACATCATTAAAATGCCCAGATTATCCAAAGCAACCTATAGATTCAATGCAATTTCTATCAACATACCAATGACATATTTCACAGAACTAGAACAAGTATTTCAAAAATTTATATGGAACCATGAAAGACCTCGAATAGACACATCAATCTTGATAAAAAAGAACAAAGTTGGATGAATCTCATTACCTGATATCAAACTATACTACAAGTCCTTAGTAACCAAAACAGCATGGTGCTGGCTCAGAAAGAGACATATAGACCAATGGAACAAACTAGAGAACCCTGAAATAAACCCACACCTTTATGGTCAATTAATATTTAATAAAGAATGCAAAAACATACAATGGGGAAGAGATAATCTGTTCAATTAATGATGCTGGGAATATTGGACAGATATGTGCAAAAAATATGAAACTACACAGCTAACTTATACCAAATACAGGAATAAATTCAAAAATGGATTACAGACTTAAATGTTAGACTCAAAACCATGCACATCCTAGAAAAAAACATAGGCAGTAAAATCTTGGACAGTGCTCTTAGCAACATTTTTTCTGATATTATCACCTCAGGCAAGTGAAACAAAAGAAAAAAATAAACAAATGGGACTACATCCAAGTAAAACATGTTTACACAGCAAAGGAAACCACCCAAATGAAAAGACAACCCACTGAATGGGAGAACATATTCACATGTACACCTGACATGGGGTTAATATCCAACATGTATAAAGAACTTATAAAACTCAACACCAAAAAAAGAACAAACAATCCAATTAAAAAATGGGCAAAGGATCTGAATAGACACTTCTCTGAAGAGGACATAGAGATAGCTAGTAGACATATGAAAAGATGCCAAATGTCATTAATCATGAGAAAGATGCAAATTAAAACTGTAATGAGATATCACCTCACACCTGTCAGAATGGCTGTCATTAATAAATCAACAAACAATAAGTGCTGGTGAGGATGTGGAGAAAGAGGAACCCTTTTGCACTGCCGGCAGGAATGTAAATTGGTGCAGCCACTGTGGAAAGTAGTGTGGAGTTGCCTCAAAAATTAAAAATGAAACTGCCTTACAGCCCAGAGATACCACTTTTAGGAATATATCCAGAGAAATCTGAAACACTAATTTGAAAGGATATATACACCCTTGTGTTCACTGTAGTGTTATTTGTAATAGCCAAGATTTGGAAGCAGCCCAAGTGCCCATCAGTGGATGAGTGGATAAAAAGCTGTGGTACATTTACACAATGGAATACTATTCAGCCATAAAAAAGAAGAGAATCTTATCTTTTGTGACAGCATGGATGGACCTGGAGAGTATTATGCTAAGCAAAATAAGCCAGTCAGAAAAAGACAAGTGCCATATGACTTCACTCATATGCATAATTGAATGAACAAACAAATAGAAACAGACTCATTGATACAGAGAACAGACTGACAGCTGTCAGAGAGGAGTGGGTGGTTAGGGAGCTGAGTGAAAAGGTGAAGGAATTAAGCAAAGTAAAAAAATCTCATATAAAATTTAGATATTAATCTCTTACTGGGTGAATATTTTTTTCCATTCAGTAGGTGTTCTTTCCATTGTCTTGATGGATTATTTTTGTTTTTGCTGTGCAAATACTTTTTAGTTTTACATGGTCGCATTTTTAGTTTTATGTGGTTGCATTTTTAGTTTTTCTTTTGTTTCCCTTGCCTGAGGAGGTTTTTCAGAAAAATAATATTGTTAGTTGAAATTTCAGAGGTTTCACTGCTTATATTTTCTTCTAATAGTTTTACTATTTTCAGATTTGAAACTTTCATCTATTTTGAATTTATTCTTGAATATGGTGTGAGAAAGTGATCTAGTTTCATTTTTTGCATGTATCTGTCCAATCTATTTTTTTTTTTTTTTGAAACTATAGGAAAGGCGAGTGGCAGCTGCAGGTATTACGCTGACCTGAGCTGTCAAAGTCTCTCCAGGTTGCTCTCGCATGCAGTTGGAGATCCTGTGGCTACAACCAGCCACAGCCCTTGGAAACATGCTGTCTGTCCAATCTTTTCAAAACCATTTATTGAATAGACTGTCTTTATTCCATTGTATATTCTTGACTCCTTTGTCAAATATTAATTGACCATATGGCTATGGATTTATTTCTGGGCTCCTTATTCTGTTCCAGTGATCTACGTGTTGGTTTTTAAGTGAGTACCATGCTGTTTTACTTACTATAGCCTTGTAGTATATTTTGATATCAGGTAGTGTGATACCTCCAACTTTGTTCTTTTTCCTCAAGATTGCTGTGGTGTTCCAGAGTCTTTTGTATTTCCATGTATATTTTTGGATTATTTGTTTTAGGTTCTTGAAAAATGCCATTTCAATTTTGATAAATATTGCATTAAATCCATAGTTTTGGGTAGTATGGAAATTTTAATGATATTAATTCTTCCTATCCATTAGCATGATATATGCTTCCATATATCCATATGCTTCCATATATGCTTCCATATATAAATTTATTTATATCTTCCTCAATTTTTCCAGTGTCTTATCATTTTTCAAGTACAGCTCTTTTACCTCCTTAATTAAATGTATTCCTAGCTATTTTTTAATGGAATTATAAATGGGATTGGTTTCTTAGTTTTCCTTTCTGATAGTTCATTATTGGTAAAGAAAAATGTAAATTATTTTGGAATATTTGTGTTGTATCTTGCTACTTTACTAAATGCCTTTATCAGTTCCTATAGTTTCACTGGAATCTTTAGTGTTATCTACATAAAATATTATTTCATTTACAAATAAAGATAGTTTTACTTCTTCCTTTTAATTTTGGATGCCTTTTTTTCTCTTCTTGTCTCATTGTTGTGGCTAGGCCTTCCAGTACTATGTTGGATAAGAGTGGTGTAAGTGGACATACTTTTCTTGTCCCTGTTTCTAAGGAAAATGTTTTTGGTTATTGCCCATTGAGTATGATGTGAGGTTTTTATAAAAACCTCATATAACACCAAAGAAACAGACAACTCAATTTAAAAATGGGCAAAGGACCCAGATAGACACTTCTTCAAAGGGGCCATACAAATGGCTAATAGACATATGAAAAGATGCTGTACGTCAATAATCATTAGATAAATACAAATTAAAACCACAATGAGATGTCACATCATGCATGTCAAAATGGCTATCATCAATAAATCAACAAAAAAGGGTTAGCAAAGATTTGAGGAACAGGGAAACCTTATACACTGTTGGTGCACTGTTGAAGACAGTTTGGTACAGTCGCTATGGAAAACAATATGGAATTTCCTTTAAAAAAACTAAAAAAAAACCTGTCTTATGACTCAGTGATTTAACTTCTGAATATACACAAAACAATAAATTTGAAAAATATATGAGAGGAGACTTCAAGATGGCGGAGAAGTGAGTGGAAGTCACACTGACATCCTCCCAAGACCAATCTGGACTTACAACTAAATTGTGGAGAAATCACCTGGAAAACAACTGAACAATAGTGAGAGAGGAGCCTTTAAACCTCAGACAGAAATCGGCTTCAGAACAACATAACTGGTAAGGAGTGCAGTAGAGGCTCAAGAAGGTGGGCTGGGCGCCCATGGGCAACAGTGCTAGCAGGATACTGAAACAGCCAGCTGGGTCACTCTGAGAAGAGCCAGGTCTAAACCATAAGCAGGGATCTCCAGCGTATAACACCAGAGCCCAAAAAGCACACAGATCACAGCCAGCTGTGAAAAGCAGTAGTGTGCTCTCTGCCTGAGACAGGTGGCTGGAGACACAAAGAGCCATTTACAGGGCCAACAGAAAATCTGTAGCGGCAGCCACTTTCCCTGGGCTCCGGGCAGGTGGGGGGGCGGGCGGCGGAGACAGGGTGGGCTGGGGCTGCCTGAGGAGAGACTGGAAAAGGAGGCTTGGGGGAAAAACTCAAACAGTGGACAGCGAGGTCCCGGTGCTGACTCACACCCCTTTCTGCAGCTGTCCTAATGCTCAGGCAGACCACTACCCCAAGTGGCAGTAGGTGAAAGGACACAATAGCCCTGCCCCTAGGAGGCTTGGCCCCAGCCAGGTGTTGCACAGGCTTGGGGGCTGAGTACAGAGCTACAGTGACAGATAGTAGATCCCTGGCTAAAGGGGATACAGAGTGGTCCAGAGATGCTTGAGGAAAGTCAGGGGATGGAGGTTTTGGGGGGAGAACTGAGGGAGTGGCCTGGGGATCCCGGTGCCAACTCCTCCCTGATATGGGCACACCATATTGCTCAAGCAGATCACTCCACTGAGTAGCAGCAGTGTGAAAGGTCACAATAGCCCTGCCCACAGGAAGGACTCTGCCCCGCCACTACTGAGGACAGGGTGACTAGATTAGCAACTGGAGGAGATAGACACAGACAGTAGATTCCTGGAAGTCTTTTACTTCCTGGAAGTAAGACTGCCTAAGGTCAGACTTGGTCAACAGCTGACATCATCAGAGGCAAAACCAGAAAGAAAGGGAAAAAAAAGTGGTCTCCTACAAGAGGAGTTCACACCACAAAGTCAGGAAATCAAGGCACATCAATTTAAGGAGCAGAAGCAAAGAAGAGTCTCACAAATAATGGGAAGAACAACAAACACGCCAATCTAAGGGAAAGGAAGAATCCCCAAAAAGAGAACTAAATGAAATAGAGGCAAGTCAACTATGGGATACTGAGTTCAAAACAATGGTTCTCAGTGAGCTCAAAGGGAATTACTTAAAACTACAGAGAAACTATGAGGAACCTATTGCAAATTATATCAGCATGAAGAAAGATATAGAAACTATCAATAAGTGGCTAGAGGAAATGAAGAACACGATTTCTGAACTGAAGAATGCAGTAGTCAGAATCAAGCAGGCTCTGTGAGGCAGAGAACTGAATCAATGTTCAAGAGGAAAAGGTAGAAAAAGGCTCTCAGAAAGAGCAATAAAGTGAAAAAAGACCAACAAAAAAATGAAGAGTATGAAATAAAGAGAACATCGACGTTAAAAAAAAAATGAAGAGATGTTCAGGAAAATGAAAGATAACCAGAAACAAAATAACATCTGTACAAGAAGGAGAAGAGGAACAAGGGTTGGAGAAACTGAAATAGTAATGAAGGAAAACTTCCTTTATTGGAGGAGAAAAAAGTCACGCAAGTCCAGGAACCAGAGAGGGTCCCATTCTAAAGGAACCCAATTAGGCCAACTCCAAGACACATCATCATTAAAGTGGCAAATATCAAAGACAAAGGAAGAATCCTAAAGGCAAAAAGGTAGAAACAGGTAGCAACACATAAGGGAACCCTGACAGGCTGGCAGCTGACTTCTCAAAAGAAACACTGCAAGCCATAAAGGAATGGCAAGAAATATGCCAAGAAATGAAAAACAAAGGCCTACAACCAAGACTGCTCTACCCAACAAGGCTCTTAATTAAAAGGAGGTGAAATAAGGAGTTTTTCCAGAGAAAGGAAGGCTAAAAGAATACATCTCCACCAAGGCAGCACTACAAGATATGCTAAAGGGACTGCTTTAAGAAGATGAAGAAAAAGATTGAGAAAGAGAAAAACACAGGCAAAAGGGAAAAAATGAATAAGTTTCTATCATAATAATTCTAAATGTAAAAGGACTAAATGCCCCAATCAAAAGACACAGGATAGCTGAATGGATAAGAAAACATGACCCACACATATGCTGCCTACATGAGACCCACCTCAGAACAAAGGACCTACACAAATTGAAAGTAAAGGCATGGAAAAAAAATATTTCAAGCAAATGGACATGAAAAAAAAAAGCAAGGGTAGCAATACTTATATCAGGAAAAAACCCCTCATAGACACAGACAACAGTACAGTGATTACAAGAAGGAAAGCAGTTGGGGTGAGGTAACAGGGTAAAGGGGGCGATAAATGGTGATAGAAGGAGGCTTGACTTGGGGTGGTGAACACACAATACAATATACAGATGATGTGTTATAGAGTCATATACCTGAAACCTATAGAATTTTATTAATCTATGTCACCTCAATTCAATAAAAATTTAAATAAAATAAATATCTACATAAATAGCAAAAAAGGGGAAAAGAGAAATCAAAGTCAAAGTGATACATTCGGAAGAGTTAGAGCTTGAAGCTGAACCTCTCTATCATAGTTTAATTAAATTTATATAATATTTAAAACAGGATTTAACCAAAGATCTTAAAAGGTAGTAATACCAAATAAATTAAAATTGACACACAAAATGTACCTTAATCTCAAGTTGGAAAAGGCAACAGACAGGCAAATGATTATGTAATGGATAAACTGTAACACACTAGCAAGACAAAAAAAAAAAGTTTTTATTACCTAGCTGCATCTATGAGAAGTTATAAATATATTGAGCCCTTCCTTCACTGCCCCAATTTCACTGCTCCACTAACTCCATGCAACTGCTCTGAAACCTATCATTAACATCTCAAAATACTGACTCACCACACCCTTTCTGCTTGCAATTGAATATAAAACACAAAGCACATTACATGCTTTGTCAGTCCACAGAGATTGCACAGCCAAGACTGTACAAGATGCCTCATGATTTATGGTGACAAGTAATTGAAATGGTATAGGACAAACATACAATTTGTTTTAAATATATAAAGTTAAAAGAATTTTAACAAACAGTTAATACATATTTTAGTTTCTTGAGAACAGTGAGCAGAGTATCAGCTATAGAGAACTGTCTATACTGAGGTACTTGGGGAATCAAGGAGATACAATCTTATTTATCAGAGCAGTTGTCTATTCTGTTCATGTTTTTCAATGCTGATATATCCCTCAAGCATCCAAGAAAATAATTACTCATTTTCATAAGGAAAAAAACCATGGCATCACTGAACAAAATACAATTCCTTGTACACTGAAAATCTTCTAGTTGAGTATATTAAGTTCTTGCAAAAACATCATTGTAATGCAAATTATGAAATATAAAGACACTCTTGAATTTCTGCCTATAAAGCAGGCTCACTGAGAAAGTTCTGCATATTACAATAGCATAATTCCTCCACTTAAGCTGTCTTATTTCTGAAAGCACAAATTAGAGGGTGAAACTAACAGACATTTCTCCTTCAAGACTCTAAATGAGATCAATTATGTGACATTTTTTATTAATTTTATCCAAATTTTTGACTACCATGTCTTAAACTGAAACATATTTTTAAAAATTTCAAACTAGTATTACTTTGCTTATCTTAAATAATAGAGCTATCTGCAAATGTAAAAGGAAAACACAGAAATTCTCATTGTTTCATTTGAGAGTATCTTTTGGCTCGGCTACAACTGTTTTATGTCTAAATTTGGATAATGTTGAAAACAACACTAGCCTTTCGGCCAAGAAGGAGACATAGGTAGATAAACTTTGACTCCTCACAAAACCAAAAGAAGGACAACAACAAATTTAAAAACAAAAAATAACCAAACTGCCAGAAAATCGAACTGTATGGAAGTCTGACAACAAAGGAGCTAAAGAAGAAACATTAATCCAGACTGGTGGGGGGGCAGAGATGGGCAGTTGGGGTGGAGAGGCCACATGGCAAAGTGGTAGCTGGAGGACCAGGTGGGAGAGGCAGCAGCAGGCAGACTGGGCAGTCCAACATTTGCGTGCAGATAAGTGGGAGGAACAGCTAGGGAGCAAGACAGACCATGCAATCCAGGGTTCCAGTGCGGGAAAAGAAAGCCTCAAAACCTCTGGAGGTAAAAACCTGTGGGGGTTGCAGCAGCAGGAGAAACTCCCGGCCTCATAGAGAGTCTGGTGGAGAGACCTATGGGGTCCTAGAACATACACAAACCCACCCACCTGGGAATCAGCACCAGAAGGGCCCAACTTGCTTGTGGGTAGTGGGGGAAGTGACTGAAAGCTGGCCAAGAGCCGAGCAAGGGGCATTGTTCCCCCCTCAGACTCCTCCCCCACAGACAGCGTCACAACTCAGCCACCTGGGTTGTCCCACCCTGGCGAATAACTAAGGCTCTGCCCCTTCTCACGTAACAGGCTTGCTGAGACAAAGTAATATGGCCCAAATGAAAGAATAGATCAAAGCTCCAAAAATAGAACTAAGTGATAAACAGATAGCCAACCTATCAGATGCATAGTTCAAAACACTGGTAATCAGTATGCTTACAGAAATGGTTGAATATGGTTGCAAAAGAGAGGGAAAAATGAAGGCTATGCAAAGTGAAGTAGAGAAAAATATACAGGGAAGCAACAGTGAAGGGAAGAAAACTGGGACTCACATCAACAATTTGGAGCAGAAGGAAGAAACAAACATTCAAACAGAACAGAATGAAGAAAAAAGAATTCAGAAAAATGAGGAGAGAACTAGGAACCTCTTGGGCAACTTTAAACGATCCAACATCCAAATCACAGGGATACCAGAGGGATAAGAGGAAGAGCAAGACATTGAAAACTTATTTGAAAAAATAATGAGGGAGAACTTCCCCAATCTGGCCAAGGAAATAGACTTCCAAGAGATCCAGGAAGTTCAGAGGGTAGCAAAGAAGTTGGACCCAAGGAAGCACACACAAATGCACATCATAATTAAGTTACTCAAGATTAAGGATAAGGAGAGAATCTTAAAAGCAGCAAGACAAAAGGAGACAGTTACCTACAAAGGAGTTCCCACAAGAATATCAGATGATTTCTTAAAAGAAACCTTGCAGGAAAGAAGGGGCTGGCAAGAGGTTTTCAAAGTCATGAAAAGCAGGACCTACATCCAAGAACACTCTGTCCAGCAAAGCTATCATTTAGAATGGAAGGGCAGGTAAAGTGCTTCCCAGATAAGGTAAAATTAAAGGAGTTCACCATCACCAAGCCCTTATTATATGAAATGTTAAAGGGGCCTATCAAAAAAAAAAGAAGAAGATCATAAACTATGAACAGTAAAACAGAGGGGAGGGAGAGGGGGAAGAATGGGGGGGAAGGTACAGGGAATAAGCAACATAAATAGTAGGTACAAAATTGTTGGGGCAGGGGGGTGGTTAAGAATAGTATAGGAAATGGAGAAGCCAAAGGACTTATATGTATGACCCATGGACAAGAACTAAGGGACACAGGGAATGCTGGGGGGAGGGGCAGTGCAGGGTGGAGGGAAATAAAGGGGAGAAAAAAATGGGATAACTGTAATAGCATAATCAATAAAATATATATATATATATAAACAATACTAAAAGATTTGTAGGATATCCTCTTTAAATAGGTTGTATTTGACTTGTCTTAGTGATTGTTAATTATTCCACTGATTTTAAGTTGCAAAATGGCATTGTGTTATGCCTGCTTGATAACTTGAAAGCTCTCTAATTATAAGGAATGACAAAATGTTATTAAATTACCTCTATACTTAATTCAGCTTTTTTTCAATTCATGTGAGATCAAGTAACAAAAATTAAAAAAAATTTAGAACTTAGAGTTGAGGAGATTCAAGATGGCAGAGGAGTGCGTGGAAGTCGCACTGTCTTCCTCCCAGGACCAACCTGGAATTACAACTAAATTGTGGAGAAATCACCTGGAACAAACAACTGAACAATAGTGAGAGAGGAGCCCTATAACCTTGGACAGGCAGAAGAATCAGCTTTAGCACAACATAACCGGTAAAGAGTGCTGTAGAGACTCAAGAAGGTGGACGGGGCACCCATGGACGGCAGCAGCAGAAGGATATTGAAACAGTCACTTGGATCTCCTGAGAAGAGTGGGGTCTAAACCATAAGCAGGGATCTCCAGCCTACAGTACCAGAGCCCAAAAAGTACACAGCCAGCTTTGAAAAGTGGCAGGGTTGCTCTCTGCCAGAGACAGGGAGATGGAGACACAAAGAGCTGTTTAAAGGGCCAACGCATAAATTTTACTTGCAGTCACTTATCCTGGGCTTTGGCAAAGGTGGGGGCAGATTGGGATAGAGACACCTGAGGAGAGACTGGGGAATGAGGCTTTGGGGAGAGAATGGAGAGAGTAGCTGGCAAGATCCCGCTGCTGACTCCTCCCTGATATGGCAGCAGCCATCTCGCTCAGGCAGACCACTCCCCTGAGCAGCATCAGCCTGAGAGGACACAATGACCTCACCTCCTGGAAGGGACTCTGCCCCGCCCTGTGGTATCCAAGCCTGACTGTTGAGCACAGAATGACTAGATTAACAGCTGAAAGGGACAGCCACAGACAGTAGATTACTGGAAGTCTTGAACAGACTTCCTAAGGTCAGATGGGGTCAACATCTGACATGATCAGAGGCAGATCCAGAAAGAAAAAAACAGCGGTCTCCTACCATAGAAGTTCACACCACAAAATCAGGAAATCAAGACAGGTCAATTTAAGAAGCAGAAGCAAAAGAGAAGAGCCTCACAATTAATGGGAAGATGAAGAAACATCCCCCCCAGTTGAAGGGAAAGGATGAATCCCCAGAAAGAGAAATAAGTGAAATAGAGGCAAGTTAACTATCAGATATTGAGTTCAAAACAATGGTTCTAAGGAAGCTCTATGAGCTCAGTGAGCTCAGAGAGAATTACCAAAAACTACAGGGAAACTACGAGGAACTTACTGCAAACTGTATCAGCATGAAAAAGGACACAGAAACTATCAATAAGAGACAAGAGGAAATGAAGAATACAATTTCTGAATTGAAGAACACAGTAGAAGGAATCAAAAGCAGGCCAGATGAAGCAGAGGATTGAATCAGCGAACTGGAGGATGAGATAGAAAAAAGCTCCCAGAAAGAGCAAGATAATGAAAAAAAAAAAAAAAAGACTAAAAAAGAATGAAGAGGCAATGAGGGAAATGCAGGGCAACTTGAAACGTAGTACTATCTGTATAATAGGTATACCAGAAGGAGAAGAGGAGGAAGGGATAGAGAATCTGTTTGAAAAAGTAATAATGGAAAACTTCCCTAATTGGAGGAGAGAAAAAGTCACACAAGTCCAGAAAGCACAGAGGGTCCCATTCAAGAGGAACTCAGAGAGGCCCAATCCAAGGCATAACATAATTAAAATGGCAAATATCAAAGACAAAGAGAATCTTAAAGGAAGCAAGGGAGAAAAAGATAGTAACATATAAGGGAGCTGCGACATGGCTAGCAGCTGACTTCTCAACAGAAACACTACAAGCCATAAGGGAACTGCAAGAAATATTCCAAGTCATGAAAAACAAAGTCTCTCAATGCTTTCTAGCAATCATATTCCACATCCTACTTCATTTTCTTTCACTCTCCTAGAAAACTGTTCTACATTTTCTATCCTCATACCTCCCACTACTATCATAGAAACAACAGTGTATTCTCTTACTGAAGCCATTGCTACTACCTTTCTTGTCAGCCTCCCTCAAAGACAGAAAACTCCAGGAAGTCTTCCCTCTTCATATACCACAAATTTTTTAATTATTCCCATCAGCATCTACCAGCAAAAAAGCATCCTGTTATTCTATCTAGGAGAAAGAACAAAACCATTTCTGTTTATTTTACTTTACCCATCAGCTATCTATTTGCATCTCCCTATTTATAGCAAAATTTCTTGAAACATCTCTTAAACACTTGAAATCTCTAATTCTACTCAATTCATTTTCTCTTAAATTCACTGAACCTCACTTTTGCCCACCCTGCTTCACCAAAAATTTGGACACACAAAAAAGTTTCAATATGCTAGGTGATGTACAGTGTTGGGCATACTCAAACTTTGCTTCTGAGAAGATCCTAATATAAAATAGACATTGCTTTCCCTAGGATTGTGAACAAAATAAAAAAATAGCAACCATCAACTACAGAGATATCAAAAATAAAACAGTGAAATTATAAGCAGTCAAATGGTAGTGTTTAATGATAGGAAGAAAGAATCAATAATCTCTGCTTAATCGTTACATCTCTGTGGCTCCTGCCATCCTTGTATTGCTACTCTAATTGCAACTATCACCGCTTCCACATGCTAACCTCGTTGTCACCACTGCTGTGAAGTTTGGTTGAAATTCAAACTTTGTTCATTTGTTTATGATGGTCATTCTGACCAGTGTGAAGTGGTATCTCATTGTGGTTTTAATTTGCATTTGTCTGATGGCTAGGGATGCTGAGCATCCTTTTTATGTCTCTGGGCCTTCTGTATGTCCTCCTTGGAGAAGGGTCTGCTCAGGTCCTTTGCCCATTTTTTAACTAGATTGTCTTCCTGGAGTGGAGTCACATGAGTTCTTTATATATTTTGGAGATCAAACCCTTGTCCAAAGTATCATTGGAAAATATATTTTCCCATATGGTTGGTTCCCTTTTCATTTTTCTGACATTTTCTTTAGCTGTGCAGAAGCTTTTCATTTTGATGAAGTCCCATTCATGTTTATTCTTTCCTTTATGTCCCTTGCCCTAGGGGAAATATCAGTGAAAATATTGCTGTATGGAATAGTCCTGCCTATGTTCTCCTCTGGGACTTTCATGGTGCCAAGACTTATATTTAAGTCCTTTATCCATCTTGATTTTATTTTTGGGAAAAGATAGGGAAGAGTCAAGTCAAGGAACAAGCATAAAGGACCCATGGATAAAGCCAAAGGAGGGTAGGATTGAGGGTGGGGTGGGGAAAATGGAGACAACTGTTCTTGAAAAACAATTAAAAAAAAGAAATTCAACTTTTGCCTTTGTAATCTTGCTTTGGATGCTGCTTTGAAGCTCGGTGCTGGCTGCTCAAAAAAGGTTTTCTCTTCTTTCGTCCCATTCCCTCCCACCCCCACTTCTTTTCTTATCAGAACCCAGCTGTTGAATGAAGGCTATCTCTGGTCTGTCTGCGAGGACTGAGATTAGAACTGAAACTTCCCAGTGCATCTTTCCCCTTCCCTAAACAATGGGAAATACTTGAATCTGCAGGTTAAGTCCTTTTAGCTGATGAAAACATGAAGACCCTGAAGCACAGAGAGGTTTGAGGTTGATGTAACTTGAAATCTAAACAACAAATTTCACAGGCAATGATTTTTCTTTGTACTCCAAGACATATTGTAAAAAGATTGTAAAAGTGTGTAAAAATAAATGTCAATTCATGTTAACACAGAGAGGGAGTTCAGTATGAGAAGTTCTTCCTCTTTATAAGCTGTATAAAAAGGATGCAATTACATTCCTAATTTTGCTAAATAAAATAATATAGGTAATAATTTTCTTCAACTAAAACAATATACACTAATTTAATTACAAATAGTTTTTTTTACATATATTACAGAAAAACAAACAAATCCAGTTAACAGTAAAACGATATATTTCACGTTAAGTGTTCTTACCACAATAAGAAAAATAAAATAAAATAGTAAGATAAATCAGAGAAACTTGCATTTAGATCCTGTTTCTGACACTGGTAATGTGGGAGTAGAAAACAAACTTTTGTGAGACTCTATCTTACCATATATAAAATAGCATGAAAGGGATTGCTTTCAGGACTCCAATGAGGATAAACTATTTGAAGGGATCAACTAATGTAGTGCTTGGGGCTATAATACATGACCAACATATGCCTTTCCTCCTCCATCACGCCACTACTCTGCATGCTTTACTCTTCTTATCTGCATACTTCTACCACCTATCATAAATATAGGCTTATCATCAGTCACCTCAAATAAGCTAAACATTTTTTGATGGAGAGGCATGCATTTTTCATTTGTCTTTTCCATTTCTGTACACCCAGTCCAATGAACTCCCTAAATGCCCATTCTATGTGTTCCCTTACTAGTGATCACATGCCTATCCATTACATACCCATTATACAGGGAGGGGCAAAAATAGGCGTATAGTTGTATGTGAAACAGTTTATTCATGTACTATTATTTATTAAACATTGTATTATTTTCAACATAACTGTAAACCTACTTGTGCCCCACCCTGTATTATAATCTGAGTAGGGATCTTTTGTCTTCTGAAAATATGTAAAATTATTGAGGACAGAAATGCAGATGGAAGATGATCAACTCATGTCCTAGATAAAACCATGGTCTCACGTCACCACTGATTTTTGAGGGGTTTATAAAGTGCCCAAGTCTGAGACCTCTGATGAAAATGACATGTGCTCTCCCTATGACTGTGGAGCTCACAGTTTGAGTTTCTCTTTAACCTCAGGTGAACCTCTTCAAACATCTAACAACTGTGAATTGCAGATAAAGCCAGGCTCAGCACTGCAGTAGTAGTTTGGACAGATATAGTGATATAAGATAACATATCTATATTCACAGGGATCCTATTGCATTTGGAAGAAAAATGATGTGAAATGACTTTTAGCAAGACAGCATTAATAAAGAAGTTTTAACTTTTTAAGTTATGAGGCAGAGAGTGGGAGAATATGAGGTAGGGAAAAGCAGATTAGAAGTCAGACTTAAGAGATATGGTAAGAGTTTAATAGTTTATATTCCAGACTAGTGCTTTCCAAATCTAACTATGTAAATTATCCAAGGTGATAGTTAAGGATATGAAATCAAAATCTCCAGAGAAAATAATGTCATTGTCAACAAACACTGTGAGTAATTCCTATCTTCGCTCAAGCTTGGAAAACTGTTTTAGGTGACTGGGAGCTGTGAAAAAGTATCCGTTTAACACCTTAATTGAGAAATAATTTAAATACCATAAAATTCACTTGCATTAAGTGTACAATAGCATGACTTTAGTCGATTTATAGAGTTGTGTAATTATCACAACACAATTTTAGAATGTTTTCATTACTCCCCAAATACCCCTAGTGCTCAATTGAAGTCACTTCATATCCCTACCTGTGCCTAGGCACCCATTGATATACCTTCCATCACTACAGCTTTGCTGTTTCTAGACATTTCACATGCATAAAGCCATACAATTTGTGATTGGCTTCTTTCGCTTAGGATAATATTTTTGAGTTTCATTTAAGCTGTAGTTTAATGAAAGTCAATTAAACTACTTAAGCTGTAGTTTAATGGGACCGACTTTCTGGGTTCCAGAGAGTCCTGAGAAGAGACATGGAGCGAATGCGAATCACTTTTTTTTCCCTCAGTCCTATACAGATTTATCACAGGACTATCCATCTGCTCCCTGACACCAAATCTCAAATAATTAAGAACTGGAAGACAATGGGGAAGCGATTTGGTTCCTACACCAGAACAAAGTAGGAAAAGACAACTGGAGGCAGGATAGAAAAATGGGACCGCCTTCCTTAATCAGAGTATTAGAGTGGCAATGCAAGGATAAAAATTTTCTTAATGCAGTGGCACTCAACCCCAGCATTCTGGTGTTCTGCTGTTAAAAAATAAAGTAATACAGAAAAATATTTATTTCAATGGATAGTTATTTCCTTGATTTGCTTTAGTTACATAACCTCTCATCTCCATCATGAATAATCTGATTTAATACAAGTTAAGTCTATAAATAAACTTGTTATTTCTTTAAAAAAAGAAAAAAACAAGTAACTTTTTAAGAATTATACTGGATAATATTTTTGAGTTTCATTTAAGCTGTATCAATAGTTTGTTATTGGCATTGCTCAAGACCATTTCATTGCATGAATACACAGCATTTTGTTTATCCAGTTGTGCCAGTTGAGGGAATTTTATGTTGCTGCCATTTTTGGCTGTCATGAATAATGTTGCTATGAGCATTTGGAAACAGGACGTATAAGGACACACATTTTCATTTCTCTTGAATTAATTTCTAAGAAGGAATTTATGCTTAACTATTTTAGAAAACTGCCAAAATGTTTTTGATGGTGATTGTACCATATTACACGTCAATTAGCAATTTAGTTCTAGCTTCTCTACGACATCATTAACACTTTGTATTGGATGTCTTTTTGTTTACAGATGTGAAGTGTAACCTCATTGTGCTTTTAATTTGAATTCCTAATGCCTGGAAGTTTTGAGTACATTTATATATGCATATTGACATCCATTTTTCATCACTGGTAAAATGTTCATTCAAATTGTTTGTTTTTTAAAGTTCGAATATTGTTGCCAGCTTTACTGAGATATAATTGACATATAACATTATGTAGGTTTAAAGTATATAACAGGATGATTTGATATACTTATACATTATAAAATGATTATCACAGTAGTGTTAGTGAACACCTCCATTATCTGAAATAATTATAATTTATTTGTTGTGATGTGTTGGGAACTGTTCCATCTAGTTTCAGGAACTGTAGCCTCACCGACAAGTGAGAGGACCCCAAGGCTGGAGCTAAGCAAGGAGGCCATGGGAAAATAGGCCACTGAGGAGACAAAACCTGTCCCCTTGGCAGGGGAGCAGTCCCTGCCTCCTTCACATCACACTGCTTGGCCCTGAAGGATGGCTGGTTGGTCAATGATGGTAAGACCCCTCAATGGCAGGGGCAACCTAAGATAGGCACAGTCATATAGGGGCATCAGGGAAGGACTTGGGGGACATAGAGGATGGGCAAAAGACCCTCACCCCTTGGCTTTGATATGGCCGGAGTCCTCATTCTATCTGAAAGAAGTCTCCTTCTCTCTTGGTGGCTCTGCTCCCCCAGCCTGGCTCAGGCTTGAAACAATACTGGAGGCAGCCCTAAACTGGATCAGGTGGTTCCCGAGGGAAATCAGGCCTAGAAGTAGATTCCTTGAAGGATGCTTTGTTTTTTCCCTCAAAGCTGTGATGGCCCGCTCATGCTGTGAAGGAAATTTACATTATTCACAGACCCTGACCCTAAACCAATTGGTGCTTTTATGTTTATGCTCTTATGTTTTACTCGTCTTGTCTCAGACCCATGTAAATCTGTGTGTACCTGCCATTTGTTTTCTTCAAAACATCACCTATTCTCTGTAAACATTAACATACTGATGTAATGAGATCACCTGTACATTCCTATTACCTAGCCCTGATTGATAACCCTTTCAATAAAAGCCATTGGACACAGGGGCTTGGGGCATTCTCCATTAGAGGGAATCACCACCCCCTTCTCCTGGCTGACTGAGAAAAGTGTTTAGGATGGCTTATTTTTATTTCCCCGTCCATGATGACCAACAGTGTACTC
Source organism: Pteronotus mesoamericanus (assembly GCF_021234165.1). NCBI lineage: Eukaryota > Metazoa > Chordata > Mammalia > Chiroptera > Mormoopidae > Pteronotus > Pteronotus mesoamericanus. The sequence continues at coordinate 6,600,793 of NW_026555152.1, forward strand.
TGCAGAACAGTCTGACTTTTGCTTCAGTGATGAGAACATTTAATCTACTCTCTTGACAACTTTCAAGTATACAATATTGTATTATTAACTATAGTCACCATGCTATACACTAAATCTCCAGAAATTATTTATCTTATAGCTCAAAGTTTGTACCTTTTGACCAATGTCTCCCCATTCTCCCCACCACCACCACCACCCAACACCCCTGCCCCTGGCAACAACCATTCTACAAAATGATGATTTTGGATTTTTTAGATTCCACATATAAGTAATACTATACGATGTTTGTCTTTCTATGTCTGACTTACTTCACTTAGCATAATGTTCCCAAGTTCCATCCATGTTGTTGCAAGTGTCAGGATTTCTTTCTTTATCATAATTGAATACATTCTATTGTATATATATCCCTCATTTCCTTTACCTTCCATCCATTGGTAGACACTTAGATGTTTCCATATCTTGGCTATTGTGAGTAATGCTGTAGTCAATGTAGAAGTGCAGATAGCTCTTCAAAGTCATGATTTCATTTGCTTTAAATATACACCCACAGGTAGAATTGATGGGCCATATGGTAGTTCTATTTTTACTTTTTTTGAGGCACTTCCATACTCTTCCATAGTGGCTGTATCAATTTTGTTGGGGCTGCCACTTCGCTGGAAACCTGGATTCCAAAAAGACTTTCTTAACCATGGGTATTGGTCTAAGACAGTGTTCTCTGTGAGCTCCTGGACCATAGCTAAGAGGGGCTGGAGCCAGCTCATGAGCCATTGCAGATGGAGTTCATGGCTCAGTCCTAGGTCAATATGCCTATTACCTGACAAGCAGTTGAATGGAACTCCTCCATGGTCCCTCTGCACATGCTGCTGGATTCCACAGCTCCTACAAAAGCACTTTGTCTATGAATGGATGCCAAATTATGGGCGAGCAGGAAACAGGAGTATGAGACTATTATTCAGCTGTGTTCTTGTTTACCAAAATTTCAGTTGAGTTATTTTCTTATTATTCTCTTATTACTCAGCTGTGAGAGTCTTTATATATTCTGAATACAAGCCTTTTATCAGATAAGCTTTTTGGAAATATTTTCTCCTAGGTATCTTTGTCTTTTCATTTTCTTAACAGTGCCTTTTGGAGGATAAAAGTTTTTAATTTAAATGAAGTTCAATTTATCAATTTTTTCATAAATTATGTTTTTAGTGTCATGTATCTTTGCCTAATCCAAAGTCTCAAAGATCTTACTTTTCTTCCTAAGATGTATAGAGTTTTGCTCTTGCATTTAGGTCTCTGGGCCATTTTGAACTAATTTTTGTTTATGGTATGTGGTAAATACCTAAATTAATCTTTTTGTATATGTGAATATTCAATCACCCCAGCATCATCTGTTGAAAAGACTATCTTTTCCACTGTTGGGAACCATCCCACCTGGTTTCTGGGACTGCAGCCTCGCCAACAGGTAAGAGGGCCCCAAGGCTGGAAATAATCAAAGAGGCCTTGGAAAAACAGGTCACTGAGGAAATGAAACCTGTCCCTCTGGCAGGGGCACAGCCCCTGCCTCCCTCACATCACCCTGCCTGGCCCTGTGATGGTCAGTTGTTGATGAAGGGTAAGTTCTCTCACAAGGAGAAATGACCTAAGACAGACATTGGCTGATATGGGCAGCAGGAGAAGGACTTGAGGGACACAGAGAAAGGGCCGAAAGACCCACACCCCTCAACTCAGCTTGGACATGGCCCAAGTCCTCATTCTATCTGAAAGAAGCCTCCTTACCTCTTGGTGGCTCTGCCCCGTCCACCTGGTTCAGGCTTGAAACAATACTAAAGGCAGGTACAGTCCTAAACTGGATCGGGCAGTTCCCGGGGATAATCAGGCCTAGAAGTAAGTTCCTCTAAGCATGCTTTGTTCTTCCCTCAAAATCTATGATAACCAGCTCATACTGGGAATGAGATTTGCATTATTCATAGACCCTGACCTGAGACAGATCTCCTGTGTTCCTCCAATTGTTATCTATGATCTCTATTTGCTTTCTGTAAACATAGCCTTTTGACATTGATTGATGAGCTTTGTTGTATACCCCTGCGCATATGGTTCTCAATAAAAGCCTTGGACATGGGGGCTCGGTGCTTTTCCACTAGAGAGAAGAGCCCTTTCCCCTCTCCTGGCAAACAGGAATTTTCTGCGACTACTCATTTTGTTTGCCCCCATCCGTAACAACGCCGGGACAGGCTCTGCAAGATCAGAGCCCTCACTCCCACCTCAGCTGGCCCTGGACAGTGACCCTGAGGTTCAGGAGCCCTGTGCTCCCCACAGTATTCCACATGAATATTCTTGGTATATTTCTTGCAAATCAATTGACCATACATCTAAGAGTTCATTTTTGTACTCATTATTGTTTCCTATTGTCTAATCCTTATGTCTATGGTTAAGCTATCTTAAGAATAGGCTATCTTTCAGCTTCTTTGATCAATGCAATTTTAAATAAGTTGTGAAATCAGGGCTTTAATCTTTCAACTTTGTTATTATTTTTCAATATAGTTTTGGCTATTTTGGCTTCTTTACCTTTTCATATAAATTTTACAGTTTTTCCTAGGCTGAAAAAGAGCCACCAGACATTTTAATAGGAATTGGGCTCAATCTATACATCAGTTTGTGCACACATGCTTCCTTAATAATTTTGAGTCTTCTAAAACATGAACATAGAATGTCTCTCCATCTGTTTAGAATCTTTAATTTTTCTTAGTAACATGTTGTCATCTTTAGTCCAGGAGCCTTGCATGTATTTTGTCAGATTTAGTTCTAATTATTATTTTGATGCTATTTTGGATGAAATTATTTTCATTTTTAATTATTTGTTGATACTATGTAGAAGCAATTGATTTGTTTATATTTATCTTTTATGCTGTGACCTTGATGAATTAGCTTATTGGTTCTAGCAGGTTTTTTTTTCTTCTTCTTGTAAACATGGGAGCATTTTAAGAAAGGGAATGGCATAGTCAAATTTTCACTTTAAATAGATAATTTTGCAGCTGTGCTGAAGGTGTATTTGAAGGAGGAAGTGCTGGAGAAAGGAGATTATTTTTTAACACACTGTTGAAATAGTTACTGACATTCAAAATCCTAGTAGGAATATATAACAAGACTAGAAGTAGGCCAGAAAATGAATTAAGATAACTACTTTCTTCCCTACAGATATCGACCTGTTTATCTTAAGAAAATTGCTCTAAGCTGTCTTTCGGATTAATTACATTTACTGTATGCATCAAAGCTTACAGACTTCTGCTTCCAGTAACGGCAGACTGTGTATGATGGACTAGCTCTATTGATATGGAAAACTATAAATGTTGAATAATTTTTTATTCACTTATGACCTAATACAAAAAGAAAAAGAGTGAAGAATTAAGTGTTTGAAAATGGGGGAAAGTTAGGTCTCAAATATTAAGGTCTTTCTTCCCCTAGTTTTAGAGGGGCTGGCTCAGCGTATTTGGCAGCTTCATTGGACTAGAGCAGCAATTTTCAACCGGTGCGACACAAGAATTTTTAAAACATGCAATACCTGACTGTTTATTCAGGAGCACTGACCTCTTTTCCCTTAGATTGTCAAATAAAAAAAAAAAAACACACAACAGCTAACATGGCAATAGCCATCAGGTATGAATGAATCAAAATTACACCTATTTTTATGTTGGAAAGGCAAAATATATATACTTTGGGGGCTGCCACAGAATTTTAATGATTAGTTTATGTGTGCCATGAGAAGAAAAAGGTTGAAACTCAGTGGACTAAAAGGGACAGTAATTGTCCCTGACAGAATGGTGTGGCTCAGGCAAGTCCTCTTCATTCGGAGTTGAAACTCTGAAGGGTCATATTCTAGAAGAAACAATCCCTGGATGATGAACCTTCCCAGGAATTATTAGAATAGAAGTAACTGAAGATTGCTATTTTCCCAGTCACATGGCCAACAAGTAAGTTTTCCCTCTGGAAGAAAATAATATAACCCTAGAACTAAAATGACTTCCATTAACAATTTTACAAATGAAATGACACACATATAAAAATAACCATGTACATGAGGGGACAAGACAATAAGAAACAATTATACAAATAACACAACAGTAACAGACCATAGGAGTTCCAGATATTTAGATAAAGTTATCTAAAAGACTTAAAATAATTATGCTTACAGTGGTCCAGGTGATAAAAGGCAAGACTGTAAATTCTCATAGGAAACTGGAAATTTCAAAAAAAAACCCAACAAAACAAATGGAAATTGTAGAATTGAAGAAGACAATAAACACAGTAGGGTACTAAGTAAGTGGGTTCAACAGCAAATTAGATACAGCAGAGAAAATCAGTGCACCACACGGTAGGTACAAAAAAAAAATGCCTAATGAATCACAAAGAGACAAAGAGAAAATACAGAACAGGATGTAAGAGGCACAAAAGATAAAAGACGAACAAGCATATGGGAAGTGGATTCCAGAATTAAAGGAAAAAAAATGTGACAGGAGCATTACTTTTTAAATGAGTAAAAATTTCCCCAAACAAATAAAACAGAAAAAATTAAAAGATACATTTTAAATAAATCATAGTACAACTTCTAAAAAATTATTTAAAGCAGCCAAAAAGGAAAACAAACAAACAAAGAAAAAAGACAAACTGACCCTCAAAAAAGCATATTTAAGAGTATAAAACTGCCAGAGTAATGGAGGGGAAAATTGATTTTTAAAAAAAGTATATTCAATCAATTCAAAAGGAGGCATGAATGTTAATAAAAGGAACACAAAAAAGAGAAAACAGAAAGCCCTTAGTAAGACAGTAAGTTAAGCACAAATATACAGGTAATTACAGTAAATTTATATTTTCAAAGATTTTATTTATTTTTTTAGAGAGAGGGGAAGAAAGGGAGAAAGAAAGGGAGAGAAGCATCAATGTGTGGTTGCCTCTCACACGCCCCCAACTGGGGGACCTGGCCCGCAACCCAGGCCAAAATTCAAAAATACTAAGTAATAAGATGAAAATAAAAATCATTCTTTTGCATATTGAACAGATTTCCATGATATCTACTCAGTGATTATTTGGCAAACCATATAATCTAACTAATTAGACAGCATATCTGTGTGTGCGTGCGCGCGCGCACATGCACGCACACACATCTTGATAAAACAAGAAACAGATGCAATTTATAGAGTCTTAGTATATATGAAGTCATAGTACATATAAAGCTGGTGTTGATATTGCACCTCAAAGCCTCTTCTAGAATGAAGTGGGTTTTATATCAAGAGGTGGTGGCATTTTGAATATTTTACTAATCAAAGCAAAGAGGATCAGGATGAAAGTCGCTTGCTTTAAACATATGCATAAGGGATATTAATCCAAGTTTTTTTACGTCATATTTCATTAATTTTTACATTTTTTTAAAGCATATTTTAAAGATTTTATTTATTTATTTTTAGAGAGAGGGGAAGAGAGCAAGAAAGGGGGAGAGAAGTATCAATGTGTGATTGTCTCTTGCTCACCCCCTACTGAGGCCTGCAACCCAGGCATGTGTCCTAACTGGAAATCAAACCAGCAACCCTTTGGTTCGTGGGCCAGCACTCAATCCACTGAGCCACACCAGCCAGGGTCGTTTTTCCATTTTTTATGCACTTTTGCCAAAGAGTTTATTGCCTAAATTAAGACAATTTTTACAAAAGAAATGATGTGGATTGTTTTGTGGTATTATACTACTACTACTACCACCGTTACATATCTATGTCTGACTTTCATTTTACAGAAGGACGAAAGTAAAAGAATGTTTTTGTTGTTTTTTATTTTTGAATCAGTTTGTTGTAATTACTGATTTTTTTTACTTGCTCTAATTCTCTCAGAGGGAATGATTTCAACTGAAAAATAGCCATTAGATGAATGTCTAACCTGTTTTCCACTAAATTTCAAAGTTTAATTGGTGTATTGAACGTTAGCATACATATGATTTATTTTTGTTAACGTTTGAGGAAAATTCTAGATTAAGAAACAGAGAAGTTGAAATTCACAGTATTTACTTTTCCTAGATATTTCATTTCAGGTCCTTATGGGTCAAAGCTCGGTAGCAACTGTCACAATGTTCTAGTTTGAAACAAGAAAGTTTAGAACTATAACTGTGGAATTCTTTTAAAAGATGATTATCATACCCTAGTTAGTTATACCATACAGATTTGCATTGATCTCTGCAATTTAGTTTACAAAACAGTAGCTGTGTATTTCTAAGGGCCATTGGTAAGCCTTTAATATTTCTTGTCTGATTATTTCAGTAAAGATTTTGTAATTTAATCTTATTGAAGAGTCATAGGCCAGGTTTCAAAGGTCCCGAATTTTAAATTACATTTTGCATTGAAACCCAGGTTTTATTCGTAAATCTAGTGAATTTTTTTTACATAGAGATCCAGGAATTTTCCCTAAACATGACAGAATTTATTGATTGAGATTCTGAATGGTAGTTAATTTCTCCCTTGTACTTTGAATTAGGGTGAATTTTCCCCAAAATGAAAATTTCTAATGTTTTTTCTTCCTTTATTTTTTTTAAACCTTTCAAGTAGTGAGAGCTTTGATATTAGAATTTGGGATATGTGCTATGGAACAAGGTAAAGCTCATCCCTCTTGATTCTCGCCCTCTTCCCCGAGCAGGAAGTGGTCAAGAGGTCTCAGGCTGCCTTACAAGGCAGGTATGAGGATTGATATTTATTTCTAAAGTATCTGGCAAAAGATTTTTACTTTGAATTGTTCCTAAAAACCCATGTTAATTGTGATGTTGATTAGAGGAATTGTTCAAGAATGGATGTGATTAGAATTTGACACTGCATTATCCTACAGTAAACTAATTTTCCTGATTATTCAGACTTGCACTTTCAAGGTAATCTGCTTCAATTTATTGCAAGAGTTTAGAAGATACATGTTTTGTTGACTTAAAATAGGTTTTTAACGGACCAAGTTTAATAGCAAGATTAGGTTATCTTTGTTAATTTTGTACATATGAAATATTATTGAACAATATTCATAAAAGTGTCATTTAAAAATTGTGATAACCAGTTGCCTGATATACCCTGTCATTTAGAATATGGTCCTATGAAACATATTCAACCTGTACAAAATGATCCCTGGGAGGTGATATTGCTAGAGTTAAGAGAAACTTGTCTATTAAGTAGGATATTTTTCATAGAAAAGATTTGACCTTTGAAATCACATATCTTTAGTAATATTATTAGGTAAATTTAATTTTTCTTATTAAAATGTAACTTCATTTTTACAGCTCCATGTCTAAAGCTTGATGTTGGTATGATCACAAGCTTTACTGTTCCCCAACTATGATTAGAGATGTATTTCTCCTTGCAATTCTATTAGTTTTTGTATATGTATGAGGCTGTTATTAGTTGCATTTAACCACATCATTTTTATATCTCTATGGCCATTTTAATCTTCTATCATCATGAAGTGTCCACTTTTGTTTTTATAGTCATTTTCTCATAAATTCTGCTTTGTCTGATTTAATACATTATAGTGCATTTATTTTTGTTAGTGTTTGCACTGTACACCTTCCCTCTATCCTTTTACTTTCAATGTCTCTGTTTTTACATTGATTACCCACAAATAGCTTCTGGATTTTATTTTTAGGCAGTCTGTCAATCTCCCTTATTTAATTATTGGTCTCTTTAAATTTATTGTGATTAGCGCTGGCTGGTGTGGCTTAGCGGATTGAGTGCTGGCTTGTGAACCAAATAGTTGCAGGTTCAATTCCCAGTTACCAAATGCCAGATACTTTTGTAGGCAGAAACAACAGCTGTGAATCATTGGAAAGGAATCCTCTGGCTTCAAGGGACAGAATCTATCGGAGGGAGAAAGAGTTAATAAACAGGACAAAGAAATATAAAATACACTGTGTTGGATGGTTATGTGCTATGGACTGACACCTGAGAAGAGGGATTGGGTATAGTAAGCAGAGGCTATTGCAATTTTAAATAGGGTGATCAGTCATGGCCGCGCTGAGAAGGTGATATTTGAGGAAAGCCTTGAGTGAGTTGAGAAAGCAAGTCACATGACAGGAGGGCCTCTTTCCCAGGCAGAGGGAAAAGCCAATGCAAAATCCCTAGGGCAGTTGAACTCCTGACATGTTGGACAGCAAGAACACCAGAGGGGCGGGAACAGAGTGAGTGGGCTAGAAAACAGCAGATGTTATCAGACAGATGAAAAGGAGGGGACAAATGCTAGGCCTTGGGCAGGTCAAAGACCTGGGCTTGTACTTTGAGATGGGCAGGCATTTCAGAGATTTGAGCAGATAGACGTAAAACAAACATGACGTACCTTTCATCAGAATCAGGAGGTCACTTGCTGTTCTTTTGGCAATAGGCTGATGATGTACAAGGACTCAAACCAGGAGGCTATTTAGGAAAATCCTGTCTGATTTCCTGATATGAGACGGTGACTCTGACGAGGATGGAGTTGGAGAGGTGATCACAGTGGTTCAATTCTACATAAACTTTGAAAATAAAACTGAGAGACTTAACTGCTAGATTAAATACAGAATGAGGAAAAACAAAGACACTAAGGTTTTGGCCTAAGCTGATGGAATAATGACATTGCTATTATTAATTGACATGCAGAAGACTAAATTAAGATCACAAACTCAGTTTTGAACATGTTAAATTTCTGTATTTCACAAGAGGAGCCTGAAATTCAAGGAAATGTCTGGATTAAAAATGTACCTTCAGCACCATCAACATTCAGATGTTATTTAAAGCCAGGAGGTGGAAGAGATCATCAATGTTGTCAATAGAGGCTTAAGAAAAAGTATGGGAACTAAGTCCTGTAATAATCCAATGTCAAAGAGTCAGGAGGATGGGGGTAAGTAACAATAAAGACTGAGGAATGAGCAGTGAAGTAGGAGAAAAAACAGGCAACTGAGCTGCCCTAGCAGGGGTGTCCAAACTTTTGGCGTCTGTGGGCCACAGTGGAATAAGAAGAGTTGTCTTGGGCCACAAACTAAATACACTGTGACACATAATCACACACACACACACAAAAATCTCAAAATGTTTTAAGTAACAACCTGCTGCAGGTTGGACACCCCTTCCTAGAGCCAAATGAAAATGCTTCAAGAAAGAAGAAATCTGCTGTATATACTGATGAACAGGAATGAAGACAGAGAATTGATTATTGCATTTAGCAATATGGAGGGTATAGATAATGTTTACAAAAGCAGTTTAGTTAAAATTGATTGAGTGAATACCTGACTGAAGTGGATTCAAGAGAAATTAGAAAAAACAAGTGAATGTAACTTAAAAAATATCTGTTGCTGTACTGGGAAAGATAAGTGGGGTGGTAGCTTGGTAAGGCAGGGTCATTCATAATTTTGTTAACGGGAGAAATATGAGAATATTTGATGCTGAGGATGGCAGAGAGATGGCAGAGAGAAACCTTGGGGGCTTGAGGTTTTAGTGACCCACTGAATTAACTAACCCTGGAACAACCCCACTTCAGGACTTCAGATGTACCTTAGAATTACCTGGGGGGAAAAAAGATGGCGGAGGAGTGAATGGGAGTCACGCAGACCTCCTCCTCCCAAGACCAAACTGGAATTGCGACTAAATAATGGAGTAATCACCTGGAAAACAATGGAACGATAGTGGGAAAGAAGCCTTGGAGCCGCAGACAGACAGTGGATTCAACTCTCACACATCCCAACGGGCGAGAAGTGCGGTGGAGGCTCGAGAGGGTGGGCTGGGTGCCTACGGGCACTAGCACCAGAGGGACATTGAAACGTCCAGTTAGCTCCCTCCCGAGAAGAACGGGGTCTGAATCATAAACAGGGACCTCTAAACTATAGCAGTTAAAACCAGGAAAATACAGACAAAAGGCAACCCCGAAAAGCTTAGGGGTGTTCTCTGCCAGAGACAGGTGGCTGGGGATGCAAAGAGACATTTAAAGGGCCAATGCAAAAACTGCAGTGGCAGCCACCCTCCTTGATCTCTGGGTAGAGGTGGCAGCAGGGTGGGCTGGTGCCTGGGAAAAGACTGGTGAGGAAAACTTTGTGAAGAGAACTGAGATGGTGGCCGGTGGAGCCCTGGTGATAATGCACCTTCCACTCTGCAGCTACCAAAGAGCCAAAAGCCGAAAAGCACACAATAGAGAGCCCAAAACCACCCAGTGCAGGCGCGCGCATTTGTGCCAAGTGGCCCGCGAGGGTTGGCAAGTGTGTGTGTGGACCCGCGCGGGCTGGCGAGGGCTTGTGTGGGCTGGCAAGGCCTCCCACAGGTTGGCATCGATGGGGCCTGCGAGGGAATGCGCAGATTGGCTAGGGAAGGTGTAAATCGACCCATGCGGGCCCGCAAGTGCAGAGCAGACCGCAGAAATAGTGGATCCCGGGCCGAAGGGGTCACAGAGCTGCCCAGAGTCCCAGGAGGAGAGACTGGAGACAGGATTAACTGGAGAGTCCTGGAGCTGACTTCCTCCCATTTCTGTAGTCTCCATTTGGCGAGGGCAAGAAACGCATCCAAAGAGCCAAAAGTGGGGAAAGCACACAATAGAAGACGGTAAACAGACCAGTGCTGGGGTGCCCGTCAGCCTGGGGGGCCAGACATGTACGCGAGGTCGCGAAGAAGCCCCCTGGGCTGGGGCAAGCACGCGTGAGCCCAGGCTGGCGGGGGATCCTGCCGGGCCAGGGAATGCAATCAAGGAGCCAGCAGGAGAGTGCAGAGCGATCCACAGAAATAGTGGATCCCTGACTGAAGGGGTCACACAGCTGCCCAAAGCAGGAGTCAGACACAGACAGTAGACTCCGGGTAGGCTCAAACAAAAGACCCAAGGCCATATAGGGTCAACAACTGACATCATCAGAGGCAGGCCCAGAAAGAAAAGTAAAGGAAAACAAACAAACAAACAAACAAATAAATAAAAAGACCTGCCTACTACCATAGAAGTTTAACCCACAAAGTCAGGAAATCTAGATGGCCCAATTGAAGCAGAAGCAAAAATAAATAAATAAATAAGTACATTACTTAACAGACTCTCACAAAAATGGGAAGAAAAGGAAGTTCCCCCCAAATGAGTAGAAAAGGGGACTCCCCACAGAGAGAGCTAAATGAAATAGAGGCAAGGGAACTATCAGATATGGAATTCAAAACAATGGTTCTAAGGAAGCTCAATGAGCTCAGCCAGCTCAAAGATAACGATGAGAAACTGCAGAGAAACTATCAGGATCTTACAGCAAACTCTGTCAGCCTGGAAAAGGACATAGAAACTATCAAGAAGACACAAGAGGATATGAAGAATACCATTTCTGAATTGAAGAACACAGTAGAAGGAATCCAAGCAGGCTGGTTAAAGCCGAGGATCGAATCAGTGAGATGGAGGATAAGGTAGAAAAAAGCACCCAGAAAGAACAAGAAATGGAAAAAAGGCTCAAAAAGAATGAAGAGGCATTTAGGGAAATGCAGGACAACCTGAAACGCAGTAATATCCATATAATAGGGATACCAGAAGGAGAAGAAGAGGAGCAAGGGATAGAGAACCTCCTCGAAAAAGTAATGATGGAATATTTCCCTAATCTGAGGAGAGAAAGGGTCTCATGGATCCAGGAGGCACAGAGGACCCCACTCAAGAAGGACCCAAGGAGGTCCACTCCAAGACACATCATCGTTAAAATGGCAACTATCAAAGACAAAGAGAATCCTCAAGGCAGCAAGGGAGAAGGAGAAAGTAACGTACAAGGGGGCCCTGATACGCCTAGGAGCTGACTTCTCAACAGAAACACTACAAGCCAGAAGGGAATGGCAACAAATATTCCAAGTCATGAAAAACAAGGGCCTACAACCAAGGCTGCTCTACCCAGCAAGGCTCTCAATTAAAATAGAAGAGGAAATAAGGAGTTTCCCAGACAAAAGAAGGCTAAAAGAATACATCCCTACCAAACCAGCACTCCAAGATATGCTAAAGGGACTGGTTTAAGAAGATGAAATAAAAGAGTGAGAAAGAGAAAAACACAGGTACAAAGAGAAAAAATGAGTAAGTTTCTATCAGTAATAACTCTCAATGTAAATGGACTAAATGCCCCAATCAAGAGACACAGGGTAGCTGAATGGATAAGAAAACATGACCCACACATATGCTGCCTACAAGAGACCCACCTCAGAGCCAAAGACCTACACAGATTGAAAGTAAGAGGATGGAAAAAAATATTCCAAGCAAATGGGCATGAGAAAAAGGCCGGGGTTGCCATACTTGTATCAGACAAAGTAGATTTCAAAACAAAGGCCATAAAAAGAGACCCAGAGGGGCACTTTATAATACTTAAAGGAAGAATCTATCAAGAAGACATAAACATTGTAACCTTATATGCTCCCAATATAGGAGTCTCCAAGTATAAAAGGAAATTGTTGGACGACTTCAAAAAAGATATAGACAGCAACACACTGATAGTAGGGGATTTCAATACCCCACAGTAAAAAATGGACAGATCTTCCAAATAAAACATTAATAAAGATATTGTGCAGCTCAATGACACACTGAATCAAATAGACTTAACTGACATATATAGAACTTTACATTCCAAGGAAGAAAAATACACATTCTTTTCAAGTGCTCATGGCAGTTTTTCAAAGATAGACCACATGATAGGACACAAAGCAAACCTCAGCAAATTCAGGAAAATTGAAATAATACCAAACCTTTTCTTGGACCACAAGGGCTTGAAACTGGAAATCAGCCTCAAAGAGGAACTTCAAAAACTTGCAAACTCATGGAGACTGAACAGTAGACTATTAAACAAAGCATGGGTCAATAATGAGATAAGAGAAGAAATAAAAAAATTTCTGGAAACAAATGAAAATGAACAGACAACAGTCCAAAACCTATGGGACACAGCAAAGGCGGTCCTGAGAGGGAAGTTCATAGCAATACAGGCTTACCTAAAAAAGATAGAAACATTTCAAATAAAAGACCTAACACTACAACTTCAAGAATTGGAGAAACAACAACTAATAAATCCTAGAGCAAGGAGAAAGAAGGAAATAGTCAAGATTAGAGCAGAACTGAATGACATAGAGACGAAAAGAACAATTCAAAGGATTAACCAATCCAGAAGCTGGTTCTTTGAAAAGATAAATAAAATTGACAAGCCTTTAAGCAGACTCATCAAGAAAAAAAGAGAGAGGACCCAAATTAATAATATCAGAAATGAAAGAGCAGAAATAACAACCGATATCACAGAAATACAAAGGATCGTCAGAAACTACTATGAACAATTATATGGCAAGAAATTTGAAAATCTTGATGAAATGGACAAATTGTTAGAAAAGTATAATCTTCCAACACTGAAGGAGGAAGAAACAGAAAGCTTGAACAGACCGATAACAGCTGGGGAAATGGAAGCAGTCATCAAGAAACTCCCGGCACACAAAAGCCCAGGGCCGGACGGTTTCACAGGAGAATTTTACAAAACATTTAAGGAAGAGCTAACCCCTGTCCTTCTCAGACTATTCCAAAAAATCCAAGAGGACGGAAGACTCCCAGACTCTTTCTATGAGGCCAGCATCACCCTGATCCCAAAACCAGATAAAGACCCTACAAAGAAAGAAAACTACAGGCCAATTTCGCTGATGAACATAGATGTTAAAACCCTCATCAAAATATTGGCAAACCGCACCCAGCAATGCATTTGAAAGATTATCCACAATGATCAAGTGGGATTCATCCCAGGGATGCAAGGATGGTTCAATATACACAAGTCAATAAACGTAATACATCACATAAATAAAGGACAAGACAAAAACCACATGATCATCTCGTTAGATGCAGAAAAAGCATTCGATAAGGTATAGCACCCATTTATGATCAAAACACTCAGCAAAATGGGAATAAATGGGGCATTCCTCAACGTAATAAAGGCCATATATGAAAAACCTACAGCCAACATCATACTGAACGGGCAAAAACTAAAAGCTTTCCCACTAAGATCGGGAACACGACCAGGATGTCCGCTTTTACCACTTCTTTTCAACATCGTATTGGAAGTCCTAGCCACAGCAGTCAGACAAGAAAAAGAAATAAAAGGCATCTAACTAGGAAAGGAGGAAGTAAAGCTATCATTGTTTGCAGATGACATGATAGTGTACAGAGAAAACATTGTAGACTCTACCAAAAAACTCCTCAACCTAATAAGTGAATTTGGTAAAACAGCAGGATACAAAGTCAACATTCAGAAATCAAAGGCATTTTTGTACACCAGCAATGCAATAGAAGAAGAAGAAATCAGAAAAGAAATACCATTTGATATAGCAAGAAGAAAAATAATGTACCTAGGAATAAATTTAACCAAAGAGGTAAAAGACCTGTACGCAGAAAACTATACAACACTGAAGAAAGAAATTAAGGAAGACACAAATAAATGGAAGCATATACCATGCTCATGGATTGGAAGAATTAATATCATCAAAATGTCCCTACTACCCAAAGCAATTTATAGATTCAATGCAATCCCTATTAAGATACCAATGACATATTTCACAGAAATAGAACAGACATTTCAAAAATTTATATGGAACCATAAATGACCCCAAATAGCCGCAGCAATTTTGAGAAAGAAAAACAAAGTAGGAGGGATCACAATACTGGACATCAAACTGTACTAAAAGCCACTATACTCAAAACAATCTGGAACTGGCACAAGAACAGACCCATAGACCAGTGGAACAGAATAGAAAGCCCAGTAATAAGCCCAGGTCTCTATGGGCATCTAATATTTGACAAAGGGGGCAGAAGCATAAAATGGAGCAATAATAGCCTCTTCAACAAATGGTGTTGGGAGAGGTGGACGGCTACATGCAAAAAATTGAAACTGGGTCCTCAGGTGACACCATACGCAAAAATAAAATCAAGATGGATAAAAGACTTAAATATAAGTCACAACGCCATAAAAGTCCTAGAGGAGAACATTGGCAGGAAACTCTCAGATATCCCACACAGCAATTTTTTCACCAATATGTCTCCTAAAGCAAGAGACATAAAGGAAAGAATAAACAAGTGGGACCTCATCAAAATAAGAAGCTTCTGCACGGCTAAAGAAAACATCAGCAAAATGAAAAGGAAGCCAACTCTATGGGAAAATATATTCGCTAATGATACATCAGATAGAGGTTTGATCTCCAAGATATATAAAGAACTCACTCGACTCCACTCCAAGAAGACAAACGATCCAATCAAAAAATGGGCAAAGGACCTGGGCAGACGCTTTTCCAAGGAGGAGATACAGAGAGCCCAGAGACATTTGAAAGGCTGTTCAGCATCACTAGCCATCAGAGAAATGCAGATCAAAACCACCATGAGGTACCACCTCACACCGGTCAGAATGGCCATCATAAACAGATCCACAAACAACAGGTGCTGGCAAGGCTGTGGCGAAAAGGGAACACTAGTACACTCTTGGTGGGAATGCAGACTGGTGCAGCCACTGTGGAAAGCAGTGTGGAATTTCCTCAAAGTGCTGAAAATGGAACTGCCTTTTGATCCAGTGATTCCCCTGCTGGGACCATACCCTAAGAATCCCAAAACGCCAATTCAAAAGAACCTATGCACCTCAATGTTCATAGCAGCACAATTTACAATAGCCAAGTGTCGGAAGCAACCTAAATGCCCATCAGTAGATGACTGGATCAAAAAACTGGTACATTTACACAATGGAATACTGCGCAGCGGAAAGAAAAAAAGAAATACTAAACTTCGCGACAGCATGGATGGAACTCGAGAGCATTAGGCTATGTGAAATACGCCAGGGGGCGAAAGACAAATACCATATGATCTCACCTATAAGTGGAACCTAAACAACAATACAAAGATGCAAGGAAAATAAGACCAGCAACACTGAAAGGAAAAGAAACCAACAGACGCAAGAGGGAAAGAGGCAGGGGGGTGGGGGGAAAGGGAAGGGGAAAGTCAAGGAACATACAGCAAGGACTCATGGTCAAAACCAAAGGGGAAGAGTTGAGGGAGGGAGGGGGCAAGGGAAAGTGGTGGGGGTAGGCAGAGACAAATGTATTTGAAAAAATAAATAAATTAAATTAAAAAAATATGAGAATATTTAATGCTGTCAGTTATAATCCAGTTGGAGATGGAAATGCCAATGATGCAGAGGCTTCCTGGCTTAAAAAATATTTGGTACAACAAAATCAGGTCTACCTCTGCTATCACATAACAAGTGGCCCACAGGGCTTTCGTAACCTTTGCTTGATTGAATTACTGCTATTGAGAGGTTCAGTGAAGCATTTTCTACTTCATAGTAGTCTCCATCATTCTGATAGTTATAAATATCAAACAACAGCAGGATGCAGAGAAAAATTGCCACTGGAATAATACAGCTTTTTCAAAATATCTAATATAAATTAGCACATTTATAAGTTTCTATTAATTTGTCAACCACCTTTTAGCTTTTCAAATTTTGTTTTCTAAGTCCTTACATTTTAAAGACATAAGTACTTCAAAACTGTTTAAAAGTATTATACATTCAATATTTTCATCTGTTTATATGTACATTCTACCATTAGAAAACTGTTCATATAATCAAAAATGAGTGACAAAATAATAAACATTTATTAACTATTCTATAGTCATTACTCTGAGTTTTTCTTGAATTTGATTTTCAAAAATAAGTCAGGATCACATTTATTATACTCCATACCTTACTTAAAGTTTACATTATCTTCATTCAATACATAAATTTATGTCAAAAATTTTCTTCATTTAAAAGGAAATTTAGGTTATCTAAATTTTGTGACTTACGGAGGACCTATAAATATTTAGGCAATTTTTTTATTATGTAGCTACAAACTTTGATCAGCAAATATATTTGATAGAATAAATGTTTTGAATTCTTAAATTTATTCCATAAATCAGTAAGAGAACACATTTTTATTATACATGATTTTTAAGTCCTTACAGGTAAAACAGTGCCTTGCACTCCCTCTGCTGGCTTCAAAGACAAGTTTAACTAAAAAAGGTTCTTCACTTGTATGTATAATAATCCAGCACAGAAAACAGAATTTAGAAACATTTTAAATGTTACACAATTACTTCAACTATAACAGTAATTCAATAAAGCATATGTACTTTCATTCAGAATTAAAAAATCATAGTTCAGTGTTATAAGAAGTGAATATTGAAAAATATTAACATGAAATCACAGTAATCAAAACAGTTTTGAGGTAAGCACATTAAAAAAGTCGGTGTAGAGAGTCCAAAAGAGAGTATTAGGAATTTGATAAATGATGAACAGGACAATTAACTTAAGTGGGGAAAAAGGAGTTTGATAACTATGCATACTGATATAATGAGTCATATTTCTGGAAGAAAATAAAGATATACCTCCACTTCATACTTCTTCAACAAGATGGAAGATTTAGAAGTCAATGGCCAATAGGCATATGAAAAAATGCTCAACATCACTAATCAGAGAGATGCAAATTAAAACCACAGTGCAATCTATCACTTCACACTTGCCAGAATGGCTCCATCAATAAACCAATAAACAGCAAGTGCCGGTGAGGTTGTGGAGAAAAGAGAACCCTCACGTACTGCTGGTGGGAATGCAGACTGCTGCAGCCACTGTGGAAAACAGTATGAAATTTCCTCAAAAAATTAAAAAAGGAACTGCCTTTTGACCTAGTGATCCCAATCCCAAAACACCAATTTGAAACAATATATGCACCCTTATGCTCTTAGTAGCGTTCTTTACAATAGCCCAGATCTGGAAACAGCCCAAGTACCCATCAGTAGATGAGTGGATTAAAAAAGCTGTAGTACATTTACACAGTGGAATACTATGCACCTATAAAAAAGAAGGAAATCTCACCTTTTGAGACAGCATGTATGGACCTAGAGACTATTATACTAAGTGAAATAAGCCAATCAGAGAAAGACAAATACTATATGATCTCACTTATATGTGGGGCCTAACAAACAAAATAAACTGACAAGTAAAATAGAAACAGAGGCATAGATACATGAAACAGATTGACAGCTATCAGAAAGGAGAGGGGAGGGGGGACTGGATGAAAGAAGGTGAATATATTAGCCATAGAACACATCTGCATAATCTACAGACACAGACAACAGTGTGGTGGTGACCAGAGGGAGAGGGGGCTGGGAGCTGGGTATAGATGGGCAGAGTGGAGGGTAGGGGGAATGGGGACATCTGTAATAATGTCAGCAATAAAAATAAAGTTTAAAAAAGTCATAAGGGAAAAGGTAGTCAAATATAGAAAGGTAATACTATGAGCAGAGTCAAAGGCAAATGATTGGAGCCAAATATGGCAACAGATGCTATAGATAAAGGCATAAATATCCTAATGTATAAAGTGTTTCTATAAATTGGCAAGAAAAAGAAAAGAAACCTAGCAGAAAAATATGCAAAGTCTTAGCACTAAGGCAATTCACAGAAGGAGAAATCCAAATTGAAGGGGACTCCATCCTGCAAAGTCCTCCTGGCTGCCACAGATGAAGAAGCGAGTCATTCCAGACACAACTTGCCTGTCAGGAGAAAGGGGTGGCAATTCTCCCTAGTGGAGAATGCCCTGAACCCCTCTCTCAAGTGGCTTTTATTGAGAAGATTTGTGCAGGGGTATACAGCATACATACATAACTCATCAATCAGTGCCAGAAGGCTTACAGTTAATGAAAAACAGACACTGATCCTAGGTAAAAATAGAAGGAACATAAAGATCAGTCTTAGGTTAGGGTCTGCTAGACACATTGACATCAGAGGTCATTAAGGCATG
Organism: Pteronotus mesoamericanus; assembly: GCF_021234165.1. Classification (NCBI taxonomy): domain Eukaryota; kingdom Metazoa; phylum Chordata; class Mammalia; order Chiroptera; family Mormoopidae; genus Pteronotus; species Pteronotus mesoamericanus. The sequence continues at coordinate 6,619,581 of NW_026555152.1, forward strand.
GTCCAGGGACTTGGGAATTCTCTCTCTTGCCTTGAAGTCAGGCACCTGGTTTTTCTTTATCAGGACGGTACAAAGCAGAGCAAGCTTCAACGGATACAATGCATTCCTTAGGCCAGATTTCCCATGGGAACCCTCGGTGCTAGCGTCAGGTCATGCCTGCCTCCCAGTATCCCCAGCATTCTGGTGGAGACTTACAGGCCCTTTTTCAAGGTCTGGCTCGCACGGGGCTACAATTGCTGATACCACACAAACTACTCCACAACATCAAATAGTCAATACGAATACAAAAAGCTGCTCATCCTCTCTCCTCACAGTCAAGGGAAATGAAGATGAAAATAAAATGCACAGTGAGAGTTACAAACCATTAATAGGATGGTTATCTTAAGCAATGTGCTAATTGGCAAACATTAAAAATACAATACAAGCTGCTGCAATCTTTTTTATTATTATTATTTATTTTAGAGAGAGAAAAGGAAAGAGAGAGAGAGAGAAACATTAATGAGTTGTCTCCCACATATGCTCCAACCAGGGACTGAACCTGCAAAGTAGGTATGTGCCCTGACCAGGAATCAAACCCACAACCTTTTGGTGTACACCACAGACGGTTCTGGTCTGTGCCTGTGAGGAACCAGGCGCACAGCAGGAGGTGAGCTTGAATGTAATGCACTTGAATCATCCCAAAACCATCCCTCTGACTCCAGTCTGTGGAAAAATTGTCTTCCACAAAACTGGTCCCTGGTGCCAAAAAGATTGGGGGCCACTGGCGTATGGGATGGGATGACACTGCAACCAACTGAGCCACCCAGCCAGGGTTGCTGCAATCTTTTAAAAAATATTTGGCAATATCTATAAATCAAATACACACATACACACAACTTTTGGTGAAGTAATAACACATGTAGAAGTCTACCTAATAAAAATAAAGGTAACCAAAGTACCAATGTCTAAGGCCATTTAACTAGTACCATTTAATGTAATATTGATATATTTGTAATGGCAAAAACCAGGGAACATTCAAATATCAATTAAAGATAAAATATATTAATCTATTTTGGTGTAATTCTATAATACAATCATTTAAAGGAAATATTCAAGGGGAAATCCAAGAAAACAGAATTTATTTATAAAAAATTGTGTATTCATTCTTAGATGTTTAAACTTCAGTTACCTTCGTACTCTCCATTTGAATCAATACACCTATTAAGACATTTTCCCTACTGCTCAAAACAGTTTTTGAAGTCATCAGTTTGATGTCTTTTAGTGCTTCTGTCATTTTTTGTTTCGCTTCTAAAACATCAACAAAACATTTCCTTTTGAGGACTTTTTTCATCCAGGAAGATGAAAAAAAGGTCTCTTTGGGTGAGATCAAGTGAACAGGGAGCATGGAGCACGGGGGTCATGACCGTTTTTGGTCAAAAACTACTGAAGACTCAACGTGGTGTGGGCAGGTGCACTCATAAATCATCCATCATGAAATGGGCAAATGTGTTGAAAGAGCCTTACAAAAAATTCACTGAAGCCAAATGCTGGTACACTGATACAGATGGGTTCCTAGAACACTCACCTAGCAGGGGAAGCCTGCTAGGGGAAGTACACGGGGCCCACCCTCCAGAAGTTAATTCCATTTTGGGGCTCACCATGGACACAGAAAATAATGTAGTGAAGGTGGGAGTGAGGACTACGTGGAGGAAATAACACAAAGTACAAGTTTTTTAAGGGTTGATTTTTTTTAGTAATTCTTTCTTCCCTATCATGGGTTTGTTGAACATGAGCTTACTGGATATTACCTGCTAACTTATTAGGCTTAGTAATTTAGCCTACCTATGTCAACCTTGCAGATTTACAAGATCTAGTACAGATGACAAAGCAGTATTTCGTCCATCAAAAAAAGTTAATCATTAACTGGAAGGATTGGTTGCCTCAGTTTGGACTTGCAGTTGTTGAAAGCAGTGCAGTACAGTTGTATAGGTTTAAGAAAATTGTTATCTCAGTGAACTAGCTCCATCACTGAACCTCTGATATACGATGACATTCAAATGATGATGCTATGCCAGAGGAAACAAAATTCCTTATGGTCAACCTTCTCCTCTGGACTAGAGAGATAACCACGAGAAAGGACTAATTGACCTCTCAGGCACACCACCTACAAAGCAGAGGCAGCCAAATGCCATAACCCCAAATTGGTGAAATCACATACAAAGCAGAGAGTCTTACATGGTATAGTCCTAAAAGGAGCACCATACAGACGCTTCAACCAGCCCACTGCTAACTGAACCGAGTTATCTAATGAATATCACTGAGAGCCCTTGTTTTTCTATTATAGAACAGACATGGTTCACAATTTTGTGAATATAGGAAACTACTCCCTCGAACTTCTCTTATGAGAGCCTTCTATATTTGCTCAGTTATTGTATATATGTATAATTTTTAGTATATATTATTTTATTATATATTATTATATATCATATTAATAGAACAGAAATAGAGAAACTAGTAGAAAAAGCTGGCTTGGGTTGAAGAATGTTATCTGTTCACAGCAATGAATAAAGTAAAGCAGATCTCTAATATCGTCAACTCCCTGCTTACCATATTTTACTGTCTATAATGTGCACCCACGTTTTTGGCCCAAACTTTCAGGAAAAAAATCCTTTGTTTTAATTTTTTAACTCAATTTGTTATGTATTTATATTTAGATACTTGTTTGTTGTATTACAAAGGAATTTTAGCATTTATTTTTGAACACACTATGGTACAAGAAATTTTATGTAACAAATAATTATAAAACACAAGAACAAATACAAGGTATTTCAGGTACTATCCATGTATAATGTGCACCCTTATTTTTCCCTCAAAAATTTGGGCAAAAAGTGCATGTTATACACAGCAAAATATGATACAGCCTTAGGAAAAAGTCTTTTGGAAATTCTATTTGAGTTAATTACCATGGCAGTAGGTTTTGAAGGTTACTTTCTGTGCTTTTAATTATAGATTAACATCTGAATTCATTAAAAACATTAGAATATTTACATGAATTGCATTTTTAATAGATTTTATTTATTTATTTTTAGGAGAGGGGAAGGGAAGGAGAAGGAGAGGGAGAGAAACATCAATGTGTGGTTACCTCTCGCATGCCCCTTACTGAGGACCTGGCCCACAACCTAGGCATGTGCCCTGACTGGGAATCAAACCGGTCACTCTTTGGTTCACAGGCTGGCACTCGATCCACTGAGCCACACCAGCCAGGGCTGAATTGTATTTTATGCTTGCACATTGAAAAGAGTGCTTTGGATTTCTTTTGTTTTAATCTATATATAATTTGGTATAATATCAATGTATCATCTTTAATTGTAAATATTCACAATAACTGTTTCCTTTAGTAAAAAGTGATAAACTATGACAAAATTTATTTATTACATTCTTACTCCCATTTCCAAGCAACTTTGTTTTTGGAATACTTTAATTAACAAGTTAACAAAAATCAGAGAAGAAAGCTTACAATATACAGCAATCCATTTCTAGCCCTTTAATTTTTTTTTGAGATCTATTCTGCAATATGGATTAGTATAATTTATAATTCTGGACATTTATATATTTTTTAGAGGGTATATACTCTATCACCAAATATAAAGCCCTATCCACATTCTTTGATTTGATAGAAATGTTTTCACATTAGTGACCTAATAAGTGAGCCATCCACATAAGTCATGGTGACAACTCTTTGGTGTACCTAAAGGTTTTAGTAATTGTGCAATATATATTATTCTAAAAATCAGAAGCCACTGATCTGGTGTGAAAAGAGAGAGTTTGCAGTATTCTGCTGTCCCAGTAATTACTGAAATTGGGGAATATTAATTATATAGATTGTATTAGGGACAAATATGCTTGAATTATTAACTTACACATTTACAGTTTGACTAAGGAGGGAATCTGTATTTAAAGTATGATTACAAAATTATTATTGTTTTGTCATTTTAAAAAAAGCTGTTAAAGAATTTGAAAACTAGCTTAAATGTTCTATCTTGGGACGCACTACAGGTATTTTTGAGTTTGGCTTCTGATGCTGTGAAAATGGGACAAACTGCCTTAAAATTAGACATTAAAATAGTCATAATTACCTAAAATAGTCATAAATACCACTTTTAGGCTTCCCTAAAAAAGGGTCAATTAACTATACTCATGTACATTTACTTCATACAAATTTCATGGAAACAATTGTAAATACATTAGAAATGGGAACATGTGAAATAAAATACTCCTTATTTATTCAAAGTCACATGACAATTTGGTTTCTGATCTAGGAACAGAAATTTAATTTCCTAACATTCACCCCAAGCACTTAAGCCCTTTGAACACTTTGCTTGCTCTGTAATTCCACATTTCACACTGATTATTACATAGTCATTCACATTTGACAGTACATGCTGGCAAAGCGTTTGGCACCCTTTTGGAGTAACCTTGATGCACATATATTCAAATAAATTAATGTTTCAGTCTCAGAGGACTCGTCTGGGTTGACCAATAGGTCTTCGTAAAATACAAATGGTTTTTTAGCTACCAATATTGGGAATGGTAAGCTTTTCTAGTTTTTCAAAGTGACACTCATATCTCTAGTTATCCATCTAACATTCTATATTTGAGATTTTGGAGGCAGTGAAAAAAGAGAAAGAAATAGGAAAAAATTTTAAAACCGTATTAAATGTTTACATGAAAATTAATCACATTTCTACTACTTACAAGCTGTGTGACTTTTCAAAATGACTTTCTGTCTCTGTGCCCCAACATACCTATAGGTGAAATGAGCATAATAATATAGGTTTACAACTCACTTTCCAAAACCTTTGGATCCAAGGATATTTCAATTCAGAATGTTTTTAATTTTAAATAGGTAATTTGAGTGCAAACATTTTACATTTATATAACAGTCACAGTAGTCTCAAGAAGCATATTAAAATAGTAAATAGTAAAATTGCTGCAACGAAATTAATATTCAAATTAAAAGATAATTCAAGAATATAAATAGCTTCATATCAATGCATGTCAGATTTCTGCCAGTGTAAAAAAAAAAGTTTTCAGAGACATTTGATTTCAAACTGTAGGTAAAAGATTGTAGACCTGAAATAATATGTATATTGTCATATAATTTAAGTAGATAAAAATAAGTTATTTCATGCAAAACAGTTAGAATAGTAAATGGTACATAGTAAGTGCTCACATGTATTAGCTGCTATTATTCTACTATTATGTATCTCATTTTTTTCTCTTAGTTGTTATACATTTAATCATTTTTTTGCAATGTAATGTGGCCAGTTAGCCAGTTTCACAGTGAATTAATCTTGAACAGATCTGGTTGATTCACTGACAAAATTCATGTTGTCAGGAAGGAAATTAAAAGTCAAAAAAATAAATTAATTAAAGCTTATTGGATTGCAGATTCAGTTCCCATTTAAGGCGTGCATGAGGCAACCAATTGATCTTCCTCTCACTTTGATGTTTCTCTCCATCTCTTGCACTCTGTCTCCCTTTTCCTTTCTTTCTAGAATCAATAAGCATGTCCTTGGGTGAGGATAAAAATAACTAAAAAAATAAATAAATAAAGGCATAAGAAAAAAGACATGTTCTCAATAGGAAATATTTGCAATTACCTGTCATTGGAATTATTTGCCTGTCACATTTTAGATGTTAATTACATTATTTCTACATTGGTAATATTTAATGATATTTTTTACCTTGCCATACTGAAAATTATACAGGATAATATCTGTCACAGGCTACAATGTCATGATCTCATTTTACTAATAGGAAAACGGGCAAAGAGATGGTAAGACATTTTGCAAAGTCACACAGCTTATAAGTGGTAGAAATGTGGTTATTTTCCATGTAAACATTTAATATGGTTTTAAAAGTTTTCCCATTTCTTCTTTCTTTTCCACTCACTCCAAAATCTCATATATGGAAATGTTATATGGATACCTAGAAATATGTCATTTTAAAAAGGAAATTATTGTCAATTAATAATGACAATTATAAATGTTAAGGGATCATAAAAATTCCTCAAGTGGAGGGAACAACTAGAAGAGGAACAGAATCACAGAAATGGAGATCACATGGAGGGTTACCACCTGAGAGGGAGAAGGGGGTGAGTGGGGGGAAAGGTACAGGGAATAGAAGCATAAATGGTAGGTACAGAATAGACAGGGGGAGGTTAAGAATAATATAGGAAATGGAGAAACCAAAGAACTTACATTAATGACCCATGGACATGAACTAGGGGAGCGGGGAATGCTGGGGGGGAATGGGGGTACCGGTCAGAGGGGGATAAAGGGGAGAAAAATATGGGCAACTGTTACAGCATGATCAAGAATATATACTTAAAGCCCTGGCTGGCATGGCTCAGTGGATTGAGTGCCAGCCTGTGAACCAAGGGGGCATTGGTTTGATTCCCAGTCAGGGCACATGCCTGGGTTGTGGGCCAGGTCCTTGGTGGGGGGTGTGAGAGAGGCAACCACACACTGATGTTTTTCTCCCTCTTTTTCCCTCCCTTCCCCTCTCTCTAAAAATAAATAAAATCTTTTAAAAAAAGGATTTGCCATCCTAAAATGTACTTTTAAAACAAAAAAGAAAATGTGCTTAAAAGAATAAAAGGTGTTGGGAAAGTTGGACAGATACATGCAAAAGAATGAAACTGAATTGCTTTCTTGTACCACATAGAAGAATAAACTCAAAATGGATTAAAGATTTACTGGATTTTACTTAAGATTTACTTAAATGTAAACCTGAAACCATAAACCTTCTAGAATAAAATGTAGGTAGTAAACTCTTTGACATTGCTCTTAATATTTTTTGGGGGGATGTCTCCTCGGGCAAAGGAAACAAGAAATAATACACAAATGGGATTACAGCAAACTAAAGTGTTTGCAAAGGAAACCATCAAAATGAAAAGAAACCCACTGAGTGAGAGAACATATTCACTGATGATACATCTGGTAAGTAGTTAATATCCAAAATTTATAAAGAAGTCATACAAGTCAACATAAAAAAAAATTGAATTAAAAAATGGGCAAAGGTCCTGAATATACATTTCTCCAAAAAGACATACAGATGGCCAACAGACATATGAAAAGATGATCAACATCACTAATCATCAGAGAAATGCAAATTAAAACCACAGTGAGCTATCACTTCACACCTGTCAATATCTATCACCAATTAATCCACAAAGAAGTGTTGGGAGGATGTGGAGAAAAAGAGAATCCTCTTGCACTGTTGGTGGGATTATAAACTGGTGCAGCCCCTGTGGAGAATAGTATGGAAGTTCCTCAGAAAATTCAAAATAGAACTACCTTATGACCCAGCAATTCCAAATCTGGGTATTTATCCAAAGGTATCCAATACACTAATTCAAAAAGATATATGCAGCCCCACTGTTCATTGCATCACTATTTACATAGCCACAAAATGGAAGCAACGTAATGTCCACTCATAGACAAATGGATAAGGATGTGGTTCATACATAATGGAATATTACTCAGCCATAAAAAGGAATGAAATCTTGCCCCTTGCAACAATAAGGATGGACCTAGAGGGCATTACTATTCTAAGTGAAATGAGACAAGGACAAATGCCCCATGATTTCACTCATGCGGAAGCTACAAAACAAAATAAACAAGGAAAACAGAAACAAACTCATGGATGCAAGGAAAAACTTAATGGTTGCCAGATTTGCCAGACGGGAGGGGATTTGGACAATGGGTGAAAAGCGTGAAGGAATTAAAAAGTACGAATTGCCATTTATAACAGTCGGTGGGGGTAGGGGGAGCTGTAAAATAGAGCATACAGAAAAATCCAGTAATATTTTAATAAGTATATATGGTGTCAGGTGGGTACTAGACTTTTCAGGGTGATCACTTCGTAAATTATATGAATGTTTAATCAGTATGTAATACTCCTGAAACTAGTATTTTACGTCAACTGCAATTGGAAAAAAAAAAAAAGACGTTAGTTCCTGCACAACCCACTCACAAGCGAGGTGTGTACCGTCCATTTAGAGGTAAAGTAACAGGTTCATACATTTTAAGGCCCGACAGTAGCGGGGTTCCTCAATTCTCGCGTACAGTATTTTGGCCCCTCCAGTGTTTGGTAAATATCCGGCAGTTTGACCAGGTCCAGCAACTGTAGAGCGCTTAGTACCTCTAGCGTAACTGGCGGAGGATTAAACATTCTGCCTTAGGCAGGAGGGCAGATGAAGTCCAGCATCCAGTCCAAAGGCTGTGCTCAGAAAAGACCGTCTGAGAGACCCTGACGTCCAAGATCCACGCCGGAAAACAGTCCTCCTCTGAGCCAGACGCGCAAGCGCAATGGTGCAAAAAGAGAGACCACGCCCAAGTCCCCCAGTGCGCACACGCAGTGGCGCGGGGCGTGGCGGCGCTGCACGCTCCACTTGGAGTTGCTGTGATCCAAAGGAACCGCGAATTTCAATTCGGGCACATTTGCTCTGATACCTCACCAGCCTTCCCTGAAGCAAAGCTGTCGTTCCCGGAAATAGGGTGAGCAGGGTGCGGTGTTGGTAACAAAGCTGAGTACGAGGAGAAACGAAGTGAGAAAGGGCAAACTCTGGGGTAAGCGCAAACCAGAGACTTGCCAGGGCGTGGGGGGAGTCCGGAGCGGGAAAAACCTTCCGGATCTGTGGGGGCGGGGTTAAGGTGTGATGGACAGGCGAGAAACCCATGCGAAGGGGAAGGGGAGGTAAGGGCTGGCTCTGCAGTTAAACTGGAGCGTCGCTTTGGAGTAATATTAGCTAACACGCACCAGGAGGTTAAATAGTCCTAAAATAAGCGCGTTTTGTAAAATATCTTATTTAGCGGTCACCGCGACCTTATGAGTACGCGCTTTTACCTATCTCTCTTTTACACATGAGGAAACCGAGGATTGGAGGTATTAGGCACGAATACAGCTGGAATACCAAATTTGGCACTGTGACCCCAGAGCCCACACTGTTAATGGTTCTGCCCTACTGTCTGCCCTTCAGAAAATCAACGTGGAGTGAGGTCCAAGTAAAGGGGATTCGGATGAGTGGAACTGACCAGACCATTGGAGGATGTGCCATGAAAAATAGAAGTAAATACTTATAAGTAGCAGGATTTTCCTACTTGTAAGTGTGAGCGCTCTGAGGATGGAGCTGGGAGGGAGACAGAAGGCCAGGGCAAGGTTGTGGGCCAGGCCAGTCCCCAGCCGTGGGAGTATTGCAGCGCTGCTGCATAGTGTGGCTCTGGATTAACAGTAGGTGCAGAAAACGTTTTGTTTTGGGATTGTGTTGTCTCCCAGGAGTGTGAAGTTAAAGCATTTTAGAAGCTTAAAAGCTGGATAGTTTCTGGAACATAGTTGTTTCTGTCTACTGTGGCTTCCATAACAAAATACCATACACTGGATAGCTTAAACAACATAATTTTTTTCTTAAAGTTTTAGAGGCTGGGAAGTCCAAGATCAAGGTCCTAGCCTATTCGGTCCCTGGCGAGGACCCTCTTCCGCTCTTGCAGAAGGCCCTCTTCGTGTCCACACATGGCTGGTGAAGAGAGATTTCTCTCTCTTCCTCTTATGAGGATTAGGACCCCACTGTTAATGACTTAATTTAATCCTAATTACCTTTTTCATTTAATGTTAGTTACCTCCTAAAAGTCTTGTCTCTAAGTAGAGTCTTAATGTTGGGGGTTGGGACTTTAACAGATGAATTTGTGGGAGGGCTGGGACACAGGTCAGTCTGTAACAATAGTTTATGCCCAGGTAAATAACGAGTGGTAATGGAAGACTGAAGAACATGAACACTTTCAGAACACTTTCAGAGTGTACCTGAGGTTCTTTCACAGTTAATGAGCATAAGGTTTTCTGTGCTGATGTGTGCCCTAGCACTGGTGGGGAATTCTAGGAACAACTTGTGTGGGAGGTCATGGTTGTCCTCCCTGTAACCAACCTGAAGAGATCAGAAAAAGCAACACAAGCATCCTTAAAAGGTGTGTTTAATGTATCCACTATTCATGGATTTATCTAAACTCTTATTTTTAAATCCTCACCTGAGGATATGTTTATTGATTTTAGAGAAGAATGGAGAGAGAAACATCAATGTGAGAGAGAAACATTGATCAGTTGCCTCCCATAGGCGACCCGACCAGGAATCAAACCCGCAACCTAGCTATGTACCCAGACCAGGAATTGAATATCAACCTTTTGATATACAGGATGAAGCTCCAACCAACTGTGCCACCTGGCCAGGGCTAAACTCTTCCTTAACTTCTCACTTAGCTTTTGCCACCTCTAGAATAATGAGATCCGTAATTACCACCCCCAGGGAGTGAAATAATAATCACTCTCTTTCTGTATTGTTTCCTGTTGTCACTCTAAAGGCTGGTAACCAAGTCTCTTCACCTTACTTATCCTGGTGAGAAGGAAGAGTGAGGCAATACAGAGTCAAGGGCATGAGGTCTGGTAGATGTGCATTCAAAGCATGGGTTCAGGCAGTTGCTGATTGACTGTGGGCAAATTGTTTCTGGGTGTCAGTTTTTTCATCTATAAAATAGAGCTAATAAAAATACTGGCCACACAGGGTTGTTGTGAGGTTATATGAAAACAGTTTGAAAGTATTAAAGAACTATCCCGTGGACTACATATTTAACTCATGAGGCATCCTCCACCCTCACCTCTGAAGAACAGAAACCTCTACCTACAGCCCCCATATCAAGCTGGCTTTTTATTTATGCATCAGATTTTTATCAAATGCCTTCTAGTTGCCAAAGCACCTGACTCTCTGAGTGCTAAAGGCAGGGAAGAACAAGGTGGACAGGGTCCCTTATAGACATCTTACCAGGTCTGTCCAGAAGGTACCCAACCATGTAGTATGAAAAATAGAGACACTTACTGAAGAAGATACAAGAAACATTGGATATAGGACAATGACACCTCAGTCCCCTTCAAAGTAGGCACCTTGGGACCTCAAACAGTTCTCCCAATTGCCATCAACTGCCCCATCGTATTTGCCTATATCTCATTGACAGTCTGAAATCTCTTCCATTTCAAAGGTGATTATAGTTTGGAAATAGCCAGAAGTTGCAGGGTGCCAGATCTGGGCTATAGGGGAGCCGAGTCACCTGGGTGGTTTGATGTTTTGCCAAAATACTCTGCACAAGATATGCATGAACAGCAGCGTTGTCATGATGAAGCTGCCAGTCACTAGTTGCCCATAGCTGTGGCCTTCTGAATCATCTGAATAGTTCCATGGAGGAGTGTTCAAGCTTAACACAAAATTTGATGCAGGTTTGTTGCCTATACTCACTCAGTCATTTTGAATGCAATGGCCACACAGTATGCACGCTTGCTCAATGGCATCTACTGCCCCCCCCAAACTAGTACAGTAAAGTCACCATTGTTCACGCATGTGCATTCCAGTCCACTCTCCTTGGCTGCCAGGTTACATCAGTTTCATGCACACCATTCTTATTATGCTAACAATGGCTGGACTTTTTCCAAACAGACCTCGTATATTCTAGTGGGGAGGATTAAATAAAATATTGGGTTGGCCAAGAATTTCATTTGTTTTTTTCTGTAAGATGGCTCTAGTAGCACTTAGTTGCCTTTCACTACATTTCAAACAATTTTGTTAGATTTTTATTGTGACAGCTGTCATCATACTGGTGTGCATTAAAAAAACCCCATCAAAATTGGTGAATTTTTGTGTCACCATTTTAATATTGAAGATGGAAGAAAATAAGCAAACTTTTTGGCATATTATGCTTCATTATTTCAGGAAAGGTAAAAACACAACTGAAACAACGCTTGGTACAGTGTATGGAAAAGATGCTGTGACTGATCAAACATGTCACAAGTGGTTTGCGAGGTTTCGTGCTAGAGATTTCTCGCTGGACAATGCTCCATGATCGGGTAAACCAGTTGAAGTTGATAGTGATCAAACTGAGGCATTAATTGAGAACAAACAATGATATACCATGCGAGAGATAGCCAACATATTCAAAATATCCAAATCAATAAAGACATTGGTGAAAATGAAAAATGTGTCTTTATTTTATGGGAAAAAGCTACACGGACTTTTTGGCCGACCCAGTTAGTTGTGAGCACTAAGAGCAATGAAGAAACTAAATATAGGGTATTGAAATGAAAGAGACTTTAAAGTAGAGCAGTATGTGTGCACGTATATGTATTTGGAGGGAGGGTATTTGACCACTAGGATTGAGAAATGGAGGGAGAGGCTTCACTGAGGAGCTGAGCTGTCCTAAATGTTGAGGACTTGTTGTTCCTTGGGGTGGGGGCTGGGATGGGAGTGGGGAGGGCAGCAAGATCAGGCTAGGTGCTTTATTTACCCTTCTGTAGTCTGACCAGGGATCGGTCGTGAAAGGGCAGGAGGTACTGATCAGATATTTCTCTTGGGATTTAGAACTAAGAAACGTGAAAAGCACTTTCACTTGGCAGTGGGAGCTGAAGCTAAGAGGTACAGAGGGCTGGAGCGACCATGTGCAGGCTGAAGTTCTGAATGAGCAGAAGCTGTGAGTAAGCAGAGGAAGTCAGTCAGTGGCCCCATCTGGCATGTGAGTGAGCCAGAGAATGAAAATCCATGGATATTTACTTGTTGGTGAGGTTCTGGGAGCTGTTTTTGAGATTTGAATGAGTCAGTAGGTCTAGTGTGCCAGAACTCCCACGCTGTCCATGGCTTCTGTTCATGGTTTTTCCAGATGGTCTCAATTCTCAATAGGTATCTTTTCCATAAATCTCCCTTTTATGTCTGTCGATTATCTCCTGCAGCCAGTTAAATTTCATTAAAACATTCATATGGACTTGGGTTTGGATCCCTGGTTTTCTTCTAATTAGCCTAGAGTTTGAACAATTATTTTATTTTATTAAGTACCTATATGCAACAACTGTATCCTTAAGTGTTTTTCAGATTAAATGTGATAATAAAAGTAAAAGGGCCTGTGGAGTGTTTAACACATAGGTGCTCAAAATTTGTTACATGCCTTTCCTCTTCCCCTTCATGTTTTAATGGTTATTTGATTGCATGCCCCCCTCTCATTATTGAATTGTCCATGTTTTTTAAAGTCACTTTTCATATAGTTAATCCTTCCACCTCTGTAGCCATTCGAACTGCCCCTAAACTGTAACTGGAAGAACATTACAGCAACTGCCTTTCCCTTCATAATGAATTGACACCACTGCTGGTCTTACTGAGGCTAGTTAGGTAACATAGATGTAAATGGTTTTAGGTTTATTAATATTTGTACTTGTGAAAGACGGGCCTGCTAAGTAGCTTAGAGCAGAGACTTCCAAAGAGAAGAGTTTGGGACCAGGATGGAAGAGCCAGCCCTCCAAACAGTGACTAAGGGAAGAAAGTATGCAAACACTATCTCAGAGAAATCGGGTTCAGAAGAGGGGAAAAATACGACATAAACATAGAGCAGGAAAGTTTTCCTTAGACCTTGGTCTGGCAAGGGAAAGAGATGCTGTGGTCTCCGTATTTGGAGCTCTTCCAGCCAGGCTTAGTCCTTGAGAGGAGAGCTCTGCCAGCCTGAAGCCGGACAGAAAGCTCTGATTGTTCAGGCCCAGCTGTTTTGTGGGGGCAGCTCTGGTTGCTACTGGAAATGGAGGGTAGGATGAACTAACAAGCAAACTAAAGATATCTGTAAAATAGGGACATATATGTTAATCCATGCTATGTAAGAAAAGCTATCCAAGCAGCAAAAGCATCCCAGGTGAAATGGAAGGGAGTTTCTATATAGGGGCTTTCCTAGGATTCCTTCTTCTAGAGCCATTTGTGATAAATGTCACTAGATGGAGTACAGGATTTGGTATGGCTTCTTGGGGGTATGCACATGATGGAGAGAACGTGGTTCCTGTTTGCAGAAAAAAATATACAACCTAAGGAGAAATTCCATAACTGGTACTGAGACTGTTCTTAGGAACTATCCTAGATTTCAAGCCAGTTGTTTCTGGCTCATCAGAGAACTATGAGACTTTTTTTCTCCCTTAGGGTCATGGCTGATCAAAGCCAGGAGATTGGTGGCATTCATTTCCCTTTTCCCTTCACACCATATTCCATCCAGAAGGACTTCATGGCAGAGCTATACCAGGTGTTGGAGGCTGGCAAGATTGGGATATTTGAGAGTCCAACCGGCACAGTAAGTATGAATAGTGGGGCCCAAGAGGGCTCTTGGGAGACCCCGATTAAAACTAGTCAGAGGCTTATTTATCTAAGCAGAGATTTTCATGGTTTGAAGTTAGGCAAAGTAGTTCACTCAGTTTATTTTTCTGAGTAATGCTCACTTCCCCCTATGAAATTTTTAAACATACCTGGGGTCTAAGGAAAATTAGTCTGAAGGCAAATGGGAATTTGATTGGCCATGGAAGCATAGCACTGAAACTCCAGATTTCTCTGGGCACACAGCTGCTTTGATGTTGAGCAACATAGGAATTACTTTGGCTTATTCACATATTGAACACATTGGTTTAATCTCCAGTAACTAGACTACCAAGTGCTAGAGGAATCCAATCAAGGGCTCCTAAGTTTTTTCTTCCCAGCCTGGAATGAGGGATTTATTAGATATTGGCCATTGAGGATTGCTAGGGCTGCGGTGATCAGTTTCTGCTTCTCTCTTGTACTTGATTTATTATCTTTTATTGAAGTACTACGTGATAGTAAAATGTATGTGTTTATGTGAAGGTCCCTCAACTAGGTTGTGACCTCCTGGAGGATAAGGACCTTGTGGTCCTCACTTCTGTGTCCCTGTCATCTAGAAGAGCTTGGCCTATTTGGTCCCCAAAAGGTCTTAATAGGTGTGTGTTGAACGAATGAATAAAAGAAAGGGACTCGTTCCTTTTCTCTCACTTGTGATGGAAGCACGTCACTCTCTCCTGAGATGATATGATCTCCTGAGACAGGAGGAGCACAGACCGGGGCACTGTATTGTTTCACTTTGTCTTTTCATATAAGTTTAGTGACTAGGAGAGAACAAGTCCTGTCAATGGACAAAATGTGGGTCATGAATATAATGTGCAGAGAGTTGTTTTTTTTTTAAATAGTATTCTACTAGCATTTTTACCTTCCATTTAAACCCAGTACAGTGTGACTTCTTCCCCTACCAACCCACTGAAATGTTTTTTAAGATCAGTAGTGTCTTCCTGGTTAATAGATCTGGGTACCTAAAGTCCTTATTTTGACTACAGTGTTTGACTTTGTTGAATATATCCTCTTCCTTTGTTTAAAGCAATATAAAAATTGTAATCAAAGAATAATGCATGTTATTTACAAAGTCAAATTTATCAGATTTGCTGGGCAGGTGTTTTTCTTTATTCTGTGTCTTAAGACATACACTTGCATAGCACATTTCGAAATTGTAAGCTATGTGCTGCCCTTTTCTTGATTTCTTGATTTTAGTCATTGGTGCCTTCCTCTTGTGATGGGTAAGATGTAGCTTTCTAACCATTTCTTTTCCCTCCCTGTCCTGACGTAGTAATCTATTTTTAGTCTTTGTTAAGTCAGTATACTATGAGTGTATTTTCCTTGGAATACTTTTGTTTCTCTAGAGTTAATAACTGCCTTTTAAAAGTTTGCTTGAAAAGTATACTTATGTCAGTTCCTCACACATCATCCAGTGGTCTCTCAAGGATACTGGTCTCCGAAGTATCCCAGCTCTGCACCCATGGCTTCCACCAACCGCAGCTCAAAAAAATTGGGGGGAAAAGCTACGTTGTTGCTGACATGTGCTATGTAGTTAGGCCTACGATGGTTGGTGAACATGTACAGACTTTTTTTCTTGTCATTATTCCCTAAACAGTATAGTATAGCAATTATTTACATAACATTTATACTATATTACGTATTATAAATAAGCTAACTACAGGCGCAGGCCAGGGCCGTCGCGGGCGCCGCCTGTCGCCAGAGTTGGAGAGAGGGGGGAGGAGGAGAGGAAGGGCGCTCGGGCCACGCTCACCCCGCTGCCGCCTTCCGTTTGTTGGCGCCTCTCGGGAGGCGTCGCGCTGAGTGGCAGTGGGCCTTTCCCGGGGGCGGTCAGGTATCCACGAGGGCGCCTGGCCGCCGCCTGCCCCAGATGGGTCTCCTCGTTCGGCTGCCTCCCCGCTTTCTCCCAGCGTCTGCCCCGGACCTTTGCCTGCGACGCTGCTGGGATGCACCCCTCCGTTCCGGATTTCTTCCTTCACGCCCCCACCGCGCCCGTGCCTCCCCCGCCCGCACCCCGCTTCCCGTCGCAGCCCCTCAGCCTCTGTGGCGAGGGGCCTGGGCCTCGCGGGTGCGGGGAGGCGCGGGCGGAGGGGCAGGGAAAGGCGGAGGCTCGGAGGCTCGAACGGGTGGCATCAGGCAGTAGGGGGCAGTGGTGGCGGGGGCTGACCCCATAGCAGCCCAGTAGGGCGGATGGCGGGAGCCGCGGAGGCCGGCGTCCAGGCTGAGGCGGCGGTGGCCGTGGCCGTGGCCGTGGGGGCGTTCGCCCTCTCCCTTTTCCTGTTGCATGACGTTTAAAGACGCTTCCAGTGTCACCACCCGTCTGCCCCGGGGTCGGGGCAGTCGGCCCTACCCCAGCAGTGCCTGTCTCCCACCGGACTCCGCCTCCCCACCCTAGGGGCGGGGGAAGGCGGGGGAAGGCGGGAACAAAAATAAATAATCTAGTCATGGTTGAAGGTATACTGTAGGATATGAATAGGTTATGTGGAAACACTAGGTTATTTTGTGTAAGGGACGGGAGCATCTACAGATTTATGCATCCTTGGGGGTTTGGGAACTAATCGCCTGTGGATACTGAGGAATAACTGTAGAGTAGTCCGATAAAACCTTTCGTAAGCCAAAATGGCATAAAGTGAAAAATATCTTCCACTTTCCAAAAATTTGCTTTAAGCAGATTTGTGTTATGTTACTTTGCTTTTACAAAAGACCTAAGTTTGCCTAATGCAAACTTTTGGAAAGCGGGAGATACCTGTATTCCATATGTAAAATTGTCATCTTAGTCTCCTAGAGCTGCCACAGCGAACTGCCAGAGACTGGGTGGCTTAAGTGACAGATACTCATTTTCTCACAGTTCTGGAGACTGCGACATCCCCAGATGAAGGTTGCAGGAGGCTTTGGTTTTTGGTGAGGACTCCCTGGCTTTCAGACTGCCACTTTCTAGATGTGTCCTCACTTGGCACAGACAGACAGACTTTTGTGTCTCTGCCCTTTTTATAAGGACACTAGTGATTCTGCCAGATCAGGACTCTACTTTTATGACCTCATTTAACCTTAATCACCTCCTTAAAGTCTGTTTTTCCAGTATGGTCAAAAGGGGGTTAGGGCTTCAACATGAATTGTGGGGGTGGGTGGATGGAACATAGTCCAGTCCATAGCAATAATAAATTCCATTTTACCCTGGAGACTTCCTTAAAGTCCTCCATCCACTTATTCTAATTTGAATTAATTGCTCCTTAGACCTACTTCACAGCTATTGCTTTACTGAAAAAAATCAATTCTTTTTTTTTTTTAATTAATTTATTTACTTTTTAAATACATTTGTCTCTGCCTTCCCCCCACCTCTTTCCCTTGCCCCCTCCCACCTTCCCTCCCTCAGCTCTTCCCCTTTGGTTTTGTCCATGAGTCCTTGCTATATGTTCCTTGACTTTCCCCTTCCCTTCCCTTTCCCTGCCCCCCCCTTCCCTCTTGTCTCTGTTGATTTCTTTTCCTTTCAGTGTTGCTGGTCATATTTTCCTTGCTTCTTTGCATTGTTGGTTAGGTTCCGCTTATAGGTGAGATCATATGGTATTTGTCTTTCGCCCCCTGGCTTATTTCGCTTAGCATGATGCTCTCCAGTTCCATCCATGCTGTCGCAAAGTTTAGTACTTCTTTTTTCTTTCTGCTGCGTAGTATTCCATTGTGTATATGTACCATAATTTTTTGATCCAGTCATCTACTGATGGGCATTTAGGTTGCTTCCAACACTTGGCTATTGTTAATTGTGCTGCTATGAACATTGGGGTGCATAGGTTCTTTTGTATTGGCGTTTTGGTGTTCTCAGGGTATAGTCTCAGCAGGGGAATCGCTGGATCAAAAGGCAGTTCCATTTTCAGCTTTCTGAGGAAATTCCACACTGCTTTCCATAGTGGCTGCACCAGTCTGCATTCCCACCAACAGTGGACTAGAGTTCCCTTTTCTCCACAGCCTCGCCAGCACCTGTTGTTTGTGGATCTGTTTATGATGGCCATTCTGACCGGTGTGAGGTGGTACCTCATGGTGGTTTTGATCTGCATTTCTCTGATGGCTAGTGATGCAGAGCATCCTTTCAAATGCCTCTGGGCCCTCTGTATCTCCTCCTTAGAAAAGCGTCTGCCCAGGTCCTTTGCCCATTTTTTGATTGGATCGTTTGTCTTCTTGGAGTAAAGTCGAGTGAGTTCTTTGTATATCTTGGAGATCAAACCTCTATCTGATGTATCATTAGCAAATATATTTTCCCAAATGGTTGGCTCCCTTTTCATTTTGCTGATGTTTTCTTTAGCCGTGCAGAAGTTTCTTATTTTGATGAGGTCCCACTTGTTTATTCTTTCCTTTATGTCCCTTGCTTTAGGAGACATATTGGTGAAAAAATTGCTGTGTGGGATATCTGAGAGTTTCCTGCCAATGTTCTCCTCTAGGACTTTGATGGTGTTGCGACTTATATTTAAGTCTTTTATCCATCTTGAGTTTATTTTTGTGTATGGTGTCAGCTGATGATCCAATTTCAATTTTTTGCATGTAGCCATCCAGCTCTCCCAACACCATTTGTTGAAGAGGCTGTTATCGCCCCATTTTATGCTTCTGCCCCCTTTGTCAAATATTAGATGTCCATGGAGACCTGGGCTTATTTCTGGGCTTTCTATTCTGTTCCACTGGTCTAAGGGTCTGTTCTTGTGCCAGTACCAGATTGTTTTGAGTATAGTGGCTTTGTAGTAGAGTTTGATGTCCGGTATTGTGATCCCTCCTACTTTGTGTTTCTTCTCAAAATTGCTGTGGCTACGAGGTCGTTTATGGTTCCATATAAATTTTTGAAATGTCTGTTCTATTTCTGTGAAATACGTCGTTGGTATCTTAATAGGGATTGCGTTGAACCTATAAATTGCTTTTGGTAGTATGGACATTTTAAGGATATTAATTCTTCCAATCCATGTGCACGGTATATGCTTCCATTTATTTGTGTCTTCCTTAATTTCTTTTTTCAATGTTGCAGAGTTTTCTGCATACAGGTCTTTTGTGTCTTTGGTTAAATTTATCCCTAGGTACTTTATCTTTTTTCGTGCTATATCGAATGGTATATTTTTCCTGATTTCTTCTTCTATTGCATTGCTGGTGTACAGAAACGCCTTTGATTTCTGAATGTTGACTTTGTATCCTGCTGTTTTGCCAAATTCACTTATTAGGGTGAGGAGTTTTTTGGTAGAGTCTACAGGGTTCTCTATGTACACTATCATGTCATCTGCAAACAATGATAGTTTTACTTCCTCCTTTCCTATTTGGATGCCTTTTATCTCTTTCTCTTGTCTGACCGCTGTGGCTAGGACTTCCAATACGATGTTGAAAAGAAGCGGTGAGAGTGGACATCCTTGTCGTGTTCCCGATCTTAGTGGGAAAGCTTTCAGTTTTTGCCCGTTGAGTATGATATTGGCTGTAGGTTTTTCATATATGGCCTTTATTATGTTGAGGAATGCCCCATTTATTCCCAGTTTGCTGAGTGTTTTGATCATAAATGGGTGCTGTACCTTATCAAATGCTTTTTCTGCATCTATCGATATGATCATGTGGTTTTTGTCTTTTCTTTGATTTATGTGGTGTATCACGTTTACTGATTTGCGTATATTGAACCATCCCTGCATCCCTGGGATGAATCCCACTTGATCGTGATGGATAATCTTTTGAATGTATTGCTGGATGCGGTTTGCCAATATTTTGTTGAGGATTTTAGCATCTATGTTCATCAGCGAAATTGGCCTGTAGTTTTCTTTCTTTGTAGGGTCTTTATCTGGTTTTGGGATCAGGGTGATGCTGGCCTCATAGAAGGAGTCTGGGAGTTCCGTCCTCTTGGATTTTTTGGAATAGTCTGAGAAGGACAGGGGTTAGCTCTTCCTTAAATGTTTTGTAAAATTCTCCTGGGAAACCGTCTGGCCCTGGGCTTTTGTGTGCTGGGAGTTTCTTGATGACTGCTTCAATTTCCCCAACTGTTATCGGTCTGTTCAAGCTTTCTGTTTCTTCCTCCTTCAGTGTTGGAAGATTATACTTTTCTAAAAATTTGTCCATTTCATCAAGATTTTCAAATTTCTTGGCATATAATTGTTCATAATAGTTTCTGATGATCATTTGTATTTCTGTGGTATCAGTTGTTATTTCTCCTCTTTCATTTCTGATATTATTAATTTGGGTCCTCTCCCTTTTTTTCTTGATGAGTCTGCTTAAAGTTTTGTCCACTTTATGAATCTTTTCAAAGAACCAGCTTCTGGATTGGTTGATCCTCTGAATTGTTCTTTTTGTCTCTATGTCATTCAGTTCTGCTCTAATCTTGACTATTTCCTTCCTTCTACTTGCTCTGGGATTTATTTGTTGTTGTTTCTCCAGTTCTTCAAGTTGTAGTGTTAGGTCTTTTATTTGAAATGTTTCTATCTTTTTAAGGTAAGCCTGTATTGCTATGAACTTCCCTCTCAGGACCGCCTTTGCTGTGTCCCATAGGTTTTGGACTGTTATGTGTTCATTTTCATTTGTTTCCAGAAATTTTTTGATTTCTTCTCTTATCTCATTATTGACCCATTCATTGTTTAATAGTGTACTGTTCAGTCTCCATGAGTTTCCAAGTTTTTGAAGTTTCTCTTTGAGTTTAATTTCGAATTTCAAGGCCTTGTGGTCTGAGAAAAAGTTTGGTATTATTTCAATTTTCCTGAATTTACTGAGGCTTGCTTTGTGTCCTATCATGTGGTCTATCTTTGAAAAACTGCCATGAGCATTTGAAAAGAATGTGTATTTTTCTTCTTTGGGATGTAAGATTCTATATATGTCAGTTAAGTCTCTTTGATTCAGTGTGTCATTCAGCGCCACGATATGTTTATTAATGTTTTGTTTGGAAGATCTGTCCATTTTTGACAGTGGGGTGTTGAAATCCCCTACTATCAGTGTGTTGCTATCTATATCTTTTTTGAAGTCATCCAACAATTTCCTTATAAACTTGGGGGCTCCTATATTGGGAGCATATAAGTTTACAATGTTGATGTCTTCTTGATAGATTCTTCCTTTAAGTATGATAAAGTGCCCCTCTGGGTCTCTCTTTATGGCCTTTGCTTTGAAATCTACTTTGTCTGATACAAGTATGGCAACGCCAGCCTTTTTTTCATGTCCATTTGCTTGGAATATTATTTTCCATCCCTTTACTTTCAATCTGTGTAGGTCTTTGGCTCTGAGGTGGGTCTCTTGTAGGCAGCATATGTGTGGGTCATGTTTTCTTATCCATTCAGCTACCCTGTGTCTTTTGATTGGGGCATTTAGTCCATTCACATTGAGAGATATTACTGATAGAAACTTACTCATCTTTTCTCTTTGTACTTGTGTTCCTCTCTGTCTCATTCTTTTCCTTCATCTGCTTAAACCAGTCCCCTTAGCATATCTTGGAGTGCTGGTTTGGTAGAGATGTATTCTTTTAGCTTTCTTTTGTCTGGGAAACTGCGTATTTCTCCTTCTATTTTAATGGAGAGCCTAGCTGGGTAAAGCAGCCTTGGCTGTAGGCCCTTGCTTTTCATGGCTTGGAATATTTGTTGCCATTCCCTTCTGGCTTGGAGTGTTTCTGTTGAGAAGTCAGCTCCTAGGCGTATCGGGGCCCCCTTGTATGTTACTTTCTCCTTCTCCCTTGCTGCCTTGAGGATTCTCTCTTTGTCTTTGACATTTGCCATTTTAATGATGATGTGTCTTGGAGTGGACCTCCTTGGGTCCTTCTTGAGTGGGGTCCTCTGTGCCTCCTGGATCCATGAGAGCCTTTCTCTCCTCAAATTAGGGAAATTTTCCATCATTACTTTTTCGAGGAGGTTCTCTATTCCTTGCTCCTCTTCTTCTCCTTCTGGTATCCCTATTATACGGATATTATTGCGTTTCAGGTTGTCCTGCATTTCCCTAAATGCTTCTTCATTCTTTTTGAGCCGTTTTTCCATTTCTTGTTCTTTCTGGGAGCTTTTTTCTACCTTGTCCTCCATCTCACTGATTCGATCCTCAGCTTCATCCAGCCTGCTTTGGATTCCTTCTACTGTGTTCTTCAATTCAGAAATGGTATTCTTCATATCCTCTTGTGTCTTCTTGATAGTTTCTATGTCCTTTTCCAGGCTGATATAGTTTGCTGTAAGATCCTGATAGTTTCTCTGCAGTTTCTCATAGTTCTCTTTGAGCTGGCTGAGCTCATTGAGCTTCCTTAGAACCATTGTTTTAAATTCCATATCTGATAGTTCCCTTGCCTCTATTTCATTTAGCTCTCTCTGTGGGGAGTCCCCTTTTCCACTCATTTGGGGGGAACTTCTTTTTCTTCCCATTTTTGTGAGAGTCTGTTAAGTATTTTTGTCCTTTACTTTTCTTTCTGGGCTTGCCTCTGATGATGTCAGTTGTTGACCCTATAGGGCCTTGGGTTGTTTGTTTGAGCCTTTCAGGAGTCTAATGCCTGTGTCTGACTCCTGCTTGGAGCAGCTCTGTGAGCCCTTCGGTCAGGGCTGGGCTATTTTTTGGGATCTCTCTGCGCTCTCACGAGAGCTCCTTGAGCGCGTTCCCAGCGCGGCAGGGTCCCCCACCTGCCTGGGCTCGCATGTGTTTGCCCCAGACCAGGGGGCTTATTCGCGACCTCCCGTGCTCATCTGGCCTCCCTGGCACGCGAGCTTCGCGGCACTGGTCAGTTTAGGGCCTTCTTTTGTGTGTTTTCCCCGCTTTTGGCTCTTTGGGTGCGTTGCTTGCCCTCGCCAAATGGGGACTACGGAAATGGGAGGAAATCAGCTCTAGGACTCTCCGGTTAATCCTGTTTCTGGTCTCTCCTCCAGGGACTCTGGGCAGTTCTACTTATTTTGTGGGCCTCTCCGCAATCGCTGGCGGGCGGGTCAATTTACGCCTGCCCTTGCCCCTCTGTGCAATCCCTCGCAGGCCGTATCGGTGCCAGTCTGTGTGAGGCCTTGCCGGCTGGTGCAAGCGTTTGCTAGCCCGCGCGGGTCACACTCATGCTCGCCAACCCTCTCCGGTCACTCGGCGCAAGTGTGCGCGCCTGCACTGGGTGGTTTTGGGGTGTCTGTTGTGTGCTTTTCGGCTTTTGGCTCTTTGGGGGTGTGGCCTCTTCCCGCGCAATGGAGACTACGGTAAGGAGAAGGAGTCCGGACTCCCCCGGTTCCTCTTCCCGTTCTTTCCCCAGTGCCTCCGTTTCTAGTCTCCCCTCAGGGGCCTCTGGGCAGTTCTGTGACCCCTTTGGCCGAGGATCCAACCCCTGTGCGGCCTGAGTTTCAATCTCAGGCAGTCTGGTTCCTGCGCACCCCTCTTCTGCCTCTTTGGGGTTGCGCCTTTCCAGCCCACAATGGAGACTTCGGAACGGGGACGGAGTCGGGTCTTCCCGGTTCCTCCTCCCGTTCTTTCCGCAACGCCTCCGTCTCCAGTCTCTCTTTAAGGCTTTCCCAGCCAGTCTGCACCCAGTCCCCCAGCTCACATGCACAAGCTGTGTGCGGAGCGCACAAAAGGCAGGTTAATTGATCCCCTTATGCCTGAGTGAGATGGTAGCTGCAGAGTGGGAGGTGCATTATCACCGGGGCTCCACCAGCCGCAGTGTCAGTTCTCTTCACAAAGTTTTCCTCACCAGTCTTTTCCCAGGCACCAGCCCACCCTGCTGCCGCCTGTACCCAGAGATCAAGGAGGGTGGCTGCCGCTGCAACGTTTGCGTTTGCCCTTTAAATGTCTTTTTGCATCCCCAGCCTGTCTCTGGCAGAGAGCGCCCCTAAGCTTTTTGGGGTTGCGTTTTGTCTGTATTTTCTCGGCTTTAGCTGCTGTAGTTTAGGGGTTCCTGTTTATGATTCAGACCCCGTTCTTCTCGGGGGGACGCTAACTGGCCGTTTCAATGTCCCTCTGGTGCCAGTGCCCGTGTGCACCCAGACCACCCTCTCGAGCCTCCACCGCAATTCTCACCCGTTGGGATGTGTGAGAGTCGAATCCACTGTCCGCGGCACCAAGGCTCCTCTCCCACTATCGCTCCACTGCTTTCCAGGTGATTACTCCATTATTTAGTTGCAATTCCAGTTTGGTCTTGGGAGGAGGTCAGCGTGACTCCCTTTCACTCCTCTGCCATCTTTTTCCTCCCAAAAAATCAATTCTATTGAGAGTAATTGACATAATAAAATGTACACCTTTTTAAGTCTACAATATCAATGAGGTTTTTATTTTTTAAAATGTTTTAAAAATGTTTTTATTGATTTAGAGAGGGAGAGGAAGCGGGGGAGAGAGAGAGGGAGACATTAGTTTACTGTTCCACTTAGTGTATGCATTCACTGGTTGCTTCCTGTATGTGCTGTGACCAGGGAACAAACCCACAACCTTGGAATATGTGCACAACACTCTGACCAAATGAGCTACCCTGCCAGGACCTCAAGGCGTTTTGATAGATGGAAACACTATATCATCACTACCACCACCACAAATAAGGTGCAAAACATTTCCTTCACCCTAGGAAGTTCATTGTACCTCTTGGAAGTGTTCCCTGCTGCTGCTGCTCCATTCCCGCCTCGCCCCACCCCCAGGCACTCATTGATCTGCTTTCTGTTTCTGTAGATTAATTTTACTTTTCCACTATTGCATAAAAATGGAATCATACTCTATGTGCTCTTTTGTGCCTGGTTTCTTTTACTCAGCATAATATTTTTAAGATTTATCCATCTTATTATGTGTATTTGTTCCTTATTTTTTTCTGTGTTGGATTCTCTGTTTCTTAAATTCCATATCTTCTTGGTTTTCTTCCTTGTTTCGGTAGAGAATTTTCCTGAAAAGGGCTGTATAGGAGGTAAGTGTTTAAGACTTTGCTGGTCTGAAAATGTATTAATTTTACTTGATTGATTTAATAGTTTGGCTGGGTATATAAGTTTAGCTTCAAAGTAATTCTCCCTCACAATTGCTCCCTCTCTCCACTAGTTTCCAACATTGCTGTTGAGAAGTCCAGCGGTAACCTGCACCTCAGTCCTTGGTGACCTGATCCCACCTCGCCCTCCAAAGTTTTCAGGGATCTTCTCTTTCTCCTTTGTGTTCTGAAATCGCAGGTCAGTGGGCCTGCTGTGTTCATGTTTAATTCCTTGCATGGGCTACTTGATGAGCACTTTCCATCTGAGGTCTTTGACCTCTCATTTCTGAAACATCTTATATTTGGTAATAATCTTGGTACTCCCATTCATTGGTATTCCCATTCATTAATACATTTTCAGACCAGCAAAGTGTTAAACACTTACTTCCTGTACAGCCCTTTTCAGGAAAATTCTCTACCAAAACAAGGAAGAAAACCAAGAAGATACGGAATTTAAGAAACAGAGAATCCAACACAGAAAAAAATAAGGAACAAATACACATAACAAGATGGATGAATCTTAAAAATAATATGCTGAGTGAAAGAAACCAGGCACAGAAGAGCACATAGAGTATGATTTTGGATCTCCTGGTTCACCTACAACTGTTTTCTTCTAATTGCCTATCTCTCTGGGCACCATGGTTTGTTGTTGTTTGTTTTGTTTTTGCCTTAAATACTACTTCATCAAGATTCCCTACCTTTATTGCCCAGTCTTTCTGTTCAGTTTATTTTGGCTGTCATCTCTTACATATTCAAGAACTTGTTCTTATTCTATAATTTAAAAAAAAACAGCATCCTGTTCTTGTTTCATGGAAATACTGTCTTTCTGAAGATCTCAGTTATGGTAGTTTTGAAGTTTTTCTTTTCATTGCATTGTCTTGTCCCATCTTGTCCACACCCCCCAACCCCAGTTTTGGGTTCTACGTGTTGTTCTGAGGCTTTCCTCAAATGCCTGGCATTCCATGGCTCTCTTCTGTTGGTGTTCAAGAAAAAGCCACTACAGGGCTGAGTGAAAGGTCTGGGGCATAGGCTGCCTGTGGACCCACGGGCTGAGCCTCTCTGTTGGGGCTTCCAGGTGTCAGTATTTGTAGAGTTTTCCCTAGAGCCATCCAGCAGTTTTTCCAGAGAAGCCTCCCCTCTGAATTCTTGCCTGGGAGTCTGAGCTTGACAGCCAGTATTCTTGAGGGTGTCCTGGGGAAATGGCTTCAGGTACACCATCTCTCAGGGCTCTGCTCTCAGCCCAGCCCCCTTCGCCATGCCTCACTTGGCCTGCCGTCTCCAGGGCCCTCCTGGATGAGCTTCACCAGAGATTAAAATTCCTGTCTTCTGTGAGGAGCAGGGACAAAAGTTGGGGATCTAATTTTTTTGTTGTTGTTAAATTAAAAAAAAATTCTTATTGTTTATACTATTAGAGTTGTCCAAATTTTTTCCCCTTGCCCCCCTCTGCCCCACCCTCCACTCCTTCAGACAATCGCCACACTGTTTTCCATGTCCCTGGGTCATGCATGTATGTTCTTGGCTAGCTAATCTCTTCACCTTGTTTCAATCAGCCCCCACCTCATTCCTCCCCGGTTACAGCTGTTAGTCTGTTCCATGTTTCTATGCCTCAGATTCTATTTTGATTGTTACTTTATTTTGTTCATTAGATTTTGCATATAAGTGAGATCACATGGTATTTGTCTTCCACTGACTGGCTTATTTCACTTAGCATAATAGTCTGCAGGTCCATCCCTGCTATTGCAAAAGGTACAAGGTCCTGCTTTTTCACTGCTGCATAGTGTTCTATTGTGTAAATGTACCACAACTTTTTTATCCACTCATCTCCTGATGGGCACTAAGGCTGCTTCCAGATCTTGGTATCGTAAATAATGCTGCTATGAACATGGGGTGCATATATTCTTTCTGATTGGCATTTCAGGATTCTTAAGACACATTCCCAGAAGTGGAATCGCTAGGTCAAAAGGCAGCTCCATTTTTAAATTTTTGAGGGAACACCATACTGTTTTCCTCAGTGGCCACACCAGTCTGCATTCCCACCAACAATGCGCTAGGGTTCCCTTTTCTCCACATCCTCGCCAGCATTTGTTTTTTGGGTTTTTTTTTTTTTTTTTTTTTGGTCTGTTGATGATAACCATTCTGACAGGGGTCAGGTGATATCTCATTGTAGTTTTAATTTGCATTTCTCTGACAGTTAGTGATGTTGGGCATCTTTTCAAATGTCTCTGTGCCATCTGTACGTCCTTCTTGGAGAATCGTCTATTCAGGTCCTTTGCCCATTTTTTTATCGGATTGTTTGTCTCCCTGGCGTTGAGTCTTACAAAGTCTTTATATGTTTTGGAGATTAAACCCTTGTCCAGTGTATTGTTGACAAATATGTTCTCCTGTACAGTGGGTTCCCTTTTCATTCTGATGATGATTTCTTTAACTGTGCAGAAGCTTTCTAGTTTGATGTAGTCCCATTTGTTTATTTTCTCCTTTGTTTCCCTTGCACTGGGAGATATTTCAGCAAAAATATTGCTATGTAAGTTATCTGAAATTTTACTGTTTTTCGCTAAAATATTTATGGTATCATGACTTATAGTTAAGTCTTTTATCCATTTTGAGTTTATTCTTGTGTATGGTGTAAGTTGGTGGTCTAGTTTCATCTTTTTGCATGTACCAGACCAGTTTATGAAACACCATTTATTGAAAAGACTGTCTTTACTCCATTGTATGCTCTTGCTCCCTTTGTCACATGTTAATTGACCATAAAGGTTTGGGTTTATTTTGGGCTTTTTGTTCTGTTCCATTGACGTATATGCCTGTTCTTATGCTACTATCAGGCTGTTTTGATTACATTGGTCTTATAATATAGTTTGATATCATATATTGTGATACCTCCAACTTTCTATTTCTCAAGATACCTGAGGCTATTCGGGGTCTTTTTAGGTTTCATATATATTTTTGAAATATTTGTTCCAGATCTGTGAAATATGCCATTAGTATTTTGATAGGAATTGTGTTGAATGTATAGATTGCTTTGGGGAGTGTGGATGTTTTAATGATGTTAATTCTTTCAATTCATGAGCATGGAATATGCTTCCACTGATTTGTATCTTCCTCAGTTTCTTCATTGTCCTGTAGTTTTCTGAGTACAGGTCTTTTATCTCCTTGGTTAAATTTATTCCTACTTAATTTTTTGCTGTTGTTACAATAGTAAATGGGATTATTTTTTTAATTTCTCTTTCTGATAGTTCATTATTGGTGTATAAAAATACCATTTATTTCTGAGTATTGATTTTGTATCCTGCTACTTTACCAAAATCATTAGGTCAAGTAGCTTTTTGGTAGAATCTACAGGGTTTTCTATGTACAACATCATGTATTCTGCAAATAATGAGTTTTACTTCCTCCTTTCTAATTTGGATGCCTTCTATTTCTTCTCGTCTGATTGCTGTGCTAGGACTTCCAGTACTATGTTGAATAAAAGTAGTGAACGTGAACATCCCTGTCTTGTTCCTGATTATAAGGGGAACACTTCATTTTTGCCCATTAAGTATGATGTTGGTTATAGGTTGTTCATATATGGCCTTTGTTATGTTGAGGTATGATTCCTTCATTTGCACTTTGTGGAGTGTTTTTTATCATAAATGGGTGCTGGATTTTATCAGATGGTTTTTTGGATCTAGTGATATGATCATGTGATTTTTTTATCTTTCATTTTTTATGTGATGTATCATATTTATTGATTTGCAAATATTATACCAACCTTGCATCCCCAGGATAAATCCCACTTGATCATGGTGTATGGTATTTTCTTTTAATGTGTTGCTGGATCCAGTTTGCTGATATTTTCTTGAGAATATTAACATCTATATTCATCAAGGATATTGGCCTATAATTTTCTTTCTTTATTGTGTCTTTACCTGGCTTTGAAATTAGGATATTACTGGCTTTGAAAAGGAGCTTGGAAGTCTTTCCTTCTCTTGAATTTTTTGGAATAGTTTGAGAAGGATAGGTGTTAGTTCTTCTTTGAATGACTGGTAAAATTCACCTGTGAAATCATCCAGTCCAAGACTTTTGTTTGCTAGGAGTTTTTTGATTACTGCTTCAATTTCTTCAGTTGTTATCAGTCTATTCAGGTTTTCTGCTTCTTTCTGATTCAGTTTTGGAAGATTGTATGCTTCTAGAAATTTAACCATTTTGCCCAGGTTGTCCAATTTCTTGGAATATAGTTGTTCCTAGTGGTTTCTTACAATCTTTTATGTTTCTGTGATATCCGTTGTTACTTATCCTCTTTCATTTCTGATTTTATATATTTGGGCCCTCTCTTTTTCTTGATGAGTCTGGTTAAAGGTTTGTCAATTTTGTTGATCTTTTCAAAGAACCAGTTCTGGATTCATTGATGTTTTGAATTGTTTTTTTAATCTCTGTGCCATTTATTTTCACTCTGATCTTGATTTTTTTCTTCCTTCTACTCACTCTGGGCTTTCTTTGTTGTTGTTTCTTTAGTTGTTTTAGGTGTAAGGTTAGACTGTTTGAGATTTTTCTTGCTTCTAGATAGGCCTGTAATGCTATGAACTTCCATCTCAGGACTACTGTCTCTTTGTCCCATGGATTTGAGGTTGTATGTTCATTTTCATTGTTTCTAGGTAATTTTTGATTTCTTCCTTGATCTCATTGATAACCCAATCATTATTTAATAACATGCAATTTAGCCTCCATGAGTTTGAATGTTTCAGAGTTTTTTTAATTGAAATTGATTTCTAGTTTCATGCCATTGTGATCCAAGAAAATTCTTAATATGATTTTGGTCTTCTTGAATTTGTTAAGACTTATTTTGTCTTCTAATATGTGGTGTATCTTTGAGGATGATCCATATTCACTTGAGAAGAATGTGTATTCTGCTTTGGGATGAAATGTTCTGTAAATGTCAAATAAACCCATCCATCTAGTGTGTCATTTAAGGCTCCTGTTTCCTTGCTGATTATTTTGTCTGAAAGATCTGTCCAGTGGTGACAGTGGGGTGTTAAAATCCCTTACAATGACTATTGCTGTCAATTTCTTCTTTAAATTCCACCAAGATTTTCTTTATATATTTAGGTGCTCCTATATTGGGTGCAAATATGTCTACCAGGGTTACATCCTCTTGTTGCATCAATCCCTTTAGTATTATGTAGTGACTTTTTTGTCTTTTGTAATGGCCTTTGTTTTGAAGTCTGTTTTGTCAGATATAAGTATTGCTACCCCAACTATTTTTTGTCTCCATTTGCATGGTATATTTGTTTTCTATCCCTTCCCTTTCAGCCTGAGTAAAAATTTTGTTCTGTGGTGGATTTATTCTAGACAGCATATATATGGATCATATTTTCTTATCCATTCAGCTATCCTATGTCTTTTGATTGGAGTATTTAATCTATTTACATTTAAGGTTATTACTGATAGGTGCTTATTCATTGCCTTTTTTTTTTTTTCTTTGTACCTATGTTCTTCTCTCTATTTCTTCTTCTTAAAGCAGTCCTTTACATATTTCTTGCAGTGCTGGTTTGGTAGTCATGAACTCCTTTAGCCTTTTATTTTTTAAAGATTTCATTTATTTATTTTTAGAGAGTAAAGGAAGGAGAAAGAGAGAGACAGAAACATCAGTGTGTGGTTGCCTCTTATGCACCCCCTCCCCTACTGGAGACCTGGCCTGCAACCCAGGCTTGTGCCCTGACTGGGAATCGAACCGGCAACCGTTTGGTTCGCAGGCTGGTGTTCAATCCACTGAACAACACTAGCCTGGGCTCACCTTCAATTTTAAATGATAGCTTTGCTGGATAGAGTAGTCTTGGTTACAGGTCCTTGATTTTCATTAATTTGTATACTTCATGCCAGCCCCTTCTGGCCTAAAGTGTTTCTGCTGAGAAATCAGGTGACAACCTTAAGTGAGCTCCCTTGTTGTTAACTTTCTTTCTTGTTGCATTTAAGATCCTCTCTTTGTCTTTAAACTTTGCCATTTTAATTATGATGGATTTTGGTGTGGGTCTCTTTGGGTTCATCTTGAATGGGATTGTCTGTACTTTCTAAAATTTTATGACTTTTTCCTTTGCCAGGTTGGGGAGATTTTTTGTCATTATTTCCTCAGACAGGTTTTCTATCCCTTGCTAGTGAGTATCTGTTTCTTCTCTTTCTCATACCCCTGTTATGTGGATATTGCTATGCTGATGAAACCAAAACAATACAAA
Organism: Pteronotus mesoamericanus; assembly: GCF_021234165.1. Lineage (NCBI taxonomy): Eukaryota > Metazoa > Chordata > Mammalia > Chiroptera > Mormoopidae > Pteronotus > Pteronotus mesoamericanus. The sequence continues at coordinate 6,650,884 of NW_026555152.1, forward strand.
CCTCCCCGCCTACACACATAAAACCCCAACAAAAACACAAAGAGAATAGAATAAGGAAGGAAAACAGAATAGTAAAAGAGAAAAAGAATATACGAGGACAAAAGGAAAGAAAAAAGGTTATGAGAGAAAAGAAGGAAAAGAATAAGAGAAAACTGAAAAAAAGAAAAAAGAAATAAAAAAATAAGGAAAGAAGAGGAAAAATAGAATAAGAAAAGGGAAGAGTAAAGAGATATAGAAAGAAAAAATAATAAAGCTATGAAAAAGAAAAAATAATGAAAATAATGAAAAAGAACAAAGTGGAATTTGTCTCAGCAGAGTTTAGTGGCTGCCTTCTGGAATATCCCTTTGGATACAGCTCTGATGTCTGAAAGTGATGCAAGCCAATGTCAGATGCTGTTCATGTCAGGCCCTCAAGAGCTTCTTTGAAGCCACAAGTGATCCACAGTTTGTGGCTGCCTCCACTGGGCTGGCTGCCTCCACTGGGCTGGCTGCCTCCACTGGGCTTGGCTGCCTCCACTGGGCTTGGCTGCCTATGGGAGGGGTCAAGCTGTGCTCCAAGGCTGCCTTTTACCAGCACAGGGCCCAGGGGTGGGTCAGCAAACATCCCTAGGCACCGCAGGATCTGCCTCGCTGACCTCTACCTGTCAGTTGGCTGTCAACCATAGTCACTGAAGTGGTTGTTTCTGAAATGACTTCTGGCAGGATCGGATGATGGGACTCCTGGATCTCCCAAAAGGCAGAGGTACTATTCAGACTTCAGGGAAGACGGCAGGTGTGTTCCCCCACCCCGGAACTGCATGTCTAAGTCTGTTCTGGATTATCTCCCTGAACTCAGCAGGGAGGGGCCTCTGAAGGGCAGGGTTTGGGTCTGCAAGTATCTGTCTTGGCTCTCCCGTGAGGGGGAAGCACCAGTCTGGTTCTTGGGAAAGTGTAGGGAATGGCCAGGCCCCAAAGCCAGTCTCTGACACCCTCTGAGTCTGCCTGTGTTGCTGTCTCTTTAGCAGGTTTTAAGATGCTTGTGGGGGCAAGTAGGATTCCAGAGGGTGGGACAAACAGTATCCCAGAGGGTGGGGTAGTTGCTTTTTCCCCAGCTGATTCCCCTGGGAGGGGCTTATTCTCAAGAAAATTGACTGCTGTGGTATGGGGGAATGACCCCCACATAGGGATCCCAGCAGCTGCTCCCCCACATCTCTCCCCAGTGCCTCCCACTCCAGACTCTTCTCAGGTGACTCCAGTCCCCACTGCCCTCCCTTCACTGGGGCCCAGGATGAGTGGCTGCACACAATAAACTTGTGCTTTGGCCCTTAAAAAAATGGCTTTGTCTCCAGCAGGCTTGGTCTCTACCTGGTGGATAGAACCCCGCCACCCTTCACCGCTGGATGCTACATGGGTGGCTGATCCGGCTGTGGCATTCCGTGCCAGGGAGCCCAGTCTGGGGTGCAGCGTTCACTCCTCTCGGGGGGAAGCTCCCACAGCCATGCTCTCCCTCTGTAGCCTTGGCCTGCCACCTGTGGGAGCGGGCCAGCCCCTTTCATGACCTGACCCTTCCTACTGGTCTCAAGGTGGTTTCTGTCCATCCTTGGTTAAAAGTCTCTTCAGATTGTCTTCACTTGGTAATTCTGGCTGATCGTTCCCCTATTTACTTTTATTTCCAGCTTGGTTCTGGGAGGAGGTGCCATCTTATGACTCTCTCTAATTATTCTTTAAAAGAGTATCAGTTAATCCCTTTGTTTTCAGTGACATGTCTTGGTCCTGCAGGTTCCTGGGCATTTTCTTGGGGAAACCTGGGGACATCTCTGTAGGCACCTGGGCTCAGTGTCCTATACTGTGCTAAGCCAGTTCCAGTTCTCCTCTCTCTCTCTTCTAAAACTTGTTACTGTCCCCTCTTTCACTGTCTGTATTTTTGAGCGTGTAAGCCTCTTTGATGCCTTTGGTGTAATTTTAGTGTGTTTCAGAAGAGGACATAGAAGAGCACATCTTCATTCCACCTTCTTTAACTTCAAAATCCACCTCCTCCCTCTGAGGTCTTCCCGTCTCAGCCCCTTGCCCATCCCAGGCATCCTCTTCCTCTACTCAGCCCTTTATGTTCATGCTCTTGATTCTGTGGCCTTCACTTTTGATATCTTCACATTACACCCCTAATAGAGCTCCTCTCCTGCCCTTGTGCCCCGTTACCTGCAGGGGGGGGTGCCATGCTGTTATATGCTGTGCCTCGTCTGCTTGTTCTCTGCTTCAGGTGTCCAGTTCCTCGCGTTAGCTGCCTGATTGTGCCTGTTTCCCTTTAAGAGTCATCTTCTTAAGTGTTTTGTGAGTCCACCACATTGAGTTGACCTCTCACCATTGTGTCCCCTGTGTCTTGCATAGCACTGCAGTTCTGGGATTTCTAAACTCTGGATTTCAGTGTCCTGCATGGGTTTGTGAAGCCCTTCAATCAGACGTTTAAGTTTGTGCTTGTGGGTACTTTCCAGGGAGCTTGTGTTCTCAGCAATAAACCCAGTGCTTGCTACAATGTAGGTGTTCAGAATAAATGAATTTACTCATCTCTGCATAGATTTTAACAGCATTTTCTTAACAAAATCACCAGGAAATAACATTGCACAAAGCTAGGTATACTTTGGGTACTTTATAAAATTTATTTCATTACTCAGGTGAGCATTTGGTTATGTATCCTTTTAATATTTTCCAGTCTAAAATCTTCGTGGCCTTATTACAGAATATAGACCTGCATGGCTTTAATGATCGTTTTTCTTGGTGTTAGAGTATACCCCCCATCATCTGAAGGTAACTTAGACCATCCTCTCAGAAAATTCCTCAGCTTGCTCTCAAGAGGAGGATGCTGGCTCTCTAACGAGGCGTCGGTCCCTGGGCCGTTTTTACAGGCCGTGTCTCCTACTCTGAGCTTGATGACAGCTGCAGCCCATGGCTCCCCACTCATAGGCAGCACAGAATAGCCACTCTGGGTTCTCTTGGGACTGCCATCTGCAAGTCTTTGCCACCTGCATTTATCAAAAGCTGAGAAATGGCACATATGGGGCTTTTCCAGACATGTGAGCCATCCATTTGTCAGAAGTATCAGTCTGTCAGAGGATCTTCTGAGAATTTGATGAAAGCTAACAAGTCCTCATCTAAGTTAACAGTAATTTTATTACTACGCACTTGCAAAGAGAGAGGGAGGCTCCAGTTGCTCACTTATCCCAGGTATTCTAATCCAGGTGTAGGTATTAATCTTTATGTGCATTAATTTACTTAATGCTTGTAGCAACTCTGAGGAAAGTTCTGTTATCCCCACTTTGCATCTGTAGAAAGAAGCCTAGAGAGGTTAGTCTAAGGTCACAACACTGATAAGCGGAGGGGCCAGTATTTGGCTGAGGTAACCTGGCTGTGGAATCTGAAGCTTTATCCACTGCACTATGCTGTTTTCCCCTAACTCTAGACACACATGCATTTCACCTACAGTTCATTCAAGCCTGAATTAGGTTTGGAACCTCACTCTGGGTACTCCAGGATCAACCCTGGGCTGAGCAGGGTTTTGGGGAGATAGCTGATCGATTGGACCCAAAGGTGTTGGCCCCACCTGGGACTCACCTGAAATGAACTGCTCTTTGAACACCAGAAGAAGCAGCTTTGTGAAACTCACTGCACCAGCCTCTCTAGAAGGACTGTGTTAGTCTGTCACATTCATAACAAATCCCACAAACCTGGGGGGCTTAAACAACAGAAATTTATTCCCTCCCAGCTCTGGAGGCCAGAAGTCTGAAATCAAGATGTTGACAGGGTTGGTTCTTGCTGAGGGCGATGAGAGAAGGATCTGCTCAGGCCCGTGACCTTGGCTTATAGATGGCTGTCTTCTCCCTGTAAATCACCTTCCTTCCACGCACACCTGTGTGTCCAGATTTCCCTTTTTTATGATGTTCAGCTTCCAGTTGTGGAAAAGATAAGAACCATTGCCCAGGCTGTCTGTGGAACCAGAGATACTGAAGTCTCTTCTGGGGCACAATCCAAACTTCATCATTATGTGCAATAGGGTTTTGGAAATGTGCCATCTGTATGCCAAAGACCCACCTTTCTCTTTCTCACCAACCCAACAAGAAAGTTGTACCCCAGGATTTCATTTTACCCTTTAGTGATGTCCAGGCCAGCCTAGGCTCTGGGTTCGTTTACCCTGTGGTTGGAACGATTGAGCACCATGCGCTGACTGCCCACGCAGCCCTGCTGTTACAACAGAGACCTTGATCCAGACAAAGAGCAAGTGAAAACTTGTTCTAAATGAATGAGACTTTTGCAGGACCCGATCCGGGCTCCTGACACTCAAACTACTCCTTGTCTTTTGGCCTCAGTTGGAGAAGAAAGTGAATTTGAAATACGCTTATTACGCAGTGCTGGAGAAATGGTGGAGTAGGCCAGAGATTTCTTCCTTCAGGACGAATTCTGTTTGCAGCCAAGCATAATGTTCAGTTAAAGGACCTTCACCAAAAGTTTGAAAGAAACTGATTTATTTTCAGTTTCTGCAGAGTTCACTTTATTCCCCATTGCTTACACTTGAGAAAGTTTATTGAATGGGGATGGTGCAATGAAAAGAGCATGAACTAAAAGGTAACATTTTCTCAAAAAAAAATTTCCCCTTTCTATAAGGACACCAGTCGTATTGGATACAGGTGCTTCTCATCTTAATGAGATACATCTGCAATGACCCTGCTTCAAAATGAGGCCACAAGCTGAGACTCAGGGTGTATGTATGAATTTTGGGGAGACACAATTCAACCCATAACACAGACCCACAGGGAAAATTTTGGTCTTTAAATCAAGAACTGTGTTCATCAGAGTAATTGGTTTGCTTTATTAAAGTTTTGAACACTGGAATTTGGGACTGAGTGTGTTCTGTCTGCACACTGGCTGCGTTAAGGGTGGAGTCAAGGGTGGCCCCTCCTCAGCACGTGGATGGGATCTCAAGCTCTGTATTTTTTGGCCTTAAGTCTTTTGGGGGCTATTTATCTAATTTCTCACTTTCTTCTAATTATGTTAACTTGCAGTAGTTATATGTAATCTGATAAGCCACTTTAAATTCTTTTAGGAACTGTGTGCTGTACAATTAAACAAAGAACTTCATTTTTATTTCTTCCTTGCCCTACTTTCTGGCCATTTTCTTGCTAATTTCCTTCCTTCCCTTCCCCAGGCTGGTCTTAGAGCACCCTCTAATATTTAAAGTGAGAGCTTCCTTGAAGCTTTAGTAAAATGGACAAGGTCATTTTGGGAAAATTTGTTTTTTGTTCTCTATTTCTGAAAACATTTTTTCTCCCTGTAGGGAAAATCCTTAAGTCTTATCTGTGGGGCTCTTTCCTGGCTCCGTGACTTTGAACAGAAGAAACGTGGAGAAGAGGCACGTCTTCTTGAATCTGAAACTGCCCCCTTAAATGATGAGAAGGACGAGCAGTCATTTATTTCATCCTCCAGCCAAGAGACCCCAGACACCCTGAGGCCTGCTGGAGAACCCGACTGGGTTACGCAGTTTGTGCAGAAGAAAGAGAAAAGGGACCTGGTGGATCGACTGAAGGTGAGGTCTGGGATAACAGGAGCAAGTAGTGATCTACGAAACCGGACTGTGGCGGTTATTTTGGATGTAGATGCCATGTGTTCTTTGCCTTTGTATTACCCCTTAAGTTTCCTGGCAACTTTCTTGAGTCAGTGGGGTTGCACCCTTGCTGTCTTTTTTAAGCTGGTGTCAACAGGTCTTCCTTAGACAGGGGACTGGCAGTTCCCATTCATTACCCACCTGGGAAAAGACCCTCCTTCACTGTTGCCATTGGCAACATGGTTTTGTGGCTACAAACTCAATTAAGGAGTGCATTTGATTGAGAGCGTTTGGCTTTGGGAGGCTGTATACAGACTTCCTGCAGTGAGCAGTGAACAGTGAGCCTGGGGTCTGGCAAGATTCAGGGTCCGGTGAGGCGTGCTGGCCAGGGGAGGCGAACTCCCCTGTGTGAAGAGGCACTAAGCTGAGCAGCCCCAGACTCTTTAAGAAAGGGCTTGGTTTGGGGCTTCCTGCTGGAGTCTCCTTTATGGCTTCTTTACCTTTTAGAAGGAGCAGATCAGGAGAAAGAAGCGAGAAGAACGTCTACTGCAGCTCCGTCACAACACACAGCTCAAGTATGCAGCCAAACGTGAGGTGAGTGTCATCTCCTGGAGTGGCTGCCTGGGGCCTCAAGGCGTGGATCCTTTGGGTGAGTGGCCAGGACCTTGGACTCCTCTCCCTGACGCCCACTGGCTAAGTTCTTCTCACCTGGTGGTTGGGCAGCTTGAGCCAAGGCATCGATACCAGTAAAACAGCAAGGCCTGTGTTAATGGCATGTGTGTGTTGTCCTGGGGGAGAGCCACACTGAGGGTAACCCTGCCAAGGAAGTGGGGGCACTGGTACTGAGCTTGTTCTCTCCCCACCTGCAATGCTCCTGAACAGAGACTGGAGGAAGAAGAGACCGAGCATCTTCTCCGCCTCAGCAAGGACATACTGGCAGCAGGAACAGGGGCGGAGCCGCCAGAGCAGCTAGCATCTGGGGAGGAGGAGCTGGTCCTCTCTGAGTACGAGAGTGACGAGGAGAAAGGAACAGCTAATGGGTGAGATAGCACTTCTGCTCCACCCACCGCCCTGCTGAATCTTCTTGGGGGTTCCCCAGGAGGCAGCTCCTTCTTCATACCCAGAAAGAGGCAGGCTTCTTCTTCACTGTTAGGCCATCTGAAGGGATGGAGTGCCAGCCACTGCCTCTTTCCTCCCAGCCAGGCTCCTCCTTAGGGTGCTGAAGCGAGAATGACAGTGATGGCCAACCATCCCTCCCTCTGCCGGGCACTGGCTGCATGTGGGTTAATGCCATTATTTTCACAACATAATCTGTGTCTTCTCTTTATTTTTATTTTTTTAAGTCTATTTTATTGAATATGCTATTGCAGATGTCGTGATTTTTCTCCCTATGTCCCCCTCCACCCAGATCCCCCCTCCCTCAGGCAATCCGCACACCATTGTTCATGTCATTGTTTATGTGGGTCATGCCTGTAAGTTCTTTGGTTACTCCATTTCCTATACTGTGCTTTACACCCCCGTGGCTATTCTGTAGCTACCTATTTACTTCTTAATCCCCTCACCTCGTCACCCATTCCCCGACACGCCTTTCCTATCTGGCAACCATCAGAATGTTCTCCGTATCCATGATTGTCACTGTTCTTGTTTGCAGTTTGTTTTTTAGATTCAATTGTTAATAGATATGTACTTTTGCCATTTTGTTGTTCATTGTTTTGATCTTTTTCTTTTTTTCTTTTTTAAAAAAAATTATTTAAGACCTTTATTAACAGGTGCTTGCAGTTTATTGACTCTTGAAAAAAATCAAGTTGTAAACTTTTATTACAAATTAAAAATGAGGTTCCTAAAAATCTCAACTTGACCAGATATGAAACAATTTAAAAACCTTTAAAGGTATATTGAGAAAAACCAGACTTTTTTTTTTTTTAAAAAAAAAAACACGTTTGTCATTACCAAAAAGAGACGTCTTTAGATAAAAATAATAAAAACCGCATGCTGCATAGATAATGCAGATGGTTCTAGTCATCTGGTCAACGGGCAAAAAGCAAGCACTTAAGGTCTTCAGCTCCAATCTTTTGTTCATTTCTTATTGCTGGAATTTCATATTCATTTCTTCTTGTTGGATGGCTAAACCGGATGGTGGTAGAGATGGTAAGCTGGCTTTACTCAGCCCCACCCTGCTCAGCCTCCGGAGTGGACGAATTCTAAGCTGGTGGATCAGCTGCTTTTGTCTCTTTGCCGTCTTGTGGTTTAGGGTATTCTGGGCATCTGCGTGGGTAATTGAAGTTGCAGTGGTACTGACGTTGAGGTGCCTGCTGACCTTGGGTCTCATCTCCTTGATTTTCCTTATCTTCCTCATTGCCGTCCTCTCTACGCTGTCTTTGACGAGGAGGGCCCCTGCGAAATCGTGGTCTGTAGCCCCGATACATATTCTGTCTCACTGGTCTACCTTGTTCTCCTGCACCCTGGTTGTCAGCTCCCTCCATCACTTCTCCCTGCACAGGAGGGTGGAATATTGTGGTCGTCGCCCATAGCATCTCCGCATGTAGTAAGGTGGGAACCGTTGCCTGCGGTAGAGCCAGCGCTCTTGGGCTTGGCCTTCAGGAGCCTCTGCCATCTCTCATTCTTTTCCCCACTCTCACTATTCTGGTGATTCTGCTGGTAATTGTGTGGAGGACCCCTGCGACGTGGACAGCATCTGTAATGGTGACGGTCTGCTGCATATTTACTGCCTTGCACTGGAACTCCACCAGGGCCTGTAACATTTGCTGCCTCCGCACCCATTTCTCCTTCAGCAACATCAAACTCCACAGTCTCTCCATCTCCTACACTGCAAAGGTACTTCCTGGGGTTGTTCCTCTTTATGGCAGTCTGGTAGACAAATACATCTTCCTTGGTGGTGTTCCTGTTGATGAAACTATATCCCTTTCTTACATTGAACCATTTTACTGGTTCCAAAACCATTGTTGCGATGACCTTCTTGTCCCCACAGGCAGGCGCCAGGCTACTGCTCCATGCGCCACTGCCCATGGTGCCAGGCTTGGTGTTGCCAGGGGCGGGGGGAGCAGGGGCGGCAGGTGGCTGTTGGGTCTCGGCCTCGCTGCTCATGGTTGCAGTGATGGTGACTGGGGCTGGCTGTGGTGGCTGCGGCGGCTGCGGCAGCTGTGGCCCCTTCCGGGGTGTGATGGTAACTAGACCAGCGGCAGTGGGGCTGCTTAGGGCTCTCTGGGGTCCGCTCTCCTGATCTTTTTCTTAAGTACCTTGAACATTTCATACAGTACCGGTTTGGTGATGATAAACTCCGTAAGTTTTTCTTATCTGGGAAGCTCTTTACTGCCTTTCGATTCTAAATGATAGCTTGGCTGGGTAGAGCATTCATGGCTGTAAGTCCCCACTGTTCATCTTGCCAGTCTCTTCTAGCCTGCAACGTTTCTTTTGAGAAATCAGCTGACAGTCTTATTGGATCACTGCTGTAGATAACTAACTGCCTTTCTCTTGCTGCTTTTAAGATTATCTCTTTTTCTTTAACCTTTGACATTTTAATTATAATGTGTCTTGAAGTGGGGTCTCTTTGCATCCATCTCGTTTAGGATTCTCTGTGCTTCCTGGACTTGCAAGTGTATTTCCTTCACCAAATTTGGGAAGTTTTCTTTCATTATTTTTTCAAAGAGATTTCCAATATCTTGCTCTTTCTTTTCTCCTTCTGGCAACCTTATGATGCGAATGTTGGAACACTTGAAGGTGTCCCAGAGGCTGCTTATATTCCCCACATTATTTTGGATTCTTTTTTCTTCTTGTTGTGCTGTTTGGTTGTTTTTTGCTTCCTTATGTTCCAAACCATTGATTTGATTCTCAGCTATATCCACTGTACTGTTGTTTCCCTGTACATTGTACTTTATTTCAATTAGTGTATCCTTCATTTCTGGCTGGATTTTTTGTTGCTGAGGTCCTCACTAAGTTCCTTGAACATCCTTATAACCATTGTTTTGAACTCTGCATCCGATAGATTGCTTATATGTATTTTGTTTAGTTCTTTTTCTGGAGTTTTGATCTGTTATTTCATTTGGGCAATGTTTCTTTGTCTCCTCATTTTGGCAGCCTCTCTGTGTTTGTTTCTATGTATTAAGTAGAGCTGCTTTGACTCCATATCTTGGTAGTGTCCTGTAGGATACAGTGGCACAGCTTCCACTATCACTCAAGCTGGGTACTCAAGGTGTGCCCTTTGTGTAGGCTAGGTGCACCCTCCTCTTATAGTTGAGCATTTATTGCTATTGGCAGGCCAATGGGAGGGATTTATCCAGGCCAGTCAGCAGCAAGGTCTGGCTGTGACCACCGACCACCACACTGCCCTCTGTGGAAGATCAGCTGTACAGAGGCAGGGCGGTGGCAGTCTGACATGGTCAGTAGCAGCCCACTGGGTGCGCAGGCTCTGGGGTTTGCTGAGTGGTGCAGGTCAAGGTCAGCACCACCTGTGTATGCCTGGGGCCACCCTGCCTGAGCTGTAAAGCAACCTGAGATGGCTGCTACTTGTGCTGGGCTTGGAGATGCCCCAGCAAACCATGCTGTGAATCTAGGCTGGCTGCTGCTAGTGCCGGGCCTGGGGCTCACTGGGGCCACCTGATGGTTGCTTGAGAAAATTTAGGAAGTTTGAAACAAGAGCCAAGACCAGCCATTCATATGGAAAAGTAGCTTGGGCGGGCCCTAATTTGAGTAGATTGAAGTCTCTGGGGATCTCCAGGGCTGAGCAAACAGTGTTAGCCAGGTTGATGGAGTCTCAGATATGTTACCAGCTTACTGGCTCTGTGGGGGGAGGATATAGAAAAGGGACAATGACCTCTGCTCCTCTCGATGCCAGACACTTCAGTTTCTCCCTTTATGCCACTGGTGTCCTTCAAGCTGCCATCCCGGTGCTAGAGTTCAGAGGGAGTGAGTCTGAGTAGGTGAGTCCATGTGTGGGTTCTTTAAGAAGAACTGCTTGAGGCTCCAGCAGTTTCTTCCACTGATCAGTCCCTCCTGGTTTTTGCAGCCAGAAGTTGTGGGTACTTCATCTTACTGGCTCTGGAACCCTGGGCTGGTGGGCATGGTGTGGGCTGGGCCTCGTGGCTCCTGAAATATCCTTCTTGAATGTTTATCTACCACACATTGGTGTGGGACCAGCCTGTTCCGTGTCTCCACCCTCCTACCAGTCTGAATGGATGTGGTCTTTTTAATTCCGTAGTTTTCAGACTTCCATTCAACTTGATTTCTGACAGTTTTGAGTGATGGTTGTTCTATATTTTAGTTGTATTTTGATGTGGTGGTGCAAAGAGGCAAGCCATAGCTGGCTGCACTTCCATCTTGACTGGAAGTCTCTTCTCTTTACACCCGAGGACACTGTGGTCCAGCAAGACATGGTGCCTTGGCAGATAACACAACGCCCAGTTGTGGGGAGTTGAGACTTGAACCCTTCCACCCAGCTCTAGATGTCAGGCTCTTAAGTACCAAACTGCAGTGGGTTAGATTTGTGACCTAAGCCATTGAGGTATCCTTAGCTGTTTCTCTTTTTACTACAAAGCATCTGTTGGTCCAGGTTTATAGGTTTCTAATTTATGGGCTATAACATATGGGTAAACTAGAAATACAGATGACAAGTAGGCACATTTCTGGACCCCATTGCCCCTCTTGAGCTCCTTTTTCATTCATGCTTTAGCTTCACAAATGACTTGTGGGAGTCTGCTCTGGGTGTGGCACAATTCTAGATGCTGTGGGTATCAAGCTGCCTAAGACAGACATGACCCCTGCCCTTGGAGAGCTTGCGTTTAGTGGAGGGAGACAGACAATAAGTGTGAAACTAGCTCTTATTTGAAAGTAGCACAGTTACTTATGGGGGCAGTGAAACAGGGTAAAGTGGGTGGGGCACCTCCAGGTGGACAAGTCAGGGAAGACCCTCTGAGGAGGTGATGTTTGTGCCGAGGACTGTAGCGTGAGAAAGAGCCATGGGAAGACCTGGGAGAGGAGAGTCATGGTCAGAGAACTGTAAGTGCAGCAGTCCAGAAATGGGACAGGTTTGTTGTGTTTGAGGAAGAGAAAGAAGTGCCATGTGTCGAGCAACGGCAGGTTGAGGAAGAGAGGGAAAGAAATGGCCAAAGACAAGGCAGCTGGTAGTGAGGAGTTCGGGTGTTATTCTAGGCGCTGTGGGGCGTTGTGGGAGGTTTCAAGCAAGGGAGTGGATTTGGGCTTTAGAAAGGTTATTACGACCTTGAGGTTCAGTGGCTCTTCTTCTAAGGTGCGAATGCTACTACAGATTATCCTTCATAGGCCTCCAGCTTGGAAGAGGTCTTTCCTGTCTTCTGGAGGTGACAACAGGTCCTTTGAATCCCAAGTTTTCATCAATATTATGGTCATTGTGTCTGTCTGAAGTGTAACTTAAAGGCCTAAAACCCTTTGTTGACTCTCGTGAAGGATAAACCCACCCTCCTTCTCTGTCTGCAAGGCACCAAGATCCTGCTGAGCTTTTTCACTATGTGGCACATGATTTAAATTCAGGCCTTTTGGACAAAGCTGACTGAACAGTTCTTTACTGACCAGGAAGCTGACCCTATAAATAATTCCGTTTCTCATAGCCCAAGGCAATGAACATTTCTGCTATTTTTAAAAAACTTAATTGGCTAGGTGAACAACCACCAAAAACAATCCAAATGTTAGGCCTACCCTATACATAAGGTAGAGTGTATCTGTAGAAGGATTTTGTGTCTTTTAGGGAATTTAGAATAATAGTGTTGACTAAACATCTAGCCAAGTATTGCAGGGTTGACTTACCAGTCCCGTGTCGATGGGCTCTTCATTCATTCCTAGAAAGGGCAGATGGAGAGGAGAGAAGAGATTTACCTGGTCATGAGTGACAGCATCTTTTATTCACTTAGTCAATTGGCACCTCAGGAAATGTGCATGGAGTGCCTGCTGCGTGCAGGGGCGGGGGTGGAAGGGGCACTCCACAGAAACAGGACACACCCAGGTCCTGCCTGTGGACAGGATAGCATGGTTGAGAACACAGAAGAAGAAATGGTTTTGAATAAGATGAGTATCCAAAGAAGAGGTGCAAGGGCCATGGCATTGTGTCACAAGGCAGCCAAACCTGCCAGGGGAGATTGAGGAAGGCTGCCTGGAGGAGGTGATATTTTTGTGGAAATCCCGAGGTTGACTAGCAGTTGGCTAGGGAAAGGGAGGAAGTGAGGGGAAAGAGCATTCCAAGCAAAGAGCACAGCATGTCCCTGGCCCTGGAGAACTGAGACAAGTCCAGCTTGCTGGAGGTTGGACGGTGAGGGGAGAGTAGCCTTTAATGACAGTCAGACATTGAACCCTGGCTTTGAGAATACCCTGTCCTTTCTCTGTCCTCTCCTGAGTGGCAGTGGGAGGATGGCTTTGGCCTTAGACTGGTGCATCTCTCTGGCTGAGAGAGTAAGCGAGCACCCGCTGCTTTGGTGGAACTTTACTACTGGGATGGATGTATCTGTGTCCTTCCAGCTCAGAGCTCAATCCTCAGTTCTATTCTTGTTTGTATAGGCCTATGGCTCGTCGCTGGCATGTGATAGATGCTCAGTAAACATATCTCTAGTTGACCCGAGTTCTCTGAGGAGACTGTTTTCTGTGTTCTGTTCTCCCCTCTCTCAGATTAGAGGAGGATGAGGATGACCTGGAGGAAGAACATATAACTAAGGTAAGATGCCATGTCCTGGGCCTTCTGCTGTGATTGGTCTTGAGTCCAGGGCTCCCCATCCCCGGGGAGAATGTGAGTCCCTCCAGCTGCTTCTCACCCTTCTGTAGGTGAGGAGCCTCCAGCCCACTAACTCTCTGTCTCCCCAGACTCAGACCTCGGTCTCCAGGTGCTCTCTGGCAGGCTGGGCTGGGCGCCTGCAGAGACCTGTCCTGGGAGCAAAGCCTGGGCTCATGCACCCCAGGGCACCAAAGAACAGCCATGCTGGGCCAAGGACCCTGGGTTTCTCCCTCCATTTGGGAGTCAGGGAAGGCCAGGGCTGGTCAGAGCGAGAGTCCTCTGCCCTTTGGATGTCTGATGGCACATTCCTCTCTCCATACTTTCATTTGCATGGAGTGCCATGAGGCACGTGTGGTGCTGACACATCTCCAGTTCAAATCATTTGGTCTTACTAATGTGAGACTTCTGTTTTCTCTGTTGAAATTAGATACCCCCCCCCCCCATTTTCTCTTTTTCTCTCCTTGCTCTTCTAAACCTTGGCAGAGTACAGAGAGAGATTGCTCAGCTCGACCTCCTGCCTTACGGCCAGCCCCGTCCTCCAAGCCCTG